>NC_141466.1:32095539-33295539 GCF_009769465.1 Tauraco erythrolophus
TATCTCAGCTGTATAGGAGCATATTCTGTTGCAAAAGACCTTCCTGCGAAGATCATGGAATCAAATATGGGACATTTGAACTAATACTTGGACTTTGAAATGAATTTCTTTAACAGTTTTCTCTGCAGTGCAAGTTATTAAACTAAAGCTACTCTTTTTCCCCGATGTGTTCAACAAAATCCTTAACGTCTAGCATGGTATCTTAATAAAGAATAAAGTTGTTCTTTAAAAAATCTGCTTTAAGTAGATTTTTCCCCCAAGTTTTCTTAGTTAAGGATTCCAAAAGTGGTATTCACAAATTCTTGCATTTAAATTTTTATTGCAGTGGTATGGATGAATACCATCATTGGTATCCTTAAATTTTATTTCTGCTCATGAAGGTTAATCATGATTGTCTATATAGTAATCACTTATGAATTGTGTTCAGATACAGCAGTTTCAGGTGTAATCATCAGAGCTGGTTAGTCAGGCATTCCAGATAGTGGTTCTTTTCAGAACCTTTTTTAAAGGGTTGGTTAACTACCTCAGTAGCAGAGGATTGAACTATACCCTGTCTGTACTGTACATAGAAAATCTTTGTAGATAAAAGCAAGGCTTGTTTAATATGATATGAGGGTAAGATTATAATATACCAAATGTAACATTCTTAGTTGCCTTTAGTTCCAGAGGCTTTGTAAGACTTCCTCATGACCATCATAACAGGCCTTGCTTTTGTCGTATTTTGTGGCTGAAAAAGCAGCCTTGCTTCTTCAGATATTGTAGTTATTTGGATGTATAATAGTTTAGCAAGATGTTACTTTTGTAAGACATCAGATGTTCAAAAAAAGTGCATCAGCAACTTGTACTAAATACTGCAGTGTCCCTTTATAAAAGGTCAGACTAAAACTGACAACTGTACAGTGAAGCCTGACATTTGGATATTTTGAAGTTTTTCATAAATCATAGAATAGTATATGGCTGTAGTTTAGCTTTTTAGGTAAAAGGTATGTTTTCATTAGTGCATTTCTTATTGCTGATCACTGTAAAAACATGTGGATCAGCTTTCCATTTCTCTTACGCAGATCATGATAACCTGTAGAGTAGAGTAGAGTACAATCATTTGTGCTATGTTTTTAATTTTCTAAAGCACCTTGATGACAGTGAGTGTTCAGTGGTGAAGCATCCTCTATTGAACCACCCTTAAAAAAGACAAAGCAAAAACAAAAGAACCTTGCCAAGTTCAACTTCATATAGGTAAAAGACAGATAAATTACCACTTACTTTGGACTTGGCATAAAGAGCTTCCCTTAACCCCCTACCCAAAGGGATACTGCAGTTATACTACATACCCATAGGCACCACAATGAAAATTGAAGCTTATACCTAATTAAGGTTTTATACACACCAGTTCCCCCAGTAAATGCAAATTTTAACAAAATTAGACGTCATATGTTGAAAATGCTCATGGCAAACAATCATTTTGCATTCCTGCAAATAAAATTGTTTTATACTGTAAGCTGGAGGCGAGTGTAACTTATTTTTGTAATAAAGTTTTTATTTTTTTTATGTGTCATTAATATAAATGTGTGTTAGTACAGAGATCTTCTGGTTAAAAACTTAGAATCGCACACATTTCAGTATGTTTACTTGTATTTACATAATTTTTAGAATAGTGGTTGCCAATAGCCTGTATGTTTCACATTAATTGATTTTTTTTTGTTATCTTAATAAACCATTTTAGTATGTTGTATGTCAATTACTGGGATAGCTGGGACATGAAGTGTAATTTAAAATTGTCAAGTATTCATTGGAATATGTAAATGTGCCTTGCCAGTTTTGAACTTTAAGACAAAGTAAGTGAATGATGGTGAAATAAGTAGTCAATGCGTAAGAGACGTTTGCTACCACGGTTTCGTATACTGCCCTTGCTAAAGAAAAGTAACTTTTTCCTCAAATTTGAGCATAAAAGTATATAGTTGCATTAGCTTCTGAATTTTCAAATCTAGTGATAGAATATTAGGCTTATGGAAAGTGGGTTTGCTAATTGTAGCCTTAAGTATCATTTTGAATTTCAATGTAATCCTTGGTGCTGGCATTCCCAGTGCCAAGGAGTTTAAATGCTCCCTTCAAAGAGGTTGCCATGCCTACTGGCACTTTTACTGTCATATGGTTTTATAAGGAACACTGTCAAGATGTGGAAACCAATTTTGAACTTTCTATAAATGAAAACACAGGAGGCTGTAGGAGAGAGGGGAAGTCCTCAGATTTGTTACTCTTGAAATCTCTCCATTGCTGAAAATCTTAAAACGCTTGTGAGATCACAAGTGCTAGCGACTAGTTCTTAGTCTGGAAACGTGTTGGGGTGGGGGATAATATATTTATGGAATTTTAACAGTTGATGGAAGTGCATAAAAACATTGCTATTAAGGCACTGCATGTGTTGAAATTGTGGATCATATCCTTAATTTCAGCTCTGATAAAAGCATGGGGGACTATTTTTTTTTTTAAGAAAAAAAAAGGAAAGAAAGAAAAAGGCAAAATTGACAGAAAAGTGTTTTTAATGGAATGCAAGCAATGGTGAGTGAGCAAAACATCAAGATCTTGACAGTGTTCCCTCGAAGTATGAACTCAAGCCATTATAACTTTTAAAATTAAATATGATTTGCACTGTTCTGATATTGGTGCAGTTTTTTAGCAAAATGATCAGAAAACTAAATTGCATGTGGTGATTAATATTGTGGAAAAAAAACCCCTAAAATCAGAAAATGTTATTTTCAAAGCTTTAAATTTGTGTAAAGAAAAACCGTTCATGAAGTATGGAAATACTGATGAGAATGGGCAAGTGCATATAACAACAGCAGTCTGGTTGCACTTGGGTGTTGGTAAACTTGAAATGTTCTACAGCAATAATGCATCTCTTACGGGGTGATTTGGTGACAAACGGACGTAAAACACACAGTTCTTTTTGGCATGTTGAAGGCAAGTGCTGAAGTATTGTGCTGCCTCTGTGTTCTCGTAGGAGGCTTTACTTTACTGAAAATCCTGCAAAAGTTTGAGTAGAAGCTAGCATAGTTCCACATTGGTTTGTAACGTGTTCCGAAATTTGAAGCCTAGTTCAATTTTATAAGAAATCAGAAACTGCTGCTGCTGCTTAACACTTCTGGTTTATAAACACTCCAAATACACAGCTTTTTGAAGTATAATCTTGTTTTAATATTCATTTTTGTTTGAAGGGTTTCATATAGGACATACAACTGTATTTATTTTATTTTTTTTTTTAGTTTCTAAAGAGATGATTTGTTATGACCCAGAACTTAAGTTTGTGTTTTTAGTGTTTGGAGGAAGGCTGTTGTACAGCATTGTACAACTCTTACCTAAACACCATCTTAAAATCTAAAATAAGGAATATAAATTCTGTTCTTCTCGGGGGCGAAGGGTATAACATGGTCTAAAAGAAACTTAGCCTCCTCTGAAGGTAGGGAATCTCAGTGTTTCAGGACAGAAATTTTACGTATAGCTGCAGCTTTTTTCCCTTGTGCCTTTGATAATTCTTCAGAGGCTTAACGTTTCTACTCGGCCTAGCAGTTATTTTGATGCTTCCATCTATCAGTGAGGGGAGACTTTTTTTAAAGAGATAAAACTGAAAGGCAGCATGGACATAAAGACATGTAACATTTTCTGAAAAGAATGTTCGAATTGATACAGTTCACACAACTAAGACTGTTACTTCCTCACTTGCATTAGTGAAAACTTAGTGGAAAATGTTGACTGTTTAAAATGGAATACCAAGTTTTGGAAGTAGGCAATAAGGCAATAAACTTTACAGTGTAGTATTCTGAGAATTGAAATTGGCAAAGTTGGAGCTTGAGTTCTTTGCGGAGTGTCTTGCTGAATTAACTCCAGCACCAGCATGTGACATGTCTTGGCTGGGGCTAGCTAGTTGCATTAGTTGGGCAGAGGAAACACCAGATTTTACTTTGTCATTTGCTCTGTCAGATAAAAATGGTATGTGGCAACAGGAGAGGAAGTGGAGGTGAAGATTCCTTGATCCTCAATACAGGTTGTCAGGGAAGAAGGAATAAATTAGTGTTACTTTACAGCCATCTAGTGCAAGCAAACATAAAGCTTCCCAGAAGCTCTGATTTTTTCAGTGTTTTTCTGGCAGATGGATTTTCACAGTCACTCGGTCAGCGTTTTGCAAGTTTTTAGTTATACTTGTGTTACAAAATGGACAGGATGAAAGGGTGACTTTTCTTTGGTGCTCCTTTGCCTTGGCTGTTAAAATAGATGGATTTGTTGAAAAGTGCTGATAGGACTAGCTTGTTAGTTTACTTGGAATTTGGAGAGAGGGATGATTGTCTCTTGTAATGATATCTTTTTCTTGCCAATATATAACTGGTTACTAGTTTTTTCCACAACTGTACATATTTTTAAATGGCCAGCTCTTCAGTGGGTGTTGCACAGCTGAGCTCATGTGGAAACATTGAGTTATATTGATTATTTAAAGCTATCTTCATGAAAGCGTCTTTAGATGGTCCGACTTCCAGGTACCTGGTAAAAGCTCTTAAAAAAAAAAAAGGGGGGGGGGGGGGGAAACCCCACATCTGTGACAGTCTAGAAAGCAGTCATAGTATGTGGATAATTAAATACAGCTTGAATATTCAAAGTTTGAATTACAAGATACATTTCAGTTCAAAGAGTTGTTTCCTTCCTGAATGTTCATGAAACTTAGTGTCTACTCCAAAGCCAGCACTTACTTTCTGACAGTCATTTAGGTAAAACTTGCTGTGTCAGAAATCTGGATTCCCTCTAGTCTGAGAGTGACACATTTGGTTGATTAACGGTGACAGTTCACTATCTCTGCACAGTTAGTGTGACAACACAGTTTCACTTGTTTTGGTAATTAATGTGTGGAAAATACATTGAATCTTGCTGCTTGTTTTCTTTGCACTAAGGAAGTTCTGAAAGGCATTCTTAGTTCTGCTACACAGCCAGTAGAATAGCCTGTGCCCTTTGACTGCACAGAAGATAATGGTAAGTGAAAATAACATTCTAGTACTTAAATGACTTGCAGTACCTAAAATCCAACTTCAGTAGACTGTTTGACTCCTTATCTGCAGTTACTAGAGAGGTTGAGAGTTTCAACTCTTCAATTTTAATGTGTCCACTTCAAAGCTAAGTGAATGTTGAGTGTAATCTGCTACTGTTTAATGTTAAATACTTTAAATCTAAAAATCTCCAAAATGCTTCACAGGTAATTCGGTATGTATTTTTAAACTGATGGATCAGCAATCGTAGTAGTTAAGAGATTTTTCCATGAACATAGTCAGTCATCGAAAGCCAGGAGCTGAATATATCAGGTCCTGAATTCCTAGTTCCAAGTGTAGTGTTTCCATTATTGTTCTGCCATCCAAAGTAAAATTGTTTGATTTTTTTTTTTTCTTTTAGTGGGATGAAGAATGTACCTAATTCTGTCACTAGCAGTCGTTATTTAAAAACTGTATTACTAAACGTAGCTAATTTGGGATTAAAAAGCTTCCTCTGTGAGAATTCAACAAAGGCAGTTTTAGAGATATCCTATTAGTAAATCAGGGCTTTTCTTATGGTGCAATTTCAGCATACTTAAGAATGAAGCTCTGTATTGCAAAAGACTAGTGAGAGCTAGCCTAGAAAATTATAATTAATTTATTCGTAATGCAGATGCATCACAGAAGGTGATTTTAATCTTTAATATTACATCATTTGAGATGACAGATACAGTTATGTAGTCCTTGCATCAGGAAAAGCTGAAGTGGCTAATAAAGGACTGTTCCTGCTCCAGATTGTGGCCAAAGGCTTCCTTTGGATAGTGCAAGGAAGCCTTTTTTCTTCCAATGCAAACAGTTGTTCTAACATGCTAAGCTGTTTCCAATCCATAGTTTTCAACAGAATTTTTGAGTTTTGCATGTGTGCTTAAATTGGTATTTTTAGCAGAAGACTAACTAACCTCCAATGACAGTCACTTGTGTATGTGAGTAGTACTTTCACCAAGAAGTGACCAATATGTAACTTTGACTTAAACTGTCTAGTGAAACTGTCCTTTATTCTTATTACCTACACTTTCACAGAAGTACGTTACTTTACACTTGCTTTTGAATTAGTGGGATGCTTAAAAGCTACTGCGAAGAAAACTATGGCATGCACATTGTTAAAACCTCAGAACTTGCAAATGAAGAAATACACTGCAGGTGTCATGCTAACAGAAGACTAGACTTGACTTATAAAGGGGATTGTATCTTCTCTCACTGGAAATCCTAAAGGTACCACAAGCTTAGGTGGCTTTAAGGTTTAGCAGTGAGCACAATGGAAGCTGGATTCATGTAGTTGAGTAAGCTCTGCTCCTTTGCTGTCCTTTGTTTTCATAATGCTAACATAATCTCAGAAAACCCATCCTGTTATGGGATTAACTCCAGTGAGATCAATCTTCCAGTTAAAATTAAGAAAGATCTGGAAGGTCTTAAATTTGTTAGATTTAAAATAACTTGTTTGTGTGTCGTTTGCAACTTGGTTTTGCATAGAAGTAATCTTAAAATGGGAATGGTGTAATAAATTGTTTTGCATTCTTTAATGGCATACTAATCTGAAATAGATAGTTTGGTTGGTTGATGTTCTGAGCCATTCATGTGGTCAGGATTCTATCTGAGAAGACCATCTTAATGTTTGTAGGACAAACTGATCAGCGAGTCTCAGACACAGTAGTTGTTTGAGGTAGTTGGTCTTCTCTTAGGTTAACTGTTGAAATCAGGAGAGATTTCTAATAGGAAGTACAAGAGTGTTTTCTTAATAGCAGTATCTAAACTTTCAGAGTTTATTGCCCTCAGTGTAACATTTCTACAGAGTACTGATTTCGCTGAGTAATGAGCGAAGAGGAGTATACAGATCAATGGTGAAAAAGCGTTGCCGACTAAACTTTGGAAAAGTGAGGCTTCCCAGTTTGCAATGCACTTTGAGGTGCGTTGAGGTGTACCTGCCACACAGGCACAAACGGCAGCAGGTAGTGCTCACATCTCAGCAAAGTTGGCTCAAACTGCCTTCAACGATGGCCTGTGCTAAAGCAGATTGCTTGGTACTGAAGTAAACTGAAATGCTGCTTTAGTTTTACTGTGGAGTTAGTGAAGAACAACTAGGATAGTAACTCCAGCACAGCTGCAGGTAGATAATGATCCACTCCAGTTTTTGTAGTCTCTGGAGGGACAAGAGACAGTCATGCATAATGTGCTTTAAGCATGTCTTAAATTTCTAAGTCCTTTTGAAACAACCTTTTTCTACTCTAATACATGAAGCTGAAAACGTGAGGTTCGAATTCTGTACATGGTTTAAAGGTACAAGGACATATTAACTTGGCAGCTCTGGTTTTAAGACCGGATGGCTGGATGTTGTAGTTAAGAGCCCAGTAATCAAGGCATGTATTTTGGAATCGTGGTAATTTTTTGACTTTGAAGAAAGGCCCTGCTATTAAACAGATATACAGTGTCTTAGAATCCCTGTATCTAGCAAAAATGCATATATTGGAAAAAAAAAACCCACGATGTTTAGGAGAGGAGACTTAAAAATGCAACACTTTCTAAGGGCATGCTGGTTAAATAGGTGATAGCTGTTGAATTCTTAGATAGGAGGCAAGTGAGATAAATGTCATAATTTTGGAACTTCTGCCTCTGCATATTTTAAATTATGTAGAGAGATGTCAGGTTTCACAAATAAACTAAAATTGTGCTTAATGTTCAGTTTAAAAAAGAACAGACATGTATTGACTTGGATGCCTTGAAGGGCAAAAAGTGTCCCTGTGAAAAGGAAAACTACACAGGGTCTTCTGTAGATACCTTTTTTTTCTAAAGTGGTGATGACAACCAGGGAAGTTCCTCCTCAGAGGAATACGAAGGAGTATGTTTGTCTTGTATTTAAAAGGTTGACCTAGGAGTGATAGAAGCACAAACACTCCCCACTTGGGAAAGCTCTTAAAGGCATATTCTTGTCTGCTCCCTGAGAAAAACTTAAGGAAAATAAATTGTCTTCCTCTGGGCACAAGACAGCCATTAAGTGTGCCTGAACTACACTACTGGCAAGTTTGTAGACTAAGGTTAAAGGCAAAATAACCAGGGAAACAACCTGGCAAGCCACAACGTAGAACAACTTCATTTACCTGTGTTACGGCTTCGTAGGATCTTTGCTGCTATTAATCAGTCTGTCCTTTTCCTGTGAAAGGTAGGTACACTCTAAGCCAGGCGCCATCTAGCAGCCACAGCGTGATGTGAAGGGAATGTCAGGTGATGGATCATGCCCAGATTCAGACATCAGGTCGAAAGCAGACACAGGGTCCTTGGATGTCAGAAAGGTAAGAAGATGCTGTCCTGGCTGTTGCAGTCATCAGGGCCACTTTATCTTGGTAGAAACTTCAAAAGAAAATTGTCTGGAAGTATCCCTGTAAGGGAGGAGGTTTCAAACACAACAAAACAGAAAAATATGGAAAAAAAAAAACCCTGTTACTATGCCTAATGCTGCTATTCAAATCTCCTGTTTGGAGAGGTGAGGGATATCCTAGAGCTGTTGTTTGTAAACCTCCTGTTTTGAAGTGATGAACTTAGAAGTTTTAGTCTCAGGCCCAGGGATGCAAGAGACAGTCTTGAATAGCTGATACGTGTTCCAAAGATGGACTTTTTTTTTCACTACAGGTGAGGAGTTCTTCCATCTCTACTGGTAAAAAAAGTTTTTTTTACTGGTAAAACGTTTGCTACTCGCTGTCCTTAAAAATCCCTTAAAAGGGTGGACAAATGTAGGGTAATTGAGAAACTGTTTTTAATAGGACCTGATGATGCCTCCTAATTGAGTGATGCTTGAGGGAATGCAGTGCTCACAGCAAAGCTTGCATGCAAAGTCTTGATTTGAATGTCTCTTGATGCAGAGGACAAAGTGAGAATAGGTGTTCCACTTGTAAAGCCGGGGTCAGTCGACGCCAACTCAGCAGCCCCTTTGCAGATTCAAATTCAGGATGGGCCTGGGCCCACAGAGCCCTGAAGTACATCAGCTTCTTGCAGAGAGTGGAATTTTTTCTGGAAAAGTGTGCAATACAAGCCCAGCATCCTGAGAGAGACAAGTGGCTGATCGTTTCCTGGGACTAGGCCAGGACTTTCCGTTAAAGACCTGACGGTGCAGGTAGCCTAAATAGGGTGGGTTCTACACCAGAGGTGGTCTTTGGAAATGGAGGTACTTAGAATGAACAGTATGTACTTGGAAACAGACATCTGGGACCTCAAGAGGTTGAGAGTTAAGAGCCAGTATGAAGGCTGCCGAACGTGGAATCGGTTTCCTCAAACCTAGGCTAGAGCTTGCATGTCTTTATACAAGAAAATACGCTTCCTTACTGAACAGAAGGAATTTTATTATAGGGCTGTCAAATGCAAAAGCCTGTATCAGACCATAAGGTTGGAGAAAGCTGAAGGAGGAATGTGGTAAAGTAGAATACACTTGCCAAACTTCAGTTTGCTAGGATGGTCCCTCCTTACTGAGTTCAGAGAGGATCAAGTATAGGTAAGGCCCTGTATCTTGTTCGTCAGCACTCAGGATATCCGAAGCGTTTGTTTTCATAGACAGCTTTCAGTGGGGAAAAGTTGTCATTCTCTCTGCAGGTGAGCATGGTGAACAGCATCTCTGAAGACTCAATGGGAAATGGGAACGTTCCTGAACTGTAGAAGTGAGCATCCAATGGAGATCGGTGCATGTTCTAAGTTCTTGTTGAAACTCAGGTGAGCAGCTTTGAAGTAAGACACCTTGGACTAAATGCACTAACTCCATGTCTCCTCACTGCCAAAACTGCTCCTCCCGATAATCCATGATTTTAATTTTGTTCCTTTTGCTGACTTAACTGTTGCCCTTGGGCTTCAGGGAGGAAGAGAGAGTCATTACTGTATAGGTAGCTTGACTTTTCCAAACCTAACAAACAATTAAAGGGGAAAATGTAGAGGGGAGCACAGCTGGGCATTGATCCTCACCATTGTGGTCCAGGAGATCACCAGATATATAGGCTTTTCAGTAATTGAGACTGACTGGTATTCCAAGTTTCCTGACCATAATATATCCTAGAAACACACTGGATATAGACAGTAGAACATAGAATGGTGATAGGTTAGTACTTGATCTACTGTTTTCTGTATCCAAGCTGAATGGTGATCAGTGGAGAACCTACTGCTTGTCCTAGATGGACAATGGTAATGAGACTCATCCGTAGGCCCCTAGGAACCTGGATGATATTAGAATCCTTTCTTCATTTTGTTACCTTCTGAAGCAACAACAAAAAAAATTCTCCCCTCTTGTGTCTGAACTACACTGACCCCAACTTGAGGTTTATCTGAGGCCTCGCAGTTGTGTGTGTGGTGTTATGAACTATCTTATGTGCATCTGTTGAAATCCCAAAGACCTCAATCCTCACTTGTAACTCCTGGGGCGGGGATATTACAAACGACCTACAGAGAATACCCCAAACTCGAGATTAGAATGAAGGACTCGCAGCTTCATAAGAGGAAGAAAATGTTTGATATGAAAGATGGTAAGCCGATTTTCATATTAAAATGCCCCTTAATTAATATACACTTTAAATTATGCATGTATCTATGAAAGAGGAAAAACTTCATGTCTAGCATTTTAAAATGTTTCTCTTGTACTTCCGTAGAAGAACAAAGATAAGCCAGGTGGCTTATAGAGTAGGAAGTCATTCAGTCACAAATCTGAAATTGATTTAGGAAGTTTCAGAATAACATTGAGTGTTAATAATAGTCCCCTATACAATATCAGACCTTACTAGCTCCAATGCCTTTCCTAGCTAGAATATTCATTACTAAAATAAAACAAGATAAAAAGCAAAGCAAAACTTGAAGTAATGGGATTTTTCGCAGGAATTAGCTAAGTCTTCCAAATAGTTTTTATTTCTTGATTTCACAATCTGTGCCTTTTCTAAACAGCTCATAGTCCTCTTAATTGCCTAAGCATGCACTCTCCCTCCTGAAAGGATACTTTAGGGAAAACTACTGTGCAAGCGGCAAGTGTGCGCCGTACCCCGGATCTGCACTTGCAGAACATCTGGAGGAATCGCAAGTAACTGTTCTTCAGTGCTCCGAAGAGAAACCGTGGCCACCTGTCCTGCCAAGGTATGTCTGCTGGTTGGTAGGCCCACAGAGGGATTGTCTGCTTTGACAGAGGCACTGTTAGTGCCAGTGCTGGAGGTGCAGTGGTATATAATAATACATCACTTTTCCATTAAATATGCTGTTTTCAGAAAGCCTCAAAACTCCTGTATGAGGAGGCACAGCCCTCTGTTCAGGCTCTCATACTATCATCTTGTGCATTCTGCCTTAGCATCAATCAAAAGTTTTTTGCTTTTGTCATATATTCAATATTCTTGCTAGGGAAACATAACATTTATGTCCTATTGCTTTTTATTTTTTCTTTAACCATTCCGAAGATGCCTCAGTTTTTGCTGTACATCATTTAAACAGAGGAAAATGTCAAATTGATTCCATACATCCTTAGCCAACAAATGGTAAACAAAACAATATCCTGGTTATACAACTGATTATGTAACAATTCCTGTGAAGTGTTTGTTGAAAGACTTAACTGAAGCACAAATAACCTTTTTGAGGGTGATAATTAACATTGCTTAACTCTTACCCTATGCTGCTTTTACACACTTCATGCAGTTGGAGAAACTGGTTGCTTGAACTAAAAATATCTCCATGGAATTCTGACCTGACAAAAACACTCCAGGCATTTACTGCTGTATCCGCAGAAGCTAAAGCAATGGGCTGCAGCATACCAGCTGGCCAGGCACCAGAAAAACCCCACAGGTCTCATCACTGTGTCTGGTTTACATGATCATTATCAGCACATCCAATGGACATGTTAGTACCAGCAGAAAGCTTTCTCTGATACAAGCTGGCTTACAACAGCAGCCTTTAGTTAACAAGTAGTCTTTTTCCCACTTTTGACAAGTTCTGCATGTTGATTAGAACTTCCTGAGTATGTGAAGACTTTAAGTCAGGATTTTTTTTTCACTGTTTTTCTTCTAAGGTGGAAAAAGTGAATCCATCAAAAACTAGAGTTGTGTCCAAATAAGGCAAAAAGGATCATAAATCTTCATAGGCTAAAATGTTAAAATACATTGGGGCAGGGCAAAAAATAGTTAAGGAACAATCTAAGAAGGCACTAGTTCTACTAATAAAAACAATTTTGAATGCTATTTTGTTGAACAGTTTTGTTCCCCCTGTTGCAGCCTGTCTCTACTCCAGCACTACAAAACAGAGGAGGTAATAAAACTGGAAAAAGACAGGGAGAACAACAATGATGATAAAAAATACAAAAGTGCTCTCATGTGAAGAACAATTCACTGGAGCAGGAGTCTTCATTTTGGAAAAGAGAGTTTGCTCAGGTGGTCAAAGTATTTTAATAAAATCATAAGCAGCAATTCTGCTGAGTAGGGAACGATTTTTCACCATCTCTTATGAGATACTAAATGAAACACATGAATGGAGAGCGGTATCTTCACTTGCACAAGTGTAAATAAGTGGTGGAACTCCTTGCCGTATGATTTTTGTGAATGCTAAAAGTTCACGGCTGTTCAAAAAGCAACTTGAAACTTAGGAAAAAAAAAAATTTCTCAGGATATCCCCAAGAGTGCAAATCAGAGTAAAAGAACGTTCCAGGAAAGTAGTATTATGTTCTTGCAATACATTTACTTTTTCCTAGGTATGTAGCCCCTGATGGCCATCATCACAAACAGGATGCTCACCTAGTTGAACGTTTGGTGATCCAATACAGCTGTTCTATGAATCGATCAAGTTACCTATGATGAAAAACTTCCACTAGTTTAAATTCTCCAGGTCTCATCATGTTTATGATGCATAGGTGCTGCAACACTTCACGATGTTTTAACAGAAACACGTCCTCTTACAAGGATTTTCTGGACACTTTTTAGTGCAGCTGAAACAAGGGAACATGCTCAATTTCCTCCTCAAACTCCCTACTTGAAAATTTCCCCCATTAACCTCAAAGTTGGTCAGTGGAAATTCCCTTCAGGACCTGACATAGCTGTTTTCACAAAATGTGTATCCAGGGCAGGGTTTTCCTTATCCCCACTGTAAGTAAACAGCTTCATTTTCATTTAGACTGAGCTCTTACATGTGTGCTATGGCATTGTTTTAACTATTTGCATTGGTACAGCTCATTTCTCTCTCAAACTTTTTCTTACAAATTCGTAACATCCAGCTACTTTTTTTTTTCTTCCCTGATCAGCCTAGGTTTTTGGAAGAAGTTGTTTTCCAGATCTTCCCCCTGCACATACCAATGCAGCTGCCTCACTTAGTACTAGATTAAGGTGCATATCCAGAGAGTTTATCTTTTATTCATATAAAATCTCCATAGACTGTACCTTTGCCAAATGTTGCCACAAACCTAGTAATTTCTTTAAGCATTTTTCCAGTGTCTCCTGTATAGGTCTAGTGCCTCTGTTTATGTTTATTCCTTAATGGTGTGTTTTGCTGGTGGCTTTTTTTGTTGTTTGTTTGTTTGTTTTTTTAATTTTGCAGGCCTCTATTACTTACTGTCTGTAGTCATCTTCTACACCTACCTTGCAACTTTCTGTTCTATATTCTTCTCCTTTAATGTCCTATAAACTGTAGTTTATTGCAGGACAAATTATTTTCATCTCCGATATGTAAATTTTCTCCAATATCTATCTTGTCTGTAAAAGAATGTATTCAGAAAAATCATTTTTATGTGAACAATTTGAAGAAAAGCTCTGTATGTAAACTAGTGTTGCTCTAACCCTTTTTACTTCCTCCTTCAGTTCCTCAAAGCAAAACTGCCTCTAGAACATTGCCTTTCTTTTGGTTTTGTTTCTTCTTCTCAATGGTACATTTTCCTAAATGGACCTTATTTGTCCCAGTGAAATTCTATCTTGTTCAGTGTTCCTCAGCACTTCTCTGGTTGGCCCAGCATCATTCCTGTTGAGCATACTGAACTGACCCTCTGGAAACTGTCTCACTTGAAGTGGGTTTTTACTTGAATTTCCTTACTAGAACAGTCTCCCTGCCTTTTTTCCCATGCATTTCTTTATTTTGCCTGGTGCCAATCAGTGACTTCATGGCTGCAGTCCTAAACACAGCCTGGTAGGTGTTTTCAGGTCTTCCTAATTGAATTGTATTTTACAGTCTCCTTAAAAAAAAAAAAAAATAAAAAAATTGAGTGGCCTGTCAAAATTCAAACCCCTTAGCCCCTTCCCCTTCAATTTCAGTTGCCTGCTCAGTCTGTTTCTAAACGAAGTTTTTCAATGTGTGTAATGTCAGTTGGCAGCTCATTGCCCTGCAATTGTGGGGATCAGTGATCTTTTGAGAAATACATTGCCTGTCTCTTCCACCTGCCATTTTACTCCTTGCTGTTCTGCAGCAGCTGAGCTCCCCAATTTTTGTATAAGAAAATTTGTATGGGATTTTATCCAGGAGTCCAAAGCCCCTATCACTGTACCCAGCAGGTACTTTTGGCCCCAGGTTGTCCTTTCCTCATCCAGTTTGCTTTAATCTTCTGAGGGTCAAGATATGGTCCATAATCAAATTTAAGAACCTACACATGCCACTGGCAGCACACGTTCCCATACTGCTGGCAAGCACGAGTCTGTCTGGGTGGTGCAGGGAGCTGACTCCCAAATGCCATAAATATTACTATTAGCAGTTTATTAACTCATTAACAGACAAATGAATGTGACTGGCCAGGTTGAGGTGGGGCTTTCAGCAACCTGGTGTAGTGGAGGTTTCCCTGCCCATGGCGGGGGGGGTTGGAACTAGATGATCTTTAAGGTCCCTTCCAACCCAAACCATTCCATGATTCTATGGCTGTATTTCTAACAGTAAAGCTAATTTCGTTTACTTAAGTGCTAATAATTATCCTGTCACCCAGACAAACCAGAAATGTGTATCAAATGGTCAGCCTCTACACTCCCCCAAAGTTTCAGAAAAGACAAAGAAGCACTAAATCTCAATGTTCACCTTACATTTTGCATACAACTGAATTATCTCACAGACTGAAACCAGTAACTGTTGATGGATGCCCTTTAAGTTTTGAACTTAAAAGTCAAGCCTGAAGTGCCTACTAATGCTTAATTTTGGGAGGATCTGAGTCACCAACTTCAGTTTCACTGTTTTATTTAAGCTAGCTATTTGCTAGGTATTTAGAATGAACGTACTCTGACGTTTTCTGCTAAATGGCTGAAGCTAAAGGTTAATATGAAGCCTTATAATTAAACTTCTGCAAAGAGTCCACAAAAATGATCAGGGACTTGTGGGGAATAATTTATAAAGGAAAATTAATTCCTCGTTGGGTAAATATGAGAGATTACATGATGTAAGTTAGCCTGGACAACTTGAAAAAGATAAGTATGTAATACCTTGAAAAGAGCAAAAGCAGACTTGCAGAGTAAATTAAAGTAAAGCTGATGAGAATCTGCGTATTACTGTTCACTGCCTGGTTTAGTAAAACAAGCAGGTTTTTTTTTTTTAAGCTTAAAAAAAAGCACTTTAGTAAATTGAATCTCAGCCTTAGAACTGATATTACTCAGCCAACAAATGTAGCTTATTTTATGTTGAAAATCTACACTAATATATTTTTTGAATGCAAGAATATGTAATCTTCTTTTGCTATTTAAAAAAAAAAAGGTTTACAAATGGGGAACTGACTCCATAATAAGACTTGCATGATCAGTGAAAGATCCTTTCACGTTTTAAATATTAAAATAAAATCTAACTTTCCAGAATAACCCAGTCCTGGCCATGTTGCGGCAGAGCCCATCTCCAGACGCATGTTTTCCCCTTCAGTTCTCCAGTTAACCAAAGAATCTTCCTACTGCGGGGCAATGGATAAAGTTGTTATTTCTCACAAAAAATCACCGGAATTTTGAAAAGCTCGGTGTTGTCAGTATTTCACTTATGTTCTTCCATACTTTATTTTGTTGGAAAACGAACCTCAGCTATGGCTTTCAGTGTAGCAGAATAATCTGAGTAGTCATAGGGCCAAGGGTTACAGAGGGTGATGGGCAATGCTAACACTGCTGTCTCTGGCAGAACGGGATGGGATAAAGCAGGCTGTTGTGGTGTCCTTCCAGCAGACATAAAGTCTGTGACTTGGAGGAAATTGCACAGTTTCTCAGATTATAAGGCACAATTGGTGCCAAATGTGAACTTGGCAATTTTACACACTAAATAAACATAACCCTGAACAATGAAGCTACAAATTAAAGAAACTTAGAGGATGCAAATGGAAGCAGAAGTGTGACTTATGTTCCTGCTGGTTTGCTGTGCAAGTCACTTCCAGTGTTACAGATCTGTGATGCTGTGACATCTTCATAAAATATTTTAAGAATTAGATTTTTAAAAGCTATTCCTTGTTAAAAACATTGCAAAATAAACGACTAAAAAACATAAGCAGTAAAGCTGAGTATAAAGAAAGGAGGTAGCAAAAAAAAAAAAAAAGCATCTTCTGAGGCAAATTAATTTCCTCTGAATAGACTATGGAGATTTGCTGTGTGTATGCACCTTGTTTGGTTCTTTTTCTAATAGAAAACATGTGGACTGACATGAAATAATATGGTGCAGATGCTCTGAAAGAAATTCAATCTGACTCTGGGCTTTTGCCAAGCTCTCTGAGAAAGGTCAACATACTTAAGTCAAACTGCAGCATTTCACCTGCTCCAGAGGTCATGGGAAGTGCTGCATAAAATGACAAAACATCTGAGCAAAGATTCTGAAAGTTATTTTCAGCTTTCGATTTCTAGATATTGACTCACCTTCCAAATACTGACTTTACCTTAACTGTGTTGTTGGAGGGTTTTCACTGAAGATTGGTAAGCACGACTCCTGTGAAGTATTTCATATGCACTCACATATTCTTTGCCCAAATGTGCCTGTGTGGGGCTAGTGTGAATGAATATGAAATGCAACAGCAACTTCTCAAAACAACTCAAAAAGAAAAGCAGACACTTCTCCATGAAAGAGTCTTTTTTGTATTTGCAACTCAGCAGCCCCTCTATCAGCAGCATTTCCCAGAAGAAGTTGCTTAAGCACTTTTGTCCATTGAACTAATCTTCCTATAACCAGTGGTGTCATACTAACATAACTTTGAGCTTCCTAAGACTACAGAACTGCTGAAAGCATTCAGGAAGTTTGAAAGATTTTGACTTACACTCTACCCGAAAGCAGTTTTTCATGTGAAGTTGGCTTTAAATTTTTCTCACTAGCAATAAACTACATTCCAGAATTAGTGTATTTTCAATGTCTTAACATTGTATGCTTACTGATGTTCAAGAGAGGTCTGCTATGTTTCCTACCCTGTTCCTTTTCTTTACAAGCAATTACGAAGTTTTGAGAGGTGTTTATATGGTTTTAGTGTCCCAGTCACTGAATGGTTTAGTTCAGTCATCATCTAAATATAGAGCATTTAATCAGATGTAGCAGTTTCTGGCTGCTGGGAGCCCCTGTTCTCCAGAACCTAAGTATTTATAACTAGGTAAGCTTTCTGTCACCAGAGACCGTCTATTTACAGGGCTTAGTACGCTATGTTACACAGCGGAGCTCGAAATGCCACCCGAGCGCGTCACCGGAGCGCTGCTGGGAGCATCTCTCCGGGAGACGGGTGCTCCCCGAGCTCGGGCGCTTCCCGGCTTGGGAGCTCGGGCCTCCTCGCTTCCCCCTCTCCCCTCGGAGAAGCGCGACTCGGGGCCGGCCTTGCCGCCGCTTTTCCCCGCCAGCGGCCGCCATGTCCCGGGACGCTGCGGTAGGGCCGGGCCCCAGCCCCCCGCACAGCGCGGCTGAAGCTCCCGCAAGTCTCGGGACGTTCCGGCTTCAGCGAGGCTGCGGCTCGCCGCGGCCCAGCGCCGCCCGCCCCCGCCCCGCTGTGGCGCGGCCGCCTCAGCGCTGCTGCGCCCGCCTGCCCCCGAGCTGCGGCGCCGAGGCGGAGGGGAAAGGAGCGGCGGGAGCGCCTGGCCCGGCAGCCGCACCGCGCTCGGGAGCCGGGGCGCCTCACCCACCTCCCGCTGCCGGCGCCGCCACGCCGGGCCGCCCCCCTGCAACAACATGGCCGCCGCGGCCGCCGGCCCGCGTGACGCCGGCGCCGCCGTCACGTGACGTGCGGACCGGAAGCGGCGCGGCGCGGCCTGTCCCTGTCGGCGCCCCGGCTCCCCTGCCGGCCCCGCGCGGGGCAGCGGCGGCCATGGGCTGGGTGCGGGCGGCCGGGCAGCGGCTGCGGCAGCGGGCGCGGGGCGCCGAGGTGCTGCGGGAGACCTGCCGGCAGTACCCGCTCTTCTGCTGCCTCCTCCTGGGGCTGGGCGCCGCCACCCTCCTCCTCAACCGGTAACCGGGACCGGCCCGGTGTGGCACTAGGGCAGGGTGGGGCGGGGGAGCCGGGCCGGGCCCGGCGTAGCGCTGGTACCGTGTCATGCAGTAACGTTTCCTTCCTGTTTATTTACAAGGTATCTTCGCGTTTTAATGGTCTTCTGGTCGTTTGTGGCTGGCGTTGTCACCTTCTACTGTTCGTTGGGACCGGATTCCCTCCTGCCCAATATTCTTTTTACAATAAAATATAAACCCAAGGTAAATACGTCCGTTAACACTCATCTGCTTTCTTTAAATCTGGTATTGATAGGTAATGGTTTGCAATTCTTGTGGAGTTCTGGCTGGTTTCGGAAATATTAAACATCAGTGCACCTCGTAGCCACCGACTGATAGATGTTTTGTAGCAAACGTACAATAATTAAGGCTTTGGATCCTCCATATATTTGTGCACAGTCCCATCAAATCTATGTATGGCTGTAAAGCCGATTGTTGGGAGTGTTCCTGGATGTTCTTTTATGCTCCACTTGTTTTTCACTTTTTTTTTTTCATTTGAGTAGCAAGTAGTTGAGATATTATGTAGGTGTATTCTCTGTTATTGAGGCTTTTGTTTTCTAAAGATGCCCTTCCTTTGTCAAGGCAGTGCTAAGTCTTCTTTGCTGATTGTAGTCTTTTAAGTGGTACTGAATTTCAAAGAAAAAAAAAACTGCCATAGGAAATTGCTGCTTTCTAACTTAAAGTGGTTTAATGCAAAATTTCATAGGACTAAAAATGTTACAGTTACAATAGTTGAAGGCTATAAGTAAGGCAAGTTTTGAAGAGAAACCAAGCTGCTCTGTTACTAGACCAACTGATGTACAGGGAGATGACTGGAGGTGTGAAAAGGTATCCATCTACTCAAATGTTGTTTTAGCGGAAGTGATTTTTCCATTTGGTTCAGTTGTTTCTCATACTATGCCTTGTTAATCTTGTTTTCCTGCTGGGGAAACAACTTCATCTTTCTGCTGTTCAATTCTCTGTAATCGTATACTCTACAAGGAAGTTCACAAATGTATCAGTATATTGAGAGACTCATCATTTTGAAGAACGTAAACTTGTCCAAATATCTTCTTTTAGCAATTAGAATTGCCGGAGCTATTTCCCCACGGTCACAGTTGCGCTGTGTGTGGCAAGGTCAAATGCAAGAGGCACAGGTAAATTCCATGTGTGGCACTGGTAAGCTTAGTGTATCTTATATTTTGTATGCAGCGGTAGGGAGCTTTCAATTAAATATTGTTACATCAGCTTTTCCATGCTCTCTAACAGACCTGCTTTGCTTCTGGAAAACTATCAGCCATGGCTGGATCTGAAAGTGCCTTCCAAGGTTGATGCATCCCTCTCAGAGGTAATTGCTGCTTTGTTTCTTTAGTTCCTTGAAATCCAGTGAGGTTTTTTATTACATATCTCTCAGACCTGTTGCTTCTGGTTCAGTAGGTAGTTCGGGTGTACTTCCTGTGTATGTTAACTTGTTCTTGTAGGAGTCAAATCAGAAGAATATACGCTGGGAGCAGAGAGGTGAGGTGGCCTACTTGTTAATACAAATGTACTTGTATTAACAGACATTAACATAGCATTTGTTCCTGTAGTAGTGTGCCTAGAACATAGAAGAAATATCTATGTCAATTGGGAAGCACATAGGAAAGAACAGTTACAATTGAATGACTGAAAAACATGTCCAGTTCTCAAAAAGTTATGGATTTCAGCCTGCTTAGTTTGTTGAAGTGGAGGTTAAGAGATGATTTGCTCCAGCTGTAAAACTTCTGCAAAGAAGATGATAATGTGATTGTACCTATTTAAAATAATGAGACAAAGCTGTAACAAAATATGTCTGAAAAAATAAATTAGTGGACTTATTAAAAGAATAGTGTGAATGCCTGTTTTTAATAAGAATGTAAATCAAGAATTTTGTTTTGTTCTTTTCTCTCTAGAAAGAGAAGTGCTATCTGAAGAGAGATTTTTCTTTGGGTTAGCTTTTTTTTTCCCTTGGTAATAGATGAAATATATTGGCAACTAAATCGATAATCTTTTGTCCTCTTTCAAAGAGGAAAATAACACAGACGCATAGCTTAATCTCAATTTATTGAGAATTCCAGCTTTGGAGTTCAATGGTAGGAGGATGAACAGTTGGCGTGTTAGAAGTAAGAAGATTCTTTTGTGTCAGCTCTCCCAATTAACAACATGGTGTGTGAAGTCAAAGCTCTGTGTGTAGAGGACACCTCATTAATGTTTATAAATATGTAAAGGGTGACTGTTACGAGGATGGAGCCAGGCTCTTCTCAGTGGCATCCAATGATAGGACAAGGGGAAGTGGATATAAGCTGGAACATAGGAGGTTCCACTTAAACATGAGGAAGAACTTCTTCCCAGTAAGGGTAACAGAACACTGGAACAGGCTGCCCAGAGAGGCTGTGGAGTCTCCTTCTCCGGAGATGTTCAAAACCCGCCTGGACGCATTCTTGTGTGGTCTGCTCTAGGTGGTCCTGCTCCGGCAGGGGTATTGGACTAGATGATCCTTTGAGGTCCCTTCCAATCCCTAACATTCTGTGATTCTGTGTGTTTGTGGTATAAGCTAATGCTTTAATTCAGCTGTGTGCCAGGCATGGCCCACAGCAAGAGTAGCAAAAGAATGACAACCTTAAGGGAAGGGAGAGGTGGGCAGTTGAGGAATGTTTTTAAGAAAAAAAACAGATAACAGCTTGTTGACTTCCTCTGGTTTACTGCAGTGACTTCCTCTGCAAATTCAGAAGCAAACATTTAGCGTTTTTGAATTACTTAATCATTAATTATTTTTTAATAAGTTTGTGCTCAAGTGTTTTAAAATAACAGTATCGCTGAATATCATTTCAATAGGCTTACCTCTTTAAACTTTTTGTTTTAATAATAGAGCGTAAAATAAATAGTTCTATGCATGTAATATTTTTAGAATTTTGAGAAGCAAATATCTGTGACAGTATATCAAATGGTGGGGTAAATGCAAAAGAACTGGAAATTTTCCTGTTTAGCTTAAACGAGTCTTTAATGCTAAAAAAGTTACTTGTAGTATGTTATTCACAAAAGATGCAAATAGATTCCATAGTTCTCTTCTAAGACTGATCTTTAAAATGTGCTGCTATGCATTGGCATTTTGTGTTTGATCACTGTTGCTGTAGTTCTACTTTTACCAAAGTAGTGTGGGCTTTCCTTGGTTGTTTATTTTTTTTCCTTCAGTGGCATGTCCCTGGCCCTGCTTTATTTAGCAGTGTAGATGTGGCTCTTGCTTATCTATGCCATGTTTCTCGTTCCTGTCTTTTCTTTGGGTGCTTAGCTAGAGGGAAGTGCCAGACCGGAGTTCTGTGCCTTCCTGGGGCAGTGAGCCAGAGTAATCATCTCTGGACCCAAACAAGCAGTCGATCTGAGCCACCATTGTCACCTGTGTAGGATACTGTTTGGAATGAGATATCTTATTGCATTGTTCCCCGTTGCAACTCTTCTGTACTGGTTAAAAGGGTAGCACGAGTTCTGCCCACATCATATTGCTCTTGATCGTCTGCTCTGGGGATGCAGTGTGTAATGCGTGCCTGGAATTGGATGACCTGCTTAGGGTTGGAAGGAGAAACTTGCATTTATTTTCTTGTGTGCCGCCTTTTAGTCATGCATTAGAGGGAAACTGATACAGTGAGAACTGAATTAAGATTAATGAGATTCAGAAGAAGTGCAGAGTGCAACCTGCTTCTGAAAAGCAGATTCTTCAAATACTTTGGAATAATTCTGGGATTTTTTTATTCTGGATTATTTTTTCTAGTTTTTCCTTTGCAGGCTGAGGAATTAAGGCAATGTTCTCATTTCCAAATGTTTCTAATTTGAATCAGTTGTACAGTCTCTAAGCTTGTGTTTTCAACTGCTTACAGAATAATTTAATACAGACTCTAATCAGAAGAAAGCCAAGTTTTTCTCACAAGTATGAATTTTTCTCTCTCTTGGATTGCAATCATAGTTTGTCTCACTTCACAAATTCTTAATCTTTTGCAGCTTTATTTTGGTTATCTAGCTGCTGTACGTGATTTAGAATAATAAGAAAAACCTGTGCTTGGACTTTCCTCTTCCCTTTGTTTACGTTTATTGTTATAGTTGAACTCTAAACTGCCTCAACTGTGCATCTATCAATATTTGATAGTTTGGCTGTATCCTGCACAAAAATAGTGCAATCACCTAAGTATAATTTTGTTTCCAGTTTCTAATCCATTGTGCTTTATGTAAGTTTCCCCAACGTTTTATTTCTTTTTGAATTAGGATGTGATATTTGTGGTCAGTTCTATGTTCTATATAATTTCAGGTGTTATAGATTGTATAAAGGAGAGTTTGATTCTATTTTTCAGTTAATTAACTCAGCTCTTTCCATAAAGCCTCATTTTTGCTGTGTGAGGGATGATTGCAAGTCAAATCTGTGGAAAGCTGCTGAGCTATTCTTGATCAGCATCATGAAAGAAATGTCTTAGCGAATCAAGGTGCTGTCTGTTGGTCTCACAAATGTTTCTTTAATACTTAAGTTCTCAGGTTCTTGACTTGATTATGGGACCAGAATTTCATCTCTTTCTTTTTTTTTTTTTTGTCTTTTCTGAAAGTGACAAATGCTCAAATGCATGACAAGAAATCGGTTATTGTCTAAACGTCCTCCTTTCCAGTCCTGAACTCTTGTAGCAGCACAGTAGTGGCCTGCATGCTTTCTTATTGGGAATAACTTCTACCCTCAGGGAGTGGTCTCTGCTATCTAGTTGTACCATCTTTTAAGGGTTTTCAAATTGTCTTTGTGGTTTACTTATCAAATCCTTGCTCGTTTCCAATCTAATTTGGCCTGGTACTTCTGACCTGCTACTGAATCATTGATCACTCAAGCTCTACAGTTTCTCCTCCTGAACAGCTGGGGTATGTTCTATGGCACTGCACAGAAAGCTTGTCTCAGCAGCAATAGACTGACTAGCTTGCAGTATCGCAGTGCATACTAAAAAATAGTTTTTCTTAGTTTTTTCTTCAGCCACTGCTTATATTGCTACCTGCTGCATTTGGTTCTACACTTGTAATCTCTTTCGAATTCAAAACTGCTCACATGTAGTAGAACCAGTCATTCTGCAAAATACTTAAAAAGTAGGTAGGCTTTAAATGAAGTGACTCATCATTTGTATTTTAAACTGGAGAATAATATTTTACAGAGAAAATAGCTTATAATTAGCTGTTATTCTTACCTGTCATTCTTCGAGATGTCCTGTCTATTCGGTTGGCATGTGTGCATAGTGTGAGCGATTGAGCTTCAATAATATTGCTGGCTTTGCTAGAATGGAGGTGGGTACAGGTGTCCTGCTTTCCTAGTGCTTTACGAAAGCGCAGTGGATGATGTGACAGGTTTTTTTCTGACTTACAGAATCACACTGATGTAGTCTGGAAGGCTCATAGGGTTCATGGGAAAACTGTATGGACCATACACATTGAACTCCAGTTACTGGCAGTCAATCACCTGTTATTTCTTGAGTGCTTGTATTTTGCAGTATGGACAATTTTGCACTGTAGCTCTCTCTTAGCTTCAGTACAGCACCTTGGTGCAACGGAGCGTCGTGCGTAACTGCCTCTGCCATGCCACATGTTTAGTAAATGTGCAACTAGGGTCTGCTTTCTGTGTGTCCAGGATCAAGGTGTTTCTTATTCAGATGATATAGATAACTTGAGTTCTAGTAGAATGTGTCTTGACTTCCGATATCGAGACCAGCGATATGTGGACTTCAAGTGCGTTTTGAGTTAGTTGCCTGTCTCTGTGTGTACTACCTGTGGGTCTTTGGTTAGTGGGATTATCTGCATGGCATTGTCCTATGTAAGCATTACTATAAAGGCCTTACAGTGTGGCTGTGATAACAAGAGAAACACTGGCAATTCTGCCAAGTGGTTGAACTGGAAGTCAGTTACTACACACATGGGATGAATCTCAAGGAGACCTTATCCGAAGGGGGATGGGTCATCGGGTCTTACGTCTTCCCTGCTTTCCTTGCTGATTTAATAACCACAGGAAGACGATTCTCAGAACCATGCATGTTTGGCTTAGCTAGCAGTAAGAATGAAATCTCACACTGTCGGAAACAATTCTTCTAGCAGCTTTAGAAGCCTCTGGTCTGTAGGTGAAGAGAGTGCCAACAAGTTATGTTAACAACTGATGAACTGAAATTGCAGTGATACGTGCCTGATAGACAGGCTTTCAGTTCCAAAGTTGTAGTCGTGGCTAAAGAAAGCTTTTTCTAGAGGAGTGCATTGTACTGCCTTTGAGTACGCTGACTTGTGCTTCAAGGCTCTCTAAGTGCTCTTGCCACTCCAAGCAGAAGATGATCTGCTGTCATTGCTCATGGTGGGGAGACGCCTAGCAAAAGTGGAGGAAGAAAGAAAAGGGCTCCTTTAACAGATAGATGCATGGTTTGGGTTTTTCTGCAGATCTTTGATTTTGAAAGGCACTGTTTTGAAAGAGTCTGAGGTTTGAGCCCTGGAAGAGGTTTATTTTGTTAGAAACTCTGCATGAACAAAAATAATGTTGCAGTACCTGTGAGACTGAGATTTCTATGGAGTAAATTGGTGGTTTATATACTGGCAGTGCTATGGAAGGCATCAGGGAAATTGTTTTGAGTAATGTGATCCATTGTTCTTAAGGCTGATGAGCTGTTTGCTGACTGGAGCTGGATGTGATCTTCTGCCTGTTGTTTGAAGATTGACTTCCAAAGAAGATTCTCTGGGATTTCTTGAGCTCTTCTGGCCTAGAAACTAAAGCATCTGTTGTCATCTCCTTTTCCCCTTCCCTCACCCCAATTCCACTCTGCTTTTAATGGAAATACAAGATTTTGGAGGGGGACACATGACATTTAGCTTACCCATCCATCATCAACACGTGATTGTATTGCCTTTTCAAGATCTATTACTGCTATAGCACATAGGGGTAGCAGAAGATGAAAGAACAAAATTTCTTCTTCACCCTTAAAAACAAAGGGAGGAAAATCACTGAAATGGAAGAGTTGTAAAAGAGAGAGTATCTTACAAAATTAGAGTAGGCAATATTCTTAGTAGTGAAGACAGAAAAAGAGTGTTCATCAGCTGCTCACATCTGAAGAATTGAGAGGAATTAAAAAGGCTGTGGTTTGCGTTTTACTGAGCGTGCTTTTATGATCATGAGTAGAGCAGAGGCACGTAGTGCCCTAAAGATAGTATAAATTTAGCAAGTCTTCAGTTCTTGCAGTGCACACAGTGTGGATGAGTGCAGCAGCAAATCTTGTAGGAAGAGTAATATTTTTTCTCATAAATGACACTTGTGTGTCAGCTGTTACATTCAGCTTTCCTTTAAAACAGATGTTACATTTTTCTTTGAGCACAGTGACTTCTTTTGCAAAAGCTTTCTTCCTGTAGAACACAGAGCAGCAGCCTCACGTAGCAACACACGTGTTCTCTCTTAGTACCCTGACCAGCATTGACGCTGCAGAGCACAAACGGATCTCCGAAGCAGTGATTCCAACTGAGGGATAGGCTACAACAGGAGTACATGTAGTGAAGGAGGAGAAATCTTAAGGAAATTTCATCCTTCCTTCTCCTTCCTCATGCTTTTTTTTCTTGGCACTGTGTGATGTTTTCCCTTCCCTTCAGAAGTTTCCTTTTGGCTAATCATGGTGCAAGGACTTTAACAGTTACGTGAAAATTTGGTATAGGTGTAAGGAGAGGTGCCAGAGCTGCAGTCTGGCTAGCAGTGCACCTTGTGTATATGGTGGTGGCAGCCCGCTGATTGTCACCTCCCCTGCCTCTCTTCCTGCTGTGACATTGGAAGCCAAGCTGAACCAGGGCGTGCCTATGGCATGGCTGCAACAGCACTGGTTCTTCCGGATTAGCCTACGTTTTCCAGCATAGAAAGGCAACCATAGTCTTGACCTGTAAGGAACAGGTTTGATGGAAAGGGTGGAAAAGATTCTTCTGCAGAGATCGATGTGGGTGGAGTATACAGGGACTATAAACAGGACAGAGAAGACCATGAGGATGCATATAGGACAAGGACTTTGGGAAGTGCTCTGGTTGGGGCTTCAGGAGATGGCTGGACCATAAGGCAGGCTTTGTTGAAAGCTGGTGCAGGATGTGGAGAAAGGAGAATGGCTTTCATAGAAATTGCTTTTTAGTATTCTTCTTTGTGAGTGGTGAGCATACAAGATTGACTGTCCCACTTTGAGGGTGGGGGAGAGCTGGAAAAGGTGGAAGCTTGGATGAAAAAGAATGGAGGTATGTGTAAGCATAGGATGGGTAGCTGTGCTGTGGGGCACTCCACACTATGTCAGAAAAGAACAAGAACTGATGTGAAAAATTAGGGAAGGGCTATTTGAGGTGAGATTCCATTTTTCATAGCGTTTGGCTCACAGAGTGGCCATGCCATGTGCTTTGCTTTGTTGGTAGCACTAGCAGCAGCTGTTTCTTGTTGAGATCTGATGAAACCATCGCTTTGTTGCTATTTGCCCAAAGTACAGATTATTATGCAGAACGATTGATCTCACAATAGGATCGCAACGTACACATTTGTATATTAAAGTTTTATGATGTATGAATTATGTTCTGTGAGTTTTAGAAGGTGTTTGTGTTTTTAATTCTTCTAACAAGGATTTATGGTAAACTTTTATTTTGTAATATGGTTGTCTTTGTCCTGCACAGGTGCTTGAGTTGGTGCTGGAAAACTTTATTTATCCATGGTACAGGTATGAGCTTTACTTAAAAGTTACTGGTTTTGAATATCATAAATATCTGTCAAACTGTTTAAGAAATAGTCACCTGAAAACACATTTTTGTTTCTTTAGTAAAATATAAAGCATACTTTTAAGTGCTACAGTTTCATCATTTTATTGTCTCTTACGAGAGTAGAACAGATCTTTTAATAATTTAGACATGATAGAGGTGGTTCTGAAATGTGTATTTCATCCTAAAGCCACTTTTTTGATTATTCGTTTTCATATGTTAATTTTCTAATGACTGACTTGGAAGAACATATGGCTTGATTAAAACCTGTGTAAAAACTCAAAAACCCACAGAAATTTGTTTCCAGATTACAAGCATGCTGATCTTTCATATTGCTATAAAAAAAAAATAATAACTTTACAGTGTTTTGAAAACAAAAATTCCACTTTTAATTAATATAGAAAAGATATTCTGGATACATATTGTGGCCACTTGCTTGCAGAGCATCTGGTGATTTGCTGAGTTTTAAGACTGTGAGTGGTTATGCTGTGCTGAGTAGAGTAGTACTGTGTAAATAAGTTTAAAATAATATATAAAGAAAAGAATATGGCTAATTCTTTTTTCTTTTTTTTTGCCTTGTACCTTTATATGTTAATTAGTGCTTCAGGGTACTTTGTAAGAAGATAGCCTGTTAGAGCCTGTTGTGATAGGACAAGGGGTAATGGTTTTAAAATAGAGGGAGGTAGATTCAGGTTGAATATTAGGAAAAAATCTTTTACCATGAGAGTTGTAGAACACTGGAACAGGTTGCCCAGAGAGGTGGTGGATGCTCCATCTCTGGAGACGTTCAAGGCCAGGTTGGACGAGGCCCTGAGCAACCTGATCTAGTTGGAGATATCCCTGTTCCTTGCAGGGGGGTTGGACTAAATGACCTTTGAAGGTCTCTTCCAACCCTAACCATTCTATGATTCTATGATTCTAAGACAGTAAAATATTTTTAATTGATCATATTGGCATTAACGTGTTAAAACAACATTTTGCCTTAATTATGAATTTGACTTTTTAATTGGATTGAAATGTTCGATTTGCTAAAAGAAATTTATACTGTTTTTCTTTTATGCTACGCGGTGGGTTTTTTTTTTCTGTCTCTCTGGGATCTAAAATCTTCTGGGCGGACTTCTTTGATTAGTTTTTGATTGTGGCCAGTACCTGCATATCTCACATCTGTCTTTGTGTGATGACTACACTGAAGTATAAAACTTGACTGCTGATGCAAACAGCAGAGGGAGCTGTAGCACCGTGTATTGTGAATGACCGAGCTGGAAAACTCAAGGGTTTTAACTTTCAAATACAGAAAACTAGAGCATGTTCTGTTGAACTGTTTGATAAAGTAACAAATATAAGGGGACCATCTTCTGAATTTTGTAATTTGAAATTAGATAGGATTTTTTGGCTGGTGGAAGGTGTTTTCAATGTTTTTGTTTTGGACTGACAAGGAAACTTGGATTCCACATATTACTTACGTCTCTGACACCCAAGACAGTGGAAGTCTGGAATACATCGTATGGTGGGGATAGTAATATACGTAGTTAGAAGCGCAGTGCAAAATACACTTGGTATGGAGCCAGTCAGCCAGATTTGCTACCTCTTGCCCTCAGTGAGCGGTACAGATGTTCCTGCACTGTCTTTAGTTTTACATGGCTGTAACTCCAGATTTTGAACTAGCTCCATAATTTTACACCGTGCTGCTCAGACCTAACAATCTTTCCATGAACCTGAGGTACCCAGTGAGCTGCAGTGCAGTGGGATCCGAGTAATTCTGCAGGAAGCAGCTTGGTCCTGAAAGGCTTACTGGTTTCAGCTTAACAGTAGTAACATCAGATCTGGTCTCATTTCCTCTGGACATTCAAGTGTTTCTATGCTTTCCTGTGTTTCCAGCAACCATTGTGCAGGGAGGCCTGAAATTGTGTCTGCGTGCAGCCATTTGAGGTCTGTCTCATGGAGCATGTTAGTTCTGACTTTCCCTATTTAAAAGTAACCTACACTGTTTATATAGCTGAGCTCATCCTGGAGAAGGGACTCTTACATTCATGAAATGTTTTTGCTGAGTTAACAAACCTCACTTACTGTGGATGATTATTCACAGAGCCAAATCAGGAGCCTTTGCATCCAGACTATCCTTATTTAGCAGCGTGGGTAACCACCAGCAGGCAATTCAGGCTTGCCAGACTAGGCTGATAAAACAGTTTACTGCTTTCCCTTGCAGAAAAGTCTGGGCATAATTACTTATGCTAGCTGCCCTCCTTCCAAGTGACTGGAATTTGTGCAGAAGATACTTCTCTCTTTTTTTTTTTTTTTTTTTTTTCCCCTCCTTTATTTTGCAGCACCTTACATACTCTGGACATTAGAGAGGTAACACGACGTATCTCACTTAGAAGCCTGGACAGTGTAACACTTACCAGAAGTCTATGCTGCAAGATAAAATCATAGATTTATTGCTCAGGAAATAAAGTGCTATAGCAGCAAAAAGCTGTGGTTTATGTTTGTTTCATTAATAAATTGTGTAATTATTTGTAATATTTTATTAGCAGCTTAAAATTTAGAGACAAACATCCCTAAACTTGGATCAGTTTAGGGGAATGAAGATTAGTACTTAAAATCCAGTGAACTCTACTGAAATAGGTAGTTATACCTATGTGCAATTTTTGTTTGGTATTTTTCAAAGTATATTTATACTGGTTATATTTAAATACCTGTGTTTTAAGAATTTTTTTCAACTATATGAGAAGAATAGAGCATAGTTGTAAGTAATCCAGGTTTGCAGAGCTACGAAACACTGGTCTGAGTCTATTGCTTATGCTGTACAATAAAACTATATAATATGTTACTTATACCAACCTCATTTTAAATAGAGTTTAAAGTTTGAATGAGTCACTCTGCTTACTGAATTTTTTCGATTGTTGATGCTACTGCAGCTCCAGTTCTCTCAGATTAGATGAGAATCCACTAACTACCACATTTTGGTTAGACATTGCGATGAAAACATTTTTCTTTCTTAGTGACTAAACCCAGTGTTTTCTCATATGGAGCTGCTTCTATTTTAAATGCAAGTAATGCAAGAAAAGTTCAGGATTTTTGTTGAGTTACAAACCGTAGCGTCACAGTTTTACCAGCTTGCAACTAATTTACTTCATCTTTTTGATAGGAGTTGGCCAAATTTTATAAGAATAATTGACACACAAGGGAAAAAAAAAATCACTTTGGTATTTGTATATGGTTTTCATTTATCAGTAGATCCCATAAGACTTTGCATGCAATAGCAGTTGGGTGTATCTCTTCTGAGACATTGGACTCAGTACCCACTAACTGTTTACAATTAACAGAGTGAGCCTTTTTCTTTTAGCAAATCTCTCAGTTATACTGACAGTTGTGTTTTTAAGTTTTTCCTCAAATTCTGGGAAAATGCAGCCAATTTTTAAAATGTTTCCAAGTGAGTTACTTGGACCCTTCCACTGTGTTGCTGGAGATTTGAGATTTTACAGGTTTGTGATGTGTTTTTTTTTCACCAGTCTTCAGTCTGCTGGTGATTAAGAGAGTGTCTTTGCAAACCTATGGCACGTTGTGAAAGTACGTGACATAAAGTCATGTCCAAGTAGAATTAGCCAAGATACTGGTTATCCAAGTCTCAGTAAAATAACAACTTCTTGGTCCAAATTACTTCATGTATCTTGTTGTCTGTCACATACGAGTAATATAGTCATACAATTTGTTTGCTAATTCCTTGGCTTCCTTTGACAGTGTGGGTATTTGCTAACCATATTGCTTCCAAACTGTCAGCTGCTGAACTTAAAACAAACCAAACCTTCCCCTGCAGTATTCTTATCTGCGTATGATTAGCTGTTGGAGGATGGTTGTATTCCTTATGCCAGGCTGCTTTCTTTGAGGTGCTTTTTCATACCGTTAGTTGCATACTTTGACCATCAGATCGCCAGTATCTGTACCTAGCAGTTCATCTTCAACATGCATTTGAATGCCATATTACCCAGGCTAACGTTGATTTAAAAAAATCAGATGCTGAATAATGTAAAATGGTATTATAGGCATAAGATTTTCATTTTTCGAATGTACTATTGTTGCTTGCACTGATATTTTTAAAATGCAAATAGTGTTTGCATTTACTACATATGCAAAATCATTTATTACTGAAAACTGATAGCTTTTATGTATGGTCATTGGCTAAAGCAGACTGTAACTGACTTTGTCTTGTTACTCAGCTATTATAATGCAGTTTTACCAATATCTGTAGTCATACTCTAATGTCCATATATGCTTAAATGCTGCTAGATTTTTATTCTTTCTGTTGCATTTTGTGGAATGGTGTTGTCATGGTCTCTTTTTCCACTCAGTTTAGTTGCAGTTTCTGTGTCTAAGATTTAGTGTATTTCCCGTTTTCATTCAGTTGTCCAAAAAAAGACATGGAGTTAGGTATTTCTCTTTGTGAATCAACTTAAAGAATTTTTACAATGATTTTCACTGAACATACTTTATTGGCGCACGTGGAAACTAGCAAGCCAGATAAAAAGTTTAGATGGTATTTTGACATAGTGATTTTGGAATCTGTTTAAATTCTTATTTATTTCTCCTTTATTTGCAAGCAGGAACCATGTTGAATAATTTTGATTTTGTTCCAAGTGGCTATAGGTTGTTTTGTTTTCTTTGTAATTGATGGTTTCATATTTCATGCTACGTCAAAAGTAGATCAACTTTTTAAAAAACAAGTTCTGTCGTTTATTGGTTTCCTGTGCTATGCTTTCTTCTCTAGGAAATGGCAATATCTGTTTAGACCAGAAATAGGCCCAATTTTATATTTAAAAAAGATAATATTATTGTATTAAATGGCATCTAAGTATTAGAACTTGTTGAAGAAATACCAAAGCAAGTTTTCTATTGGAAAAAGCTGAGAATACAAGGGGTGTACCTATTTCATTGAAAGCTACATGAGAAACTACCAGTTTTATAATAAAACCTAAACAAGCGATTAACAAAGCCAGATTTGTACTAAAACAGAAGAAAATTATTTGAAATCTTGGCATATAGAAGGTCTTATAGTGTGCGGTGTGGAAAATCCAATTTTGAATAGCTTAACTGGGGTATGTTCTCGCTCTTATTCCAAATACTTTGCCTGTATTAGTTCAGTTTCACCTCATGCCACTGAACTAGGAAACATTTGTATGTGTGGAAACTAGGTTATATTTTACTCGGTCAAAATCATGCAGAGAGTAATTAGAGCAGGAATTGGTATATAGTTCCAATTTACTGACATATTTTTTAAGCTGTTGTTGCGTGCACAAACATAGTGGGAATGCCGTGTGTTTTACTCGAACAGAACACTGGTTGCTCTCTGCCCACACTTGGTAGCTTTCATTTCAGTTATTACCAGTTGAAGTGTCACCGATGAATGTTCTTATTCCAGCTTTTAGTAGTGCCAAATGTATTGTGGTTGGATTAATACAAATGCTTTTTATTCTGTTTTCTCACATGACATGCTTTATTTACAACACTGCAGAAATATTACTGATGATGAATCGTCAGTGGATGAACTGAGAGGCACGCTGCGGTTTTTTGCATCTGTGTTAGTTCGGAGAATTCACAAGGTAAGGTGACTTAAAGGTATTAGCGTTGTTTTTCCGTCAGAAATAACTGATATCCATCAGTAGCGAGTTCTTTAATTTTTTTTAGAATGGCAATTCCAAAGTTAGTCTTACAGAGACTATAGGCAACTTCCATCTAAGTTTCTTCTTTGCGTTATCTGTTTCCTCCTTCTGGAGCTTATCCCGTTCCTGCTTATAAACCGTCTTTGAAGACTCATCCCTGGAAGTGTTCAATGTCAGGTTGGACATGGCTTTGAGCAGCCTGATCTAGTGCAAGATATGACCGCCCATGGTAGGGGGTTGGACTAGATGATCTTTGATGGTCTTTTGCAACCCAAACCATTTTATGATTCTATGATTCTTGCAAATGGATTTTTTTTTTTGCACCAGTGCAAGGCATTATTAAAACCTTAGGATGATCTTTTACCTGTCTTTTAGTGACGTAATCCAAGTGGAAACAATTTTGAGGGTTACTGAAAATGAACTATTAGAAAATTATTAGCAGTGTACCTCTCTGATAGCTTCTGCTTGCTTAACTTCTTTGAAGGAAGACAAGGTCCTTACCTTGTCTATAAAGAATATACTGTCAGTAAGTGGATAGTTTCCTATAAGAATTAGAACAGGTATGGTTCTTATATTAATGTAGTTCTTCAGAAACATTCTGAAGACTAAAAATTCAAATTTTTTATTCGCTATGTTTAATATATTAGCACATATACTCTGTTTTCTGGTAAAGTGCTTCAAGCGTGTTTTACAGGAACTGCTTCTAAATTTCTGGCTGTTCTAACCAGGAAGAGTTGCTACGTGAGTTTCCAGATTTGTTCAGTGCTGGTTGCTCTGTTGGAGCCACGACCATGAATGTGTGTCTTTTTTCCCTTGCTTAGTAACAGCAATATTTCCTGAGCTACAAATTGTCCGTGTACTCTGTCATGACTAATTAACAGCCTGATTATGTCCTTGTTACATATCAAATCCAGATGACTTTCTTGTTTAACTCAAGCATGTTACTTTTTAAAAAGAACATGGGGGAAGATCAGGAAATGTGTGTATAGCGCAGACATTATGTGGAGGTGTGAAAGTGAAAATCTAGAGCAAGGTCTTAAAATTTAATTTGGAGTGGTCATACGTGCAGGTGTTAGTTGCATTATTTATAGCTCCGTTGTTGATTCAGAAAATGATGATGTCTCCTCTATTAATCATGTTGTCTCAGACCAGTTATAGCATCTTTGAGTGAAGGATTAATTTACCATATCTGCCTTTGACAGTAATGAAGTAAATGTAATATATTAAATTCTGTGTATCTGAGTAGACAACATGTGCAACAAAAACTCAAGGCATGTACCAGTATTAAGCGCTAGCAGGGGAACTACAAAATAAAGGCCATCATAGAAATACTCTTTATAAATATTTGGATTTATTCGTATCCATCCTACAGAACAATATAATTTATTTTGTCTCTGTGTCAATCTCAAGCAAAAAGATACTCGTAGTAACTTTGTGTTTTGGAACAAAATTGAAACTTGGCATGCTCAGTCATGCAGGGGAACATGGTGTGTCACGCTATGTTATGCTATATTTTTCAGCCCATACTTTGTTTTTGCTGAACAAGTGTTTCTGTGTGTGCACGCTTCCATATACAGATTCAGACAGCCTGAACTAGTAGCTGTGATGCAAATACTACCAAAAACGTTGTGTGTAAAAGTCAGGATTGATATGCAAGTTGCAAATAAAATACTAACTTTTTTTTCATCTTGGGAATCCTAGTTTAAAGCTTCAGTAGTTGGCTGAAAAAGGTTATGATAGAATGTTTTATAGCTTTTCAGCTCTTGATACAGTGTCCTTTACAACCTCATTTGAAAAGATTGCAAAATAAAATAGTTTTACACCTTTGCCAAACAGCTGTACTTTGATTTGGATTTATTATTAAATGCTTGAAAGCAGTAGTTCTGGCTAATAGACATAAACCTTTTAAATTCAGGAACTGCTATGTGTAAGAAAAAACAGACTTTTTTTTTTTTAGGTTATATCTTTAGACTTTTTTTTTTTCCAAAGAATCTTCTACTTCTGAATTAAGACTTAAAATTATAAATTGTTTCAGTGAAAAGAATTCTGTTCAAGGCTGCCTGAGTGGATTTTTTTTGAGGCATGGTTGTTGAACAAAGTAGCAAGCACTTCAGGCCAGTCAGCTCTTAAGTATATGCTGAAATACTTCTCTCTCTCTTTTAAAAATCTAGATTTCCTTTGTGGCCTTTTCTGGGTTGGTTATGGGTTTTGAAGGGAAAGTGAAGGGTTTCCCATTGTGTGGTGTGGTGTAGATAGATGGCCTTGCACCTGGTTGAAATTTTTTTCAAAAGCCAATAGTGTCTACTACAGTGTCGATAACAATTTGCTTGCTGTGCTCTTTGACTTAACCTCTGCAGGAATAAACACTCCGCTATCCTGATGTGCCATAGGAAACTCTTGACTTGTTGGCATTAGTGTTGAAATGTGAGTCCCAAAGGGCAGGGTTTCCCTTGATGAGCAGAAGCTCCTACTTTCTTGCTTGTAAACAGGAGTTGCCCTTAATTTGGTTAGTTACTTTTAGGCCATTCTAGTCAATTGTACTAGCTTCTCTGGGCTGGCCAGGTCAGGTCGTAGCTGTGCACCTCAAGCATTACTGGGCAGTGTGCAGGAACACATGCTATTCTCCTTGTATGAATAAAAGAGCAGCTTTTCTCTCAGCTCTGGTGGCCTTTGCAATTACACTGTCTCTTGTCTGGCAAGAAGCACTTTTATGCTTCTGTATTATTACTTAAGGTCTCTATTTGACTTAGTATTGAGAAAGGACACACTCCATTAGGAAAGAAACTTGTTCAGAAGTCTTAAATTTTGAACACTTGCAACTGCATGTTTCTGCTTCTCTGAGATGTCTTTTGTTCTTGCTTAAAATAAAGGGCTTGCAAAGTGTAAATCAGTTTCTAGATAAGTTTCTGTGGAGACTACTGAAGCTGGTAAAGAAGAATCCATTGAAACTATACAGGCTGGGGACTGGCTGGCTGTGGAGAGAAGCTCTGCTCCAAAGGATGTGGCCCCGTGGTAGACAGTAAGCTGAATATGAGCCAGCAGCATGTAGTGGCGGCAAAAAACACCAACAGCGTCCTGGGCTGTATTAACAGGAGCAGAGTCAGTCAGTCAAGGAGGGTGACTATCTGCCTTGACTTGGTGCTCTTTAGACAGCATCTAGGATACTGCATCCAGTTTCGGACTCCCTGTTACAAAAGAGACGTTGATAGAGTAGAGAAGGTTCAACCAAGGGGCTACCAAGATGGTTGGGACTGGAGCGTTTGACCTGTGAGGAGGTGACTGTCTTCGTCTCAGGAGGTTTTCAGCACCAGGATGGATACAGCCCTGAGCACCCTAATCTGAGCCTGCTTTGAGCAGGAGGTCAGGCTAAGGCACCCTGAGGGTCCATTTGTACTTGAATTGTTCTGTAATTCTCCTTTCAGTTTCATAGCCATCAAGGAAAGTATAAATGCAGCATTCTAATACTCTAAATGTAATCCTTGATTAAATCATAAGTGCTTTTTGTTCAGCTTATGATCACGTGATACTGTTGTTGGCACTAATGGTTGTCTTGACTCAAATTTTTTTTTCATTCTGCCATCACCTGCACTGTGACTTTTTTTTTTTCTGCATATACACATAGAGAGAAGGGGTCTGCTTTGCTTTTAGTCCTTGTGGACATGAGTGCCAAGGCTTAAATTACACAAGTACTAGAAGCAGAGCATAGTGAACTTGCTTTTGTTGGTGATCAAATCTTCATGTAGAACTAGGCTTCATATACTGTGACTTGGAAGTCAAGCTGTATTACTGTAATTATTACAATGGAAGAATCGTAATGGGAACAAGTTGACGATAAATGTGTTAACAGTATTGTTTATGGAATGATGTATGCTTTGTCCAGAAGAATGAGCATACTGTCAGTTCATCTAGAGAATTCATGGGTTGGTTCTTAAGAGCTCGTTTTATGGTTAGAATGGGGACATATAAGCAAATAAATATGTTTGATAGTTGTTGTCTGTAATAAATTTTGGGAAAAAAAAGTAGAACAATTCTTTTTTTATTTTAAAACTACTCTTTAGGTGGATATTCCAACTGTTGTAACAAAGAAAATGCTCAAGGCAGCAATGAAACACATCGAAGTGATAGCCAAGGCCAGGCAGAAAGGTAATGTAAAGACTTAATACGTTGTCAGTTTCAAAGGGCAAGTACAAACGTTTATTTTTTGTTATTATATTTGCTAAATGTTTTTATCCTCGCTGCCTTCTCTTTAAAAAAAGCAATCCTTTTGCGTTTTTCCTGTGGAGGTATCAAAGACAAATAGGGGAAAAAGTTATATTACAAATAATCTCTCAGTTTTGATTTTCATTTCCCCACGTTGAAAATACTAAATTTCTTTCTCTGTTTGGTAAGCAGAAATGTGTTTTTTATGTACTCAGAGCAGTCAAGGTCATTTAGCAACGCTGCCTGAAGTTTTTTCCGCCATATTCCAGATGAGCAATTATAAGTGAAAGAATTTGCATGTCCGTGCATTGTACTGTGACTAACTCTTACAGCTGGAATGATTTCACATCTGCACACGAACGCAAGCAGTTAGTGGAGTTGTTCAGTATATTGAGAAGTTAGGTGTATGTTTATAAGCCATGGAGAGACTTTGAGCAGTAGTGTATTTAATTGTTATCCAAATAAAAATATCTTCACAAGCCTAATGTAAAAATTATATTGAAACTGCACATTGAAGGAATGTTTGGAAAGTAGAACACTTGCTGTTGGAAAATAGTTTTTTTGTTTGGTTGTTGTTTTTTTTTTACTGGCTGTGTTCCACAATGCTGTATCTACTAAATGTGGTTTCATTCAGCTTTTAAGCATAGATGTTTGCTTTCACTTGAGTCATGAACTTTCCTCCCTTCTCTCAAAACATCTACTTGATATCCATAAATACATGCCATTGATCCTATGAGTAGTGGATATGAATAGTGAGACATAGTAGGATCACATTAGATGTTTTTCATGGCACAACAACAATTTCAAGATATTAGATTATCTTGCAGTGCTGTTTATGCCAAATTTCATGTTTCCTTTGATTTCTACTGAGGAGTTGGAAACATTTTTCTATAGCAGCAAAGAACTGGATTGTAAATGTACGGCATTGAAAATATAGCTATTTTTTTCAGTGTTTTAAAGGAAAAGACTTGTTCCCTGAAGGCAGGGATGTGAAGTAGCAGCCGAAAAGTACTTTTAGTAGTGCTTTCTAGTAGATGTTACTAAACCAGCCACCTGTAATACATGGTTCAGAGGCAGCTTTCAGGCCTTGCTTTGGTTGCTAGATGGGCCTAGCCTTTTCTGTTTGTTTTCTATATTGTTTTTCAAATGATTGCTTTAGGGGGCATTTCCTTTTTTCCTACTCTTCTTACCTTGATGTCTCTTAGCAGTTCCTCGCTATTTGCAGAGACACCTCCGTGATTCATTGCCTGTCTTTGCCAGAGAGCGCATTCCTTCTCTCTGCTTTTAGTGGCACTAACTAGGCAGATTTATCAGGCAATATACTTTACTGCATCCTCCGTATCAGCTGATGCCACTCGTGGCTCTTGGTTCTAGCGGGCTTCTGTACTAAATTCAATATGCTGGAAACAAGCTTTAACCTTCTAGATAACAGATATGTATTAGGTACCTGACCTGTGCCTGGTGCAGTTCTTGGCATGGGGCTGTTCCAGATCGCTAGTGCAGCTAAATGTTATTTGTTAAAGTTCAGTTCTTGCCTTTGAAGTGATTTGAAGGAATATAACACTGTTGCTTCTAATTAATATGTGCAGTTTTTAATCTGACAAAGCACCTATTCTTTCAACCCCATACAGCTACTTAGAAGAGGCAATGCTTTTGCAGATCCCCACACTGGTTTTGGTTTGATTTATGCTGTGTTTAAAATATGTTTCTTCATGTTTGTTTCAAAATATTTTAAACAGGAAACAGATATAATAGGATTTAATGAAAGTTTAAGTTTACATTGATTTCAAATTGTGTTGTAGGCAAGTCAATAGGTAGAAGCCCAATAAATGGGAGACCATGAAGGAGATCAGGAATAAAGCAAGCAGAGGCAGACTTTGGGCATTCAATAATTATAAATGAGAGAACATTCTGGAAACCGTGCAAACTGCAATTGTTTAGTGAAGGAATTCTTATTTGCATGTGAGGTTTTATTTTCACATAGCCACGCTTCAAAGTCTAAGCCAAGGTTCTTTTGTAAAGTTTGAACATTGTATCCCTTTGGCAGTTGTGTATGTACTAAAAGTATTAACTTTTTAGTTAATGAAAAGCAATTGCCTCTTATTTCACAATAGGAAAAAGCTGACACAACTTGTAATACTGTTTTTTACTTGCAGTAAAAAATGCAGAATTTTTACAGCAAGCTGCTTTAGAAGAATACGGACCAGAACTCCATGTTGCTTTGAGAAGCCGAAGAGATGAACTTCACTACTTAAGAAAACTTACTGAACTTCTTTTTCCTTATATTTTGCCCCCAAAGTCAACAGAATGCAGGTATAGAAATTATTTAGAATTGTATTCTTTAAAGTTTTAATCTGCATACTATGTAATACGATAATTTTGGGATGTGAAAGAATGAACTCCAAAGTCATCCTCCTCATGCCTCCTTTTTATCCCTTTGCTTATGAGTTTTTTGATTGGTCTTAAAAATATTCTAGCACCCCTAAGGTATTATTAAATACTAAAATATTTCCCAGTAAAATATAATGGCATTGGAAACTTCACTTAGAAAATTATGTAATGTAGTATTTTTTTTTTTCTCCTTTTCAGATCCCTGGCTCTTCTCATAAGAGAGATTCTGCCTGGTTCTGTTTTCCTTCCGTCAATGGATTTCTTAGCTGATCCTGTAAGACTTTGGAGCACAGGAATAATCTTAATTTATTCAGTATTACTGTTTTCCTACTAAGTATGTATGTGGTTTTTACAAGGGTATATAGTGATAAGACAAGAGGCAATGGCTTTAAACTGAAAGAGGGGAGATTTAGATTAGATACAAGGAAGAAATTCTTGACTCTGAGAGTGGTGAGACACTGGAACAGGTTGCCCAGAGGAGTTGTGGATGCCCCATCCCTGGCAGTGTTCAAGGCCAGGTTGGATGAGGCTTTGAGCAACCTGGTGTAGTGGAGGGTTTCCCTGCCCATGGCAAGGGGGTTGGAACAAGATGATCTTTGAGGTCCCTTCCAACCCAAACCATTCTATGATTCTATGGTAAAGCAAATGATGCACAGTGACTTACTTCCTGTGGATTTTGACTGGGTAAAAGAAAAAGAAATTTAAACAAATTTAAATTTAAACATTTAAACAAGGGCTCAATTACTTGAACTCTAGCTATATTATCTTTGCAGCAGTGTAAGTAAACCAGCCTTTTTTGCAGCTGTAAGGAAATAAATTTTTTTGTCCTTAATTCTGCAAGTAAGAGGGCATTTATTTCTGAAGATGGAGCACTGCCGTCTTTGAATTTATTTATGCATGTATTTTAATAGGCAGAATTGCAATACTTATGAAAGTATCACCTAGCTCTATGCAAAATGTACTATAGCTCTGGAAGTATTAGTAGTTCATTAGATCTGCACTAACAGTAGAAATACTTTGTAGAGCTTTTGTCCACTGGCTAAAGAATGTGCAGGTCTCTTCAGCAATTCTGTGACTTGAAAATACTTGAAGAGACCGTTAAAGTTGAAGGTTAATTCTCAAACATGTGTTGCCAGGCTTTGTTTTTTTCAAAGTATTAATATATTCACAGTTTAAACTTGGGCATGACATAGTAGTGAAATGATTTTCATCTAATTTGTTGAGTTTCTGTAATACTAATTTTGTATTGTGTTTTCCGGCAGGACACTGTCAATCATTTGCTGCTGATCTTCATTGATGATAGTCCAGTAAGTACTGACAAAATTAAGAGTAGTAATTTGTTCACCCGTTAAAGAAGCTTTCTTACCCAATTGTTTCTCGTCATTTTTTTCTGCAGCCTGAGAAAGCAACTGAACCTACTTGTTCATTGGTTCCATTCCTTCAGAAATTTGCAGAGCCAAGAAATAAAAAACCATCTGTAAGCAAAGGCAGCATTTATTTCCTTACCTGTTTTGAAAAAGTCTTTTACTTTCCTTGCTGTTTTTGTTCTACAATTCTGTGTATTATTTATGTACTCACTGAAATTTTGAAAATTGGCTGACGGCATTTTTAACCGACTAAGGTCCTGAAACTGGAGCTGAAGGAGATCAGAGATCAGCAAGACCTTTTATTTCGGTTTATGAACTTCCTGAAACAGGAAGGGGCAGTCCATGTGCTGCAGTTCTGCCTGACTGTAGGTAAGATTGCATACGTGTGCTGTGGTGTATGTGGTGATCTTTAAAAGCTTTAAGCGTTTGCATGTTGAAGTTAATATTCAACCTCAGAACTAGGCAGCATTGTTAAGCAAGAGATTCCCTTTCAGGATCTGTGTTCACTTAGTTTAATATGGACTGATTCTTGAATGCTAATCTTAGCAACATTCATGTTGGTGTGGACTTAATTGTGGTCTTAATTGTATTTCTGCTTATTGATAAAAGTTGTATGTTTTAAAATAGAATATTGTAAGAAAAAAGTTCTGGCCACTAATACAAAGTACAGCTGCCTTTTTTTAATATGTGATTACTAAAATATTTTTAAAATGAACTGTTCATCATCAAAAGCTTCTCATGTTTTTAGCTCTAAAATTCTGATTTCTGTAAAGAACAGAAACATAACAGGAACATTAAAGGCACTGAAACCTTCTATTCAGTAACCTGTTCCTTGGTTGTGAAGCGTGCATTTGGTTTTACCATTGCAGAAGTGTTGTTTGAAAAGCCTTCTGCTTGCTAGTGATAAGGTTTTCTGTGAAGTTTCTGAAAGTTAGAGTGGTTTATTTCAAGTTTTTTTGTCAACTAGTAGCTAATTACTGGCTTACCAAAATAGTGTTGGTTTTTGGTTTTAGTAAACAAGTATTTCTGTGTTGCATAGGAAATAATGGGTGTGTCTTCATGTTCCAAGCCCATACATGTATCAGGAAGATGTGAAATTAAATTAGGCAGACTTTATCTCATAAAATGCTGCAGAAATCGTTAATAATTACATAAGAGAAATATCAATAATATCAATATAAAATAGAGAAATATCAATAATATCTGTGCTTCTTATGTGCCTTCCAAACATGGAATAATAATAACAGATAATCCTTCCAAACATGTTGACTTTTTATCAGAAAAACTCTTCTCCTCCCCAAAAATCCAACAACACGATTACCTGTTCAGTGCTGGTGGTACCTGCAGGGGATTCTAAGCTGACCCTTAGAGCAGCTTCCTCTAGCAGGAAAGTTACTCAAACTGTGGCTGTTGCCCATGATCTAATGTTTCTTGTGGGTAACCTCAGCATTTTCTTCCTTCGAAACTTTCTCATAGGTGGCAAATCTATATATTAACTTCTAAAACAAAAACCAAGATTTAGATCTTTCAAGTTATGCTGTCCCTAACTGTCTACTGTACGTGATTCTTCACTTGATAGAAACATTTTGGATAAGAAACACTTACTGAGGAAAATAAACAAACAAAAAAAAAACCACGAGAAGGGTCTTGTTGGATTTTTTCTGAAGAAGTTAGTTTTTGTCTATAAATTGAAAAATGAAACAAACACTTCTTTTATTTTCCCTTCTTTCTGGCCAGTAGTCTTGCATTAATAGGATGAGCCAATAAATCAAGTAGGATTGCACAATAATTGTGCTGAATAGAATTTTTATTTTGTCAGGGGAAGTTCATTCTCAGTTAGTCTGATATTAAAGATGATATTGAAAATATGATGGATTTGGTTTTAGGAATGAAATAGCAGCAGAATAGGCCGATGACTAGTATAAAGGGCTACTGGAGCTCTGCGTGTGTTTAGCATGAACTGGAAATAATGCTAAAAACCCCTGTGATTTACAATTTGGTAATTTAAGAAGAATTATTCTTCTTAATCATTAATTTCTTTGTGAAAGAAATCATTTTTCTACTTCATTCTTCTGCCAGCAACAGCTACATGGATTTATCCTTAGTGTGATAAGGAATAATTAGTTTTAATTGCAATATATAATTTAGTAATAATTTTACTTAAAAATCTGAATTATAGTTAATAAGAAGGCAGCTACCTTATTATCTGAGATTTTGAGGTGTCTTCTGTTTCTGTTCATTTTAAAGTTTTACAAATTATTACATGTGGTGGAAAATGAGTTGATGTTATAGGTCACTTCAAGATGCTGTTTGTTTGCCAAGATACTTTTTCTTTTACTTCTCAGAGGAATTCAATGACCGAATTTTACGACCAGAACTGTCAGATACTGAAAAGATGTCTCTTCATGAGGAAGTACAGAAAATTTACAAAACTTACTGTTTGGATGAAAGTATTGACAAAATTAGATTTGACCCTTTTATTGTGGAAGAGATTCAAAGAAGTAAGTTTAAATTTGAAATGAATAATTTACACTGGAATTTAAACAACATTCTGTATTAAAATGAAGACTAATTCTTTTAAATATGGTCAATCTTCACTTTTGTCATAGTTTTAAAAATTGTTACCCCCTTGCTATATTGTGCTTAAGCCTTATTTTGTCACTTTATTTCTGTTTTTTGTCAGACTTACAGTAGCTTGCAAAGCAATCGCAAACTCAGACTAGAAAACAGACTTTATATGCCCATATATCTATCTATTTATATTCAGTATTTTTTTTATAGTTGCTGAAGGTCCTTATATAGATGTTGTGAAACTTCAGACTATGAGGTGTCTTTTTGAAGCTTATGAGCATGTACTTTCTCTACTCGAGAACGTTTTTACTCCTATGTTCTGTCACAGTGATGAGGTAAGTGTGAAAGATTTGAAGAGTAGCCTTAAAGCAAGATTGTGGTTTTTTTTTTTATGATACCCTATTTACAACAGTCATGTGTATGTGAAACTGAAAAATATGTCTTCATTTTCCACTTTAGTTAGCATGCCAGAGTTGGGATGAATCTCAGCAAGAAAACTGAATTTATTCTCGTTCAACACAACATCAATAGAATAATAAAAAAACAACTCTTAATTTTTGATGTAACAATTTGTGTATATCACTGCTATTACAAAATCCTCTCCACCACTTCTTTTATGATTGCAAATTTGATGCAAAAGTAATCTGCATGACAGACATAGAACACTTTTAAGAATCTCTTTATTTACTTTTTAAAATATAATGATACTAAGAGAAAGAGACAAACGTATTTAGATGCCTTCAGCCTTATGAATTCTGGCAGCTAAAAGGCGGGTGTCTGTTTTCAGGAAGGTCATTCAAAGCATTTGAGGTTGTTCTATGATTGGGTTCTCAATGCAAGTTTTAAAAAAAAATATATAAAATCCCTACACTGGGATAACAGCTGCCTAAAGCCTTCTAGTAGGAAACGCTTTAAACACAAGGATGAGTCCGAATTCTTGTCTCTTTTAGAGTTTGTGTGTGTAAATCAGGTTGCGTGTTAAACTTCTCACATTTATTTGAGGCAGAATATATTGACTTGTCCTGGGAATGGGTAATTACCTTACTTGGCATTATTCTTGATAAAGTGCATTTCTCAAAAATGGTATTGATGGTCATCTTTCTTGTAATAGCTGTAATGCTTTGAGTGCTTGTTTTTTTTTTTAACAAGGAGGAGACAAGGATTTTGGTGCTTAATTTTAATTTGATTTCTGTTTTTGTTTTTTAATCCCAAGACTATGTAGAGTAAAATAAGTAGTCCTGGAAACATGTATTGCAAATTTGATCTGTCGTTTTCCAGATGAATATTGTAACTGCTAGATGATGGTCAGTTGGCCTTTTACTTCTGGTTTTGTTTCCGGAATTTTGCAATGTCATGGCATAGTAGCCCTTACCTCAGTTAGTCCAGTGTTTTCCTTGATACCTTATTTTTCTGTTGTAGTACTTCAGACACCTTTTAAGAGGAGCAGAGTCACCAACACGCAATTCAAAGTTTAACAGGTAGGTATGGTAGAATGTTTAAGTGGTTTTCTTTTGGTTTTGAGTTAAGTGTCAAAATGTTAAACTGTAGGAATTTTACTACTGCCTGCTACTAATTTGACTAAATTTTTAGCTCTACTTTTTTTTTTTTAATGGACAAATTACATATGGAAGGAGCAAGCAATATTATACAAGATATCTTTTTGCTTTGAAGGGTTTTACATTAAAGAATTTAGAATGTAATTTAGATCTCAACATTTGAGAAGAAGGAAGGGAAAGATGAATGTGCAGTGAGAATAAGATAACGTGGAAATAAAGTGGTGATTTAATTGACTGTATATATGAATACCATTTTGTTGATGCAAAGCTTAGTCGTCTTGGATTTCAGGTCTTACAGGGATAGGTACAGTGTACCCTGTGTCTAACCAACCTGGTCATGCAGTGGGAATCTCCTCTTGTTGTGACAGGGAGGATTTGCCACTTCTCCTTGGTGAAATGTGTTTTCCGTCCCTCAGGTCTCCTCATGCATTGCAGAAACATAGCATCAGAAGCCTTGTTTCTGGGTTTGGTCTATATACTTACAGACCACCTCCAGGCTCCTTAAGGCCTGTGGAGAAGAAGAGCATCTCCTTTGGTGTGGATGGGTGATCTTCCACTGTGGGGCTGGGTTGAGTAAGCTTGAGGTCTCATCATTTCTTGTCTTTCATTTTGTGCTGGATGGCTCAGTCATAGACTAGCCCAACTGAATTGCTCTTACAGTCTAGCCAAAAGACGGAAAACTTCAGTGAGACAGCCTTTAATTTAGATAGGCTTTCTTTCTTGGTAGGAAATAAGATCCACGGTACTGTGGAAAATGCTAGTGTTTATCATCTTAGATTGCTCTTCTAGAGAAGCAACAGCGATTTATTTAACTTTTTCTGTTTTCATTAGAGATACACCGAACAGCAGCCCTCTTGATTTGCAGCCTACTAGGAGATGCATTATTGTGAGATGCCTTTCTCCCCTGCTAACTTTCTTCAAAAACTACATGACCGTTCTCTTTAGTATATGTCCATCTGTGACATCTGTTATGTGGTCTTTATAGCTCTTGTAGATCTAGGACTCAAGCTTTAGTGTAGTGCTTTTTCAGAATGGTGCTGACAAGCTTCTGTTTTTAGCAAAGAGTCATGGAGGGCAACTAGATCAAACTGCGTTTCTCCCCTACGTGATACTCTACTAGGAATGGTGACCTTGAAACACACTCTGGCTTCTGTTGAAGATGGCTACAGGGTTTCATCCAGACCTTTAAACCTGCCTTCTGGTAGCTCTCCCAAAATTATTCATGTCAAGGGTTGAAAGTATCCTGTCATACACTTCTTAAATCTGGTTAAAGTATGAAAACATTTAGGTCATCTCCTTGGTGCTTTGCTTTCCAAAAGAGAAAGGGTGAAATTACAGACAGTCTCTACTTGGAGTTTTTGAAATACATCTCTGGCTATAAAACGAGCAAATTTTGTTTGGAGACTGTGGCAACATATTCCCCTGGCATTTAAACAGCATCTATAGCATTACTAAAAATGTGTCTGATTTACATTTTATAACAATTTAAATGTCTTGAGTATATATGGTAGTTTATGATACGAGATACTGTATGTTCCTGAAGTAGTGCCTCAGTGATTATTTCCATAAATAAACAAAGGTCCTATATAAAAGTAGCTTGCCTGTTGCTTTGGAGTTTTCCCTCTTCAGAATCTGGTCACTGCTGAGGGGAAAAAAAAAAAAAGGTTACTTACAGAATTATTCCAGATGTTCTTCATGTGCACACACCTTATCCTGCCTTCTCTTCCCTATTCTAGTATTAGTTCCAGTTGAGAGAAATTATATGCAAATAAATGAGTTTAGTTTTCCATATTTTTGATGCTTTGCTAGGGTTACTGTGTGTGTATTGCATAAATACTGCTGGTTGAAAAGTCAGATCAAGTAGAAGATATGAAATCCCAGTGGAAGATACCTGTGGGTAATGTGTTGAAAGATTTTGCTTATTGTAAGATAAGAAAATTATAGAGCAGTTTCTAGAAAATAAGAGTGGGAAAGCAGGAAGAAGTGGCTGTCTGTGTAATTTCTGGTTTGGATCACTTCTTTGAACAAAATAATCATAGCTTTTTGTACATAAGTAGAGCAAATAATGTGCTATGAAAACTACTAAGGTAACTACTCCTCTTGTTATCCGGGGAAACTATGACATAGTTGCCATCACTGAAACATGATGGGATGACTCATATAACTGGAGTGCTACCATGGATGGCTACAAGCTCTTCAGGAGGGATAGGAGAGGTAGAAGGGGTGGTGGGGTTGCCCTGTATGTAAGGGAAGGTCTAAACTGTTTAGAGTTAAATGTTGGGGATGACTTGGTAGAATGTCTGTGGGTGAAAATCAAAGGGGGGCCTGTGAAGGCGGATATGGTAGTAGGAATCTGCTACAGGCCACCCTATCAGGACAGTGAGACTGATGAGCTATTCTTTAAACAACTGGGGGAAGTCTCGCGCTCACTAGCCCTTGTCCTTATGGGTGACTTTAACCTACCTGATGTCTGTTGGAAGTATAACATGGCAGTCAGGAAACAGTCTAGGCAGTTCCTGCAGAGTGTGGAGGACAACTTCCTATCACAACTGGTCAGTGAACCGACTAGAGAAGGAGCTCCCCTAGACCTGCTGTTTGTGAACAGAGAAGGTCTTGTGGGAGATGTGAAGGTTGGAGGACGCCTGGGGCATAGTGACCACGAGATAATAGAATTCTCAATTCTAGGGGAAGTTAGGAGGGGGAACACTAAAACGGCCAAGCTGGACTTTGGGAGAGCTGACTTTGGGCTGTTTAGAAGTCTGGTTAACAAAGTCCAATGGGAGATAGCTCTCAAGGGTAAGGGGGCGCAGGAGGGATGGTTACTATTCAAAAAGGAAATTCTGGAGGCACAGGAGCGAGCTGTCCCTGTGTGCCAGAAGTCGAGCCGCCGGGGTAGAAAACCAGCTTGGATGACAAAGGAGATTTGGGAACATCTCAAAAGAAAAAGGGATGTCTGTAAGTCTTGGAAGAATGGGCAGGCATCCAGGAATCAATACAGGGAGGAAGTTAGGACATGTAGGGAGATAATCAGGGGGGCAAAAGCCCAATTGGAATTTAGACTAGCCTACTCCGTAAGGAACAACAAAAAGTCCTTTTATAAATATATTAATAACAAAAGGAGGGCTAAAGATCACCTCCAGCCCCTACTGGACTCAGGGGGTACGTTAGTCACTAGGGATGAGGACAAGGCTGAGGTCCTTAATGCCTTCTTTGCCTCAGTCTTTAATAATAAGGTCAGCAGTTCCCAGGTGAGCTGGCCTTCGGTGTCTGAGTGCAGGGAGGGAGAGCAAATCGAAGCTCCTGTGATCCAAGAGGAACGGGTCAAGGATCTGCTCCTTCGGCTGGATGCCCACAAGTCTATGGGGCCTGATGGTATCCACCTGAGAGAGCTGGCGGATGTCATTGCCAAACCCCTGTCCATTATCTTTGGGCAGTCTTGGCTCACTGGGGAAGTTCCGCTGGACTGGAGGCTGGCGGATGTTACCCCCATTTGCAAAAAAGGGCGGAAGGAGGATCCGGGGAACTACAGGCCTGTCAGTCTGACCTCGGTGACGGGCAAAGTCATGGAACAGGTTATCTTGAGTGCTGTTAATGAGCACATACAGGTTAACTGGGTGATCAGGCCCAGTCAACATGGGTTTATGAAAGGCAGGTCTTGCCAATCAAACCTGATCACCTTCTATGACAGGGTGACCCACCCGGTTGACAAGGGAAGGGCTGTGGATGTAGTTTTCCTTGACCTCAGTAAAGCCTTTGATACAGTTTCTCATAGTGTTCTGGTTGAGAAACTGATAACTGCTGGCCTGGATAGGCACACCCTCCTTTGGGTTAAAAACTGGCTGGATGGCCGGGCCCAAAGAGTGGTGGTAAATGGGGCTAAATCCGGCTGGAGGCCGGTCACCAGTGGGGTTCCCCAGGGCTCAGTGCTGGGTCCAGTTCTGTTGAACATCTTTATCAATGACCTGGATGAGGGGATTGAATGTACCCTCAGTAAATTTGCGGACGACACCAAGCTGGGAGGCTGTGTCGATCTGCTCGAGGGTAGGGAGGCCCTTCAGAGGGATTTGAACAGACTGGATCGTTGGGCTGAGGCCAATGGCATGAGCTTTAATAAGGCCAAGTGCAGAGTCCTTCACTTGGGGTATAAAAACCCCAAGCATCGCTATAGGCTCGGGGAGGAGTGGCTGGAGAGCTGCCTGGCGGAGAAGGACCTGGGGGTGTTGGTTGACTACCGGCTTGATATGAGCCAGCAGTGTGCCCAGGTGGCCAAAAAGGCCAATGGGATACTGGCGTGTATAAAGAATAGTGTGACCAGCAGGAGCAGGGAAGCGATCCTGCCACTGTACTCGGTACTGGTGAGGCCGCACCTGGAATATTGTGTCCAGTTTTGGGCCCCTCGCTTTAAGAGAGATATTGAGCTCCTGGAGCGAGTCCGAAGAAGGGCGACTAAACTGGTCAAGTTTAGTCGATGATCTAGTTTTTTTGATGATCTACTTGAGGATATGGTTTAATGGGGATTAGGGATGGTTGGACTCGATGATCTCTAAGGTCTTTTCCAACCTAGAAATCTATTAATCTATGAATCTATGAATCAAGGGGCTGGAAAATAAAACTTATGAGGAGCGGCTGAGGGAGTTGGGCTGTTTAGCCTGGAGAAGAGGAGGCTGAGGGGAGACCTGATTACAGCCTACAAATACTTGAAAAAAGATGGTGGGGAGGTGGGGGAAGGGCTCTTTACATTAGTGTTGGGTGATAGAACAAGAGGAAATGGGTATAAGCTTAGTCAGGGGAGATTCAAGTTGGATGTTAGGAAGTATTTCTTCTCTGAAAGGGTTGTCAGCCACTGGAATAGGCTGCCCAGGGAGGTGGTTGAGTCCCCATCTCTGGATGTGTTTAAGAATAGGGTGGATGATCTACTTGAGCATATGGTTTAATGGGGATTAGGAATGGTTGGACTCGATGATCTCTAAGGTCTTTTCCAACCTAGAAATCTATGAAATGAAATCTATGAAATAGATGAGAGATGAGAAGTCCCAAGTATTTCTAGGGTGTAAAGAAGTCACACTGAGGATAATCTGATGACTTGATAACTAGCAGTGGTTGTCAACAGTATTTTCCACCCAATGCTTAATGTATGCGGCCAATGAAAACTAGTGTTTTAAGTTTCAATTCTGGCGACTTAATTTTGGGTGTATGGAAGAGAGGACAAGAATTCTCTCTCCCTTCTCATATTTATGTATTTATAATACATTACTACAATACTTAAAGGTATTCCGTGTTGGAAGTCCTACAAAAAAAGAAAAGCCATTATGTGATATAAACTGCCAGATTCCTGGATAGCTGTATATCTGCCTTGATTTTCTACACACCATGACCACATATAGAAATAGACACATCCTGATTTCTAATCATTGGGATAGCAATAAAATTAAAACAAGAAGAATATTAACAATTTTGGGGAGTAGTTAGGAGTAAAACCCACAGAAGTAAATCTGCAAACAGTTGTACACAATGTGATTGTTTGTCACCTTCAGTTCCAACTTGGTAGGATGTTTCCCGTTTCACAGTTAACATGACTAAAGACAGTGTTAAGATGCCTTAGAATAAATTTCTCTTGTAAAACAAAATCTAAAATTTGAATATTTTAATCTCATATAAGTTTGTCCAAAATTCATTAGCTCTAGTGAATTGAAGTCATGTGTGTAGTCAGCATGTTTATGGTTAATCTATTTAAACATCTTGATTGGAATTACTGAGTTGATGGCTGAGGCATTGGTTCCATGTACCAGGTCATGTAGAATATCAAAAATACATGACAGTTCTTAAATCTGTGAAATAATAATAGGAAGAAAAAGATATCTTAATAGTGTTTTTTACTATATCTAATACAAGGGGGTGTGGGGTGGTGTTATTAAAAATAAGTCTACAGCCTTTTCTTTGTATTGGCTGAATGAACTAGATTCCTACATGACTTCTGAACTTAGGTTATAGAAAAAGCTGCCTGTTTGGTGCTACAGGTAACTTCGAGAATGAAAGTTGTTCTCTATAAATTGATAGCTGCTTGTGCTGAAAGTTAGTGAAAACCTGAAAGTCTCAAAAACTGAGGTTTTAAATTCAAAGGCCAAGATTGTGATGATGAAATGTGCAGGTACAGTTTGCATTTCTCTTTCTTAGGATTTTAGATTGGAAACTAATTAATCTGTAGTGATGGTTGAAGCCTATTCAGTTTTGTTGAGACAGGTCTGTCAAGTTTGGTTGGTTTTTTTTTTTTCTTTTAACATTATTTTCTCCTGGGCTCTGAGGTAATTTATGTGCCTGTTGTTGCAGAAGTAGCCTGAGTTTGGATGACTTCCGGTAAGTCTGTCTAACACTCAATAAATGTTGTGTCTTGGTTACGCTGCATCTATCATGACAGCATCATACAGCCTTTATAACAGCAATTAACTGTCCATTTTATTTGTGAAAATGTGAATGTCTTCACTGGACTAAACTGCATTTCTCCTCACAATAAGCTTTACTCTATGTCCTCTTCACCAGTGTTTAGAAATTGCTTAATTACTAATTTCACAAGTTTGCGATATATTAATATTGTTTACTGTTAACGATTTGTCTGTTGGTTTTAGTTTTGTAGTTTTGAAATATATTTGTGTTACTTGAAGCTTTTTTTTTTGTCCTGTGACTGCTAGCTGCTCCAAAATTTCCTTTACTCATGTCACATTTCCAGATCCTGTTTGAGGTTTTATCCATGTAACTGCTTGTGTTATCTTGCACAGCTGTGTCCAGGATGATCATTGCCTAACATTGCATGCAAATATCTGTTTGATGAATATTATCAAACACTCAAACCCAGCAATTCCCTAAATTAGTTCTCTCTGCAGCTTTTCTTTTGGCTGTTATAGATTTAATTACAACATATGGTATTTTTTATAATTTGCTGTAAGTAGTCCGTGATCCCTCATTAATGTCTTAATAGCTGTTCAGTGGTTTGTTTTGTCATTATTCGTGCCTCTTTAAATACGTGCTATCCAAACTCAGAAAACAATTTTTTTATTATGGGCTTTTCCTTAGAATTTGAACCATTCTTGAGTCCTGAGGGAACATTATCAACTTCATTTTGCAGGTTAGGATTCAAGATGTATACACGCTTTTTATTGATGTATTGAGTTATAACTTGCTAGAGTGTTGAGCAATAAGAAATACTTGAGATATCAAGTGCAGTTCAGTTATTTTTTTGAAGTGCAGCTCTATGCTCTCAGCATTTCTCCTAATTGGGTGTAGGGGTTTTAGTCAGCCAAAAGAAAACAGTACTCTGACTTCACATCCATGTAAATACCTAGCTTGTCTGATACATACGACTTGTCTGGTACTTCTTGACCCGCACAGGTTCACAACAGCATTCTTCAGCTGCATACCCCTGACTGATCACTTGTGAAACCAGTTCAGTGCACTGAATGAGGCAGGGACCCTGGGGGAAAGTTATTTTGCACCCATCCACGATTAAAGAATGCTACAGTGGCACTAATGCAATCTTTGGTCTGCATTTCCCAGCTATAGAGTGAATGCAGTTCTAATTTTTTAATGTTACGTATGCGTGACTTCTGGAGTTTTAAAAAAAAAAAAAAAGTCTTCCAACCTCTTGCCATCACATCATTCATTGGGAGTGTTGGAACCTGTAGGCTCTCCGCTCAGAGCCGTGCCAAGAAAGCAACTATAGAATGACCATTTAATAATGCTGTTATGTGAATCAGCACTAGAGGGAGGGGAATGCTCTTCCCAATGAGTTGTGTATTTATATTCGTTGACAGTAGCAGAATTGACTGGTCTTGAAAGACTTGATCTCTATTCTAAACTGGCCACCTCTTCTCCTCTTTTTTCCCTCATGCCTTGAACCTGACCATACCCAAGTCCCATCTCTTTGCTTCTACCTAGCCTCAAGTTCTTCCCGTATTTCTATTTAGCCAGTGAATCGATTAGATTTTCATCCTGATACTTGAGGTTTTTTGTATTTTTTTTTTGTCTTGCTCAGCTTCTTCAGAATTTTGATCATCGTGTTGTCTGTCCATCTCTGCTAACATCCACAGATTTTTTTTCCATGCCATCTAATCTGGTTTATGCTCTGTGTGCTCACTCAAGGATTTTTGCCAAACCAGTCCTGTGTTCTCTCCATGTGTTGTCCACCATGTGTCTACGTACCCGGTTTGTGTTCTGAATTTGTATCTTTTCCTGTGAAGACAATCCCGTCCTAGTTTGTTACTTTATACCGTTTCCAGTTTAGTGATTGCTCTGTACTCATTAGGTGTGATCTTTGGGCTCAGCATTAGGGCAGGAAGGGGTGATTCCTAGCTATCAGGTTGAGTTCTGGCCTCATACAGCTCAGTACTGCAGTTACTGCAAAACTGTATTCTGCCATCAGCTGGAGCATGATCAGAAGAGATTTGAACCTGGAGTGCTTTTATCAAATCTTTAAGCTTGTGCAAATTAATGTTTTTGCTCAAAATCTCAAATACTGCACAAGTTTTCACAGCAATGATGAAAACTTCGAGTCAAGCCAGAGGTCTGAAGTATTACCCTTCTAGAAAAGCTATCTAATTTTGTCTTAAGGTTTGTATTTTGCTAGCCTAGTGTTTAAGCTCTTGAACAAGATTCAGGTAGGTCCCCAATGTGAAAAAGTTCAGTTCAGCGCAGTAACATGCAGAAGAAATTGTTTAAAAATCGAGTAGAATTGTTCGAACATGCATTTAGACTACAAGTAGACAAGGAACCTTATCTTTGTTTAGCAGAGATAAGTAAGATAGATGATGCCCGTCTGCTTTGGCACTGATAGTAATATGAGATAGAAAAAGCAAATGATTTGGAAAAACATCGGGTTATTTACGCAATTTTAGTTACGTATACAGTCTGGGTAAAATTATAAACAGGAAGATGGTTAGTAACATGTGCATGCACATTTTGAGTCAGCAGTCAATGTTGTCAGCATGGTTTTATGGGTGATGAAGACGCACTACTTGCTGGTCTCTGCTGTTCTGTTGGCACTACTGTTCGGTAGTTAATAGTTTGAAAGTAAAAAGAAACACTTAGGATATTTTTTTGTCCTGTAAAGTACTAATTGTGCTTTTAATCTATACAGTATTTCTGAGTCTTTGATTTTGCAGTTCACTGCATTGGTTTTTAACTCGCCTATCAACTGTATTTATTGAATTAACTAAGTAACCTCAGGCTGATTCCATACTTAACAGAAACATTTTTATTTCCAGAATTACTAGCATTTCTACATAAGAAATAATCTTTGCTGTTAGGCCTTGTGTAAGGGCATAAGAATGCTGTAAAATCTGTTCTCTCAGTAAGGAGTGCGCTTCCTGCCCAGTATCTTTCTTTTTCCATACCTCGTTGCTTTTTGGATGCTTTGTCAGAAGTGGCAAGACTTTAAATTCATCTTTCAGTCAGATTGGCTATTCAAGCCAAGATTCTTCAGTTGCATCTGTTTTCTCTCATGCTTAAGTCTTGCTCCTTGCACATTTCTTTTGTCTGTCCCTAATGCTTAAAAATCAAGATTTATCTTGAATCATACATGCTTGTAAAATTCTGGGATGTTTATGTGAAGAGAATGCATCTAACTACACCATTTACAGTACTTGGCAAGAGTGGATAAATATTTAAAAATGAGTACATGGAAAAGGACAGAGTTAGTGACCTTCTTGGTGTGCATGCCTGTAGCAATATGACAGTTTCTACTGTCAAAACAAAACTGTTTTGCATAGTTAATTGTTTATTCTATGTCCTGCATTACTGGGTTACTATTATAGAGTGTTGATGTTTGCTCAGGGTTAAGCATATGGAAATCCCATCTCTTAAAAGCGTAATCCAGAAATTTTGCTGATCAATGGGAGAACAAATTTGCCATAAATGAATTTCAGTTTAAGTGGAATTGTAAATATATTGGCTATTTGTTTATAGATTTGTTTCTCTTATCTACAAATGATGTGCAACAGCCTGCTGAGCTGCAGTGTAATAATATGCCTCGTGTTGTGAACTCTGGCTTCTGTAATCCTAGGACCACACAGAAGAGAGGAGAATCATTTGGAATCAGCAGAATAGGCAACAAAATAAAAGGTGTATTCAAGAGTTCTGCGATGGAAGGAGCTATGTTGCCTAACTATAACTTAAATGAAGGAGAAGATGACTTTGTGAGTAAAAGCTTTGAATTTGTCTCTTTGAAGTCTTTGTTGGTGTTGAGTGTTTTCTTTATTTGAAAATCTTAAGTTTCTGCCTTTTCTGCTGTCTTACTTCACTGCAGGGTTTCTATGTGTTGGCTTCAGATTAAGTTGCCTTGTTTTCCCTGTATTTGTTCACAAGGCAAGGCCACATCCCCAGTTAGTGTGCCTGTGAGCTTATTGCTTTAGTCCAGAGAAGTACTAAAGTAGCGGTGTCAGGCATTTTTGTAAGCAATTAATTTTTCTCTAAAAACTTACTTTGCCATTTTGTAATTCTGAATAATAATGTATGCCCAGGACTACATGCACGGCTTTTCATCTGAAGCTTGCCACAAGACTGTAAAACCCTAGATGAAGTAGTGGAGAAATTGCTGTCAAATTGGTCTGTGATGCAGCATTTTCTTTAAGGATCATGAGCCAATAGTCCTTTCTTGGTTGTCTTCAGTGTCTCCCTCAGCTAATGTTTTTTTTTCATGCTAAATAGCAATCAATAGAGGCAATGGTAGAATTTTTGCATGGAACATTGGTATCTGAACGACAATTGAGGGACAAATGGAAAATTTTAAAAAGGGAAGAGAAGGGAATTGGTCAGAAGATATTGATAGCTGTGTATTTTTTACAGTGTGTCTGCCAATTCAACCTTTTGTACCTGTTCCTAACAAACAAAACATTTGAACATTTGTCACCTTGATAAAATGCTAGCTTATTTCCCACAGCCTAAAGATAAAAGTGTAAATATGAGTTTATATTATTCACCTTGTTCAGAATTGCGTTCAGAAGAGGGTGGGAAGGACTCTGCAACTTAAAACTCTACATAGGTTTGGTTTGTGGGGGTTTTTCTAAGATAAGAAAAAAAGGCAATTTTTTGGTCAGACTAAATCTTCATATAAGTCATGCCTTTAAGGGGCAGAACTGTTGCAATTAATTTCTTGGACAGTTCAATTCTTTGTTGTAACTTCTCGCTTTTTGAGGCGAGAGTCTAATGACAGTGGGTTAATTTTGCAGCATTGCTGTTTTAGATTCTGCTAGCCAAAGGGCGTGGAAGTTTAATTCCTCTGTAGCAGAGGAATTAGTAGAAGTATAATAGAAGCAGCGGAGCTCAGAGAAGGAACATGGTTTTGTGCCAGAGCACAAGAAGCTACCTGGGAGAAGTTGCTGAATTCAGTGAGAGGGAGACAATATAGCATCTAATCCTTACTAAGAAAGGCTTTCAAGTGGATAGAATGATTTTAGCTTAGGCAGGAATGGAAAGTTTTAAGTGCAGCGTCATCTCAAATACCTTCATTAAATAAAGAGATGATACTGTATTTTTACTAAAACCACCTTAGACAAAGTTTGGGAGATACCTAAGTCTGTTCATTGGTAAATGTGGATGGGAAGAAGAAATGGGAAAAGAAGACTAAACTGTTGTAAGGTTACTGTGCATCCAAACAGCTGGACAGAGCCATGACTTCATGAATACCGAGAATGCAGAATACAACACTAAAAATGTCACAGTAAGTGCTGAGGTGTAGTTTCCTAGCAAGCATGAAAGAGTGAGAGGAGGAGCTCTCTGGGACAAGAAAAATGTGATCTGGAAAACAGCAGTATAATTGTAAGATGGTGACAGTGCACTATACACACTTGGCATCGTTTTTATTAGCTTTCGTATGGAGTATATGAGAGTTCTTTCCTCTTTGACAGATCCTGAGTAGGTATTTAACTAATTGGTGTTAATGTAAGCTTGAGGTAAATATAAGGTAGGGGATGGCAGTGAAATGGAGTTCTGTGCATTGTGACACATTGTGCGTTCTGTCTTTTGCTCTTTTTTCTATGTTTTTTTTTGTCAAAGTCATGTTGGTTGCAGTTAAAGCCTATAGGAAACATCCATTTCGTCTAAGGAAATCACGTAAGGATAGAAATTTATGTTAGCAGTTTTCTGTGGCTCTGGGCAGCAGCTTTGTAAACCACTAACAACTCCATGAAACACACTCAGTCTTTGTCAGCTAAATTTTAAATATAGCAAAAGATACTCTGCGTATTAAAGCACAAACATTGTTCCCAAGGCAGCTAGAAGACCTCTAGACCTGAATTTGTGGCTTTGTTGGATAAAACAAATACAAAGAGACTGAGGCAACCTATAACTGTTACAGTTTGGTGATCTGTTTAGAAAGAGGATTAAAACCCCCAGAAATTCATGCTTCCTGGCTTACAGTTAATGTAGTTGCTGTAGTTCCAGTTGTGGAAAAACCTACATAGGATGAGGGATCTGGTGAACAGAGGTTAGAGCGGGTGGAACTTTGCTGCTGGTCCAATACAGCTTCAGACGGGCTGAGTGGAGAGGTTATGGCCCCTTTATGAGCAGTTCAGGAAACGACTGAGCCGTACCTGCTCTAAGCCTTGTGCGAACTCTGCAGCGTATGAAACTAAATAAATGGCAGGAGATGAGAGCTGCAAGCAGTGGTAAATTTAAAAAAAAAAAAAAGGAATCAGAAAGTGTAGGCAAGAGTTGAGTTTTGATCAAGTCCAAGCCTATGCATTTAGCTTAGTCAAAAACTACGGAATGAAATAAGTTCAAGTGTTTTCTAGAATGATCTTGCATTTTTGCAAGGAGGTTCTAGTGGAGATTCTCGTTAGTGCAAATGCAAATATACACCATTAGTCAGGATAAATTGCGCAGTGTTAATTTTGGCAGCCCTCACAGGGTGAGGGAGTGAGTGCAGGTTGCACCCAGTTCATGCTGCCCCATCTGCAGAAACTCAGCTGTTGTTGACTTGGAGTTGCTATCCTGAAATGTTGTTTTGCTGTTTCTGTCCAGTGGTGACAACCACGTAAAGCCTGGGGAAGGGGGAAAATGAGAGTAAGACCTCATACAGAAGACTTTGTGTTAGATGTAAAGCTACCTGACAACTCTGTTGTTGTGGTTCAGAGAGCATCTGTCCTATTTATTCCATTCTTCGGTGCAAGTTTGTCCTGCAGTTCGTGAGCGCTAATTGTTCATTCCAGGTTGGGATTACTTTTGTTTGCTTTGTGAAAGAGCACGACCTGTCATTTAGCTCTCAAATTGTTGACCAGCTTAGCTGAGCATCATCTCTGTGCAGCGACAACTGAGACTGCTCTTTGCCTGTCATAGTTTCTCTTTTCATTGAATAAACCAGGTAAGTGGAAGCAAAAGGTGTTTTGAAGAGATTTGGTCAGTGGATCTGCGGAGATCTGTTTTGGAAGACAACAGCTCACACTGTAAGCAATTTGAGGATCATTTCGGTACTATGCAAAGGCAAAACAAAACTGAACAAAGATTGCTCACGTGTGTTGAACCATTTATGTTTCAGTTGCAGCTGAGTCATGATCGTGTGAATATTGTAGCAGACACAGCCAGAATTATTTCAGGGGTGCTGTATTGCCTTAATCTGTTAATTAGATTATCGTAATACCGGCAAAACTTGTTACACCACCTAGGCTTGGCCTTTGAGGGGAATTTGGCTTCCAATTATGAAGGTAAGGGAGAAGAACTTGAAAGCAGGATTCATGCTTTCCAGTTTGCTGTAGTTTCACATGCTGTAAGCTCGTATGTTAAAAATCTCGTATTTTGACTTTTAACAAGTGACAGTACTTCCAAATCTCTACGTGAGGCTTCCTAAAATAATGAACTTTTGAATTGTTGCTTGACTCTAACCTCTCTCAACGTAAGTAATAGTTTTTGTGAATTGTGCTGGGAAGAGCGACGTGCTGACCGCCACTGCGATAGGCGCAGGCTGGAAGCAGAATGCTGGGCTTGGGCATTGCTCCTCACCAGGCAGCGCCTGCCTTCCTGCAGGGTTGCAGTGTTTTGGAAGCCCTTGCAGCACGGCAGCAGGTTAAATTAGATTCAAACAATTTCAGGTTTTTAGGGAAATAGGACTACTCTTTTTTCGCCTGTTTGCCTACACTTGTGGAAATACAAGAACTTTTCTTCAGCACATCTTTAGTGAGAGCTAATCTCTCCAGAAATTCTTCATTCTGCTTTATTTTTGGGTCTAAGGCCAACCCTACCCTTCCTTCTCACAGACATGGTCTCGTCATTTGCAAAAATAATTTTCATTCCTTTGGGTCATTTTTATATTCTTCTTTTTTCTATGTGGTAAAGATGAGAATTGGATTGAGCATTGTTTGAAGAAATAAATAAATGAGTTGCTGTTGAAGCTTGGATTTTTCAGTTTAGATATTTAAGATAATCTTTCTGTTTTTCATGGTCCTAGAAGATTTGTAGCACTTCCTTTGTTATTGCCAGGGACTGACCTGAGGATTCGGTGCGCTGTGTGGTACTGGGGTGATTGATTACCTGTGGGCAGCTCAGCCTGTCTGTGATGAGCAGTGCCAGAAGCATAGAGTGAATGTCAGTGTGGTGCTGGGACCACGGTTAAGTTCAAAGGGATTTCATCGGTGTTCGTGTGGCACCGTTTCTAAGGTCTGCTTGCTATGGAAAAATCAGTGTTATGTTTTATGGCATGGAGTCTGAGTTTATGAACTCCATGCACTGGAGCTGCCCCCAGCGCAGGCAGAGAGGATTAGGTCCGTGCTGCTCCCTGGTGCATCGATTTCTGGCAGCGTGATGCTGAAACTGGAGCTGATGGGGAGTGCGGTAACACTTAACGATGGCTGTGCTCAGAATAGCTCAGGGCTGCGGGAAGAATTCAATCCCAGTCGTGGTTGTGCTGCACCTTGCAGAGCAAGTCGGATTCACGTGTCTACAACATAGGCCGTTGCGCTTGGCTGTGGGGGTGGGAGACCTTCAAGCTTGGTGCATTGTTGGCTTCTGGCTCTTGTGTTTAAGATAGCTTCTTGACCTGACCTGGTAAGCTCAAGTCTTCAGTTTAGGTCCTAGTACGCTGGAAAATGCAGAGCAGCTAAATCTGCTAGACCCAAGCTGTTTCCTGTAGCATTCAGTCTGTGTCTAAGGCGTTCTTCCAGCTGTCTCCTTCAGTACCTCTGTTCCCCTCCTCATTTGTTTTTTCCCTGAAGTATCAGATAGAGAACTCGATAGTGCAATAAAAACCTCCAGATCTCACTAAAAGTTGCTAACGTCAAATTAATTTGCAGTGAATGTGAAAATAGAAATTCATCTACATGGAAACTCCATTAATGAAATGTTTTTTTTTGTTCTTTTGTTACTTAGTGACACATACTTAAAAACTCAGTATATGTTTCATTAATGTAGATAAATTTTGCAGAGGTAGACTAAACCAATTAAAATGGAACTGTAGATCTTGATGTTTGAATCTTTACAGATTGAAGAAGGCGTTATGGTGATGGAAGATGATTCTCCTGAGGAGGCTGTTAGTACCCCAAATACACCCCGCAACCTTGCTGCATGGAAAATTAGCATCCCATATGTAGATTTTTTTGATGATCCATCCTTGGAAAGAAAAGACAGAAAGGAGAGAATTCCTGTGTTCTGCATTGATGTAGAAAGAAATGATAGAAGGGCAGGTATGCAATGTCGCTTAAAAATATTCTTGTGTGCTGTATTCTGATGGCTATTGCAGTGTATTTTGTATACGTGTTCTTTTGATTTTGAAATAATGACTTGAAAATTCTGAGGAAACGTGTCTGAGAGCCAAATGATCACATTTAGTATTTGCAAGTTGAGAACTGACTCCTCAGCATGAATCAGTTCCATTTAGACTTCATGTCAAATTTCTCTTTCCAAAAAGATTGATCCTACTATTCCTAGTAATAAACACATGGCATATTTTTTTTCAACCACTCTGAACTTTGGAATAATGAACAATAAGTAACTTTTTGTGTAACCTTAAAATATAGTTCTTAGAAAATGAAAATGTTTTGCTCACTAGGAATCACCGTGGCTTGCAGGTAGTTTATCAGTATCTAGAGAGCAATATACATCCATCCTGAGTAGGGAAAATAGCATCATCCTGGGGCTGCATAGATTTGTGTTAGTCAAACTAATACTTCACAATAAGACGGAAGTGTTTAAGAGTTATTTAGGGGTATCTTCCAGGAGGAAGAACGATCAAGATTCAAGCTGATGGTGCAGAGGACTGTGTTCAACAAGTATTATTTCTGTAAATCATTTGGTTAAAAGTTTGAAAGTAGATCTAACATAGTCAGCCCTTATAAATTTTGAAGTTATGCAGTGCTCCATTTTTTGGATTTTAAAGATCCCTCAAATGAGATTATAATTTGTATGCTAGTACCATATCTGTCTGCCAGGTATGCTGTTTAATTTAACACTTAAATTGCTTGGCTAGGATTTTTTTTTTAATGTTACTGCAATATGGAGGAGTAATATAATTGAGATTTTTCCTGTAATTAGCGTATGTTTGCTGTTGGTTAATTCGTCTCTCAGTGTTTTATTTTTAACATTGTGTTTTTTTCTCTCCCTCAGTTGGGCATGAACCTGAACACTGGTCTGTCTACAGGAGATATCTTGAATTTTATGTGCTTGAGTCAAAGCTAACAGAATTTCACGGTATGTTCTCCATCATCTGGAAAGCCACTTTCCACTGCTGTGATTATCATTCAGTGCTGAGCTGAAATTTAAAATAATGAAATCAACGTTTGCTACATTAAGGAGATTAAATTATTTCTGTAATATATTTATTAGGTACGTTTCCTGATGCTCAGCTTCCCTCAAAGAGAATCATTGGCCCCAAGAACTACGAGTTCTTAAAATCCAAGAGAGAAGAGTTTCAGGAATATCTGCAGGTATCAAACAAAACTTTGGAGCAAAGAATATTCTATAAACTAATGATATAAAAGTAATAAAAGTCTATCTGCTATTTTTTTTGTTTCAAAGTAACATGAGTTATAGAAGGGGTTCCAGTGGGCAAATAAAAGAAAGTTTCATGTGACTGAGAACAGAAATCTTTTGCAAATGACAATATCTATGGTAATATACTGCTCTTTGAATGTCTTTTAGCTATAGAGAAACTGATTTTTAAAGATGAGTTTTAAAGTACTTACGTTTCTTTCTTTCCTTCTGGCTCAAAGAAACTTCTGCAACATCCAGAACTAAGTAACAGCCAACTTTTAGCTGACTTCCTGTCCCCTAATGGAGGAGAGACTCAGTTTCTTGATAAAATGTTGCCTGATGTGAATCTTGGTATGTAATATGCTAGTTGTTTATGCTGACAAATAGTAATACTGCAGCTCGGTAACTGAATGATAGTAGTAATGAATGGATAACTCTTGTCTAGGATGTGGACGTGGGAAATAAGAACTCTGCTCCTTCACAGCCCTTAAAATTACAGCTCAGCAAGCAAGATATGCTGCTCCTTTTTCCTTGAAGAAAAAGGACATTTTGAGATTAAGGAAAAAAGTGTTGAAGTGGTTGCTTTTGAATCTTTGTGTCAGCAAGCAAGGTGATAAGATTTCTCCAACAAATTTCATAGTTCGAGAAGACTTATGGTTTTGTCACAGGTCAAATGTGCCCAAGTCAGTCATTGTTTACTGGTGTGATGCTGTAAACGATTTCTTAATATAAACTGCCTTTGGATATTGGTTGATTAAAATCTGTTTATTTTAATCTGAAAGTGGCAATATTTAATATTTCTAGTAGTAGCTAGGTTTCTAGATTTAATATTTCTAGTAGTAGCTAGTTCTCTTTTAACATGAGCTACTTAATAGAATTTGAGGCAGTGGTGTGCATGATACAGGAAGGCCAAATGGAAACTGAGACGTTGATAAATTCTTGCTGTCTAATGTCATAGTTGATAATAAATCCAAGAAGTAGACTGCAGTGTGACTTTACAGCTTGGCTGAAATGTAGCTCTCACAGGATAGTGGGCCTAAGCTGGTAAGATCAACCTCATGGCCATTCTGTCTTTGTGTATTGTAGCACTTGTGGTTCTGGCACCAGTGTGGTCCAGAAAAGCTGTGTCTGAACTGTGCCACTGCACTTCTGCTTCTCCCAGTCATGGTGTGAACCTGCTGAGGTGGCCATTCTCTTAGTGTTACTAAGTTGTTGAATGAGATTTCAGGGGTCATCCTCCAGTTAAAGGGTTTGGTTTTGTTTCAGACCTCTCCTCTAGATCCAACTGTACGTTGTTAAAAAAAGCTTATAATTATGGTGTTTACTGTAATGCATCTTGTGTCTGAGACTATGCTTCACTTCCATAAAGATAATTTTAACAGGTCTTGACATTTCAGTTGGGCTTTTTGTGAGAATGAACTGTTTTATTATTATTGTGTGATCATTGTACGTACTTTTTGATGTAAGTTCCAAATTTAATGTCGTGTAGATAAGAAGAATATTACTGTAAATGCGGTGCTTAAAATAAAACTAATCCTAGACACTTTCATTTTTCAGCATTGAAAGTTACTGTGCTGTATTCTGATAGCCTTAATAGGACAGAAGAGCTCATTTTTAAAAGCACAACTGTAGCCTGTCCGATTTGTAAAACTTTACTCACCAGTATTTTCAAGACGAGATACTTCCATAATCTCTCCAGATTAGCTGATCTTTTCAGGGAAAGAGGAGAATCTCAGGTTTTGTGATTTCTTTTGTGATAAATGCTTACGAAGGATGAAGACCTTAAATACAGAAAACTGTGCCTATACTGGTGTCATATAGTACTGCTGTTACGGTGTTATTGAGCCTCTAGAAAAATTACAAAGATGCAGAGTACAAAGCTTTTTATTTTTTAGAGTGTCTCCAATAATCGCCTGTATATTTTTCATATATTTTTCAGTATCTTTTCTTGAAGAGTACTAAGCATTTAGTTTTAAGCTGGATATTTGGAAGGGTTTATTTTCATAGCTTTTTATGCCAAATTAAAAAAGAAATACAGATTAAAAAAACTATTGTATTTTTTAAATACTAGACAACAAGTACATAATTAGCAGAGCAAAATGTCTTTAAGATCAGGCAGTGATAACAGAAAGTTTTTATTTGTTTGGGTTTTCTTTTCTCATTATAGGTAAAATTATAAAATCTGTTCCAGGAAAGCTGATGAAAGAGGTGAGTAAGTCTTCCAGAATGGTAACATTTTAACTTCAGTAACTAATTTTATGTGCTTAGTAACTTATAGGCTAGTCAAAAATTTGTTTGGAAACTCATTATTGTGTTTTTCTTTCTGTAATTATGCAAGTGACAGGTCACTCATATTTTATTTCAGAAAGGTCAGCATTTAGAGCCATTCATCATGAATTTTATCAACTCCTGTGAATCTCCCAAGCCTAAACCAAGTAGGCCTGAACTTACCATTTTGAGTCCCACTTCTGAAAACAACAAGAAGGTACAGTAAGTCATCTTCCTTCATCACTTAACAGGAGTGGGGAAAATTGACCATAGTCTGAAAATACAAAGAATAAACAGAAAAAAAAAAACAAAACAGTTTACCTATTTTGTGTTGTCTTTTCACACAAGAGAGAGAATAATAGTGCAGAGAGGGGGTTTTTTGTCTTCTGTCTTGTAAATATCTTAGTTTAAATGACTTGTGAGACTTGTGGGTTGGTTTTTTGTTGTTTTGGCATTTTGTGGATGTGGTTGTTTGTTTGTTTTTTTAATTTTTACTGGAATCCTCTTTGAAGATGAGGATACAGAATAGAGAGCCTGGGAAGTACAAAGAAAAGAAAAGGGAAAGCAAAGGGGTACAATGGAGAATATTTTAATGCCATAAGGGAGCTTCCTTTTCAAAGTGAAGAGCTTGACTTTTTGATGAAAGTGTGGCTTGTCAAGTTGCTACAAGTCAAAATTGTCAAGGTGCAGATACCTGTTTATCTACCTTTAAAACATTACTGTGCAGTTCATTGGTGTCTGGCATACATAATAGGTTAACTATATAACTTAAGCATAGTTTCTCTCTCTAACGTTGCCGCAGTTAAAGTCCAGCGCTTCCAATTTTAACCTTTTACTTGATTACAGGATAAGGTAGTTCCTTTCTTAGTCTTCCTATATTTGTGACTAGAGCCTGGTAAAACTTGCTTGGAAGTCTTCCATTAGCTTCAGGGGCTTTAAAAGACACTGGTCTTTATGTTTCTGTGTTAGAGTGCTTTAGAGTGTTAATGTATTTGTAGAATTTACAGAAGAATATTGTTTCTGGACTTGGATTTCAGAGACCTGAGCTCAGTGTTAAAGAGTTGATGTGATTTGGGACAAAATATTTAATGTGCATACACTTTGCCATGTAAGAGATTCTAAAAGAAAGCTCAGTACTGTGTGCTTTTCTGCTGTCTCGTTTGCTTTGGCAAGAGGAGTTGAAACTGGGCTGTGTAAGCTGGGACACTTCATTTTGCAAAGTAATAAACTAGAGAATATGGTAGTCTAAAGAATAATGCATAGCATATTCTAAAGCATATATGCATAGGATAGCAGGGGATAAAGGTTGGGTTTTATTTCCTCTCTCTTCTAGTGCAAAACCTAAGAGGCATTAAATGAAGGTGATAGGAGCCAGGTTCAAAAGAAAAAATGTTAGCTCTTGCAATGGTTAGTAGGTTTGTGGAACCTTACCTACTCCTTACCAAAAGACGTTCAGAATACTATAAACAACTTCAAGGTGAGACTGGACAAATTCACAAAACAGAAATATATTCAGAGTGAATACCTGTAGAGAAGCTGCATCCAACTCTTGAACTTTTTTCTATTTGAAAACAATTGGAGTCTGGAAGAATATTGGTGAAAAGTACTGTCTATGCTTGTTCTCTTCTTCCCAGAGTTAGAGGCTGAGGATCCATTTATGGTTCTTATTGGTGATGTGCTGTTGGAAAAAACAGACCTTTTGACTTCCTTTGCTATGGATATTTTTATAGTATTATGACACTTACAGAAACTGCAGCTACAAAACTTTCATACTGATTAAGTACAGCGGCAGTTAAATATATTAAATTCATCTTCTAAGCCTGAAATCTGAATTACTACAGCCAATATTTTAGTGTCAACTTACATGTGCATACACACAATATTAGTATCTTTCATTTCAAGTCTTTTCTTACCTTGGATGCTCTTTCCAAAGTTAACGTATTTTGCTCTTGCTGTCTATTCAGAGGGGTCTTAACGTATCAGCAGTTTTAAAAATCAGCTGTGAAGTTTTTGACTTGTGCTAGAAACAGTACATGCATAAATACTTCAAATGTTTTTTATGAAACAGCTGACAGCATACTACAGCATAGTATGAACAGTTAATTTTTTTACTGTGCTCTGCCAAGACCTGCTGAAGTTAGTTCTAATACATTTAACATACTTAAATAAAATATTTAAGCAACAAGCTTTGCGCTCTGAAGCATTCCTATGAAGATAGGGTTCTTTCTGTAGTTTGTTTGAAAAACTTTATTAAAGGATCAAAATTAATTCTTTAAAGTGGTGTTCAAAACCATTTCGGATTGTAAAAGGTTATAAAAAAATGCATATAGCATTGCTTAGGTAATTTAAATATAAACTCCTTCTCTGAAGTGCCTGTATGTTATTCTTGTAAAAGAACATGTGTACAGAAATTCAGGCTTTGAAATGAGATTTTCCCAATTCTTTTTGACCATGGTGGTGCACTTTGGCTTTCATTTTGGAATACTGAAACTTCCTTAAACAAAACGTAGATCTTTACTGCATTCTGTCTTCTAATGTCATTTGCAGAAATAGTATTGTGAGGGAAACCTCCTTTTCACTGCTAACTGTCTGTGTATGCGCTCCATTGGAGACAAAAGTTTGTAGAGTCCAAGTCAAAGTTGTTGCTCCTGCTGCTGATTACCCTGCAGGAGATGCTTTTGTCAGGAGGTACCTACGCAGAAAGCAAAAAAGATGAGGCTAGCCCCAGCTCCCCACTCCTTCTCACTATCTGTTGCGAGAGTTCACTGTTTTTCTAAGCAACTTTATTCTAGTTAGCTGTTTTATGACTAAGTAATTGGTTTTAGATTTTCTTTTTTCTTTCCCAACAGAAATCTGTTTTGTTTTGGGAAGCTGTTTGCTGTAAATGGATGGAAAGTTTCAGACTTGAGTATATCTCCTGCAGAGCTATGATTATTATTTAATGATGAGCACTCAAGACACTTTGCCTTGGGGGATGCTGCGGCACAGTTCTACCATCAGAGGCTCGGTATCTGTGCTCAAATTATACTACCCATTTTGACCAGCAGAGGCATGTATGCATAAAGAATTCATGTGCTGACCGCTTTCTCTCCAATTTCCCATCTATCGGTTTAGCCAGTACGCACACGCTTACCCACATGGTAACTGTAATTATTGGAGATCTGATAACCCAGGTTGTGCTGTGTTATGGACTCTGCTGAGTCTTCCTGTTCACGTTGTGAAATTCATCCCTCTTGATGATGTGTTGACGTCCTTGTGCCTTCTTTGGAAGACAGTTTTCAGTGATGCTTTTTGAAAGCAAATCTTCTGATCATCTCTGCTTACAACATTTTCTCTTGTCCTAGGGACCCGTCTTAGAACTTATTAACAGAATTTATTTCAGATGAAACTAAGCTGGAAAATGCTGTCTAGGAATGCAGGCCCAAGGGCTTTCAGTCCAAAAGTAGACTGAGGTAACATTGCTCCTTACCCCCCAAATACACATGACGTAGTCTTCAGTTGTTCAGTTCCACAGTTTCACTTCTGTTGTGCCACATAACATCTTTATGAAGACAATAAGTGCTGTGCAGTAGCCTGGCACCTCTGGGTTACAGAGGCGAATGCTAAATGTCTGTACCAGGATTGTGTGAGCTACCTGGACAGAGTCAGTGAGGAGATGTGGCAGGCAGCTGAAGAGACGGAAGGCTGGCACTTTGAGTACCCATCTGTGAGAAGAGCATGTTATCTCATAGCAAGAAAGTTCTTCAACACAGAATTTTTTGGTAAATGCTAGAGTCGATTACCAGCTGATGCTTGTATTACCACAGTGTTCCCATCTACCTTGTCTGACGCAGATCAGTTTATTCTGGTATCAACGTGTTGGAATCTGCTGAGAGCACAGTCCACATTCCCCAGTGCTTGTGCTGCCAACTCCGTTGCTGTGAATAGGGTGCACCCACGCTACCTTGTCATTAACAGGCTGAGGAAGAAATGCCTGAAAATCTGTCAGGGCAGGTGAAAGCTTGAGTTCAATCAGAAATGTGCCTACTTCTCCAAAAGATGTGCTGCATGTATATGTTTGTATGTTTTAAATATGAGTGGAAAGACTTCTAGTTACAAATGCATAGTGAATGCGGGTAGTTAACCTTAGTACAGCCAGTAGCAATTGGGTTTTATCCTGTAGCAGATCCTGCTAGATTACCAACCGCCCTGATTAAAACGAACAAATGAACAAAAACCCCTGCTCCCGCTTCCTAGGGGCACCAACAGGATTTCTGGCTTTTGCAGCTATGTTTCTGTTCTGAAGGTCTGCAAGCAGCTTGATCATCTTCTGAAAGTGCTTTGTCAGACTTGCTAGAATAGGTCAGGGCGTCTCAGCTGATGCAGACTTTGCAAAATATGCCTGCAAAGGCATCATTCTGCTGGCTTGCGATGACCTGCCCACAGCAGTAACAACTGCTTTTGGAACACCGACAGCATAATGTATGTTTATGTATAGTTACTTGGAGGAAGACACGATTGCTTTCAGTACACTAACCGATGTGGTTCAGGCACTATGTGAATTCATTCTTCTTACCATTTCAGCATAGTCACCTGCACTTTGCAAATGAGCAGGAAAAACGGTGCAGAGGTTCATGCCTGCGGCTGTGGATATTGTTCATAATCATGGTATTGCTTTTATACGCTTCACACGTATGCTGGAATGTATGGGCGTATATTTGCATATGCACTCACTAACCGTTGAGTAATTTTCTTTTTTCTGCTAGGCACTTTATGCAAACATTCATACTTACTTTGCTAGCTTTTCCCACCGAGGTACAATAGATAGCCTATTGTAGAAGGGATTACTTTGGTCTTTTTCTTAATGCAGGCCTTTTGCTTTCACTTGCTTCAAGAGCTTGGCTTTCCTTATTAACCAGTACCAATACATGAAATTTCTTAATTGAAAGCCTTTTAAGAATGTTTCATGGTTATAATCACAGTTACTGTTTAATCTTCAATATGAATAATGATAGCATTGCCGTTTGTCTTGCTTGTCTTTTTTTAGTCTAATTACAACAGTGAGCATTATATCACGTCTCAAATATTAACATATACAGAAACATTTAAAGGCAAAATCCCATGCTTATCTGAATTGTGGATATAGTCCTGGAGTGGTTCGGGTTGGAAGTGACCTTAAAGATCATCTAGTTCCAGCCCCTCTGCCATGGGCAGGGACGTAATCTCAACCTTTGTATTAGATAGCCAGTTGTATGTTTTTCACTTGGCTCTCCTCTGAGCCAAAATCCCAGAAAGTGCAAAGCATTTAAGTAGAGAGGTGATGCCACTTTGTGTTATGGCTGCTGCATCCTTCAGACACGCATCTCTAATGACTTGTGAAATGCACACTTGTACTGGAATAGTGCAAAGTGTATACTTTATAAAAACTGCTCGTTGGCTCAGTAATTTTGGCATGCATTGATCTGGTGTTGCTTTCTGAAATGCCATGTGCAAGAGTCTTAAGCTTTCAAAGCTTGACAATGATCAAGGAACCATTATATTTAAGGTGTGAGACAGATTATCCATGAGTAGATGTACATGCAGCATTCAAAAGATACTGCCTCTGGTTTGGGGTGACAGTTGAAACAACTTTTGGAAGTCAAAAAGCTTTGCCCTAAGATGGCCTTCACGTTTTATTTTTTTATAGATCACCTACTGAACTGTTGTCAATGATTTAGTTTGGCCCGTACACACTCCTCTGAGCCTATATCTACGTTGCACAACGGGCTGCTTTGAGTTGGCTCAGTACGTATCGCCTCTGTCAGCTCGTGGGGCATATGTAGCTAAAAAAATAAATGAGGCTCTTGTTTAAGTTACAACAATTCAACTAAGATTTTCTCAGTGTCCTGGTTTCAGTATTGAGAAGGATGTAGACTTCAGTTTATACCGGGTTTTTTAAACAACATACCAGGGATGCTTTCATACAGTAGGCGTGAATAATTATGTGTTCTTTTTAGGATTGTGACTTTCCTGGATACCAGTCATCCACCGGTGCATTAACCATATTTGCTCTCTCATGTAGTTTATGTAATATCTTGGTGTTGTTTAGTTTGAGTGAACTTTGTGAAGATAGTGCCAGCAGTTCAGCACTTAACAAGAGAGAGGGCCTAAAGAAGTTCAGGTCAAAACCTGAGCCCTGCCAGATTTCCTGGTGTAATTTTTCCTAAGAGCGCAGAGCATTCTGTTTAGAGACTTGCATGATTCAGAGCCTGTGGTCATTTGGATGTTTTGTGGCCTTATTTATTTCAGGGAGAATTGCTCTACAGAAAGCAAACCACATATAAGCAAATTACTTCCTGTTCCTTGGAACTATTTTTAATTTGGGAGTGATACAGAAAAATCTGTGTCAGTAGCAATCACCTCATCCTAGGCAGCACTTATAGTTACACTGCATTTGCCTCTAGTTCTGGGATATATTTTTTTTTTAGAAGCTTGGCATAAACTTTTGAACTTTCTTTTCATAACAGAGTATTTCATATACATTCTTTTTTATCTTTGGATCAACAGTTTCAGCGATAAGATAACTTAAAATAAACTGTTAATGGTGTTTGCTGGGTATTGGTAGGTGTGGAGACCCTCAGGATTCAGAGAACTCCTTTCCAGCTGCTGGAGCCCACAGACTTGGGCGAGGGGGGTGCAAGAAGTACTGCCTAGGTGGTATGGGACTCCTTATGGGATGCAGGGAAGAGCATCTTGGGATTTTACAAGTAGTATAACGATATCTTTGGGGAAGAACCAAAGGTGAGGAAATGGAGGGATCGTGGTGGTGAGGGGTGAACATGGGAAAACAGAAGGACAAAGGAAAAAAGTGAGAAATGGGATGAATGGAAGGAAACCCAAACCTTGGTAACTTTTACAAAGATTCATGAAGTTTTTGCTATAAATAATCAAGCTGGCAGGGGAAAATGGGCTTTCTTTGTGTAAAAAGTTGGCTGTGTTCATAGAATCATAGAATGGTTAGGGTTGGAAGGGACCTTAAAGATCATCTAGTTCCAGCCTCCCTGCCATGGGCAGGGACACCTACGTCAGGTTGCTCGAAGCCTCATCCAACCTGGCCTTGAACACTTCCAGGGATGGGGCATCCACAAATCATTGTATTTATTTCAAAATTGAAGCCAACAGGAAATGTGAGGAACACTCGGATGTTGTAGAGTTCCCCTGTGATTTAAGGCTGGCAAACTCCATATCCTTTGTGCCCCTCAATGACAGAATGGGGTGCATCAAAGGAATCAAAGCCTCTGATAAAAGTCTAGATACATGAAGATATGAGGAGCAAAAGGGCTCGTGAATTAATGTCCTGGGCACCCTGCCAATTTGTTCTGAATCCAGGTATTTTGATTGTCAGGTATCTTGGCAACATGCAACATGCTTTTTTTGGAAAGAACTCATTACTTCTTTGAAAGCTCTGGAAAAAAAGCTACTTCTAATAAAAAAAAAAAAAAAGGCAAAAAAAACAACTAAGAAGTGATGACTATCCTTTGGCCTTTGAATGCCATGTTTTCAGCCTTATGTTTCTATTTTTAGCTTTTCAATGATTTATTCAAGAATAATGCAAACCGGTCTGAGAATACAGAAAGACGACAAAATCAGAACTACTTCATGGAAATGATGACGGTAGAAGGAGTCTATGACTACTTAATGTATGTTGGTAAGAAGTGATTTCTCTTAATTATTCCTACACTTCTTGACAAATATGAAGTTCAGGTGCTTTGGTAAGAAATAAAATTCTGTTGTAGTACTCATATATAATTCAGCACTTGCAAGCTTAACAATATACAACTTAGGAACACAGTCATTCTTTAAAAGACTTTATTGCTGTGCTAAAATGTCATATTTTATCATTCATTATTGCTCAGTTATTTTGTTATGTCTCTTTCTGCATCTCAGAGTAGGAGCTTATGGGAGTAGATCCCTTCCCTTTTCTCAGATGTGCCTATGCTGCTTGAGCACTCTGGGAACTAATTAATAAAAGCACCTAAACAAAGTATTTGATAAGCAATCTGGGGAATACTGATCTTTTTGGTGTTGCACTAACAAAACTAAAATATTATTTGCCTGGTTTTTTGTTTGTGTTTTTTTCCTTTTGAGTAAGTGATTCCTTTATCATTGGTATTAGGAGAGCCTTATAAACGTGTGTTACTGTAACTTTGCAGGTAGAGTAGTTTTCCACATTCCTGACTGGCTGCATCATCTCTTGATGGGAGGAAGAATTCTCTTCAAAAATACATTGGAACTGTACACAGACTATTATTTGCATTTTAAGTTAGAACAGCTCTTTCAGGAGCACCGGTTGGTTTCTCTGATAACACTGCTGAGAGGTTAGTAAAAGTTACATCTTTGATGTGAAAATACTGCTTCAGTTTGATATTTGAAATCCATTCTGTTAAGTTTCCAAGTATTAAACTTCGCAACAGTTGACTAAAGCTAATGGAGTTTTAAAAATCAAGTGGGCCTATGAAAAGCTCATTGCGGAAAGATGCTGAGTCAGCCACGTTGTCTGTCAATGATGATTACAGAAAAAACTGTTATGAACAGTAATTTTCTAAGGTGTGCAAGAACAAGAAAAACAAAATAAAGGTGGTTTAGTATATCAAAGCGTGAATATTTCATGCAATCTTTAAACTACTTGTTACTTGTGTGCTACATCACAGTCCTTTATTGTCATTTTTTTTTGTTCCCTTTGTTGTGGTGGGCTTTTGAGAGGCTTGAGTGTTCTTGACCTTCAAATAAGGGAAGGGGAGTGAGGTTAAAAAAGAATAATTAAAAAATGACCTCACAACAGTAGATAAGTATTATCTGACTACAGTCTGATCTAAACAACACATCTGGCCAAAGCTCTGGAATCATAGAATGGTTAGGTTGGAAGGGACCTTGAAGATCATCTAGTTCCAACCCCCTTGCTGTGGGCAGGGACACCTTCCATTAGATCAGGTTGCTCAAAGCCTCACCCAGCGTGGCCTTGAACACTTCTAGGGATGGGGCAGCCACAACTTCTCTCGGCAACCTCTTCCAGCGCCTCACCACCCTCGGAGTGAAGAATTCCTTTCTTATATCCAGTCTAAATCTACCCTCTTTCAGTTTAAATCCATTGCCCCTTGTCCTATCACTACATGCCCTTATAAAAAGTCCCTCCCCAGCTTTCTTCTAGGCCTCCTTTGGGTACTGGAAGGCTGCTAGAAGATCTGCCTGGAATCTTCTCTTCTCCAGGCTGAACAGCCCCAACTCTCTCAGCCTGTCTCCATAGGAGAGGTGCTCCAGACCTTTGATCATCCCTGGCCCTCCTCTGGACCTGCTCCAACAGGTCCATGTCCTTCTATGTTGGGGACTCCAGAGCTGAATGCAGTACTGCAGGTGGGGTCTCATGAGAGCAGAGGAGCAGAATCACCTCCCTGACCTGCTGGCCACACTTCTTTCGATGCAGCCCAGGATACGGTTCGCTTTCTGGGCTGCAAGCGCACATTGCCAGCTCATGTTGAGCTTCTCATCAACCAGCACCTCCAAGTCCTTCTTCTCAGGGCTGCTCTCAATCCATTCTCCGCCCAGCCCAGGCCCACCTCTCCAGTCTGTCAAGGTCCCTCTGGGTGGCATCCCTTCCCTCCAGTGTGTCAACCGCATAACACAGCTTGGTGTCATCGGCAAACATCAACCTGTTGACCACAACTCTTTGACTGTGACTATCCAGCCAATTCCTTATCCACTGAGTGGTCTATCCGTCAAATCCATGTCTCTCCAATTTAGCGACAAGGATGTCTTGCAGGACAGTGTCAAATGCTTTGCACAAGTCCAGGTAGATGATGTCAGTTGCTCTTCCCTTATCCACCAACGCTGTAACCTGCTGAATCAAGACAGCTTTGTTCTTATCAAGCCAAAAAGAAAGTTTATGAAAGACAAAAATGGAAAGGAGCAAATCTTTCAGAGCCTAAAACCAAAACAGTGCTGATGAGCAGCAATTCTTTTTTTTCTCATTCATAGGTAAATCTGAAGTTTTTGATGGTTCCAGATAGTGTTTTAGTGCAAGGTATAAATATTGCTTATGGTTTTGAAAGTATAAGGGGAATTGTAAGGAAGGACATCATAACTAACCTAAAGTAGTATTGATCCAAACCCAGAAGATAATGCTTAAAAATTTGAAAAGAATGGAAACAAATTGGCAAAAGAGTGTTGTCCTCCACACAGATGAGGTAGCCTGGATTCAATCAGGCTAATGTAAGCAAAAGACTGTTATTTGGCAAGGCTACAATTCCCTTCCGGTCAAGATGATACAGAAAAGCAGCTCAACTTCGAAGCCATAATCTCAGACACGTTTTATATGTCAGTGATGCATAGCTGCCTAAAGACTTCTTTTCCCAATGTCTCTTCACTGCAGATGCCGTGTTCTGTGAGAATACCGAACCTCGTTCTCTGCAGGACAAACAGAAGCGAGCAAAGCAGACTTTTGAAGAAATGATGAGATACATTCCAGGTTCTGTATTACATGACTCTAATTATAAAGAATGGTTAATTGTTCCAGCAGATACATAACCCAAATACAGTCAGGTTAGCTTTTCAAATCAAATAATACCTAACACTGCTGAGATTTGAGTTGGCTACAATTCTAGGTGTGACAACCCAGGAGCTCAGTATTGTCCCTTAAGTGTTGCTGACTAAGGCTGTAGCATAGTGATTAATAAAGACACAATGGAAATAAAGGGCTTTAAAAATGCACTTAATGCTTTAATTTCTTCATCTTTAGAATGCTCCTATGGTTTGTATTTTATTTGGATGAAATCTAGGTTAAAAAAGGCACACCATGAAGCCAGAAGGTAAATCTGAGCTCTCCTTACACTGTATAAACTAGGGAAGAGGGGCCCATTTACTAGGTTATTTAGAAAGTAATTAGAACATTTCAGCTTGTGGTTTATCAAACAATGCATTAGGACAATACATTGATATTATAAAAAGTGTAGTAATTAATTAGGTGTGCAGCCCTGAAGGAAAGGGAGGTAAAAAGGAGGAACCAAAGGAGTGTTTGTTTTCCATTTACCACTTCAGCTGGATAAAATATGAACTTTCTTTAACTTAAACTTTTTTTTTTAATTACTAGAGTTCTGTAACTGTATTGTGCAGCTATTTTGCAATGCTTTGTAATGACTTGTGTATTTGTTGTTGGTATCTGGTCTAGATTTAATAGGCAAGTGCATTGGGGAAGAGGCTAAATACGAAGGCATCAGGCTTCTGTTCGACGGAATGCAGCAACCAGTGCTCAACAAACAGGTAACCTGCAACACGTGAGAAACTTGCTTTTTGGCACAGGATTTCCTGAAGTGAATGTATGGCTATAGCAGAGGAGTGAGCTCTAATTCAGCATTAAAATTAAAATTAGTGTTGCCTTGGAGTGTTCTTAGTTTTCTGTATTTTCTTTTAGTTAACTTACGTTCTGCTGGACATTGGGATTCAAGAACTCTTTCCAGAGCTGAGTAAGGTATGTGCTAACTCTGTTCGGGAGCTGCAGAATTTCTGAAGCTGCTGCTGAGTCTGGTCATTGGTGCATTTTTGCTGTTGTTCCCTTGTAATACTCATTTGAAATTTTGGGGAAAATCTGTATTTTACTAATGTGTTGAAATCATCGACATGTGGATTATTTACATTTTTGTTAATTAGCTCTTTCCAAATTAGTTTACGCCCATTTGTGTAGCATACAGCAAGTCTGGGCTGCCTTTCAGTAGAACTGGACAGAGCAATCAGCGGTCAGGACCTCTGTGCCTTTCTTTTTGATTGCTTGTCTCCACTCTAGTTTATGCATTTCCTGATTTAGGAAGTGAATTCTGCATGCAGAGCTCAGGTTGAGATTCAACATTGATCTTCAGGATATTTGGCAGTAAGATTTCTTACCTCTAGTTTGGTCTCTTGGATGTTAACTCCCAACTATCCAAATAAAGAATTCGCACAACACAAAATGCTGTATAAATGCATATCGTTAGGTTTGTGATGCATCTGATATTTGTATTTATGTATATAAAACCTGCACAGTTTTACGTAGTAATTTTAGAGTTTGGCCTTCATGGAAAGGAGGAGATATTAGCTAGTTAACTGGATATAAAAAAAACCAAAACCCAAAACCACCACCACCACCAAAAAAAAACCCCAAACAAACAAAACCCCACCTCACTCGTTGCATGAGCCCTGTGTCTGAGAACCGTGAAGTGCCAGCAGTGATTTGTTTCGTGTGATAAACAGAAATGGTAGATGTCAGAACAAGCTAGGGCACCTTCCGTTGTTTTCACTGAAATAAGACCAGCATAGCAAGTCTAACCTACTCTGTGCACCAGCTCTGTAGCTGACCTCCTCACGGCAGTGTTCAAACAAGTTAAAAACAAACAAAAGACCCAGCCAACCAAGGGAATAAGGAAGTAGCCTGGAGACTTGTGTGCTGCAAAGACAACCTGACTTAGCCCTGCTGTTTTACTCCGCTGCGCTGTTTTTGTATCTCAGCAGTAGTAACACATATATAGGAACATCGGTCTTTCTTTGGTTGATGCTGAGAAAAAAAAAAAGGCTTTGTGTGTTAAGCATTCAAATAGTCTTTAAAGCACTGGTCAGGCCCAGAGGGTGGTGATCAGTGGAATGAAGTCTAGTTGGAGGCCAGTAACTAGGGAGGTATGCTGGGGGTCAATTCTGGGTCCAATCCTGTTTAACGTCTTCATTAATGATCTGGATGATGGGGCAGAGCGCAAGGCTGCTGCTGACACAAAACTGCAAGATACACCAGAGGATTATGCTGCCATCCAGAGGGACCTCAACAGGCTGGAGAAATGAGCTGACAGGAACTTCATAAAATTTGACAAAGTCCTGCTCCTGGGAAGGAACAACTCTGGGCACCAGTATATGCAGAGGGCTGCCCAGCTGGAAAGCAGCTTGGTAGAACAGGACCTGGGAGTCCTGGTGGGCACCACCTTGACCATGAGCCAGTAATGTGCCCTTGCTGCAAAGAAGGTGAATATACTGAGATATTGAGATGCCATGTGGGCGTGGTCCTGGGCAGCCAGGTCTAGGTGGCCCTGCTTGAGGTTTGGACCAGGTGACCTCCAGCGACACCTTCCAACCTCAACCATGCTGTGATTCCAAAACTGTGTATATTTAATGGGGTGAAAACAAATCAAGATTATTTAAATTAAATGAAGATGACGGCTTTACAACTTCTTAATCCATCCTTTTGTTCTGTCTAACTGTGATAACTGCCTGACTGCTCTGTAGTGTTTCAGAAAACCACCTGCTCAGGAGGGACTGCTAATGCTACCTTTGGTCCTAGTGAAGGGATCACTATGAGAAGAGAAATGCAAGGTGGAGAGGGTATGGGCAGAGGCTAGTGGTTTTCATCTGCAGCCCTAAATAAATGAAAAAAACAATTCCCCCAAATCACTGCAAACTGACTGTGAAGCCATTTGGGAAAAGAGCTGTCTCCTCCAAACAACTGTAATGGGCAAGTGTAAAAGTAATGACTGCTTCTTACTTAGTTATCAGTTATATTGCAGGAGGGGAATCACTCCAGTGACTGTTCTCTCTGTTGAACACAGACTGGTCCTTTTTGAGTTGCTTGATACCGAAGCGTGTTTGTAGTTACAAGAAAAATATTTTAGGTCAGTCAGCATTTAAAGGGAAAACTGAGCATCCTGGAAATTTTCTTTTGAGCACTGCTCTTTCGGCAGAGGGAACAGCAATGGGAGAAATGGGAAGATCTTCAAAAGTTAGTGGAGATGTCAGTTTGCTTTCTGCTCTTAAGATCTGATATCTCGAAGGTATATCCTGCTACACATACCAATGCAGATGTATACTGGATTTCTTCAGATACACTGTGTGTAATGGCAGCATGCATAAGTGAACAAGTTCTAAGGATGAGAGCTTAAAAACACCTAATGTATGAGGTTTTGCCTTTGACACAGTGTACCGCCAGTCCTTGGGAGTCTGTTGGACACGACAGAAGGAAAAGAGACAGCCAAGACGGGCAGCATTCCTAGCAGAGGAAGAAAAGAAATCTAGTTGAAAAAAATAACATGCCAGTGCCATTTCCAGAGCAGAAAACTGCTGTGTTAAGAAAATTATATTTAGCAGTTAGGAATGGGGGAGGTGAGAACTTCCAGAGAAAGAAGAAAATACCTATTTTGAGAAATAATATTAAAAACCTGGAAGGAGTAGCCTTCCTTTCTCCTAACTCTGGTTTCTAGTGGGTGTTTCCAAATGCCATTAATCATTGCAGCGCAGTTCAGTCATTTATATGTAAATACACATTTTCATACTTAAGTCTGTTTTTCTCTCCATTACTGTTTGACAGGGTCCAAAGGAAGCTAGCTCCGTGTCGTGCTGGATGTGAATGCAGGAACTTGCTGGACACCCAGTAGAAACATCTGCTGTGAACTACTGTAATGGACATGTGACGTTTTAACCTTGCATTGTATATTTTCTTGTAAATAACATAAAATTTAAGTTCTAAAAAAATCTCTTTATGCAATAAAGACATTAAAATTTAATACCCATTACAAGTAAATAATATATCTGTACTTTTTATTTAAAATTTGTTTTAGCTATTATCAGTAAAAGTCAAATTAATTTCCCTGAAATCTCTGTGTGTGAAATTACAGGATAACACAAAATAAGACAGCTGGGAGACCAGCAAACATATGCTTTGCTAAAAGAGCAATTATGGTTGTCTTCCTTAAAGGATGTGAAGAAAAAATGTTTGGAAGAAGCTGTAGAATGCTCAAATGAAGTTATTTTTAACTGTCTTCACGAATCTTACTGATTTTTTTTTTTTAAACAAAATTACATGATTGAATCTTGCGTACAAATAATCTCAGAACTACCTTCAGCCTTCGTGTTTTCCATGAGCATGGAAAATCATGTGTGCAATTTAGTTTATTTAACATCTGGCCTTCAAATCTAAAGCACTCTTAAGATAATAATGGGTGTGGAAAGTGGTTTTGACTTTTACCTTAGCCTTTATTTTTCTGCAGTTTCTTATCTGGGTTTGTCGGGCTTTTTTCTGACATCCTCTTTACAGGCTTAGAAAAGAGGATTTGAGTCTGTTCGTAGCGTTTTCTAAAAATTTATTAGTATAAAAATGTGTGGAAGATTTTTCCTGTAAATCTTAATTTGTTGGCCCAGCCTTTATAAAAGAGACTTTGAAAAGGACTTTCATGTGTGGATTTTTAACAAGTTTTACTCACAGAATAATACAGAGATATTTTAATAGGCATTCCTCGATTATTTTTTTTTCCAAACACCACCTGTTTTCTCCTTTTACAAACAAACCAATTTAATGCAGTATTAGTGTTCTTTGTCAATACAATTTGCATTATCTATATGTATTACTTCTGCATACCTTTTCCTTCTGTTTGTCCAAAGAAGGAAAAGTGTTAATTCTCTCTTGGTATGCCAGAGGAGTTTTATAACTCTTTAAAAATTGGCATGCAGGTACACGCCGTAAGTGTCCTGCACTCAGTCCGTAAGTGCACTCCCTGTTGTTGGTTTTACATTGATTTGGGAAAGACCACTCTGTAAATTAATAACTTTAGGGGCTGGTATTGACAAATCATCAATGCCATAACTCGCAGCGTGTCAAGGTCACTTGTTGTTTGTCTCCCTGTTCTAATGCAACTTACCTAATGCAGCTGTTGAGTCCATATCTTTTCATGCGCAACCCTGGAATTTCTGTGGAAACTATTGAGGTCTTGAAATTTAAGCATACTGCATGTTTATCTTAAGGCGCCTTCTCCTTGAAATCTGCAGGTGCAGTGAGTTTAAGAGGCGAGTAGCTCGAGTCTGAAAAAGAGTGAGTGTGCTTTCCAGAAAAACAAAGCAGATTTATTCAAAACACTGAGAATCAGTTTAATACAGCAGTAAACAACATGGAAGCATGTTGATGACACAGTTCCAAATGTGAATGATCTTAGAAAAATAATTATCATTTGCACTCGTTATAAGCAATCACTTCTTGATAAAGTGTCAGAAATGTACAGTTAGCATTTAATCCAATGTCTGATTTTATACTCATTAGCCTCTCACAACTGTGTGTTTTTCAAACACAGCCTTCCCATAGAGGAGACAGACTTCTGTGTTATGATCACAATTATGATAAAGCCAGGTTATGCTGTAAAAAGCCCCATTACTGGGCAACTTCCAAAGGTTGCTACAGTGCTGCAGGAGTCAACACGTGTCTCTGAACATCGCTGAGGCAGAGTAATGGTCAGGAGTCCTGTGCTTTGGTCTTTGGAAAAAGGTGTAAAATTGAGCGTATTTATATGAAACATAATCATAGATTGTGTTCTCACTCTAGCCATAGTCCCCAAACTGGTCATATTAAATAGTAAAGTATATATACTCAATTTGTTAAAATCAATCAAAATCAAATCAAGCTTTCATTGTGTTCTTTATTAATAGAAAACATAAGTGAGATGCTGCATCTTCAAAAGTAAAATGGAAAAACTTTTTAATTGCATGTAAATAGACCTCAGGCTTTTAATGACACTGAATTTAATCCAGCTCTTTCACGCATTGGTGAAGGTACAATAAATATGACTGGAAGGAAAGTAGAATTATTGGAATGAATGCTTTAACCCTGAGTGGAGACCAAAGGAAGGTATATACACCTATAATAAATTCATTTCCAGAAGCTTGTTTACATTAATGGAATCAGATTCTTAATCAGCTTACTACTTAAAGCAGCTAAAAGAATTTGTCAAGTTAAAAATATCCCATTTCGGATAGTAGTTGCTTTATGATAGAGCATTAGTATTCACTGATACTTTGCTTCTTGAAACATCAAATTGAATTGTGAGTTATGCAAGTTTGTTTGTACCTGCTGACTCAAACTAAGAGAAGTCACGAATTCTGCCCACTCATTCTGCACCACATGCTTCAACAACTCTACCAGATTAAAGACAATTTCTTGTGCTCTTTACTGTTGACATGCAGAAACCTAAATGCTCATTCATTTTAAGGAGAAAGAGAAAAGTTCTCTATTCCTTTTCTCAGTGTCATCTGTCCTCCTGTTTTCCTCTACATGAAAACATAGTGAGCGAAAAATCAAGTGTGCAAGAATGTTACAGTGAACAATACAGAAATCAGGGTAAGACTTCCTTCAGTAAGACTTCCAGAAGAAAACTTTATCCGACCTTCAACTGCTGGGTAAACTCTCTTCATTCTCTGGAGGTAACGGGAAACAACCTCAACATCAAGTTCACCTGAACAAACAAAAAAAGATACAGTGTTCTCTCCAGCAGCGTGGGTCTCAGCCAAAATGTAAGAACCTGTCTAAAACTGCATGTTTAGCTCAAGTCTTAAAGCAAACTGTTTTCCATGGTTTTTCATTCCAAAGTGGAGCCTGCCTTCAAGAGCGTAAGGGTGTGGAGGGTTGTTTCTTGTGCACAGATAAAACCTCTGTGGTGGTTTGTAGCCTAGAGTTTTGGTAGCAACTCATATTTTACTGAAAAAAAAAAAGTTCTCTTTGCGTTGTCTGACTTCGTTTGTGTCTTTTGTGTTACAATGGTAACTTCCAGTCAGATTTTTCGGTAAGTGTCCCACCTGTTTGGGGTAGAGTGTTATAGATCTGGCAGATCATCGCTTAAACCTTTTCAAATTTAACGTTACTTTTTTAGGAAGAATTTCTAGTCTGTATGCTGCTGCACACACACAAAATATGATGTGTATTTACTACAGTGGAAGACCCCTTGAGTCGGTGCAGCCAGCCATGTCGTATGAGACCTTCCTGATCTGAGCTCTCACAATCCTAAAGTGCAACACCTCCATCTTAAAAGTAATTACAGTTTTGCTCCTCCGTTCTACTGGCCTACTAAAGCCTTTCAAGTTGTTCCCTTTCGTTATTCCTAATGATTTTCCTCCATGTGAAATTATTTCTACATAAACATACTTAAGGAAAACTACAGCCCCCGTCCCCAATTTACCAGCTGTATGCTGAATTTGATTAAAAACACTAATCCCACTTGTGAGAATCAATTTTAAATTGAAACACTGTGTAGAACCAAAAAAATAGTATGTAACGAAGGTCCAAGAGGAAAATTTTTTTAGTAAAAGCATACTTTGACCACCCAGAAGCAGAACATATGAAATTAAAGTTCTGCAAGATCTAAATGTGCTGCCAGAAGATACTTTTTTTTTTTTTCAAATAAAGCACTACATCCTTTTTGAGTTTTCAGAAATAATTTTCATCTCAAAACCTTTTTCAAGTTTCCCTTTGCCCTACAAGGTGTACATGTCAATTGTATGAGTGCTGAATTTCTAACAGTTATCATGCTACTCGAGAGATCTTGAGACAGCATTAGGAAACGCTTCCTGTCTACCTCTCTCGTGTGGCGTCTGCCGGCACCCTGCGTGCTGCTGCCTGCAGAACTCTCAAGAGTTGCGCTGCTTTTGGCAGGGCAGGGTAATTCCTGTGGAGTAAATCGCCATCTTTCCCCTCACCCTCTGTGCTGCTCGCCTGAGCTGCGTGTCCTTGAGTAGCAGAGGTGACGATTCTGTGTTTGCAAATACTTCCGTACAGTGGAAGTCCGAGGTCTGAAGAAGACAGCACCTTTCTTTTTGATGCATTGCTGTCCTGGTTTTAGCTGGGACAGTGTTGGCTCTTCTTTTTAGCAGCTAGAAGAGCTCTGTGTTTTGGTTTTACTCAGAGGCTCACTCTGAGAAGAATGTTGATAGCAAGTTGATGTTTGAGACTCCAAGGACTTTTCAGTGTGCCGGAGTGCAGAAGCACGGAGGGATAAGGGGGGAGCATAGCCGGGACAAGGGGGACATGATTCCCCTTGTGATTTGTGGTGGAATTTAAGATTGAGGGCCAAACTGGCCAATTAGTATTCCATATCATGCAGCGTCATGCCCAGTATAAAGGTGAGGGGCAGCCGGACAGAAGGGCTTTTGCGCTTTGGCTCTTTCGCTGCTTTTGCTCTTTCGCGCTTGCTGCGCTTTTGCTCTATTGCCTTTTTTTTCTCTCTCTCCCAGTACTCCCACTCTCGGAGTACTCTCTCTCTCTCTGCCTCTCTCTATTTCGGGGCCTTGCGTTCGTCTGGGATTGCAGCTTCGGGACAAGACAGGCTTCGCATATGAGGGGGTGGTGAGCATCTGCACTGTGTATTAAATCATCTGTATTAAATTGTTCTTATCTCAACCCACGGGTTTCCTGTTTCTCCTTTAATTCTCTCCCTCATTCCTGGGGGTGGGGGAGGGTGAGTGACCGGCTGTGTGAGGGGGTTCGGTTGCTGGAGCGGCCTAACCCACGACAATTGCTTAGTAATAAGTGCAAGGGAGTAATGTGTACTCTATAGTGGGCTTTTTGCTTTTCTTCCGGTTTACCATGACCATGCTCTCTAAGCAGTGCTGAATTGACGAGGCATAGTTTCTCTTTGAAACTTTTGTGATTTAACTGAAAAAGAATATAGTTGGCTGGTTACAACCAAAACTAGTAATCCAGAGCAGTCAGATTAGAAGCATATTTAATCTGTTCAGTAAAAGCAAAAAGTCTGAGACTTGTACTATAAAAAGATCTTTTAATTTTTAGAAATTGTTGTGTCTGCTACCCTGTTGGAGCCCATCCTTACCTTTACTGTAGCCCAGATTTTTGTCTTTCAGCATATGATACCCATCTCCTCCAAATAGCATATAGGTTGGCAGAGTCACGTTGTATATTTCATCCATCTGGAGTGGGACGTAGGATGGGACTCGGCAGGCTGTGCAAAGCACTTCTAAGCTAACGACTCTGCTTCCTGGGGCTCTGGAGAGATCGTAGGCCACGTGGATGCCTACGAAAATACACGTTTCAATGCCACTTTATGCCATGCCTACTGAACACGTAGGGCTAGAAGCAGCATCCTCCACCATTTTCAACAGATTCTTGACATTAGTTTATGTGACTGAGAGGTCATATTGTTCTGAGTGATACCAGTTAATACCCTATTTTCTTTGCACAATGCTCAGCTTTTATCCAAGAAAATTCAAGATATTAGAGATTGCTGAAGTACTGTCCCACTTCAGTTACTCATCTGATCCTCTGTTCTCGTCACTATTCCACAGAAGGAAATTACTGGTCATGGGATCAGGATACTGCAAGTTAAAAATACCTTCCCTTATTTCTACAGTCATATGCTTTCTCATTCCACTGTTTTGCTGGCTGACATGGCTTCTTTTAAAACCAGCCAGCCACCCTAACTTAGCAGCTATTATGGATAATGAGTACTGTCCTGAAAAATGAAAGCCAGGTCAGGGCTGAACGTTGCGGTTTCTACTCGTAGAAGTAACATTTCTAGTAGTGAGCTTGCTCAAAAGCCTGGGGAGATACAGGACCCCAGAACAGCACTGCCAAGAATTTGCTGATCAGGAAGACACTAATCCCATCCAAAGCATGGAGGCTCTTCCAGCCCTGGTGCTCTTCCTGCTCTAGAGCTCCTGAACCCTTTCCAGAGCTACCAGTTATCTTTTTTTTCTGTGAAAAGGAAGCAAGCAGAAGGGCTGCTGCTGCTTTACCAAGCAACAAGTACTCAAGAACCTGGTAACTTACTGGTGATTCATGAGCAAGACATGGGTTGTGTCCTTGGCATTTGAAGGTTATAGATCACATGGAAGGGAGGATAATAGTGGGCCCCATCACCAGGCTATATAGTGGGAGAGGCATGGAGGGGGAAAAATCCTTCAGTTCCTGCCCTTGAAGCTTAGCTTTTCTGCTAAATAAACAACAAAATCCGCACTGCATTGAAGACCGGGAATAAACATGACTGTAGCCTAGTACACATCTGGGTAAGTATATGGGAAGCTGCAATGCAAGAAACATGTATGTTTTTAATATTAACTGTTCATCCCTAAAATATTTAGAAATTCACTGGAGCAATTCCATAGCCCACTTGGACTAACTCTAAAACTATCTGCAATCATTAGACAATGGTACAAAATGATTTTGATAAACTGAAATAAATAACTAGCAGAGACATCCAGTCTGGAGTTTCAAGTAGGTTGCCAGTGAAGAACTGAAAACTGGAGTTTGTTGTAGCTATTCCTGGGTTACAGCTATACTCAATTTTATCTTCCTATAGTTAACTGAAGTGTCCAGCTGCTGCCATTACGGGTTACTGGGAATGCTGTCTCTGCTGAAGGGAACAGCGATGGCCTGGGTGCTGCAGCAGCCAAACTAAACACACGCAGGATAAACTGTTAGTTAGCTGGCACGCATGAGGTATAGGGCTAGGATGTATGGCCAACTTGATTTCCATTCGTAAAGACGGTCCCAGGTGTAATACAAACAAGGCCAACAGAAGGGATGGATGGCTTAGAAAACTGAGAAGAGGAAAGAAGAAAATGTACCTCCAACCTGCAGCAGCTCTCCGCTTCCGCTTCCATATCTGTGCACACTGTGCTCAAAAGCTTCTTTCAGAGTGGAGCCTTTTACCCTTACCAGATCAAAACGACCTCCAAATGGCAAAACAGACAGCAAATCTTCCACAGTAATGCTACCTGGGGGAATGAGACTTTGTTTGCGTTATTTTTTTTTTTTAAGTTTACTGTATTATTTTAGGATCTTTTAACAGTAAGCTTTTGGCAAGGAACATAGAATCAATCATAGAATGGTTTGGGTTGGAAGGGACATCAAAGATCATCTAGTTCCAACCCTGTTGCCATGGGCAGGGACACCCTCCACTACACCAGGTTGCCCAAAGCCTCATCCAACCTGGCCTTGAACACTCCCAGGGATGGGGCATCCTCAACTTCTCTGGGCAACATGCATCTTTATCATCCAGCAAGTATCAAGACCAATAAATCTGAGTTTGATGTAACTGCATGTATTGCTATTCAAATAACTCTTCTAAAAGAGATTACAGGCCACCAACCAAAGATGAAGAAAAACAGATATTCTTACTAAGGCAAATCTTCCAATTGCTTAAGACTTACTCCTGTAGACTGACAGAAAGATTTAGCTAAAATGAAAAAAATGTTTGTTTTCAGTTTTCATTTATGTGACAACACGAAAATAAGTACTGTAAAACCTTAGCCTTCAGAAAACTCAGAATTCACTTATTCTACAGCAAACTACAGAAGGCTCCCAGCAACCACACTGTATGACCCTCTACAGTAGGAAGTGAAGCAATATACACTATCTTTCTTTGTCTCAAGGCAGCAAGGAGAGCATTTTCTTTGTCCCAAGGCAGCATTTCCCTCTGGAAATGATAAAAAGCATTGTGTACAAACAACACTAGAAACTTCTATTAATGTCAGCCCTAGTGCAGTTGGGCTCCAATGATGGATAACCATTTGAGAAAGCTGAAATAGCTTCCAAACACTGTGCAAATCCCATACCTAACACTGGGTTCAGGCTTACATGATAACTTGATTCTTCCTTCTTGATAAAGTTATCATTCAGCTTGTAATTTTACGCACCGTTAGTGCTCTGTTCATCAATAGGTGACCGTATCCCACCTCCATTCAGGATGCACATTGAAACATGGTTCCATGACTTTTTATCCAGATGTCCAACATTCTCATAAAGCTACCAAAGGAAAAAGTTTGAACTGATTTTTAATCTTCACTTAGTCTAGACTCTGGAAATTTATACCAAATACAATCTGAGACTGAAAAGAGAGATAAAAGTTTTATATTTGCTTTGACATTACCTTCAGCCCCACTGAAAATACTGCAGTATTAAAAAAAACACACATGGCAAAACACATTAAAATAAGTATTTTGCTTTGTTAAAATATTTGCCTGTTTCTGTATTGAACTCTCAATCTCTCCCATAGTCTGTGTGTGCATAACATGACCAGGACAGGCCAGCTGAACAAAGGATGACTTTTTGATTCCCGTGACTGTGATAAAGACAAATGCATATGTGGAGAACTGAGAAGTGAAGAGGACCTTAAATACAGCTGTACATTAAAAACATGTAGGGGACTATATAAATTAATTAGCAGTTGTTGTATGTTGCAGGTAATTAAGATTTTTCAGCTTCTCTGAGATCGGTTTTTAATATTTGGAATGGTCTTGACAAACTAGAAAGATGTAGAAGAGTGGAGGAACAGGAAACAGGCATACTAGGTCAGACCCAAAAGTCTACTCTGTACAGCATCATGTATCCAACAGTGGCATAACTGACAAAATGCAAGGACAAGATAATATTTGCTTGTGGCATCCTAAGTAGTAAAGAGAAAGGAGACCAGGGATTTACTCAGTTGCTTAAGGATGATAAGCCTACAGCATTAATCCTCAGAAATGATCGAGTAGAAAAGGAAAAGGCTGAGAAAAGAGAAAAGGATAGTGGAAGGAACAGGCTGGTTTCTGTACAGGAATGGCTATGGCTATGACTCCTCAGTCTCACAAAAAGAGAAATACAGAAAGGACATGACAGAAGTCTACAAAAGCCAGAGGTGCACGTGGAGGCTGAGTAGGTAGGAATCAGTGTGTTTTCTCATTTCAAGAACAATAAAAATCTAAGATTAAAGATTCAGAGAGGAGTGACAAGGATGGTGAAAGACACAACAAAGTTTCTGAACATAGAATGATGATGGAGGCTAGGACTGTGACTTGGTAAAGAGACCAGGGAAGGAAAATATTTGCGAAGCTTATAACATCATGAGTGGCATGAAGAGAGTGGGTAGGGACCAAGTGTTCCAGTGCAAGGACTACTCCTTGGTCTCCATCAGGCATCCAGCGGGCAGCAGGCTGCACACAGACAAAAGACCAAGGTCTCTGCAGGATGTGCAGGTCAGCAGTGGAACACCCTGACACCGGCTGTTGTGAAGGCTGAAGCCAGTCAAAGGGAGATGGGGCAAGTTCAGGGAAGTTCCAGCAGTAGCTAGTAAACATCAAGGCACCACTTCTGGCTTGGGAAGTCCCTGAGCTGCAAGCTGCTGGGAGATGGGGCCAGATTTCAGTACAGTGTCTCCACAGGCTTTTGCACTCTTCCCTTACCATCCTCCCTCGGTCACTCTTGGAGACCAGGCATTGGGATGGATGGTCCTGTTGTCTATTCCAGTTTGGCCACTTCTCTGCTGCACCCCTACGTCAAGTGTTTGCAGCCTCTGACTTGTAGGTAGGTGTGTAAATGCTTTGTGGCTCCAGCTTAGGGATCAAAGTTATTCCCTATGGCCAGATCCATGAGATATTTTTATGTTTGTAATGCATACTTTGTCAATGAATGGCTTTTTTTCAGTGTGCTGATTTCAGTCTGAACCACACGCCCTAATTTACTAATTTGCCTGGAACAAATATCAGGATTCCAAATCTGTAATTCTTCAGTTCCCCACAAAAGTATTTTTAAATTGTGATCCTACAATTGCTGCTCTCCAGTCCTGAGCATGGAGGCAGTTTATAACAAGAGCTCACACACTGGTGTTAGCAATTTCACAGCCACTTCACATTTGAGTTCCTTTAAAGTCCTTTGTAAAATGTCATCTGGGTCTGTCGACCTTTTTTTCTGAGATCTTTGGCTACTGTTGGAAGAAGCTGCGCTGAACTAAATGGACCTCTGTTTTGACCCAGTACAACCGTTCATAGAATCATAGAATGGTTTGGGTTGGAGGGGACCTTAAAGATCATCTAGTTCCAACCCCTCTGCCGTGGGCAGGGACACCTTCCACTACGTCAGGCTGCTCAAAGCCTCATCCAACCTGGCCTTGAACACCTCCAGGGATGGAGGTTCAATCAATCTTTCACATTTCTCAATCTCTGGATTTCCCAGGACAACTCCAAATACTAAAGCCCATGGCACAGAAAGCTCTGTTTTTTACCTTCATACCCCTGAATGCAGGGCACCAGACAGGAAAGCAAGTGTAGAATGGGTAGTGCAAAGACCATGAAGGGCAATCCTTGGATCTGCTGCTGACTGCAGATGGTTGTCTAGAGACATGGATTTCACGAAAGTAGAATTTGACCTCCCAGAACAAAATGTATAGCAAGAAAACCTACAGCCTTTTGAAAGATTACAAAGTTGCTTTCTTTAAGCTTAAAAAGCGCCAAAACATTTGATCACATTTTTCAAATAAAAGTATAAAAAAGTCTAGGAGGAAGAAAAAAAAAAGGTGTTGCAATTTTAGTAGAACTGTATGCAGAATTCCCCACTAACATGGGTTAGTTAGCCCATGTACTATCAATTATTTTAAGGATTACAATAAAAGCAATCACACGGACTGGATGAACAGCTTTGGGGAAATATCTAAATAAAAACTCATGATTATTAATTGGCTCCTGACTTTGTGGTGATGCTGCAGGACATTTATGGCAGTGCTCATTCTCTGGAAACAGTCACGTTAGTGAATGTTTTTCCCTGGAGCACCCGAAGGAAATGGTGTTGCTGCAGGAGAGTAAAACAATCAAAACCTGTGAGTTAAAAACTGGAAGTGACTTCTCATAAAGAGTTCTTCTGGTGTTACCTGACTGCTAAAGCCCAGCGATACCTGTCAGGATGCAGCAGGGGCCGGTGACTGCCTCTAGGCTGGGGTGCTTTTACTTCTTCTGCACCCAGCTGTGTGTATGGCCTTTCCTCCTCCTTTGCTTCAGCTGGCACCTTTTGGACTTTTAGGGAGGAACAATTCATACCAGTAACTCAGCAGAAAATGACACAGAATTTTTTTTTTTCTGGGCTAGTGCATTAAAAAAGGGTGACAGCAGAGCCCTGTAATGATGGGGCAGAAGGTAAGCGCTGTGAGCAGAAAGCGGGTAGCAGGGAGGGAGAGGGGCAGGGAAGCCGAGCTCTACTCCCTGCTTGAGGAACAGGCTCTTAGATGAGATGGCTGTGTCTCTTAAAACTGCAGCTTCAGAGACAGCTGCGAACAAGCCATTCCATGTACAAGGATATACGCAAAGAATAAACTGCTTCTTATTCCATAGAGCAAGATTCATTATAGCCTTGCTTCTGCCAGATCTTTCTAGGGACAGACTAGATGTTACGGTGTTGGAAAGGAGCACAGAGCCCGTGCGCTGATAGTTCGGAGCCTGGGAACATTTTGTCTCATAGCTCTGGAGTAGCACGTAGATGTGATGGCCACCTGTGGTGGCAAGGTCTTACCACAGCATCACAGAGCAAATTCCCCATGTTGCATTCTTGGAAACGGCATGTTTGACTTGTACCGTCCAGGTAAACACTAGTTTTGCCGATCTCTTTAGAATAATTCCCCAGGTTTTTCCTCCATTTGTCCACTTCTTCTTTAATGTGTTCATCTATAAAGTAGTATAAAAGTGTAAAATAAGCATCGCATGTATCTTGTATTAGTGACACTTCAGTGAATACAAAGCTTAGGAAAAAAAACCAACGGCTCTTCATGAGCCTAAACCGTTACACTTTCCCTAAAGGCTCTCCAAGCAACACGACATGTTTGCTCACTTCAGACAAAGCCTGCAAAAGGAGTAGGCTGGACAGGACAATCAAGTGAACACGCTATTCCTGTGCCACAGCAAGGTTATCTATCCCCTCTATAACACTTAAAAATATTTTTGCTCTGTCCTGTTCTAATCTCTGACCAATGGGGTTTCTAACACCTAGCTTGAAAGGTGAGAGAATTTTTAATATACAAGTGAGACTGGTCTTTATTTGACATCATATCTTCCCCTCTCCCCCCCAATTATAGCTTTCTCCCCTTAAACATAGTGCTAAAAGGAATATCAGCCCAAATATCAACATCAAGGAATAAACCCTTTATAGAAATTAATTCTCTATGCACGTCACTCTGCCAGGTGCAAATCTAATTCTTTCAGAAAAAAAAAACAGATGCAAAGATACTTGCATAAACAGACAGATAATGTCACAACTGTTTTGTATCAGCTATTAGTTTTAAGTGATTTGTCATGTAACTGTCAGCAACAGCAATGTTTATAAAACTAGAACACCTATGTATCTGAATTTTTACTTTTACTGACATTAGAGAGACAATGTAAAGTCTCTTTACATCATCTCATTACATTAATAGATCACTGAGAATAATATAGTAAATAAGAATATCTATGAACACATAATTTTTAAAGGATTTATTTTATAAATAAACCTTTCTAGGTAGAACCTAGAAAGCCTGATAAAAGCTTAGAGCTTCATACAGCAAACACTGGACAAGAAATAAAGACTAGAGAACCAGCCTCGGGTGATTACAGAGCCAACAAAAAGCAGGTGACAGAGCTCTGACAGAGTTATGAACAGAGAGCAACAGAGAGACTCTCCTCCTCCCAGTTCTTTAAATGTTTCAGAGCTGAAACACTGAACACACTCAGCACTGAAAACAAGAAGCTGTGAGGTTTGTATATTATATTTGCACATTGCCAGAGTATTCTATTTTTTTTTTTTTTTCTGGAACACTTCTACGTTCCTATATTGCCCTAAACTCTGTTCTGAAGAACCCAGCCTCTGGCAAAACACTGTAAATTAGCCCTCATAATCTTTTAAATCATAATTACAGGGCTAGCTGAAATGGGCCCTGCTAAATGGTAAGATAATGAATCACCTGAGTTCCTACAAATCCTACAGTGATTTTAAATAGACCAAACCATACACGGAATTTGTACATATTCAAAGGTCGCTGTTCAGCAAGAGAAACAGAGGCAAATGGATACAGCTGTAACGCAGCCTGAACGCTGCACAGGAGAGAACTGCGAGCTCAGGAAGAAAGCTGAATTCTTCTGCCATGTTGTACTTTGTACTTAACATATTAACACTGGAATTGTAGCAGAGTGCTGCAGGCAAATTCAAATGTCCAGTCCACATACCTTCAGGAATGCTGCTGTCCAGCAGAACGGGGTTTCCAACTGCTTCAACTACATTTCCTTTCTTGTCAAAGGTAACGTTTAAGTAACCAAGATATTTTCCATAAGCATAAGCTTGTACAACTGGCACCTTCCTCCCATCATCTGAGTCAACCATGAATGGATACTGGCCAGCTGGCTGTTCAGTAGAGGGTGGAGTGCCTGCATGCAACAAGAATGTAAAGCGGGTCTTTAGCTCATGTGACCTTCAAGAAATTATTAGAATGACATTTCAAATGTTTTTCAGCTTTAAAAAAATCAAATAGGACATTAAGCACAAAACCCAATGAATGTATTGGACTACAAGCACGCATCTGATTGTTTAGTTATGTTATTTCATAAGAGACAATGTTGTTTTCAGGACATGAGCTCTAATAACTGCCACAGTGTTTTTTAAGTTGTGACAGCACACTCCCCCATGACATCATGTCACAACAGCAACAAAGGAATGTTTCATTCCAATTATTTCAATCTAAACCTCTCAGTAATGCACACATACCAGCCTCTGGCTGAAAAGTTTATTGTTAAGCCTTCACACTACATTACTCTGCATCAGATAGAAAATGAGAATGTTAGTAAAACATACATGGGAATTCTTGACATGAAAAGGTCTAAACTGTTTTTATTGATAATATACAGTCAGATTACCCACAGCAGTTCTGTGAATTTGTGCACACACCCAGCTGATTTTTCTTTTACTATACCAAACTTAGCCTCCAACATTGCAGACAGGCTGCAAACCCTCAACAAAAGCAAATGTCATTAGCATTAGAGTTATGTGGTTGTGGATTTAAAACTTATCAACATACCAAGTTTGAAGGGTGATTAGATGTAGGACTTGGAAACAGATAGATTAAAGCAAGGCATTTACAGAGAAAAGACATCTCAGCTCAATTGGCATAGGCTACCACAGGATGTAGAAACCACGCAGGGGAGGAAAGCAGCAAAGAAAACTACACAGCACAGCTCTTGTCTCAAGCGTACCAGCCTTCTGCCTGTCTCCTTGACAATATTATCTGAGTATTATCACTTCCTTCTGTTATTCCCGTCAGTATTTCTACCCCACCAAGGTTGGGCAGCTCTGAGAGGCACCACGTGCTGCGTGGCAGGCCTCACCGCAGAGCCCCCTCGAAGCCTGCTGCTCGCTCCTGCCCCAAAGCTGGCAGCATTTCCCATCCATGTGTCAGTGTGATCTGGGGTGCCCATGGGGCAGGGGCATGGGGAAGCGAGCGCAGAGGACATGGATCTGGAGGAAACCAGGCTCTTCACTTCCATTGCTCACAGAAAAACTCGTTTCCTTCCATTTATAGTTGTTTACGTTATATGAAATCCTGGGATAAGCAGCATGACAAATGTTCCTCCTAGAACTCCAATAGAATTCACATTTATCTCCAATCTCTCCTCTTCTCCAGGAAGAATGGCTGTAACAAACTACAAGATGAACCAAATTCACCAGAGAACCAGTTTTTCTACTTTCAGCCTGGCCAACAGAGTTGGTTTCCTGATGGTGCCTCTTCACTATTCAAAATTTTTGGGGGGAAGAATTTAAGAAATCCTGCAGCTAATGAGAACCCTGCAGGATTTATGCAAGCAAAAGTGGTTTTGGGTTTTTTGGAACTGAAAAGGAAACAGTTTTGATCTCTTGCCCTTGTGCAGTCCTCGAATGAACAGAGCATTAGCAAGAGAAAGTTATGCTTTCTGGTCACCATTTTAATTTACATCAGCTGTGCAGGGTTAAGTGTTTGCCCAGAGCCTTATTCATTTTTTGCTTTCTGAAGGAATACTTTCTGATACCGACACTTTCTTGCAGGATTAATTATCACTACAACATTATTCCATTGTAAGATAGTTTGTTCTTCTGAAATGAAAAGACTTTTCAATGCATCTTATCCCCAAAGAAAACAGCATTAGAATTCATGCACGCATCTCAGTCAAAGTGTGAGTTGCTGTTTCATTACAAATGCGCAAATTCATCCTGAGTAACTGAAGAACCTGTAACATTTTCGTATTTTCTTACCTGGTTTTAGCCAACATACTACATACTCAGAACATCCTTTCTGATTAAAACCAGAAATTAAAATGCTCTAACCTAAAACTACCATTACTGTTTGAATCAGTTCTACAAACCCAAAGTACACCTGAGCAAGTCAAGGCAACATCAGCCACATAATCTGTGGATAAACTGGAGATTTGCAAATGTCTTAGAGACAGATAGGCTGGACTAGTACAGAATTAGGCCCTCATATATATATATATATATATATACAGGTATCTCTATGGAGGCATGTGCATGGGCAGTATGTCTCTCAACTCCCATGACAGCCAGAGATTCAGCTGACCAGCTGGTACGTCTGCACTTTGAACTGAAACATTCTCCTAAATTCTGCTGCCAGTAATTGATTATATCCCTTGATTTAAATGAGAACTTACAGGCTTAATGTACACATAGACACACACACAGACAATTAAAATTAGATGGTTTACTCTGCGGTCAAATCACCTCCATAGATGCGGCTATTCCATTGTGAATGTTGGCTGACGGCTTTGACTCAGGAGGAAATGGGTCACAAATGCACTCATGGTGCTCCTGGACAGAAGAGCAAATGTTTCTCAGCAGTTGGAATAAAAATCATAGACTCAGACCACATTCTGCCAAAAAAAACCCTACTTTGACTAAATAAATGGGTACATATTTTTTGGTGTATCTGCCTCAGATATTTCTTCTTCTTTTTTATTTTTCTCACATCTCCAGTGTTAACAAAAAAGACAAGCTTGTTTTGTCAAAACAGTACAGCCCTTAGAAAAGGGACCAGAATCCACTCCCAGCTGAGGTCTTTTAACCGGAAAGCTGCAGAGCCCCATCCTGTGTGCTCACTCTGGCCTTATGAATCTTGAACCACTTCAAATGGGAAGAGACGGAACAGCTTGACCTACTCTAGTCTGACAGTGGGGTACTCTCTGGGTTGACAAGAAATGTGCATGTGAACTCCTTCAGATCTAGACGGGATATGAACCCAGATATCTCAACTCCTGGAGCACTTCAGATCACGATTCCAAATGTGAACAGTGGCACCTCTTTAGACCACACCCAATAAGGCATTTTGACTACTATGACTATCACTTCGAGGCACAAAATCTACAGGCATCAACCAACAAGCCTGTGCAAAAGAACCTGGATTCCACTGCGTAAACCCATGAAGAACACATGCACTGAATACTGTGCGTATCCTTGGGTTTCCCATCTCAAAAATAATTCAGTAAAACTCCTGAAAAAATGCCACCAGTGGGCAGCAGGCTGCACACAGACAGAAGACCAAAGTGTCTGCAGGATGTGCAGGTCAGCAATGGAACACCCTGACACCGGCTGTTGTGAAGGCTGAAGGCAGTCAAAGGGAGATGGGGCAAGTTCAGGGAAGAGAAGTTCCAGTGGGAGCTAGTAAACACTAAGACATCACTTCCAGCTTGGGAAGTCCCTGAGCTGCAAGCTGCTGGGAGATGGGGCCAGATTTCAGTACAGTGTCTCCACAGGCTTTTCCACTCTTCCCTCAACGTTCCCCTCGGTCACTCTTGGAGACAAGACATTGGGATGGATGGTCCTGTTGTGTGTTCCAGTTTGACCACTTCTCTGCTGCACCCCTACACTAAGTGTTTGGAGCCCCTGACTTGTAGGTAGGTGTGTAAATGCTTTTTGGCTCCAGCTTAGGGATCAAAGTTGTTCCCTATGGCCAAATTCAAGAGATATTCTGAACTGTTTAATGTATAACTGTAGCACGCCATTGTTTCTCTTTAACAAGCAGGATAGTTAGTCTCCAGAGGAGACAAAAAAGACATGATAAAGTGAGAGGAGATGAGTAGGGAGAGGAGGGGATGAAACAGACAGTGCAAAACCTTTAAGTGGTTAAGTTCCTAGGGCAGGTACCTGGTTCTATCCCTGTGACTAGGGCACAAGGGAAACTTCACTGAAAATTACAGACAGTTCTTGTTATAGTCTCAACCAGTTAATGAAGTTTCTGTTAAATTTAATGAGCTATCTTTGATGGCTTTAAAAATAAATGCAGCCTTTCTTTTACTTGTGTCCTTACACACTGGCGCAGGGAAGGCAGCAGCGCTGGAGAAGCTGCTGATGGCAGGTTTTGCCTAAAGCAGTATTGCTGTGGAAGAAATCAGATCAACAATATTTATCTCTGGAATGACGTCTACCTCTAGGGAAAGGAAGAATAAAGTCAGAGATTGAAAGAGGGACTGGAAAAGACAGAGGAAACTTGAGAAAAGTTTTTTAATGGCAGAGCTAATGGAGACCTATGAACACAGAATCAGGTTCTATGAAAAATCAACATCGATATCACTTTTGAACTCTTAATTGACATTTTGGGTTGTCACATACAAGTTTAAATGTAAACCTCTTATTTATTCCTTTATATTGTGAGCATGAAACAGGTACAACATGTTTGGCAGTAATTTACCAGTATTACTACATTTGTTCCTCTGTCCAGCTTGGTATAGGTCAACTTGAACATCCATAGCAATAAGGAACCTTTCAGAGAATTAGGGCACTTCTTGCTCACGGACTGTTTTAAATTACTTTTTTCCATGGAAGTTATGGATAGGTACCAGCTATGAATCTGGCCCAGCACAGCCAGCAGTAAACTATATTTGTGCAAGTTCTCCGAGTTTAAAGAGAAACGGTTTCAGCTCTGCTTTAGAAGAAACATTTCAGTAAGAAATAAAATACCTGTATAAAGAAATGTGTTTGTATGTCCTCCAATTACAACATCCACTCCTTTCACTTTTTGGGCAATATTTTTGTCCACAGTAAAACCAGAATGTCCTAGTGCAATTATTTTGTTCACTCCCATAGCAGTAAGTTTATCCACTTCTACTTGCAATGCTTCAATCTCATCTTCAAAGATTATATCATGTCCTTAAAAAAAAAAAAAAAGAACAAACATGAATGTATTTACAAAGTACCTTAATTACTAGTTTAAAAAAATTAAAAAAGTAGTTGCTATCAGATACTATTTTGTATAATTAATGGAACTTTGAATGTCAGTGGCTTTCAAATGCCTGTAGTTGGTTCAAGCTCCTGATCTGGTTTGATGTTCTCCAGTCTCTCAGGAACACCTGTGTGCTTGGACTAACACAACATTCCTGCACTGAGCTGTATGTACATACAAGGTGCAATTCCATAAAAAAATTCCAGTGACACCAATTGTGGGATCAAAAATTGAATGGCTTTTATTATTCAACTAGAGAAAGGAAACTAAATATGTCAGTAAGTGTTTGAGTATAAACACTTGTATTGTACTATAAAGCTTTTTATCTTCCCAAACCACATGTCTTTGAGATCTTCTATCTTCTATCTTCTCTTGAGTTAAATCTCTTTTTACTCCATGCTCATCTCGTTCTCCACCTCCCTGCCGAAGCTTTAAACAGCAGCTTCTTCAAAGTGCTGCACTGAGCTCTGAATTGCCTTTTTACTCAAATTATCTCACCTAATGTGAACCACTCTCAGTAATACCGATACGGCACAGCACTGAGCTACCATCCTGAAATGAAAACATAAAGAACGGAAAGTCTGGAAAGGAGAAACCTTTTCCGGACCACAATGTTGGGAAACTCACAATCTTTCTGCAAGGTTTCTGTGCCCACTGAAATTATTCTAACATGACAAACATTTACAAAAGCACTAGACAAACATGTGGTTTTATCCTGGGCAGAGTGGTTTGGGTTGCGCAAAAAGACTTCCTATGTAAGAGACTAATTTCTGTGACAAAGTTTTAAGAATAGAGTTTAAGAACAGAGTCAACAAACTGTAATCCTAAATTTCCGGTGACGACAACTGAGTAACATTTCTACCAATTCCCCCTCTGCCTGGTTCCTCTCCTTCCTGCAGAGTTTTTTGATCAAACCATTTTGAAATATGCCTTTAAAGTCAAAAGATTTACATTATTTCATAACAAAGGGAGGAGTGAAACGAATTCACAATCCAGTGCAAAACGTCTCAGGAAATGAGGAGGAAGCTGCTACAATGGAAGAGATAAAAGAGGGTTACATAAATTGGTTCACCACCACACCCATTCAATAGTTCTGTTACTGCCAGAGGGAATCTCTGTACTGCACATTGCGGAGTGAATTGTGCATCGCATCTCCACATTTTCTTCCTGTGGACTTCTTGGAATCAAAGAGTCATAAGATAATTGAGGTTGGAAGGGACCTCCAGGGGCCATCTAGTCCAAAACCGCTCAAAGCAGGAATTCAAAGCCAGATGAGGATGCTCAGGGTCTTGTCCAAGTAAGCTGAAATTCCACGACCTCTCTGGGCAACCTGTTTCATGGCTTAACCACTCTTACCATGACAAATTTTTTCCTTATGATCCACCATAATTTCCTGTGGTACTGCTTGAGCCAATTGTTTCTTGTCTTTTCTCTGTGCCCCTCTGGGAAGAGTCTGTCCTTGTCTTCTCTATAAACTCCCTTAAGACAGTGGAAGGTTGCACATAGCCCTCCTTCTCCAGGCTGAAGGAAGCCACCGGCTTCAGTCCCTCCTTGTACATGCTTGTGCTTAACAGAAGCTGGGCCCGATGCAGAGCTGCTGGCAAAAAGGGAAGTCCAAGAAATGCTCCTTGAGTGCAGGCCCTTCACGTGCTCATCTCACCACCCATGGACCAGCTACCTCAGCCATGCAGTGTGGGGACCAGTTCTGTACAGAGAGCTTGCTTTAAACGAAGAGCAAGAGCGAGCTGCTGACTATCTGTGCTAGCACGCAGTTGCCTGCGGGCTAACTTCTCCCAATGGCAAGCAGCCAGGTGGCCCGTGATAACCAAGCTCTCCCCATCGGCACCATCTGTGTTACCCTTCTACGCCACTGCAGCCTACAACACACCACACACTGAAGACATTATGGTTATTAATCTTCAATCCTCATTAAAACAAACAACCCTATTCTCCTAATGAGGGGGAAACCAAGGCCTGTCCCATGCCAGTAAGTCCATCTCTCTCTCCTGGGACTTACAGCAGGGCACAGGAAGCCACCAGAGCTGGGGCGGGCAGCGGCAGTGCCAACCCACCCGCCCAGCGACTGCCTGCTGTCCACCTTGCCCTCGGAAAGGGATTCCTGCTTGGGGGCTTCTTGCACGCCCTCTCCATGACCTAGCTGTGGCATCACACACAGCGTCATACTCTCGTCGTCTCAGCACTCGATCTAGTTGAGCTGAAACAGGGCAGCAGGTTCGAAAGTCACACAGCGGGGGACTGTGAGAGCAATTACACAGCGCTCGTTTCTCCAAGAAACCAGGCAAAAAGCGATATATTCCTTAGCACTCCACTGCACATTCTTCAAATAATCCGAATTGGAATAAAGTGCTTATTTAAGAGTTAGCTGTTGCTCGTGTCCATATTTCCCTTCTCTTTCAAGGCATTAACCTGATGTGACATCATCTTCTCTTTTTAGATGGGGTAGAATTTCAGACAAGGCAGCTAAACTGTGTGATAAATGAACAAGGAAAGAGAACTGGCTGCATGTTAAAAATATTATGCAAGCTAGCCAGAATAAAGTGGAATAAATGGAATTTCAAATTCCATTTTAGAAAACTTTGCCAAGTCAATAGTTTTAGTAAATATTTTGCTACTACCAGTACGGTTACAGAGTAAGCAGCTCCACCTTATATGAAAGGACAGCGAACAAAATTGAGACATTATTTCCCAGCACCGAATGTGTACGTAGCGTCTCTCAGGACAGACAAAGATATTAACTATTTCGTGGGGTTTACAACGTCGTTGCAGAACTAAAGCAAGTGAACTGGTACCATCAAATACTAGAAACATGGTTTGGGGATTATAAGCGCAAAGCAAACACAACTCCATCTATGTGCCAAGTTATGAGTAACTCTTGCAGGATGTGGAAAAACTGGCTGGGCATTCAGCTGAGATAGCTGTATACAGCAAAACGGAGAACTTTGGAAAAAGTGCCAATTGCTGTAATCTATAACTTGTGCTGAGAGTTCCCCATCCCTATGGTTTCCAAACAGTAACATTAACAGTACCCTCAGCAGAGATTAATTGTTCCTTCACAATGGAAACCCTGAGATTTAAGGACTTTATACTCTGTTCAAGTATGTTGATAGCTGTTTCAAGCAGTCTAGAAAAAGTGTAAGTTGTAATTTCATAATTGTGCGGAAGTTATTGAGATTTATCATCAGAAGAAACTGCACTCACGAACAATTTCCATGGAAAGCAGTCATGTAGAAATTAATGTTTCAGCATTTTCAAGCTTCCTATTTGCCTCGAGAATGCCCTATAAGAGTGTGCAGCATGCCAAAGCAATCACTGCACAGCCTGAGAAAACTAAATCATCAGGAAGAAGTGTGTAGAGATAAGCAAAGTGCTGAATTTAAAATTCACAACGTATTTTATTCACTGAATTAGGGAATTAGGTTGATAATCATTTTGCCACCAACCCACCTCTGCCGTGATTTTATCAGTCTGAAGTGATCATGAGTGATACATAGTCACTGTGTTATATTAATGTATCCTGGATTCACATTTTCAAAGCTTCCAAATGTTCCACCACACACTGAGAAGGCAAAGTGGAAAATTATGAAAACTCTGATCACTATAAATGTTGCTGTTAGAATTTGCCCTGCTTGTTGCTCAATTACACTGCGGGATATACTTAGCTTAGGGTTGCTTCAGCTCCATCTACGGAGCGAACGAGCCTTCCCTTTTAACACTGTTTTTTCTAGCTGTGGTCTCTGTTGTAACATCTCAGTATACTGAGGCATTCAGTATGATGTCTAGATGTTATTGGAAATGTACTTAAACGTGAATCATACCAATACTATCTGGATTTTCCTCAAGTATATTTATTTGCAAGAAAGTTAATTTGATGACCTCACTGCACCAACACAGTTGTTTAGAAGAAGAGTCGAGCTGTTTTTTTTTTCAATCCTTAATGAAGAACAATATTGGCTGTCCGTCCATTTTCCAAACTTAACATTATGTCAGATGATATCTACTCTCATGCTCTCAAGCACAGGTGAAATTCTATCACCTACACAAAATGCAGATCAATTTTCTTTTTTGTTGGGGGAAAAAAAGGACTCCAAAAACACACCCCGGTAAAACAGAAGTGAGATACAGAAGTCTATTCTGACCTCAGATGTCCACTTCCTGATAGTTTAAACATACGACATAGAAATTAAAAAGCACAGAAGGAACATTTTCACGTTCTAATACTTCCTCAAAGTATTGAATATTCCTTTTCTTACGAAAGCTATGCATTACTTCTTTATTACTAAGCAAAGGAAAGAGAAGTAATAATATGAAGCCCTCTTTCAATGTGGAAAATGTTTTAAACTGGTGCTTAGGGCATCCCTACTGTAAAAACCAGGGAAGAAAGTCTGATTTTGTCAGAAGGGGGCTGAGTTTTCAGCAGGCACTGACTCAGATCTCCTACAGCTGATTTAAATGTGTTTCTCATTCCAGTAGACCATTTTATTTTACTTAAAAAAAATGCTCAACAAACCAAAACCCCTTCAATGTGGGAAAAAATAGTCAGAACCTGAGAAGTCTTTTTCCTCATTAATTCTAATTTTACTCATGAACGAACCAATTGTGGTAAAAGCTGAATGGGTGTTCCTTCTGTAGTCTAATTTCTGGAAATATTTGAGAGGCTAAAAACATCTTGGGCAATTTCTGCTTCAAAAACACCACGAAGCTCTCCTTGCTTTTACTAGGGCTTGAGCATGGAGGCATCCAAGAGCAAAATTTCAACACACAGAGAAATGTCTTGGTTTGAACACATTTCACTCTAAAGACAAGCTGTATTCATGTTTTAGCATTTGTTTAAATGAATAAATAACAATAAAATATAAAATAATATAAATTTTAAAACCTAAACCACAATAAAACCCCAAAGGCCCCCCAGCTCCCCTGCAATCTCACTGATCTTCTTATATTCTTAGATAATTCAGTAATGCTAAATAATTCAGGTCTGTATGAAAATGGCTTTTGATGTTAACAAGCCTTCTCCAGTTTAAAAATCAGGCAGTTATAAAGTTGAATAATACAAGTAAATACTGACAAAATAACAAACTTCTCACTTTTCAGTTGAAAACATTCATCGTCTTTGGATTCAAACAAGTAGGTAAGTAATAAAATAGTAACAAAGGATACAAACTTATATACTAAATAAAACATACCTGGCTGTGAAAGAAAAGAAGTTTCCTTTGTAGTGTAGCCAACAATTCCTACTGATTCGGTGTCAAAATGTACTATTTTAAAAGGCTTAACATATTTCATCATTTCATTTCCTAACGGGGTTTTTCCCTTAATGTTTGCACTCAGGATTGTAAAATTAGCGTTTTTAAGAAAAGGATCCAATAATCCGCTCACTCCTTCGTCAAACTCATGGTTCCCCAATGCCTGTGAAAAGCAAGAAGAAAATACAAGACTCTACCTCCAATATTCAGTTGCAATGCAATATACAGGGTATGTTTGAGAAGCCAAAGTCTATGTTCTGGGGAAGAAAACCCTGTCTTGTCTAAAACAGCACATTCCTGTTTCTCACAAACACAGAAATGTTATTTTTCGGTTTAGGTTTAGGTTTTTGCTTTTCAGACTCTCTTACACCAATACAGATGTGAAAGTCGAAATCTAAAAGCTATCTAAATAAGTGTTTGTAGTCATATACCAGATTAAACCCATTGTTTTTTCATCCTGTAACTTCAAGACAGAGGATAAACAATAATCACAAAGGAAAACACGTATTTCATGTACAGAAAATATATTGTTTAAAAAAATACTGAAGAAAATGTGAAATGCCAATGACAATACTTGTTTTCTTTAAATAAAACATCTATTTTAAGAGCTTGTGCTTGGACTACAGTTTTTAAAACATATTTAATTCACATTTAGCAAGAGGTTTTGTGTGCTTTAACATGTAACAAGAAAATATCATTTTCTAGCCATCATCAATATCATTACCTAGTGGAAGCTCTAATGTTTATCAGCTAGGGAGAAGCTCCACAGACCATCCACAGTAGGTCTGCGTGCACACATGCAGGTGTGTGCGTCACACTGTGAAGGGCTACGACTATCACACCAAATGAGCAATCCAGTTTATTTACTGTCAAGGTAATACCAACAAGATGAGAACATTTACTTGTTCTAGGTTGGTTAAGCAGACAGAAACGGACTTACCTTAAAGGACCACGGGACTTTCTCCTACCTGCCCCTTTTTCATGCTCAGCCCAAGTTGCCACATGCCTGTGCCTGCAAGCTTGGCCATAGCCAGCAAAACCTCCGTAGATGGCAACTTTGCATAAGCACAATATACGCAAGAACCTTGTGGCATATTTAGGTGTTAGAGAAAGCAAAGATATATCTACAGAAATGTGGTAAAAGCGTAGCTTGGTACGTAGTATCTTGGTACAAGTTTTCAGGTGGCAACTGGAGCAGAGCATGAAAGTGGTGCTAAAGCCAATGGGCGAACTTTTCCAGACAAAAGTGTTCTCTTAATTTCATTCCGAAGATTAAGTGGGGAAAGTTACATTCGTCGTCTAAAAAGACATATATACCTCTCTGCTCTACTTAGATAAACAACCCTGATGTGTTTGTTCCCAATTTATTTCCCAAACGGATTATATTAACCCTGATCATGTTCCAACACAAGCAAGACCCTGAAGCCACTACAGACATGGAAGCTTGACACTGATTGGCAGTGTCTTTCTTTTGGGAGAGACAAAGAATCCTGACTCCTCTGATCCCCACAGGCAGGTAGTCAATGGCCCTGTGGATATCAGCAGTAACTTGCATTGGCAACCACCTGCTCCCGCTGACGCTAGTGAGAACACTACTCACACCCCAGGGAAGGAGCCAAATCATTTGCATGCTGCTGCAGCACTTTTCCAAAAGAAACGGAACTATTTTTAAAAAAATCCTGACTTGGGAAGACACAATGCCAATGCACTCCAACTATATTCCATTTCTAACTGCTTTCTAACTGTAAGCTCATTTGCTGTAAAAAATAAAAAATAATTAAAAAAGGAATAACACTCTAAGGAAACTAATTTTGATGCTGACAGATGTTCTGAAAAGACATCCACGGACTGGTAGAGCGTCTAAGAATGGTAACAAGCTATTTCCTTTTGGCTGATGCTTATGCCTTCTGTTCCTCCTAAACACGCAATTAACCCCCCTCCGCTCCAAAAGGTTGCAAATGAAATAAGAATTTGAATTGGATGTAACTGCCCTTAGCTTGTTGTGAAAAAAACACCAACCAACCACTTATGAAACTTTGTTTCTCTTGGCTTTGTATCTTGCTTTTGGGTTATTTCATGTCCATTAGGATACCAGCTTTGATCAAAACATTTCCCATGGTGTGGGTGGTTATGAAGTCTCTTGATCATGAGAAATCACTGGTGGTTAATAATATAGTTTTATTTTGATGCAGCTCCTTCTCTGGGGAGGAGAATGTGGATCGTTTTGGGTTCCTCTACTCTACCTCTACCTAACTACCCTTAACACCCAGAGCTTCTAGAACTCTGTACCTGTGCAATATCCTTTCACCAAATCTGAATCCATTCGCCAATGTAAGTCACAAGGGGGAATAAACAGAAATATTCAAGCACACAGCATGTGAACATACAATCCTTCTTTTCAGAAGAAATCAGGCTAAAAATATTTCAAAATCACAATATAATTTAACAGAAGGATGCAACCTAAAAGTAAAACTAGAAGACTTCTATCACCCCTCCAATTACTGCCTTTGTGGTACTTAATTTGGATTCTGGTGTTAATTACACCAAAAGCAAGGCTAGTGCCAAGAAAATCTGGAAGGCAATACCTAGCTAAACAGGAGAAAATAAGCTTGAGATTATAACGGGCATAAATGAGAAAAGGGCAAACCTACAAAAGGAAATTTGTCCCATTTGTGGAACAAACCTCTAATGCTGCCAGGCTGCTCTAAATCCTCCTATGGCTCCCACCCTCATCCTGTAACAACTTCTATGACTCATGTTCCCTCCTTCATCCTGTTTGTAATCCTACTCCTGTATCTCACTTCTAAACATTTCAGTAATCCCCATCCCTTCTGTTAGGGATGTGACTTCCCAAATTTTGTTTAAAGAAAACACTGGCTCACCCTTCTGCAATGTGGCTCTTACTTTGCTTCCTGTGCCCCCCCAAGCCAGCATCCCCACTGCACAGTCCCCGTGATCATGATCCCCATGACAGAAGAATCAAAAAGGATGCTGCAGCACTGTCCAACACTCAGCATCTGTCCTTGGGCTCTTTGGTAGCAGAAAAAAGTGCTGAAGTGTCTGTAGCTTCTCAGTCTATCCAATCCGCTTCTATCCACTGACTATTCATGTTATAATATGCAGCACCTCCACAGAGAGCAAGTGGTTGACTACTTCACCTAAGGCATCAGCATCCAGTACAAGCCTTTGGCTATCCGGTATGGTGTGGAATTATTTTTTTTAATCTTATTCTGATGAAAAAGCTCATGGGATCTCCTAAACAGTCAGCAGATACTTCCTAAATAACGTGTTTCTAAAACTGAACACTAGTTCCAACACTGCTGATTTTGCCTGAAAGAATTTCTTCTTGTGATATTATCAGGAAACGCGCAAGCTCTCAGCCTGCCCATGAACCAGTCAAACCAGCGAACACAAGGCTGAGAAACAACAGCCGGCATCAAACCTGGGGAAGAAAGATAGGAAAAACCACCTCGAGCTAATTCTCCGCTGCAGAACCCCAAAGTGCTCCCCAGCTCTCAGTGAGGATAAGTCCTGAATGCACACACTCCTCCCTGTCACCATCAGGAGGAAAAAACCTACTGATGTTAGTTTTACAATTAGGAAATTGTTCATGAGGCCATGTAAACAGGGAGCAGTATCCTTCACAGATCTGCCTGTCTCGTATGAAATGCGTTTAGCCTAGGAGAGCACTGGGGCATCCCTTCCGTAGCTGTTCTGAAGGAAAGGGAAGAAACAGGTGAAGCCTTTTTTACCTGGGAAAGGAAAGTGCAGTCCTTTCCAGAGAAAGCAGAACAGATGAAGACAGAGGATGTGATATGCACATAAGATTTTCCCCTCAAGCTGTGAATCAGGATGAAATAAATATGCAGTCATTCTCAACCAGCAGTCACTCTCAAACGTAGCTTCAATGTCTTTCCTCTTTTCTGGGGTTGTAAGAGTCAATAAGAGTGTAAAATAAGCCACAATAATTCTTTCTATATTAATAAGCTATCACCCTGAGACAAAAGATTTAATAACATGGAGTGACATCGTTCAATCACAGTCTCAAACTCTTCTACCTTCCTCTCAGCACTCGGACGACCAAAAGAGACAGAGTAAAGGTGCGTGACTGGCACCATCTCAGACACCTCCATCCCAGACGCGCTGTTACAGTCCCCGGGCCATCCGCACACATCCTCTTACATCCCGTCATGGCCACAGCTCTGGTGGGACTGGACACGACCAGGGTGGGACTGATGAAAACTAAAAATCCTCACCCTTTGAAACGGCATGGCCAACACGTGCCATCAGTCCCTTCTCACAGGACCGAAGCCGGCAGGGCAGGGTACGAGCCTCGGCCAGGGCTAAGCCCTCTGTCGTAGGCCAGGCTCCTCGCCCACTTTTGCTGGGCTTGCTTCCATGCCTCTGCCAACCCCTCTCTAACAGAGCCCGTCCAGCCCCTTGCCCACCCCAAGCCCCTGCCTCTCCCAAGGGGAGCTCTTCCATGGCAACCCTGTCTTTCCCTCTACGTAGCCTTGGCATCAGCCCCCAGTTTCTGACTGCCCACGGGGCTGCCAGCTCACAACTTCATTCAGCCGGGTGCCCTTCACCTAGTTCCAAGCTTCTCGCTTACCTCCCCTCTACCTTTGACCACGACTTTAGCGTGACCTACACTCTCCTCTGATGCAAAGCTATGCGCTCAGGAGATGGCAATGCACAAAACGGCAACAGGGGAGGAAAGGGAGGCACAGACCCCGCACCCAACGGCAGGGGAACCCCCCACCGCGCCGCTCGCCGCCCCCCGCCCCCGGCCCGCTTTACCATGGCATCGTAGCGCAGGAGGTTCATGAAGTGGACCGCTTCCCGGCCCTTGAAGCGGGAGAACCACACCGTGCCCTGGTACTGGTCCCCGGCGTCCAGCAGCAGCACGTTGCGGTGCGCGGCCCGCTCCGCCGCCACCCGCGCCGCCCGCCGCGCCACGCCGCCGAAGCAGCCCGCCGCCTGCTCCGCGCCCGCGCAGCTCCGCGGCCCCGCGCCCTGCGCCTCCACCCGCCCGTGCACGTCGTTGGTGTGCAGCAGGGTCAGCCTCAGCTCCGCCGCCGCGCCCAGCACCGCCGCCGCGCACAGCCACAGCGCGCCCGCCAGCCCCGCCATGCCGCGGGGGCTCCGCGCCGCTCCGCGGGACCGCTCGGCAACGGCGGCGGCCGGGAGAGGGGGTGACGGCGGCGGGGAGGGGGGGCGGGAGGAGGGCCGGGGAGCGCCTCGGCGGGGCGGGGAGCGGGCGAGCCGCCGGGGCACCCGCGCAAAGCTGCGCGCCGCCACCGGAGCCTCCGCGCTGGGCTGCGGGCCAGCGGCCGTGAGCCGCCGGCGGCAAAGGCAGCCGCTGCCCGTCGGGCGGGGAAGCCGCCGGTGCTCTCCGCGTCTGCCGGGGCTGCGCAGGGTCTCGGGGCGGCCGCTGCCGGGCGCGTTCTGCGCCGCGCCTCGGGGCACCGGGCGGCCGACACCGCTGCCCGCCGGTCCGCGGGGCTCTTCGAGCTCCAGTCACTGCCGTGCGCCCGCGCACCCCCGGCCTGCGCCCTCCCGTCCTCCCCACCGAGAAAGGTCCTTCTCCGCAGCACAGCTGCTGCCGGGCTGGAGACGGGCTTTCAGCCGGCTGCGGGAGGGCAAACGGGAGGAGAATTCAGCCAGCAGCCGAAGGACAAACTCCAATGCTCGCAGGCAGCCTCGGTGAACGTTTAGCGTGCTGCAGGGAGTTTCCAAACCTTCACATGAAAATGGGCTCCACTCAGCTTCTCGTCTTTCTCCAACGGTGCTTAAAATAGGGAGTGCTATTTCAGCCCTAAAAAGTTACACTCCTTCAAGAGCTGGTTTAATTATAGCTCAGTGTTTTTCGTGTGGATTCATGAATTGCTTTTAAGACTTTCCTCCCGTGGTTAAATGCTGAGCTTTTAGTCGCGGTTTGGCATACGCACGCTGAGGCGAAAACCCACCAATGCAGCTCTTAAATAAGCAGCTCTTTAGCGGTACTGGTGGGGCCATCACTTTGTTTTACCAAAGTGGTGATGGCCCCACACTGTGGACGCACGACTTAAAGGAGCAGGGCCCACCTGCTCCTTTAAGTCGTGCGACCACAGTGTGGGGCCACATCTTCTACCGATATTAAATGACGAAATTATCTGGAGAGAGATATTTTTGAAAGTTAGCTTTTGAAGTGCTCCAGTTTCTTTATAATTTCTTGCAACTTTTGCACAATCACACATTGTAAGTAGTGACTGACTCGTCAATTTTTTTCTTAAAAACGGAAGCTTCCCTACTATGTAGAGAAGCGACAGTTTCTTACAGCATTAGAGAGGCTGTACGAGTTGCTGTCTCCTTTCCGCCACATGATGTCATGTTCTGGTTTCCCGGGTACCCAAAGTACACGGGATGGAATCTGAACTCATTTGGTCTGTTTGTTTCCTCAGATGGCTGGAAAGTAAATGAACCTGTATTTTCTTCCATGATGACTGTGCTCTACTGTCCCCGTGCTCCCATACGTGACTTGAATTAAAACAGCTGTGTGGTATCTCCTCGTTCCCTCGGATGACTGCGCTGTGCACTGCCTACTCCATCGCGGGGGAATCCCAAATGCCATGAGCTGTGCTAGCAAAAACGGGAGTTGATGCATCCTCTTTTCCTTTTCATGTCCCCTTTGGCTACACTTCCCCCTCCACTGGCCTCTGCTGACAGCCTGGCGGGGATTCAGTTCAAAGCCAAGACACATTTAGGTGTCCACAAGTAGGTGCCTACACGTGCTCTACTTCGCTTAAGCTTTCATTGTGGACAATGGAAATCTTGTCAGGACAGTCACTGGCACTTAGACGGTGAGATGGTCACCCTAAAGTAGACATGCTGGCTGGGATTCATCACCGAAACAAAGGTGCTGGTATTGTTTGGTGGTCTTCAGGTCTGCCTCCAGAAAGGAAGATCTCCTCTAGGTCTTGTGTCATATCTGCCAGCCTCATGTGGCTGTCTTGGATGTCTGGATGCTTCTTTTTGTGCAACTGAGTGTCACATGCCATGGCTGGTCTGCTGGATGTCTCTTCAGGGTGCATTCCCTGTACTGAAGAGGTCTCCATTAACTTTCTGAGAATTCAAACAGCACATCCCATGTAGAAAGTAAACACCAGTCCTGAGTTCAGTCACAGCCCCTTCATCCTGATCCACTGGCCCTGCTCTGAACCTGCTAGACAAACAGCAACGCCACCATCACCAAGTGGCCCAAATCTGCTAGGAAGTCAGCTGCATCAGAAACAAAGACAATTCTGGCCAGTTGCTCTGCTTCTGGATGTCCAGACTTGCACGTAAGTGTGCACCAAACACCACTTATCTCATTGGCATCTATCTGGTGTTGTCTTCTTCACCCATCAATTGCTGTCCCCAGCCACACCATTTCTAAACAGATGCTGGTTCTGACCACCGCAGCTCTGTGCAAACACAGAGACGCAGCAAAAACCCAAAGGAGGCAGAATGTACTTGCACACACAGTGCTGTCTCTGGCTTGCACGGCACAGCCCTACCCCAAACTCCACTGAGCTCTTCATGCCTGGAGCAGGCGTGCTCTAGTCTGGTCTGGGGGAGCGCATCAGAAACAGCCTGGGCTGTTCTGAAAAGACACCGCACCTCATGTATCAGGGGTGGACAACAGAGTACTCATGGAGGGCCACCCTGCCTCTTGTGCCTGCTGGCCTTGGCTGTTCATGGTGTCTCCCTTATCAAGCTTGCTTCTCAGTCTGGATCTGCAAAGATCTCCTCTCATGCAACATTCATTTACGAGGTGATCAGACACATAAATAGCCATCTCCTTGCTGTGGGAAGGGCTCTTTGATGACAATGCCTTTATCCTGGGAAGCAGCTTCCTTGATATTAAGGCAAGAAAAGGGAAAATATGTGGGACCAGCCTTGCACTAAAAAGGCTTACTCCAGTACCATGCTGGGATGCCCAGAGCAGGAATATCTGAGCCAAGCGATGTGCTACTAAAACAGAATGTCCACTAAATATCTTATCCACTTGATCCTATCGCAGCCTCTCCAGCATACCACTGACATTTTAAGGAAAACCATAACATTGCGAAAATGCCCAGAAATACACCTGAGGCGGCTGGAACTGAAGCTAGAGAAGACAACAGAACACTAGAAAATGTGTGTCTAACAAGTCTACGAGAAAAAGAAAGGACTAAAGAGAGGAAAAAAGTGCTTCATGCATAACCATTAGTTGACTTCTTCCTCTCTCCCCTTCTGCTCCTCTGAAAGAAGTGATTAAGCCATGCTCCAGGATGTCAGTGGCACATCCAGTGACAGTCCAGATCGGTTTTTGTATTCAGGAAAGCTCTCCTACAGCTTTTTAAATAATTTCCAAAGCTCTCACACAGTACTGGTTTTGACACGGGTTAAAGTGTTGCAAACCTTGATTGGCCAAGGGTGAATTCCACAGCCAACCAGCAGCACCTTCAGAAAGCATGGGTACTACCTCTCCTTCATTGTGGTTTCCCTCTAGGAAGTGGAGTGCTCTGTATTGTTCCTCTAGGTCACTAAGCGGAGCTGTATGGGCAATGAGCTCTTGGTCTTACTCTGGAAGCCAGCATGGAACAAAGGATAAAGACTATGTCTTGACTTTAGGGGTTAAATGTTACTAGAAGTAATTTCTGGAGCTTCTTCAGAAGGCTTCCAGTAAAAGACTTCTTTTGCCACTATGTTTCTTTTGGGCATCTCTATCACAGGGCCCAACAACTCACATCAAGTATTGCAACATACTTGGTTTTAAAATATTCTGGAATGGGCCAAGAATGGGCCACTCAGCTGAACCAGGGGCACTGATGCCACCCTGAATGGGCCACTCAGTTTCTAGAGGAACTTGGAGCGCTAATGCCAAGGGAGCCCTCTCTTCAGGGACTGGCTGTGAGATAAGTAAGAGCTGTCCCGGACTCTGGCAGCCAACTGGGTAAACATCCCACATGGGTGGAACTTCTCATGTTCTACCACAAGCATTCCAAGATGGCCTGACTCAGCAATCAACTGAGCTGCCAGGAATGGTAGTTCCTGGCATCTCTCTGCTTGGAGTTGTTACAGGAATAATCAGACTTCCCCCTTCAACCTTTACATAAAAAGGGGCTTTCTCTGCTGTCCTTCTAGCTGCATGACTGAGAGAGTCCAAACTGAGGTCAGCCACTTCTTACCCAAGAGTGAGAACATAGAAACAATTAAAACTGTCTCAGTGGACTTCAGAAGACTGTGAGTGTCATAAACAACATCAGTGGCTTCTCATACACCTCATCACCTTCACGCATGGCTTCGTTTTGCCGCAGGTCACGTAATCTCTGAGACATGCTGTCAGTGCTTTTCCAGGGCTGAACAAGATGCACTTCCTCCTTGGGTACACTCCCACAGTTGTGGCAGCGGGCTCCTAGGTATGCCTTAGAAGACAGAACGATGCCCCATGCTGTTCCTTCCCTCAGTAAATCCTTTGGACATCATTCTCATTTCCATCCTGGCGGAGTGGGGATCCTCATCCCTTTTCTCTCCCTCCTGTGTCTTACAAATATGAATTTACATTGTTATGCTTAGTCCAAACACCCTGTTCCTGTTGATGCAACTATATTTCTTTCTTTTCTTGGTATCACTAATTGTTGTTGGACTTATGGCGTTAACAGAAGTTAGTATCTACTGCTTTATCTCTGGTACAGTGATTTCACTTTAATAACATCAAAAGGTGAAGTACTTTGCTTTTATTGAGAATAAGTCACTAACAACTACCCTAAGCATCTGATTGGGGGGACAGGGAAAAGGACAGAGTGGCTATCTACTGCCTGTAAGGTTTTTTAGGGGGCTGTACACAGGTTTCTCAAGCAGTATGGCCAGTCAGAAAGGTGCAAAAACCCTCTCTAGAAAAAAGGGTCCTTCCTTCCCACAGCAGAGTAGAGCTGGACAAAGGGCCAGTGACTAGTACCATCCCTTCCAGCTGATAAGGAACAGTCATTACTTCTTCCCTTAGAATGGAACAGCAACCACATGTGGTTGGTTGAACGCTGTGCTGCTGCTGAAAGCAGATTTAACTTCCTCAGTCTCTGTTCCCATTCCCATGGAGCCTGTATGCCATGGTTCACTGCAGACAAAGTGCATTTCACCAATATTGCTCAGACCTCTTGGATGCAACGCCTAGACTCAGCCACGTATCTTTGGCATATAGTGCTTCATTTTTACTTGACTGGAAACCATTCTGACACTGGAAGTATTTATTGCGTGTCCTACAGAACTGCTTAGATTCCAACCCAAGAAGTGTCTCAGATGTTAGGTGTTACTGAGACAGGACACAAAAAAAAGCTGTTACGCCAGAGTTTACAGTTCAGATTAAGAGTACATGGAGCAGGCTGTTAAACAAATAATTGGGTAGGGAAAAGTATCAGATGGAAAAAAGGGTCTGGGAAAGATACCGTAGAAACCTAAAATAAAACAAGTTTTGAGATCAAAGGTGGATTTTACTTACGCATTTATTGTTTGGTCAGAAAATACAGTTTGGAAATCAAATCCGCAGACTAGCTGGGTCTCTTATGCCTGACCTGTTAAATTGAGTAGTTGTTATTTTGCACCTGCCACTGATAAAGTATGTTGGTTGTCACTAACGATGTGACATATCATAGTATTTTTTAAGCCATGATGCAAAATATCTAGTTCTTAAATAGATTCCTCAAGAGGAAACAGCTATCAAGTAGTCAATGGGGAGAGACAGGCATCCTACATTTCAAGGGCACCTGCTTAGAATAAAATCTCTATTGACTGGAGCAAGTCTAGAGGTCTGAAGCTAGGTCAGATGAATCTCACGTGCACACAGGGTGTAAGCGTACCTTTCAACATACACATGCAATCTTACACGCACATAACATGCATCATAGTGGTATATAAAATTAAGATGAAGACGTAAGATAATTTTAAAAGACAGGAAATCTCACAACCAACATTGGCCATACAACCTTAATTTGACTTTGCTGCGCGTATGTATTATGATCGGGTTTTAATTATACGATCATAAAATATGCTTTTCAGTTGCACTTCGGATTCATGTACTGTGCAGGACGGACTAGGGAACCCCTCACTGCTGTACCTCAGTGTTACCAGAAGGTTACTTCAGTTCTAGACCACTCCTCACCATTTTACAAATCAGGGATTTATGATGCACAGGAATTAAGACTCGAAGTGTCACCTTCCCCAGCCTCAGTCTCCTAAGACACGACTTTTCAGAGTACTCAGTAGGTGTAGTCCTTCCTTCAAGCATGGGACAACTTCAGTTGTAGCCCTTGGTAGTCCTACACACTGCAGACCACTGATCCTCAAGTCAAGCACCCAGATGACACGATCACTACTTAGAAAACAAAAGTGAGCAGTGACTAGCCGAAGTTTCACGAAGTGAATTCCCAAATATGACGGCAAACCTATGAAGCTGCAAAGGTGCTGAAGTAAAGTGCTTTTCTTCAGGGCTCATCCCATGACTCTAGCCATGATATCATCTGTCTTCTATAAACCCGTCTCACGTCTTATGTCCTTTGTACTTCTGCAACGAATGAGGTACGAAGGGAGGGAAAGAACCCTCCTTCACTGTACAAACCTGATCACCCCCAGAACAAGCTTTTTCCACACAGAGAATGAAACAGAATTCTAGTGGAGAAATAGCAGGTGGCCGTGTGCTTCAAGAACCCATCGTGATACCTTTTCACAGGGGACTGGGTAAAAAAAAAAGCTGGCATTGCCCCATTTTTCTACATTTGACTTTGCAACTTTAATAAGGTTTTTAAAAATAATTTTGTCTGCAATGTCCTAGGGTTTTTAAAAAAGCCAATGAGAACAAAACCAAAACCTAAAGCGCTATCATATGGCAGCATATTATTATCTCCACGGTACCGCAGTTGGTTTGGAACCTCTAAATCCACAGCATAGATGACTTCTTGCTGACTTCTGCCACAATTTTGCCTCTACTAGTTCTCATTTCATTCTCTGCTCTGTCAGTCCTGTGAGTTCATTGCATTTCAATGTCCTGCCCTACCACCAGACTACCAGTCAACTCATTATTTCTTCTGCTAACCCTCCACAGCTCCTCACATGTCCAGCCTGGATCTTCCTGGCTCCCACTTGCAATTCTGGTCCCGGATTCTTTCTCCTACTTTCCATCCCCAAAACATTTATGTTGAAAAATACAGTCAATCACTTAAGAGCATCTAAGTATTATTCAAAACACATAAATGGAAAGGTATCGTTCTTCTTCTGGGAGATTTGCTTAGTTGCAGGTGACACCTATTATTTAATCAGAAGGCGAACAGTTCATAAGCCATCATGCGCACGTACTGTTTGTCCAGGGAGATGCTGCACTCTGCTGGATGTGGCTAGTTCCGTCACTTGCATTTTTCAGTCTCCCCTTCCCTATTTTCCTGCAATTAGTTTGTATTCAGCACTTCTCAGTACGAGCACAGTTTAAGCATAAATCATTTCTACTTTGCAGCACTGATTTTCATGAAAGCTGACTGACATCCCTCTTTCTGATTTGGCTTCCATTATACTCAAATCTTAGGATATAAGAAAATTAGAGGAAGAAAAAAAGATGAAGGAGTGGAAATACATCTGACCATCCAGGTGTTTCCTTTCAGTCTGCCAGACCTCAGCTCTGCAAGTGCCATCTTTTGTGAGAGAGGTCTCCATAGTCCATGCCCCTTTGACCAAACATCCCAACTATGATAGGCTCCAGGCATCTTTCTGTAGCTCCTCTTCCTCAGAAGCACCGCTAAGGAAAAGTCTGCATGAAATTTGCAAACAATCAAGTACTCAACTGGTCTAATTAAAACAAAATGTACTAAGAATGCACAGGAAAAACTGAACGGACCAAAAGGACTTGTCTGAGTAACTAACTCAGTTTACTCAGCAAATGTCAGGCCAGGGAGGTACATCTTGGATTCATTACAAAGGAAGCAATATCTTACTTGTCCTCCGCTCCTATCCTCGGGCAGCTGTCAGCAAGACAATCTCTTCCTTCCTCTCCTTTCTGATCCTCTTGACTACGGCGTCTCAGAGACACAGCCTCTAGTGTCCGACATTTCTTGTCCCTACTGCTCCCACAAACACCATTCCTTTACAGCTTGTGACCACTTTTGATGTTCAAGTTGTGACCAATTTCATTACCTTATAACGCGGGCTGGTCACAGTTGTATTTCAATAATGAAATGTCTGCACCATCTGGGATAAGAGTTTCTCTTCTTTCTACAGCGGTTAACACCTTCTAACATGACCCTCATCCCTGCCCCCTCCAGCTAACTCTGGAGTTATATTTCCCAATTTCCTTTCTCAGAACTTGGCATTTCAAAAGCCTCTTTGATCTTGCCATCACCTCCGCATGCCTGAAGGGTAAAGATGTGTAGACCGTGGTTTGCATGTCAGTCTCCCCTCATTCAAGGTGTTGGACTGGTTAGGTTGATTTGTCCATAAAGCAACAAGACCGGTACTTTCGTACCATTTTATTACTGATACTTCTCCTCTGTAATACTGATGAATTATTGACAAATTAAAGTCCATCCATCCCAGTGGCGAGGGCCTTTACTGCCTTTTGGTCCATGGAGTTCTGTTTCTGAACTGTGTTTAATTCCGTCTTTCTTACACCTAATGCGTTTGATTCCTGTTTGACCTGAAATGTCAGCAAAGCAAAAGAAGATTCTATCAGTAGAATGACAAGCAAAACAAAAGTACAGTACTGCACTTCAGACTCCTTATTTATGGCACAGATGAGGATGCAGGATCTGAAAGGTCTCATCTATAAAGAGCAAGTCCAGTCAAACTTTGGATTAAAAAATGAAACCATGTGTTCACACAGGAATGGTGTCATACTACTTAGTTGGCAAAACCCCGATCCCTTAAAAGTGTAAATGGCATTCATTTTGCTCCTCCAGTGCTATGCAGCAACAAAAGGCAGTATTTTATTCTACAGAAGCTCAGGACAATTTCAAGCGATAAAAATTTCACTATAGGACAACCTCAAAAATCTATAACTCTCCTTCCCTGGCTCCAGCTCTGGTGCTTTCGTTCTGATGCTGTCCATAACATAAGCACTTCCCAATCCCCAAAGGCCAGGAACACAGGAAGGACTCAGAAGACCTCTTCTTTTGTCATGTTATTTTGCACGCTCATAAACCTGCTGCTGTTTCTGAGCTATTCCCATACAGCTTAGCACGACTTCCAAGAGGCTTCTCTTAGAAATTTACAAGTATTTCTCCTTGGCTCATCCCTTTCACCATCCCTCTCACATTTCAGAAACAGTTCTTACTAAGCAGCTATGTGCTTATTCTGCCCGTTGAGATGCCACCGCCATAGCTAAACAGTAACAGCAGGTGTTGTGCACTGATCGGTGTAGACATCAGAGACACTGGGATTTCAGAAGAGAACTGGGATCTCTTGGTACTTGTGATGCCAAATAGTGTTGCTGACATTATTATTATTACTCAGAATTATTCCACTAGACAGCACTGATTTTTGGATCAAAATGTCATGCTAAACGGATCAGTTCCCATTAATCTCGACTGAAAAGTGTGTTGAGAAGATGCTAAGAGTTACCAGCATAACCTGTTTAACAAATTATCTTTTTTTTTTTTTTTTTTTTTTAATTTGGAAGTGCACATGCATTTGGAATTATAACTAATTTATGCTGAAATGGGTGGAAAAGTGTCAAGGCCAAAATAAAACATCTGTTCCATTTTTCAGTAGACCTGGTTTATTTTCTATTCAGATTACTGGTTCACAAAAACGTTTAAAGCATTGACTTTTTGACTGATTTTAGAGCAGGACTTCCAATTTTGTGCTATAAACCTTTCCTGCACAGCCACACCACTCGCCACAGGTGACCAGGCCCACAGATGACAGCAGGCCTGTGGGTGACAACAACCCCATTCGGGACGAATGCAAGAGTACAAAATAAACGTGGAGAAGCATTTAGGCCACGAGGCGGGATGTGGACTCAGGCGGACTTGGATCAAGTCCCGGAAAGCGCCAAGGACACGGAAAAGCCTGGAGGCTTCTGGCACAGCACCTCGGCTTCTTCAAAATGGAGGCGCCTGCGGCGGTTCCCCTCCCTGGCCGTTTTTCCGCCTTTTCCAACGGTTCTGTGGGCACAGAGGGCACCAGGCAATGGCGGTGGCCGCGGCTCCAGCGCCCATTGCCCTACGCGCTCTCAGGGCGCGCTGTGTGTCAGGTGCAGCTCAGGCTCCCTGCAAGCGCCGACCCTGCCGCCGCTGCCCCCCGCACCGCCGCACCCGCGTCCCGCCCGCTGCCTCCTCGTCCCACAGCGGGGATCGCTGCGGGCACCCGCCGACTCACGACCGACCCTCCCCGAGCCTCGGCTGGCAACGGCGAGGCGAAGCGCCGTGCGGCCGCAACAGGCGGCCGCTCTCCGGGACACGGCGCACCGTGACTCCGAGCCGCCGCAGGGCGCCTGGGCGGGCGGCGGCGGAAGGAGATTTCCCCCACCCTCCATGGGAGGGGGCTGCGGCTCTTCTCGCGGATCCGTCTGTCCGCCGTCTTTTTTCCGGCAGTCCGCGCTGTGCCGGCGTCTGCGGCGGAGGGTGAAGTCGTGTGGCGGGACGACAGGCGGGAGCGTTAGCGTGAAGCTTCATTAGGCGGCGTTTGGCTGACTGGGGGACGTGGGCAGCGGAGAGGAAGCAGCGGTAGATTCCCCCTTCCCCGTCGCTAGCGGGGGCATTGCTCTCCTCCCTTGCGGGGCTGGTGCCGGGGCAGGAGCGGCCGCTGGGCAGAGCCGGACCCGGGGCGGGCAGTGGCGGGAGCCCCTCGCCCGCCTCGGCTCCCGCACGGCCGGAGCAGGGCCTCTGCCTCCTCCCGCCCTCGCCCGGAGCCCGCCGTGCACCCCGGGGTGGAGAAACCCTCAGGGACAAGAGGGCTGAGGAGTTTTTCCCTCAGAAGGAGGCAGAACTAGTCGTAGGAACCTCCGTCTGCAAGGGAGCCGCTGTGAGGAGCGAAGGACGCGGCCGGCGCTTCCCCTCTGGGGTCTGTGGGGTGTGGGGCTGGGGAGGGAGAGCCCTCCGCGTCCGCGGGAGCTCCGGGCAGCATGGCCTCTCCTGTGGGGGCTGGCCAGGCTGCTGGGCTTCGCATGGTGGGGCCGGAGATCGCTCAGAACGGATGGTGCTGAGGAGACGCCTCGTGTTGCAGGTCAGCGCTGGGCTAATCCCAGTCTGAGTCTCAGTCGAGTGTAATCCCAGGTGGAAGAGGGATGCTCCAGCCATAATTCTCAAGAATTGTCGTATTTCATAATATTTAGGGTTCTGCAGGAGGTGTAAAACGAGTAAAAGCTGGCGTGGAAAGGGCTTGCTGAGGGTCTTTTTCTCCTTAAGCTGTTATCTCCCCTTCTGCTTTCATTGTCAGAGAGGAAATCTAAAAATGACATTTGGTTTAGATTACGAAAATAAGAACAAGATAAAGTAGCCGTGGACAGCAGAGCTTGTGTGTCTCCCTTTGCTCACAGAGTGCAACAGGCCTAGGAACAAAATGGCTGCTGCCTTTGCACATCTGCATTGGCCATGGAAAACCAGGTAGAACGCACATAGCACTCTGCTCTCCAGCTAAATCGCTTGGTGCCATCCATCCTCCTTTGCAAGTCTAAGGGATTGGTTTTTGCACTGAAACTTGTGGGTGTTTGCATTTGTAATTTATGAAACAATGTTAAATTCTTAGTGTTTTGCCTGACTATTTTTAAGGATTGTAGGCGGTCAGACTAATATTAATGCTAAGATGCAGTTTAGGAATATTATAAGGGCTTGGATATTGCAAATTTGCATTTCACTTTCCAGTGTATCATAGGTAAAGTATGCAGTTGATAATGTTTTGGGAGGATTTTGTCTCGCCAAAGATGTTAACTTCAGTCCTGCTCCTTCAGTTGAAGGGAGAGATGTGAATCTGTTATGTAGTGGGCTTAGTGGTTGACTTCACAGAAAGCTCCAAGTCTGTGGCTGTCTTCCAGCTGCCAAATCTGTTTTGAAAGGACAGCTGATATTATAGGTGATAAAATTATAAGTAACCCTGAGATGCTGAATACCCGAAGGACAGGTAGAGTCACAGATGAAGGGAAAAAAAAGTGTTGATTTCCTCTTTTCTTGCAGTTCTGTTGTAGATCTGATGCTCTAATGATGTGAGGCAAGGTTTGTAGAGAGAGCTAGCATGTTTTATTAGGTTAGCTTATATAGTTGGAAAAATATGTACAAGCTCTCGGGCATGTAAGCACTTCTTCAGCGAGCTTGCCTGTTTTTTCCAGTCAGTCTGTTTTCGGATGTTCAGCTGAATATCTGAATTTCCAGGTGTCCGAATTTGTCAGAGCCTTTCTCAGACCTGATTGTACAAATCCTCTAATTTATGTCTGAAATTTCTTTCAACTTCTTTCTTTTAATAGTAGGTATATGCATAAGCGATTCTCTGATTGCATCCCAAATATGTGTGTGTGCGCGCTCTTAAATATCAATATAAATAACATAACTTAAATGGAAGGAAAAATGTGAAAAAAATTATTTCCAACAAAACAAGGTTAGTTATTGAAATATTTAAGCATACAGAAGACTATAAACATATAGTGCAGAAATTGAGAACATTTTGTATTGCGTGAACAACTTGGGATGTGCCACTTTCCAGACAACTCTTGCTTCCCAGTAAGAGATATGCACCATCAGAGGGCACTCCTGATCCTACAAAGAAATAATGTGGTTTGCTAGAACAATGGTGAACAGTCAGACTTTCCTAATCTGGAAACATGCTTTACATGATTTATATCCCATTGGCATCTGGATTATGAGTCAACAGATGATAAAGTCAGATATTTATGACACCTCCATTTACCACCCTTTACAGCACAGTGCTAAATACCGTATAACTGATGCACTTGATTTAAAAGTCACTTGCAGCATAGTAGTTCTAGTGATTTCTTCACAATTTAATATAGTGCTTAGCTCAGGCTGTGAAAGAAGTTTGCTAAAAGAAATGGTTAACAATAGGGTCTGTGTTTCTTTAGCAATGTCCTTAGCGTCCATATAAGAGTGTTAGTCCGGGTCAAGATTCTGTGTCTGGTGTAATGTAGTATGTTCTTACTAACATTCACCTAGAAGCAGCTTATTTCGCTGCATGTGAGGGGAGAGGCAGTCAGATAGGTTAGGTGTGTGCTTAGCAGAGAAGTGCGGTAAGCTTTAATATTTACTTTCATATGGTCTTACACCCCTGCAAATTTTGCCTTATATGTCCTTTTGTAGGAGTGTCTTTTTTTTTTCCTGTGAGAAACATTCCTGAAGTATGCATTTATTTTTTTTTCAGTGCACTTCTATCCTCTGTTTGAAAGAGAGCACTTTTTTCTCCTTGCAAAAGCAAAAACTTGAAAGCAGCGCAATTTCTGAGTTTATAACAGAATGCTCACAAAAATAACAAATCAACTACCAAAACATTTTTCTCCCCCTCCCCCCCTCACCCCCCCCTCCCCCACCTTGAGGAGCTTTACATGTTGTTTACTAATGTTTTACAAGCCCTCATGTCAACCCCTGTCTCTAAGACAGGCATGGAAAGTGGGGGGAACCTGTCAAACCTTTTGTTTTTTCACAGCCTCAGCCCCAAAGTGTATTGGCATGTTTATTCCTTGAGACTAGGCATGAATTATACACACTGTCCTTGTAACAGTGTCAAGACTGCATAGAGGGGTATGCAGGAAATAGGAATGTATCTAAGTGGAGGGAACAGCAGGCACTCTTACATGTAGGATCCAAGACCTCAGGGGTAAGGTTCTCATTCAGTCTCTGGCCTGAACTCTGTATTCGTCCCAGTGTTCCCATCTGTGTTTTATTTGACACTGATGCTGCTACTTGAACCCAGCAAAAGATTTTCCTATTAATGGGTAGATCCTGTTGCATCTTTTTTGGTGGAGACAGGTTTGGACTATGTGAACTCTCTTGTGCCAATCAGTTTAGCTCCAGTACTCTGCTGTTTGAGCTTCAACGTCCATGTGGTTTCAACAGTGTTGAAATTGCTCCATTCAGCTGTAATGGTATAAACTGGGTTGACATCTAGCGTGACCCAAATCCCAGCCCACATGAGTGGGTCTCCAGAAGAGCTCTAGACAGAATTCGCTGGCTTTTGCCACTGCTATCCTGTGTTGTAAAGCTAACATAGGTAGGCAGTTTCAGAAATATTGTGAAGTTGCCTGGAGTGCAAGAGGGAAGGTTGGCTCCATGTTGTCATAATAGGCTCATTAAATCAGATTTTACTTTTCTAGAATTTGTCTGCGTGATAAGGCAATGGGCAAATAACACAAAAGGGGTCCGATTACTTATTACTGTGTCTCATATAGATGACAGAAATACCCAATATGTGAGTAGAGTTGGGGTTTATGACTAAAACCATTTTGTTTCCTGGATATAACTTACTGTTGAGTACTTGGCATTTTAGCAAGTAGTGCTGTTGAGTCAGCTCTCTGTTTACAGTGTGGATTCAGAAATGCTTTTAACTAAGCAAATTCATCCAGAACAACTCTGTGGCTTGTTAAAATGTCTTCACTGATAGCAAAGAATATGAAAACAAAATATGGGTTGGGAAGACTGAAGGGAAGACATGCCAAAGATACTCAGAGCCTTGAGTAGCCTGATCTAGTTGAGAGGTGTCCCTGCCCATGACAGGGAGGTTGGATTAGATGATCTCTAAGGTCCCTTCCAGCCTATGCCATTCTATGATTCTATGATATGATTCTATGATTGATTTCTCTTCAGCAAGTCAAATGTTTCCAAACTGGGAACAAGAAACATTTTTAATGGCCTGGCACACTCACGGGAAGCTGCCTGAGGAGTGTGTGTGTATACACTGCACTCCCGGAGGTTCACTGGAAGCTCGTAGGCACAGATAGCCCCTGGGCTGGGTAAGTTTTTGGCTGGATCAAGGATGTATGATGGCTAAGGTGAGCAGAGCAATTGTCACCTGTTGGCAGGATACTAGGACTCCTCACTTCAGGCCACAGTCATATACCTAAATCCCATCTCAGTCCCTCTGTGTAGCCTATGGGGAGCGCTGGGCAGCTCTGATGGCTTCTGAAGAGCAACCCAGAGGGTCTAAACAAGACGCTGAGCAGGGAGATACCTAAAGGAATAGGGAAGAGGAGTTGTTTTCAGTCAGTAGGAGACATGGACTGAATGTCCCTATGTGCAGAGAACTGAGATTTAAGTGGAATTGAGATTATTCAAATACGATTCTTCTGTTCAGTAGTTGTTTCTCCCACCTTAAGGAGGGAAGTACACAGCTGAGCTGTTGATTCAAGAGGCCAAAACCAGTTATGCTACTCGTGAGAGAGTTAATGCCCAACATGTCTCAAGATCCATGTGGTCAGGGGCCAAGAACTGATGTGGACCATTAAGTTTTGTGTGATTAGAAGAGCACAGCCCTCCTGTTTTGACATCACTTCTAACCTTCCCTTAGAAGGACAATGTAACAGGTTTTCTATGGTTCAGACTTGCAGATAACTACGTATTTGTTTTTGACTTTTTTCCACCCATGGGAAATTATGACAGAGAGCAATTGTAATTACTTGGCTAGAAAATGACTTTAAACTGTCTGGTGTTGACTGTCCATTTCAAAAATATTTCTCTTATCAGTGTCTCCTTTTTTTTCCCCATATTTTCTCACACTTTCACAAGATTTATTAAATGCCCGCCTGCTGGAAAGAGTTCTGCAGGGATTTCTGCTCCTCTTAAATCAAGGGCAGCAGTCATAGGACTTATACTGTGTCTGATCATAGGCCTGTTTTTTATATTTCCTTGAAATGATCCATTCATGGGGAAAAATGATCCAAGAATAATGAGATTGTTTGAAATACAGAGGTAAAGTCCATCTGAAAATGGACTTCAAGGGATTTAGGTGGGGTGATGGCAGCCCCCCCGCGATCCACTACCCTCTGCTGCCTCCAGAGCAGAGATAACAGAACAGAAGCGTTGAGGCACACCGGTTTCTGCCATCTCTACACTAGGGGTGGTCACCTCTGGAATTGGGGAAAGGCACGCCATGGGGTGCTGGTCTTAGACGGCCTCAGCTGGGCCTGACACAGCTGATCCATAGAGCTCAAGGAGAGTAAAGAAGTTCTTCAGTGGCAATCTTTTGAGAAATCTCATAAAGCTGAGACCATCCTGTTCATCGGTACTACCGTGGTGCCTGAGGTTGATTGAAACATTGGGAGTGTAGAGATGCTGGAGAGGGCCTAGTGGAGGGCTACCAAGGTGGTCAGAGGCCTGGAGGGCATGCCCTTTGGGGAAATGTGAAGGGAACTATGCATATAGAGCCCGATGAGGAGGCAGCTATGGGGCAGTCTAATAGCCTGCAATTGCTTGAAGGCAAGCTGTGAAGATGATGAAGCCAAACCCTTCTTGATAGTTTCAAGTGGCAAAAAAAGGGCCGCACCATCAACCTGTGGCTTTGGAGGTTAGGAAAAACTTTTGCCTTTGGAGGGTAGTGCAGGATTGGAGCAGGCTACGCAGTGAGGAGGTGGAATATCTGTCCCTGAAGGTTTTCAGGACTTGTCTGAACAAAACCGTGTCTGATTTGGTCTGGTGCTGGTGGTAGTCCTGCAGGCAAGCAGGCATTTGGACTATATGACCTCTAGAAGACCTCCCAGCGTCAACATTTTGGTGATTGTGTGAAAAATGAAAAGATTTTGCTCAAGTTTGATTTTAAAATTACATTGTTTTCAAGCAACTTAGAAGAGGTGAATTTCTTTATTAAGAATGATAGGCAAAAATGTTCACAGAAAACTTACAGCACTGCTTCTCTGTGTTTTAAACAATGCTAGTGCAGCTGTAGCCTTTACTTAAAAATTATTTTCTTTTCGAATAATCTTTAAAATGAAGTTTTGTCACTTAATTCACACAAAATAAAGAACTCCTTTTCTTTTCATACCACTGAATAAGCACTGTAGTTGATTAGTTAAATCTCATCCAATATGAATAGCTGCTGCACATGTATGTGTGTATATATAGGATATCTCTGAAAAGGATGAACGCAAACATTTTTTCACTCAGCAGACTGCTAGCTCTCAGTTGTCACCTCATAACTATAAATAATAGCTTTGGAGCTAGGTATGTTTCAGACAGAGGCACAGAAAGAGCAAGCAAATAGAGTTATTTTTTCCATATCACTGGCACGCCATTGTTCCGCTGTGGTCAGTGGTAGGATGTACAAACAGTATTTCAGATTCCATAGGAACCTGTTTTATGTTTATGCGAGGCCAGCATCATGTGTTACACGACCAGCCGGAGGGATCGGAATGATAATCAGCAGCTTGCTTGGGCAAGGAGAAAGAGGTGCTCTTCCATAGTTAATAAAGAGGCAGGAACTTGAAAGAAAATTGGACTAAGATATATGTTTTTAGAACTTGAATTTGCCTACGTCAGCTAAGTTTTGTCATGGCAGAAGTGCGAAGAGGAATGTGGGAACGCTTTCACCAGGTTGTCTTGATCTGAAAAAACAAAGCAAGAAAGTGAGCAAATTTTGGCCGGAAATTGAACGTTAGCCACTTTTGTGAGTCTTTAAATGTTAACATATATGGAAGAAATACTATATTGCTGAGGCTTTTCCTCAGTGCACATGCAGGAAATGCCAAACAGTAATGCTTTTCAGTTTAAAACATGAGAGTCATATGAGAAAAGGAGAGTGCACGTGTAAAGCTGATTGCTGGGCTTTCACAATCTATTTTCTGCCTGCTTTAATGAAGTTTAATAAAGAAGTTAGCTTTTCTTTGTTGAAGTCAGCTTTTTAGTATCATTTATAGTGGGTGGTAACTGCTACTGTGACATCCCTGGAGAAGAGCAGCACAGTGGTTACGCACAGAAGTGCTCTGGCAATGTCCTGCTGCTCAGGTGCACCCCAGTTTGCTCCTGTCACATTAAGAGTGTTTTAAAGTGAGTCGTCATTTACGGATTCCACCTAAAGGAGTTTTCAGCTGGCCCTGCAGTGTGTCTTTATGACTGTTTCCTCCACCACATATTTATCCTCAGAGAATTACGAAATGTAGAGACCAAGTGCTTGTTCAGGTTCACTGAAAGGCACAGGAAGGATTTTTACTGATAATTTCAAGTCCTATATTAACTGCATGGAAAAAATATGTAAGATCATTAGTAACCTGACCGTATAATTCCCCTTGTCACTTTATGGTATATTTTCATGTAGCTTTAAAGAAGAAGGAAGAAGGGAGAAGCCATGTTGAATCTGACATAACTTACCTAAAAATTTTGAAGATTTTTTCATAATGTTAACCTGCCATCTCAGGTTCAGAGAACAGTTGTTGTGGATTTCTAAATTTGTATCGGTGCAGATTAATGCTTTGCAGTTTGCCTATATGAGGTTGGATTGGCAAAGAAAGTGGCTTTTCTGTTGTCACAGCGATGGCCAGTCAGCTGTGCAGTTGATGAGTGGACTACTCAGGCACAGAAGGTCACAAGGAAATGCGGATCCATTGGTTGCAGAAAAATTAAAAGCACCATGCACTCTTTCAAAATAGGTTACTTTAAGTCAGCTTTCAGTTAAGATTCAGTTTTATCTTTAAATTCATTCTTGTGAAAGTTTTCTTGCATTGGTAGTGGAAGTGCTGAATGACCTGCTCAAAAGTTGCATTTCTGCTTATTTTATGCTTTCATTGCTATCATTAAGAGAATTCTTTGGGCAAATAACAGTAGAAGTTACTGGTGTTTTATAAATGTATCTGTACTTTCCTATTTATTTCAGTACTAAAGGGCCAATGGCGGCTATGTACAGTCATGCAAGTTCTTACACTCTTAAGGCTGGTCCTGTGTGTATAATAAATGAGATCTACTCCGAAGAATTTGGAAAGCCAGGAGGTTGCAGGGTTAGCCTGCTATGAAATACCAGGGGACTGAGGCCCTGATCCCCAGTCCGTTCTTATTTGTAAAAGCACTTCAGCACATATGTATCTCTAGGCATGTGTTTAAGACCCATTGACATCAATGAGACTTTAGCTGATGCTTAACCTCTGAGCATATGCTTAAGTTTCCTGCCGAATAAGGAGGACCTTGAACATGTGCTTAAAAATACCCTGCTGAATTGCTGATCTCTCTCAGGCCTCTAGCCTGCCCCAGATACAAACCTTTACTTGCTTCTCTAGGTCACTTGTTTTGGCTTGGGCTTCAGATTTTTTCTTCTTTAGCATTTCCTTTTCACTCAGCTGGCCAGATCTATTTTCTACAACCCCCATTATCACACACACATGGTGTTCATTATCACTCCACATTGCTCCACATTACAAAGTCGAGTACCCAGTTGACTAATTTAATGCTTTCAGTGAAAGTCCTATCTATTTATAGTTTTCTGTGGATTTAAAATCCTGTCTGGAAGAAGCTGTTGTCAGTTAAACAAACATATTGTTTATATTCAGGTGCTGTTGGGATACAAGCCTTTCACTATAGTCCTTTCACACTCTTCCACTCTACGACATTGTTACTGCGTTAGGTGGGATGTTTAAAAGGTTCCAAAAATCCGTTGTAGCTTTCCCAGACTTTCGGACAAGTTGTAATTACCGTTGGCCACAGTATTTAGTGCAGAAAATTTTCTTACCAAAAATACTATTTTGTTTAAGCTGCATTTTTTTAGTGTTATTTTATTTCCCCTGGAAATTTTCAATTTCCCTGCAGCAAATGCATCCAAAAGAGTTTTTGTATTGAATCAGTGTTTCAGAATGAAATATTTTTGATTCATTTTAATTTAGCGTGTTGGGGTTTTTGGTGAAAAAAAGAATGATATTTTAAGTCAAAGTGAATCTAAAACACTCCTTTAAAATTCTCAGAAATTTCCCATGATGAAAACCTACAATTTCAAAGGGAAAAGTTCAAATAAGGATTTTTTCCATAAAACATTTCCTACATGAAAAAGAGATTTTCCATTTACTTCTAGTTAGCAATGCAGAATTTATCTGGTGTCTTTTATTACTACCAAGAGAAGCCTGTGAAAGAATAACCTAAATATGGGCTCACTATTTTGAATTTTTATGCAATAATCGTTATGTTAGAAGACTGACTGTGCCAATCCAAATCGTAGATGTGAAACCTCCCAAAGTTCATGGGTCTCCAGATAAGTGTTTCTCAGGTTTAGTACAGGCAAATGAGAGCTCTTGAACGTGCCTGTGGCTAACGGATTTCTGTTAGAACGTAGGATAATCGTAGCAGATACCTAGACACATGTAAAAGGATAAACATCTCCCAGTTCCAACGATCGTCTCTCTGGAAATTTTGAAGAATTACTTAACTGTTGTTTTTATTGCCTGGTGTCTGCTTTCAAATGTTTACCGTTGAACGTTCATGAGGAAAAATGGTTTCCGCTGCACATACTGTTTAAATACATTTCTTGGATGAATCCAGAAAGCCACCAATCAGTGAACTGAAACTCAAGCTCATACTCTACTTGTCAAGAGATTCTAGATCCTCATGTTACACCAAAACATAACAAACTGTTAAGACCATTTCATGCTTCGTTGGCTTCAAATAAGCCAGAAGTACCCAGAAAAAGGTTTCCTCCAACTTTCATTTGTCTGCATCTGAATTTGCCAGAATTCAGATGTTCTGCAAGCTTTGCTCTTGGCTTCGGTCACTGCATCTTACTAGCAGGGCAGTGGATTTTGTTTTCCTTGCAGGTAAGGAGCAGAAGACTCCTTATTTTCACCAAAGCATTGCGGTTCAGGTGTAAGGGGGACATTTGTATTTTACTGCCCACATAGGTCCATGTTGTTAGCTTGCAAGATGTTGCCCCTGGTTGATGGAGTCCAAAGCTTCCTCGCAGTGGGGCACTTTGCAGTATCGCCGGAGGCACATGGGTCCCGTGCGAGTGCCGGTAGCTGGCACGGTCAGAGTGGGGATCCTCCAGGACAGACGGAATCCAACACATATTTTATGAGATTTGAGGACAGACCAGATTTTTAATTCAATGAAAAATTCCTTTTGCATCCTTTTTTGCTGACTCAGTGTATTGTTTGCAGCTGGACCAGAGTGGGAATGCCTGTATAGAAGAGTTATATGACTTTCTGGCAATACTAACTAGTATGGAACTAATTGCAGCCCACCCAAACCTAGCAGGAGGCAAGGTTTTCCTTTCAATTAAAAGCATTCTGCTAGAAGGCAGTGCACAAGATCTAATGTGTGTGTTTGGATGAATGCTTAATAATAGCTTTCGTGGGCTTTGAGAAAAAAAGAAAAAGTCTTTAAGGAATGAAGGCAAACAGGCCATGGAATTTAAAGAAAAATATTAACTAAAGGATCCAACTCCAAACCAGAATCTGGAAGTGTCTCTCCTGAAAAGAATTTTTCATCTACTGAAGGAATAGATCTGAAAGAAAAATTATATAAAGGCCATTATTAATTGGACTGATCTCATTTATGAAAATTCCTGTAGCAGGCTGGTACGAAAAATTATATAAAGGCCATTATTAATTGGACTGATCTCATTTATGAAAATTCCCATAGCAGGCTGGTACTGCTCATCTTCACCACCCCTCTTGTTAACAAGTTTTGAACCCTCTGGTTCTTGCCGTCTCTTGTCCATTTGGCAGGTGTAAAACCTCCTAAAACAGGGAGCTGTGATTTAGGACAGGAATTTTACTGAGGAAAGCTCAGGAATGACTCGGCTCAGTTGACTATTATGTTTGTGCTCTTACTACTCAAATTACCCACAAAACCAACTTGTCCTCAGAAGGCTAAAGGATTTGGATTAAATATGGTGGAGGGAAACTCTTCAAAGCACGCTGTCTTGTCTGCCAGGGGGTAAAAATGAGGTTTCAAGCTGCCTGCCATACAAAAGAAATTGTGGGCAAGCAAGATGGGAATGGAAACAAAGCTATAGAAGAGCAGGGGGAGGTGATCTGATCTCTACTGGAGGACGGTCTAGAAATGACGATGACCGAATGATTTACTTTTCATTAAGTGGGACAGGGATCTTTCACAAAGGGCCAGAAGACAGGGAAGGGTAAGAAAGTCCGATGGCGAGCTGGCCTCTGGTGGGAAAGGGGCTAAGGAAGGCCCATGGTCCTGTGAGGTGCTACCAGGGAAGAGCACGGGGTGCGTGAGAAAGGTGCTGGCCAGACTGGAAGCTAATGTACGAGAAGTCCCCATGCCAGGGGGCTGAGGCAGGGAGGCAGGAGACTGTATTCAGGGAAAGGAGAGAGCAGGAACCTGGCGATGGGTTAAAGGTGAGGACCACAGCACTATTGCTGGTCAGGCACGGCTGTGGGGAGGGGGAACCAGGGGAAGACTTTGGATCTACTGGGATTTATATGGTCCCACTGGAAGGAGCTGGGCTATTCTGCTGTCATAAACAGCATTCTCTCTCTCCTGTGTTGCTCATTTTTTTGGACATTGTATAGAAAAACTTATCTTCCTCCTCTTTTAGAAATATACATAGTTTTTTTTTCTTTTCGTGTTTTTGGGTGCTAAGTGAAAAGGCCGTGCTATCTTTTGTGGACCTCTTGCTGCCTGTCTTTGAAGGTCGGTATTTGAATAAGGATTATTTTCCATCCAGTAATAACGGAGAAAGATGTGATCTTGGTATTGTGGTGCAAGTTGCAAAAATAATTTCTGCTTGCTTGGTAACTCCATCCTTTGAAGTATCCACATTCTCTCAGGGGTGTATGTGACCTCACCTTCTAGTTACCAAACTTTTCCAAATGTCGGATTACACTCAGCACCAGATTAGGAATGTGCTTGACATTTCTTTATAAGGTGCAGGAAAATATCTGGGTAGAGATGAAAGCAGATACAAGTGTAACTGGGATATTGGAATAAATTATATATTGCTACTATTACACTTCTCTTCCTGTGCTTCAGCCTACCTTTGTGCTGGAGCTTTGGCTAACATTCAATTGTCTGCGTACTTTCTGAGAACTCGTGAGAAGTTTGTTGCGAGTCCAAATCACCTCGGAAAAGGGACTGCAGTGGTTCGCTGTGTAGCGTTGTCCTGGTTTTAGCTGGGACAGAGTTAGCTCTTGTTTTTAGCAGCTAGAAGAGCTCCGTGTTTTGGTTTTACTCAGAGGCTCGCTCTGAGAAGAATGTCAATAGCAAGTTGATGTTTGTAGTTGGCACTGAGGTCTCAAGGACTTTTCGGCTTGCTGTGTTCTTGCCAGAGTGCAGAAGCACGGCAGGACCAGGGGGGAGCCTGGCCGGCACAAGGGGGCCACAATTCCCCTTGTGATTTGTGGTGGAACTTAAGATTGAGGGCCAAACTGGCCAATTAGTATTCCATATCATGCAGCGTCGTGCCCAGTATAGAAGTGAGGGTCAGCCGGAAAGAAGGGCTTTTGCCCTTACAGGACTCTCACTTTCGGACTCTCAGAGTGCTTTCTCTCTCGCTCTCTATTTCGGGGCCTCGCGTTTGTCCGGGATTGCAGCTTCGTGACAAGACAGGCTTTGGATAAGAGGAGGTGGTGAGCATCTACACTGTGTAGTATTTATCTGTATTAAATTGTTCTTATCTCAACCCACGGGTTTCCCGTTTTCTCCTTTAATTCTCTCCCTCATCACGGGGTGGGGGAGGGTGAGTGAGCGACTGCGTAGGGTTTGGTTGCCGGAGCGGCCTAACCCACAACAAGCATTCACATTCAGAAACAAACTGACAGGCTACTTCTACACTCTTGGTTATTTACATCCACATCTTAAATTACAGGTGGCATTGCTGGTGTGGTAGAGTTGGCAGTTTGATGACTATGGACCACTGGCAATGCCAGCACAGTGTTTGATCCTGTTGCTATTTGTATCGAAAAATTATGTGCAGAAAACTGTAGACCAGCACTGGAAAATGCTCCAAACCAATTTTGTTATAAAAACATAAATATGATTAATATTTTACAGAACAGTAAATGGCTGATTATATACCTCAGCAAGACATGTCATCTGTCCTTCATGGATAAACAGTTTTAAAACACTGAGACAAACCCTCACAATTTGGAATAGGAAAGAAACAGAAGTTTGCTGGGAGGTACGCAGGGCTACTCTATAGGAGTGTTCAGCTCTGGTCATAACATGAATAATAGAGGCATCATCAAGATAATAATCTCTGAGCATTCAATATTTCATATTCATTCTTATTCAATAGCATTCCTATGGAGCATTGAGTATTCTTTTGGCATGGCTTATGTTAATACATCATTGGTTTTCGTAGGCAGAATGGCTCTTGGTATTTATCATAATTTTAACTTGTTTAAATGAGTTCAGTTCAATTCAATGATCAGAAAAATAAAATAGGTGTGACTGTTGAATGGCATATGCTGGTCTGTTTACTTTTCTTAGTATGTTTTGTACCTATTTGCTGCTCTTACTTTTTTCCTGAACCGTATCCCATTTCCAGCTGGGGGATTAAAATGACCATGTCTTTAATCTCTTGCGTCTTGACCTCTCTTCCTCATTTGACCCTTAGTTCTGACATTTATAAAAATAGCCACTGTCTGTACCTTCTCCTCACCAAGTGCTGCTCCATTTTTCTCTCTTGCCAAGTTCCTTCTCTCTGGCCACTTCCTCATTACTTTCAGCAAACCATCGCTCCTGTCTTTCAGTCTGCTCTTTACACAGAGCAATGCACGCGTTCTTTCTGCCAATTTCAGGCTCTTTTTTCCTTTCCATATGGCTTAGTAGTGTTATCTGATTGTGAGCAGGTATGGTGTTTTAACTTTGCATGGTACCTTACTCAGAATTAATGTTCTTATGTAGGTGAGTTTGTAGCTGCTCATTCACTCTACTCCCTTCACAGTTCTTGAGTAGCTGACTCCCTCTGCAAAGCCAGAAAGCCAGCCATATCCTGGGCTGCACCAGAAAGCCGGCAGTATCCTGGGCTGCATCAAAAGAAGCATGGCCAGCAGGTCGAGGCTCTACTCTGCTCTCGTGGGACCCCACCTGGAATACTACATTCAACTCTGGAGACCAGATCTGGATGCGAGTCCAGAGGAGGGCCACCAAGATGATCTGAGGGCTGGAACACTTCTCCTGTGAAGACAGGCTGAGAGAGTTGGGGCTGTTCAGCCTGGAGAAGAGAAGGCACCAGGGTCATCTTATTGCAGCTTTCCACTACTTAAAGGGGGCCTACAGGAAAGCTGGAGAGGGACTCTTTACAAGTGTGTTTAGTGATAAGACAAGGGGCAATGGATTTAAACTGAAAGAGGGGAGATTTAGATTAGATATAAGGAAGAAATTTTTCACTCTGAGGGTGGTGAGGCAGTGGGAGAGGTTGCCCAGAACAGCTGTGAATGTCCCATCCCTGGAAGTGTTCAAGGGCAGGTTGGATGAGGCTTTGGGCAACCTGGTGTAGTGGAGGGTGTCCCTGCCCATGGCAGGGGGGTTGAAACTAGATGATCTTTGAGGTCCCTTCCAGCCCCTTCTATGATTCTATAAGGCTCAAGTCTCTGCCAACATCACTTCAGTCCAGTGGTCCGCCTTGGCTTGATACTGCTTAGTATCTCCCAAGGAAGAACTCATGACCTATGGACCTCTTTGATCATTCAAACATCTTTGTTTTTGCTTCCCTCCAAATCATTACAGCCCCACTACTATATTCATAGCCCTTCTTATCCTCCAGCAGACTAGTGGGAATGTGATGGCAAATTAGCTGAATTCAGTACTGGGGCTATTCTGTCTGTGTTGGTACAAGTCTGTGGCCTTGTCTTGCCAGTTCATCTATTGCCACTCACCCAGGGACTCCCAGCATGGTAGTTTATAAGACAGAAGCAAATGATGGAGAGGACTTTAAACTGAGTAACATTGGAGTTAGCAGACTATGATATGAAGGGCTGAGCAGTACTTTTGAGTTAAACTTTAACTCTTCTAATAATTTTGAAACCTGCATGTTTATATCACCTTGTACTATACTTTACCTCATGAGGCTTTAGATATAATCTTGGTTTCTGAAGTGAGGGTTGTTTGAGCAAGAGGTTCCCAAGAGCTTCTTAACAAGTAAAAGCGATTTATGAAATGACCAGGTGGCCACAGTGGGTTTTCCCTTGTTTCTAGGAGAAGCAATGGGGGTTGCACATGCGCATCTGAGATTCATATGGTGCCTATAGTCTCACCCCGAAAGATCCCTGTCACTTGTCAGTTAGTCCTGCACAAGCAATAGAGACCAAAGCATCTGCACGCAATAGGACTAGGAAAAATGCTTTGCAGCCATCCCACTCTTAAGAAAGTGGATGGCTCAGGGGCATGTTTCTGTCGTCACTGAACCTGCACGAAACCCATATGGGGAAAACTGAACCCTATCATGGGCAGAAACCTGAGAGTGGCTGTGGGCCTGTTGTTATTGTTGACCTCTATCTGTCAGAGATTATGTTTTTGTTTTGTTTTCACTATTGGGCAATGTGCCCTCCTAATCTATAGTTAATTTAGAAGAGGCTCTGAGGTTTTTTTGGAAGGCAAAGAGACCACATGTTTTCTTGTGCAAGTATTTAAGAATGACTGCTGGCTTGTGGCTACTTTTCAAACCTGAGGGAATATTACGGAGATCACCAGTATCTACCAATCAGTTGATGTTGATTAAAAAGATTGGAGATGAAGGACACTTGTGATACTGTAATTGCACTTCCTGAATAATGGACCTGGCGATAATTACAACCATGGTATTCCCAATATGCAGCCCTGACGATCTGAGATGTTTTGTAAAAACTCTTGGTAAGTCGTGCTGGCTCAAAAGTAGGAAATACGAGGCAGGGATAACAGTGAGAAGGAATGTGAATCTGTATGGGATTCACAGGCTGAGGTCTGGCATTTGAAAAGATCAGGAAGGGGAGATCATAAGTTGATTGGCAGGAGCACAAAGCTGTTTGTGGCAGCAGTGAAGAGAAGGGACCAGGATGGGTATACTCAGCTTTGGGGAACTGTTGTGGCTATTAATGTTAGTTAGGCCAGCGAGGATACTCCTGTTCTGAATCTGCATCTAAAGGAGCTGTTCTTTACGACTATGGAGAGAACCAAGAGGAATTAGCATCTCTAGGCTAAAATTAGCCTTCCTGAGTCCTGGAGTAGGATTCTGCTATAGGAAATGGCTGTGAGAGCTCACCTACTCCACCACTTACTCCGAGGCTGTTATATATTTATTGTAGGCATCGATGAAAGCTGTTCTTAAAACACTTTCTTAATAGATTGAGACTGTTGAATTTCCGTTGCACCGCTTCACTAGTCTTGCCAGAGGAAGAGGTCTCTAATGTCTAAACTAAACCTCTTTTGCTGTAAGTTCAGAGCATTCTTGACCAATTCAAAATGAGCCGTGTTCATGCTAACTGGTTAGTCTCGTTTACTTTGCATTACCTTATCTTTAAAGTATTATCATAATTTTGCAAATCAGTCTGTTTTTTTCTAGAGTTAAATGGCTTGAGGTCCTTCAGTAATTACTAATTTTCCTCATATTTCTAGACATCTTCTCCAGACTCCCCAGAGGAGACTCACATCTTTCGTGAAGTGCTGTGCCACCATCTGACAATAGACATGGACTGGAAGAGTTACTGCTTTTTGACAGCAGTCCTCATTGTGGCTTCTTTAAAGAACTGCCAGTTATGCTGGAATCCTTTTTCCTTCTGACCTGTTAAAATGGCATTTCTTGGTGGCTATTTTCCTGAAGTCCTTCATCCTTTTTGCTCTTTACTTCTTTCTCCTCTAAAGAACCCACAGTCACAATTACACCTTCACCTTCCTTACCCCATTCCCTCTCTACTTCTTGGAGTGGAGTCCACATGAGTCCTCTCCTTTTTGCCCCAGGATGGACACATTCCAAGAACTTACCAGGGAGGAGTCAGCTTACATATTGTAGGCATCTAGACATTAAGTACCCAGGTCAGATGTCCAGGCTGTCTCTCCAGTCAGTGGATACATAGGGGCACATCCAGGAGTGATTGACTCCATCCTACAATATCAGTCTAGGATTAATGACTCTTGTCAAGTATTTATCTCTTCATTGACTATAAAAGTATCAGGGTATTTGGCCAACTTGGATGAGACAGGACTTGAAACAGATTTTTACCAAACTCCAAATTATGCAGTTGAGGTCATTTTGATTACGATCATCACAGGCTCTGCCATGTGAATTTCCCAGTGTGATATTATGCTGTGCTCTGATCCAAGACAGACCCTATAGTCCTCTGCTGCTTTTAACATTGTCCAAAGACCATAAAGCAGCAAGTGTCTCTCATTCTGGACTTCGGAGAAAGTGTCTATGTGCTTAACATGTAAAACTTTTCCTGTCCTTCCGGCTTGAACAAACTATAACGTCCTATAAATATGCCAGTCCTATATATTGTCCAGTGAATTCGACTTTGCCAATGAACTCATAATTCTGATCTTAGGATAAGACTTGTGGCTCAATGCTCTCTTTTACCCTCACTTTGTTCATGGAAAAGATATGATTCATTGACCACCACCCTCCTTTGGCCTTCTATAATCTTAGTGTAACTTTATCTTTTATGATTTTAAGCCCCTCCTGCAGGCTGCCCTCATTTAACCCTTCCTTGAGAATTTCAAATTCTAGTCTCCACCAGTTCTGGTTTAAATCTCTGCTCATTATGTTAGCAAGCCAGTGTGCAAAGGTATTCTTCATTGTTACTAGGAAGCTTAGGATGTGAGGGAGGATATTGGTATGGTGGGCCACTGGGGAGTAAGCATGCAGAAAAGGTCAAAACACAAGCTTAAACGTTTGACTTTGAAAGTATTTCTCACCAGAAATTTGAAGGACAAAATTAAAAATTGAGTTTCTGTCCAAAATTTTGCAGTCCTGGCAAACCTCTTCACTGAAGAAAAAGAAAATGGTGGGTTTTAAAACTGTTAGTCAGCTCACGGAAAAAAAAAAAAAATCAGCTTTATTTTAGCAAAACTGGTTTGTCCTTTTTTTGTTGTTGTTTGTTCCCAGTCTCCTTCACAGTGTGCTGATGCTTAGAGAACTTGGCAGTGTAGTATTGAGGAACTTGCAAGTGTATATGAAATATAAAAGAAGAGAGTAGAAGTTTCTCGCTGAAAACTACTGCAGAGTAGTTTGAAGCAGGGTTTTTCTTCATTCTAAAATTAGTTTGAATGTGAGAGATCTTATAAGAACAAACCTGCATGCTTGGCAGTGATCTATGTGATTTCCATCCTGCTCCAGTGTGAAATGTCGCGTTCTAGGCAGGCAGTGAAATTCCCTAATGCTCTAATTTTTTCCACTGGCCTCAGAAAAACGGCAAACCTGGTTGTGATTGTACTTTGTTAAATAAAATAGCTGTTAAACAGTATTTCAATATATTTCAGTTAATACCCAATTACTAGAGAACTGGCCCCACCTAATGCATCCCGTCAGACTTAAATAGCTTAACAGGTTTAATGTTCTGCATCAGTTCCAGAATTTCAGGCGCTTGTTCAAATACTGGATTTGCAAGTAAGATATGGGACTATATCGGCCCCTTCTTGTGAAGAGGTGAAGCTGTTAACAATCTCAGCCTACGTGTCACATCAAGCTTTTTGTAACTCTTTCTGTTGCTTTCTGAGTGCTTTTAGAAATGATCCATCATATCACCCAAATTAAGTTTAAACTCAATTGAGTTCTGCTCAAAACTCCTGGTGAATTCACTGCCAGTCTCATTTGACAGTAGAGGAGTCTGCTGTATCCTCTCCTCTGCTGTGCCAGTGGTGGACATGGGGATCTAGACCCTCTCTACGCTTGAAAAAATTGCTGGACTTGCTGAGAAATGCTACCAGTGGTTTAGCAGACTGCCAAGAATGAGGTGTGTTTATATGTGGCAATGAAGGAGAGATTACTGATGGCAGTTACGCAAGTGATGGAGCTTCGTTTAGCAGATGAACTCATAAGAGCTCGAATTTGTGTGTGCAGAGTTGTAGCGCTTCAGAGAGTAACATAAAAGTTCATACACTGATTTCCTTGCTTTAGGTGTTAATGTTGCTTCTCTGTAATTTCTGGATATCAGATTTGTAGGTATTCAAGCCTGAAGCCTAGTTGCAGATCTGGGAAAGAAAATTTTTATAGTACAGAACTTGGTCCCTAATTTTGGGAAAGAAGAAAGTCTAAACTTTCAAATAAATATTGAAATATTTATAAATACAGATATTCTGAAGGTCTTTTCTCTATCACAGACGAGAAGAGTGGTCACTTTTGTGACCTGAGGAAGGTTGAACTTCTGAAGAACAAGGATTTATTTATAAATAGGACTGAGAAGAAGGCTCTTTAAGCTAGTTTACTGTAAGAGCAGGAAGACCAGATCCTCAGCAAATTTGACAGGTAAATTAACATGGTTTCACTGAAGTCAGAGAAGCTGCATCCATTTATACCAGTTGTGGATGACATATTTCCAGGGTCTGTATTAACGAGAGGCCTGGAAGTGGGTGGAGGCATGAAATTACTTCAGTATTATTACTTCAGCAAAGCCGCCTGCACATGTTCCTACCATGGGACCACCATGGAGCATTTGTCTGAGGAGCAGTTTTGTCACATCAAACTAAATGAGTTTCTGTTGCTGCTCTCAGCACTCAGTCCCATCAAGGCCCTCGCATAGCTGCTCCAGCACAGAAGAATGCGTTCAGGCAGGAGCTGTGATCAAAGCTTCCTGGCTTTACTGAAAGTGGGAGTCTGGACAGAGGACCGAGGCACTTCTGCAGAGCAGCACACCCAGGGAGTGTGCTCATGGGCGAAAGGCGGAGGTGAGCTGAGTACAGCCGGTGGGCGTGGATTTCAGTTCTGCTCCAAGTTACATGTCTTCGCTTATGTTTCCTTCAATGTGAAATTATGTTTATATGTATTTAATTTACATTAGTGGTTTAGTCTAATTTGTCTTTCTTTATTAGGCTTTGTAGAAAAATAATGTAAACCATATATCAAAGAAAAATCCAGGCCAACTGATGTAGGTTTTCCAGGAGTCAGCAACTGACATTAGCTGTAGCCTTGGCCTTATTAGTTTTTCAGATTTTGCTGGGGCTGGCTAGAGGTAGATCCTGGGTAGTTTCAGGCATACAGGTTGCAGCAGATGTCTCAGCTGGAGCGAGCTCCTCTCTCCCCAGAAATGGACCTTCTGAACATGGACTGGCAATTAGGCAACCAGTTTCCTGAGACAGGAGCACTACCAGAAAAGTGGTCCCACTCCCACTCCTGCATGCTCCAGCCACTTACTTTGAGCTGGCCGTGGGACTGAGACCCTGCTGGGAGCTGATTCAACTCACTGCAGCGGCAGAAAACAAGCTCAGCAAAGAAGTGGATGATTATCTGCTGTGTAGTGAGTTAAATTGCCTCAGCAAGGGTCCCACGAGCGTCACAGCACAAGAGAAGGGATGGCATTGCCTGGCTGGGAGTAAGAGAGGAGGAAAGGGGAGTGAGACACCCTTTCTAACTCCTTTTGAGAGTGCGCTCAGTTGGCTCTACTGAACATGTAACTGTAAATTAGTTGCCTGGGGAGTTATTAGGCAGAGGAGAGAAGTGCTTGATGAATTCAGGAGCCTAAAAGGTTAGGCAGTTCTGGAGAGCAGGCAGAGTGGATCACTGTTCATGTACATGAGTTTTAGATGCTGAAGTTCCATCTTTGACGGGATTTGAGCAAGCTGGATCCCACCCTGCAAGATTTGCTTATAAAACAAACAAACAAAAGAGTTGTTCTGTGTTTTTCACTGGAATGCCACTGACTGTGTTAATGACAATGGGGACCACCAATAGTGTGAACTCCCTGTTCTAATGCAATACTTCCAGGCTTCTTTAAACTGCATTTTATAAGAGGCATCAAAGGCGAAAAAATTATGCATTAGCTCTATGGGAGCTTCGTGCATACATCAGAGGGCAAATTTGGCCCCCAGTGTTCTCCCTGCAGTGAATTTGAGTCTCTGATAGCATCAGTGCAAGAAGAATAGAGCAGTAGCTTAGGAGGCATGTGGCATTTCCTGGCTGGGTGCAATGGATTCCCCAGCTGAAACCAATAAAAATCAGTTCAGGAAGAATTTTTCAGAAAATCAGTGGTGAAATTGACAGTCTTGAAATGCTCACACAATTCTTACAGCTGTGGAGTCCTTAAAGTCAATGAGTTCCAGGAAAAATGACAATAGTTCTGGAAACTTTCCCATGACTGCCTCTGGGCAAGCATTCAGAATAGCTCGTTTACTCAACGATGCTAATTCATTAATCATTAGAGATACTTTTGTTCAGTTCCCTTTGAAGTTGGCCACAACTTTTCTTTTCTCCTAAGATGAAATGTGGTCAATTATATCCATACATAGATATAACACGGGGCAGGTTCTTCTCTTTGACAAATTATTTACTTCTCACTCTCTGATGTTTCTCGATTGTATACACTGACCAGAAAATGTTGCAAGTCATCCAGTTGTACCGTATTAGCTCGGCTTTCCCTTCAGCTCAGTCCTTAATGTCCTCAGTCGCTGTGGTAAACTTTGATGTGATTGGTCCTTAATTTTCTTATTATAGGACTCACCATTTTTTTGTGCTTGCAGCCAACCATAGCATTATCCTTTCAAAGGCATGACTAGTCCAGCAGTACCCCTTCTCCATGAACTGATAGGTTTTGACAGCCTCCCTTGCCTTTCCTGCCTTTCCTTCCATTTCTGAGCTGATGGGTGACCAAACGTGAAGCCAGATGTTGTCACAGCACTCCTCTGAGAAGACTTAGTCTTACCTAGCCCTGTTTTTCTAGTGACTTGGGCCCTCCAGTACTGCAGCTGGACTGGAAAGAGCTCCATCTGTCTCTTCTAGTCCTCTTTATTGTATCTGGCCTCTCCAACATGCTTTCTCCTCTCCTGAGGGTGAGGTTTCACGATGCAGCTGAGTCAGCCCATGAACTTGCTGCTGGTGAAAGGGGCAGGCCTGTTCCTGGACACATGCTCCATTTGTTTCCCTTCTGTCATCTCTGGGATGTGTCTGATCCATTAGCTCGCTAAAGTGGTGAAAACTATTCACTTTTTCTTGATTTGTTTTGTTTTATTGGGTTAGATTTCTGCCAGTTTAGTGAGATAAATTCACTTTCTAAGGGGTAAAATGAGTGCCAGAGCTGGTGAAAGGGAAGGGTAGGTCTGCATAGCTGGCAGCAAGAGAGGGAGCAGAAACGATGTTGGTTAAACCGAGCTGTTTTGATAAAGGATGGCAGCTGCTGACTGCGTTTTGTGTATTTCTGACAGCACTTGCTGCATTGAGTGTCTCAGGAGAGATTGACAGAGAGTGCTTGGTTTGTGGATCAGGCCTCAGGTAGGTGTTGAGCTGCTCAGGCAGTTCATCCTGGGGCGTTTCCCAGTGGTTGTCCAGAAATGAAGTTTGAAGGGCAGAAGGAACTTGGATTTTAGGCATGTAGCTTCAGAGGAGAATGAAGCATATTTAGGGCTGGCAAGAGGCACCACATGCTGCAATTTTGAATGTTAGTGCCTAAATTCTACCTAAAGTCTCTTTGGTTGTAGTCATTATTTCATAAAATCATAGAATGTTTTGGGTTGGAAGGGACCTTAAAGATCATCTAGTTCCAACTCCCCTGCCGTGGGCAGGGACACCTGCCGCTAGATCAGGTTGCTCAGTGCCTCATCCAGTCTGGCCTTGAACACCTCCAGGGATGGGGCATCCACAACTTCTCAACTTCTTCCTTCTGTTTAGCCAAGAGCATTGTGGTGGTGAGGATGGCTGTTACAGCAGGATACCATACTGGTACTCGGAGGCTGTATTTGGGCTTGCAGTTCTAGCATGTAGTGCTGAAAGTGATCCACAGGAGATGTTAAACAAATTCTGCAGTAGGCAAGGGAGCTCTCCACTGATGCTCTGAGATACGACAGAGCAGAGGAACAAGTTTCCACCTCACTGTAATGTTAGAGATCTCAGTGTGGTTTCTGTTACCCACTGTTTTGGGGAGGGCAGGATTGCCACTAAAAAATAACAGCGTGAGCTCCAAGGAAATCTGCCACTAGCTGGGATGCCAAGCCTGAAGCTGTCTACATCTTATTTTTAAGTTGTTCTAGATTTCTGCATCTCAACTGTCGCTCAAGGTCAAGAGAAGCAGACAACTGAGGCTACACAAATCATTCACTGTTTAGGTGCTTATCCTACAAGTTAGAATTTGCCGAAGAAATACTCATTTTTCTCCATTGTGTAGAAAACCTACCTTGGACAACAAGTTTCCGTATAGATGTCTGCATCTGACCAGATGAATATGAGTTTGGGTAACCACGCTGAGGTGTCATCATCAGCAGGGGCAGTATTGCCATCAGTTTCTGTGTGACTAATTCCAAAGCAGGAGAAAAAGTAAAGTCCACCAACACTGTTTTCTTAAATATGAGCGCTCTATGTGTTCCTGGTGACTATGTTCAGCTGATTTCTGGGTAACCCTGTGGCCGTAGGAAGGCTGTATCTGTCTTCACTTGAGTGGAAGGGATGAGAATCTGAATAGAGCTAGAGACAACCGAAGCCATGCCAGAACTCCAGGTTTGAATGAGACACCTTCCTGAGGAGGAAACATAGAGGTCTGAAATTCCCATAGTAGATTTGAAAAAAAAAAAAAGAGCAGCTGGTCTTACTTTCAGTAATCTGCTCTAGAAGAAGTCAGACAAATTAATTTACTTTAAATGCTTTAGCTGAGCAGTTGAAGTGCTGAAGCTTAGTCTCCTGAAACAACACTTGCAGGACAAAAGGGCTACTTAATTCTGCCCCATTTGTACATGTGAAGTTTTGAGGGCATATTGTTTTTGAAAGGTATTTAGAGACAGAGGAATTAGTTATGCAAATAGAGAAGTCTAGTAAGTCTTTAAATCTGTTTTCTCTCTTAATTGTGTTTTGCCAATTAAAATTGAGCTTCTGACTTGCATCCATGGGAGATTGGACATTTCTTCATAGGTTCATCCCGTATACTTTGATGTCTGCATCATTTTTACTTTATGGGAAGAAGTGAGATTAATTCCTAATATAAACTGAAGTGAATTGCTTATACATTAAGTGAACTTGAATTCCTTTGTCTTTCTGGAGCCCTGGGCTGTTCTTTTCCAGCACATGGAAGTTTTTTTTCACTTCATTATTTTCTTAGTGTCTTAATACAGCAAGAACTGCTGAACAGACTGAATTGGTAGCTGCTTTGTCTTCTGTACACATGACTGTTAATTATGAGAATACATAAATCTGTCAGAATGACACATGTATAAAAAAAGTGGTGCCAGATATGTTTCTTCTCCTTCATATAATACAGACACGTAAGAACATCTCACTTCTCCCACGGTTAAATGACTCCTGTGAAGGTGTTGGCTAAGTACAGTGTAGGCAAATGCAGATCTGCTAAATAATCTTTCATATTATTTGAGATGGCAGATTAGATGGTGTGAGCTTGTCTTGGAAGGATAAGAAGCCCCGTTGGGCATTGACATGGAAAATAAGTGTCTTACACATTTGGTGGAGGCTAGAGAGGGAGAGAAAGTAAGCAAGAAGTACCAGGCAGAGAGTGAAAGAGAAAGCAGGCCTCCCATTTATTTAATTTCATGTCATGGGATACTTGGGTCTCTCGGGGATCATATTCATGCACCTGATGCAAGCAGCCACTCCTACCGATGACTTCAAGTCTTAGAGTTACACCCATCTACATCAGGGGATGGAAATGTTCCTTAAAGAGTACTTAGCTCTTTGGGGCTTTGACCTTTAAGCTACTCTACTTTGTCATTTGTTTTCTGACCAGTCCCATTTCTGTGATTTAATTCTAACTGCTGCAAAACTTGGCTTATAGTCTACAGAACCACACAGATGAAGCAGAGGTAACTTTGTGAAACTAATTATTTAAGGAATCAACTATTTTAGTTACAAAACAGAGCTGGTTTTTCTCCAAATCTTAGTTTCGAACCTTCTCTGTTATTGTTTCTTATTAGACTAACTGATAAAATAACACAGAGAAGCTTTCAGGCATACAAAGGCTTCTTTCAGATATATCAAAATCTGTGGGTCCTGAGGGAAGTGGCAGATGAAGTTGCTAAGCCACTATCCATCATAGTTGAGAAGTCATGGCAGTCCAGTGAAGTTCCCACCGACTGGAAAAGGGGGAACACAACACCCATTTTTAAAAAGGGAAAAAAGGAAGACCCAGGGAACTACAGGCCGGTCAGTCTCACCTCTGTGCCTGACAAGATCATGGAGCAGATCCTCCTGGAAACTTTGCTAAGCCATATGGAAAATAAGGAGGTGATTGGTGACAGCCAACATGGGAAATCATGCCTGATGAATTTGGTGGCCTTCTACGATGGGGTTACAGTGTTGGTGGATAAGGGAAGGGCAACTTACACCATCTACCTTGACTTGTGCAAAGCATTTGACACTGTCTTCCACCACAGCCTTGTGTCTAAATTGAAGAGACGGGGATTTGACGGATGGACCACTTGGCAGATAAGGAGTTGGCTGGATGGTGGCACTCGAAGAGTTATGGTCAACTGTTGAGGCCAGTGACGAGTGGTGTTCCTCAGGGGTCAGTACTGGGGCCAATGCTGTTTTAACATCTTTGTTGGCAACATGGACAGTGGGATCGAGTGCACCCTCAGCAAGTTGGCCGACAACACCAAGCTGTGTGGTGCAGTTGATGTGCTGGAGGGAAGGAATGCCATCCAGAGGGACCTTGACAGGCTGGAGAGGTGGGTCCGTGCAAACCTCATGATGTTCAACAAGGCCAAGTTCAAGGTCCTGCACATGGTTTGGGGCAATCCCAAGCACAAGTACAGACTGGGCAGAGAATGTATCAAGAGCAGCCTGAAGGAGAAGGACTTGGGGATGTTGGTTGATGAGAAGCTCAATATGAGCTGGCAATGTGCTCTTGCAGCCCAGAAAGCCAACCGTATCCTGGGCTGCATCAAAAGGAGCGTGGCCAGCAGGTCGAGGGAGGTGATTCTGCCCCTCTACTCTGCTCTCGTGAGATCCCACCAGGAATACTATGTTCAGCTCTGGAGTCCCCAACACAAGAAGGACATGGAGCTGTTGGAACAGGCCCAGAGAAGGGCCACGAAGATGATCAGAGGGCTGGAGCACCTCTGCTGTGAAGACAGGCTGAGAGAGTTGGGGCTGTTCAGCCTGGAGAAGAGAAGGCTCCAGGGTCATCTTATTGCAGCTTTACAGTGCTTAAAGGGGGCCTACAGGAAAGCTGGAGAGGGACTTTTTACAAGGGTGTATAGTGACAGGACAAGGGGCAATGGCTTCAAACTGAAAGAGGGGAGATTTAGATTAGATATAAGGAAGAAATTCTTGACTCTGAGGTGGTGAGGCACTGGAAGAGGTTGCCCAGAACAGTTGTGGATACTCCATCCCTGTAAGTGTTCAAGGCCAGATTGGATAAGGCTTTGAGCAACCTTATCTAGTGGAAGGTGTCCCTGCCCATGGCAGGGCGATTGGAACTAGATGATCTTTAAGTTCCCTTCCAACCCTAACCATTCTATGGTTCTATGAAACAGAAATAGCAAACGTCAAGTTAAGGGTGTAATTCATTGCATATGTCCATGACTCATTCCATGAATACTCGTCCTTCATGCCAGTCTCTGTCTGCTGACTCCTGTGCTATGCTGACAGACCATTTGTAATGGCTCCTACTTAATTAGATCAGGAAACCAATGCAGGTGAGGAATGGCTTTGTTTTGCTTCTTACTCTCCAGTCAAGTGAACTCTTTGATGCGTTGCTGCCTGAACACTTGTGTTGGCACAAGGGAGAAAAGAACTGAGCATAGAGCAAAACAGGCTGACACTGAACAAGGGCAAGGTCTGGGCAGGCCGTCTCTAGCAGTAGGCTGTGCTCAACACAAAGTCAGGATTTATCGATACGGTCTAGAGCCTGCACTTAGGACTGCTGATCTCAGCGTATGTTGTGAAGAAACACATCCTTTGAATCTATTATCTGGCTCCCCTCTCTCTTTTCAGCTCAACCTACTTATCCTGGCAATTTCAGATGTCTGTGTTATGACTCATATATCCCTACTGTCCCTTCCCCTACCTTTCTGGTCTGTTGTGCACGTTTTCATGTGATATCACCATACTGAGAACTAGGAAATGCAGGTATCTCACCGTTCTTTCCTTTCTCTTGCTGTAGGACATTTGTTGTTGCCTTTGCACATTATCCTCTTTTCCACCCATGCCTCTTAAAACTATTTTCCATTCACCACAGAATTTTCTCCTTGAGCTATTCTTCTGCAGATTCATTTTATGATACCTGCCTGTGTCTTCCGTCAATTCCAAGAGCATCTAGGTTACTCAGAACTTTATAAAACTCTGGAGTGTTTAAAGTAGATACATGAAAATAGATTTTGTGAAGTGAAGGTGAGAAGAACCTACTGAAACTCATTTTATGGCTAACTCATCACAGCTGGTCCAGTGTGCACGGTGATCACCACCTCCACCTTGGTGTCCTGTCACAAACTCAAAGGGCTATTGCATAAAGGATAAGAGCTGTTCTGCGATGGATTTTATCTGTGTACAGTAATTCTCAGTTTAATTGTGTCCCTGTTTCTGAAACTAGGAACAGTACATTCCCAGGAATTATGTTTCTGAGAAACAACGGCAGCACAAAATGGCATGCTGCACTGCTGGGAGTGACCCTTTGAAATAAAATGAATGTTCTCTGACATTCTTTCTCTCTTCATTGTAGCTTAACTGGCATCAATACAAAGGTTTACATCTGTATTAAAGATGTTGGTGATTGCTGAATGCATGATACATGGATGGCCATTATCATCTGCAGAGAGTTAGTGTACTATGCACATAATCAATCAGATTCTGTTCATGTCAGGAGCTGGCCAGCTCATTACAGCCTGTATCACATTAACCCTTGCAGCGGAGTGATAAAAGGCAGAAATATTCTGGAACAGGCCAAGAAGTGATCCAACCTACCTACTTTTTGCCTGCCAACCCTGTAGGCACATAGATTTGTTAGACACCAACCTGGTCAGCCTGAACATTTACATTTAGCCACTCATGTCTAGTCTTGAGTCTATTACTCACTTGAAAGAGGAGCTCATTTCCCGCTTAGCACTGTCCTGATGTTCAAATTCTAGGTGATCTGGTACTGGATCTGGTCAGCAAAGCAACTGTCATCATCTGACATGCTGTCATCTGCCTTTTGCATGATGGGCTAGTGGTAAAAACACTCACCTGGAAAGTGGGAGGTGGAGAGCAGGAGGCAGGAGGGAGCCTGACTCTGGTCTTGGACTGTGGGCTGTGCCTGGAGCGAGGGCAGAACTGGGATTCCAGACCATGCTGCCGGGGCTCTATTGTTTTATCCAGTGCAAATAATTGAATTAGAGTAAAAAGAGAATTGAGAGCAAGGCCTGGAAGGCCAGCTTTGGAATGTGCCTACACTCCAGCAATCGGTAAAGCAGGCCAGTAAAATAATAGAGGAAATAATGTATTTTCTGGAAGAGTTAAATAACACTGATAAAGTTACTTCAGCTGTGAGATATATAGATTTAAGGACTTTTATTGACTTTATTATAAAGGAAATCATATAATCTATCTGGCCTCATAATCTATGAAAGGCCTTGATCCCTGGCTTTGCTGCTCTACTGATGCTTCACAGCCATGATGCCGGCTTAACTGGCCGTATCAAGCATAAGAGGAGACAGAGCTTCAGCAACAGCTGGAGGAAAATTCTCTATCTGTAAATCAGTCATTTTGTCATGACCTTTACAAGGAATCGGAAAAAACAAAGAACCCCATCTTTCAGCTCTCATGGCAGTTAGGTTAGCGTGGCTGTGGCTTTCTGTGCTCAAGTCATTGCTAATTTCCATGATAACTCTCAGGCTCTACAGAATGCTGAACTCGTGATGAGGGATAGTCCAGCGCACGTCTGAGGAGTCCAAAGATGTCCCCAGACATGTGCTCCCATCTCTGGAATTGACTGTGCTGGGATCTGAATCCCTATAAACAGCCGGGGAACCTCTTAAAATAGCCTTAATTTTTGCAGTGAGATGATGACATCTTTGAAACTATAGTCAGACTTTGAAGCTGACAGTAGCAAAGCTGAAGCTTCTGGAACTGCAGCCCCAGATCCTGGCACTGCTGTCTGCTCTTCACCCTGCATTTGGTTTATAATCGTTGGCATAATTTTTGAGTTATTGGAATTTCAAGAATAAGAAATTCTTCTAATCTAAACAAATAAAATAGCACTATAAATAACACAATCTTCATTGTGACTAAATTAAGTGAAACAAGAAGTTATTAAACACATTTCAATTCATTGCCATAGCTTCTCTTAAATTTTATGTGAAGCAGGAAGCTGCAGTTGAAAGCAGGAAAAGACAAAGGTTTCAGACTGAGCCAAGGATGTGGCACAGCTGGGAAAAAAGTAAATATAAATCTCAGGCGAAGTATTGCTAGCAGAGGCATTAAATGAAAGAGGAATTTTTCTATGTGATACCAATATGACCTTAGCTGAATTCTTACACCAATTTATCTGCCTGTGTTAAAAAGCACGAAAAAGATTCAAACTGGAACAGGTGCAGGGAATGGTGGAAGAGGAAACCCACTTTAGGAGGGCAGACTCAAAAAATTTTATATTTAGCCTGACTGATGAAAGTTAAGAAAGGATGTGAATAGTTTATAAATACATTTTGTTGGTCAGCAGAATAGAGAATAAACACAGTTAGGAACTACTCAGTCTTAACTGACTCTCGAAAGAAGGCATAAGGCTGTAAACTGATACAGGTATATTTAGGGTGAATGTTAAAAGATCACCTGAAACCGCCGAAGCAACAAGATCGTGATTTTGTCCTTTTCCTTTTAGGACTAATGCCCAGCCCTAAACTGTGTCAAGTCCTCACCAGTTGGGAAGGGACCAAAGAAACAGGAAACACAAGAAGAAGAATTTGGTCAGGAGAAAAACTGAAAGGACATGATGTGAGATTTGGGAAAGAGATTAGCTAAGGGATGGGGTGGGGGACACTGAGTGCCCAGGGAACTGGTGGAAGCTGCTTGGTTGCTGGGCTCTCCTCGGAAATGGAGGTGGAGGAGGGAGTGCACATGTCACGTCCCCTCAAATTGTTGGGATCCTTGATGTCACACATCCTCCTTCTGTGGACCTAGGGGGCCAGTTTGGCCAGACCAGGAGAATATTGGAAGCTGCCTTCTATAGGGCTCTCAGAGGAAAAAATGTTACGTTTAGCTTGGACTTCTCTGTGCAGGAAAGAATTGTATGTTGTAGTCCTATGTACAGCAGGGTAATGGCACTCCATAGGAACAGTCCTTATGGTTTTCTCCTCCTACTGTCTTCAGAAAAAGACCCCCAAAACCCTACTCTTCCTCTAGTCAGCAATGTTACAGTTAGTCTGAAGATTTGTTTTGCCTCGGAGAGAACTGATTAATTACACATAAGGTTCATTAGAAACCTGCTGACTAGTATTACTCTGCAATTATATCTTTGGGAAACCTCTCAGTTTTTTGGCTGCTTTCTTTTATTGAGAGGCATGGCAAAAGGCTTCAGGTTTCATGTCAAGCTCTGATCACAGTAGTAAAGCTGGACAGAGCTGGTTGCAATGACAGCTGCCTGTGCGATATGGACATACAGCAGGGATTGATTGTAAGGTTCTTTTAACCTAAAAGTGGAAAAATGCTTCTTGGATTAATATCTTTACATGTCAGTACTTCGTTCACTGCATAGAAATGAGTGAGAGGCCGGTCAGCCTTGACAATGGTATATGCCAGAATCTGTCTTGTGAAGACATCTTTCAAGCTCTTGGCATTGTTAGGTTTTTAATGTCTCTAAGAATCAGATAAGAATAGAGAGAAACTCAGGACATTGCAGTAAGAGCCAAGTGCAAAATTGCTGAGACTATTTCAATAGGAGCGGAAATGAAAAGATTTCCCACTTTCTTTGGGAAACCTCATTAGAGTTCACACCAGATTCAGACTGGAAGCGTAATTCCAACAATGTTGCTCGAAGATGTTTTGTAATTACCCTTTTATCTTTCCTTGTGAGCTCTGCAGCTAGTTCCAGTCTCCATGAATGCATTGGAAGAATGAATGCCATGTCCTGAGGATCATTTGTTGTTTCCTCACCAAAATCTCTTCAGATTCCATTTGATGTGAAATAGGTTATTGCTGTGATATGACAAGATACCATATATTTAACATGTAAATAAATACATCACTGCTGTTGTTGGGTGACCTTCTGCATTCAGTGTGAGACACCAGAGAGATTCTTGTTTATCCCTATTTTACCTGGACTCATTTTTCAAGTCCTTATTGTTAAACAACCTGGAGTATAACCCTAGGAAGACACAGGTTAACATATAATAGCCTTAAGTGAAAGTGATAATTTTTATTGAACATTTTACTATTAACCATTCCTTGACGAAAGCCAAAAAATCCCCTCAAAAGTCTCCAAACCCAAGCCCTCTTTAAACACTTGTATTTTAACTGCCCTAGGAAAAAGAGTTTATCAATGCTATGAAAATAAAATAATGCTCAGAATCTGTCATGATGTCTACTGGGAGAGCAAGTTTCATGGGGCCATCTGAAGTCTGCAACTTCTAATAGGTGTTTCTTTGACATTAACCTAAATAGTAATAATCTGCATTTACCAGAGGTCACACTAATTGTGGAATAGTGCTTCTCCTGAGTTTGAAGTTTAGTGTTTTCTCTACCCTGTTTTGCACATTGTCTCTTTCAACACTGTCCTTTTTTACAATAGAACTGTTGGACACATGTTGAAGCATATTCTTTGTCCATATTCTTTCATGAATATGGAATAAAGCATATATTCATTTTAATATAAACTTTAAATAAAACATATAGTTTTAAATATACCAAGCAATGCACCTGAAAGAAATGAAGACCTAGAAATATTTTGCCATCAGATAGACTTGTTGGCTTTGATTCATTTTTACATTCTTTGCCTGGCACCATTAAAAAGATAGTCCTGCCTTTGTCTGAGATTTCTCTCACCTGAATTTAGGTGTTCAGCCTAACTAAGAGTTTAGTCTAGGCTGCCTCTGTCACTGAGACAGGCCCTGCCATGTTTCGTCTTGCTCGCTTCAAACAGCTGGTCCAGGGTGGGATGTCCCACCCTCAGAAGCGTTTCCCTCCCTGCCGTCACTACAGCTAGAATTCAAGATGAGCTTGGAATAAGTGTTCAACCTTTGAAGGATCACCTTGAGATGGCGTGTAGTGAATGTGCACTCTTTAGGTAAATGTGATTTTAACTCCAAGGTGTTGAAACCTATTACCATGGTTTGTTTAGTCTTAATTATGGCTAGGCCTGTTTTAAGTAACAAGCTTTAATACCGTTACTCTCCGTAATTAGTATTTTACTTACTAGAGCTACTGGTTTCATAACCCGCTCATGAGAAGCTGGTGCTTTCACCTCTTGCTCAAAAGTCTGTGTCCATAGGCCATTCAAAAGTATTTGCTTAACTTGTATTAGTTATGGTATCTCTTGGACGGCATGCACTTGAGATACATAAGAAGTGGGCAGTTTACACAGATTAAAACCATGTGATTTGTAACAAACATGCATTTAAGAAAAGGAAACATTTGGAACTCATTAGTTTTGTGAGCACTTCTTGCAAATAGATGTAACTCTAATGATCTTAAGGGTCTATGCAAGAAAGAGAAGGACTTTATCTTCCTTGACCTCTGAGGCGGAATGATTGGCAAGTATTGGGACTTAATTTGTTGGAAAACAAGTGATGTCATGGTTTAAATGACTTTGTCAATGAGTGCAGTAAGAATTATGAAGACGCAAATCACAGGGAATGAAAGAAATTTGGTTCCACATCGTTTTATTATCATGAAATGTTTTCAGTAATGCATTTACTCTAGTATTTTCTGTGCTGATTTACAGTAACATCTGTTAGTCAGAGAAGTCCAATTTTTAATAATTGTCTTGACAGGGCACAGAAAGATCAAGTAGCTAGCTCAGGGTCACACAGAGAGTGAGGTTTAGTTTGTGTTTGCAAAGAAGTATTGCCTGGATCCCAGCCTTTTATTTAGCCAGTAGAGCTCATATTCTCAGTAATACTTAGAACTTGTTCCATATAGCACATGATTAAACTGCTTATGGCTACAGCTTCAAGACTTAACTGTTATTTGAATTGGAACCTAAAGCACTGCTATTCAGAGTGCCAATTAAAGACATTAGATAGAAAAGTAAACAAAGCATGATTTTGTAATGTATAGCTCCCATCATTTGGAAAAGCCAAGCTTGCAGAGCACAGTGCAGCTGCTAACAGCGTAATAACTAATGTGCAATATTTTAATCCAGCTGTTTAAAAACATTTTTTTACATTATTTTTAGACAACCGGGAACAAAAAAGGTCTATTCTTTTTTTACATGTTTGTTATTTAACACACCAAGCTGGTAATTTTTAAAACACGTGATACTTCTCATCTCTTTAAAATTTGTTATTTACTTAAAGAAGGACCTTCATTTTGAGGTCTTTTTTGAATTAAAAAAAGTTATCTAAAAGGAATATTTGGAGAATAAAAATTCTTTCTTTTAAAAGATTGAATCTATGACTATTGAAATAATAATTTCTTTTAATAAAAATTTAGGCATATAGTGCTGCAGAATCTAAAATTTGATGGATATACATTCCAATTAGAAGTCATTTGGCAAAATCACTGCAGTGGATTGCTCAGGGGTCCAGCGGGTTGGTATGGATGCATAATAGCTGTGTTCAAGTCATAAAACCATCAGATTGGCCTTAGCAGTTCAAAGCAAGGGTCCCTTTTACCATTATCCTGGCTCCGACAATGGCTGTAAGCAGATGCTAGGAATGAGTGGGAACAGGACAAGCATGCGTTGGTGCTTCCAACGCATTACTGTACCCTCCCTGTTCCAGCTATCCTGTCAGCTTAGGAGCTTTCCTGAATCCATTGTAGTTTGCCTCTTTTGTAATCTTCGGCGGATCTGTCCAGTAAGTGTGTGCCGTACTTTCCCTTGGGATGACGTACGTGTGCCTTATCTGTGACACCCCTTGTCGAGGAGCTGCACAAGTTTACAGGCTGCTGCCACCTCCTCCTGCTTGCTTCGGATGTGGCTCTTACAAGCTTGCTAGTTTGATGGCTCCTAGCTCTTTGTAGCAGAAGATGCCATACGTAGTTGAACCTTTCAACTTTCAAGGTTCAACGTAGTTGAACCTTGATTCTAGTTGAACCTTTCTTCATGTTACCCAGAACTGTCGACTCACCTAAATTTTTCAGGATAAACCAGCCTAACCTACCTTGGAAATCTCTGCCATGATTCCCAGTTCTCCTCAGGATGTATTTCAAAGTATTATTTACAGACTTATCCAAGAGACCTTTTCATGCTTTCTGCTTTGCACAATTTTCAGTGTTTAACAACCCAGCTTTCTACCCTTCAGGTCTGTCTAGAGTAATTTTTATTTGGAAACTCTGTAACACACTCGAGTTTACTGCCTGTGCAATAATCTTTACGCCATGATAGGAAGAAGATTCACTTTGAATTATGTTTGATTAACTGTCTTCCACTGTTCTTGTTTCCTTGTTTTTAACATCCATGATTTAATCTTATTTTTAATCTCCTTAATCAAAAACTAGTGTGCTATGGCTATAAAATCTCAGGTTCTCAAATATGACGGTGACAGGACTGAAAAAAGTGTAGATATTTTTAGTACACTAATATTACAAATGAAAACGACCCTGGTATCTTGCTGTAGTTCTATGCACTGTATCAATTCTTGTTCCCTACAATGTGGCAGATATGCCTGAAAAAATAAAGTACGGTGAAAGCACCAAATTTTTTAAAAAATCTATTACAGTCATAAGCTTCTTCTGCATAAATGACTCGCTTTTCTCATAATCAGAATGTGCTGTTTTAATTTTAAGGTTAATGTTGGCAACCTTTCTCAATGTTCTCCAAAATATTCAGCTTCATCACGTCTCAGGCTGTGGTGAGGTGTTTGGCACAAACACCAAATAGATTGGCAGAAACAAACCCTAACCGTCCTTGAGCCCTTATTGCTGCACTTGTGTCTGATCACTCGGTTTCCTGATGTGTTTCTCTGTAAGTACAGAGTGTCGTTACAGGATGGAGTGTGCAAAAGAGAGAGGGTGAACGATAGGGGCTGCTTAAGCCAGCACTGACGCTGAAGAGATGCATGTGCAAATGCGACTGTGGTATTGCAGAATATGTTTTCAAAATAAAGGTTGCCTGCCTCACTTTATCCGCTTTGACACTTAGATGCTGAAAAAATAGATGTGAAAGAACTGGGAAAACTGTGTAAGGGTCTCTTACATCAGAAAGGAAGAGGAAAGAAAGTATGGCATTAAGTAAGCACTGCTGGGGAAAGTGGTTGGCTCAAGCAGTGAGATGCAGGATGACTCTTGTCCAGAGCTCTCCCAGGGTAGTCAGCTGGCCAAAAAATAAAATTTGTTGTGCTTTTGGTAACAAATAGTACTGCCAGTCTCAGACATTCCAAAATCATGAATCAGGCCCCAGAAATCACAAGATTAAGAAGAAAAGGAGAATTTTTAGAAACAGTCCACGTTTGGAGGTATTTCTATCCTGTTTTTTCAATCTTTACTGTACATTATGACATATTTTCAAAGTTTTCTTCCACATCCTTGAGGAATAACAGATACTCTTAAAAACTGAGATTTTCACCAGAAGACATGACTTGAAGAGCTTTGGCTTCATGGAAATGACTGACTATCAGAAAATTTGGTAATACATTCAAAAGGGTTAGCAACAAAGAGTAAAAGAGTGGGGAAATGAAGTAGAAAGGCTTCAGAAAGATTAAACTGCTTCTCTGAGCGAGTTGACTAGCACTGTTACTGAAATTAAACTGAGGCTGCCCAGATGAGAAAAGATTGTAAAGATTTTATCGATTAACCTTTTGCAAGGAACACACATCTCATTTTTCCTGGTAAAACAGAACAGGCTCCAAAGAGCAAAATGCGGTGATTTAGAAAACGCTTAAAGGAGAAGCAATGACAGGATTTATGGCATTCCTAAAAATACAGAAAATAACAAAAATGTGGGAATGTTGCCTCTGTCACTTACACAATCCTTGCATTTTGGTAGTATTATATAAAGACCTTATAGGGCAGAAACACAAAAATTGCCAAATCCAGCTAAGATATGTAGTTTTCTGTTTCTAGAGTTATCAAATTCAGCAATAATTTTTTACAGGCAGCCGGGAAGAACAATGAAGAGCTGTAAAGAACAAAATAATCTATTTTGATGACAAATACTACCCTGAAGTTCAGAAAATTTGGAGGCACGTTGGTGCTAAGCAAAACCAGCTTAGGAAAAAGGCATAAGGTCCTTCATTTCATAATCATCACAACTAAGATGGGTATTATTATATAAGAACAAAAGGTCCCAGAGAAGCGTTGCCAGCACTTGACAGTTCAGGCATTGTGATTCTTCAAAGAGAAGCAGCAGAAGGAGTAAACATAGTCTGCAGCAATTAGACCAGCATCTAACTTTACAGCAAATTCACCTGGATTTTGCAAAGAGGCAGGAGGCCTGACATGCATCAGGACTGCAGAAAGGGAAGCAGAGAGAAAGAAATGACATATGAAGTCCGGATGCTCTACTGTGTCCAAGGAGCAAAAAGGACACCCAGGGGAGGAAGTGTAAAGCTGCCTTTTTCTGGGATGCAATGTTCCTGCATCCAGACCCTTGGAGGAACTTCCAGCAAACTTAAGGCTGTTTGGGGTTATGTATTATCTGGCAATGGACTCAAGGGGACAGTAAAGCAGATGGGGATCAGCTTAGAGAAATACTATCTCCTGTGGAAGCAGTAGGAAAAAGAAGGGGAGGTTCTGAACCTAAATTCTCATTTTCTAGCGAGCATAAGAGCACTACTCTACAGCCGTATGATTCCCTTTCAGGCTTCGCACGTCAGGTTTGCAAGCAAAATCTTTGGGCTGTGGAACCACACTGTCAAAATAGGCAACAAGCTTTACAAACACCATGTTCTACATTGTGCTACCATGGTAGGTTTAATAGCCAGATGTCAGGGAGGGATATTATGGATACTAGGAAGGGAAATAAATTACAGGATGAAGGTGTTAAAAAGACAAGGCTGTACACTGGGTAAATGTGCAAGGAACTACTAATAGAAGAAGGGGCATGTAGACAGAGGAAAATACAGGCTGCATAGGTCAACTCCATCTATTTCAGACTTGCCTTCCTTGTCCTCTAGTTCTTATTCTGAAAAGTAAAGGAGCAAAAATCAGAAAAAAAAAAAAAAGAAATATATTGCAACATTCTGAGCCATTTCATTTTCCTTCATACAAGGCAAAAGTGAGTGGGGGAACTTTCTGGGAAGGCAACTCTTTGCCTACTTCAGCTGTTAAAAATAATAGTTGTAGCTCTCAGCCTGCTGATCTCTGAAGCCAGACAGCTTTTCTGACCAAATGAGTATGAGTTCGTGGATAACTGGTTTAAGTTATTTGTTGATCCTAGCTGAGAGTTTTCACCAGGTCAGGATGGCTTTATATTCAGAAAAAAAATGTAATGATAGCTGTGTTGTTTATTGCACTGTGCTAGATACATCTGTATTGCTAGATCAGGAACCTGGAACTAAAGAGTTGCCTCTTTTTCTGTCCACTTTCCTCTTTCTTTAATGCCTCTGCCTCCAGAGATAGATCCATACCTACACGTTAATGAACATCACATCCCTTCTGTCTTTCATGTGGGACAACAGTGATGGTGTTTTATCTTCTTTACAGTAGTTTCCTTTTTAGGAATGTTAACATGAATATATAGATTTGTACAAGATTTTGTGACTCAATAATGAAGCAGAAATATTGAGCATTTAAAAAGTGACCTTTAATATTTGTAGGGTTGTGGTGAAAGAATATATATAGTATAGTATATATAGTATTGACACAGAAACAATTTAAAAGACTGAACATCACAGGGCAGCTACAGTATTAGTTGCTGACGAATCTCTCCGAGGGTGGACTCCTACAACTCAGATGCCGGGAACAGGACGAACGCATGAAATTTAGGCAGCAGGTTGTGGACTAAAACTTCTGAAAGTCCTCAGCTGTGCTGTAATTAGTTACAGTGGTATGAACACCAAATTAGCTGTGCACTAAGCTCAAGACACAGTTAAGCAGCCATAGGGACTTCAGGGCTGAGCAGACTCTGCTTTGTTCAAACATAGCTAATACAAGCAACACATCTGCTGATGGTTAAAGAGCCCTCAGCGTGGCTGGGAGACAATGTATTGTAAATTGTATGAGCAAATTATTGTTGGCTCTGCCTGTTACTATGACAGTAATGGTGTGTAAAATATGAAGCTATAGCCAAGGTCAGGATGGACGGTATCTCAATGAGTGAGATACTGAGGTATAACTTTCAGTGTCGTTCTGGCCAAGTATAAATTTATGCTTACTATGTTGTTTAATGTGGCACAGCTTAGGTCTCTGAAGACAGAACAGAAAACCGTGCCGGCTTTAATTCTCAGTTGGTTTATTTAAAGATAAGAATAGATACAAGTAACCCTGTATAGATAGCTATTCCATATGCAATATTTACTCCTGTTCTTTGCAGCCTTGTTGTAACAGTCCAAAATGTAGAGAGGCATTCTGCTTATGTGAATTTAAGAGATGACATAACTTATTGGTGCTAAGATTTGCTTGTATCTGAACTGTCAGAAATATGAGATCATCCTTCTTCTTTCTTACTTAAGCTGACCTTTTCCTCTAGAAAATATTTTAACCATAATTTCCATTACAGTCCTGCTTTAGGCATTACGTACATGCACAAAAAAGAACATTTTAAGAAAAGAACACTTTCACTCCCCTCTCCAAACTTGAAAACACTACCTATCCTGATATTCCACATCAAATGGAAAAAGTAAATAGGGGGAATGAGGTAAGCTGGCAACTAGTTGTGAACAGTGTAATAAGTAACAGTCTTAGCACCCCAACTGAGAATCGTCAGGCATACTTGACCTAACTTGCTCCATATATTATTTACCTTACTTTGGAAGACATGCTCAGTTGCTTTTAATTTCACTGCCACAGCCTAGCAGTCATTTTGGTTTATTCTCAACTGTACTATGTTTAGTAACACATCCAAGGAAAACAGAACAGAAGGGTGAAAGCTCAAACAACTTGATCACTTGTTGCCGAATCTTATATTTGAATTCTAGAATGATGATTTAAAGCAAACTAGAGCTAACCTGTTCCTGGGCTAACCTGAATAACTGAATGACTAAACCAGGCCCTGAAAACCACAGGCATTGCAGTATGATGGTGGGAATTACTACCTGGTTCTTGCAGGTAGTTTTACAATAATTTGTTTTCCAGGTTGAGAAGCATAGCAACTTTGTTGAAAAGCTACACACTTAGTTTAGCAATGCATGTTTTTTAGAAACACAGCAGTGCTGAGATGATTGTTCTTCGCCTTAATTTCTTGAATTAAATATATTATCTGATGCCATATACCAGAGGACAAAGAGTGTTGCAATGCTGGAGAGCTGACTGGCCCAACAAAATATGATGTTATTGTTTTCTTTACATGTGAGTGAGATTGAACTCTTTCCTCACATCATCGTCTGTCTTGCTGACTCTTTTCAGTCTGGAGTTCTCCTTAGTAACTGGCCTTCCGACTGTCTTGCTCTCTTGTGCATGTCCTTGAAGCATTTGAGTCCCTTGATGTCTGCTGACAGGCTCAAATCTCGGAAAGGAGGGCTAGTAACCCTACAGGACTCCATGGTATATATCGTCCCCCATCCTCTGTTTTAGCCACAGAGCTCCTTCTTTGGATAGAATCAAGCTGCTCCATTCCCAATTAAATGTTGAAAGCCTGCACAAGTCAAGCCTTGCCTCTCATACGTTAGATTGCTTGTCCAGGCTCCCTCTTCCTTAATGATCTCAAAGGGAGCTTCTGATTTCTTCTTTTCTCGTTTGTGACTTCAAGCTTGTGTGGAAACTTGTTAGAATCTGTGTGTCATTTATGCACATTTTCCCCCTTTTTCCTGCTGCCTTCCTCTGCTTACTGCTTCTCTTTTGTCCCTTGCCCCCATACTTCTATTGATGTCCTCCTATGGATGAACACCTGTTTTTCCAAGGTGCCAGGGCAGGATGTTGTAAAAGGCTTTTAGATCCTTCCTTATTCCTCTGATGCACTGGCACCTGTAGTACCTCTGGATTAAGGTTGTATGCAGCAGGCAATGCTGCAGAAAACACCTTGGGAAGCAACTACAACCTGATTAAAAGCAGTCAATAAGACCAGCATGTCAGCATGGTTCATACAGTGCAGTAGTCAAAATTTGCAAATGAAACCCTTAGGTTCTCCATCCTTCCTACCTTTTTTTGTCAGGGTATGTCTCCTCCATCTCTTGAGTATCCTCAGACTTGGTGGTGCTTCTCTGATGAACACCTTGGAGTCAGCCAACCCAGGAAGTGTGTCCAAGCTACATCCAGCACAAACCAATAGTAGTGAGATCAGGACAGAAAAACTCATCAGTCAGCACCACTTTACAAATACGGTGTTATTCACTGCTAGGGAGTGGGAAACCTAAATCAGTTCTTCCCTCAGAAGAGTACTGGAGGAGAACAGTATTAATGGGCTTATGGTAATAAAGGGCAGTTTCCAATATTCCTTTTGAAGCTAGGATGCTCTGTAGAAATAAATGCAAGTTTCATGGACCTTGACAGATTACTTTGTATCAAAGTAAGTGAATGTTACTTGGAGGAGTCTGGAGCTGGCCTCTAATCAATTCTTTTAGTGTTGTTTACACTGTTTTAACCCAAAATTAAAATCCCAAAGGGATAGAGTATAAGACAGTTCTCTGTAGCATTTTCTGTTGGCTTCTCAGTGTGGTCCCAGTTATCAGTCTAATCTTCACTTGCCTGATAGTCCTGTGCACAGCCTAGAGAGCACCAGTGATTGCTCAGTGCTCTGGATTTGAGACTAATTGCCATGCAGTGTATATGATAGCCATTGTCATGCTTGTCATCACTTATCTGAGTCTCTTTGTAGGTTGAACTGTGTCTTATTAAAGTCATAGAACGGTTTGGGTTGGAAAGGGACCTTAAAGATCATCTAGTTCCAAACCCCCTGCCATGGGCAGGGACACCTCCCACTAGATAAGGTTGCTCAAAGCCTTATCCAGCCTGGCCTTGAACACTTCCAGGGATGAGTCATCCACAACTTCTCTGGGAAACTTGTTCCAGTGCCTCACCACCCTCAAAGTCAAGAATTTCTTCCTTAGATATAGTTGAAATCTACCTTTTTTCGGTTTAAAGCCATTGCCTCTTGTGCTATCACTACATCTGCTTGAGAAAACCCCTCTCCAGCTTTCTTGTCGGCCCCCTTCAGGTAGGCTGCTAGAAGGTCTACCCGGAGCCTTCTCCTCCAGGCTGAACATGTCCAACTCTTTCAGCCTGCCTTCAGAGGAGAGGTGCTCCAGCCCTCAGATCATCTTCATGGCCCTCCTCTGGCCCCACTCTAACGGCTCCATGTCCTTCTGTTGGGGGCCCCAGAGCTGAACACAGTAGAGGAAGGCAATAAGTCTCCAGGCCTCAGAAAGAACTGTGTTCCTAACAGTGATCCCAGCTTCTCTCCTGAAATGGAAGATGCCCTTCTCTTCACCTTTATAGCTCTGCCCCGTCAGCAGCTTCTACTCTTTGCTTTTATTTCACTCAAATGTTCTCAGTTGCCAGCTGGTTCTTCCATCCCAGTGACTGAATCACAAGTCAGGCTAGGGCTGTGTGTGACATACTGAATGGTATCTCAAGAGGTAGTAAATAAAGGCTTGTTTATTCAAAGGAAATGAAATACAAGATAATGAATAAAATTCATTGATTTTTGCTTAAGAAAATAAGTCTGGTGAGATTCGATGAGTAGATTTTTTGCCTGTGTTTATTTTTAAAAAAGTGCATGGATGCCAGAGTTCCAGGTATTTTTTTAGGATAAGTTCATGAATTCTTCAGATGCGACTTTGAAGCTTTTCCCAACCTTTGAAAATATAAGTAATAAAATTGGGTGGGTTCAGTGCCTCAGATGGAATCTCCTAGACGTAAAATCCATCTACTAAGGTGTTTCATATTTTCTAAAAGCCAAAATCGTGCAAACTGCAGCCCAAACTACGAGGTGCTTGTTAAGCGTAGGCAGAAAACAGTGTCAAATGTTCTTTAGGCTGCCTTTCATAATCACTTGTTGGCTCCACTCCTGCAGGACCTCCTACAAGGAGGTCTTGGCCATGTTCTAAAATAATACATTTATCCATAGGCAGCAAAGGCTACAGCTGCAGCCTGCTGTTTGTGTGAGATTTAAACACCAATGGAAAGGTCTTTTAACTTCTCTGAATTCCTCATTAAAATGCTGGTGTGATTTTCTGCAGCCACCTCAGCTGAGAGTAGCAGTCCAACAAAGAAGCACTGGAAGAGATTGGTATTGTATGTTTCTCTTTGAAATGTGACAAACTGAGAAATAAACTCGGATCCCCCATCAAGAAAAATTGGAGAAGGAAAAGTATTTTCACCACTAGCCACTGAGGGTGGGGATTCCACGGAGGCAGCTCTCCAGCAAGGAGCTGGTGGTGAGAATTTTAAGGAAAGACTGCGGTCTCAAAATGCTGCAAGTCTTTGTGGATGCTGTTGTCTTCTTTTAAAATTTTTTTTTTTTTTTGTATTGCGGTCTTTTCTCTAGCTGTGCTTTTGCCTTTTTGACACGACTTAGTCTGCCTTTACTGTATCTTCAGATCTCTGGAAACGCAGAGAAGACAGGATAGGAATGTCAGGGCTGTATATCTATGTGTATGATTATGAACAGGTTTATTTGTCCAAGGAATAATGAAAACCAATGGCCTGAAGCTGAAGCCAGGCAGTCATATTGGAAATAAGACATGAGTTTTTAACAGGGAAAAGATTAGCCTTTGGAAAATACCACTATGGAGAATGTTAGTGTCTCCATCTCTGGACATCCTCAAATCAGACCAGACCCCTGGCACTAGGTCTGTGTGCCGGACCCACCAGAGCCAGGCGCAGATGCTTTAGCCAAGCAAGACCTGCTGGGCCAGCACTAGAATAACTGGATGTGATTTAAAGACCCAAGAAGTCAGACTATGTGATCCAGTTCTAGCACATTCTCCTTAATTTTAGAATATGAAAAGCTTTGTAAGGAAAATAAGAGCACTGAAATTCAGACCAGCTTGAGATTGACAGGCTCAACCCTGTTGCATGCTTGCTTTTACTAGATGTGTAATGACGTAGTTAAAAGGTATAGTAAATAGTTTTACTTCAAGTTTCCTAAGGTGTGTGAGCTTTTCAAAGCAGTTTTTCAAGACTGGCATGTACCTGATTTATAGACATTTCGTAAGGCAAATGTAGTCAATTTTGTCATATTTTTATGACTTGTGCTAAAGGGTAACAGATTTGCTACCTTTTCCTTATGAATCAGAGAATCATAGAATGATTTGGGAATACAAGTCCATGGGACCTGATGAGATGCATCTGTGGGAACTGGCGGATGAAGTTGCTAAGCCACTGTCCATCATAGCTGAGAAATCGTGGCAGCCCAGTGAAGTTCTCACCAACTGGAAAAGCAGGAACATAACAACCATTTTTAAAAAGGGGAAAAAGGAAGACCCAGGAAACTGCAGACCAACCAGTCTCAACTCTGTGCCTGGAAAGATCATGGAGCAGATGCTAAGGCACATGGAAAAGAAGGGGGTGATTGGTGACACTCAACATGGCTTCACTAAGGGCAAATCGTGCCTGACAAATTTGGTGGCATTCTATGATGGGCTTACAACATTGGTGGATAAGCGGGGAGCAACTGACATCATCTACCTGGACTGTGTTCAGCTCTGGAGCCTGCAACATAGGAAGAACATAGAGCTGTTGGAACAGGTTCAGAGGAGGGCCATGAAGATGATCCGAGGGCTGGAGCACAACTCCTCTGAAGACAGGCTCAGAGAGTTGAGGTTGTTCAGCCTGGAGAAGAGAAGGCTCCGGGGTGATCTTATTGCAGCCTTCCAGTACTTAAAGGGGGCCTACAGGAAAGCTGGAGAGGGCATGTAGTGACAAGACAAGGGGTAACTGCTTTTAATTGAAAGAGGATAGATTTCGATTAGATCTAAGGAAGAAATTCTTGACTCTGAGGTGGTGAGGCACTGGAACAGGTTGCCCAGAGCAGCTGTGGATGCTCCATCCCTGGGATGTTCAAGGCCAGGCTGGATGAGGCTTTGAGCAACTTGATCTAGTGGGAGGTGTCCCTGCCTGTGGCAGGGGATTTGGAACTAGATGATCTTTAAGGTCTCATCCAACCCAAACCGGTTTATGATTCTATGGTTCCATGATTCTATGATTTTGAGTGGTAGCTCATCAACTAAGCGAAGAAGGCCTGGTTTTGTTGGATGCAGGATGTAGTACTGTGTGGCACATTCAAGTGTACTGAAATGGATGGGACCGTGTGCTGAGTATTAGGATGAAAGTTTCAGAGTCAGACTGGCATTTAAAATTTGTTACTCACATGTGACCAGAAACATTTTACATTGAAAAATACTGTCTGTTTTCAAAAGCTTAAAATAAAAAAATCTGAGTTTGACATTCTTACAATGATTATTCTGAGACGAGTCCATGGTGGCCCTGGAGAAGCCAGAATTACGTACAGCATGAGTGACAGCTGTAAAAATCAACCCTGTTACCAGAGGAAACAATTACGGAGATAGGAAAAAGAGAAAGTTGAAAGCAACTGAAATTAGAAGGCATTTTTCGTTCTAACATCCCTTGAAGAGAAATATGAACCTGTATCTCTGTCTTGGAGGTGAAGTTTAAAAGAGTGCTTAGTTTTATTTATTGTTCAGAATATCTGAGATTCAGCTTTTAAAATGGCAGCCACAGTCAGTACTGCATGAATTTGAGATGGCTTTGTGTCTGAAAACCTTTATTAGATGGTTTGTTGCACTTCAAAACCGCCCCATCTCTGTAGGCACTTGCACAAATCTGCTTAGCTATATAAAGCTTCTTTTAAAGGATTAAGTCATTTGGTGTTCTCCTGACTTTGGAAAGGCTGTGTGAGTTAAGTGGCTTAATAAAGATTTTAGAGTCAAAATGAGAATTTTATTGTAGAATTAGGAAAAGGAAGCAAATCGTGGCTAAGACTAATTCTCCTACTGCGGACAGGTAGCTACTGGGCCTGAAAACATTGTACTGCTTGTGAAATGCTTTTTTTTTCCAGGAGGAGTTAAAACCCAGCAGTGATTGTGAAAGAAAGCATGATACGTGGCAAATTACCACTGGGCAGTAAATAACTGAAAGTGAAGAGATCTGCAAGACTTCACTCAAAATTTTATTGGCCTTGATATATTGCTGTCCCAAAAGAAGTTACGTCTGGTTGGGAAACTGTGGTAGGACACCTACGTGAAGGAGTAACCATTGGTGTGGATTCAGTAGATGCACTAGTTGGAAGGGAAGGATAATTCAACCGTGTAGCTGAGGACATTACTGAAGGAGGCTTTGGAAAACAAAGGTTATCATCAAACTGTAACACTAACAGGCACTGTAGTAAGAGTTTAAGAGTAGGTGTAGAGCTGAAGGAGTAAGAGTTGAAGTGTTGTGTGCAACTAAATTTATGCTCAGATAGTTACGTTCCACCTTATCGTTCGGATTCAGTAGCGTAAAGCATTCATCACAGAGAGCTTCTGTGCTTTGCTAAGCATTTATGACAGGTTGTCCTAGAGGCTGAGCACATTTCAGTGGTGGATGAAAAGGTCCCTGTGTACATTGGCCATGGATCAGCTTAAGTTTGTAAAACGCTTTGGAATCCTTTGGGGCAGAAGGCCATGTAATGTAAGGCCATTATCATGTTTGCTAAGAAAGCTGGATTTGCTGCCAAAAATGACAAAATCTCCTTTAAACTTTGAAAGACTATAGCTAGAATCTGCATTAAAATAGTGCAAGAACAAAGTAAAATGGGACTTACCGGTAATTTTAGCATTGCCTTGGCACTGCCTCTTCCCGATATAGGCAATGTTGATCCTATTCCTTTTCACCTTCTTCCTCTGGGTTCTCCAAAGTCCGTGGCTATAATCATGGGGTGGACTTGGCAGCGGTGTGTAGGACCTGGAATGTGTTTTTCCAGCAGCCGTGTCTGGATTTGTGGCTGACTTCTTTGGCTGACGCCACTGCTGGCTCTGCTGGCAGATAGATCTTCTTGGGGGCTGTTTTGGGTTCATGGGGCTGTCAGCTCACTTCTGTTCTGCCCTGGATGCTGTTTTCCTTGAGTCGCACTTTTGTTTTTTTTTTTTAAAAAGATCGTGTTTGTTCACAAAATTTCTATTATGAAAACACATGATACGGCAAAAATCTTTCCATATTTCAGGGTTCTTGTAAATGTTTCCCTGCAAACCAAGAATAAATGTGCACATTCGCTCAGAAAAGTAACTGCTACTGTAGACGTGGTCATTTCCAAATAAAGCTGCTCCCCTGGGGACCTTGTGTGGCAAATTTTGTTACTGGTATTGTGGCAAATCCTGATTCCCGTGACAAAAACTACCCTGTAGTGCCCTTTGCTGAAATAAGACCTCGATCTGCAAAGGTATTTAGGTGACTAACCGTTATGTAGGTGCCTCATTTCCACTGACTCATATTAAGAGCAGTAACTGCTTTTAAGGATGTGGGTTTAAACCTTGCAGGCAGCCAGAGCCAGCAGGTCAGGTGGGTGATGCCAGCTCAGCAGGATGGACACGGTCCTGGATTTCTCGCTCACAATCCTGGATTCCCACCTCTTGTTCCTTTGCTGACTAACGGCTCTGCTGGAGCTTTGGTAGATTGCAGTGAGTTGTTTCACCAGGGAATGGCATAAATCTGTTCATATTAAACTGAAAGACCCTCACTGCATTCTAGTGAGAGCTAAGGGTTTGGTTTTTTTTTTTTCCCCCTGAGATTTTGAAACATATTTTCAGTGATCCATTTTCTTTTTTTGTTTGTTTCTTGTGGATTTTTTTTTATCCTGTAGATCTTTCTTTTTCTTTCTCCTTTTCTTCCTTTCCAGTTTTCCTTCTTTCACTTTTTAGATCCTTCCTTCGAGGATGGCATAAAAAAGAAGGCAAGCAGGAAACTGAGGAAGAAAAAGTTAAGAAATAGGAAAACTGTGAAAAGCCAAAATATTTCAATTTGGAAAAGCAGCCTCTACTTTTTAGAAATGCTTTGAATGGAGAATGTTGGGAGCTGTAATCATGATAACTGGATGGAAGGCAATAATTCTCAACATACGTTAAAACAGTTCTTTAAGAAAAAAGGATTTCCCTTTCTATGTTAGATACTCTTATAAGCATTTTGTATTTTGATGACTGTACTCCTTAGATGAAACCATGAATATCCGCTCTAGGCCATATTGACATGTCAGCAAAGTTCATTTGGCTTGTACCCTCTTTTGACTGTGCCTCTGGCTTCTCAGCCCCAGAGGCACTGGTTTACTCCTCAGCTTTTCTCTCAAATGAGCCAACTCTTGATATAAGCTCCTTTCCTGCATTGTTGAGGAGCTAATTGACTAGCATTAAAGTCAACACCCCTATGTCCTTTATATGGCTGAGCTTGAGTCCAATTATTTCCAAAAGACATATATGCATAGAATGTGTATTTTGAGGGAACTTTCCCCGGAGTCCACCTTGAGTACATTTTTGTCTTTTGAACCTTCTAATCTATCTCTACAACACAGAAGCAGGACTAAGAGGGAATTAGTAAATAACGATACGGCTTTGTGCAAGAGTAGTGGGAATATCAGTTTCCTCTTTTGCAAATAAATGGGAATTCCAGTTTTTTGACAAGAAACAAACTTTTCTTGTTATAATAGGAAGGCTGAGCAGCAAAGGAGAAGTACAAAATAATATTTTTTGAAGCTGCAGAGGAAAATGGGAATCCCTGAATTCTGGATTACAACTGCAGTGATTTATACTTTCTTTTGGTAGACATGAGAATGACATAGCAGAAGACAGTGGTTTTCTGTTAGTAATTCCAACTTTGCTTCCTATACAATTGTTTAGGAACTTTTTTCTTGTGGTGTTCATTTGTTTGTTTTAAATATGCAGTTCTATGGAGTTTTATTAATTTTAAAAATACCTGTCAGAAAAAACTTTCAGGAAATTTTATGAGTAAAGTATGCATAAGAGTAGTATATTGTTTGCTTTAGCATTTTAGACAAGTAAGGTTAAGTGATGTAAGTACCTAATTCAGTTGAATGAGTCATCACTTGTCTTTTGCATTTTGATTTATAAATATTGTAAAGGAAGGAATTAGCAAATAATAATAGCTGGCAAGCTCTCCTGCCAGCCAGCCCCAGCTAGATGCCTAATTTTGTTTTCAGTGATTTGTCCAGTTTGCTCTCAGAATTACTAGGAACAATCAGACTCCTACTGCTTTTCTTCAGATACTTATCTCTCGTTAACAAAGCTCATTGTATATTCATTTTCTGAATTTTTAGTTACACCTTCTTGTTCCAGCCTGGTTATTTATTCCCATCCTTGGTGTTTAGACTCTTCACATACTTGAAGTAGTTGACATATGGCTGTTGGACATTGTGCAGACAATCGAACATCATTCCTTTAATCTCTCCTCGTAAATCAGCCCCTCCAGCTGTTCAGTCATTTTTATAGCTTTTTTTCACATACCCATCATTCTGTTGCTCTCTTTCTGGTATTGAAGTACCCAGAATTGTGCAGAGATTCCTGTATATAATCCTCCCAGAGAGAGGCTGTCATTTACTCCCTGGTATGGCATCTGTGACCACATACACAGCTAGCTATGAATTCCAATTTGGGTTGCTGTCTCGTATCTGATTATTTGTGCTTTGTAATGTGTCTTTCATTCTGGTTAAACTAGAACAACGTTTTGGACTGTTTGAAAGCTGAAATTAATAAATTAATGGTACTTAGAAATTTTAGGAGAGATGCTGTAAATTAGTGATCACAGATTTGCATGGCAACTAACAACAAATAAGGACTAGATGTGATATTGCAATGTCAGGAAGAGATCTAAAAGGAACAAATGCTTTGACATGGCTTGTAGGAAGGAGATGCAGTTGTCACGTATACTGGAGGATGATTGATAGCATTGCTGAATCAGAAGAATAAGTCAGGAAGGATCTAGGACATCATCTAGTCTGTTTTCCTGCCCAGAAGTAGGATGTAGTATAGCTCTGCTGCTCCTGATGGGATCATCTTTCCTGAGATTAAGGACAACCACCAGAAAGGCTGTAATTTCTACAGGAAGTCTATTCCAGTATTTACAAAGCAGTCGGGCTGGAAGGCTTTTCCTGTTTTCCAACCTGCATAATTTTGATTTTCAGGCTTCTCAGGAGGATTAAGAGTTGCCTTTGTTGCTACTTTAAATGACAACGTGGATGAAATATGGGGCTGTTTCTTGCAATAAAAAGAAGACATAAATGGTGAGAGAAATATGGCTACTATGTGGCCTGTCATTATTAATCTAGTCCTCTAGTCACAAAATATTTGAGTAGCCATGATCAGTGCTCTGAAGAATGGCTGCCTCAGAGAGAGATGCTGACAAGGAGAAGTACTATTAATGCAACAAGAAAGGCTTTATCCATGCCAGAGTCCCAGCTGCTGGTAAAGATGGTTGCAATAGTGCTGTGCTGATTTGCACCAGCAGAAGGTCTGTGATCTATGTCGGCTGAGTTTGTCTGAAAAATACAGAACTGTGGTACAAATTTAGCCTGAGCATCTTGCGTGTGTACTCAAAGTTTCCTCTGAATTAGCTAAACTTCATGTGTAAAACAATATAAATTCAAAACTGTCTCATCAGATAAAAACAGCAGTGCAAGACACAAAGTCTGCAAAACTCCCCTGAAAATACTGTAAGACTTTTTTCTTTTAAAGTTTTGTTTAGAATACTTAATTATTTGGGGGACAGGGGGTGTAAGTATATTGCAAATGATTTATGATTTTATTGATACTTCCATCCCATATTCTATCTAGTGTCAGGAAATGCAAGGAGAGATCATGGAGAAAATGCTACCCAAGACTAGGAAGTGTTTAGTGGTCTGGGAAATGATCCAGATTGGATATTCAAAGCAAAATATAGCACATCTCTTGAAAGTCTCAGAAGTAGTATTCCAGTTCCTATGTAAGTATTAACATTTACTGAAAATGTAGTACATACACCTCGGTCATTCTTATTCAAAACTAGACTCATGTGATGCATGAGTAAACACATTTTTAAAAGAAAGTACTAAACTTCTCAAATTTGAGAAATGCCCACAGCTAAGGATTTATGTTTCTGTATATTGTGGATTGTATATGTACATATAAAATGTATAATTATTTATTATGCATATATAATATATATTATATATATTATACATACTATATATGTCTATATATAATAAATGTATATATATTATACACATATAATATATATTATACATATATGTTTCAAGTATATTTCTGGTTTTGGTTCTGTTTCTCCTATCTCAAGTGAAATATGGGAGATAGGAAAGAAACTAAGTTAAAGCATCTAATTCTAATAAACTAGGAAGTTTTTCAAGGATAACACCTCTAGTGGTACGTATCTTACTAAACACTAATGCTCTACTAGCCTATTAATGTACAGTACTGTGCTTACTCTGTCTCTATTTTACTGCAGTTTTCTGTTCTAAAAGTGATATTTCTCTTCTGTAAATTAACCATCTAAAAATGGGTTGTCTATGTGTAAGCTAGCCAGCTTCACCTCCATATGTATTCAATGGAAAGAAATGGGCATTGCCATGAGGCAAATGCATCTAGTCCTGTCTTTTCCTAAAATACAATAGCAGACTGTGCAGGTTGCAAGCAAACTCTGGAGCTCATCTAGTCCAACGCTCATCTCAAAGATAAGTCAGTTGCTCAGGGATTGGTCCAGCCTGGTTTTGAAAATCTCCTGGGAAATCTGTTCCAGTGTTTGATCACCCTTGTGGTAGAGACTTTTCTCCTTTTCTGCAATCAGAATTTCTGATCCAACTGAGCTCCAACTAACATCTCTTGCATCTTATTTCATGGCTAAGCTCCACTGAGAAAAGACTCCCTCTGTCTTCTCTATTCCATCACGTAAGGTAGTTACCAAGAGCACTCAGGTCCTCCTTGAGCCTCCTCTTCTCAAGGCTGAACAAACTCAGTTCATGCAACCTCTTGTGCATCCTGTGCGTTGGCCTCATGCCCATCTTGGTGGCCCTCTACTGGGCTCGCTCCAACATGCCCATGTTTTTTGTGGTACTGAATAGCCTAAAACTGGGTACGGTCCTCCATATGCAGTCTCACAAGGGCCGAATAGAGGCAAAGAAACACTTTGGTGTGCAAGCTACATTCTTGTTAATACTGTTCAGTTCTTTACTGGAAGGGGACATTGCTGACTTATGTTCAGCATGTTGTCCATCGGGGTGCCCTGGTCCTTTTCTGCCAAGCTGTTTTCCAGAGGGTTGAGCCCTAGCCTTTATTGCTGCATGGAGATATTCCCTTTCCAATGCAGGATTTTGCCTTAGCTGGACCACGAGGGTCCTGTCAGAGCATTTCTCCAGCCTGTCCAAGTCCCTCTGAACAGCAGCCTGTGCTCCTGCATATTGATTGCTCCCCCCAGTTTGATATCACCCATGAAAAGGCTGTGTCAGTTACTAGTATACTATCAACCTTGCTGAGATCAAAATGTGTGGCACCTTTTGCTCTTCTCTTGTCCATGGAGATGGTCATCTCATCATAGAAACCAGTCAGGTTGGTTAGGCATTATTCACCCTTGCTAAATCTCAGTTACCTTCTTGCCCTTCATGTGATCAGAAATGGCTTCGTGGAGGATTGCTCCATAATCTGCTCAGGGGCTGAGGTAAGGCTGACTGACTTGAGTCATCCTGCCTTCCCTTCCTGAAGATGGATGTGATGTTTGCCTTCTTTCAATCATCAGGAACCTCCCCCGAGTGCAGTGACATTTCGAAGATGAGGGCTCCCTCAGATGTATCATCTCATCTGCTCCTACGGGTTGCATGTGCTCAGTTTGCTTAAGAGTCCTTGACCCTGCCTTCCTCTTCTACAGATACAGTGTCATTCCCACAGACTCTGCCAATAGCCTCCAGGGGCTGGAAGAGAACACACCTGCCCAATGAACACTGAAGGGAAAACAAAAGAGATGGAGTATCTCAGCCTTTTCCTTGCCCATGGTCACTCAGTCTTTTACTCCATTGAGCAGAAAGCCCACATTCACATTAATCTTCTCCTCATCAGACATTATTTCTCTTCCATAAATATAAAGACAGGCTGATTAGCTTAGTCTTCACTAATTTTCAAAAGCCTAGAAAACAATGACTTGAAACATACTTCAGACTTGGATAAACCTTTGTTTTATGATTGACTGTTGCCGTTACCAACACTGGGCTGGGTGCAGCCTGGGCCAGTGGCATGTTTGCACTGGTTGACAGCTGACTTCAGCAGCCCGGCGGGGTAGTGCCACCGCATTGCACAAGGAGCAAGGGCTTTGATCAGGCATCAAAATCAGGATTTGCAGGCTTTTGTTCTTTGTTGTATTCTGACTTGTGTACTGGTTTTAATTACTTGAAGAGTGATTCATGGCAGAGAAACACAGCCCCATGATCAGTGTGGTCTGAAGCAGTTACTTAGCCTGTGATGATGTGGATCACCAGAAGCCGTCCAGCTCTTTGGAGGTTCCTGCTGGTGTGCAAAGAGACAAGCGCTTGGTTTACATGTCATGTACAGCAGTTATGTAGGGTGTAGCTTTTGATATGAAATGGTATTAAGTCAAATAAAGATGTCAAAGATTACTTTTGTCTTATGAGCTAGCACTAGAGGAAGGTGGTACAGTAGACTCCTGTGAAGTATTTAAAAGCACTTAAAGGCAGAGTCATCTACACGGAGAAGTTGGTCTTCTGTTGTCATTCTGCAACACTCTTCTTTTAGGAGCAATTTTTCTCACAGCAGACACACTGTCAAGGCAGATGTTGCCTTTATGGGTTCTTCCAGTGCTCACTGCCTCTTGAATGTTGGACTGTGCTGTTGGATGGCTGGTTTAAATCAGGTTTTATATATCAAGGTTACAGTAAAAATCAAAACAGGTGACTTAACCTGAACAGAGCAAAACATGGCAGGAAAGAAGCATTTTCTATCCTAAAACTCCTAAAAAGAAAGCTCTATGTGATATTTAGGAGGTGTCATGATAATAGTGAGTGGAATGAGAAGTGGTATTTATGAGAATGTAAAAACAAATTGTTGAAAAAGAAGAAATAGTTTATCTCATTAACCTCTCTGCCAATACAGTCCTTCCTACAATATCCATTCTAATAACTATTCCAGGAGATTTTTGCCTGCCAGGAGAGAGACGTTTCCATGGAGCATGCAACACGCTGAGGGCCTATGCGGGTCCCAGTGAGGACGAGGGACGGATTCCAGGTGACTTTAATGCCTTTTCAATCCAGGTCTAAAGCCTACAGTTAGCCTAAGACTACAGTTAAGTAAGACCTTCCTGTGCTTAAACGCCCGGATCCGCTATAGCAGGCAGTGCCAGATTAGTGAGGCAAAAATTACTTTATAGATCTTTAGGCTGCTGTAAAACTATTATAAATTAATCTTGGCTACCTGTGAGCTCAAAGAGTACATCTGGTAGCAAGAGAGGAACGAGGTATCAATACTACACCCTCTAGCTGGAGAAGGGAAGGTGGCATACAGCCACTGTTGCTGCTTTGAATTACCCAGTATTTCCCCTCTATGGAGAACCATCAGGAGAGCAAAACTGCTGGATTTCTGGCTCTTTTACGCCGCTGAAGTGGCAAAAAGCAGCTGGAGCAGACCTGAGAATGAAGCTGTACAGCTCATTTCATTTAGCACGCTGATATATTTTTTTTCCCGTTTCTGAGCTGTATGGCAAACAGTAAAACTTTCGATTGGCTTTAATTATACGATATGTTAAAATATAACTAAGCAGTCATCATACATTAATTACCAACAGATTTCTGAAGACACTTATTGACACAATACTTATATAGGAGATGTGTATCTCTCATAAAATGGATAATCCTGAGTAAGTTTATTTCTTGCAATCATTCTGTAATTATTTTACAATAACTATATTTAAATTTGGTAGCATAAATCATAAAATACTGAATTATTATTTAAAACAATATTTTAAAAGTCTAAAATATGTAAGTTAATCCTACAGAAATATGTCTTCAATAATCAACTGGTATTTTTTTAAAAATGCAATTAGAATCTTATTAAATCTAAATTAAAAGCTTACATGAAAACAATTTAAAAATAGATATTGAAACCTAAGAATTCACACTCTTCAGTGTTTGCTCCTATTACAATGCACACTTAAGAATTTGGTAATTTTTTCCAGGTGGGCAAAAACAAAAAGGGTTTAAATATGTAGCTAGTTTCAGATTTTAAAGTAAACAGGCTATTTAAATGGAAGGACGTGGTTTGCCCAGTTGCATCCGTATGGGAACATTTAATTTTAAACACATCATAAAAATAAGATGGATTAACATTTTTAAGCAACTTTGTGCCATTTGAAGGGAGATTTTATTTTTCATTTCGGACACTGAACTTGTTTTTTCCAACATGCAAATTCTGGGTCAATGATAGGCACAGGGAAGCAAAAGAAGGATGCAGTAGGCAGGTGTTAAGTTTTGCAAGATGAATTAAAGTGAAAAAATCTGTAGAGACCACAGAGTGTGAGGTCATGAAGTATAGTGAGTGCACACAGTCACTGGGGTGACGCTGAGCTTGATGCAACCCGTTAAGCCTAAAGCCATGGTTTCCTCTCCTTGTTTTAATGGAAAGGCAAAAATCCCAGCTCTTAGTTATTGCCAAGTCAGTTTTTGGTCAGTACTTCCAAACTGGGCTATTATGAGGTTCTCTTGCCATGCCACATAATATGTTTATACATTGAAATCCATGCTTGGTGTTTCTTCTATCATATCCGTGGGGCACAAGCAGAATTAGACATGGAGAGACTCCTGCATAGAAAGCAGCAAGACAGGGCAGTGTATACATTCTTCCTGGTATTGCATAGGGATGTGCAATATGCAAACTGTAGTAGGAGGCTGTGCCTTTTGAGCTCAGATGTTCAATAGTTGATACTTTCACATACTGATATCTATCGGGATAATATGTGACGATTGTGATTTTACTGACTTCCAGTCACTGCTAAGTATTTTTCAGGCTTTCTGGGAAATTTTGCCATCTTTACTATATATTCCATGAGCACAGAAGTCTCTCAAATGTCCATTGTTCTCAAAGGATTGCCGTTGGGAACTCAAGGGATGCTTGCTTGCTTTTTTGTGGAAGGAAGATAATTAACTTAATGGAAGAAAAACAGGCTTATTGGAGCAGGATATCCTTAGAACATTTCCAACAATTTAGGGCCTGTTTTCTGAGACATAAATTTTCTTCTCAGCTGCAGGATTGAGTCATTTGCCTACTTACTCCTGATGGAAGCAGTGAAGTGACTGGAACATGGTTTTCTTTCTCTAGAAGGCTGTCATAGCAAAACAGGTTGAGCTGATACCCTATCATCATCTCTATGACTCATCTACATCACTGGATGTCCAAGGAGGGAGAGTGGTCTAGCAGCAATTAGAAGGAGGCATTGTAGACAAACATAGAATGTGTCATTTGACCTTTCATATCCATTGTGTAACAACATATCCTCCACACCTCTGTACGTTAGCCTATGTGTAAATGCCTGTAAATGTATGTGGCTTGTATATCAGTCATCTCGGGAGTTATTTTTGGTTTAGTTGCAGTAGAGGTGCCGAACTATTAAAGCATGTGGGAAGCAGCAAGTAGAAATGCCTAGAAAGAGGAGGGTCTCTATAACATGGGAATTTGCGGTCATGCTAGGAAAGGGTGTTGGCTGGCTAAGAGTGGCTGTCTGGCAGATGTATAGGCTGTGTTCTGTGAAAGAGACCTCTTGGTAGTTTGAAATGCTGCCATACCCACAAGGGCTTGTACGAAGAACTTCACTGGAAAGACACCCCGAAGGTCTGAACCAAAGGGCTCCTCCTCTGCTAGGGGAACTCTTGCTTTCCTTTCTAGTCCCATTGAAGCGTACTGTAGAAACTGCTGATGTGAGTTAATTATTTATTAGCATAGAAAAGACTTGTGTAACATAGTCCCTAATGCTTTTCATTGCCTGCTTGAGCTGCTGCAATGGATAGGCTTGATATTTAAATACCTCTTTTGTCTGAATAGGGGAATACTAACTTTCTGCTTTACAGAGGACTTGCTTTCTGAGAAAGGATTTGTAAAAAGTGTCATTCAGTCTTCTTGCTGGCCTCAGAAGGCTGTAACAGTTACTAAATGCAGGTGTCCCAAGTTAAATATCTGCCTGCCTAGAAGCAGCTGATTAGGTTTAAGGACACATTTGATCCTCCCTTCTACCTTTCTGAGCCTTTGATATATGCTCGAGATAAAGACTTAAAACTCTTACGATTGTGCTCCTGTGCAGGTCAGGAAAGAGTCATAATGTTCATGAGATGAGATGTTCTTATTCCCCAGTCTGTGGAAACTCAAAGCCCAAAATATCAGATCAAGTCATCCTTACAACAGTGCAGTTGGGCAGCCTTTGAAGAGTCTGTTCAAGGACCTCCAAAACTAATTTACTTTCCCTCTTTTCCAGATGTTCATGATCTCCATTGACTACAAAGGAGTCTAGACAACCAGCTTAGTCAGCGATGTCTCCTCTGCTTAATGCTGGGTAAGCAACACCCCACTGCAGGACCCTATTGCTCTTCAAAATCTCATCCTGAGTATGCCTCATGGTGTTTATCTCTATTTGTTCCCTTTGCTCCTCTGCCCACTCTCCTGAGTGGTGGTAGAGGGCTTAACCTCTGTGATAGCTCCTTCCTAGCTGGAAATAGCTCTTTCCTGAATCTCTAATGGATTAGTCACAAAATATGTATGTGTAAAGGACCGGAGTCCAAACACTACAGCCAGGAAAATGGTGGACTTGGTAGGAAGGTCTCTGCTGATTGTTGTGCTGGAATGTTTTATGCCAGGAGTCCTGGCAGAAATCTCAAATATTTGTTCTTAAGAAGATAACATTTCTTAAGTTCACTGCTACCTTACATTTTTCGGTAGTATCCACCTATATAATCTGTGACTCAAAATGAGGACCAAAACTGAAAAAGTGGTGAAAGAGAGAAAAGGTGTAAATATAGTTCTTTACCATTATGATACAGAAAGATTTTAATTTCAGATATACGGATGAGGCAAATGTATAATGTAAGGAACATAAAAATTGTAAGTAAGTGCAGCTTTATAGCAGCAAATATGAGTTTATATATTCCTTGGGCTCACTTTCAGTTTGGCAACACCGATTTCTTTTAAAATGGCTTTTGTATGATGAATACCTTCTGAATTTCTTAAAACTTTCACGTACCCTATGATTAAAGCGTGGGGAAGTCGAAGGAGTTGATTTCCTTGGGCTTCAGATCAGGTGTTTTAGTTTTAACACCATGTTTATAAGGACTGAGCAAAATGCTCCTGTTTGCCCTTTCTCATCATCTTGCTGGCACAGACAACAGGTGAACATGAGCTGCTGTCTCTGTTTCTGTGAGCTTCTATTTTGCAGAGGTTTGTTGTTCATAAGCTGTAATGTGAGAGGGCTGTGAGAGAATGGGTCAGTCACTTCGATCTCTCTTCAGTGTTTCACCCAGGGTGGATGGGTCAGCATGACAAAGGCTATCTAATGTCAGAACTTCTGAATTATTCAGGGATTTTTCAGAGCCTAAATACAAATTCCTTTACTGGCTGAATTATTAATCTTGTTAATAATGTGTTTAAAGAATGATGAAATTAAAAGTGCAGCATGAAAGCGGTGACATTTTTTTCATATTTTTCCAACTGTAGGTTTCATTCTGCTTCCTGATAGCTCTTTCTAAGTGTATATTTGTACTTCATCCCCAGAATTTCCTGTGGTTTGAAATTCTTTTGCTGACATGAAAACAGTTGTGATTTGAAAAGCAGAACAGTGTTGAAACTGGTAATACATAAAGCAGTTGAACTTATTAATATGGCTCAGAAACAGGATAGTAGTAAAAGGTGCCATTTCCTATGTGTAAATGGAAAACCTATGAAATGGAGGGCTGGGAATCTCTCATGATTGCATTGACAGACCATGCAAATAGCAGGATCCACTTATAGAGACTGACTTGAAGGACCTAAAGATCCAGTGTCAGTCCCAGCAGAGACTCTATGTGAAATTTGTTTGTACAAGGGACTGCTATAGATTTATGAAGTAGCTAAATGCTCCTGTGGAAGCTGTCTCTTTGGGACCCTCTTATGTTTCTGCTACCAGACGCCAGAGAGGAGGTGTGAAAGCCTTGCCGTCCCACTTCACCTTGCCTTGCATCTTATTAGCTTTGGCTTTTTATCAGGGTCGTAATAAGACTCTACTCGGTGTAAGGTATTTTCAATAACCCTTCCTGAAATAGGATGCTGTGGGACTCCTGTGCAAGGCATTCAGCTCCCTCCTCTTCCCCCACATGAATTGCACTGGTCGAACACTGCTCTGCATGACTCAGTGCATTTCTGGCCAAGGGCATCTTAATGGACCTTTTCTTGCCAAGCAACAATGTCCCTTCCTTAGTTAGAACCGTGTTGGTTTTTTTTTTTCTTTACGTTGTTAAATAAAAGGGTAAATTCCAGAGCCCTTCACTTCTTTCCACAGGCATCACATCCCTGAAGCGTAAATTTATCACCTGCTGAAGGGAAACGTTTTTGTGGGAGCCACTTGTTAAAATATTGGCACCGTCTCCCTGCCTGGGCCACCCACGCAGTCTGGCTGCCTGGAGGTGTTTCCATTGCCATGAGCTACGTTATCGGCTATACTGCACCGTGCTCCCTGCCCCATCCAAGCTCAGCACGTGATCCGGGACCCGCATTTATGGCATCGACCCGTTAACTGCACTCCTCCCTTCTCCCCTTCAGGAACGAGATGGCTTTTATTTCAAAGTGTTAGTATATGAGTGTTCCTGTTCAGACGCGACCGCTCTGTGCTAGCTGCAGATACATGTTTCAGAGGTGTTGGAACAGCTCAGGAGAAGGCCAGGTTGAAGCTAGCCCTTACATGAGTGTATGGAAAGTGACAGTAGAAAATTTCTCTCTACATGACGTCTATAAAGCAATACTCAGCTGTGGCATGTTGAAGAAACATTTATTTCAGCAGTGTGGTCTTTAAAGAGCCAGACAGGGCACAAGAAGGGATATTCTCTTGCTTTTTAGTAAGCCACTTCTAGAAATAAGAAACCTGTGTTGGGTTTATGTGGCAAGGTTTTGGTAGCCGGGCTACAGGAGTGGCTTCTGTGAGAAGCTGCTAGAAGTTTCCCCCATGTCTGATCGAGCCAATGCCAGCTGGCTCCAAGATGGACCTGCTGCTGGCCAAGGCTGAGCCTACCAGCGATAATGGTAGCATCTCTGGGGTAACATATTTGAGAAGGGGAAAAAAAAAACCATGCAACTTCAGCCAGAGACCACAGTGAGAATACATGAGAGAGAAAACTCTGCAGACACCAAAGTCAGTGAAGAAGGAGGGGGAGGAATTGCTCCAAGTGCCAGAGCAGAGATTCCCCTGCAGCCCCTGGTGAAGACCATGGTGAGCTGAGGAGGGAAGTGATAGAGCGGCTTTGGTGGGCACCTGGTATCCAGCCAGGGTCTACCCACCACAAAATCATATTACCTTGAAGATGGGATGAATAAGCAGGTGACAGGGACCCCGCAAAGTCTTAATGTTTTCTCTGACCACTGATAAGTATATCACCCCCTGGAAACCCCCGTTCTCTGCCACTGCCGGAGCAGATGCTGGGCTGGAGGCAGCCGATGCCACGAGAGGATGAAGGCACCACAATTTGGAGCTTTTCCAGGAAGAGCTGCTTCTTCTGCACTTGCGTTGTGGTGCACAGTCACTTAACACTGATGTTTTGGGGCTTTGTTTTAGTGAGGAATGGGTATTCTGCAGCTGTTGTCTGCTTGGCACCTGCATAGATACACCTGCACTGAGTTGGTAAAGGAGAAGCATAAGCTCCTCCTGCTTTCCTCTCTCTGAGAGCTGGAAGACGGTGATAGAGCTGTTTGGAAAATGGAGTTTCGACTCGGTGAAAAAAGTTGGAGCATTTTAATGTTATTATCACCTAGAATTAGACACACGTTCAAGGCCAGGTTGGATGAGGCCCTGAGCAACCTGATCTAGTTGGAGATATCCCTGTTCCTTGCAGGGGGGTTGGACTAGATGACCTTTGAAGGTCCCTTCCAGCCCTAACCATTCTATGATTCTATGATTCTATGAATTAGAGAATAAAGACAAAATATTAAAAAGTGTTAAGGAAAGAAATTTTTCTCGGAAAAAAATGATGTGGAGGAAAACGCTTTTAGACATTTATGGTCAGAATGAAGCATTTCAGTGTTGTGAAGGGAAACAGTAAATTGAAATGTCAACTTACAGCTGAAACCATTTGTTTCAAACCATATATTCAAACAAAAAATGTTTTGTAAGGGCAGTTCAAAGCTAAAAATATTTTTGAGACATAAACATTTTTCTAAATTCTAAGGAAATCAGATTTTCCGAGAAAAACATTATCTGGAAATCACTCAGCTACCTCTAGGTTCTGAATTGCATGGCGCCAGAGTTGTAAGCACAGAGTCCAGAGGAGGGCCACGAAGATGATCCGAGGGCTGGAGCACCTCTGCTATGAAGACAGGCTGAAAGAGTTGGGGCTGTTCAGCCTGGAGAAGAGAAGGCTCTGGAGTGATCTTATTGCAGCCTTCCAGTGCTTAAAGGGGGCCTACAGGAAAGCTGGAGAGGGACTTTTTACAAGGGCGTGTAGTGATAGGACAAGGGGCAATGGATTTAAACTGAAAGAGGGGAGATTTAGATTAGATATAAGGAAGAAATTTTTTACATTGAGGGTGATGAGGCAGTGGAACAGGTTACCCAGAGAAGTTGTGGATGCCCATCCCTGGAAGTGTTCAAGGCCAGGTTAGATGAGGCTTTGGGCAACCTGGTAGTGGAGGGTTTCCCTGCCCATGGCAGGGAGGTTGGAACTAGAATGATCTTTGAGGTCTCTTCCAACCCAAACCATTCTATGATTCTATGATAAATTCCTGCCTATGCACCCCATCCTTCCTCTCCAGCTCTCCAGCTTCAGACTTGCCCTCTAAGCCTGGTCAGTGTAAATGAGGTCCCGGTGCAGTGGGGGTAGGCGAGGCAGAGCAAAAGGGCTCTGCAGGTTCGGTCCCACTCAGTGTGACCAAATGCTTACCACAGTGCTTGTCAGATAAAAGCCTTGGGGTTAGCTCATAGGATGATGCTTTTTTCTGCCGCAGCTTTTTCTTGCTGCTGTATTTTGTATACCTATCTAGTTCTACTTATAAACCCTTTGTGCATCTTTTTCTTCTACGTATGAGCTTACAGAGCAGCAAATACGAAGACTCCCATTATGTTCTCACCTCTGTTGGAGTCGATCAAGTTCAAATCTGTTGAAGTTCAGGGATTTAAACTGATATAAAACCAGTTTGAGGACAGAATCAAGCTCAAACCTTAGTACTGTGAAAATGTAGCTAAGAAGCATAAATCATTGAAACTGAAAGCAAATGCATGTTTTCAATAGCAAGAAACAAACATTGCAAAGGCACACAGTTATAAATAGGCAGTCCTAACTCAGCTGTTAAATTTACAAGGAAAATGTGCTGATTTGCTCCTTTGAGGGGAGTTAGGTTGCATGGTCTCCATTAATTAGAATACACACAGTAAAAACTGATACATAAATAAAGATCAGTGCTGTAACTATTTTGTTTATTATGACAATCCCACAAAAATCAATTATTCCATCATTGCTACTGTTTGTTTACCCTCGGCATTATGTTTGCATCTTAATGAAAATTGCCTGAGCAAGTTTATTTCCTGAATGATATGCATAAGTCCAAGTGACACAAGTTTGGGACAATATGTGTATTGAAACAAAATATTTAAAATCACATCTTCTGCCTGCAATCTCCACATTTTTTGCTTAAATGTGCTCGATGTTGTTTTGTTACAGTGGCATCTGTTTTTCTGCGTCTTTGGTGTGCTCTGCAAAATTTGTAGCCCAACGTTTGGTGGATATTAGAGGATATACAGCTTAAATCATATCATCCTTCTTTGAGTTTGGAGGTGTCTCATTTTACAGTTGGATTCCTCTCTGCTGCCTTCCTTTTCTCTCTCTCTTTGTTTCTGCCCATCTTTGTTTCTTTCCTGACCCTTCATCCTATTTTCTTCTGATGCTCTGTGGGTGTTTATTTTATGCAAAATTTAACCTTAGAATCTCTGCTTTTTTTCCGCAATCTGGTTTGATACGGTGGAGATAAAACTGGAAGATTTAGATCTGTAGTTTTAGGTGTGTGTCTGAGTTCGATGAAGTTTTTCTTGGTTTTCTTGTTGAAAAAATGAGTTGCATTTTCTTTAGACTGCCTCATACTTCTTAAGGCAAACGTTTGCTGTTGGGACATGGGGAAGGCTGGTGGTTTTGAATGTTTGACTAAAACCAAAGGGTAGATATTTGTATGTTGCTGTGATGCCCCCAGCCAGGAAATCTTTCTAGCTGGGGTTTCTCTTGGGGCAGGCTGTCGCAGGCTTTGGAAGGGTGACAGCTGGGGAGAGTCAATCATGAGGAGGTTAGTGCCCTCTTTATCGAGATGCCACATGGCTGGAATGTAAATATTGCCATCTGCTGTCTTCAGAAGGCCTTTAAACCTCATGTCTTGATGAGGTAAAAGACTCCTGGTGGTAATTCTGTTTTCCATTAGGGACCGGGGAGGCGCTTTGCTCGTACATGTCATTGCTTGGATGTTTGAAGAGGGAGGTTGGTGATTTGCTGGTGTGGATGGTGATTTCTCATGAAGACGTGAGTTTCTGACTTGAGTCCAGTCTTCAAAATCATTCAGGTTCTCCTGGAAGTCCAAAAATGATGGATACGTGGGTTCACAGGGCGAACTTTTGCTTGGTGAGTTAGGAGGTCCAAGGTGGAGCAACTCTCTGCCTGCAAACTTGGAAACTAAATAGAATATAGAATAAATCAAATCAGCTTCTACTGGAATGGTATTTTCAAGAAAAATAGCATGTTAATATCAAAACAGCTTCATCCCATAATAAAAATGTCAGTACTTGTAAAGGCATAAATGAAAGTAGATCTGGACATAAAATTAAATTTTACACCAAAGATTTAGAGCAAATGGTGATCTGGAGGTAGGCAATAGGCAATTTTTTGATTGTATGAACAGTCTTAAATGAGCATCTCAGTTGCCTGGCTTAGTTTTAGTGACTATTATTCGTTTATGCTTCTGGAGCTATTTAGCACATTATTTTAACTATGCCACATATGTTAATAGCCATGGGCGTGCAATAACTGGAGCAGTCTATATTTTTGAGACTATGGAAATGATGCCATGGATGTGAGTGCAGCCCCCTTCTTGAGTATAAGCAAAGTTGCGACACTTACATTGTACTCACATTCATTCTGGGAGTGTAAATCATTTCGGTTTTTTACTCATAAATGTCTATTCTTGGAAGTGCCTTAGCAGTGCAAGTACCATCCTACAGTGACTCACAGAGGAGCTAACACGCACGATGACAGGGAACAATTATTTGTGATCAGTACCTGCAGAGTATAAACTGGACCAGGTGTTCACCTGGTCAACATTAAAGCAATCACCAAATTTGGGGCTAGGAAACAATTGCTCAAAATACTGGTAATTTCAAAACAAAGTGGAAGGATATTTCTATAGTATTTTCAGGAATCGTGTTCCCTTTTTCCCCAGACAGATATCCTAGTACGCTTTCAGACTAAGATGCCAAGACTATATTTCAGAACAGTACCTTCTGGCAAGTTTTCTTGGTTTTCCAATGTAATTGCTATCTCATCTTCTTGAATAGCATCTGCCAGGGTTAGTACAGAAGGAAATACCCTATTGCCATAATTCCTGAGGTTTTCCAGAGTGTCCATTTCAGCCTTCTGGGAAATTTGAATTCCTAACTCCTTATTCAAATGCTTATCAGGATTAATATTGTGTTTTTCAACTTCATTTTCCCTCTGCAAAATGATTCAGACACCATTTGATTAGTATGGAATGAAAAAGCACCTTGAACTTTAAAGGAAATCACAGTATAACACATGCAATGGGAACTCGTGTTTTCACACAAGCCTTGGTTGCACACATCACTTTCATCTGCACAGACCCCATGCCAGAGGTTTTCCAGAAACCCAGCTGCACATGGGCTGGCAGACCAGACACAGGGCATTGGGAGCAAGCTTTCATGAAAACCCACTAGAGACAAGAATGTCATCTTTGGAGAGCCTGTAGTGCTTCCTTCGAGACTTATGGCTCACAGAACCTGCTAACAGATGTCTAAGGGAGACCAGGGTACCACGGACCTCATGCTGCAAAGCAAAAACATTACAGGAGGCTGTGAGCCACCCCCTGACCCAGGGGGTCTGCTGTGAGGGCAGGCAGTCAGCACAGGGCTAGAGCAGTCCTGGGAAAGTTTTGCAGTGGGATTGCAGCAGGAAGACCTCCATGGAGCTGTGGTAACAGGACTGAGCATCCTGACACGATCACGGGCTCCCGGACTCCCTCCTGCTGCAGTGCCTTACTCCTATGGGCCTCGTACATGCACGTGGGGATGTGTTCTCTTATGTAGGACACTTGTCTATCTCATGACACATGTCTATCAAGTTTTCACAGTCTTCGCTGTGGCATCCTCAAGCACGCCGAGTTTCAGGTATCAAAACCTTGTGAAAACGCAAGGGCTGGACAGTGAAATAAGTCCCCTTCTATAGTTGTAAGTCCTGTGGTGAGTTATCTGCACCGTGTGCTGCTTCTGCTAAAGACCGTCTTCTCTCAGGTCTGGCACTCCTGAAAGTGAAATTTCTGAAACGTATTGACTATTCATGTGTATATTCCAGTTCAATACCCAGCTTTTTTGCACTTTCTCTGTATCGTCTTGACAGACCCACTTTGTCGTTATGCAGCTACCACTTCCAGGATTATCTGTAGTTAAATTTTGATCTTTCTCTGCCATCCCCACGTAACACAAACTTCTTGCTTCCAGAATCAGAGAAGTAATTTATTTTACTATGGTATATTTATCTTCCATGGTTTTCTTCTACTCCTTGCATTGCAGAGTACTCTGCTTGTGAAAAATATGTTTTTAATCTAACATGCCTTTATAAAAATCGGGTATAATTTGTGGAGAAAAGGCACTTTTGAAACCTTGCATGTATTTTGTGAGTTAGCAAAAATGTTTGGAAAAATTTGAAGGGCCCCAAACCTCAAGCTTGTGGGGTTACTCCATCCTTCCTACATATTTGCAGCACCCAATCACAATTAGGGAAATTATTTTTAAAGTATTTATGAAAAGAAACACAATATGTTTAAGTTGACAACATATTGCTAAAACCACACTAGATCAATTGGGAATTTGAGACGTCATAAGCATTTTAGGCTATGCAAGCAAATAGTCTCCCAGGATTTTACACACTGCTAGTTAAGAAAACAAATTTTCATCTTACATTTTGCAAGCTGTCACCTTATATACAGTATATCAGAAAACTTGCCATGACTGGTTTTACTGCCAGACCTCTTAAGAGCTAATTGGTTAAGCACCTGGGCAGGAAGCTTTTTGGCAGAAATGCTATTTTCTGCAAGGACTAGCTATAAAGTTCTGGATGGCAAATTGTAATCATTAAGGCTCCCTCTTCTACAGCAGAACACATAAAATGTAAATACGTTGCTTGGAGAAATTACAATGCATAAAAGGACAGACTGTGTTTTAAGTTTATCCAATGACTTATGGCTCAAATTTGAACATGGAAAGGATCTTGTGTTTTTTTCGGGGTCAAGCTTTCAGCAGACTTCTCTAATTGCACCCAGAAAAATGAGAATCACATCTGTTCGCATCCACCAAAACCATTATTTGCATGTACAAATGTTAACTTGTGTACACAAGGAGGAGTTGTGAATACAATGTCTCGCACTGGTTTTTCAAACACAGAGGGTTTTGTACATGAAAAATAATTTCCACAGACTTTTTTGCAGTTGTAGATTAGACGTTCTGCTGAAAATTTGTCCCCAGGAAGTTGTGTTTCTTCGATATTGTGTGAAAAATCGTAGCGTAGTCTGCTGCCTGGAATGAGTTGAATGCAGTGGTTTGTGAATATGTGTTTGAATTCCAACCATGTTTGGGCTGACTTTGTTGCTGGAATTTTTTATTGGATATTATTCATGAGCATTGTCATGAATGCAAATACTTTTTCATTTGTGTTGATACTTGATATGTTTGGTGCTTTTTGAACAGAATTTTCAGAAGAGCTAGACGCCAACTTTCTCTGCAATTCACTGAGGGGAGGAGAGGTTTTTAATTTGCTCAAAAATACTGGAATATTTTTTTACCAGAAATGTACTCCTTTCTATGTATTAGCTGTCTGTAAATATCTTGTTTCGCAGGCAGACAAGAATACACAATATCCTTTACGGATTTCTAGATTTTCTAGGCAGAAATAACATAAATGAATGGCAATTTGTTTTCAATTTTACCTGTGACTGTTAGTTGTTACTTTTTTGGTTTGCTTATTTAGATTTAAATTTGCACTCATTTAGATGCAAATGCTGATTTTTGTGCTTTAATTATATGCACACAAGTTGTCTTATTGAGCTCAGTGAGTCTATTCATATACTTAAAGTTAAAGCAGATGCATACATTTGCAAGATCTGGAGAGCTGAAAGGAAATTATGTGATTTAATGACGGATCACACACTGCAAGTAATAAATAGCAAATAGTTGGCATTATACGGAGTAAAAAGAACATCCATCTATGCATTTTGAAATATCCTTGGCATAATTTGCAGTACAAATATCAAATACCCATGCTGTTGTAATTAAGCTCCAGTAACATTATCAGGATCTCAACATGAAGATGAAGAAAAGTGGGAAATTTCCCCCTTGCGCTCTGTTAACAATCTTTACGCTTCTTCCTCAGTTTCAACTCTCTGTGCTCGGGTGGTCGGAAAAGTGCATTGCAGCCTGCCAAAGAGGTGGTTGAATTCGGCCTCTTTTAGACCAAAGCAGAGAATCCTCTCCCCAAGATAATGCCCTGCCAGCTGCCTCCTCCGAGAGCCCCACCAGCGCAGCGTGGACTAGGCTCCAGGGGAGCTGGGGGCTGCTCTTGGCTCTGCCTCTGCCCAAAAACGTCATGCCACCCATGTGGGGCTCCGCCTTGGGATCCAAGAGATGCATTCTTTTCTTTTCCCTATATACTTTGCATATGCTTAGGGCTAAGTTTTGCCATTGTGTAAGCATGTGCATAAAGTAGCTTTTGCTGAAGAACAGGCCAGAGGATACGGGAAAAATAAGAGCATTGAGTAAGAACGCCCAACTTGATTTCTTAGCCAGCCTTCTCTCTCTACCCTCTTTTTGCCCAAACGCCAGACTTTCTGGACAATACAAATATTACTGAACGTTGGAGAAGCTGGCATAAGGCTGTTGCACGGATAGTCATGATTTAAAAGAGCTCCTGAGGAGGAGTGAGTGCACAGGTTAATTGTATATAAGGCTGGAATAAGAAACAACCGAGAGGTGGTCGTTATTGACTACAAACAGTTGCAGAGACTAACTACTAGCATAGGAGAAATATTAATTTTCATAATACAGAAGAACGTAAGAGGGAGTAGAGGGATGAAAATAAGAAACAAATGATGTAGAGAGACTGGGAAAAAAACTATGAGTTTTACAGACACTCTTTGATACCAGAATAATCTCTAAATGGTGCTAGTAGCAGGCTTTGTGTTTATGAGATTAAAGATAGAATTTACAAACCTTGTTGTGATAGTTTGATGTGTGAGGGGGTGTTCTGGTGGCAGGGGAGGGGATTTGCTCCCTGTGCCACCAGATCTGAGTCCCATCCCCCCCCGGGGGGTTGCGCCAAATCCGTGCCTCTGCGAATTGCCCTATTTAAGTTGGGACAAAGGGACGGGAAAGGCTTTTGGCTCAGGAGGAGGAGAGAGCCGGGGACTGCTGCCCTCGCTCCCGGCTCCCGGCCGGGCGGCAGCTCGGGCCCAGGCCGGCGCCATGTGCTCAAGATGGCGCCGGAGGAGCCGCACGGGGGACTCGGGAAGTGCCCCGCTCCCGGGGTGCCCGCCGGGCCGAGCTTCCCCAGAGAGGATTAAGATCTAAGAGAAAACAACCACAACGACTGGGTCAGTCAAGATGGAGCAGGAGGAGGTGTGCTGGAGCTGAGGTTTCCCTTGCAATCGGTGTGAGATGGCAGGCGGCCCCCCTGCAGCCAGGGTGTACTCGGCAGAGCAGAGACCCACTCGTGGCCCGTGGAGAAACCCACGTTGGGGAAGAGATGCCTGAGCCCAGGAGAGGTCGTGGAGCAGGAGATGCACGACGAGGTACTGTTAATAATGGGCAGGGAATGCACGACGAGGTCGTGGAGGCATCTGGAATCCGTGGGACGACCCACACTGACGCGAGTGGCAGCAGCTCCCTAAGAGGCCGAGACTGGTAAAGCCTGAACTGGTGCAATCCATGGGGAAGGATTGCAATCCTGCGGGCAGGACTTACGCTGGAAAAGTTTGGGGACATTTTCCTCGTGAGGAGGGGATCCACTGAAGCAAGGGAAAAATGGTGTAAAGCCTCCTCTTCCTTTAAGAAGGAGTGGCAGTTAACAGCATGGATGAACTGACCTGCACTCCCCATTCCCTGTCCCCCTGCGCCGCTGGGGGGGAGGTAGAGCCAGGAATGAAAGGAAATAGGGGGTGGGGAGGTGTTGTTTTAAGATCTGGCCTTGTTTTCTCTTTCTCCTCTCAAGTAACTGGTTTCGCTCCCTTGTGTCTCTTGTTAAGTAACTGTTAATAAATTGTTTTGTTTTAAGAAGAAAGCCTGAGTCATGTTTTGCCCGGGACCGTGGTTGGTGGGTGCTCCCTCTCGGTTCTTGTCTCGACCCTCAGTCCAAAAACCACAACACTTGTGCTAACCAACAAGAGGAAACAAACTTTTAATGACATGAAAAGATGGTATGAATTGTGTTTTTTTTTAATTTCTTAATTTCTATGTCTTAGTAACAGATATCAGAAGGTATTATTTATGATAGAATCCACTCGACTAGTTTAGGCATTTAGCTTGTGCCTGTATTTCAGGTTCTCAGTGAAGATGTCCTCCTGAAAGCGAGTCATTTCTTTGCAAAACTGTCAAAGGGAGATTCTGTCTGTCTAAATGCAAATTTAAGAAGTCCCCGCATTGAACATGTGAAGATTTGCAGATCAGTATTGTTTTGTGGTGCAGAAGAAAGAACTGCACACCTGGGAGCTACGTGGAAAGGGACACAGGGAAAGTGTAGAAATGGGGAGTTGTGATATGACGCAACTGAACGGACCCCACAGTGCATACCCAGCTCACATGCTAGGCACGTCTCCTCTAGATTTAGTTTGGGAAGGGTAAGTGTGAAGTCTTGCGCCTGGGGAAGAACAACCTCCAGCACCAGCATATGCAGAGGGCCACCCAGTGGGAAAGTAGCTTAGCAGAAAAGCACCTGGATATCCTGGTGGGCACCAAGTTGACCATGAGCCAGCAATGTGCCCTTGCTGCAAAGAAGGTGAATAGTGTCCTGGGCTGCATTACGGTCAAGGAAGGTGATGCTTCTCCTCCACTCGGCACTGGTAAGGCAGCTCCTGGAGTGCTGTGTCCTCAGTACGAGAAAGACATGGACATAGTGGAGAATAGTCCCATGAAAGGCCACAAAGATGATTAAGGGACTGGAGCATCTCTCCCATGAGAAAAGGCTGAGAGAGCTGGGACTGTTCAGCCTGGAGAAGACTCAACTCAGGGGGATCTCATCAATATATACAAATATCTGAAGAGAGAGTGCAAAGAGGATGGAGCCACACTCTCTTCAGCGGTGCCCATTGACAGGACCAGAGGCAATAGGCACAAACTGAAACACAGGAGGTTCCCTCTGAACATCAGGAAACACTTTTTCACTGTGAGGGTGACCAAGCACTGGCACAGGTTGCCCAGGGAGGCTGTGGAGTGTCTATGCTTGAAGATGCTCAAAAGCCATCTGGGCATGGTCCTGGGCAATCAGCTGTAGGTGGCACTGCTTGAGCAAGGGGGTTGGACCAGATGACCTCCAGAGATCCCTGCCAACCTCAGCCAGTCTGTGAGTCTGTGATTCTGTGAAAGTCACCACTGTTTTGAGCTGGTAGCTGGCTAGGTTATTTTGGGTCAGTAGGAGTTTGGAAAAATGTCAACACAGAGAAAGAAAATGTCAGTCATTCCTTTGTAAAACTTCCCCTCTTTTCCTCCTTGCTCTAAAAAAAACTCCTCCAGCCTGCCTGGGAAATATATATATAGTAGGACTTCAAAACAATAATTTGTAGTGTTATTACCTTACAGTCAGAGCCATTTTTGGGGTCTGTGCTTGAATTCAGCTTGACCCTCTGTCCTGAGATGGCATTTTGGATGCCAGGAGCAGCAGGAAGCAACACAGCCCCTTAATCAGCTTGTAACTTACTTTATGCACACGATTGCTTCCCTCCTCCACTGGGTAGGATGCTGAAAGAGGTCATAGAGGACGTGAAATGCTACCACTTGCCTGGAAGGCTAGATCTCTAGGGGCTGTAAATCAGCTTGATATCCAGAGATCCCAGAAAGCTGGTCAATAAGCTTCACAATATGACTCTTTTTGAGTGACTTACGATTTAGCAGATCCAATTTAAAATTATAATATGAAAAAAATCACATGTGTGAAGGAAAACCTCCTCCCCCTAAGCGTGCACACACACACACGCTCCCCAACTCATATTTTTGAGTTACGGCTCTGCCTGCAAACACTGCACAGGCTGTTGCGGCCGTTGGGGCTGTGCGCTGGGATGGAGATCTGGATCTGCTCAAGCTCATCTGAATAATTTCTAGAGGAGTCAACTGGATCTTCTCAAAATACAGCTTCTCCAGGGTGAAGGTTTTGAATGGGAGGCTAATCGCTGATGTGTGTTGTTTTGTAGCTGAAACTTTTCCCATTGCACTTGTGTGTTAGAAGCTGGAATCTGGCTTCCTGTCTGCCTAGTTTCTGCCTGAAGCAAAATTTTTATGACTGAGTTGTGAACCCCTTAGTGGAGACGGTTGTAAAAGAAAAGCTTACAGCCTTTTTAACTAATTGTGGCCTTACCAGTGATTACCATAATTTTCTGAATTTATTTTTCACATTTTCGTACCCTCTGAACTCACTCCGTGTCTCAGAGTGAGTCAGAGCTGGAGTGTGAGCATAAGATACAGTGCTAAACATACAAAAAAGATGCTGGGAAAAGATTTTACAACTTTCACAGCTTCCCACTCACCTCCCCAGACTTTGGATCAAGCCCTCATGGACCAGTCAGAAAGGGAGGGGATGGCAAAATCACTGAGATGCTAATGCTCCTTTTCCCAGTGGAAAAGTAATCTTTTATGTAAAGCAAAATAATTCTCAAACCCATTACAACCAGCAGCCCATTTTTAAGATTCATTAGTCTTTAAAAAAAAAGTATATTTATCTCTGGGAAAAAAATCTCTTAATCCCCTCTGAGAATGCCAGAATATAGGTTTCCTGAGACTGCACCCGGATCTGCAATTTTATTACTATTTTTGGCAGGTTTTGTCTCCGTTCTATGGACAATCACCTTTTTCACATGTGCTATGTAGCTGTCACAATGTTCCACACAAGAATCCACGGAGCACGTGATGCCTGTCATGGTCACAATATCTTACCTGGGCTTTTTTGTGGTCTTTCTGGTACCTGAGCAGTTTCTTCAGCAATAAGCAATAAGAAGCCATGGCAGAAGAGGGTCTGTTATTTATTAAAATGTCGATAACATCTGAAAGACTGAACTCCATCATTTCTGTCATGTAGTTTAAAACAACAGGATTCAATTCACTGGGGCAAAGTCTGAAATATCGGGAAGAAGTATTTAAATGCAAATGATGCACCTAGGTATGATGTCAGGATTTACAGTAAGTGGGCAATACACTTCTTGTGATGTAGCTAGAGTAGGCTAAGTTGATTGTAAAGACAAATCATGATACACAGTTGTGCAAAAATCCTCTGTCTGGCTACGCTAACTTGATTGTTACTGCATTATTAAATGTCCTATTGTTGATATAATTGATTACTCTGACAGGACATCCATCAGGATTAAGCTTGAAAAATTAAAAGATGGAAAACAGCATTTTCTCATTTTAATCAAGTGTCTATATTTTGTTTCTCAGTACAGTAGTCTCAGAAGGATTAACAGAGATAGTGTGTGCATGTGTGTAAAGATAGGAATAGCCCCAAAGGCAGGAAAATCTCAAAGGACAAAAAAAGACCTAAGGAAAGTACAGGGGAATTTTTATTTTCATATAAATCAGATTGTAAAATAAAACTGGTTATGTTACAATGATAGTTATTTTACTCACAGGCTTCTGTGAGTAGTAAAGTCTAGTAAAGGCATTTAAAAATATGACATTGTTGGATTCTTAGGCTCCTAAGACATTTTTTCAAACTTGTCAAACTTCAGTATGAATGGGCACAGACAAATCTGAGAGGACGGAAGGAGGGCAACGGCAGGAACAGTGGGCAATTCTCAGAGAAATGAACAAATTGAACATAGATTTCTAATAGCCCTGGCTGTGACTGGTGGTGAATCGCTTGGATTGTGGTAGGAAAACCTGCCGTGTGTCCTGTAGACACCATTGCAGATGGTGCAGATTACACAGGCCAAATTACTGTCTTTTTCGGTTAGTGTAAACTATTGACTTAGGATCTGGGCACAAAATATTTGAACCATGACTAGCTACTATCAAGCTAATTTCAGCTGTGAGGAAGATTTAAAAGGTCCATTGCTGGAATTGGGTATTTAAAGACATGCAAAGTATACTTTGCAGCCTCCCAGTAGGAAGATCTCTAAAGTTGGCAATGTTTATGCGAAGCATTGAATTGCACATATCTATTTCAAACTTTTATAACAATGTTAAACTGTAAATTGGCTTGCTAAGAAAAAACGTAGACTAGGTAAGGCCAGTTACAAAGACAAATGAGAATAAAAGTGTTAGAATAACAAGAACTTCAGTGTAATATGAAAATGTCATTCAGGGGGGCCTAGTTTTGCAGGAAAGGATTAGAAGTACAGTCTAGAAATTCGTGGAACTAGTGAGGCATGTTGAGAACAAAATAATTGATACAAGGATATAAGCAGTACTGTAAGGATGTTTCCTCTTATATAAAATTTATCCATGTTTTCAGAAAAAAATATCGGTCATTTTGGAACAGCCCGGAGCAGATAACAAAACTCTTCCAAAGCAAACAAACCAAAAAAATTCCTAAAAATACCCACACTCCCCACCCCAAATCACAAATCCTGAAATCTCAAGGTAGAAGAGAGATGTGAAATTTGTTACCTGTTCTCACAGGCAGCAGCATTCAGTATTTTCCTGGTGAAGCCTTTGTTCAACCATTTGTCTTTTATTGCTTCTTTGACTCCAGGCCTCTTAGCAGGGTCAGGCTCAAGTAGGGACAGCACGAAGTGTACAGCTCCTGGGCAATGTTTAGATGAAACGACTTGTTTACTAGTAATATCCGATTATTCAGGTAGCACAAAATTTTCCTTTTTCAGAAATGTGGCACTTTCCCCACTTCTCTACACTGTAAGAACCTCAGCTAAAACCCAGTATCTAGGACTGTTTCTGGACTGGTAAATAAACCAGCTCTGGCTTTCTCTGAGACTGCTGTGGTCCCATGTGGTGCCCCTGTTCCCCCAAGGACGCCTGAGCAGGGTGGGCAGCATGGGCCAAACTGTGCTATGGGAAGGCATGCTATGGACCTATAGATACTGCTATGGATACGGCACTGGACCTCGCTTCCTAAGTTGCTTGATTTGCCCCAGTGAATGCAGCCTGTGGCATCGATAGCAATCTCAGCGTTGTGCTCGCTCAGCGTTTGATCAAGGCTCTGAGAAGGGGCATTTCTGTGCCAGCTGACTACCCAGGAGTTACATTCCTTGCACAAAGATGCTAATCTCATTGATAAAACTCTCTGTATTGAAGGAGGGAGATGGTGCTCAGATGATGTATTGTGCTTTGGCTTCCTGGAGCTGGGACAGAGAAACCTCAAACATTCCCATATGTCTGTCACTCAGCTCCAACACTGCATAAAGTCCCTCTCTTTTTTTTTTTTTCTTCTTGGGAAAACTCTACCGAATTCTTCCATATTCCTTGGGGATGTTTTGAAATTAGCAGGATGGCAAGTGAGCATTAAACTGGGAACACACTGCTCCTTTCACTTGTAATCTCCTTCAGAAGAACTTTGATCTAAAGTATGCAAAGCTTGTTTACTACTGGTCTCTCACTAAATTCCCAATGGGCAAGGGAACAATAGAGTTATCCTCAATCTTCCACTAACTGTGTGGGCTTCATAGAAAAGCAGAGATAATGCATTTATTAGTAGAAGCTATAACAATAGCATAAATAAGAAAAATTAGAAATATAATAATTGCAGCTACAGAGGGCTTGTAGAAAAGTGGAGCTGCTATCTGGTAACCAATCTCCAAAGAAGGTTAAATGAGAGACTAATGTACAAACATTCTGGCTGGCTATGGTGGATATCCTCATACCATTTGCTAGGGAAGAAAAAGGAATTGAATCATCACACTATCTTAATACTGTAACTCCGGACTAGATCCAGCTAGCTTAGTCTGGAACTGTCTGCTGCTTCCTAGTGCTTGGCTGCAGGCAGCTACTGAAGCTAATCTTGCTTCCTAGGGTCCTTCTTGCCTAATGTCAGAGCAAAGCTGCTCAAAACGATGGGGAGATCTGGACTCATGCTGGTACATAGCTGGGCAAAACATGTCTCATTCTGCTCTGCTTTCAGACGTGGTCAGTGAAGCTGCACCACAGCTGTGAGAAGGGGCCCAAGCCCGTGACGGTCAGCAGAGAAGATGCTAGTCCAGGTGGAGAGAAAACAGGGTCTAAAGCCAGAGATGTATAGGAATCATTGCAAAGCAGCAGAATTTCAAGCTTTGAGGCAGCAAATTTTGGACAGCTAACCCAGAATGTATATACACCCACATGACTTCTGGGTTTTAGAGCCATGGACTGTAATTCAGGCTAGAACTTTTGAGAACTATCTTTCCCAGTGTCCTGGTTTTGACTGGGACAGAGATGTTTTTCTTTTTAGCAGCTACAAGAGCTCTGTGGTTTGGATTTAGTATGGAATTTGTTATGAGAAAAGTGTTGATAGCACACTGATGTTTATAGTTGATAACTGAGACGTCAAGGACTTTTCCAGTGTTTTTGCCAGTGTGCAGGAGCACAACAGGCTGGGGTGAGAGTGTAGCCAGGACAAAGGGTCCACAACTCCCCTTATGGTTTGAATTTAGATTTAGGATTGAGGGCTAAATTGGCCAATGAGCTATTCCATATCATACAAAGTCATGCCTAGTATATAGGTGAGGGTTGACTGGGAAGAAGCTCCCTTGCTCTTCCAGGAATTTTCTTCTGAGGGATCTCTGAGACACTCTCGGTCTCTTGGAGTTCTCTCTCTCTCACTTTTTTTTTCCCCGGGCCTCTTAGTTGTCCTGGATTGTGATGTCAGTACTTACCTGTTTCAGGATTGTTTGTCAGGATGTGATGGGCGTTGGTCACCAGCTGGTGAGCAATTACATTGTGCATCACTTGTTTCTATCTATTATTATAATTATCTATATTATAATATATTATTATTATTATTATATTTTTATCATTATTACTTTAAATTTAATTTAATTATTATTATTAAATTGTTTTTATCTCAATCTACGAGTCTCCTTCCCTTTTCCCTTTTAATTCTCTTCCCTATTCCCTGGGAGTGGAGAAGGGTGAGCAAGTGGTTATGTGGTGTTTAGTTACCAGCTGGGTTAAACCACAACACCCAGTTGTCCTAAAAGATGCCATGGACTGTACCTCGTTAAAGATGGCCAGTAAAATTCAGTGAAAAATGTTGTATTTCAGTTCTTTCTTATGAAAATATGAGCAGACTCTTCCCAAAAATAGCCCTCCTGTTTCTTTAATTATCTCAGCGTTGTGGGTTCTGTCTGTAGCCAAAAGATAAGCTCTTCAGGAAAAATTATCTAAGGTTTTGATAACTGATTTTTGGGAAGAACAAGAAGGAATCCCTGGCTATGACACACAGCATGGGACATAATAAACATGACAGTGTTCACATTTACTGCATAGCTGCTTCACTTATGTAAAAGCAATGTACATTCTACTCCTCCTGTAAATAAGAACCAAGAATAATAGTTTTTTGAAGAAACAACAATGTTATTTTCCTACTAGCCTGAGATAAAGAGACCTTGCCTAAGGCACACAAAAGTTATTGCTAAATGAAAACAAAGCAACTGGAAAAAGTACCTCGTTTTCCAGAAGATTGTGTTATTGCTAAATTGACTTTATTACATGGGTTAGACCTTTTATACCTCAATATTCTTTATAAAAATTGGAGTGCTTTACCAGGCGAGATATCTGATGGAATAGGGTTGATTTCTCCAATTAACATCTTTTGATGTAGTTGCTTGATATTTAAAGGTTCCACTGTGAAGGGTAATGTGCCGGTTAGCATAGCAAACGTGCTTACACCTCTGTCAAAGAAAAAGACAAACATCAGAGCTCCATATAATGCTAATAATTTTTTTTTTTTTTTAAATCCGACAAAGCTACGAGTCAGGTTTCAGAGATTTGCCTTCAGTATCAAGAACAAGGTTACAAATTACCTCCAAGCAGCAATTTGTACTGAATACACATCTTGTACCTTTTTTCTTTGTGTAAATGCCATTTTATCTAGAAAAGAATGTTGTGGGAAGTGTGTATAAAATAGACTGTAGAGTGAGTGACTGGAAAACCTGCAGTGTCAAAAGTGGAAACCTGCTGTTTATGAAATAAGCTCATTGGAGTGTCAGTGTAGTGTACCCAGCCCATCAGAATAAAGCATTTTGGTTTGGAGGCTGAGTGACAACACAGAGCTGGGACTGATGCGATAGATCCTGTTCCAAATGGTAACTCAGTTCTTCTTGCTTTGCTCGGATTGCTAAATTAGGTGTGACTTAACGCCTAGAAGGCATTCGTTTGGTAACAGCTTGCTGTTGGCTAAAGACTAAAAACTTTAACTCTTGTGAAAGACAAACAGCCTGCTAGCAGTGATCAGCAGACTTTGTGAAGGTGTGCCATTCAGTTTGGAGACGTACCAATGTTCAGAAAACCCGTTTAGCTGTCCCGAGATTGCGAACAGGGAGGTTTCCTTGAACACTCTCCATGGTACTTCCTTGCTCCCGCTGAGCTGCCTCACCACAACAGCACTTCTCTTCGCCGTCCTTTGCCATTTCTCTACTGAACTCAGTCAAGACAGTCATTTTAGAAATTCAGGCAATTCTAATTTAGTTGATCTGGCTGGTACATTTGTGTGGATGATGGCAACGGTATCTGTGAAACAGATCTGTTTGTGGTATGCACAACTACAATCTTTTTTCAATGTTTTCAAACAGTTGAAAAACCATGAGAAGATGATGGTACCATTGAGAAACCATGAGAAGATGGTGGAACTATTTTCTAAATGTTGCACTGGATCGCGTTCGAACTAGTGACCTATGGATATATGCTTTTTGTTACTCTTGACCAGGACTTATCTTGTCTCACTTTAATAATCTAAAACCAAGGTATCAGAGTTACCAATGGAAAGAGACAGGCCTCTCCAAGAGAGATTCATCACAGCTATGTTATACAGCTATTTTAGGCTACAGTTAAGAGTCTCAGAAGATGAGCTATCTCCCTGCACTGACAATAACAGGACACTAATTGCTTGGTATAACGCAGATGGCCGATTGTTAAATGGCTAAATTTAGGTGAGATCAATGTCTTCTCACTTTACCAAACCTTCTGATAAATCTAGTCCTTGAATATAATGCTTTCTAAAACTTTCCTGATGAATCTTTTAGGTAAAAAAAACCCAGAGAGACAAAGGAAACATGCTGCAATGAAATGACATTGAGTTGACTGAAGTAGCAAGGATTGTTGTTCTACAATACATAATAGCATGTGGATTAAATGTAGCTTGAGTTGAAGCAAGAGAAGGATCCCTGAGTATTCTCTGATGAGTGGAAGTAACATGCAGTGCAAATGGATTTCTAATATCATTGCAACATTAAATACATTTTGCTTTTCAACACGGCAAAAAACTACCATGCACTTTAAATTACTGGTGATGATATACGTGATTGGTGCTTTAAACTGGCAATAGTTCTTTTCATCAGTCTACTGGATGGTGAAATCCCCAAGGTAGGGAAATTCAGGGAAAGGATGGAGCTCCCATCCTAAAATCTCTTTTAAAGTCTTATGTACAAGTTGTAGCTGGCTAACAGTAGCACACTTAGTAGTTAATTGTAGATGGAATCTGATGGTACATTAAACTTGAAAGTTCATTAACTATAACAGACTATTTCTCCTCTATCCAACTGAACTATCTGGATTGGTTTGAATACAGCCACTGTTTCCTCAATTCAGCTGGTGTATGAAAGCTAATCACTGCTTATCACTCTCCAATCCTCCAAAGAATCTTTAAAATCTTATGCGCAAAAGTCATGATTAGGCAGAAAAGGCACTGCTGTTCACTGTTGCCCCACAGGAGCCTCAGCTGTATTGCAGCTGAACCTGGCTGGTTTTCTGAATGTGCTTCTCACTGAGCAAGGCTTTCTGATTTCCGTTGTAATGAATCCTTGTCAGTCCCGCTGCATAAAGTCAGTCTCTCTCCACTACACTGAAATCTTTTGAGTCCTGAGTCCAGTTGATCTGTAATCGGTTACTTTGTGACAATAGAAGTAACTTTCTAGTTAATATTTTAGTCCATCAGGATTCCCTTGTCCACTATGATGGTGTTCGTGAATATGTTTTATGCCTAAGAAGTAGAATATGTCTATGTTAAACGCCAAGGGGCATGTATAAGTTTTACATAGCCCTTGACCTGTTATGTGATGTTTATTAACAAAGTGAGCTCAGTAAATGGTTCTAAGGTTACTGTTTTGCCTTCTCTCAGTCATCTGAAATGTGAAATAAGTATAATCCTATTTAAGTGCTGACAGCATCCCCTAGACCTGATTAGTCTGTGTTATGTCTACATAAATTCAGACTAGCACTTTTGAAATCCAGACTTATACTGAAGTAATTTGGTACAATTTGTCCCTTCATACTGAACTTTGTGTGCTGTGGATATCCTGTAAATTTAGAGGAAGCTGAGGTATAAGAATCACAGTTAGGTCAAAACTCTAACATACAGTATGTCTGCCAGAAGCAGGTCTTGAGAGGTATAATGTGCCGTATGTATTTATTTTCTCTTTTGAGCATATAATAATGCTAAGCTTCTACTTTAAACATCTGAATCAGATGCCTGTATGTAGGTACCAGCAACTGTGTAGATCAAACTAAACTGCTTTGTCCTCTGTAGATAGACAGTTTAGTGAAGACTGCTGAGAACTCCTCAAGGAGATTCCGTATTGTCACAGCTGGACGAGCAGATGGGACATCCCAGTTCAGAGCAGCTCTGTATATCCAGGCCTCCCGTTCCTTCTGGCAGATGTCCAAAGTGAGGTGGCTTGGGTTTGGATCAAATACAGTGTCATGTGTTGAACAGAAGCAGAACACCAAGATCCCTTAGATCGATACAGTTGTGGGGTGGGATGGGAGGTGGCACTTCTAAGCCAACAAGTCTGATTACTCTTACAAGCGTTGTGAGCTGTTTGAAATCCATGGGCTCTTATCATTGGCTTTAATAGCTGGATTTTTACCCTACCTCTTGTTAAGATACTGCAGGGAATTATGGCTGCAATTGTAAATAGATGGGAAGAGTCTGGACAAAAGTGCATTTGACCAGCCACTGGGTTTTGGAATCTTAATACTCTAGATGAAGATTTGGCTTAGTCTATATTACTCAAACTCAGCTTCTATGCCCTGAATCATACCTGCTAGAAATGGGCTTAAAAAACATCTACATGGAACACTCAGACCTCACATATGGTCACTATCAAAAGAGGTGAAATGCAGCAGATAAATGGGTACATGTACATATAGATAAACATGAACTGCCTTTGGACAAATGATGGACGTGGAGAGCCTCTGTCCTGTCCAGATCTGTGAAGACCAAAAGATACAAAAATGGATTTAACATACTATCATTTTCCTAGCCCTGTCCAGAAACTGTCAAAAAAGTAAAGAAAACCCAGACTTGACTGCTAGAGTTGCAAACTGCAAATGCAGATGAAAAATCTGAGATAATTTAGGAGAAAAATTACTCTTCTGATGGCACCTTCTGTGTTCTTATTTATTATGAGAGACATGTCCTATAGATGTAATGAACAAAGAAAATGGACTCTATTCAGGTTTGTGCCACCTATGAAGTATATAGCTCCACTTTTTTATTATAATGTGATATAAAGGGCTTAGCCAAGGTACAAATGAAGATCTCAGAGCTCTACTGTAGCCACGTCTTTGGTCTGTGTGTCTGTCTGCCTGTCCTTGAGACTCAGTTTTCCTGTTCAGGTTTCTTCTTTTGGCAAACTATGCCTTAGACAGAAAATGTTCATTTGTCAGCCCAAGGCTTCCTGGGAGCTACACTGATTTTGACAGAAGTTACTCAGACATCAGCTGAACATGTGTGCCAGAAGGACAGGAGGGTTCATCTGAGGGGATTGGTACGTACAAGTTCTCTCTCTGTCTCTTCAGAACAGGCTCCTAGGTCCAGATGCCCTATCTTTCATTGATTTCCCTTGCCACAGGGTTACTCCAGAAGAGCATGTGTATTGCTCATTTGTTTTTTTTCTCCAGTGTTTTGCAATGGATACACATTTTGAGGTACATTTTTCACACTGATAAGGTGTTTTTTTTTTTCCTGGCAACGCTTCTCTGATATATCTCTGCTTTCCTCCCTGATGCCCCAAAGCAGAATGCACCAACCTGTTTTTATCAGTCTTGTCTAAATCATTCAGTGCTGAGAGTGTTTTGGTAGGTATATTTTCAGATCTACTTACATGGACCAGACATCCACCTTTGGACCGTATTTCCTATGAGCAAGGAGTTCTGGGGCAGCGTAAGCTGGGCTTCCGCACTGGGTGTGTAACAGCTCCTGGGAGAGACTCTCAAACTTTGCAGTATTGCTCAGTCCAAAATCTGACAGTCACAAAAACAAAGGTGAGAAGTTTTAATGTCTTCTCCAAATAGTTTAACTTTACCAATCGACTGAAGATAGGAGTAAGATGAAAACAGCAGCTGGGTTTAGCCTCTGTTGAGATCTCAGCTGTGGATGCCGATTCGGGTTTGAATAAACTTTCCATGAACCAGCAGAGGAGTAAAGAGTGAATCTACTCCAGCCATGGACCTCGTTTGGTTGATTTTGGCTTAGCTATTTTAGTTTGCCTCAGTTGACTGCGTGCTAGTGCAAGAGCGCAGCTACACAGCTGCACTAGCGTGGCTTAATGAGCTACAGCGCTCTGCTCAGCTGGGTGTGCTTTAGCCCGTTGTAAACGTGGGGCAAAACGTGCTAACTTGAGCCTTTTTCTCTGCGTATGTGCGTGTGTGCAAGGGGGAGGGAAGAGAAAGGTGTGATTGTAAAGGACTGGCTGGCTATAAAACAGGGCTGAAGAGTTGGTGCCTTTTTTCTCAGAGGTGTTAAGCTTTTAAAAGTTTGGGAAACGCTGGGTTAAACCTGCGGCGTCTCTAACTGCGAGCTTCCCTTGCAGGGATTTTTCTGTGCGGTTTCCATAGAATAAAATTAATGTTTCTCTGAGCTGTGTTAACTGCTTGGTGCAAATTCTCTCATTTTTGGAATGCTGGCTTCTCAACCCTAGCAAGGTTTCTGTTAGTGACCAAAACAGGTTTTTTGGTTTTATTGTTGTTTTTTTTTTTTAACACATGCCAGATGATGAGGTTTCTAGTTGGCGTAATGACTCGACAGAAGCTGATGTGTCCATACCTGCATTTCAATCCAGAAGATTTATTTCTTTGTCTACAAATCACTTCTGCTAGGAACAGCTTTCTACACATAAAAGCTGTAATTGTTTCTTGCTTCTCCAGCAATACACAAGGGAAAACAATAGGCAAAATTGTTTTCCTTGTTCTCTTAAAAATATGTTTTAGTTAAAGCTGAAATAAACAAGTCGTTAAGTTATACTTCATAACTTTTATTTATTCTAAAAGCTTGAATATGTTCATTGAATAATCACAAGCTCACTCATAAAATGTGCTGTTTAAATAGTAGCTGAACAGTCACTGGAAGCCACACAAAATCAAAAGCCGAAAACAAGCTTCACAGATAACATGTACCTACCAACGATTTTGATGTTGTCGTTCCCATCAAGAAGAAAATTTTCAATTTTCAGATCCCTGAAATGAAGACAGAAAGCAAACTTTGAGATGCCTGATGTCCCAGCTAACCATTTGCAGATAGTTTTTAGCAAAGTTTAATTGAAATAATAACAATAGTTCGCACAGCTCTGCCTACAATTGTAACAAGATCCTTATTCCTTCCTGAAGTTTTCAGTTGGGAAAATGGATACTTTCTGTATTTCAGGGAATATTTTATGAGTATACATTTTAAGTAGACCTTTCATTTTAGGAATCCTCCAATCTACTGATACTTTTTTTTTTAAAAAAAAAAAACACAACAAATCAGCATTTATTTCTTCTTTTGAGTATAAAAGAAAGTTGCACGTACTTGGACCCGGACCGTTTTTGTCATTGTTTGAATTACGGAGCGTTGATGAGTATTTCTGCTTTCTTTGTGAGTAAATTGTGCCTGAGAGATAGGAGGGATGAGAAAGGAGCTGGAAGGCGAGGTCTGCCTTGCTGGCAGAGGAGGGGAGATGTACCAAAGCTGGGTGGGGGACAGATACCCTGAAGGTGAAGACATCTCTGCAGCGATGTTTATGTAAACAGGGTCAACCAGTATCAGCCACTCCCCCAGGAGGACGTAATTCAGAGCTGCAGGAAAAATGCTGTTAGCTGGCTCAGGCGCTTACTCGCTTATTGTGGGAACATTTATATCCTTACAAATTAAAACCAAAAGCCAGAATATTGCTCCACGGTGGGGAGTGCCCAAAGTGGCAGCCGAGATCTTTTGCAGCGTGGAGGGATTCCTCAGCCAGTGTATTGTAGGTGCTGGGAGGCAGTCCAGGAGCCTGCGATGCTTTGCTGGCTCTCATCGTGGCCTCCCGCATGCCGCTGGGGGCTTCCCTCGGCGCTGCGGGGGCTGCGGGGGGACAGAGCAAGTTTCAGAAGCGGCTCCAGGTACGTGGATTTCCCTCCCACCTGCTCTGAAGTCACAAAGTGCAGGAGGACAAACTAGGAGAGATGGAAGCGAGGACAGGAGCAGGGAGCAAGGGCTGGGAGGACCAGTGCTGCAGAAATAGCACTGCGCTGCTGCAGGGGATAAAGTCCAGAGATGTACCCAGTGGTCCTGGTGGGTGGTTTTATGGGATCGTCCTTCTATTTCCATGGTTCTGGATGGGACAGCATTGCATCCAAAACCCTCTGCCACCCCAGGCTGAGAGTGGGATGGAGATGGTTTTAATGATAATTTTTAATCGGTTTTAATTTGAATAGCATGTTTTCTGGAGTGGCAAAGAATCCAGTGCCCAAGAGCTGGGAGGTAGATTTAAGATAACTTTGTTCATAGCCTATCCCTGTGACCTAACTCTGTGCAGTAAAACTGTGTGGTTTAAAATTAGTCGTGTTTCAGACCACTGCAAATCTGACATTTCTATTGGATTTAGCACCCCACAGTGCACTCCGATGACTTTTGCAACGCTACGGTTAAATAATGTTACAATGGATTGCCACAACTGCTGTTCCATAGGCTGATCTGAGTGCTCACACAGTTAATAAAAATATATGCTTTCTTGCATGAAAAACCTGATAATGATCGCTGTTAAAGTTTGCATAGTATCAGAAGTTATCTTGCATCAAAGATACATCTTATTCTTCTTTTCCAAAGGAAACTTTCCCAGAAATGTTGTAAGTTTAAGCATTATAATGAGTTTTTTTCTCATTCCCATGGGAACTTAAGAGAGAGTGCCTAGAGTGCAGCTTGTGATGCTTCTCCAGGTCTTTGGTCCAGTGGTGATTCAAAAGGATATATAATGTTTTTATATGGGAGAAGGGAAAATATCCAGGAAAAATATCCAGGAAAAATTAGGAATTGTACATACGAGCAAGTTACTGTCACTTAGCGAGCGCCAGCTTTAGGAGTTGGTAGGTGACTGTGTGCATGCGCTAGCCCAATCCAATTGTGAGGTAATGTTATTTAGCTTATATATCTTTATTTGAAGTTTTTAAGCTTCAGATGCATTACCTCACCACTTGGCCATGTCTAGAGCAGGCATAGAGATAGTTAGCAGAGCTCAGTTGATGAGTGTTAGATTGTGAAGCTGCTGAACCTGATCTTGTGCCCGAGCCTTCTTGTATCTAGCCCAGCAAAATGCTGTGTGCTGGAGGAATAGGAAAGTGAGTCCATCCTCCATCTTCTTGATCATTTTGGCAACTGTGGCATCAAAATCAACCATGATCTAGTGTGGACAAGAAAGGTACTACCTTTACTGTTAAAAGTAGACTCAACCTTAATTTAAGTCATAAGGATTTGTTGGATTAGTGCTGATTTTAGTGCCGAATAGGAAAAGTAAAGCTCAGGAAACAAAAAAGCTGTCAAAACACAGAACGGGATTTCTGATGAGCAATGTCGATTTGAACTAAAAATAGTTACGAAACTGGCCAGTTTTTCATCAAGTATATTATTAAGACAATAGAAAATACTGATTTTCAAAGGTATATCCCAGGGCTAGAAATCAGGAATGCCCATAAAACACTTCTGAGCAAAAGTAAATTAAGTTAGCAAGTTCTTAAGCTCATCACTTAGGAATGAGACCTTGCAATCACCAGGCACCTCCATTCTAGTACAATAAAGAGGCCCCAGGCATATATCCAAGCATCAGCACACACACGTTTATCCATCTCATGAGATTATTACCGTGATACCTGGTATGATTTTACCAACACCCTCCCCCAGCAACACCCTGACACCTGTGAGGTGCCAGGGTAGCGTGGAGCAGCAGCTGTTGCCACCAGGCAGCTTGAAGACCCTCTTTTCCTTGTGTAAAGCAATGCAAAGAGATGAATTTTACTCAGTGCTTAGATGAGAAAATCAGATTGACTTTGTGAGGTAACTTTCCTATTTCTGTGCTCATCTTTCTGGAAACATTGATGCCTTCTTTTCAGAAGAGGATACACCCACAATTATCCTCGTCGGTTTAACCTCTGCAGTGAGTTGCTATAAATCACTGCAGCTGGAGCTGAGCGGGGAAGCTCTTCCAGATTCCTTCCTAGTCTGCCTCTGGTATGAGGTCAAGACCACAGCTTTGAATCTCAAAGCTAGCAGCAGGTCACAAGCTGAGGTACTGCAGACCGAACCTAACGCCCAGGACCAAACAAGGTGGCTGGGCTCCTGCCGGATCATGCAACTTCATAAACCCTATGACAAGACACTTGGGAGCCAGGGATGAATTTTCCTTTCGTTAGGGGGATTTTGATAGTAAAGCAACTCTCTGGAGGATCTCATGCAGCTTCGTACCTGGCTGCCCTCAGGGTGTGCAGCAAAATTCTTCTCTCTTGCAAAGTTTTCCCAGCGAAATGATACAAACAGAAGAAGGTGAAAGTAGGGAACCAAGTCAGGCTACTCCCCTGCTCACCAGGAAGAGTTACTTCCAAACAAAAAGAAGGGAAGAGGGCTTGAGAAATTCATAAGGAATGTTGTCACGGGAAGAACATAAATGTTATGATCATGGCCACTGAAGAAATTCTGTAAAATAGATTAGTTAGGGAACCAGCAAGGCAGGGGTGTCAGCCTGGGCTAAATGGGTGAAGTCCCTTGTGTTTATTTTCTGATGGGGTTTTTGTTTGTTTAAATTTTGTAGGTCAGATAGTGACTATTACTTTCTTGTCCATTCCTTATTAATTAACAAATCCAACATAATTAAGTCCTGTATTGCAAGCATTTCAAGTCACAAAGCACTTGTGAATGCTGAGCCACCACATTCACAGCTTATTTTTTCATGATTACTGCAATGATACAGTCAACGGGATTACCTGCTAGGTCCTGGAGGCTTTCTTGATGAATGCATTTACTGTTTAAAATTAAGGATCTGATTGACTGTCAATTATTAAGTAAAACAGAAAAACAGTGGGAAAAACTGCTTCTTGCCTATTCTCCCACCTAAAATGGGAGTCCTTATTCTGCTGCCCTTGGCATATGCACTGAGATCCCCAGTGGGGGGAAGAAGATCAGCTCTTCTTGCATTGGCTGCTGAGCTTCCTCTAGCAGTGGCTGAAATCACAATCTGTCCCTGTAATGCAAAAGGCAGCGTGGAATATCAGTGACCTGCCACAGACTTGGACCCGCAGGACCATGTGCCCTGCACAACCAGTGAGCTGTGATTCCTCAGTCTTCTGTCCTGAGTGATGTGTGGTTATTTCAATAAATTGTGGCTAACCAAATGAAATCCATATTTATATGCATAGCCACACTGAAATATTTCAATTGGATACATGTTTGTCACCAGCTAATTCTCATGTAATTGTGCCAAAGTATTAATTTGTTGGTCTCCTCAGCTCGTATCCCTGGCCTTTGTTACTTTACTTCCCAAGGAGTGTGTAACAGCTTATCTTCTACCACCACTGAGAATAAAATGCTGTATTAGGATGGGCTGAGAGAACACAGCCTTCTTTGCAATCCCTGTTTTTACAAAGGAAAGTTAAAGAAATGATCTCGGTGAAGAAGAGCACTCTATATTCTTGCACATTTTCTTTTTTTATTGTTCTTTCGACGTGGGGAAACATCTTACCTGTGAACAATCCCCTGGCAATGCAGGTGCTCTACTGCAGACAGAATTTGCCTGGTGTATCTCTTTACTTCCCTTTCCGCCAGCCTCTTTTTTTCACAAATTCTGTCCAGGAGGTCCCCACCGAGGCACAGCTCCATCACCATGTAATAGGAGTTGTCAGTCTCCAAGGTCTCATATAGCTGGACAACGTTGGGGTGCTTAATCATCTGATGTATCCGTGGCTCACGCTTCATATTTTTTAAAACGTAGGAATCCTGCTTGGCTTTTCTCTTGTCAATGACTTTTATGGCTACCTAAATTGCAGGATATATGCGAATTGGCAACAAGCTTTGCAACCTAGATTAATTTTCAAAATGATGTGGACTAAGCTGACATGTGAGAGAAGCTGTTTTTAATGTGATGTTAATAATCAATATCACAGGGGGAGACATTCTTAATGGAAGAATACACTTTTTATTTCTCTTGAAAGCCCAAATGAGAAGGTTGAACTGTCATATCTATCCACCTGACTGCATGAATAAATACTTGTGTATGAAATGTTCTCAAGTGCAGAAAATCCCTACACGCTTCACTGTTAACTGCATCTGTACTGTACCACACCTTTTTTTCTAACATGCTCCCTTCTGACCTGGTCTAAAGCTATTCAAGATATCGTCTAGAATGGGCTGGATTAGGCCCTTTGCAGTGTGGACAGCTAGTTAGCCAGTGAAGCTACTGAAGCCATAGGAAAAGTAAAGATCAAAAAGCCACTTGATAGTAATCCACCTTTCCACCGTTATGTCTAGTGGTACATTGTTTTAGCTCAGCTGAGCTAGAGATTACAGATGTTGTCTGTATCTTGCCATATAAATGATTGCCGTTGGAGTGGCTGCCTTTTGCAGAAGTGTTGTTCATAGCTTTAAAGGTCAGATGCGCGGCTCTAATTACTCAATCGGTATTATCAGGGAAAGCAGATTTGAAATTGTCCTTATGCTATTATCGTATTCTCTTTCAGCAGGAGGATATCTTTGTTGTCTATATTGTTTTATAATTGTGAAAACAGTTGCACTCAGTACATATTCACACATGTGACTGATTATACATAAGCAATAAACTCAATTTATGAGGTTAATTTATGAGGATAAGGTTCAGAGGATAATTCACTGAGTAGATTGTGGTTTGTGGATTAATTTCTGTCTAAATTCTCTGACAGAAGTTAGTGTATGGTTACTTGTGATTCCTAGTGCATGGTACCCTCTCCTTAGGAGCTTACCTTCTCCCCCGTGGGGATGTGCAGCCCCTCCATCACCTTGGCAAAGGAGCCCTTGTTGATCATTTTGCCTACTAGGTAATTCCCAACTTGTTTGGAGTGAGGGAAAGTCTTCCCAGTTTCTTGGGGCATCTTGTTAAAACAAGCAGGTACTTTTATATCCTTGAAGTTTTTCTCCCATTCTGGTAATATCCCATCCAAGTTGCCAGTATCTGTCATTTTGTCATCCAAGCCGGCTTTCGTTGTTGTGAGCATCCCTGGAGAGTCAGATTTGTGTTGCTACTTTCCAGATGGAGCTTCTGATTCACAGCAGATCCAGGCGTTAAGTCTGTACATCTTGTGGTGCAAGTGCCATCCTGCTGATCACACAGCAGCTCGTCCTTTCCCTCCGAGACTCCGTGTTTGTCACCGATCTCTACCCTCGGCACATAGATCTGCTCAAGCAGAACCAAGTGGTAGATTATTAACCTAACCTGATACCTGATGTCAGTTAATGTCCCAGAGCTGCCCAGTCAGATGACACATAATATCCCAGCATTCGCCTGGAATGCACAACTCTTATTCCTCCTACAATATTTTCCTAAACAAGTTGCACCAAACTAAACTAAGCCCCAGTTTTCCTCACATGGATGTTGCTGGTGTGCAAGGGCACAATTTTTTCTAAAAACGCCATGGTACCTAGCATGAATGCAAAGCTCAGTTATGTACCTGATGCTCTGCAAGCATTTACATCTTTACTGTGTAAAGCGTATAAATATATATGCACCTGTGGCACATTTAAGTCCCAGGGTCCTGGCCTGATGCCAGGTCAGGTATCTTGCATTTCCTGGGACCTGATTCCTGTTCTGTAACATGTAGCAGTGGGGACAGAGAGAGAGAGAGAGAGAGGGAGGGAGGGAGGGACGGAGGGAGAGAGGGAGGAAGGGGGGATGTGTGTGTTAGCATTTTTCCTCTTACAACAATGACTGATAAAGAAAGAACAAAAGAAAGAATAAAAGAAAGAGAAAGGAAAGAGAAAGGAAAGGGAAAGGGAAGGGAAGGGAAGGGAAGGGAAGGGAAGGGAAGGGAAGGGAAGGGAAGGGAAGGGAAGGGAAGGGAAAAGGAGAGAGAAGAAAAGGAGAGAAGATGAGAGGAGAGAAGAGGAGAGGAGAGAAGAGACGAGAAAAATTAAAAAAAAGAAGAAAAGAAAAGAAAAGAAAAAAGAAAAGAAAAGAAAAGAAAAGAAAAGAAAAGAAAAGAAAAGAAAAGAAAAGAAAAGAAAAGAAAAGAAAAAGAAAAGAAAAGAAAAGAAAAGAAAAGAAAAGAAAAGAAAAGAAAAGAAAAGAAAAAAGAAAAGAAAAGAAAAGAAAAGAAAAGAAAAGAAAAGAAAAGAAAAGAAAAGAAAAGAAAAGAAAAGAAAAGAAAAGGAAAAGAAAAGAAAAGAAAAGAAAAGAAAAGAAAAGAAAAGAAAAGAAAAGAAAAGAAAAAGGTTATTAAACCTTAAAAGAAAAGGAGGGTTATTTTCTACAGTTGTTGTCTATCTGTATCTTTCTTCATCACCTGGGTTCTTTCCGAAGTCACAGAGAGACAACAGAGCCTTTCCAGAGAGTGCTTTCACATACCTGCAATTTGAGCCGGGAGTTGCCATCTCTCTCCACTGACTACAGTGGAATCTTAGGGAACCAAAGCCCTTCCCATAGCTTAGTGCGATGACGAATCCTTTCTCCACCCTTTGTCACTTGGAATTGAACCATAAGCAGCGTCCTCCTTGCCTGATTTGACTTGTGAAGCTCACGGAGGGCAAAAATTTGCCAGGATGAGTGAAAATGAGAAGGATTTTTTTTTTTTTAAAGTGTTTAAAATCCAAAATGGATTTGCTGTACTCTTGACAGTTCAAACCCTTGTGGGCGAGTTCAATGCATCACCATCTGCATGCAGCTGCTATCAGGCACCGGGCAACCTCTTGCCTTTTAGTGTCTAAGTAAATGATAAAGTCCCACTAAGCTGAGCAGGTTTCATCTGCATAACATACTCAGTTGTCACACTTTGAGCTGGATCAGTTGCCCAGCTGGAATGGGACTTTGTTTGCTGACTTAAGTGGCTTTTTTCTATTCCTTACAGAAAGCCAGCAACAAAGGAGACATGGTTTTTTGAGGGAAGAATGAGGAAATTCTCCTTGATTAGTGCTTACTATTTTCTCTGCCTCCTTCCCGTCTTCCTAAACCACTGTTCATTGATTTTCCCACTAAAACCAAGAAAATAAAAGTGAGGGGAACCACTGTATGGAACAGAAACCCCATATTTCTGGCACATTTCAGAAGAAAGGAAAAAACCTCTTTAAAAATTTAAAACATGATAGCTAGCTAAGTTAACTATTGCTATTTTTGGGGAAAGTCCCAGCCTGACACCTCGAAAAATGTTGAAGTCGAAAAGCTTCCAGATACCTTTCAAAGTAATTTTTTTGGCACAGTGGAGGATTAAAAAAAGGAGACAGGGCAAAGGAGCAAAAGAGAGTCCACTTGTGTGTTAGGGAGTCCAGGACTACTGATCGCAAGCCAAATGAAGCTGAAATCCTGGATGAGAAAGGAGCCGTCCACCAGTGCTGGTAGTGTCTCTGCACTGTTGTATGGCTGTTATATGATGTGCTGCATTGCAACGTGGAAAAGGTGTGAGAAGAGACCAAATAAAGCAGACCTCTGATAGAAGAGAGATTCCAATAAGGAATAATCTCCATCAAGGAGGAAGGATTAGCACTGTAGAAGGCATGACCACCTTAATGATTTCAAAAAACAAACAACTCTCCTCCCCAAATAAGCCCTGTGGCATATTTACCACCTTGCAATCATTTCGGGAGGCAGTGTTGCTTCCTTGAGAAATAAAAAACCCCAAACCAACAAAACTGCAGATCTGAAGAAGGTATACAGTTTTCTTATCAGCAAGTGAAAAAAAAAGATTTTTATATAAATTGAAGACTAATCCTGTGTTTGAGAAGAAAAATTTTGCTTTATCAGTCCATATTCTTAGTAACCTTCCAGGGAAACGGAAATTAAAAGTGTTTCTCACAATATCTGTGCTACTGATCCAGAAAATATGAGGCCGTGTGTGTGGGGGAGTTAACTGTATGCGAAGGCCAGGCTAGTTAAATAACCTCATTACATTCAGCAGAAATAAAACAGCATGAGCAGGAATTTGTCACTTCGCAGCCACCGTCTTGGATTTCCTCCTGTGAAGCAAAATCCTACCTGTAGCTATATCCAAAGCTTTCCCATCTCAGACTAGGGATGTGGCAATGTGGTCCTGCTTTCTGTTTTTTTGCCATTGCTTGACTTAATGTAAGGTTGGGTTTTGCTTCTTAGAGTAATTATTTTTGAATCCTAATTTATACTCTTGTGAATACTGCCAGTTTTGTAAGATCTAGTGCAAGATTTTTCCAAAGGGCTAAGAAGTCAGATTCTTAGAGCTGTGAAGTCCCACTGATTCGACTCAAAAGTTCCTCCAAAGCCTGGCTTTTCTGGGGTCGCAGAGCATACGCCCTACCTAAAGATGTGCTTTCCACAGGCACTGAGGGCATGCCCACCTGGTGAGGGTCTGTGTTGCTGTGCAGGAGCAATGCTGTAGTGGGCTGAGGGACAGACTTGTTAGTTGGGAGGCAGCATCCCACTGGAGACTGGTCTTGTTGATGGGGAGGTGGCATCCCACTCTCAGATGAAAGTCAGCATCTCCTCCTGGATCAACGTTGTCATGGGGATGCACCAGCACGCACAGAACTAGTGCAAACATCTCTTTTCCAAAGGTTCTTGGATGCACGCGTGTTTTTAGGTGCATTGCCAACTCTCCCCGCTCCCATGACTTTTGACTTTCCCACTAACTACTGCCATCTGCTGCTTGAGGTACTGATGGTGCTGGCTTAGGTCCTGAGCTTGGCCAGCTTTGGAGGACTTGAAGGTTGCAAACAGTTCATATTTCCACATGGCTTAGGTTACCTGGGTGTGGGATGTGGGCTCAGTAGCTCCTTTTAAGACTGAAAGCTTTTCAAGTTTCATACTGAGAAGTGGGGATTTCCTTTTCAGAGAAGGAAATCCAAGATGGTGGCATCTAAATGTGGTGAATGGAGCAAATAAGGGGGAAAAACAATGGCTTGAAGACATAGTAGGAGGAATTTCACCTGAATAGCAACCTCACAGTCTGCATCGTAATAGCTCTCAGATCCTGGAACCACTTCAGTCTGTGTTTTATAACGTACCTAAGACATGCCCTCATTGCACTGTAACACCTGCCATGCCTAAAGTTATTTCTGACCTCTCATACGCTCTTTGGCAGCCATGAAGTTTACTTTAGAAGTTACTGCATGTGCAAGCTCAGCAGCTTTTCTGCAGGATTTACTTACTGCCACGTTTTAAGGGGTTAAGAAAGCATGCGCTCAAGGGCGGGCCAGACTCTCCTCCCAGAGCGGTGTGAACCAGGGATTACTCTCTTTCAAGAGTCATAGTGCTCCTTTAGTCAAAAAGGTAACTATTCTTCACCACCAAGAGACTAGTGGAATCAGAAACATATGGGTGGTTATTTTCTTGGTTTCGATCTGGCCCAGCACTCACACGAGTGAATGGGAATATTTCTTTTGTCTTCATAAGGAGTTGGATCAGGTTATGAAAGCACAAAAGACTTTGTTCTCCATACTATGTTAATTTTTAATTCATGTAAGTGTATTATTTCCACAATGTTACTTATGAACATGTTTTACTCACACAATCCATATCGCCACTAAATTTATATCTGATTCTGCACTGATTCCTTAGGATAGTTGTTAAATTTAAAGAAAGAAGAATAGCTTTACTTTGCAGATAGTCTTTGTCTTTCTGCCATGCAATATGCGCTTACCAGATACGAAAAAAGTTTCTCATGCATGTAGATATTTATATTCAGATTATTTTCCATTTCTAGGAAAGATTTCTTGCACCTTTTATTAGTTGTCCATGAGCACTGATTCACAGCATATTTAGATGGAGTATTTCTGTCAAATCTGTATTTCCTCCAAATGAGGGTCTCTGTTTCTCAAACATATTGACAGCTTTGATCTAGTAACCCTTACTTGACTCCTTGAAGTAGCCTTTATAGTTTCATTCATGTTTCAGTATGGTATCTGGTTCTTGAATGTCTACAAGAATATCAAAACTAAAAAGCATTCATATTGAGTCAGACTGAAAGTGTGTCTAGTCGGTGTCCAGTCTTTGAGTGGGACCAAAACCAGATACCTGGAGTCAAGTATGTTAGGTGAAGCCTATGTCATACCTCTCAGTAATACATCCCAGCTCCAACCACTTGCCACTCAAGGGCTTCATAAGACAAAGGTGGCTTCTGTGGACTCCATAAATGTACACTATTTGCAACAGTATCTTTCAAACCCTATGGATACCCGTAGATTATATCTTTAAACTCAACATATTCTTAAGTATTACGGTATGATGAGACGTACTAGTCCTTCATGTATGTGTGGACCAGAGACAGGAATGGCAAAAGTATCTCAATAATGTACTTCCAATTTGGCTTGAAGGAAACAGCCATTGGAGAAGCAACAGTAATTTCCAAAACCCAAATCGTATTTGGCATCTACCACCAAAAGTGCCCACAGATGATGTTTATATTCATCTTTTGGAAACTGAACTCAGACGTTCTGCTTTTTTCACAAAGACATTAAGAATTTATGGTCAGAGACGTGAGGTGGATTCAGATTGCTGGTAAAAGTGAAGAGTTTCAAAGATTTTGCTGAAACTGGAGTTCTTTTTCTGTTGTATGAATTTACTTCTGTTTAAAAATTGCTCTAAAGGTCAAACTAACACTTTCTGCTTTACTCCCCAAACCATAAGCATCTAGTGCAGATTGTGAAGAGCTGGGTTTGTTGGGGTTTTCTTTGTGATTTGGGCAAGATACTCACCAAGGTGACTGCAAACACTACAGCATCTGGATTGCTTTACTTGTTTACCTGTAATCTGATGAAGGACCAAATTGTTATGCATTCAGAAGCGGAGCGTTGCTAGGGTTATTTGTTTACTTTTTGACCTCTTTGGCATCTCCAGCTGACTTTGGTGGGGTTAGATTCAAATATAAGACATCTTAACTTAGTCATTTACAATTAGGTGTCCTCATGGGGACCAGTAAAGGGACCCATTTGGCTAAACTTAGGCACCTAGTGGTATTTGAATTTCTCACAGATATCCCATCAGATTTCAGATTCTGCGTAAGACAGACACAGGTATCCCTGGCATCCCATGTCAGGTCTGCCAGCTCCATGAGGGTGTCTTTGATACCACGGAGCATCTCAAGTGACACTAGGCATCTATGTTAGTCAATAGGACTGAGCTCTCGGTGACAAGCTAAAAGTGAGATGAATCACTGGCAAGGCTTCTCCAACTGTACTAGGATCTCCACGGAGTACAGTTGGAGCTCTGACCCCCCTCTTGCTCACAGACACCAGCTTGTAGATATTTCCATGCAGGAGTTTTGATCCCAGACAGACACCACCCGTCAGTGTGCTGAATGTGCGTGTGAAGATAATTCTGTGTCCTTGATAACCTGTTAATTTAAAAACGGCTTTTATCACTGCAGCATCATAAAGTTTTACATGTAACACTTTGATTCTCAGCAGCTTGATGACTTCAGGACACAAAGTTGTGTGGCTGGGGCTGTTCATTGATTAGATGAAGTCAAATCTGATTATTACCTTTCTTCATTAATGCCTTTTGGAAAGGGAGAGATATGTTCATTTTTTTTGTGAGTTTGTCTTTATTGAACTCAGGGGAAATCAATAGTATCAAACTGTAAGTCTTAATGGACTGAACTTGGAATGAACTCCCTTTTTTGTCAGTATTTTGTTGTTTGTTTTGTATTTGCTTTACTGATCTGAATATAAGAAAGCGATACTATTGTTGTCTGGAGCCAGTTGCAATCGGCAATTTTTTTCTCTCCTAAAACTCTCAATATAGGCCTAACACTGTCCTTGCTGAAGTCAATGAAAAACTGCATCTCACTGAAATGGGAGCAGAATCATGCCGATAAATAGTCCTGAAATCCCACTGAAGATGGGTGGAGACCATACCGTTTCCTAATACACTTTAATGCAAACATATGTTGGACCTTCAGTTAATAATGATCACTGGAGACCGAGTGAAGGGTGGACAATTACAAAAAAATGGTTTCTTAGACATTTTGCTTGTGTTCAGAGGTTTAATATACTGCTGGCAGCAAAGATGCAAATGGGAGCCATTAGTTCATATGATTGTGAGATTTCTCTTTATTTTCCTTCTCTCTCTCAGAACTCACCATCCAGAGTTTCCAAGTATGCAGGACCATGTAGGAGTGGCACTCTCTGTCCGGTGCCCAAGATCACTGACATACTGAACATGTAAAGGTCACAAATTGTACAAGATGCATGTTTTTGTGATGTCAAGAATACAAATAATTGCTTTATGTTACAGTATCCATCTTCTTGGTTGTCCATCTACCAGCTGAAGTATTGAATTGCATCTTCTGTTTGCTGAATTATCTTTTGCAAGCAATGTAATATGATGTTTAAAGGTTGCTTTCTTACAGTTGCATTGTTTCGAGGCCAGCTGGCCACCATGTGCACAGTCAGTGACCACAGGGAAAAATGAAAGCTGAAGAACTTTGCAAGCCCCACAATTTCTGAGTGGGTGAATTCCCTGTTGCAATCTTGCAAATTGATAGCCAGTGCTCTGGTGATAGCCAGGCTTCTCCAGAGGTAGGATTTTTCAGACAAGCCAGAGTCTAGTCACTTGTACCTGGCTGAGGTGTAAGAAGGTAGGAGAAAGCATGAATCCTTGATCTTACTGGCACCTGGTTCCTGCAGTGGGAAAAGCATGTGCACTTCTGAGTTTCCTTCTTACTAGAAGGGTTAATGAGTCTTGAGGGAGACAGCTCTTATTGTGACATTGACCTTCCTCCTAGATGAGAAAATGAGAGATGTCAATACTGTCTGGGCGATTTAGTAAAAACGTGATACCCCAAATGAGCAGCATGCGGCTTTCATTGCGTAAACTAAGCTTTCTATGAAAGTTGTGGAGAAATTCATATAGCGTGTTTTCTTCCACCTCCAAAAGTAGAGTTTTACAATCTGACTATCCCCATTTTCCAGAGCTTTCCTGATGACAAGTTTAAAGATGTGAGAGAATCTTTGGCACAGCCATGTCCCTCTGCTTTTGTTTGGAGTGCTCAGTCGGTTTACCCAAAGATGCAGTGTCGGCTATCTGAGAATCCATTGTCATATATCCACAGAACCATGAAACAGATGAGTTTGAAAGGGACCTCTAGACATATCTCATCCAAACCCCGCTGGTCAAGCAGGGTCAACCAGAGCAGGTTTCTGAGGGTTTTGAATATCTCCAAGGATGGAAGCTCCACAACCTCACTGGGCAACCTGCTCCAGTGCTCGATCACCCTTACGGTAAAAGAGTGTTTCCTGACGCTCAGAAAGAACCTTCTGTGCTTCAGTTTGTGCTCATTCGCTTTTGTCATTGGATACCACTGAGAAGAGTCTGAGGACCCCAGAACTGGAGCCAGCACTCCAGATGTGTCTCATCAGAGCTGAGCAGAGAGGAAGGATCACCTTCTGGTGAAGAGCTCGTAGAGCTCCCACTCATGCAGCCCAGGAGGCTGTTGGCAGTCCTTGCCGCAAGGGTGGATTGCTGGCTCATGGTCAAATATACATCATGGCCGCCTCGAGGGTAGGATCAAGAAGTGCCATTCCAGTTTTATCTTCTGGTTTTTGTAAATATTTTTCAGTGTGTGTTCTGAAAAAGGAAGAAATAGACAAAGAGGATATGAACAACAACAGAGGGCTAAGTGTACAACTCTGGAGTTTACTCTGGAGTAAGTAAGGACACAAGGATAGCTTTGAAGGTACTGATTCTGAGTGCTGATAAAGGAAGGTACTTATTGTCAACTTTCTTCTCAGTTGCCACTTGAGAAATAACTCCATTAAAAGACTAAACGAGAACCAAACTTGTGCTTGGCCAAAGGAAATAAAAGGCATTAACAAAATGTAAACTCTCACAGCAGACTTGTGAAGACCAGTAAAATGATTAGGAAGCACTATAGGATGCATGATCATAACTGATAATAGTAAGCTGAAGAGTCTAGACAGCAATCTATACAGACCATATTCAAGAAACAGACCCTTGCATATTTGGGAGACTTTATATTTTTGTTTGTACAATTTCTTGGAACAATCATAATATTTGATGTCATGAATCTGAGAGAAAAATTGCTTTGGTAGGAAATAAAGTAAACAAAAATAATGGGGCTCTTTCAGTGGGTAGCAACTTTTAAGATATATTTCTACTTTTTAATTAGTTAGACAGTATTTTTATTACTAAATGGCTCAGTATTTTGGAAGGAAGTTCTAGACCTGTCAGAACTGTAAATGTTTGGTATAATTTATTCAGCCTACATATTAATTTCTCATCATCTGCTGAGTCAAGGATATCCACAGGATATCTAGACAATGTAGAAGCAGTAAATCTCTGATCAAATGGAGCCCCAGTTGGAAGACTTTGAACTGAGGAAAGAAATGTCTTACAGGGCAGCATTGATGACATCCCATGGCCTGATAGCACGTATTCCTACAGGAGCAGTTTCTGAAATTAAGAAGGGTGAAATAGGAGACGCAAACTTCAGCACAGTGGACAACACATCAAAAGGTGGGAGCACCATGTGCCCCCAAAATAAAACCTGAAATCCTGGTCCTACTGTGCTGACAACCGAAATGGGCATTAAGAAGAATGTAAATGTCAGCAAACTTGATGCAAATAGTAGTCAGGTACAACATGTCCCAGACTGTGCAACTATTCTTTCAGGGGTGTTGGTTGTTATATGAGATTTCATCAAACTGGCTACTGTTAGCAATACAGATCCCAACCTGCGTAGCCACTGTCAACTGTCATTTGTGAGACCAGAACAAGCTGGGATTTTTAAAATGAAACCATTTTTCAGTAGGCAAATAATAAACTGATGTTTCATGGGAATGTACCAATTCTGATGAGAATGATATCTCTCCTCCAGGGTAGAATTTGATCTGAAAATGAAAGAGGGATTATAGGACCAAACCAATAGCAATTTGATGGCTAAAGCTTTCCTATGGACTGTTGGAGACATCTGCCTCCTGAGCCATCCAAAGTCTTCTGGCACCCAGAGCAATCGTGGGGAAGCTGCCCCACTTCTGTAAGTGAATGAAGGTTCATTAAGACAAAAGAGGCAAAAATGGATTACTGGCTCATTTTTTAGTGTGTTGTCTTGGATATAAAAGCAGCTGGAAATGGAAGGATTTGAACTTCAGTTTCTCCTGTCCCAGTCCAACTAGTGGCTATTGTTGGTCTTCTCCTTGTTGGTCTTCTTGTGCTGGTCTTCTCCTTGAACTCAGTTCTTGTCATGGACAAGATATCAGGGGTTTAGTGACATTCTAATGCAAAATGAGATACTTTAGTTTTCCAGTGTCTTGAAAAAGTCATGAGGTGGGAAAACCATATCCTGCTCAGTTCTGAAGAGCCCAAGCCCAATATTGCCCAAATCTTACTCCCCTGAGGTTAGACATAAGCCTCCTGTTGACTCCACTGGGAGAGGGTGATTTCTTAGTAATCTACTGCTCAGTAGAAAAATTACATTCTTTTATTGTTTTTCTAATTACCTAGAATTCAGGGGAAGAGCAGGCTGTTCTAGGGTGATTTGTCTTCCTGAAAAGAGATTCTGCAAATGCATCAAAAAATGCAACTGTATTGAAAGGGGTACAAAGGTTAGATGTCAGGGCAAGAGTCCTGCTACATTAAGGCTAAGTCAGACTGTGCTGTCCTTCCCTCCTTCCTAACCATGGTCTGTAGAATACAGCCTCAGTGGAGGTCTCCATCTTGGTATGTCACCCTATCTTGGTATGTCTTTTTTACAGGCTCCCCTGTAACCTACTGTAATCTTCACAGGCATGGGTTCGAACTCACTGAACACCACTGAAATGGTAAAAAAATAAATGGGAGAATATTAACCCATTCTCTATGTATATTATCTCGGTTGCCCCCGTAACACCTTTCCACTAAATTGACTGAGGTTTTAATTTAAAAGGAAGAATAAGGATTAATGAGTATGTTTCCATGCAAATTATTTTATTTATTCATTTAAATTGACAGCTGCAGAGTTTGTACCAGCAAAGTGAGCAACAGGAATGAACTGGAGAGTAAGGCCTATTGTGCAGCCCTGTTGACAAGATGTCGGCTTTAAACTGACCTGGAATTTTTTGTACCATAACAAGACACTGAGACTGTGGGAGAGGTGCCCATTTTCAGAAACAGTAACAAAAAGGAAGAGGAGATAAAACCTTTTTCTTCCTAAAAGCCTATGCAGAATGCAGTTTGCGCTGCCTTTGGATTCTCATTCCTCTGTGGATCGCCAAGTTAAGTAACACATCAATACCAGGTAGCAAATGAATCTCTGCAAAGGAGAGCTCCCCGCTGTGGGTTTCTCTCTTCCCATGAGAAGTGTTTGATCTGGGTGTGCTGTCATAAAAGATAAGAGCTACTTCATCATCTTTGGGGATTTTGATTTATTAACTAAAACTGATGGGGCACCTGTTTCTCAACCTTCATCTGAGGTGGTATGTTTTTATTCTTTTATTCCTTCGTTGAAGGGTTTGCTTTTTGGTGAACAATAACAAACTGAGAAGTAAATAGTCAGAGCATTTGTAGCGACTGGTCTTTGAGCAGGCACTGTGATGGGCAGTGCCACGCTGGCGGGCAAAAGGCAAATGAGGGCAGAACAATCACTCCTGAAAGCCTCCCATGTGCTAACAGCGTTTACTAGGGTCAGACTTTCTCAAATCAATACCGGATGCAGGATTTTGGAAACAGTTAATACTCCTCATGCCTGATCAGAGAGACCTCTCTACATAGCTTCCAGAAAGAGCTGGGGAGCTCTGCTGGGTGCGTACGGGGCTGCTTGTGGATCCATGGGCAGCAGGGTCTCCTCCGTCACACTACAGCACGAAATTCCTTACACTCAGCAAGGGTAATTCCCTGCTGATTTATACACGGAATACAGTCTGGGAAATATCTGGTGCAGGTTGGGGGTGCCTAGGCCTTCGTGCATATGCATGTGATTTTGCCTCCTAAAGCACCTTCCCTCAGTGTATCCTGAGCTGTGTTTTATTCTCGGCCCTTTGCTAGGAATAAATCCTCTGCGCTTTGGGGTTTCCTCGGTGCCGGTGCTGCTGGAGAGGACCAGGAGACACCTCCGGGCATGCACACAGCCCAGCAGCCTCAGCAGAAAGCATCCCTTAAAAAACACCCACCAGCGAAGGCAAATCATTCGGAAGGTTTGTTAAGAAGTGAAGGTCTGCTTGAGAAGAGGATGAGGCAAGAATATGTTTTGTTTTTACAGTGGGAAAGGAAATTTTCAGCTATTCAGCGAGTCAAGGGTGAGGCAGGGGTAGGTTAAGCCCCCAACCTCTTCTGAAGGATAATTTTGCATGCTACGTCTGCCAGGTAAACAGCATGTGCATGTAATACATGCAACAGTGCTGGCGAGTTGCTTATAAATCAGATAATTAAAGATGTAGCTGACTATAATACCTTGAAGGAGGCTCAGCATTGGGCAGTGACTTTTCTTTACAATCTAACAGTTAAACATATTATACTGCATAAACCTCGAAATGGCTTGATTATAAAATGTGTTTTGGAAAGTCCGAGCGCCTTCCCCACAGAGTGCTAAACCTGGTGAAAAATGGGTAGCATCAATAAACACCAAACCTTGTACCAATAAATGTGTTCCCTTCATTACTCAAAGAGCCCAGAGCTATGGAGGTACAAAAGGCCCCATTCTCCCCTACAGGAGAATAACACATGTAGGGTAGAGGAAACTCAATGAATTTCAGCGTGCAGTTTCCTGCTCATTTCTTCATGGGAGGGGGATGGGTAAAGACTTAGGGTTTGCTTTCTTCATGGGACAAAAAAAAAAAAAATAGCTGCCTCTCTAATTTACAGATGCTGGGAAACCCGAAGAGTCAGGAATGTCTTTTCTAGTTAACCATCCTATAGATTCTGCTTTTGCAGTCATCATTAGGTACCCCTCATGAGGGTTTTTGCTCCATTGCATTTTTTAAAAAGTCATGTGAAAAAGTTGTGTGTTCTGGTTCTGTCATTTGGATGAGAGGGGTGGGGGCTGTGTGTCCGTGCAGCGCTCCAGGCACCCGACAGACCTTCACACCAACACAGTGTTCGGCTGTAAATGGCAACCTTTGAGTTCCTGCAGTCCTAACGGGCAGCGGGAGATCTGCTATGCTTTTAGAGGAAACTAAAATTGCATCATTGGCATGAAATTATGCAGGATGGTTTTAATGTTCCCTGTATTATGTGTGCTTTATATATGTACATATATATAAAAATATACAAAGAGATGGCGTGTGTAATTTCCATGGAGTTTCTAAAGAAACCTGTTCATCTGATGTAGATGAGGTATAGTAGCATTTGTTGATTCATGTGACTACAGCAGCAGCCACCTTCATCAGCCCAGGAACAGAACTTGGGGAGTGCCCCAGGCCCAACTCTCTGCATGTCAAGGTGCCTGATGGGGGGCAGATGCTGGCCCTGTGGGGGATGCAGAGACTTTGACAATCTGGTCCATGGTTTTCTCTCCTGGTTGAGAGGAGACTGGGTCTTTTCCACCTTCCCCTCCTTCGTCCCGCACTCTGCAAAGCTGGTTTCCATTCAGAGCAGGGTAAAATTGGGGTACGCTGCAGTGACTGAGTTCCCAAAATATCATTTTCTGCAGCAAGATTTCTTCCCTCGGTTGGCCCAGATCTCAGTTTGAGCCAAAAGGACATCTTTCCCAGACTTAGAATCAGATCCAGAGATGGTTCTATACATTGTCTATGTATGCGTGCTGTATGCTTTCAAGTATCTGCAAAGTTATGACAACCTTAGTCTTTTTAGAAGATTATTCCCTTTATCTTAAGTTCCTTTTTTACCTGACGTGTAACTTGAATAAGGACTCTCCCATGCAGCTTTATCCTTGATCTGAAAAAAAACAGTTAAATTTGCTTTGGGTTTTGGTTTTCTGTAGGGTTTTTTTGTTTGGTTGGTTGGTTTGGTTTGGTTTTTTTTTTTGTAAGATTTCCCTTTTTCACCTGACTTCCTCAAACATAAATCTCCAGCAAAGTGTGTTGGCAGATGCCCCCCCACCCCGCTCCTGTGCATGGACAATGTCTCTGAAAAAGCAAAGCAGGAGCCTCCCCAGACATGACAGTTGTTGCAGATGCATTGCCCCTGTGTGGCAGATGAGAGAATAAACAACATATGGGAGATGCTAAGTGCAGCACCAACGCTATAGCAACGAGCACAGGATAAGAGCCCCTGTAAAACAAAATAGACTTTTTGCCTTAATCTGTTTTAAAGTGCCGTAAAATTACATTTATTCGAGGCACATTTCCTTAGCCCTTGTTTTCATTATGTTGCTCTCAAAGATTTAAGTTGATCTATCTGAGCACAGACCCCATGTGGTTCCTCAGATAATCAGAAAGATGCTTATCCTGAAAATTCACTTGAGCTGCTGAATTTCACGAATTGGCTTTTCCTTTTGCACTCCAGAGCTTGCTTTCCCTGTACCGCGGCAGCAGCCTGTGGCTCCTAGCTCATGTTAGTCCCCAAAATACGCTGGGGGCTGCATGTGCCCCAAGCCTCCCACCCAGGCCAGGAGGCTGCCTGGTCCGGGGCACATCATGGTGGCTATTTCATCCAGGCAGGAGAGACCCTCTCCAGTAAACACTTCAGTGGGACTGTGTTGCCTTCTGGAAAGGTGCTTTTATTGCTAAATATCTGACAAAGTTTTAAGAACTTACTATTTTGGACTCTAAACTCACTCTGGCACTGAAAACACAAGTTGGATAACAGGTTTATTTTTTATTTGCCCATTGCTGTAGACAGCTGTAACAGTTAGAATAACTTTGATCTTTTGTTTTCCCCGCTTGGAGAAGTCCTCATTACCAAAACATCACCTCTGACCTTCTTTTATATTTTCCACGTGTGTTTTATTAACTCCTTTTTCATATGGGACATGTGGTGTCTGCCACTTGGTACAAAGGAGACAAAGTTTGCACTTCTGATGCAAAGAGCAGCAGTGAGGAAGCTGGCTCCTCACCAACAGTTTATGCAAAAAAAAAATAAATTAGAAATTATGGGGAGGGTGCATTAAATCTGTGTGTACGGAGTCAGACTTTCTTTGGGCTTTGTCCACTGCTGGGACAACTCTGTTGCTCTTCATGGGATTCGGCCAGGGAAAGTGGAGCGCATCCCTGTGCCACCTTGTGCGTGCACTTTACTCAGAGATGAGAAATTTCAAACAATTTATTTTCACGGCACCTCTTTACTTCCCAGGCTAAGAAACGCGGCATCCGGCCCTTCCCTGCCAGTAACACTCGAGGTTTTGCACTTACTATACGTTTGGTGAAACACTACGCGACAGTGAACATTTACTAGATGTTGCAGAAAGAAACAAGGGAAAGTTAAAGCACAGCCTAGAAAAATAAAATGAGTACTGTTTGCATGTACTTTTATTGTTTTCTGACAGCCGTGTTATTTTCAACAACAACAGAAGGGAAAAGAATTTCAGTCTTTGAATGGATGAGTGATATACTACCCGCTCTTTTTAACTAGTCTTATATATTTTATTTTTTTGCGTGCTGGTGTGTGCGTGTGCAGAAGGGTGTCTACCTAATTGGCCTCAAGAGGGGATTAAACTAAATAAAATCACGGTCCACAGGGGGCCTCTAAATATGGCTTTTTAATTTGAAAATTTTTGTGGGTTCCAGTGTAATTCAAGCTTTTCAAGCTTTATTAGTCATAGTCGTCCGTGCAGCTTGCAAAGCTCCCATCTCGGCGAGCCTGATACGCCCGCCCCTGCTCAAGCAGAAGACAGAGCGCTCCCTTCAGCTGCGAAACACACTCAGCGACATAACAAAAGCCCGACTGTAAATAAAACACATGTTAATAACAGTGACTGGAGGCGGCAGAAAGCGGTGACCAAAGTGGTACTAAACAGAGGTAATGACAGTCGGCGAGCATCTCCCCGCTCTGCCTGCGACAAGAGGCGCGGGGAGCGGGCCGGAGTAAATCCCAGCAATTTTACATGTTCGCTTGTAACAAAAGTCAAAATATGCAGCTCGGTGTAACTAATTGCTGTGGAAGGAGAACGAACCAATGGTGCTCGTTGCTGTGAAACTGTTAATGGAGAACTTATGGAGAGAAAGTCCAAGTTCTCTCGTCCAAATTGGAATGTGAAAGAAATCTGCTGGAAGGTGATGACAGAAATGAAGTAAAACAGTTGTTTCCTGATCCATGTGCCAGATGTGTCACATACTGTGATAAATAAGATCTGCATCTTACACTCCAGAAATTGGGGAATATTACAAGCGTTTATTATAGTGAGGTACAAAAAAAATGTACTTGAAATGCTTTGTTTCTCCTGGCACCAAGCAGTGAGAAGTTATTGCACAATGCCTGGAGCTGCTAATTCTTTTGTTTAGGTTCAATCCAACACAGCCTATTAAAAGCTTAAATTCAATTTTATTGTTAAGGTATTTATTAACTGATTATGAAAAGACATTAAAGGGCTCATAATTAAACTACTAAATTGTTCCTTACCTTGATGAATCCTCCCATTTTCCAAGACTGACTTCCATAGTATAAAATACCAGAGTTTTAATTTAGAGAACAATGCTGCTCACAGGCAAACCTCAGCTTTTGCTTCAGCTCTTGAGTCGATCCCAGGCTGCCTTGCTGCTGTTCATAAGCCCAGAAAATCATGGCAGAGAGCCCAATGCATTGGTGGCATTTCTTGGGAAGACTGCTCTGCAGGTTTGTGGCGTGTTGTCACACGTTTGCAGAAATAGCTGTGTGTTGATGTTGGATAACTCAGTCTTATTACTCAGGAAAAAAGTCTCATTGACTTTTGGCCCATATGCTCTTGAAAATGTGTATTGTGAACAGCTTGTTAGCCCTGCCGAGACTGAAGGCGCATACTTCCAGGCAAAGCAGATTCCCAGAGCAAGATGCAGTTCCCAAAGATTTGCTATCTAAATACTCCCCCCAAATTCGAAGCCTGGGAAGACAGTGGGAGCTGAATGACTGGATCTCCCACACCAGGTCAGCGTAGCACCTCAAAGACTCTGCCGATCCGCTGAGCCAGTGCTTTTATACAGGCAACTGCATCGTACCTTCATCCAGATGACTGATGTTTGGGTGGGGTGGGATGAGTGCAGGAGGCAGCCAAGGGGGTTTGAGTCTTTTTGTGTTTTCCCTTTGGAAATTGCTCTGTTCATCAGAGGGGTTGTGTGTCCAGTGCCTGCACCAAGGTTAGCAGGGAGACTGAGTCGTCTACCCAGGGGTCTTATGGCTCTCGACTGGCTCTGGCTGTCCGTGTCCTCGCAGAGCTCACCTGCAGGGCCGTAGTACTCAGTGACCTTTCATGTTGACTTCCTCAGGAGGTTTCTACTGTCAGAACAGGCAGAAAGTACATGTCTGGTTACCACAGGTAGAGATGAAGCTGGAAACCCCTGATAAGCATGATTCAGGTGAACCTCTGCAGTCCCAGGAACCTGATAGTGAACAGCAGTACTCTGAATACGTAAGCTGTCTTTAAAAAAGGAAGCCAATCTCATGGTTGCTATGCCCATGATGACCCAGGGAAGAGGTAGGTCCTTTCACTGAGTTGCTGTGCCCAGCAGTTCAATAAGCCTTCCCAGCCTGGCTGGGGCATTTGGCCACTCTTGTGTTCACTCTGCATGCTTGCTCAGAGCTGGAGTGGGTGTCCCACATGGCATTGCACTGTGCTGTTGGGACGTTCTGGTCAGGATATCATCTTGCTTGATCCTAAGTGCCTAACGTAGGCTGAGCTGAACTGCACCTTCCAAGTGCCTCTATCTCTCCTTTGACGATGAAAGGATAACACCTCACTGCGTGTAGATGAAGTCCAGTCTGGTTACCACTTGTGTTTTTCAGGGATACTTCAGAGATACTGGCTTGAGATGCAACTTAAGGACTGAGATTTACAAAAATGTTGCTTTGGGAAGGTGCCAGTATCCTCTCTCAGTGTGTAAGACCTGTAGGTGAGTCCCAGCGGAAAGTTTCCTAAATCACATTCTCTCCTGCTGCCCAATTTCCCCACACAGATCCCCTCAGGATGGTTTTTAACCTTTGCTGTGTAAGTTAGTCTGTCCCACCCTGAAGATGTGACATCATCTGTGGTATTCATCAGTATCCCACCAGCCTTTACTCACATTTCAGAGGAAAAGACCTCTATATCAGTTTTAAAATTCTTGAAAACAACTTTGTTCTTAGGCTATATCTTCACTGCTACAAGAGTATTTGCTTACCCCATGGCGGATATCTCACTCTAAAACCCCAAATCAAAGAAGCGTAAGTAGCTTTTACTTTGAGATAGGTCTTTCAGTCCTTCTGGGAATTGCCTTCATTAGTCATACAGGGGTAAAAGCTCTCTTGCCCTCCCCTCCATTGATGTTTCCCAGTGAGATACTGAATTTAGCAACCCCACTGGAAAACCACCTCCTTTTTTTGGCAGAGAAGCTGCAGCTGTAAGTGTTTATGGGAAATAAAGATATCTGATTAGGTTTTTTTTACACACTAAGCTGCATACCCTCTGGTAACCTTATTATTTGTTATACTGTTGGAGGCTGTGGAGGAACGGAAAGTTTCTCAGCGGTGCAGCTAGAGCTGGCCCACCTTCCAAAATACAGAGGTGCTGTTGCTGTTCAAAGATACTTTATTGAAGAAAGCGATACTCCTTTCGACAAAACCAGGCACAGCCTTACAGTAAGGGCTTGTTAGGAGCCTCAGCAAAACATTATCGTCATCTGGAGCCATGTTTACCCTTAAGGGACACATTAGAAAAAACAATGGACAATGGGCCATACTGACAGCTTATGGGAGGAAATAAATGAAAGAAATAAAGCTTGCTATGCTTTTGTGAAGCTGACATGAAGACATCTGACAAAGGTCGGTACGTTACAGCTTGCAAATGGTGAAAATATTGATTGTCCTGGCTCGTCACAGAACGTGAAAACACCTATCGTGCACATTGAGTATATGAAAAAAAATCAGTGATACTTACTGCAGTGAGCAGGCAGTGATGGATGTGGTGAGTAACACGTGGTGTACATCGCCTGAGCCAGTGCATGGATCCCCTTGAGGCAGGGAATATTTTTATATTGCCTCTTTATACAGTGTGGGATTCATTTCTCCTAAATAGAGACCCCAGAACGTTAAGACCTAAAGAAGAGTCCAGTCCAGCCACTTTCCTAACCTCACAGGCAGCTAAACTTATTAGGTGCTTCCCTCCTTAGGCTGAAGAGTCCCTGTTCTGGGAAGAGGATGCCCATCTGCCTCCACACACCCTCCCGAAAGTCTGCTGTGACCCAGATGTGGTTGGAGAGGACCCTCAGCTGCACCTGGGCTCTTGGCAAAGCCCAAGCATGGAGATGCGGTGGGGATGAGGGGAGCAGGCTGAGGACTCCATCTGCTCCCCGGGACAAGAATCAAAACCTGAAGCTAGAACTCGCTCAAGTCAGACATCCAAAGGACTGGGCGGGTTGGATTCCTCCCAGTGTTACCAGTGTCACTGGGATTCCAGTCAGGTTCACTGAGAGTCTCTGCAACAGGGATCACGGGCAACAACTTGGGATTGTTTACGCCAGTGTAGTTCTCAAAGTTTACGCTGTGGATTTCTTGGTCTAGCACAGAAAAGCATTGCCAAAAAAAGTACATTCCTAACTCTGGTTAGAAATTCCAAGTTTACTGTTTCAATCTGAATTCACTGTGAAAACTTGGGATTTAGGCAGTGTCAGAATTTTAACTCCAGGTTTATACAGGAGCCTGGAGCAGCTCGCTCAGGTTGCTGTGTCTTTTGGGCTGCTTTCACCTAAGTCAGATAAACTGAAGCAGCAAACTTTAGAGTCTGGAAAGCTCTTAAGATCTCCCCTTCACACAGAGATGCACGTGGCTCTGTGGTCGTACAGTCAGAGCAGTGCCTGCAGCTGCCAGAGGTGCCCAATGTGGCACGGGGGCGGACGTGGGACACCTGCCAGCCTGAGGAGGACCTGGGGCAGCCTTCCCTCGAAACCCCTGCCAAGGATCATCAATTCATATTTCACAGATGGTGCTACTCTTGGCACTTAGAAAATCAAAGCCTGTCCTGTCTTTGCAAACACAGCGCCGAATACGGCTCAGGTGACCCCTCGGTGAGAGGAGGGCAGCGCATGGTGCGTGAAAAGCGCGGTGTCTCCTGTGTAAACTTGGCCCTGCCGTCAGCCCAACTGAAGAAACGTGGACCAGCGGTTCCCATCTGTAGGTGTTACTGACTGACAGATAGCAATGGAGGCAGAAAAACGTCAAAGTGTTAGAAAAGTCAATATTATTAAAACCTTGCTCCCCTCGCTTCCCTGTTCCGAGTAGTTTCTTGAGTATGACCAAGTACATTCTTTTTTTATGACCAGTCACAAATGCAGCTTTTATTAGCTGATTTGCTCAATGATTCAAATGTATAGACTTCATTTCAGGCTCGTTTGAGTTGGAGGAAAGCATACAAGGATTTTTGCTGGCTTAAATTAGTGGAACTGCCCCTTTGGCTGAATGACAGGGCCCTTGCCTTGCAGAGCAGAGCTGCAGCCCCGTCTCTGACTTTTGCCTGTAAATTAGTTTGTGAAGTGGTGTTTATTGCTACATTGGGAGGTTAAGACAGCCTAATTGTATGTTTGTACAGGAGAAAACATCACGCCAGTGCCTTAAGCAATTATTCTTTCCATGTCCTTTCACTGTTTAATCTTGACACTGTTCAGAGGGGAAAGGAGACAATTTGTCTTCACCCTACAGACAATTAGCAGTAAAAGTGCAGAATGGCTAATGCAATATCCACTGAAGTGCCATCATCCATTCATCAAGATAAGATCCTGAAACAGTGTGCTTCTAGAACCCCTCATTGGGAATTGTTCTGAGCCCATGCCTGATTGCAGTCAAGGATATCTCCGTGATTTATAACCCAGCGCGTGCTTCCAATGTGTGACAGTGCTCAGCACCTCTCCTCCCACTTTTCCTCTCCAGTGGGTTCTTTTTCATGGAAGAGTTATTCTCCAGGGGATCAGTCTTTTTAACAGGCCATTACTCACTGAAATGTTTAGTCTTTTCTAAACAGGTAAGGTGAATCACAGGGAATTGCCTTTCTTTCCCAAGGAGGACATGCCAAATGTAAGCCAGACAAGTAGTCTCTTCTCTGAGTTGGCTAAAAAGTATGGCACAGCAAAGGTACTCCTTTGATATGACAGTCACTGTGTTAGAAAGAAGTACTCTCTCTTTTGGACCATATCTCATTTATGGAAGTGGCAAATGTCTTAAAATCATCCAGGTCTTGTGCCTCACATTTACATGCAATAAGCCTACAGAGCCACAGTCAGACCCAGGGTAAACGACTGACGTCAGTGGAGCTCTGGTCATGTACACAGGATCTGTATTTGCTTCTGAATGTCCAGGATTCGATTTCCTTGAAAGTGTCTCCAGGCAGGTTCTCTGAAAGTTTTTCTTGTCCACAAAATAGTTCTCCTAAAAGCACTATGTAAAAGCCAGCAGGATCTGTCTTCCTTGGGGCCAGTGCAACAGGACCCCAACTATTTTTTTACTGGATCCTTACATATATGCATAAGAACAAGCTCATTCTCAAATTTTGCCTTCAACTGGCAGAGCAGAAGTTTTCTGGGCTCCTCCCCAAGAGTGATCTAGTCTTGTATGTTTTACAAGGTTAAATTCAGCCTCTGACTGTTGGTACAGGCGATTGCATGGCATCTTGAATGGGCATGACCCCTAATTTCTGAAATAAATGATACATGAGGAGATCTACCTAGAAATGATCGTTAAATCCTTAGCGTGCTGCCTCATCATCCTGACCCATTTTGATTGAGTAAATGAAGCTCTCCCTCAAAGATGTTGAGTTTTGATACAGGAAAACTAGACATTTTCAGAGAGGCTTTATTTGCTGGATGGAATAAAAGGGAGGTGCCGAGAAGATTTTAATCAAATGCTCATTACTGAGAGGATCCAAGAAAAAAAACACTGGCTGCCCTATTCCCTTCCAAGCCAATAGACCATTTTGAAGGCTTCAGCATCTATCTAGCTATATATACATACACAGGATGTTCTTACACTTCCAACGAAGGCTAAGGTGGAGGAGGAGTAGTGGTTAGCAAGATGGGAACAGGACTGCATGTGAGACTGGTCTGGGAAATATGTTAGACTATTCCAAAGCTTCAGTTTTGACCTTTCTTCGGGGGGGGGGGGGGGGGGCGGGGGGGGGGAATTGCTTTATGTAAAAATTCTCAGATCTTTAGCTTCTCAGAGAAACTGTCTTTTGCCAAGTAACACAGTCACTTACTTACATTCCATACGTCTCTACCAGAGGGTATGTCCCAGGCCTGATGTGCTAGTAAAACAGGGAGTGTAAATCTGGATAGGGTGCTCATGCCAAGCTTAGAGATGTGAGAGGGCAGGAGACAGGCTTTAAAATCTTCGCTGCCTTAAAACGCACCTAGGAAGGCGGTCACGGGTGCTGCAGTGTATGTGGAAGCTCTGCTGCCCGGATACCCCAGGGACAGGAGGAATGATGTCATAATGACGTCATGCTCGGCCTGAGCTTCCCTAATGTTAATCACAGCAGCATCTGCTGCAGGGAAGCATTTCTCTGAGAAAGGTGTCAAAAACATGACACTTTCCAACCGTAGCCTGAGTGGGGAGTTTCAAGCGGCGGAACGCTGACGCCGGGTCCCCCGGGGCCTGAACCACTTCTCTTCTAGGTGTCTGACTGTCCAATGTGCTGCGGCGCGTGTTTCTCCTCTCTTTCGTTTACTTTATTGGGGACGGCATCGGTTACAGCTGTTTAAAAAATATCTGAGCGGGTTGTTATGGGAAAGGACAGAAGAAGTTCCTGCTGCACAAACGCAAAGCTCAGATGTTTTTTTTTGCAAGGGTGAAGATCATTAGTGTTTTTTCTTCCTGGGCTGTTTTTGGGGAGGGAAGGCATCTTCAGTGTGAGAGAGTTAGCAGAATGAGCAGTCAGGGATTTTGGAGTGCTGACTGCAGCTCTGGCACTGATTCCCCCTGAAACTTAGCTAAAAATTTCAAATTGGAGTCTCTGAAAGGTCGATAACAATAAGTAATAGGGCTGGCTGGAAAACAAGAATTCTGTTTTGTGAAAAATGTTGCGGTTTCAAAATTTGTTTTCATTCCAGTGCAGAAAGAATATGAGATCCTTCTTCCTCTTTTTCAAGGGAGAGGGGAGAAAATAAAAAATAGGCAGATTGAAAAAATGTCTTAATAGTAGAAGGTTAGGGTAATGGTTCAGATGAGGAACTTGACCTGACATCTCCCCATCCAAGGTGGGATGGAGGATCTTGGCTATCCAAAGTTAGTTTTCCCACACAGTAATTCTATCCCAGAGATTAATAATTTTCTTGACAACTTTTTCATTCAAACATTTGTGCTTCTTTAAAAAGTTTTCATCCTACGACTTTATTTTTTATTTAGAAAGGGAGTTGGGACGTTTCTTGATCATTTCTAATAACAATCTGTAGATATATTTTTATTACTCACAGCAAATGCCAGGTGCAGAGACAGTTCTCTACCACATAGACACTATCCAACTGCTTGCTGAAACTGGGGTAGATACAGAATGGCAACGCATCTGAATATTTGGCTGTTTCCATATGAGGTAGTTTAAAATTCTGATTGTGTGTTTTGTTCTACAACTTCAGGTAGACATTAGAAGTAGAGGTCGCCTCTGCCACCTCTGAAATGTTGATGATAATAGCAGGATCTTTCCCCAGCTGGAAGGGATGTTGAAAAGTTTAATTAATACCTGCACAGCTCTTTGAATATGACAGTCTTAAGCGTGGTTTTGAATACCTCACTTTGTGAATGCCTTGTATGGACAAGACAGTCAGAGGTGTAATCAAAGATACAGACATGGTGCAACATATCAGCAATATATCTAAACTGAACCAGCCCAACGAAGGTCTGGTCGATAGGCCACCTAATGTCTCTGCTCAGTTTTGGCCATGGCTCAACAACATGAGATCACTTATAAATAATCATTTTTTGTTTACCCAAATGTTTTATGTGAAAGCTTTGGAGGGTTCTCCTAGGTAAAGAGAGCCAATATGAAGTACAATGGGGATGAGGTGCAGCTGTAGCTACTACTTTGCTTGTTATAGCTAATATCCAGCGCTTAAGTGGTGCTACAGGAGATGAGATTGCAATTGCAGGGAATTCACACAAGAAAAAGACTTCTCTGCAGAGCACTGCAGACATTAGACCTACAGGTGCAGCCTGTGAACTTGTAAAGTCTTTTCAAAATTCAGCTGGGGCTTTTCCAAAGCAAAATACAATTTCTCTAGGCAAAATAGATTTAGCACCTATTCTTGCATAGCTGTGAGTCTCCTTAGCTACCACTGAAACCAATTAAATTTAAAAATACAGTATTGGGCTCTTGGTATATAATAGTTCTGTGCTGACTCGTTCTCAGATTGCCGTCTTTTAGCCAAGCAGAAAAAAAGTACTCAAGCAGGCCTATCAATTCCCTTTGTAGCCTTTCCTCACCTGCTTGCATCAAGCCATGGTGACTGTTTTTCAGCTGAACTGGCTGGAGTGTGATCTTAGGCATTTTGTGGAGGAACAGAGAGCCTCAGGGAACCAAGGAGTGACTGTTTTCCCCTCTGCATTAGTGACATCTCTGGCAAGTCCCATACCATTCAGCAGCAGCAGCAGCAACAGTAAGAGCAAACTGTGAAATGCCACCTTGTATTTTCATAGTATAGCAGAGACTCTGCTGAGTTAATCCCTGTAAAACAGTCTCCCAAGTGGCTGAAATGGGTTGAAGTGGGAAGCTGGGTTAAAACAGTCAAATTTGGGTGTCTACAGTGAGGCAGCAAAATACGAGCATCTATTTTTTAACCCCTTGAAAGGCAGAGTGCTGTGGCTGAACTGCTTTACTTGTTGATGTCCAGGTTCAGAATGGGTTTGCAGGACACAGGATTTACCTTTTGATCTTTCTTGAGGAGGCCCAACGTCTCCTTTCCCTAATGTGAGCATTTCCCCAGCTGCTTGGTGGTGGAGATTGTTTCAGCCCTTCATTTAGACCTGAGCACAGTAACACACGTCTTCTTTCTCTGGCTAAGGTGGCAACCATGGGTAAAACTGAGTGAAAATCCATCAGTTCAATAACAGTTTTTAGACTGTAAATGTAATTATTTTATAACATAAAAGATTTGGGGAAAAAAGTCTGTGTCTGTCTTCTGTGTTTGAAAAGCCCTTGACATTTTATGGCTATTACAGGAAATAAAGACAAGAGCAGGAGTAGCTGGTCCATGATGCAGGACACACAATTATGCTGTTGAATAAGAGAATTACATGGAATAATACCTTGACCACAAGCAATAGTTTTTATATTGATACTGTGCTGTACTGAGTTCATCTTATTGAGTAGCTGAAGCTGGTCTAGCTGTCATTTAGACCGTGCTGCTAGGTTAGGTTTGAGTGCACATCATAGCTGCAACTTTCATACCTGCAACTTTCATACCATCGTTGGCCCAGAAATCATAGAATCATAGAATCATAGAATGGTTTGGGTTGGAAGGGACCTTGAAGATCATCTAGTTCCAACTCCCCTGCCACAGGCAGGGACACCAACAAAATCTAACAAGCAGATGATTTGAGCTGTTTGTGCTGCAAGAAATAAGCCAATGAGCTATGAAAGCTCATTACGTTTAAGGTGACAAACCCCCAGATAGCTATTTTAAGGCCTGGTTTACTCTTCGTTTCGATAGACCTGTGTTGCCATATGAAAGTTGAGTGTAATCAGGAGAATGGGAGGGAGCTACAGGGGACGGCTGGCCTCACGCAAAAAGCTCTTACAAACTTCTTGTGACATTTTTTCTGCTGCTCTCAGAAATATGGTCAGCAATGTCAGACAAATAAGTACATATATTCGTGTGATAGTTGAGCTATGCCTTGGGCCTTTTCTTGAAGGTTTGACAAAGAACTCAGAGATAAGCAACAAAATCAGTGGCGATCCATTTCATAAACACAATAAAGTAACTGAAAGTTCCCTGCAGTGGTAGGGATCTACTGGGGGAGGACGCTTACCCCAGGAAACAAAAGATTTGGCTGCTGCCACAGATCCGTTTTCCCAAGATTAAAAATAACGCAGGGGAAGAGTTTGTGGAACTAGCTTCTGAGACATCAGGTTTTTGGAATTTGGAATCGAAATTGATTCTTTTGGCGACATGTTTGTTGAAAACAGTGGAAAGACTAGATTTATTTGAAACAGAAATTAAAAAAAATAAGGAGCAGTAATAAAAAATAGCACTGACTATGACAGTAGGACAATTTATAATTGTGGGTCAAGTATCCTATTAGTTTGGGGCTATTTCTCTTTAAATAGAAGACCAGTCACAAAGGATTCCTGAGAGATGATATAATCTGAAACTATATTGGAAAAAAGTTTGCTTCTCTCTTAAATTACCAGGGCCTTTTGTATCCTAGTAAAATACTTTATTACTTGATCTGGCTCTAGAGAAACAGTGATTCCATAACAAACCTTTCCCAGGACTATAATTATTTTCTTTCTTATATCCTGAAAAAGGACCAGGTCACTTCTGAAGGCCACAGAAAGAGCATAATATATTTTTTCCTGGGCAAACAAACAAAAACCAAAGAATGTTTCTTTATATCACAATCCTAAATTGAAGTTAGGTTGCTAAGTGCTGAGAGTGCAATAGTTCTGTTCCCAGAAACACGTCTTGGAATATATTTCAGAGAATTATCTGATGATCTTCCAGTGAATCCCTTAAAAAACAGCCCTGCCCCAATATAACTGTGAATCTTCTTTGTCACTACAAATGTAAGGAGGGTTTTCAAATGAGAGCCCGTGTGGCTTTTGAATCATTAAGGTGCTTCTATAAAGGCCCTGACATTTGATGCTTCAGTGACGGAGCCAGCTGTGCATCACAAGGCATGTTCCTGCTTTCAATGCCTATAAATTTCTGACAGTGCTTGACAAGTTCCCTATATGATGACGCATTATGGATATTGTCCCTCTGAATTTTGTTTGCTGAAGTGGGCACTCAACACAGAGTAGGCAGTGAAAACTAGAAAGATGTGCAAAACTTTTCATCATCTTGCAGGACAAACAGGCAACACAGGGCCCTCTTGTGTATAATTCTACTGATAATTTTTCCTTCCTTCCTTCCTTCCTTCCTTCCTTCCTTCCTTCCTTCCTTCCTTCCTTCCTTCCTTCCTTCCTTCCTTCCTTCCTGCCTCCCTCCCTCCCTCCCTTCCTTCCTTCCTTCCTTCCCTCCTTCCTTCCTTCCTTGAATCATAGAATCATAGAATGGTTTGGGTTGGAATGGAGCTCAAAGATCATCTAGTTCCAAACCCTCCTGCCACAGGCAGGGATACCTTCCACTAGATCAGGTTGCTTGAAGCCTCATCCAACCTGGTCTTCAGAACTTCCAGGGATGGGGCATCCATAACTCCTCTAGGCAACCTGTACCAGTGCCTCACCACCCTCAGAGTCAAGAGTTTCTTCCTTAGATCTAACTGAAATCTACCCTCTTTCAGTTTGAAGCCATTGCCCCTTGTCCTATCACTACACACCCTTGTAAAAAGTCCCTCTCCAGCTTTCTTGTAGGCCCCCTTTAGGTACTGGAAGACTGCTATAAGATCACCCTGGAGCCTTCTCTTCTCCAGACTGAACAACCCCAACTCTCTCAGCCTGTCTTCGGAGGAGAGGTGCTCCAGACCCTGGATCATCTTCGTGGCCCTCCTCTGGACCTGTTTCAACAGCTCCATGTCCTTCTTATGTTGGAGGCCCCAAATCTGAATGCAGTACTCCCGGTGGGATCTCATGAGAGCAGAGGGGCAGAATCACCTCCCTGACCTCCTGGCCACACTTCTTTGGATGCAGCCCAGGATATGGTTGGCTTTCTGGGCTGCCAGTGCACATTGCCGGCTCATGTTGAGCTTCTCATCAACCAACATCGCCAAGTTCTTCTCCTCAGGGCTGCTCTCAATCCATTCTCCACCCAGCCTGTACTTGTGCTTGGGATTGCCCCGACCCACATGCAGGACCTTGCACTTGGCCTTGTTGAACTTCATGAGTTTCTCACAGGCCCACCTCTCAAGCCTGTCGAGGTCCCTCTGGATGGCATCCCTTCCCTCCAGCATGTCCACAACACCACACAACTTGGTGTCATCTGCAAACTTGCTGAGGGTGCACTTGATCCCACTGTCCATGTCACCAACAAAGATGTTAAATAGCACTGGCCCCAGTACTGACCCCTGAGGAACACCACTCGTCACTGGCCTCCACGTGGACATTGAACCGTTGACTACAACTCTTGGAGTGCGACCATCCAGCCAGTTCCTTATCCACCGAGTGGTCCATCCATCAAATCCATGTCTCTTCAATTTAAAGACAAGGATGTCGTGCGGGACAATATCAAATGCTTTGGACACGTCCAGGTAGGTGACATCAGTTGCTCTTCCCTTATCCACCAACACTGTAACCTTGTCGTAGAAAGCCACCAAATTAGTCAGGCAGAATTTGCCCTTAGTGAAGCCATGTTGGCTGTCACCAATCACCCCCTTCTTTTCTATGTGCCTTAGCTTAGTTTCCAGGAGGATCTGCTCCATAATCGTGCTGGGCACAGAGTTGAGACTGACTGGCCTGTAGTTCCCTGGGTCTTCCTTTTTTCCATTTTTAAAGATGGGGGCCATGTTTCCCCTTTTCCTGTCAGTGGGAACTTCACCAGATTGCCACGACTTCTGAAATATGATGGATAGTGGCTTAGCTACTTCATCTGCCACTTCTCTCAGGACCTGCGGATGCACCTCATCAGGTCCTATGGACTTGTGCACCTTCAGGTTCCTTGGATGATCTCGAACCTGATATTTCCTACAGTGGGTGGTTCTTCATTCTACCAGTCCCTCCCTCCCTCCCTCCCTTCCTTCCTCCCTCCCTCCCTCCCTTCCTTCCTTCCCTCCTTCCTTCCTCCCTTCCTTCCTTCCTTCCTTCCTTCCTTCCTTCCTTCCTTCCTTCCTTCCTTCCTTCCTTCCTTCCTTCCTTCCTTCCTTCCTTCCTTCCTTCCTTCCTTCCTTCCTTCCTTCCTTCCTTCCTTCCTTCCTTCCTTCCTTCCTTCCTTCCTTCCTTCCCTCTCTTTGTCCCTTTTTCTCACCATCTTTTCTTCATTCCTTTCCCCCATATTGTCTTTCTTGACAGTGAAATGAAAAGCATTTGCTTATCTACAATATATGATTTCCTGTATGTGCAGGTTGTGATTTACTTCCCCAAGAAGAAAAGGAAAAAATAAAAACCCCAAGCCATGCCACAGTCTCATTAAATATATAAAAAAATAACTGTCCTCATTATGGCTAACATCCTACTTCCTCTAGCATTGCCTTTTATTTCAGGGCATTCAAAACCTGTCATTTATAGAAATACCTCGAGTAAGTAATATGTGGTCCCTGATTGTCCACATCTACCGCATGGGTAGAACTCAATCACAGGTTTCTACTGACACTGGGAACCACCAGACTACATCTTGAGGGTTTATGAATGGCAGGAAAGCTCCCAGACTGAATTACAACTTTGTTATTCAATCTGAGAACATATTTTGTTATTTATAGCATTTAGAAAACTCATATGGACTTTTTTTCAGGTGGAAAATTATAAATCAGAGAAACAAAACAATCACTTCTAACTTCAAATGCGAAGTCTGTGAAGTAGGTAGGGAGAGAAGGATGAATGTGCGCATGATGCAAGGCCGTTGACGTGTGATGCAGAGGGCCAAGGATGGTTTACAGGGAAGTGAAAGGGAGAATTTCACTGGAAAGTAAGCCCTTTCTGTGGAAGTTATTAGATGGCCAACTACTATAACTAGTCCTAAAACCATAGTAACGAAACCAAAACAGAAAGACAGATTTCACCAATGGCTTCTCCCTCCCAAAACACCTCAGGTCTATCTGTGCTTGCAAGTGTGTTGTTTACATAACTATCAGTGGTGATATCCTTCAGTGTCTCCTGTGCTTGTTGCTCTGGGAGTTTCTGCAGATCTGTTTATGCCAACGGGTCCAGCATCTCAAAGGTCAACCGAGAAAGCACTAGTCTGGCATGCAGAAACCTTTGTAGATTTCTGACAATATGAACTCAAATGTATTTTTTTCTTTGTGTCTTTCTGGGTGTTTTATGGTGGAGAAAAAAAGAGGCAAGTGGTCATCACTGGTTATTACTGGTTAGCTGTGAGTACTTTTATAGCCGGTGGTGATTCTTGGTTATTGATTCTCAGGCACGTGAAGCCTGGTTCTTCAACAGACCAATTTAAACTTGTCTGTGGCAGTTTTGCAATCCCTTTATCTGATCCTTCTCCCCCCCCCCCATCTTTTCAATACTTTGAGCCTCATTTCCTATATAGCAGTTAATAAAACTAAACTGGCAAGAAACCCTCTTTCCAAATTTATGAAACTGTTGTCTTGCTGTTATTTCAGTTTTATTTATTTTTTCTTTTTCTTTTTTCTTTTTTTTTTTTTTATTTTTGCCCCAGGTTTTGCTTGCCTGTCAAACTCATTGAGTTCAAACTTTTTTGAATTTTAGAAACCCAAGTTCACACAGTAATTGGAAGAACAGTCCCATAATTTCCAGCTCCAGGGGGAAGCTATCTTGGAACTCAACAGCAAAAAGAAATCCTGGGGCGAAAGAAGAAACCTGGTCAAAATAAAATCACAGATCATTGATTGAAAACGTAGATGTGATTATTTCTAATGAGCAACGAAGGAAGGCAATTAGAAGAAACCGTGTATGCTTCTGGAGCTTAGCTGAATGGTCATTTTTAGAGTGATGAAGATTTATAGAAGATCCGGTTTAAAGAAATAAATGCAAATACTATGGGGCCTTATTCTGGAAGTTATCCTTTAGGCATGTGCTTAAAGTTGCATCAGTGGAGTTTAACTAGTGAGTAGGGCTGAAGGGCTCTCCAGTGCCTCTGCTTTTACTGCTCCCATGCTGCCCTGGAAAGCTGCATCTTTCCAAGCAGGAGAGTTGCTTTCACAGAGAGCCCCACCAACCTTATCACTAGGTGGTGGGTTTATTGCTCTGACCAGAGAAGCTGAAAAAACAAGTGAAGTGTGGTCCAGTGTTTCCCTTAACAGAGCCTTGCTGTGAATACTGACATTATTTGTTCATAACCTGTCAGGCTAAGATCAGTGCTCTTCTTTGTGCTTGAAGTGGCTTCTCAGTCATCTCTGCTGCAGATTACCGGTCTCTTAGGAATAAAATGGGCATAACTAGTTGAAAAGAAACTCAACTGTTTGAGGTAAAAAGCTCTCTCACCCTCCACTAAATTCTCAGCTAATTCCGTAATTACTGTGAAAAATCCTGAGGACTCACACCAGGCTGGGAGAGGTAGCCAGCACTGAAAACATTTCGGGATTTATTTATCACATCCAACACTTCGGATTCTGCCTAATACCGACAGCAAGCCAGTGTGGACTTCAGGAAAGTGGTCGAGTTGCCCCATGCTGCTGTTTCTGTACCGGGGGCAGATCTGACTTCCCCCCTCCCCGCCAGCTGTGGGTGTGCAGTGCAAGCACCACTGCTGAGCATTGCTGCCGAGTATCACCAGCAGCACCCCTGAGTGCGGCTGCAAACACTTTTCCAGGCATCTCCAAGCTGGAGAGGAACTTTTTACAAGGGTATATGGTGATAAGACAAGGGGCAATGGCTTTAAACTGAAAGAGGATAGATGTAGACTAGATAATAAGGAAGAAATTTTTTACATTGAGGGTGGTGAAGCACTGGAACAGGTTGCCCAGAGATGTTGTGGATGCCCCATCCCTGGGAGTTCTGAAGACCAGGTTGGATGAGACTTTGAGCAATCTGGTATAGAGGAGGGTGTGTCTGCCCGTGGTAGGGGGGTTGGAACTAGATGATCTTTGAGGTCCCTTCCAACCCCAGGTCCCACCTTGCTGCCCCTCTCCTTCACAGCCTCCTGTGTCCTCTGCACTGCTATCGCCTCTGCTGCCCAAGGACATGGTACAGTGAGGGGAAAGGCTGAATCCCTCCTCACATCCCATGGGCAAGGTGGCCAGGTGCTGAGTCTGGCCAGGGTGCTAGCTGCTTGGGGTCTCTGCTCCCGAGGTGCGATGTGTGGGATCGTACCCATCACGTCTTTAATTTTCACAGTCCAGGCTGTGATGTTTGCGGATACCTGAAGAGGGTGGGAAGTGTTAAGGCTCACTCTGTATACCCTGAGCTCAGAAAGGCAGGGGAGGTTTCATCCTATGTCATCTCTGACTTTGCAATAAGCAGCTTCTCGTCCCCAGTTCCTGCTGCGCAGCAGGCAGTGATGAGGTGCTTCCCTGCCTGCAGGCAGTTCAGGATACATTTTCTCTGGCAGAAAGAGGCAACAAAGGCAATTCCTGGATGCTGTCTTCTGCTCCTAGGTTGTGACTTGCTGCCCTGGAAGTGAGGCTGGCCCAGCTGCCTGGGGAGCCATGCTACAACCAAAATAGCAATAACAATCCAGGTTAAAAAAAAACCCAACATATCTTTTCCAGGAGAATGTCATTTTTCTTTTCAACCCAGAATATGTGTGGCCCCCACATGCATACTTGCTTCTTCAGGTAAGGGCTGGTAAATAGAATGCAGAAATGAACAGTTGCACATAGAGGGGAGCTGGAAAAATGTGACTTCACTGCCAAAGGAAACACATCATGCATCAGCTTGGCTACCGAAATTAGGCAGAGCAAGCCCTGGCCAGTGTGCTCTCCAGGTCTGACTCAAGCCCAAACAAAGGCGGCAGCCCTGGCTGTCCCTGGTCTAGGCTCTATTTTCATACCCCTGAAAAATAAATAACATAACACATACTTCCTACAGAAGGTAGCCAAGGACCTGTCCACACTGTATTGCACAAGGTCATATAATCCTCACGTCCAAGGGAGGTTATTCCTCTTTTTTCAATATGTGAAGTATATCTAGCATATTCACAGATGGGGGCAACAATTAGGAAGTGTATTCCTCTTTGTGAATTACCCTTAGATCCGGTCACACCAGCTGTCATATATAAAGTAAAAGTATAGAAATTCAATCATAAACTCTGAGTTTAATGATTGGTGCAATGCCCCTCATGCTTGGTGGGACCAGGATTTCACCCAAAGCATTGCTAATACCCAATTAATCAGTTGACACAAAGTCAACCAATGCAGAACTTTCCAAGCACAGGAAAGCGAAATGCCATAAGAACAAAACTTTATAGTGGTCGAGCTCTCTGTGGAGCGGAGCAGGAGGGTCGCTGTTTTCCCCATTGCAATTGGGATCATGTCGCTGTACTCTGTCAAAGGAATGGACCTTGCCATGCCTCTTTCATTTCATGGAGCTGTTCCTGGGGATGCAGGAGCTGCTAGCAGGCTTTGCTCCAGGTGTTCTCTCCTATTAAGCTGATCTTAATCTCTGCTCTCTATCTTGAGCTAAACAGGCAGCTGCAAACTAGAAAAAAGGAAGTGGTTACTCCAATGCCTATGGGAAAGGCTTGATGTTGCAAGAGGGCTTATCAACAACTTCTATATGTACAAAATTCATGCAGCGACTCCCTCCCCAGGGGCCAGCAAATCGAGTTCCCACTTCTGCTGCTTCTGAGACTGACTCTGTGCAGAGACTTCTGCTGATGCAGTAACGTCAGCCTGCAGTATGGTAGCTTTTAGGAAATTTCTATATTGATAAAATCCTTAGTGGAGGCACAGCTGGCAAAAGCAAAGACACACATTTATTTTATAAATGCCTTTGCCAGGATGGACTGCTTTCTTATTTCGTTTCCACCTTTCAGGACCTGCATAAGATACGGGGGCAGGGAGATGCTTCTGCATTAATAACTTCTGCAAACTGGGAAGTTTGCAAAGGGACAGCTGCCCTGACAGCGGTAGCTGCCGTGTATCTGCTGCCCATGTTATAGACCATCATAAGCTCATAAGTAATACTGGAATGTGAGTACTAGAAAAAGACAGGAAAAGATAAGTCGCCTCCTCTCAAGTTTTGCATAAATCTTGCTGCTTTTAAGTTATTTTTCCTCCCACAGCACAATTTTCTGGAAGCACTGAAAAAACCCCAGCCGAATATTGAAATGTGCAACATTACATTTTCCCTGGAGCAGCGCTGGACGTGACCTTCCCCTTTTCAGATAAGAAGCCTTTCCACCTCCGCCTCTTATGGCGAAGAGACCCGAGGAGCTGGGAGCTGCGGGTTCAATGGCTCAGAGCGATGAGAGGCAGCACGTGGGCTCCTGATGTGGGGCTGCCTGCCCTGCCTGCCTTGCCTGCCCTGCCTGCCCTGCCTGCTGTGCCTTCCAGGTTGCCTCGTTAGCAAGAAACATTGCTGCCTTCTACTCATGCAGCAGCTTAGATGAGGACATCTATGCCCCCACCCTAGACAGATGGGAAATCTTGTATGAATGGGGGGAGATTTGCTGACTAGTAGCAGAAGAGGGGCTGTTCTTACTTATCTCCAGCTGCTCTTAATGGCAGGCACTTGGATGCCCAGTGGTTTTAACTTTAGGAAATATTGGTACGCAGAGACTTCAGGGTCTGCAGGGGGATGGGTGGTAGCCAAGTTCAGTTCGGAGGAAATGAATTTTGGGCTCAGACTTCCAGGGGCACAGGGGTGGGAGTTGTGTACCTAAGCTATTGTGTGGCTCTGGCCTTTTAATGTATTGGCACATAAAAACACGCCAGAGTCAACGACATGCCATGTCCCAGGGGCCACTAGGGACATGCCTGTGAATACTCTGCCCCCAGCGTGGTCACAGGGGTTTGACTCTGCACTCTCAAAGCCAGTGGGAATTGTGCAGTTCAGTCCTGTGGTATCAGGGTCAGATCGCAGGAGACTCAGTACCTTTCCTGGTGGTATCCCAAAGTTATCCCAGAGATATAACTGATTAGCCACATTTTTGGCACACAATTCGGAAGACATAGGACTACTTCAATGTAAAGAAATATGTCTGCAGATGAATTTGGGCAGAGTGCTGTTAGATAATCTTGCTGGCCTCCCACCTGTTAGTAAATCACAATGGACCTGGTAAAAATTGTTTCTGGAGTGATAAATTGCAGGTGATGAAGGCACAAATGATGACTGGCTCGGTGTTTCCTCACAGAGTAGGTAGCTTAGTTTTACTGGTGTAAGGCTGGGCCCTGTGACTGCCAGGTGATGCGGGAAAGGCTGAGGGGACCACTTTGGCTGGCAGCCAGCTATCCTTTCATCCACCCCACAGAGAAGATGGGCACAGCTGGATGGGTAGCAGCTGGTTTGACCACTTTTCTGTGCCTGCGCCTTCCTCTCCCTTTCAGTTTGTTTTATGTCAGGGTATTTATTGCCAATGAAAAAACCATGAACAAATATTTGATGGATGCACATCTGCACTAGAACTAGACCACTGCAATTATACCAGCTCTTGCTTGTCCAAAAATGGATCATAGAATCATAGAATCACAGAATCATAGAATCATAGAATGGTTAGGGTTGGATGGGATCATGTAGTTCCAACACCCCTGCCATGGGGTGCCACTAGATCAAGTTGCTCAAAGCCTCATCCAACCTGGCCTTGAACACTTCCAGGGATGGGGCATCCTCAGCTTCTCTGGGAAACCTGCTCCAGAGCCTCATCATCCTCAGAGTCAAGAATTTCTTCCTCAGATCTAATAGAATTCTACCCTCTTTCAGTTTAAAGCCATTACTCCTTGTTCTATCACTACATGCCCTTGCAAAAAGTCCCCTCCAGCTTTCATTAACTCCATTAACTGCCGATTAATAGGGTCAACTGTATTACACATTCAGTCTGTCAGATGCCCCAACTGGGTTCACTCAAAAAGAACTGAATGAAGAGAAGGACAGGTTTGGAAGAGACTCCTGCAGTTCTGCTGAGTTCAATGGATACCACGTGAGAAAGAATTTTCCTACAACCAATTGTGTGGCGGAAGAATATGGAAACGTTATGGGGAACTTTGTGGCTTCTGTCTCCTCTGTTCTAAAGGACCCTAAATGATATATCTTTATTGAAAAAAAATATTCATTTTTTTTGGTTGCAGAGTCCTTTAGTCAGAAGAAAAGCATATAATGTTTGTCCAATTTTGGAATATTTTCTCAAGGATGAAATCCTGTCACTGTGGAAGTCAACAGGAGTTTCCAAAGGGAAACTCCTAGTGATTTCAGTAGGGCCAAGATTTCACTCTATGAACTGTTTGATATATCCCACAATACACAAATATTTTAAAATATGTCAGAGTTTTATTCTTTGAAATTTGATTAGAACCTGCTAAAGCAGACAGTTCAGTAAAATACTTAATCCATCAAAATAATCTAAAACCATGTGCTTTTCAAATCACCCTGAAAAGGGTCAGATCTGCATACAGTTTCCAATATGTTTAGACTGTAAAACGTTTCATAATTTATGTTCTTTGGCTTGTATCCAACACCTTGAGCCTTCAACATTGCATTGATGCCATCCTCAAGACATCCAGTGCGTTGGCTCTGCAGGGATAGCTGCGGTCTGAGGTTGCAAGCTGGCATGATTTTGAGTACACACAGCTCTGCTAAGGTACCAGAAATTAATCTATAGTTCTACCAACAACACTTTCAGCACTATGAGGCTATGTTGTGTCTGAACATAAAACTCTATGTCCATTAATATAAATAATGTTTGAATTTGCCTTAGCTCTACTTTAGGAAACAGGTTCATGTTGATTACATCTATTAAATGTCTTAGGCTTTGTCTGGGCATGCAGAATTGACTAGTCTAAAATAGCAGTTCTGCTTGGGCACTTCCAGTATAATTTAACAATACCAGGATAACTCCCTTAGTCTCTCATAGGATAAAACTAACTTACGGGATAAACCTACTTATCTTGTAGGATAAGACTAACTTTGTTAAAAAATAAGGAATATTCCACCTTCAAGGGTGGAGTTAATTATTCTGGGACAAGGACATTTTTATTTTGAAAGAAGAGGTCCACCTGAGGAGTTGGAAACTGCTGTGTCAGGCATCTTCTGGAGGAGAGATGGGGAGGGAAGCTGGGGTGATTTTCTGACCTCATCCTGTGTGAGTGGACTAAGTGCAGGTTTCCCTCCCATTGCTCCCAGGACCACGTGAGTATCCCCATCTTGGTGAAAGAGGTTGAACATCAAGGAACTGGCACACCAAATACCCTGCTGTGAGGGCAGCAGATAAGTCAGATGGTCAGGAAGGCACAGTTACCCCTGAGTCTCTCATGGATGGGGCGAGTAAAGCAGCTGCTAAGATTTAGGAGGTTTGGGAGGTTTTGAAGCCTCCAGGGACAGAAGACCAATGGGCACTGCTGTCTGCCCGATGGTGTTCATGACTGTGAATCCTAAAACGAGCCCTGAGGGCTCATCAGGGCAATCCTATACCTGCAGATCAGGGCAATCCTATACCTTTTCTTCAGGCACGCTTCACGCTATTCTCCGTGCCATTTCCAGTTATGAAGCCCAGCCTGCTTATGCAAAGTTTTTGGGTTTTTTTACAGGATCTATCCCAGCTCATTCTCCAGATGCTGAAGATGTGGGCTCCCCGGCAGCAGTACGTGAAAGTTTAGGTGCCACAGCACTGATTCTCCATGCCAATTCACATTCAGCTTATGCTGGTTTCATATCAGCTTGCTCTCCTTTAATATCCTGAAGCTCTGCCCCCAGTGCCCTCCGGGAACCCATTCCTCAGTACTCCCTCTGAACATCTGCGTCTGCAAACCCGCCCTCTTGCACAAAGCCTAATAACGTGTGAGACACGGAAGAAAAAGAAGTCCAGAGAAGTTTTTCTGCTTCAATACTGAGAGAGGACCCCCCGCTCCCGCAGCTGAAGAACTGAGTAAAAAGGAGCGCTTTTTACTTTTCTGCTAGATTGAGAGATCAAAAGAATGACTAATTGACCAAACCTGAGTGGGTCTAATTGACTTCAGCCCTAGAGTTATTCACTGTTCTGCACCTGTTTTGGAGAACTGATTCAGGGCTTGATCCAAAGCTCTCTATTGACTTTAGTTTTCATCCGGATTCACAATTCCAATGGAAATGGAGCATTTCTTGCTGATTTTGGTGAACTTCATTGCAATGCCTTGGCCCTTTGATAGCATTTTAAGTAATTTCTGAAACTTCATAATGAAGTTAATATAAAGCATTCTTGAGTACATCTGAGTGCTAGCAAGACACTAAAGAGTATACTGTAGGCCATATGTAAAACATGGGTATTGCACAGTACAAGGCTACTTTGAAGTAAACAAAAATCCAGATATCTAAAATTCTTACATTACTTTTTCCTTTTTAACTCAATGTGGGGAAAACAGCTGCATTAGATTCTGTGCTTTAGAAGTGTTCAGTTTTCAGTAGCCGAGTAATTTTATCAACCTTTTTTATTTTAATATTTCCAGCCTTGTAGCTGAATGAGAAACTATTTTGGTGTTATGATGATTTCATAGGAGGTACTTATGGCCTGAGAGCTTTCATCAACCATGTCTTCTCTTAACCTCATACTGCAGGATGCATCCCAGTCTTATTTAACCTGTAGGTTCTGCAGTACATGGACAGTCTTTGGAGTCCAGCCTCACAAAAAGTATCATCTGACCAATTTTAGGGCAACTTTCAGATTTGTTTACCTTGCCATCATCCACTTGAACCTGCTGTACTCTTCTCCAGGTTCTGGGTGCAACAGGAAGTCTGCATCAACCCTCAGGTGGGCAGTGTGGAAGAGGGGGTCCTCACCTCCTCTAGCATACCACATCCTCACAAGGTCTTAAGGCTCCCATTTCCTGCTGAATCCCAGGGTCCAAGACTCTTAGGCTCCCTCCCTTCCCCTCCCCTCCCCTCCCCTCCCCTCCCCTCCCCTCCCCTCCCCTTCCCCTTCCCCTCCCCTCCCCTCCCCCTTCCCTTCCCCTCCCCTCCCCTCCCCTCCCCTCCCCTTCCCTTCCCCTCCCCTCCCCTCCCCTCCCCTCCCCTCCCCTTCCCCTTCCCTTCCCTCCCCTCCCCTCTCCTCCCCTCCCCTTCCCCTTCCCTCCTCTCCCCTCCCCTCCCCTCCCCTTCCCCTTCCCTCCCCTCCCCTCCCCTCCCCTCCCCTCCCCTCCCCTCCCCTCCCCTTCCCCTTCCCTCCCTTCCCCTCCCCTTCCCTCCCCTCCCCTCCCCTCCCCTTCCCCTTCCCCTCCCTTCCCTTCCTTTCCCTTCCCTCCCCTCCCCTTCCCTTCCCTCCCCTTCCCTTCCCTTCCCTTCCCTTCCCTTCCCTTCCCTTCCCTTCCCTTCCCTTCCCTTCCCTTCCCTTCCCTTCCCTTCCCTTCCCTTCCCTTCCCTCCCCTTCCCTTCCCTCCCCTCCCCTCCCCTCCCCTCCCCTCCCCTCCCCTCCCCTCCCCTTCCCTTCCCTTCCCTTCCCTCCCCTTCCCTTCCCTTCCCTTCCCTTCCCTTCCCTTCCCTTCCCTTCCCTTCCCTTCCCTTCCCTTCCCTTCCCTTCCCTTCCCTTCCCTTCCCTTCCCTTCCCTTCCCTTCCCCTTTTTCCCCCCCTTTTTCCTATTTTCTTTCTCTTTTTTCTTTTTCCCATCACTGCAGTATTTTAACACTTCTGTGCACTCACAGAAAAACAAGTCATGGTCTGGTCTTTAAGATTTTGTGAGAACTGACAAATTTAGTCAAGGGTGAGATTTTGCAAATGCTGTTAAAAACGCAGCTTTTCATGTGGCAACATGTTCTTTTGTACTGGAACACATCCTAAATTTTCACACATGTGCAGGAAGTGAAATCACACCTTTTTATGGCAGAAACAGCTTAGCACAGTGAAATGACAGCTTTTCCCTATAAAAAATGCCTTTACTCTTTGTGGAAACCAGTGAATTACTTGAGGCAAAACCACAAAGTGTTTCATCAGCAGCACAATGGTTTTTAATGCAGCTCTGCCTTGAAAAGAGCTTGAGGAAGAGGGAGATCAGGGGATGACACCGCTGGATGTATCAGCCTTGCAGCCCAAATATACTGTACAAGGTTTGAGTGCTTTTTCAAAAGATTTTTAATTTAATGGTGTCTTCTAAGTCTTCCTTTTCCCTCCTTCCCCATCTTCAAAGTCTATTATTTCCTCTCCTTTGATCCCAAAATTTCATCCCAGGGTATTTTTAACTCTCCCTGTCCCCACCAGACGGACTCCCATCCCCGCTCCCCTCCACATGTGGCTGCCTGGCTGCTCCAGCTGCCTCTCCCTACCACCGAAGGAAGCCAAGGGCCATGCAGACTATCTGAAGCTCTCTGATGTGCTTTAGTGGTACCTGCACGTCCTGAGCTAAAGGCACCCCTGTGTGTATCTTGGCCTGCAGGACCTTTGATACCCCCACCGTTGTAATTTTATTGCCTTCAGTGGGAACGAGCAAGTGCTGCAGTGTCTGGAGGACCAAGGCAATTACTTTTTGCCAGGAAATCCGTTCTGTAGAGCTCATAGCTGGATATACAACTGGGAGGAAGACACCTTTTATTTCTAAGTTGGCTTCTTCATGCAACAGGAGTGGCAGGGAGGTGAGATGGGTTGACAGGAGTTGCTCTGTTCTCTCCCAAGCTACACCATTCCCAAATGTAATTTCCCTTTTCCCCTCCCTCCTTTTTAACATCTGTGTGTGCTTCTCTTCCCTTAGGCCACAGAGCAGCCTGTAGTTTTGGAGGAAACTTGCCATTGTCCTGGGGGAGCTCTCAAAGCAGACTCTGGGAAGCCCCGCAGATGCGAAAGCATGTGGGTGCTTGGCAGGAGTCAAGAAGAGTCACTGCATGCCCTCAACGTGATGCAGAGTGAGTTCAGTGTCTGCGCTGTCACTGAGGGCCTAAACTGTGGCAGAGGAGAAGCGTAATTTGCAGTAGTTGAGATACAAAAGTAAATGAGTAAGTAGAAAGCGAAATGCGTGCGTGCTCCGTCCTGCATTTGCAGGTACATCCATGTGTGTGGGAACGGGTACAAGTGAAAAAGGCGTTTGTACGCGTTTCTGGGCAGGTTGTGTGCACTGGAGCTGAACTGCCTGCTTGTTGAGGGAGAGACTTTAAACCTGCCTGTAAGTCCAATAACCAGCTTTCTAACCACACACATCCCACACCTACGTTTTTGTGTTCTGCAGCTTTCATGTTGGTCAAATAAAAAGCATCAGCACCACATCTACTTGTTTGCATTGAGGGCCAATATGTTTTCTTTGCACTTTAAATACTGTTTAGAGCTCTCTTTATGAGCTTCAATTAGGAGTTTGCTATGGAGGGCTTATTAGAGCAGTTTTATTGGTACTTTAACACATTTTCTTTGTTAAAAGCTAGTTTAGAAGCTAGTTTAAGAAGCTTGTAAATGGGAGCCACAGTGAGCTGTCTGTTCCACTGACAAACATGTATCAACAGGCCTCCCAGTGGGTTCCTCAAGTCACCTGGTCCACCCCTGCACAAGCATCCGTGGTGAGCCCAGCATCTGCTGAGCTCTCAGGAAAGGGAGTTGAGCGGGGACATCAGGGAATAAATATTAATTCTGGGTGAAAAAAAAAACCCACCATACTGGAAGTTTTGCATTTGATATAAACCTAAGATGTTTGAGACATACATCAATTTGGTATCCACAGCAATCAGGCCAATAAAACACAAAGAGATCACACAGACTAGTTTCACCAGCAGAAGCAGAGGTTAGGACTGGGAGTGAGGAAACTTTCCTGCTACCCAGGTTTTCCATCTAGGGCTCACGCTGGAGAAAGCCACAGCGTCAGGCCCTCTTCTCTCCTGGCCATGACTTGAAGAAAGCCTTCCTCTTGTTGCCTCTGGAGACTCCACACCAGAGTGGACATAGCCAAGAAGACTCCATCCCTGGGCAAGGTGCAGTGGAGAGCACCCGAGGGGCCACGTCTGTCCTCATGTCCCACATCTGCCTGCTTGCCTCTGGAGCAGAAACCCTGTGTGCTGGTTTCTATTTTCTCTTTCAGCACAGTTCTTGTTTTAAAGGCACCAAGAGGTAAACTGTGGCTGCTGAGGAGCAGCCCCTGGGAACAGGGAAAGCCACTGCTGCATATAGGAAGGAGCATGAAGGTCTGCCCAAGAGTGCTGCCCACCCTGAGTGCAGCCCCTCTCAGGTGACAGGACAGTTTAAAATAATTCATGTTTTGGATTCCCCTTTACATGCTATAGCTCTTTTTGGCTGTGGCCACCCCATTCCCCACCAGCTCCCCCCAGCTCCCCCAGGCAGGGTCTCCCCTGCTGCCAGACTCCCGGCTGGGCAGCTTCCCCACCAAACCCTCGCAGATGCCACATCGGCATGGCTGCCGTCCTCCAGTCCAAAAGGCACCATCAATCCCTCACACCCGTTTCTCTGCGGACGCCCACAAAGCCCATGTCCGTGAGGGTCCCACTGCAGAGACCCCGGCCGTGGCTGCTGAAGCAAGCTTAGGAGTAGGTGGAAAGTATCTCCTCCAGGTCCCTTAGGGAGTGCTACAGAGTATCTAAACAAGTCTGTTTCATTAGCCACATTTATATTTTCCTAGGAAAAGTATGCAAGTAAATATTTTCTCCAGGCTTTTTTTCTTTTCTCTCCTCTTTTTCTTGGCTCCTTTTTTTCCCTCTAAACCTACAGTACATCACTCACAACGACTTAAATAGTGAAAACTGTCTACAGTTTATCTAAGGATCAAACAGCTGTTGTCTTCACAGGCCTTTTTTATTAATATGAATTAATGTTTTCCAACTTATTTCCTACATTTCTGCTGGGAAGAATAACCCTTCCCAGAAGCATTCTTTGGCAGATAGCAAAATAATTTGAGTAGCAGATATATGATCTCATTTTTTTCTGGACAGATTACAAATTGGAGGTTGGCTAAAAGTGGATGAACACAATAAGTATTTTAATCTTGCAGTGATTTCATGTGCCTAAATGCTTCAGCTGCCTACACTTTCCAAGCTATGAGCTGCATCCTTAAGCACTTAAACTGTCCCTAATTGCAGAGGATACCGTGGCCCAGACCTACTGTAATGGAAGAGGGAGTGGGTTGTTTCCATTTGTATGACACTGCAGAGGTCCCTGAGCATTAACTGCTTGCCTGACCAGCGTTTCTCAGATGAAGTGCTTTGGAAACATCAATGTTCGAGTCCTACTCCAGCCCGACATTCACAGAAATAGGTGTCTTTTGACATAGCTGGACTGCTCCTTCTCCGCAGCTGGATTCTGCACAGCAGGTCTGGAGGTAAAGGCCTAAAAGTGGTGCCTTAGAAATGTTCTAATATTATCTTCCAGGGAGAGTGTTTACCACTTTCAACAGCCTTGTGGAGAGTCAGTCCTTCTAAAAGATTGCTGTTGAGCCTGAGAGCACTCTTGGATTTATTCATGTGAGTTTTATAATCTGCATATATGTCATAGAGGCTTTTGCCACTTGATGGAGGTGCTCTTGGAGCTCTTGCTGACCCTACCGAGCTACGTCAGTGACACGTGCACCAGCACACTCCCATGTCTCACCACTTCTGAAACAAGTAATTGTGCACGTCTCTTCCTCTGAGAGCTGAAGGTCTCTGTGATTTGCACATGGAGCAATGGATGTTCATCAGAGACACGGCAGACAGAAGAGAAACTGTTGACTCTCAACTCCAATTATTTCTCCTCTTGGAGAAGGTTCAGAATTACTTTCCAATTGCATTTACTCAGTGTAAATATGTCATTAGCTATAAGGAGTCTTTCCATGTAAGTCCGGTGTTCCTTAATAGTCCTCGCTTTTTCAGTGCTCCCCTTTAGCCAAGTCAGGAATGATAAAACTAGGAACCCAATCTCCTCTGCGTCTCACATTACATTCCAGTATAAATTTTGGAAATCCTGCAGCAGGTAGTTCGTGTGGCTTCTGTGGTGTCTGATAAGCAGTGTATACGAAATGGTAAGTTGATGAGAAAACTCTCGGTGATCTCTTGGAGCCTCGCACCAGATCTCCGCTCTGTCGAGCAGTGTGGAAAGGACTGAGTGTGGTGATAAAACATTGGGAAGATTGCCCCCTTCCTTCTGAAAAGCGACTGAACCGAGGATCCCACTCAGCTGTAACAGGCACTGGTACAAACAGGAGGCACTGACACTTGTGGCAGGTCTGTTACCTCTGTCAGCTGAACCCAGGCTGGACATTGTGCATGTCCTGATCAGCACCGTGCTGTAATAACTGAAGCTGGAGTGATTTATTTAAATCTGTACCAATTTTGCACCTTGGTTCCTTTTTCTTTCTTTGCATTTCATATAATTTTCTTTTCCTACTCAAGTCCTTGATTCTTTTCTTCCTTCCAGAGGACTTTTCTGTATGTGGGTGATAGGAGCAGCCAAATAAAATGATAGAGGATTTCATGCTGTTAAGAGATGCGTTGTATTAGAGTGACCTTCACAAAACCAATTTCTTGGTGCCTCAATCTCCTTTAGGCCTTGCACATAGCTGCAAACTAGTGGGAAGGTTTTCATCAGTATCTTTAATCAGGTTTCAAGACACTGTAAAAACACAACAAAAATCATAAAAATTCCTTTTGTCTCAAACACATACCTTAGCAGTAAGGGATGTATCTTTAAATATTTCCTCAGGAAAAATTAATGAAGCAAATTAAAATTCTTTCAAGCTGTTCCAAACAACCTCATTTCACAGCCTTTTATCATGCTTCCTTGCCGTTTGGGAAATTTATTTAAGTTATTAAAAAATTCCCTAAAATTCTCAGCTGAAAAGTTGGCTTCTGTTTTTTCTACAAAGCTAACTCACCTGATTTGTCAGAACAGCTCGAAAATGAAGTGCTAACTGGTGGGTTTTATTGAAAGGAAACCAAGTGGAACAACATATGTATTTTCTTAGGAAACTAAAAAGCTCACAGTCCTGTGGTGTTCCTTGGGGTAAATTCTTTGTTATGAATTACAACCTGCTTACTGATGAGTTGTTAATAAAAAGTAGACCTGCTGGGCCATTATTTTTTTCCACACAGTGTACCCAGTTTAGCTTTTTTTTAACGTTTTCATTAATGCACTGAGTGTGAATAAATCTGTTTTCAATTTGTAATTGTTTTCCCTTCATCTGGACATTAATTTATTGCCAAATCTAACACTTTTCTATTTTTAATATCCCTCCAAACTGAAGAGCTGTTTCAAAAAGAAAGAGATTAGATGAATGCAGGATAGTGGGAAGGATCTCTCCCTCTTTCTTTCCTTCCTTCCTTTCTTTCTTTCTTCTTTTCTTTCTCTCCTTTTCTCTCTCTTCATCTCTTTCTCTCACTTTCCCTCTCTCTCCTTCTCTCTCCTCTTCTCTCTCTCTTTTTTCTCTCTTCTTTCATCTTTTGCTCTTTCACTCTCTCATTCTCTATTTCCTTCTTTCTCCCTTTCTCTCCTAGATCATATCCCAGGATCTGGGACCAGGAGAAAGGGGCGCTGGGACTTTCCTGGAGCCCCACCGTGTTTAGAAACAACAGCTGCCAGCTGAACGACATAATATGCAGTTGACAAAATGGTCTGAAAGAAACACCGGAATCAAAGTAGAAACAGATGGTAACCTGAGGTGACAATACAACTTCATTTAATGTGGGATGGCTTTTTATTTATTTGATTTATTTGTTTATTTTCTGGCTAAGCATCTCTTTGCATGGGAGAGCCTACTTCCTCACTCATTACTACACTGTAATCTGGGCAATAGCAGCAAATCTCATTTGTCGAAGAAAGTGAAGGGATTAAGTGGAAGGCAGACAAATCCCACTGTGTTTCAGTGGATACTATTAGCAAGTGACTCTCTCGCTATTTTGGTTCAACACATTTTTATGTATACGCATGAACTGGGGGCACAAGTCCAGCCCATAATGATGGAGCGTCACTATCACAATCAGGCAAATCTGTGGAATCAACAGCAAAAAATGTGTCTATTTTTCTGACCTCTTTCTTGCCATGAGGAGGAGGAGGATGTACGAAGGAGAGAAAGGGGAAGGGAGGGTCAGTGGTTCCTGGGGTGTTCTCAGAAGCAGCAGCTACTGGTGGTGGCAAACCTCTTGGCAGGCTTTAAGCTGTGCTCATGCGTGTGAGGTGAGATGCCAGGAGAGGGCTGGAGATGCATAAAATAGAAGCAACTGATGTGGGATCCCTGAAGCAGTGCTGCTGAGATGCAGGGGGTGCAGCCAGCAGCCCAAGCATGGTGGCTTTGAGGAATGCTGCACGTAGCCAGCAGCAGGGTCGATATTGGGAGCACCAGGGCACACGGGAGGTGCATGCCCTGTGATGCTCTGCAGCAACCCACAGTGCCCGACTGCCCTGGCCAGGAGAGCTACCTCCAGAGAACGGGATGTCTGCACGCAATTTCTCTGTGGTCTTCCACCTACCACTTGTTCGGCTTTAAAAAGGCTTTTTCCTTAGACTTTCAGCTCCCCCAAGAGCCTGGGTCTTGGTTTTTGGGGGCAAATAGCCACCAGCAGCCTTCAGACTCCCTCACAGGCAGGGGGAAGGGAAAGCAGTCATGTTTTCCTCCTTTGGAAATCCCTAGGTTTCCAGGGAGGAGGGCAGACACCGAAGTCAGGACCTTTCTGGGCAGATATCAGTCAAGGCTAATTTTTGGGCTGTACCAGGCAGATGCTGCCCAGGCTCTCAGACTGAGCCCTGCTGGAAAAGCTAGGGGCACTCTGACATTACTGATATTGTTTTGTAACATATTAAACATAGTCAGGAGATGGATCAAAGTGCCAAAATAGATAACCATTCGTGTGGTGTTTGCGTAGCAATTATGCCCACTCCACGTACGATTGTCAGATGCATTTTTGTGATGGACTGGACATACTTATCCTAAAACTCCTGGCAGCAGTTGCAGATACTTTTCACTACTCAGATGGTAGCACGGTAGCACAGAGTAGATGACTCAAAATAAAGAGAAAGGAAAAAGAAACAAACTTTCTTCCTACTCCCACGTGGTGCCAGCATTTAATTCCTCACTGTGGGGACACTCTTCCAGCACCCAGCGGGATGTGGGGAGCAGTGGGGACACAGCACATTGCAGAGAACAGTTGCAGAGCTTCTTCGCCTCAAATGCTTTTGACAGCAACTTCCGTGCTGCCTCCTCTCCCCTAAAGACGCTGGTTTTCTCGCTGTGTGAACCGTGCTCTTTGGCAAGCCAGAGAAACTGATGCAGACACATTTTATATCTCAAATATTTTTCTTTTTTTTTTTCTTTTTTTTTTTTTTAACCACAGTTAATTCTTCCCTTTTGCCCTGGGTTATAGGACTTATGTCCGGAAACAATAGGAGCCTAGCACCTTCCCATATGATCTCTTTCTTCGTTTTAGCTGCTTGTAAAAACCTACCTTGGTCCCTTGAGTCCTAAAGAGTAATAAGTCCATTGCCTCCACAATTGCCTGCTCCATCTGGGACTCTCATTGGGATTCAATCCACACATTCAGTTCAGGTGGGATCTTCAGAAAAATCAATAACCAACGTGTCTGGCAGCACTTTACTGCATGGTATCTGTGTCCTGCTTCCTGGCTGAGACTCTCAAAATACTGATGTTCTGTCGAATTGGGGTTTTTCCAAGGTTTCCAGCCACCTCTTTGTGCTCAGTGATTATTTTTTTTCCAGTTGACTGTAATCTGTCTCTCATAATTTGTATAGAGATGGCCATTCTTCCTGCTTCGCTGCTTCCCCTCCAACTGAGGCCCCGTGGTTTGCAGTGTTCAAATTATGGCCTTCAGTATTAATGAACGATGTTCACTACATCTGAGAGCCATGAGTGACTTCAACCTGCCAGTTCCACCCTCCTGCTGTAGCACCAGGCTTTTGGCCGAGCAGTGGGCTCCGATCCCGGTGCGGGGCATGGCTACCAGGTGGGCTGTGCTCCGGCACCAGTAGTGTCAGTCGGGCAGGAGGGAGATGGGGGGCATTGCTAATGGCATTCCCCACAGTTTATCTGGGGTCACATTTATACCGAAGCACAGAGACGGGGTTTTAGTGTCACCCACAAACGCTAAGCTGGCTTTAAACTCTCTTGCTTGGGTGCAGATTACAGCCTGCCTGAGGCAGCATGGAGCTGTAAAACAGCACAAGCCGTAAAACTGCTAAAGTACCTGGATCTGGTCCATACCGAGCTTTCGGATACTGCTGCTAGGTCGGGGCTGAGGGCTGATAATGTAGATCTATGCAGATGCAGCTGATGCAATGAGCTGCTGTGCAGCCGTTCTCCCGGGGAAAGGAACAGAGCTCGGTGCTGGACTGAAATGGCCCTTTTCACACCCAGTGATGTGAACTCAGCCATTCAGACTTGGGGAAACATCATCGCTGTCTTAGTGCGGGGAAGGTGAGGCACAAGGAGATTAATGCCTGAGTTTCGACCACGCTGGCCATCCCCACCTCTTCCTAATGGATATATAATGTAGGCTGCTCAGTGCTTCTGAAGAAATCAAGCCTCAGCTGACTTATTTAGTGTTGCAGAGGCAACACCTGGAGAAGTACTGAGCCCATAAACCCTGAGTCCTTTGCCAGCAGGACAACCAGGAGGCCTTTTTTCCCTCTCCAGAAGCATCTTCCTTGAACAAGTACTAAAAAAGCCTTGCTGATGTTGAAAATTATCTGATTTGGTGTAATTATTCATTTTGCTGAGACTGGCACTGACTGAGTGCTTCTGAGTGCTTTGGAACGTGAAGCCTGCAGAAAGCTGTTGGTCTGTGGATGGTGAGTTATCATAGAATCATAGAATGGTTAGGGTTGGAAGGGACCTTAAAGATCATCTAGTTCCAAACACCCTGCCATGGACAGGGACACCTTCCACTACATCAGGTTGCTCAAAGCCTCATCCAACCTGGTCTTGAATGCTTCCAGGGGCGGAGCATCCACAACTTCTCTGGGCAATCTGTTCCAGTGCCTCACCACCCCCAGAGTGCACAATTTCTTCCTTAGATATAATCTAAATCTACCCTTTTTCAGTTTAAAGCCCTTGCCACTTGTCCTAGCACTACACGCCCTCATAAAAAGTCCCTCTCCAGCTTTCCTGTAGGCCCCCCTAGTGCTGGAAGGCTGCTAGAAGGTCTCCCCGGAGCCTTCTCTTCTCCAGGCTGAACAAGCCCAACTCTCAGCCTGTCTTCAGAGGAGAGGTGCTCCAGCCCTTGGATCATCTTTGTGACCCTCCTCTGGACCCACTCCAACTGGTCCATATCCTTCTTACATTGGGGTCTCCAGAGGTGAATGCAGTATTCCAGGTGGAGTCTCATGAGAGCAGAATAGAGGGGCAGAATCACCTCCCTCGACCTGCTGGCCACACTTCTTTGGATGAAGCCCAGGACACAGTTGGCTTTCTGGGCTGCCAGTGCACATTGCCGGCTCATGTTGAGCTTCTCCTCAACCAACATCCCCAAGTCCTTTTCCTCAGGGCTGCTCTCTATCCATTGCCATCTTTGCTTATGCAGAGCTCCTACTTGATAAGTAAGGAAAGCTGTTGACAACTCTGATTTTCGATTCCCTGTACCATCATGCTTGTTTCTCTTCGAGGTGCAGGAAGGGTGATGTCGTGGGTTTAGGCCGATCCAGCAACTAAAACTCACACAGTCGCTCCTTCTCCAGTAAAGTGGAGAGGAGAAAAATATAATAAAGGGACTGAGGGTTGAGACAAGAACAGAGGGAGCACCCATCAACCATGGTCCTGGGCAAAACAGACTTGGCTTTCTCAAAGCAAAACAATTTATTAACGGTTACTTAAAAGGACAAAGGGAAACAAAACCGGTTACTTGAGAGGATAAAAAGATACAAAGCCAGATCTTAAAACCAACATCTTCCTCCTCTCCACTACCCCCCCCGCCCTTCTCCCCCCAGCGGTGCAGGGGGCAGGGACTGGGGGAGTGCAGGTTAGTTCATTCCGTGCTGTTACTGCTGCTTCTCTCTTAAAGGAGGAGGAGCCCTTACACTCTTTTCCCCTGCTCCAGTGGATCCCCTATTCACAAGGAAAAATCCACAAACTTCGCCAATGTGAGTCCAGCCCACAGGAAGCAATCCTTCCTCATCGGATTGCCCCAGTGTGGGCTTTACCACAGTCTCAGATTCTTAGGGAGTTGTAGCCACTCGCTCCGGCGTGGGTCATCATGCAGACTCCAGATGCCTCTCTACCTTGTTGTGTGTCCCAACACGACCGTCCTCAGGCTCAGGCATCTTCCCTCATGGGCTGAGAGTGGGTCTCTACTCCACCGAGGCCGTCCTGGTTGCAGGGGGGCCGCCTGCCATCTCGCCACCGGCTGCAGGGGAAACTCAGCTCCAACACACCTCCTCCCACTCCATCCTCACTGACCTGATGTCGATGCAGCTGTTTCTCTCAGATCTCAGTCCTCTCCAGGTGAACTCAGCCCAGTGGGCACCCCGGGAGTGGGGTGCTCCCCGAGTTCCCCAGCCGGCTCCACTGCTGCCATCCTCAGTGTGCGGCGCTGGCCCAACGCAGGCATCTGCCTGGCCAGGAGCCAGGGAGCGGGGGCAGTGCCCTCCTCCCTTCTCTCCTCACTCCTGGGCAAAGCACCTTTTCCGGTTCCTTTGTCCCGACTTAAATAGGGCAATTCACAGAGGCCCTGATTGGCTCAACCCCGAGGGGGATGGGAGTCCGGTCTGGTGGCCAGAACCAAGTCTAACCCGGTTTTCTAAGCTGGCCACTGAAGGACCGAGCAGCTTTCCAGTCCTGTGGAGGTGTTGTATGAGTTGACTTTGGAGCACCTGTGTTCTGTCATCCAACAGCAGAGGTATCTTCACAGGGCTACTCTTCTGTATGAAGAGAGGATGCCTTTTCAATTCAGCATCAGTGAAAACGCTTCAAAGACATCTTGAAATTTGTAATTTTATGCAGATTTACATTATATGTGGATTCCTAACAAAAGAAAACTTTCTTTTTTTAAAAAAAATGGGTTTAGACTGATTTACAAAGTATTGGTAGCTGACCACAGTGCACCTCACTAACAATACAATGCCCAATATGTGGGTATTTCTTCTTTCCCATCTTTTAGAATAATATGTTAGAAAAAAAAAAGATAACGTTTAGAAAAAAAGATATGGGGCTGAAATAGATTTTAAGAGTCCAGGCCAGCTCCTTGGCATGTTGAAACAGATAAAGTATCACTGACAAATATTTGCCTCTGGTGTACTCAGACACAGAATAGCTGTCTGGTGTGTTGATAACTTTCATATTAAGGAAATTTTCTTCAGTCTGATATTCAATTAAAACATTAATTGGTGATTCCTTCTGGTCTTTCTCCCAGTGCTCATGAAGAAGAATAAAGCGCATTGTCTTTTTATCTTTTTTTGATAATTATGCTATCCTTATGGTCCCAGTTTTGATCAGTGACCAGCACTAGGTCCATGAAGAAGCAGTAGTATTGCACTGTGGTACTGTAAAGAACTCCAATTTAGCAGATTCAGAATAGAAAAGACATCCTAACCAGCAGGCCCATTGCTAAAAAAAAGATCTATGATTAAAAGGCAAAGCACTGTGTGAATATCCCATTTGCTGCAAAGATAAAATCTTCAAATGATCTAAATATCAAAATAAAACTTGTCTGTTTTATTTATGTTCTTTTCTCCTCACCTATCCTATGATTAACGTTAAAGAAAAAATACATGAAGGATAAGGGGAAAAATAAACATTTATTATTTTGTTACTTTAGTATTGTAGTCGCACTCAAAACATTCTCTATCACTGAAAATCCAAGGCACTTTGTGTTTGGCAAATAAGTCACTGGGGAAAGGCTCTGCTTCAAGCAGTGTATAAGTAACTATTGATATGGATTTCATGTAAGCATTTACCTGAGTATCAGCAGAACCTGTCATATGATTCTCCTGTATCCCGGCCCATGACACGTGGCCCACTACACATTAATCAGCATTCCCTAGCTCTGATTTACGAAATTGCTATGAACTGCATGCATTTGCATCACATGATATTTATCAGGAATAAATTATCCAAGATGAAGGAATTTTAGGAATCTTGTTTTCAAATAAGTATCTATATGTTTTCTTTATGGTCAGACTGGACTTAATGAATCTGATCTTATTTCATCTCAGGAGCAAAGATGTTTCTAGGCTGGTAAACGGAGAAACTTGGCTCAGGTCACAAACTCTATATAAGAATTTGATGATTATTAAACCATAGGAACTGAGTGGAAGCACTGCTTTAGGTCTCATCACCAGTGCAGAGCAGATGAACAGGAAAACAAATATATAACCTTCTCTATGCTGATACCAAAAATTAGAGTCTCACACCTGCCTTTGTGTGACTTCTTGTATGACTAAGATAAAATAATTCAGAAAAACATTTCAAAGGCAATTGTAGCACCAGGGCACCAAAGTGTCAGTGAAAGCCAAAGGCAGTACGTGAGCAAGTTTGAACCTCTGAGCTGCAATATCTGTGTCCCAGCTCTCCACCCTGAGGTGGTTATAATTCTCCCAGTCTTCCAAGCTATTTTGTCTTTTTATAGCACAAGCAGTTTTTGGAAGGAGCTAACTGACCAGTCAGAAATGGCTGGAAAGTCAAGATTTCCATTTTGTGTGACAATACGGCATGTCAAAAAGTTTTCACTCTCACCAAAAGGAAAAAAACCCCTGCGTCTCATGGAGAAGAAACGTCTGGCAACTTTTTCCCTTCAGGAACATCAAGATAATTTCTTCTGACTTCTAAAAAATGAAACAGAGCGGCCAGCTAACCCAACACAACTTCCTCCGTACAGGTTGTCATGGAGCCTAAGCGATCTGGACGATTTGGACTCCAGGGGGATTTATTTCCTTCTTGAACTAAGATGAATTGGAACAGACCTGAGATAGTTGTCCTTGTCAAAGATATTTACATGTATTTACACTGTTGAACAGGTCTGTTAGACAAGAAAACCAAAGACTATTTTTTAACTTGCAGGTCTCCAGACAGCATCTCCACCCTGGCTGATAGATGGTCTCTGCTTGCTCCTACATCGCTTAAATCATTCTCTAGGTATGAAAAACTCTTGGCTTAATGTACTCCCCAGAATGACAGTAGAACTGCACTAAAACATAAAAAGGAGCCAGCCAGATTGCAATAGTTCCCTCCCTGATACCTGCTCCAATAGCTTTATACAGTTTATGGATGCTTTTTAACTTCAACAGTGTAACTAGTTCTTGGTTGCACCAATCTGCACTGATTGTGAGGTCTTCAGGGAGTCTAAACTCTTTATGTCAGCGATCTTTATCAAAATTGCCAGGAAATCACAATTTCTAAAAGATTAGAGCAGAACAGTGAAGACAGAGTAGCTCTTCAAAGTGTCCATGTTAAATGACAGAGTTCTCACTGGGAAAGCTAATTCAGTGCAATTCATTTCTGAGAAATTTGTAAATTACCCTAGAATTATGCACTGAAATATTGTGAGAACAAATGACGAAGGAGAGTCCTGTTGCAAGAGGTCCTACTTCTCACAGAATGGAAGTGGAGGATTGTACCTCTTTAGCTGCTCATCCTTAGCTTTTGAGAGAAGAGCAGGAAATAGAGCTGGAGGGGAACATAAAAGACTTCTAGTCCATCCTTCTGCCATGAGAAAGGGTCACTGTCAGATACTTACCCAGCTTCTCCTCCGGAGCCTCCAGTGATGGAGCCTTCCTGAAGGCAATGTATTCTGGTGCTTCCAAACCATTTTTTTCAAACATGCAGACAAAAACTTCTTGGTTGCATGCTGTACCTTTTATTTCTAACTTTAAATACCAAGGTGATGGAGAACAGAGGATTCTCTTCCTCACTGAAGTCACCTTTCTCTGTCACTTGGTCAGCTGTCATGCAGCATCCTGGATCTATTCTGGTAACCTCCTTCAACCTCTAACGCAGTCTGATTGCATTAAATCTGCCAACTGGGAACATTTCTGGGTTGTATCACAGGCCCTTTCTTTGGCAGCTGCCCAGGAGAAAGTCAGTCAATGCAGAACAAACCACGATAGCCATCTAACCTCAGCCTCCTCTTCTCTTCGTCAAATTGTTATTCCAATCTTTTCTCATAGGCCACATTTTCCAGATCTCCCTTCTTAACCATTGCTTTGTGGTCTTGTTCCCACTCCTGCATGTCAAACCCACATGTGGTCCATGTGGCCAGAGCCTGGCCCATGCTGAGAGGAACAGTGTTCCTCTGCCTTGAGGGCAAAATCCAAATCGTGGAATCTTCTGTTGCCTCTGTCTTTGCAGCAACAAGATGTTATTGACCTGTGTTCAGTTGTGATCTGCTAGAAGGACAAGATCTTTCCCACAGAACCATCCATTTGTTGCCTATCCTGTACTTGTCCAGCTGATTATTCCTGGCTAAGTGTAACATGTAGGCAGGAATTCTAAGTGAACAACATCATATCTCTTTGTCAGACCATTTCTCCGATTTGTTCTTATAGATATTTCTGTCCTGCAGCTTCTCCCACATCAATGTTATAAAAATCTTCAGTATAACATCCAGATCACTAATGAATACACAAATGTTGCTAAACTCAGGACAGACTCTTAAAGAAAACCATTTTCACAGTAAGTTAATGGTTAACTATCACCTGAGGGCCCTGTTCCTGGCCTTTATACATTCACTCAATAATGATTTAATCTAGACCACATCTCCCTGGCTTGCCTTTATCATGGTCAAAAACCATGATAAAATCAGTGTATACAAACACTTATTAGCTCTCTTCTATCCATCCATAAGGTCTGTGATGTTGCCAGAGAGGGAAATAATTCAAATTGATGCAGTGCGTCCTGGAGCACTCCATGCAGCTGTTATTTGCATCGTTAACTTTCAGGTGCTCACGGATTATTTTTATTATTTGTTCCAATCCTATTCTGGGAATTGAAGACAATGTGTGGCATCTATGATTCCAGCTGTGCTCTTTTAGAGACAGGAACGCGGCTCAGCCTTCTCCCTCTTCTCGACCCTCACCTGAACTCTGCAAGTTTTTGCAGAATCCTTGCAACCAGCGACACTCGGAGAGTGCTTTAGCCAGGTACTAAAGATGGATGGTGTGGCTGATCTGAAAGGCTCTAATTTATCTAAGTACTCCCTCGCTTATTCTTCCCCTGTTCTAGCAAGAGATCTTACTTTTTTTCTGCCATACTGCATTTAAGCTACTTGATTTTAGTAATTACTTTCAGTGAAGGGTGAAGCAAAAAAGCTTTTAGCCTTCAAGAGTCCATCTGTCAATAGCTTTCCTTCAGCACTTTCTTGATTTTCCTCTTACAGAGTGACTTCTCGTTATCATTTTGTGCCTTTGCCTTCCTGATTTTGTCTTTTGCTGTCACATTACTTATTTTCATCTTTAGCAGTCTAACTCAGTTTCCACTGCTTGTGTCTATTCCAGTGTTTGAAATCAAGAAAGAGCTTGTGGTTTAACCAGGTTGGTTTATTACCATTGCTTCTTCCTTCCCTGCTTTGGAATAGTTTACCTATCTTCTACTTGCAATATTTCTCAAAAAAAGGTCAGTTTTCCTTAACTCCTTTTTCCCGTAAACTGTCTTTACATAAGATCTGGCCTACCTATTCTCTGAATTTATTGAAATCTGCATCCTTTAAGTCCACTGTTTTCATCTTGCTGCTCTCTCCTTCCTTTCCTATGGATCATAAACGCCGTCATTTTATCACCTTCGTCTCAGTTTCCACCTTTGCATTTTCAGCTATTTATTTCCAAATCTGTAGGAATATTCCCCCTGCTCTCTCTGCTGGATTTTCTTTACCTACATATCAAGAAATTGTCACTAGCACATTCCTGGAGCCTGCTGAATGCTCTGTCTATGCTTCACTACACACAAAACATGCCCACAGCTATTCTCCAAAACTGAGACCAACTGGCAGAGAGTGGCCCACATCTGGACAGCTAAATTCTCTTGCCCTCCAAAACTGGGAGGCTATACCCTGCCCACAGGATCTGGCTGCTGCTCTCTGCTAACTCCAAGCAGTGTTCAGGAATTGTTTTGGGACAGTGGTGCGTACCTGAGGACAAAACCATGTCAGGGAATGTCCCAGTACTTCAGTGGTATGAATGGCAGCGCATCAATGCTGAGGAACGTGCTCCCTCTGGAGCCGTTTCATTTTCTGCAGTAGATAAAGTCTCTTGTCTCTTGATTTATTACTTTCTCAACAGGTTACTGAAATCCCTGGAGAACATCACCTCCTGGAGGACCATGCCAGTAGCTCAGAAAATGACATCTCTACCTGCACTTGCTGAGACGATTGTCCACAGTGGATACTTACCCTGAGAGCACTGAAACTCCTTTCCCCTGTGATCAGACGTTCAACAACTTTTCTTCCCTCTGTGTTTTGGAGCTGAGAGCTAGCTCGGCAGGTACTAGGCAGCCACACTTCCCTTCTCCCCCTTCTAGTCCTCCATGAGCAAGCTGCATCCTTTCCTGCTAACATGTCATTCATACGAGTTATAGCACCATAAGCCTGTTGTATGCCTATTAATTTTGGATCATTATATAGACTTCCTCTTATTAATCTCAAGCTTTCATGCATCAACCTAAACATGAAGATGTTTTGTGGGCTGACAGCCCCCAACACACGCACTCTCTTTCACCCCTCCTATGACCTTTCTGTGGATAAATCTGTGATTCTGTTTGGCTAGAAGTAGATATGGGAAATTATTTCCTTGCTGTGGGCAAAAAAAGAAGACATTAAGTCAGGTATGTTTTCTTCGGCTTCAGCTGAAGAAAAAATTGCAGAAACAGGACAGTGACACCCGCCCTCCGTCTGAAGGTGGTTCGTCTTCCCGGGCTAGCGTCTGTGCTGGAAGCACGTGATATCCTGGCAGCAAGACAGCAAATGTCCAAGAGGGAAATGACACGTTAAAACGAAAAGACAAACACATTTTTCACCCTGACAGACAGCTGGCTTACATCTGTATTTTCACAGGCATCAGCAGTGTTGACTGTTATTGTTAAACGCTCGGATACTGCACCGGAGTGTCAGAGGGCCTGAATTCTCTGCACTGTTATTGCCCACGTCTAAAACATCCCGAAGTGATTAATGGGCTTTTTGGGTCTTCCCTCAGGGGTGCCTTAACATCAACGAACCACTGGCTGGGAAGTGGGACACGCTGTCGGGGTGTCCCATGTTAGCACCGCGTTCGCGGCACAAAACGCTCCGGCTCGCCGAGGGGGGCGGCCTCGGGGAAAAGGGGCCGGAGGAGCCGGGCCGGGCCCGGGCCCGCACCTGCCGCTGCCCACGCGTGGGCGCCCACGGCCGCGCGGGTGCGACCGGGACGAGGCGGGGCGGGAGCGGGGCCGCCGCCTGCGCCCGCGGCCGAGCCCCGTCGCCCACGAGGTGGCAGCACGGCGGGTGCTGCGCCCGCCGCCGCCGGCCGCCCGGGCTGGGCGGCGGGAGCCGCGCCGTGACGGCGGCCGAAGCGGGAGCGGGCCCGGCACGGGCGTGGGGCTGAGGGGGACCGCGGGTTTGGAGGGGGCTGTCTGCGAACCGGCAGGCCTAGGAAACAGCTTGGCGGGTGAAACCCCACGGTGAGCTCCCATGCTGCGGGGGAAATGAGAACAGCAATGAGAATTCAGGTTTTTGGAAGGCCCTTGGATGTGTTGAAGCAAAATTAAGTCTCAAGCATGTGTTTACAAAGTGCAGGAGAAATCCTGGCTCAATTTGTTGCTCGTCTGTTTCCGCAGCATTAGTGTCAGGGTGTCTGGTGGAGAAAGTCTCCCCCAGCCCTGCCTTGCCTTTCTGTCCTCGCAGGAGGACACCGCAAGCCTTTTTGTCACCCTCGTGACTTTTCCTGGCAGCAGGGACAACAGGCTCCGATGGGAGAGGTGTGGGCTCTGGTGGGAGAGGTGTTGGCTCTGATGGGAGAGGTGTTGGCTTGACCACAGCCACCTGCAGCAAGTCATGGAATCATAGAATGGTTTGGGTTGGAAGGGACCTTAAGGATCACCTAGTTCCAACCCCCCTGCCACAGGCGGGGACACCTTCCCCTAGATCAGGTTGCTAAAAGCCTCATCCAACCTGGCCTTGAACGCCTGCAAGGAAGGGGCATCCACAACTTCTCTGGGCAACCTGTTCCAGTGTTTCACCACCCTCATTGTAAAAAATTTATTCCTTATATCTAATCGAAATCTACCCTCTCTCAGTTTAAAACCATTGGCCGCTCTCAGCTGTACAGCGCTGTGCTGGACCGTGCACATACACACACAACCGGGGACATCACGCTGCTCGGGAAACACCCCTGTGAGATAACACGGAGAACGTGTGCCACTGTTTGGGAGTCCCTGCCACCAGAGTCAGCCAGGGCGAAAGGGGAGGAAGGTTAAGTGCCAGCACTTCTGGTCTTGCCCATCAGTCCAGGTCATTCATTCTCCACATGCCTTGCCAGTGCTGTGTCTCACACCCATTTCTCTAACAGTGGATGCCATTTCTCTGTTGCGAGTGCCAAGAAAGCTTTGTTTGGGATTCCGAATATTATTTTTTATGGATTTTGGCTAAACTATTGCTTTGATTTTATAATTCTACAAGAGCTTGGAGCAAAGACAGGGGAGAGTTTCCAATCAGCCTCGCTGAGAAAATACCGCAACAGGCTATCTTGTCCGTGCAATGGCTGCACGTGTGCCAAAACCCTTGTGCTGAAATGGTTGTGAAAGATGTCAAAAAAGGGAGATGCGGACTGAGAACAGCAGGTTCTGGGCTTATGTCCATATGCAGTTGTCCCATCTTAAATATGTCCTTGTTCTGGCTTTACAGCACCTTTGCAGCAGCCAGTTAATTGCATTGTAAGGTTTGTAGATCATGGAGTTATGGAGAAGCCAGAGTATGATATAGCGAGCCAGACTGACAACCTACTGCTAAAGGGGGAAAGAAAATCGAAAGGAGGGAGGGAGAGGAACTTCTCTGTGGCCTCAGTGCGAATCTCTGGAGCTGGCCTGGAGGCACCTCAGCAAGTCCTGGTCTGGCCCCTGTGTGCGCGGTGGAAGGGGCACCATATTCTGCTCATCTCCTCCTGCATGCTGCTCCCCATGGCTTCTCATTACATGGCTCCAGTGCCATGAGCTGCTTATGTTTAGGGGGCCTGGGTGAAAAGTGAGCCCCAAAAGCTCTTCCCTTCCTCCTGGCCTCTGAGTGTGGTTTTGGGTTAGTTTTACATCCTCCCACACTGCGGGCTATAATAAAAGCCTTAACTGATGATGCATGCAAAACTGAGGCCCAAAGTGCAGGGTGATGCACAGCTATGTTTCTTTTCTGCGCCCTAGTAGATCTGCTGGGAAGCGCCTCTGTCCCTCAGTCCCCGAGCCTCAGGGCCCTCCCAGAGGAAGGAGCCTTTTGCTTTTGGAGGAGGAGAGCCACCACAGCAGGCTCCACATCCCCTCTGGGTGAAGGAATTTGCTTGAGAGCCACATCTATCCCCTGCTCTGAGCTGGCCAAGATGCCGTCTCCTGAGGACCAGCACCATTTCAAGGGTGAAGCTCCCTTCTAATTCAGAAAGGACGAGAGGTGCCAGCCTGCCCTTCTCCAGGAGCCCCCCGAGATGTGAATGGTGGGGATGTTCAGAGTGTGCCTTAAGACACTTCTGTTTTCCAGTGCTTCTGGGAGGGTTCAGATGTACAAGAGGCTGAGGGTCTCTGGGGAAGGTGGGATATTTTTAGCTGTCACTTGGCTGATGTTTGCTGTCATGTAGAGAGAGTTTGTTATTCTTTTCTGTATGGATTATATTCTTTTAGGAATAGCAAAAGCTCCAAGAGTCTGGGATAGGTGCTTTTCCTGCATTCACATAGGAGCAACAGCAATAATAACAATAATAGTAGTAAATTAATGGCTTTGCAGAAATACCCAAGGTTTCACCAGAACTCCTCATCTTCTAAAAGCAGCGTAGCTGCTTCATTTAAAAAATATACAGTCTCGTGTCAGCTTTTCTGAAAAAGAAGAAACGGGATTATGCAACTGGCATTATAGACCAGCAGTTTGCCTATTGTGAACTCGTGTAGCACTTGAAAACAGTAGTTTTTGGCCCAAATTCAGCACATCACTTAGGCATATGCTTAACTTTAAGCATGAGAATAGTCATACTAAAATCAGGGGGACTGTTCACATGTTTACAGTTAAGTCTCAATCCAAATGCTTTGCTGAATTTAGGCCTACTGGGAACTGAGAATGCTAATACAGTTTTCAGAGCCTGACCCTGTAAAATATTAAATACAGCTGAGCCCTCTAATTCCCACTGAAGTTAATGGAATTGAGGGTACTTGGCATTCCTCGGGTGCATGCAGCCCTGTGCAGAATCAAACCCCAACTGCAGCAGCTGAAAACATGCTCACGCACTTCCCAAAATCAAAAAATGATGCTCCTTGATTGCAGGTCAGATACAACCTGACGAATGTAGAGTCCTTCATCTCATAGAAGATGTTTCACCAGGAGCTTTCAGAGTCCAGAGGACCCAAGGTTACATATGTGACAAAAACACAGAGAAATTAAAGAAGGAGCGGGGGCGATCATGGAGGGTCTCAGCAACGTGCTTTTTCAACCACACTCATGAATTACATTCAGAATGTGATGCTTCAGAGTGATTTAGAAGCATTGCCTTCTCATTTCCCTTGGTATTTGCTACTTTGCCAGTTTCTGGTAGCCATTGAAGCAGAGTTTTGATAGGGGATTTGGAAAAGGAGAGCAAACCTGACTGAAAGTTCTGTGTTTTGAAGATTTTATTTTTATGTTTATATTTTTATTGGCTTGTACTTCATATTTTCATTTTGTTTCATATTGGAAATAGCAATTCTGCTGAGGAAAATCTCCAAAAGTTTTCAAACCACAAACTCAACCACATACTTAAAGCTATTAAAACAGTCTGCGATCAAAAATGTTGTTGAACATTTTAAATATTGGTAAGAATTGAGTAAAAATGTATTCATGTTTTATTACTTATTTTTCTCCAACTGTTTCAGGGAACTGGCTGAAATTGTTGACAACCTTTTGAAACCAGTAACTTTTTTTTTTTTGTAAATTGCCACTAAATAACATACAGGTTTTTCAGCCAGGCCTGGAATTTTGGTTGGCTTTGCAGGTTGATTTGGGCTTGGGAATCATGAGGAGGTTAGCTGGCACAAGGAAGGTTGAAGTGAGTGACATCAGGGACAAGAGTGACAGTTTGGGGGTTTGGTGAGAAAGAGGTTTTGATGGTAAAGAAAGAAGTATGAAGAATTCAAAGGGGCATCAAGTAATTCAGATTAAAGCAGTAGCAAAAATAATGATTGTGGCAGCTGTACCGGATGCTATGGGACATTTTATCCAGATAATTTTACAGTTGAGAACATACCTTCTCAGCAATGGACATTTTCTGCAGCAAAAAGGAAAAGGTCCATTTAGGGTCAGTTTGATCAAATAATTTTGGTTTTTTAATTAAAATGATGTAAACCATTTCATTTCAAAAAACTTCAGATAAAAGCATGGCGTATCCCTCAGGGGAAAAGAATGGGATGTGGAGACCCGTGTCTCCCATTGTGTGATCTGCAAGTAGCTCACCAGGTTGCATGGTATAAAAACGAGCATCATTTTGGTGGCCGGTGGGAGTTGTAGGACAGCCACGAAGCTCTGCTCTCTGTTCCATTCTGGGTGAGGTCCCTCACTGTACCGTATATTTCTCAATGTGCACTATATGGTCTTCTGTACCACTGTACTGTGCAGCATAGGCAGTAAAGACCACGTTACACTGAAGTGTAGTTTCCTATAGATTTTGACTCAGAACAAGTAGAATCTGCAAGGGAAGCGTGATGCAGCCTGATTTTACTGTAAATACAGCATGTTAAGTAAATGAAAGAAAATTCAACATTTAGAATTCAGCAATTAGAAATGCTGAAAAGTTTTACCTAAATATGTAGAAGTTAAAACATCGGTATTTCTGAGAAGGTGCTTTTAGAATCTGAGCCTTTTATCCTATTTTGGATGAAAATGAACATTGGAATTTCCAACTGGAAATTCTGCATTTCAGTCAAGTCTGAGCTAAACTGATGGGAAAAGAAATGGCAGATCCTGACAATCAAGATACGAGGTGATGAAAACTGGATGAAAATTCTAGTGGACTACATGGGAAGTCTGAATGATTTAAAAATTGTAGAGGAAAATGCATCGCAACTTAGGTAATATTTTTGTATTCTAGCCAAGAGAAAGAAGGGGAATGGCCAAAAATGTTCACCACTCTTGAAACTACATGGCAGAGAAAATAATGGTGTTAAAAGCACTGGAGAGTGAGAGCTGTCCTGGAGGGAAACTAGTGCATGTTTCATTCAGGCTGATACTGGAATCTGGAGGAGGCTCAGAGTAGCAGGCTAGGACGTGTGATGGTGTGAAGGGAAGCTGGACTGAAAAAGGCATCTGAAGAAATCAGATCTGAAGTCATGGGAGCAGGATGAATGCCCCAGAGAGGTGGAAAAAAAGGAGAAATCTGACACCATGACCCTTTCCTCCTTTCCCATAGATCCTTCTTTAACACAGACAGGCTTGACCTTCCTCCCAGGATTTCAGCACAGTATGGAGCATCGTGGCATGTGGGTCCTGTGGCACTTCAGAGAGATTTGCACCTCTTACTGCTGTAAACACCCACAAATATCTCAGATTGGGTTTAAAGTTTTCTGCTGAAGGCAACTGACTGTGTAGCCAAATTTGACGATACCTAACAGATTGACAGCTTTCAATGCAAAGAGCAAACAACTGCTGCTAGATTTAATGCGGGGATGCAGCAGCCTGGGGGTGTGCAGCGGTGTTGCTCGAGTGGGATCTCTTTCCCCAGGGCTTTCGCATTCCCTCTTGCATGTACCCTGGGAATGCTTTGTCCCTCCTGGACCCCACGGATGACCGAAATGCCATGAGACAAGGAAGGATGCTTGCACTCGCTTGTGCACTGTTGCCCTCTGCTTCTCCAAACTGCAGAGGCCACCTTACAATAATACTTATATAGGGTTATATATTTTCCTAGCATTGTACAAATATTAACTAATTAATACCCAGGACTCCTGTTGCCCATTCTGCTAGACTCTACCAGCCCCAGGCAAGTCATTTAACCTCTGTTTGTCTTAGCTCTCCCATCTGTTACATATTGTTTTTAATTGTCCTCTGAGAAGCCAAGCAAGTTGAACGAGATCTTGGAGTTGTAAAAATAACTTGCACAGGATGACGTGGAATGGCCTGGCTAAGCTCTTTGTGGATCCTTTGTCAATCCAGGTTATATTTTAGTATCACCGGTATGGCTAGGCTGAGCACTTGACAGACCAGGTTCATATGTGACTTCTAAGGGAGGAAAAATGAAGTTTTTAGTAAATTTAGTTGTAATCATTGAAGGAGACAGGGTAGAAGAGACAGTATTTATCAAGAGAGCAGCTTGTGTGTCAAGTGGGAGGTTACTTAACCTGTGTGTTAGTCTACAAAGGAGTGGATCCAGAGTCCTGCGTGAGATGTACGGTGTGTTTCTCCAGTAACCCTCTCTCACCTTGAATGGGAAGTGAGAAATGCAGTAAGGCTCTGGGGAGGAGCTTGCTGGAGAACTGGCCTCAGAGCAGCCCAAAGCGCTTGGACACTAACTTCTGCACGTATCTTTGGCCCTAACCTGGCTACGGCTTGGACTCTCAGGCTGCCTTGTGAGCTTAGCAGGAGTGAAGCTGGTGGGCTGTGGATAGGTGGTGATATGTCCACCTCTATGTGACTACAATCCCCTCAGACAGCAGAGCTGTGAAGGGGTCCAGTGGGCACACTGAGGCAGGATCTGAGTGTGAGCTAGAGGTTTTCTAGCTGGTCGTAGATGAGCAGGATCATGAGATCAGCTTTGGACTTTGGCTCTCCTGACCCAGAGATGTATTTCTAGAACGTAAGCACTGTGAAAAAGTTGCAGAACTTTGATGCTGAGATGGTCTAAACCAGCTGTTCCAGGAACAGACTGCTGGGAGGAGAGGTGTCAGAAGGAAATCTGGGTAACAGTAGTGAAGCTACTGGTGAAGATATGCCATCACTTTTCCCAGGAGCATCCCTACCCCATGGTAGAGCAGTGTGATCCCAAAGGCTCTTCTGATAGGGTTAATGGACCCTGCAAGTATCTGACATAAACCTCTCCTTCTCTCTTACTTCCTCTCTCCAGTGGATGGAAGCCCCTGTGATGGTGAATTGCTACAGCAGCTCTGTACTGCTGGGGAGTTTTCCTCCAGAATGAATCCTCACCTGCCTGGCCCTCAAGGTTGCTTTGCACCCCTGGTTGGCTTTGCCTGGGATTCACAGGCTGGGAGATCTAACCTGCCTCAGAGGAACCCATCAGAAGGACACGCTGCTGTCTCTCTCCAAGTAGAAATATTACAAAATTCTCCTAGCAGGTTTTTTTTTTTTTTTTTCGCTTGACTTTCCACTTAAATATAGCTTGCTTCTCCCTGTACTCAAAAAATGAAGAAACCTCAGAGTCGTTTATGCAGACAGTTGCTTTTCCAAAAGCTCGGGTTTTCCAGTGCTGTTATTCAACAGTAGGAAGGTATAACTTTGCACTAAAACCCATTTCTGACTGAGTGAAATCCCTTTCACTGCTTTAAATGACTTTAAGATGGTTTTACAACCTGTATTGTTAAATAGAGGCATAAACATGTGAAAGCTTGACCCAGCAAAGCACTTAAGTGCATGTTCAACCCCATATGCAGAAGGTTGCAGGCTGGATTCAGGACGTTAAGGGGCAGGATTATACACAAACATTTGCAAAGCTGGTTTTACTTTTTAATGAAAATGGAAAACTGGCCCTTTTAATGTAGAGGCTCTAAAACGGGTCATTGCAAGTGCATGTGTAGCATTGCAGGCTGTTCCTGGGCATGATCAATAAGCACGTGAGAAAAGTTCTGAAACTGTAGCTTTCACAACGTGGTGAATTCTTGAAAGTATGGGAAATCTGCTTTTAAATAAAGGCTGAGTTAGACTGTGTTTACAGCTGTTAATATAAACAAGGAAACCTAGCTACAGAGCTCACAGCATGACTGCGACATCATGTTTTCGTTACACTGACTGAAAACTATGCATAATAATCAGCAGATTATTTGGTATTTAAATACAAGTATGGATTCAGTTATAAACCTCTGAAGATGGATATTAAATTAAGGCTCCTTAACTCTGTCATCTTTTTGCAAATACCTGGTACTTAAGTGTTGCTAATTTTTGCTTATCGCAAATCTGGAGTTAAAATGGTTGCAATTAAGCAGTTAAATACTGTAATCAAGAGTCAAAGCGAAAGTTAGCTCAGCTCAGCGAGTGTGCTAAGCTAGGAAAGGGGGTACTGAGTAGGAAGGCATGGATTAGAAACACACATTATTAAAACAGCTTTTCTTGATGTATGAAACTTCCAGGGTGCTTACAACTCTATGCTGGGTGAAATAAAAGCATTCAGCCGTGGCATCTCTATTGGGCTGAGAGGGATTTGTTTGAAAGAGTTTTATTCTCTTTAGACAGTGAAATAGGCTTTAGGCTTTCAAAATACCTGGCTTCTCGAATGCTTGTATGCAAATACTGTTAGGTGAAAAAAAAATATGCTAGTGCTCCCCCATTGCCTCCTCCCCAAAACCACAGTAAAATAGTATGGGAAGAAACAGGAAGGCAGTGAGGATATTTTCAAATTATTTCTAGCACTCCCATGACCTGGTTTTGATCTTGTGTAGTTTAAAGGAGTCTTTGTTTGAATTTAACACTTTGGCAGAAAAATGAGGCTGTGCAGTCGTATTGAAATAGCACAAGAAAGCTGGAAAAACTACCTCCAAACAGCCCTGGAGAACACATGCTATACAGTTATATGTCCTTAGCTGGTGGATCCCTGTTCAATTTTACTCTTCCTGCTTCCCAGTGGAAAACACACGATTTGCAAACATCACGTATGAACCCGACAGACGAAGGCCACAAGGTACACACCGCCCTTCTGCATGGGGTCCTGATCCCCTGGTGCTTTATGCACATCCCTCACATCACCTGCATGAGAAACTCCTGCAATTGTACCAGCTTCTTCAAGGCTTTGTAGGACCAGAGCCTTTTTTTGCGTCTCAACAGTTTTCAGGGTGAATTTGCAGAATACATCATTAAAAACCATTCTTTTCCATCAATCTTGGGTCAGAAAAAAAAAAGGTATCATCGGCCTAGTTTTGTAGAGACAGAAGGTTCCTCCTGGCTCTGTGGACTCCCTGCCAGGGTCCATAAGCCCCGGGAGGGTTTAGAGGCAGGGGACTTGCTTGCCTGACAGCTTGCCGTTACTTGTGGTGTGCGGCACGGCAGCGGGGGCTGCCAAGGACCCCATTGGGCAGAAAGTGTTGGCTGGTGGCCATGGTTGGGTGAAAGGTAGAGAAAAGAGACCTGTGCCGTAGGGAAAGGTAAGGTGGTTTGTGCACAAAGGGCTACGTGGGAGAAGACCAGATGCCTAAGCTGGCAGCAAAAGTTGGGGTTTTTAGCCCTTGATCAATCTCAATGATTTATTCAGTGTCCTGAGACTGAAGAGCGGCACCTTGCCCACACTCATCAGAGCCTAGGCCACCATCAAAATGGGAGCTGCTCTCTTCCTGCTCCTGATTTCTACATAGGGACTTTCTGAGGAGAAGTGCTGTGTTTCCAGTCACGTTTCGCGGTCAAGCTGCACTTTAAGAGCAGTGAGCAAACCTCAGCGCATCTGGAGACACAGCGTGGTCAAACAACCCGACGTTCAAATAAACACATTGCTTTTTGCTTCATCCTCCCCCAGGCTAGCCCCAGGTTTCACTGGGCTCCGACCTTTTCCTCACGGCTGCCGCTGAGCTTGTCCCCTCTTTAGTGACCATCTGAGGAAGGGGTTGATGGGACTTGGAAAGCCCAGGTTTCCCCCCGGCTTCAACTGAGATTGTCCTCCATAAACTTTGCCAAAACACTCCCTCCACCCACTGCTTCTGTCTGGCATTGATAAAAGCATAAAACATATTTATCTAATAAATGATCTTGTAAGGATGAGATCTAGCAATGACTGTAAGAGACACAGACACTGCATGGTGAAGACCATGGAAATGTATTGGTGAAAGGTATCTTTACATTAAAGTTCTCCTGGTGGCTGCATCACTTGCTGCCCTTTCACTTTCAAAGCCCAAAAATCCCATATTTTCTGAAAGAAACATCTTAAAAAGAAGACTCTGAAAGGAGTGGAAAAGGGGGAATCCCCCACAGGACCCTCTGCAGAAGTGCTTGCTTTGCTCTAAAAGTATGGATTAAAGAAATACAAGACTTTTGGAGAGCTCAGACTATGTCCCTTGTGGCCTCAGAAACAGGGATCCTCATATGCTCCAGAAAAACACATCCTTGACCCCATTCACACCTTTTCTTACCCCAAGGATTGGCCATGTTGGATTTGTGAGCCAATTTTTAACTGAACTGAGAAGTCCCTCGCGTGAAGACAGCTATGCTATTTCAAACGAGGCTTGAGCGTAACCAGTTGCGACGTGCCGATCTAAATTGCCTATGCAAACACTTCGTACCGATCTAGCTGCCTCTACGGGGGGGGCCTGATATAAAAGCACAAGGATGGCAAGGGCTGCTCTGATCCCCGGTCCCGGGGCGCTGGAGCCGGGAGCTACAGGCGTGTTATCATCCCTCTGCAGCGCACACATCTGAAAGCGGTCAGCTCCCAAATCCTCCTGTGAATCCAGCCTGAAAAGTGGAACCTTTTGTTTCTGAAATAGGCAAACTCTCGTGATTTTTTTCCTGATTATTTCCCCACCGCCCCCCCTAAATTTTTTGGCTGAAGCCTTGTTGCTAAATCTGACCCAAATTCAAAAATAGCTTTGGCTGCCAGTGGGGAGGGAAAGGCCTGACTCTAGCGTGATGTTCCAGAAATCTGGGCCTTTGTGTGAATTTAAGTAGGGGGAGGTCGGTTTGGTTTTTTTAATAGCCTATCAAACCTCATCCTGTCCTAACATTGGAGCGTTGCTCAGAGCTGTTTCTGCTTCACTAGTGTTGTGTACTCAAGAGTTTTGCCAAGACGTTAACACTGTACTCAATATGTACTTGGTTCACAGCAGTTGTTGCTCATTGACATCTGAGCTGCTTTCTAAATGAGCCTTCCAAGTAGGCTCTCCATGATTAAGATTTTAATATTTTCATTATAATCCAGGTTTTTTTCAACAGATAACTTCAATGCAAAGGAAGGATCATTTCTATGTCCAAATTGGCAACTGAAGTAGAGGGGGAAGTGGTTTTTGGGTTTGCTTTTTAGCTTTGACTTTAAAAGACAGTTTGATTTGACTCTTTCCATTATGACAAGTCTCTCTCTTTTTCAAATCCCAGAATTTCCTTTCCTAAAATTCTTTCATTCTGCAAATATGCATGTTTGGACTTTCTTAGCCATGTTATTTGAATCAAAGTTTAAACCAAAGCTGTTGGTTTTTTTTTTAATTTTGGGTGCAGGCACTAGGAAGAATATTTTCCCTTCTACTTGGGTAGCTTTTTGATGTTGTATAACCTGGTATGGTGGTAAAGGCTAGAAACTCAGGGCTCATTCCTGTCTCTCTGGTGCAGAAGCAAGGAGATCATCAGCTCCCAGCAGGATAAAGGGCAAGATTCTGCACTCAATTTTTGGGTCAACTGTGAACAACCTCTGATTCATCCCATTGACTTCTGTGGAGCCTCTTCTCCTGAAGAAAGATCTTAATCTGTATGAACTGGGGCAGCCATATCTGGTCTGAAGGGAAACAGGGACACTCGTTAATTGGGTTATAAAAGTTGTCTCTCAGGAAGGAGAGGACAAGTGTGATGAATTGAATTAACAGGAAACGGAGCCAGCCGCAATAGTCCTGTGAGACCTGTTCGTCGTCTCCCTCTCAAAACATAACCAACTGCAGCCAAGCGTGACTCCACCATTGTTTTTGAGGTGGCCCTGGTGATTTTTTTACAAGGCTAGTGATAGGATTCCTTGGCATGCAGCCTGAACTCTGCTGCTTCTTCCATGGGAGGGGGAACTGCTGGGTTTTCCCTGCTAGTTTCCGCTGCAGAAGTCGAACTCTGTTGCTACACCACACCAAAAGCATCCTGGGAATAGAAAGTTTTGTTCCCCTCTGGATGGCTGTTGAAATAAGCTGGGGGCCCGAGCTACTGCTGAGCTTGCACGTGCATGCCACACAACCAGGGCTTCACACACACAGAGCACTTCATCACTGCGAGCTCACTCCTGCAGTCAACAGCAGCTCCCATGGAGGGAAGACTGAGATTGTTTTCTCCATGCGAAATGGGAAAAGCAGCGCAGGGAGGCCGGTGGCATGACCAAAACCATGCAGAGAATCTGTGCTGGAGCGTGGCTTTGAAGGCACGTGTCCTTGGCCGGGTGACACAGGACTGACATCATCCCTGTGCCTCCTGCCTTTCTCCATCTGAATTCCTGGTTAAGATGGAGCCTGAGCATGGCTGGCTGTCTCGTGTAGAGTGTCCTTGAGCTGCAAATTGAAGCGGGACCTTCCAAATTGGCGATGGTGATGGTTTTCACAGGCTTTACTGGCTAGCTCTGGTCAGTCTTAGAGGTTTGTTTTTGAGCTGGTGACTGACTTTCAATCGGAGAGAGCGGTTTATATCCACTTATGTATTCACATAGAGCAATAAAGCCGGAAAGCTTTAAAAAGAAGGGAAGCTGAGTTTCTTCTCTATCTCTGTAGATTCTGCAAATCCTTCTGTGGCTGTAAAGAGTTGATCCTGTCTCCTCTGTTGATAATAACATATGCGTGCTTCTGCCATACACCCCTACCAAAGTTCCTTGGCAATTCCTGTTTATTTGACTTGCTTTATAAAGTAACGCGTCAATTTGAAAATCATTAGGTATTCCTACCAGGAGTCAAAGACCACATTCAGAGTGGATTACATGCATGTTTCTTAAAAGTGTTAATGTGCTAATCTGCTGGTTACTTGATCCAGGCAAAATGCCATGATATTCCACACGAGCAAAATACCACGGTTCTTGGAGATTTCATATAAATATTACCCACTGTGTTTCCACATTTGAAGTGTTACAGTTGTCTATTAAAATCAACAAGCTGGAACTAGTGTCTGGAAATAAGTGATATTACTATTTTATTTATGAACTTCAGATTCAGATTCTTTTTAATAAAATGCCTTACAAATAAGGAACAGAACATGAATCTTATTGTTATTTCATGTATTTCATGTAAATATTTCAACTATGTCTTGCAGCAATAAAAGCACATTATATGCACTCTGCATTACCATTGTGACCAATAACGTTCGACTTACTGTGCTGTATTTAGTCCAAAACCAAAACAGAGTCAGGGCAACACCGTGGCTGTTATTACAGTATGCTGCGAGTGAGGAACTAGACCTCGAATGAATAAGGCCTCACACTAAATAAGAGCTTGTTCATTATGAAGCTGTTTGGATTATAGAGGACTCCTGACTCTGTTAAAGAGCAAAAATTTCTTATTTCTGCTCTGCAATGGCGGTGGGATGAGGCCACACAAACGTTAGCTGGTCTATGATTTTGCAATTCACAGTGTGGTCCCTGCTGTTTCTTGCAAAGCAAATGCGTGAATGGGAGAACACGCTCACATTCAGTACAGCGGGACCCCAGCAGTGAGTCTGCAGGTATTACCCAGATACGTCCAGTACTCTTTCCAGTAGGGACTATAGGGTCACTTCTGCTTTTTTGCCTTTATGCTTAAGCTGAATTATACCTCACAGGGCTTGTCCCAACACGGAGCAAAGCCTGGTACCGAGTAAGGATTTAGCGCTCATTGACTCCCTCTGCTTATCAAAGGGAGCACGAAGGCGGTTGTTACCCTGCGGAGGGCTGTAAGACTGTGAGGTCTTTGACGGGAAGAAACTTTCCCTCTGATGAACATGGTGCCAATAAGGAACAGTTTTTCTTTCTCTTGTTTGCTGTCGCACCATCTACCTCAAGCTGAGAAAGGCCCGTGTTTCCTCCAGAGCAGTCTTAGATGCTTTTATTGTGGAATTGGGCATTTTTTTTTCCAGCAAAGCCTTTGTTTTCAATGGCCCTGAATGCAGATGCAGACACACAGATATCTCTCAGTCTTATAATCAGGGATGTGTGATTTATGTTGTTTAGTCCAATTGGTAGAATGCATGTGTCATTACAGATCTCTCAAACTCTTAAGCTAGCCATCATTTCCTTCTTTTCACCTTTTTTTTACCCTTTTTACAAGGGCTAGTAGTCATAGGACAAGGGATAACAGATTTAAAGTGAAAGAGGGTAGATTTCAATTAGATCTAAGGAAGAAATTTTTTACAATGAGGGTGGCAAGGCACTGGAACCGGTTGCCCAGAGGAGTTGTGGATGCCCCATCCCTGGAAGTGTTCGTGGTCAGTTCGGATGAAGCTTTGAGCAACCTGATGTAGTGGAAGGTGTTCCTGCCCATGGCAGGAGGGTTGAAGCTAGATGATCTTTAAGGTCCCTTCCAACCCGAACCATTCTATGATTCTATGAAATCTTGTTATTTCCTTTTAGTAAAATGTCCCAGGAAAAATATTTCTGATTGGTTAAAAATTCCTTTGAGTATTTATTTCAGATTAATTCCAAGTTGCTCCTCTTCTACCCTTCCTCTCTTGCAGTTAGGCCACTGAACTGAAAAACCTCACATTTTCTTAGTGCTACTTCACTGGCTACTATTATACATATACCCATCATTTAAGGCTTAAGTAGAAGTTGACTTATATGCATTCCTTGGGTATAGGTTTCACTCTGTATGGCTGCCAGAAACTTACATTCATCTTATCAAGAGTATCACATGAGCCATAAGGAGACAATAGGCCATATATCTTTGTATTCAGTGATAGAGGCTTGGGCCGGCCCATCTGCTATCTCTAAACCCTTGATGCAACCTCTGCTACAGTTGAACTTTAACAAGTGTCTTTTATTCAGAGCTTATTCAGAGTGGACAGGATAAGAGTTAGGCTAGAAAACCACCTCCAGTTTGGAGACAGATGTGCGGCTAATGATGTCACAGCTGGTAAGACATCAGGCTTAGGAGATTGATAACAGCATACAGAGCCTTTTCTTTCGGATCGCGTTTTGCTCAAGATGCCAGTACTTACAGTGGAAAATTACCATCTGAGATCCATTTGTGACATCTGGTGAATGAGTTATTCAATCTTATCTCCTTCCTGAGCATGTCAAGGATCTGCAGTGTTTGCTCAACATTGCTAGCCCTGCTGGTAGCCTTGACCGCCACAGTGAAAATGCTCGGTCGTCAGGTCCCCTGGCACATGCGCTCCTCTGTCCATCTGCTCCTGTGAATGACCCAGATTCGTGCTGACTGCACCCATTTTAGGCCTTTGGTTTTGGTACCTAGGCCTTGCAGGAGCCTTGCCTGCTCGATGGAAGCTCCGTCTGAGGACGATTCAGCCCACGAAAGGCAGGGGTGTGCCAGTCTGTCTGCAGGGATTCCTGAAGGAGCCTTGAGTGCCTGTGCCCCTTGCAGAGGGATCTCATGCAAATGTCTAAAATTAGATGAGGTGAATCCAGGCCTTGGTCTCTATGGTTTCAAAGTCAAGAGTTTTTCATGAGCACTGAATTTATTAAAATATTCTGGAACACAGGTACAGGTAGGCTGCAAATTCAGCAACAGAAGAAAGGGATTTTATAACCCATTTTAATATCACGAGAAGCACTTATTCATGGAGGATCTTATGCTCCAGTAAAAGCAGCCCATATTTTCTTGATATTCTCCCTTTGTTCAGTCCTCTGTGAACCCAACTGTTCTTTGGACACAAAATGAAAAAAGCTCTCCAAGATCTGACTTAGATGGTGTTAGAACTTCAGCTCTCCTGAGGAACAAAAATTAAATAGCCACACACAGACTAAAATGGTAACATGGCAAATCAGCCAAAGCTCATCAGCATGTAACCAAGGCTGCATTGTTCTTCCCTTCCTCGCTGCCAATAATTTTGGGGTCTAAAGATATGCTGCTATAATTCATTTCCTGTGCCTAAGAAATTCTGTCCAGGATGCCAGAATATTTAAATCTGATAATTACTTCCACTAGCCCACTTGGCACAACTCACCATTATCTGTTTAAGCTCCCAATTAAATCTTGCAGCAGAGAAGTGATGCAAATATTGGTTTAGAGCATCACTAAAGTCAAGCAGAAGACAGCTTTGCAGGTTCCCTTGAAATGACGATGTCTTGATGTCAAGGCAGCAGCCTCAGTCAAAGCCTGACACTGACTTGTAGAAACATTTCTGTCAAGGTTGTTGTCAGTTAATATTTATTTCTGCACAGCTGAGACTTGGGTTGGTTTTCCAGTGCCATCGGAGCAAAATGGTAGGGGGAAATAAATGTTTTAAGGTTTTCTAGCTTGTGTGAGTGGGTCTCTCAGTTACCAGAAATCTGTTGCCATCCAGTTGAGATAAAACAATCAAGTTTTCACATAGGTATTACTCCGTAAGGATGCCCTTTCCCTGCAGCTATTCAATATTTAGTTTCAATTCTTAGGGCTCTTAAATTGAGTTAGCAATACAGCATAATCCTAGAGCTATCCTCTCTCTAATCCTATAACAATACATTTTGTCATTTCAAAAAATGATCTCTCTTTTTTTTTTTTTGTTTGTCCCAAAGGCAAAGTCGTGTCATGCTCCAGGAATGTGTCTATTGCCGCCAAAAGAGGAAATCCAACTAACCAAAATGTTATCAGCAATTAACGAAATAGTTTAATGATTTTTTTCAGCATTTCAGAAAAAAGAAAATAAAACACCGGCTCAGACTAAGTCCATTTAGTTGCATTAGACACTGGTATGCTGCCAATATTCTTTAAAACAGAGATTTAGAAGTTAGTAGTATTGGAGATTAGAAATTGGTGTCAGTTACAGAACTGTGCAAAGTGATTTCTTTGCATTAAGACATAACAGCTGAAATGAATAAAATACATTTCTTTCTTATTTTTTTTCATTTAGCTGTAATTGCAGTTTTGGCACGCTGGCCAAATCTCTTCATCCTGGCTGGACGGCTCTATTCCTCATTCAAAGAACACCAGGAAAAAAAATTTTAAAAAAGAAAATGGATATCATAGTTTATCCTGGGGAAAAAAAAACAACAAAACAAACCAAACAAAAACAACGAAAACAACACGCAAAACCATTGTCCCTCCTCCACCTCCTTGACATGTAGCACAGAAGACTCTGCTTAAAAAATAAACAAACCAAAGGAGACTCTTTGCCTGCCTCAGCGCACAAGCTGAAGATACTCCTGCCAGGCTCACAGCTGGTGAAGGCTGGTGTGGTGGGCTGGCCTTGAGCAGCCCCGTGGTATGCCCATGGGGCTGAGGCTCTCGCCTGCCGAAACCATTGCCACCGTCCTGAGATAATTCAGTGGTACCAGATCTGGCCCCAGGTCTTCTCCACGTAAAGCTGGAGCCGAAGCTCCCCTAACCAGCAGCAGGCACAGCTGAACCAACCCACCTGCTCCTCTGGCCACCACTCGCCTGCAACGGAAAGGTCCGCAGCCACTCGTGAAGAGGGAGGCTTAAAGACCTGCCTAGGTATGTTTTCATGCTCTCCTGTAGCACTTCGCAGCTATAGCTAAAAATACTATATAAAAACCTTTAACATTGCCCGAAAGCTCTTAATTAAAGTTGCTGGGGAAAAAAAAAATCACAGAAAACCCATTGATTAGGTTCAATAGGGCCTTGTTTTTAAAAATGGAATTTGGGGCCCCAAAGTAACCCTTTAAACTGATCTTTGTCAAATACCTCTGTGATTCAGCACGTGCCGTTCCACGCTGAGGATTTATTACAAACTTAATAACATAAGTAATTTTAATAGACTGAGTGTGTGCACGTGTGTGTGCGCGTGCATGCTCGTAAGGGATTATAGTTTTCCAACTACTAATTTCCTTGCAAATTAAAATGTTAATATTCGACACACACTTGAAGGTCCCCCAACAACAAACAAAAGTTAAGCTGAGTTGTTAGCACACAGAGAAAGTACAGAAAACTTGCCAACATCACTGATTTGAGTTTTATGTAACTAATAGCTTATAAACACTTTATTGGAATCTGTGCAAAAATGTGTTTCTGGGCTGAAACCACCTGCCACGTCCGGTCTCGAATAAATGCTACCTGCTGAGGATCAGCCTTTAACAAACGTGGGCAAATCGCTTCTTAGTCCGGCAAAGTGCCACCCGACAGCAGAGCGAGTCCCGCCTCGCTGAGGGCTGCAGGATTTGGATCACAGATGAAAAGAAGCCCACGCGGTAGCAGATGCAGCTGCGGTCCAGATAGGAGTGTTTTTAGTGGCTGTTTAACAAGGGTTGTCTCTTATCAGGAAAGTGCTCATTAACCCTTCTTATTTATTAGCAATGCCAGGCAGGGCAGAATAGCAAAATGATTTTCATTTAGGAAAAATAGTGACAGTAATGTGGCATGCGAAACGTTAACCACTAGTTAGCTCTTAATGGGCAAGAAAAGCATGGTTCATATGTTATAAATGGTCTTATGTTCAAAAATTGATTTAAATGCTAATCTTCAGGTAAGACACTGTCACACAAAACTTAATAGCCATGGGAAGGCCCCTCGTGCATGTGAGCAGCTTCAACAGGAGCAGTCACAGATCTAGTTATAAGACAAGCGGCAATGGCTTTAGACTGAAAGCGGGTAGATTTAGATTAGATATAAGGAAGAAGTTTTTTACAATGAGGGTGGTGAGGCACTGGAACAGGTTGCACAGAGAAGTTGGGGTTGCCCCATCCCTGCAAGTGTTCAAGGCCAGGTTGGATGGGGCTTTGAGCAACCTGATCTGGTGGAAGGTGTCCCTGCCCATGGCAGAGGGGCTGGAACTAGATGATCTTTAAGGTCCCTTCCAACCCAAGTCATTCTGTGATTCTATGATTCTATGTGTCTGCAGGGACCACTGGGCTCCTGGTCTCAAGCAGGACCAGCCTGGCTTTAGCAGAGGCTCTGGCAAGATGCTAGATGCCCTTTAGTGATGATCCTTTGGGGAATGTCCTTGGAGGACTCATTTGGGAACATACTTCATACCAGGATGGCCCTATGGGAAAAAGAGTGCCATTGTCCCCTGTCATTTCCTAAGTCAGAGCCGTAACGGCATTACCAGAAAGCTGTGCTATAGAGTGCTTTCCTTCTTGGAGGCATTTGGTATGCTCTGATTACCAAATCAATCCTGATTTATCGTTGCATTATTCAGTAGGAAAACAAATGCTGTTTTTTGTAATGCAGTACATAGCTTTTCTGGGAAGTTGAGCAAACTTTGGAGCTGAGTATGATTTTCAGTAACAACCAAGCTACAGTGGGAGTAAACACAAATAAAGCACCATTTGATTTATGAACCTGCTTAGACAGAAAAGACGCTCCTCAGCTGCACCGTAGGACAAAGCAGCCCTTGGCCACGCCGAACTGTGCAGGGCCCCATTCAACAAGCTTTTTTGTTTGTTGCCAAAGAAAACCTTTGCCTGCTCTGGGACAGCCTGCAACCTGGGCTCCTCTGAGAGAAATTCACTGCGAGCCCTGGGAAGTGAGCAGCATAAGGTGGGAACGTGGCAAAGGCTTTGCTGTTCGTTGCCTGAAGAAATGCAGATTCAAACAAAGAGCACCGAGACGAAAGGCAGGAAGCTGAGACCTCTGCCCAACCCCATCTCTTCCTTGAGGATGGCATGGGAGGCAGCGATCATACGGCCTGACCAGCGTATACCAAATCCTGGGCTCTGGGTCCACATGAGAGCATTTTGCATCAGACCAGCGCTGCAGAAAAATCAGATTGTAACCCAACCAACGCGATGGCCCCAAATCCCAAAATGATTGTGTGTCACATCCTTGCTCCCCATCAGTGCCTGGGATTGATGGAGGCATGGCTGCATCCCCAGGTGGGAAGAGTTTTCCATGTGGTTCAGGGGAAGGAAGAGCATCTCTGAGGGCCAGGAAGGAAGGTGGGACTGTGGCAGCATGGACATAGGTTGACTTAAGCTTCTCCAGAAGCTCATACTCTGTTCAAACAAGAGATAGAGCAACCTTTGAAGTGCCTTCCTGATACCTGCTTCAGGATAGGATGAAATCCCTCTGGGAGAGAGTTTCTCTCTTCTTTGACCATTAGCTATTTTATGCCAGTTTAAATTTTGTGCTACACTAGTATATGCTTTATTTAATTACATGTGAATATTATCAAAACAATAATTTCAGTGTCTGAAAAAGAGGTGGTTTTCTTCTTGGAATGAAATACTGTGGAATTTAAGCAATTAGAGTTTTGTTCTGATTTGGAGTGGAAACAAGCTTGAACATGTCAAAATACGTCCAGAAATGGCAATTCCATTTTTTTGTCCAGCTGTATTGCCAATATTTGCTATTTCCCTGGAAATACACAAAATATTTGTTGTATTTTTTTAAGATCCAGCATATCTTTTTCTGAAACATTTTTTTTTAATCATAAATGGGTGCAGGGAAGAAGTAAAAAAAATATATCTCACTCCTGTGAGTCCAAATCAAGAAAATTAGGAAACCCTACTTTTATATGCATGTTAATAGTCAATGATTTCTGGGACAGCCTCTTGGTTTTGCAAGGCTTGTTGCCTGATTTTTAAACATTTGCAGTTGTTTTCTTCTGACTCACAGGACCTAGACAGTGTTGGGCAGAGGGAAGTCACAGGTTTGCTCAACAAAACAATCTTCCCCATAGAAGCAAAGAGGCAATTGGTGAGCTTGTGGAAGTACAAGGAGGCTGACAGTTATGTGGATGTTTTGCATTAGAAAAGCTTGAAATCCTGGGTGCTGTCTGCTCAGGATTTCCTGCATCATATTCCAGCCACCAAAACACCATTTTGCTCATTTTCTGGGTTTTGTTCCAGAGATAGCATCCTCCTGATGATAGTTTTTAGGTCAGTCTCTGAGGTCGTGCACAGCCCTCAAAGGTCTCATGACATGCACTGCATTTCCATAGCCCCATGGCATATGGCACATGCAAGCTAGAGATGAAAAAGTAAGGGGAGGAAGAGGCTCATGGTGCTTTTCCCACCACTGAGGGTGAGCATGACCCTCGGAGGGTGTTCCTAGCCCCACTTGATGCCAGGAGGAAGGGATGAGACAAGGGAAGGGCTTGGCCATGGTCTCCTGGCTGGAGGGGAAGTGGGAATGAAAGTGGCAGAGGGGCTGGGATGGACAGCCAGAGCGCAGACCCCGAGCCTGCAGCAGAGACCTCAGCTTCTCCATCCAAGGTTTGGGAGATGAGGGAGGACTGGATTCACCTTCCCAGTGCAAATCTTGCTCTGCTGCTGCAGGCAGACTGCAAGGTTTTGGTGTTAAGGTCAAGCCACCTGGTCCCTGAGGTGTCAGGGAGAGCTGAGCTGAGGCAAGGGAGATGAAGGTCTAAGGATGAGCGGACCTCATAGACCTCCTCATCCTTGCGCTCTCTCTCTTGTGTCGTACTCCCAGCCTGGTTTTACTCTGCTTGCCCAAGGCAATTTTCACACTTTAAGCATTTCCCCCAAACAAGGGAGAAGGGAGGCAGCAAGGTGGGATCCAAATAATTGTGCCATGGACTCTTTTTTAATACCATGAACTCTTGTTTTTAATACCATGGCTTGCTATATAAAGTGAGGACAGAGTCCATACGGCTTTTTCAGTCTTGAAACTTATGGCCAGTCTCATGGTAATAGACCTGGCTTTCACCCAAGAAGGGGGAATATCACAACTTGAAGAACCCTTTACGGCTGGGGCTTCATACAGCGTAAACTCGGGATTAGATGCATCAGGCAGTGCAAATGCATGGACTTGTAATGTGTCTGCGCAGGTCTTTGCTAATCCCAACAGATGCCATGCAGACATACTGCCCATTAAAGATTCGTTGCGGGGATGAGGGTGAAAATAGCAAGAGGCTGGGAGAAAAAGTATGTTTTAAAAGATATTTTCCTTCTCACAGAAATGCTGTACTTGCAAACAAAGTTCTCTCCCGCACAAGAACCATATGCGCTAATTTTATTTATGTTCATATGCAGTTTGGGGGAGAGTCTCAAATATGCCGATCCAGCATTGTTGGATTTAAAGAAATTAATAAAAACAACTCCAAGCAGCTGGTTGAAACAATTATGCTTTTCACAGAAAGCCTTGCAGACTGCACAGAAAGTTATGAAAATAATCCTTTCAATTAGTGTGTGGTCAGTGCACCTGCAAAGGAGACTTGTCCAAGTAAAAGTATCAACTAGTGTCAATGAGAACAATTCATGAATTCATCATGAGGGCCTTTTTCTATTACCACATTTACACAGATGTGAATCCCTGGGGTGCAGACACCAGAAGGGTAACCCTACTGTAATCCAAAGAGCATGAGAAACATGAGTTCAGATCAGGAAAGCTATTAATTTTTGTGTATATTTGACTTCAGCATCCTTTCCCCTCTTGTACACACTGCATTTAATAATCATATCTGTCTACCTTCCCAGCACTGCCCAGCTCTCGATCAAGAAATAACATATTATTCCTGGTGAAAAATGACATTGGCTAAAGGGCTCTAGAAGACCGAAGGGATTTACAGCTCTGTAATTTTATCATCTGTACCATAGTTGCAAATGAGTTCATCAAGCTGATAGAATAATACTCGTACTATGATCGGGTTTTAACCCATTGATGCTGTGTGCATACATCATATTATATATTGCCCAACTGGTCATCACAGCAGAGTGACATTAGAGGGGAACAAGTGAATAATTTGAAGAAAAGTGTTGAAAGAATGGGAAGTCCTGAAGGAAAGATAGCTGAGATGAAAGTGGAAGTTGCGTGAAGCGTGTAACATGTCTTCTTTGTCGTGTTCTACAGTTTTCTTCTGCAATTATGTAAGAAGCTCATGTTTCTGTAATAAATAAACTTGCACCAAATTATAACAACTCTATACATTTACTCTGGCAAATGAAGAAAACTGCCAAGTTTGTAGCTCAATAAACATACAGTAAAGTCCTGAAACAGCATAAAACATTAAGGGGAAGACTGTGATGTTTATTAGCAGTTTGTGGGCAGGGGACATTATTTTAATTAAAGTATGTATTTATTGACTTCTTCTGTATCTGAGTATAATATTGTAGTGGTTGCAGCATATAAAGTAAAGGCCAGCACGGTGTATGTCAAGAAGCCAGGCCACAAAGAGATTGCTCTGCTATCAAAGACCTCTGCACACTTTGAACATCTAGATAAACATTATTTTATCCAAATTGCTTTACAGTTTTTTCCCAGCAAAAAGCACAGTACTGACAGTGGTGAAACTTTGTGAAAAGTGCTGTTCTTAACATTTGGCTACTCTTGGCACATTTTCCTTTTAATTTTTGATTGATAACTAGTGAAAATGCCTGTTGGTATGGTACAGTACATACTTTTTCATGGCCTCTTTTGCATGTCCATGCAAAAAAAAAAAGTGAATAGAGGTATTTATTTGCAATATATTCTCTGCTGTACACTCAGACCAGTGAGAAAGCCTTGACCAGCCGTAACTTCCATGATTGAGCTGTGCCCTGGGATTTGCTGCACCGTAAATACGGGAGTTGAGGAATCTCCAGAGCTGCTGGATGTCAGTGACACCCCTGATATTGGAAAATCGACTCCATCCCCAGCTCCAGGGAGGGGGCTGGAACGCAGCAGGACCGCACTGTCCATCTCCTAGTGAGCAGCATGCACGCTAGCCGAGGGGGAGATGAAGGGAATATGTAAACCATGAGCCCCATTTATGGCTGTTAAGGGGTACGTAGAAAGCACTGAACGAAAACAACATGGTGGAGCAAATCTCTCCTTCACAACTCCAGGGAAGTTAATCTGTCTCTATCAGCGTGGAGGAGACCAGACTTTAGTACCTGCTGGTCAAACCAGGAAAATGAGATAATAAAGCTTTGTCTCACTTGATCTGGAGAGCATTTTGCCTTCAGTCAGTAGGATTCGGGGTGTTAATGAGGGCAGGGTCTGGTCCAGGAGTTTTATTTCCCCATTTGTCTTTTGCTGGAAAGGAGGCCGAGTTTTGCAGTGGTTTGTCCCTGGAGAAGTCATTTGCACCTGTGCAACGTGTAGGCAGCCCTGCCAAATCGCAGGGAGAAGCGCCTGCGATGCCAAACGGGCCTTGCAGATTTCTTGTTTAGCGATCGCATCTTAGCACATTTTTCCTTCTCCCCGGTGTATCTGCGCAGCTCCTTGGAAAGGGGTGCCTCGCAGCCTTTGGAAGGGGTTTTGCACAATCGGCGCAGATGCACGCCGTCCTGCGAGCGCTGAGAGCAGAGCTCGCCAGAGGAGTCAAAGCACGATGTTCGCTTTGAGTGCACGCTGGCAAGCAGTACCTCCTGGATTTCAACAAAAAGATGAGTTGCGAGGGATTTAACCCATCCTCCTCCTCCCCCAAGACTGCTGTTAAGACTCGGGCCATGGGGGAAACTGTGAGTGCTTCCAGAGTGTTAATCACCGTGTGTTTACAGACTTGGAAACCAGAACTAAAGACCCTTGGAAATCCGAACCTCAAGGTTTCTAGACCTGATTCGGTATTGCTTTGTCCCTGGAGCCGTTGCTTCCGTCTGCGCAGAAACCTGCCGTGGTGATTTGGCAGGGCTGGCCCCGCCACGCAGGTGCGAATGGCTGCTGGGGAGCCGTCGCGAGGAACCAAACCCTCTGTACCCCTGCCAAGGTGAACGTGATCGCAGCCGCCAGAGAGGCGAGCCGAAAGAGCTGTTCCATACGTGACCTCCTTTCATCGCCCTTCCGCAGCCATCTCAGAAAGCTGACTGCAGGGCTGACATAGCTTTACACTTTTTCTTTACAGCTGGCTGGAAGAGGGTTTTTTCTTTGTTGTTCTTTTTTTTTTTTTTTTTTTCCAATGAAATGAAGAACCATTGAAATCTACGCTTTTCCAAAGGAGACTTGACAAACGTATTTTTTAAATGTATCATTGAAGTTCTCTGAACATTTTATTTAAGCGTTGAAAGAAACACCAGCTGCTCCTATTGTTTGACATCTAGTCTCTTTTCAAAATTCAAATTGGATATAGTTATTTTTAGTAATTTATAATGGTGGAAAAATGCAACGTTTTGAACACACTGAAATCTGTAAATGACTCAGGACAACTGAGGCAGTCTGGTTGAGGGTAAAGCTGACACTTCCCACCCATGGGCTCTTCTGACTATCCACGGAACTACACTCCTAAGGAGAAAACTTCCCTTACTTCTGAAAAGTCCTGGAAAAACAACGGCAAAATAGCTTTACCCATTTTCTTAGTTTAGTTCTACAGAGTTAGTTCTTTCATTTTATTCGTATATCTGTATTATGTAAGTATTCAGTACAGCAACTTGCCAGAGATGAACATCCATGTCATTCTGATGCCTCAATGGGAGATCATCTTTCTTGAAAGATTTCTATTGCAATTTTTATTTTTGCAAAAATCAGATCCAGGAAAGATAAAATGTGCTCTACTGCACATGCTGCAGAGTGGATAGGTAGTCCAGAAAGTCCTACAGAGGCACAGGTTTATCATTTCAGTGGCTGAATGTTTAGTTCAACACTTGTTTCAGGTAAAACTGAACTGCATTCAGCTTATTCTCAAACCAGAAAATGTCAAAATAAAGCTTTTGACCTTTCCCAAATGATTTCCTCTCCTTTCTTCTTGTTTTCTTTCCACCACCTAGAAGTCAAAGCCCCGTGCTGGATTTGACCTTACAAGTAAGGTAGGTCTACAACTACAAGGCAAGCAGTTTTCAGAGCCCTGAAATGGCTGTCTTTGGTGAATATCATGAATCCTGCCCAGCCACAGGGGCTTTTCCCTGGGCTCCCATAAGGCAGCAGCTGGTCGGTGGCCAGGCACGGCACCCAGCGGGGACGGGCAGAGGAGGAGGTGTCCGTCCATCTCCTCTGGGCACAATGTGGCAGCCCAGCCATCGGCGTCACCCTCTGGAGCTGTGACACAGCTGTCTCTCACCCCTAGACAGACCAGAGCAAAGGGCCACCTCTTCCTCCCTGCCAGCATCCCTTTCCAGTTCATGGGCGAGGGGAGCTTCGTTCAGTTTCTGCCCTAACAGAGGCCGGAGGCTGCAGCAACTCCCTCCTTTAGGAAGGAGCCACCAGTGAGGTCCTGCAGCTGCTGTAAATAGTCACAGCAATATTTAATTCAGTGCAGCCTTTATTTACATCGGCTGATCTGGCCCCACTTCTCCTGTTTTCCTGTGCTTGTTCCCTTTAAGATGTACTTTTATAGCCTTGTAAAGCTCCGCTATATATTCCTGTATGAGCTAGTAAAGATATAGGCACAATGTGATTGTGCAGTTGTTATTTCAGCCGCACCTGAAAAGGGACCCTGGCGTGCCAGGCTCTGTGGGGCTCTCTGAGTGACGGAGAGCTTGTGTCCAAAGCAGTCAGGGCAGGCAGTGGGGAGGGAGAGGAGAGGAGAGGATGGGGAGAGGAGAGGTCGGGCCAGCCAGGAGAGGAGAGACAATGCAGCAGGAGCCAGGGGCCAAGAGGAATGAAGCAGAGATGAAAAGCCATGAGCCGGAGGGGGCAGATGGGATTTGGAGCAAAAAGCAGTGAAAGACCAAATGTGGCCAGTGAAAACTGTCTGAAATACTCTGGCGTCTGACTCAGCTGCTCCTGCAGCTGCTCTGACTGCGCCTGCCTTTGCTGGGCTCCTTCCTGCCTGTCCCTTCCCGAAGGCCACCCGGCCCAGGGCAGGGGGTGGTGGGACATGGGGGAAAGCTACAGGGTGAGAGCGCAGCCTCCGAGAGGTTAGAGGTTAGAAGGACATCATAGAATCATAGAATGGTTTGGGTTGGAAGGGACCTTAAAGATCATCTAGTTCCAATCCCCCTGCCACAGGCAGGGACACCTTCCACTCTCATGATGGTATTCACACTCATCCACCATGAGTGGGGACAGGGAAAGAGACACGTGCCATATGCAGTGGGGAGAACAAGATGAGATTTCACATGTACCACAGATATTACTTCTGTAACTTTGCAGAGTAACTCCCCCATAAGTCACATCAATGTTCCCCTGATGTGTACTTTAACCTTTCACATTTGCCACTTCACATACATCCTGACTTTTATAAGAAGGAGAGATTCCTTCATCCCAGGACCATCATTTCACAGTACCAGTAAAGCATCACCACTATGGGGAAGCACCTGCGCATGGAGGTTTACCACCATGCTTGACCAAACCTGCTGTATCCAGACCCAGGACACTTCCTTCAGAAGAGAGAGAGGGTCCTGTGCCATGGTTCCCCAATGCCTTGCAATGATCAAGGAAAGACGCTGCAGCATGACCAACCTAGTAAGACCACAAATCACAGAGGTGAAGGAATTTCAGAAACAAACATTTATCAAATGCAGAGAAAGTGTCCGAGAATGAAGATTGCTTGTGAATAAGGGAAGGTTAAAAGCAGCATCTGGAGAGAAAAAAATCCAAGAGGAAAGTGAATAGTGCAAATAAAGGGAAAATAAGAAAAGAAAATGCCACAGGCAAAGAAAACAAACTCCGCTGTACTGAAGACTTCTAATTGCTCACTGATAATCAGTGATTACTCCAAGTACTGTGCATAGAGCAGCACATTTGAATCTGAGAAAGGTCAGGAACAACCAGGGAAGGGACAAATCACAAGGCAGACAGAAAGAACTACGGTACAAGAGAAGAGATGTTTACTTCCCTTGCCAAAACATGTTCAAAAGCCTCACGGTGGGAGGTATCTACATGGAAAATGTGGAACGTTGTGCTTCTACTCCATCTGCACTTGGAGCAATCCAGAAGCCCGTCAATTTTGGGCCTCAAAGCAGCAATGGCATAGCACAGTGCTGGGCTTGAGCTGATTATATGAGTACTCTGAGCAGGACTTACTCTTTCAGGCTCTGGACCATACTAATGTGATCGTGTGTCTTGCAGAGAAGAACTATCTGAGGCAGTGCCTGAAGAGAGTGTAAGCATGACTGCCTAGACCGAGGTATGTCAATGTAGTGAGAGACCGTGCATAAAAACATACTTACTGTAGCATCTGCTGTTGACTTTAAAGAAAGAAGTGTCTTTTCCTGTTTTGTTCAGATATATTTCACTGCCAGCTTGTACACTGGGGTATTACCAAGCATAGACCTACTCAAGGAGATCTTTTACTTGTTCCACCAGAAAAATGTTCTTTCGTCTGACCTTTTCTTCAGGAAGCACCAACTCTGACCAAGCTTTGACGATATGGGAATTCTCAGATCTACAACGGAATTTCTGATCAAAACACAACAGACTTGTGGATACCTGTGGCTGGTGGAATGTAGGAGGCTCATTCCAGCCTGGCCACTGCCTCTTCTGGGCTTCTTCAGTTCGGAGCTGGTTTGCTGTGCATGAAAAACCATTCCCTGGCATAGTAACCTGGATCCTTTTTTCCAACACCCCTTAGGATGGCAGCCTGCATGCACTCTGCCTGCTGCTGATCTTTTCTTTGCAGCCTCTTGTCCCAGCAAGAGAGGAAAAGCAGAGGTGAGGGACAGAGGAAAAGCAGAGCAAAGCTGACACGTGGGTGGTGGGGCCACCCCTGCCTATAGCAGGGGCTAAAGCACTCACTTGATGGTGTCATCAGAGGCTCTCTGGAACAGCAGTGCTGGAAGAAGCAGCTCCTCCATTACTCTCATTTTACTCTTCGACCATTTTAACCGTTTTGTTTATTCATAGAATCATAGAATCATAGAATGGTTAGAGTTGGAAGGGACCTCAAAGATCTAGTTCCAACCCCCCTGTCATGGGCAGGGAAACCCTCCACTACACCAGGTTGCCCAAAGCCTCATCCAACCTGGCCTTGAACACTTCCAGGGATGGGGCAACTACAACTTCTCTGGGCAACCTGTTCCAGTGCCTCACCACCCTCTGAGTGAAAAATTTCTTCCTTATATCTAATCTAAATCTGCCCTCTTTCAGTTTAAATCCATTGCCCCTTGTCCTATCACTACATGCCCTTGTAAAAAGTCCCTCTCCAGGGACTTTTCCAGGCAGGTACTAGTTTCGTCTACACTGCATATTTCCAAGCTCAGTGCAGGAGGTCACAACAGGATGAAAACCAAGGCAATGAACAAAGGATGATGTATGTGGGGAAGGATTATTTCAGTTTATACCTTCTTCAGTTGGGATGTACCTTTTCAGGATGGTAAACAAGGGGTGTAGGATCAAAGGCAGGTGGTTGCATTTAGCCCAAGCCATTTGCTAACCTCATGCATTTTCCTTTTTCCCCTCTGGCATCTCAAGCATATTCCACTGGAGGCACCTATAGCTTGTCAATCATCTAATTAATTTATTTGAATAAGCATCTTATGTCAACCTGAGAACCAGAAGAAAGGGCTTCTAGAGCAGGAGAATAAAGTGCAAAAAGTACCTAGAGGAGCTTTCAACAGTAGTAAAAATCAACTCTCTTGAACAAAATTGTAAGGCTCCGATAATAGACCTTGATGACAAGTGGAATTAAATAAAACATGAGTGATGAAACCCTGTAATGTTTATGGTGAGGTAGTCCAGACAGCTGATTATTAACTGTTACCAAAACAGTGTCTTGGCAGTAGATATGCAGTAACCAGGGTGGAGACTGGTAGCTAGTTTAAATTATTGGTAAAGATCTGTTATACATTTCAAAGAATCCTTCTAACACAATGAAATAATAGCACAAAATCAGTAATTATGTGTGTGAGGGAATACTGTCTGACAGTATTCAGAGGAGGGAAAGGGGTTATTTCCCATTTCACTCTGACTTGCTATCATATTGCTGTGTCTAGTTTCACAGCAAATACCTAAGGAGCAGGTTTGAGGCTCATGTGTTGTTTTTAGCTAAGCAACCGTGCACATGCCATGTCACACCCAGCTTGAAAAAGAAACTAAAAAAAAAAAAAAAGAAAAAAAGATGATTTTTTCTCCCTGACACACCTAGAAATAAAACGTCAGCGATCCCTAGATGTAACTCACTGACTAATTCCAGCCTGACAGAGACTCCCAAATGCAGCCTCTCCTTTGGTCGGGAGCGGTGACGCCTGCCAGGCTCAGGACTAAGTACCGAAGGAGCCCTTTGGGACCAGGAACACCTACATCCAAGCCAGGCAGGCGCAATTCATAAAACCCTCGGTCTACTCGAACGAACTGTTTCTGACCCATCACAGATCCCAAGCACCGTCACCGCCCGCTGCAGGGGACCACTGTTTATGTCCCTTATGGACCAACTGTTCCTGTGAAGGCTTGGGAGCCCTCGGGGAGCGGGACAGAAATTTCCATGACTTGTCACCCTGCTACAAAACAGTGCTTGTCTCACACGTGTGCTGTGCAGTGCCTTAAGTACCCTATTGCCTTCCCCCTCCTAATGTTCAAGGCCTGCAGTCTGCAGCTCCAAAAATTTTCCTGAAGCTGATGAGGCAGTGTTTTCCAGACTCTCTTTGGCAGCACTTTTCTTCAATTGTTTTTATGCTCTTGTTCTTCTGCTGTTATTTTCATGGCCCTGCACCTGCGAATCCTGGCAGTGTTGTCAAGAGAGGGCCTCGTGGGAAGCAGCTCCCGCTGCTGTGGGAATTGACCTCCTCTCCCCCTCTTTCTTTGCCTCTTGGTTTGTAAGTTTTAGTTTATGTTAGAGAAAATCAAATATAGTGCATAGCATAGTTAAGAAGAAAAAGAAGAAGAAGAAGAAGAAGAAGAAGAAGAAGAAGAAGAAGAAGAAGAAGAAGAAGAAGAAGAAGAAGAAGAAGAAGCAGCGATAATAACATACAAAAATAATAAATACTCAGTAAATGTTATCCAATAACATATATACACACAGAGAAACTTAATAACCAGTCAATGTGAAGTTGGACCTGATTACCATACTCCAATCAGTGCTGATACCATCATACCATCTTAAACAGGAACACTCCATTGGGAGTTTGAGTGGGTCACAATGAAAAATACATTCTACTAGAGGAAAAGCGTGATGAAAATCATCCTCTTCATCCTCATTCTCACCAGATGCTGCTTTGGAGAAAGCCTCAGAGGAGGACTGTGGCGTGGGACCCTGATGCTGCTCTTCCCAGCTGGCCCTGGACAGAATTTTCCTTTTATATTTGATCTTCCGTTTGTTTTTATTTTTCCCCAGAAGCAGCTGTCACAGTTAGACATATGCCTTCAGCTACAGACCAGCCTGGTGGCTGTGGGGTCTGGGCTGGTCCCATGCCTGGCCTGGCTCTGCTGGCCTCGCGGGTGCCACGAGGCTGAGGTCCCTGGACCTTTATGTCCTGTTGGTAACACCGACTCACTGTGCAATGCTGAGGCAAAGTTTAACACAAGCCCTTACCTTTTGTACCACTTGCCTACCTCAGCAGTCCCTGACCTGAACCCTGCCCCAAACCCTGCCCCATTCTCAACACCCACTGGTAATGCTGAGCCTACAGACAGCTCAGTATGGCAAGGCAGCCCTAAGCCAAGCTTAGTGGTCTCTTCTTCAAAAAACAGGAATACAAACCCGTGCAGCCAAATTGCAACTTTATCCTTAATCTCATTCTGAGGCTTCCTAGCCATTAGCCCAAGTGCCATGTGTAGTCTCAAATTAATTAAAATTTCCCCGCTCAAATACATCAGCATCTGTCACCAAGATTTCTTAATACATCACCCTGACATCACTTCCAGTCAATCCTGAAGTAAAAGACATACAGTAATGGTTGTGAACCTAAGTAGCCCTTATTAGATCCAGTCATAACGCATGCTTCCTGCTTTAACTCCAAATCCAAACCTGTTATACAAGATAGTACAGCTGTCTTCAGAAAAGAACAGTGATCTCTGTCTGCTTTCAATATGCAGATACATGGCCCCATCACATTAGTCCCACACTTGGATAGAAGACCTCTCCAAAAGCCATCAATCATCCTCATATTGTCTTAGACCCCATCTCTAATCCTAATTCTTGCTGCAAACTCAGTGCTGGGCATTTTCCCTGGATTACAAGTGTTTATTGGTCCAGTTTTAGCATTGAAGCTGAAATGGACCATCTAGCCGTGAGCAGATTTGAGTCTGGCAGAGTCATTGATCACTCCGTAGTCACATCACAGCTGGTGGTAGGACCAGGCCTTAAGTTATGTGTAGGTTCAGGGTTAGAGTCAGACTTTCACTCACCATGAAGCCAGGAATTGGAGTTGTTGCTGAATCAAGGCGGTACTTTCAAGATAGGTTTGGAGATATTACTGCCAGGGTTCACTTTCCATACTTAGATGTAGTCTCATAGTCATCACTGGCCTGTTCTTGTTTAGAGCTGGTTTTCATTTGTAGGCAAGATCAGGGTTTGACTGGCATTGGACATTTGCCCTCAGTTACTGGTTGATCCAGAGATATCTACTGAGCTATTTTAATACCTCTTGCAAAAAGTGTCGAGGAGTCTGTGGTTATTTTGGTGTCTGGCATGGTTTTCTGAATGAATTTTAGAATGAAGACTTCTTCTAAAGTTTAAAATATGTTTGTTTGGGGTTTTTTTTGCAGTTAAAATCCTACCTACTGCCCATCACTGGGTTTATTAGATGTTGGTTTACATTCCCCATATTCAATCCCTTTCCCATTCAAGCAATCCCCCCTGCTCAGTCGACCTGCAAACCTTCACACTGTCCTGTGCAAACCGCATTTCTTTTACACGTGTGGAGCAAAACCACAGCCTGAACCCATGCTTCTTCTCGTTCTGCCCGTGTTCACCTGCGCGATTCACAACTGCAGCAAGACCTTTTGCTGAGCGTGAGGTGAGTGGTGTTCTTGCACCAGTGTTCAAGCTTGTGCAAGACACATGTTGCTTTGTGTTTTACTGGAAAACCTGTTCTGGTTTGAATACTGGTTTTGTGCATATGATGTAGGTTTCTTGGCGTGGAAAGCAAAGCACGCATTTTTACATGTTTCTTGCACTGCTTCTGATATTGCTGCAGATCTCCAGCAGCAAGTGTGAGGCATGGGTTGCTTTAGTCTGTGGCCCTCACCTCTGCGGGACTGCAGTACACACTCTGCTTTCAAGACCATGCTGTCCCCAAACCATGCCTCTCTCTCCCGTCCCACTCACACACAGATAGGAGAAAACATCCGTGTGGACTAGCTTTCTATTCTCAAGCAAAAAAGCAAAGATTGACAAAACTCCCCTTGGCTGACCCTCTAAGGGTTGGTGGATCCATTCCAGCATTTCTTTTCAGTAGTGCCATGAAATGGACAACCTTAATTTTTCCTGCTTCTTAAGGTGTCTCCAAAGTAATTTGCCAGCCTGTCACCTGACCTGTGATCAGGGCTGGTGAGAAGCTGTAGTCCACTGCTATTCCTATATTCAAATTATTCAAATAGCACTAAGAGACTTCTCCAGCTCAATGTAAATAACAGCCAAACTCACATCAACTTGATCACTGCATGACAGCAGCCACGTCACACGCACCCAGCTTTCATTAAGTGGTAGGAAGAACTGCTTAATTTGCAATATATGTTTTCTCATTGCCAACAGAGACCTCGAGTTATGTTCCCTTGCTTGTACAGTCTGTGTTGCCAGAGAACCTTCATGGCTCCCTGGCCCACAGCTGCCTATCATTTATTCTATACATAAAGTATGAATTAGCATTCTACTCCAGTTTTAAAGCTGTTCATCATTACAATAAATTGGATGAATAAACAACACATTGGACAAACTCATGCCTTTAAAAATTATTGTTAGGTACCGTAGGGTCGAGTCGTCTTAGTCCTCTTGGTTTTTCTGTGTATTGTTTTGTTCTTTTGATCTTTGCCGTAGGTCCCTTCTTTCCGTATTTAATACTCCTCCCCACTCTTAAAGGGCTCAGAGTTTTCCTCACCCCAGAAAGCAAAGGACAAGACATCAAATCCAGATCTCTTGGAAAACAGCAGAATGCACAAACCACAGGAGCAATGGGTGTTCTGAGAGCATCTTTTCAATGTTAACTTGGTCCCTCGCTTTGATGCTTTCCCATATGCTCTCTTGAAACATGGTGAATCTCTCTTAAAGGTTCTACCTTCTGGTTTTATCCTGTGTAAAAGGCAGATCCTGTAGTCTTGTAAAAGTTAGTAGTACAGGATAATAGAAGAAGTATGGAAAAGGTTTTCAGACTAGAGGAGAAATTAGAGTTGACAACCAACATGCCACTCACTTCCTATTAAAAGATAGTGGTTATTTGCTAAAGCCCTGAGGATTAAATCGTGGCATTACCTTTTATATCAGCTTTAACAAACATCTCCTACAAATCACAAACAGATCTTCAGACAAATTAGACTAATGCCCTGTGAAAATTGCAAACACTGTTTCTCTCAAAGTTAAGAAATTGTCACGGCCCAAGGAAGGCTGCACTTGTGTCTGTGCACTCACATCCCCTTCATTTTTTTTCCTGCTTGATGTAATCCTTGTCAGAAAACATTTCCACAGGCAGCATTGGAGATGAGGCAAAAGGCACTTTAAAAAAAATACTGAGTCTGGCCGAAAGCAAGATGGGTTGAACTGCCAGGTCTCCATGGTAGGGACAATCCCCTCACTACTAAGCAGCGGTAAGGACCAGAGCCTTTTCTTTAAGAACAGGTGACTGTCACATCTCACATCCGCGCAGAGATGCTCCCATCGCTCCCTAAAGAGGGCAACTTTATCCCTGCTGCTGAGCAGGAGCATTCCCTGGCCCTGACTGTCCTGCAAGAAGCCCTTGGCACTACCCAGGAGAAGACAGGTTGGCACCAGCGACTAGCATCCATGTAGGCTGGGAAATCCCATGCCAGTGCTGAAGGCCATGTTTGCTTTATCGTTACAGATACAGCCCAAGATCTCAGTCGTGACCACTGATGAGCATGATCAAACAGGGCTGTAAAATCTGGACTCTGCTTCCCACTGGCCTTCTCTCTAAGGAGAGCAAAGCCAGCTCAGCCACACTGGCAGGAGCACTGCCTCGAGGAGAAGTGCTGCCTGCCCCTTCCTAACACCTTAACCCCAAAGCCCTTGTAAAGAAGTCTGGAGGTGTCAGGGTTGCCAGCACTGTCAATATAGGCAGAAAGCAGACACATTTTGGCAGCAGGATTCAAAAGTATCCGTCTCTGTTCACCACAGGGAAAAGGTCTCTCTTGGCTGGGGAGCAGTTCCCTGAAGAAGTTGCCTTCACAGAGCTGGTGGTGAGGTAGCTACTGCTGAATACATGGAAGCAGTACACCACTATTTTTCGATAACAAGTTGCAGTGGCAGCCTGGTGCTGGATGCTGCCTTGTGCACTGGCACCACACTCCAGAACTCCTCTGCCTATAAAATATTTTGCAGAAGACTTCCAGGGGGATGAGGTTATAAAATTGGAATGAAAGATGGGAAGAATCGTAAATTGGAGGGTAGGTCGGATGTTGAAGCATATTGAGGCTGGTGACAAAATGACTGTTCCCATGTGTAAGCACAGCTATCTGTAGCACAGCTAACTTCCAGCTTTGTTCAAATGGTGGAAAGTCTCAGAATGGCATCAGCTCTGCCATGAGAAATTTGGGACACACTGTACTTGGTGAGCAGCACCTGGAATTGATTGACGATCACCCACAGTGTAAAAGCAGGGCTGGCCTGGGAATTGTTTCCCACTAATGCAGCTCTGAGATGCAAGCTCCCTTTCTGAGTCCCCAGAGAAGCAGCTGCATTAACTCACTCCAGCAGAGATGCTGCGGAGATGGTACATAAAGGCATCTCACGGCAATATGTTCATCTTCTGCTTCGCCAGCTTTGAGGAGCACCGTGCTTTGAAAAGCCACTGGCTGTGAAATTGGATCACCCCTTTGGCTAAAAGAGACATTTGGCAGTAAGGTGAGACTATTCCTCTCTTACCTGACATATGGTCTCTAGTAGTTTTGGAGGAATAGTGAAAGGATTGTCCTGGGTTCAGTCTCAAAGATCATGATCCAGAGCTTACAGAGGCTGTCCATGAATTTTGAGTAGGTTTTGGTGTAGGCACTTCTACTCAACCTTATCGCAATTTGTCAACAGAAATGGCATGACTGTGCTGAGCCCGTGATGTACTTCTGGGGGCAGTTGTGGGAAGGGATTAAACAAAAATTGAAGAAACTTTAGGAACTAGTGAGTTCTAGGTGCGGTTTTAATTTTCTAGTGCAGGCATTTGCCAAAGTATGTGAGCTGCTTCACCCGAAAAAAGGGTTTGTTGAACCCTTCCAGGCCAGCAGAGCTCCTCCTGATGGGACGGTGGCAGTGACTTTAGAGGCTGGAATAAACTTTGCAAGCAGACAAATGACAGAATAATTGTTAGCAAATTGTCCGTCTAACTATTTATCTGTGAATATGCCCTGCAGCATAAATACTTACATTCCTTCCAAATGCACCTATTGTAAGTCTAACTAAGGGGATATGCAGTCTTTTCTAGGCAAAGAAACAATCATTTCCTGCTTTCCTCATGAAAATATCTTGAAAGATTTTTCTGTTTCACTTCTCTGCCCTGCTCTGCTGTGTTCTGCCCTGCTGTTCTTTTCTGCCAGTATTTCATACTATTTTGATAAAAGATTCTGTAAATAGCTTCATTGGGTTTAAGTAATACATTTTACCAGAAAAATGGATGCAGAAGTTCTAACCTATAGTAGCGGAGATGCCTTAAGTCCAGAAGGTCCCTGTCTTGATTGGAAGAGGGTACAGGAGAACAAGTATCACAGACCAGCTTTCCCACCATATGAGGAGTCTATTCTGCATGCATAATTTCTCTTTGTCCAGATTTCTTGCAAAGTGGGACTAGGATTTAGTGGGATTTTTGCTGAGAAAATAGAACTTTAGAGCTGAAAGCCATGCTTAGGTCTCTCTCTCATACAGCAGCAAACAAAAGTAGGGACACATGCACGAAGAAACTTTCCATTTCTTTATTTTTTTTAAATTCTTTTTTAATCAAAGCCATGCTTTGAGGTATTTTACTTATATGATTTGAGGTTTTTAACCCTTTGAAAGATATCAGAGTGGAAAAGAGGGGACATTTGAGTTTTCCCTTTCTCTCCACATTTCTTAGTTACATCCCTTGTGTTCTTTTAAAGTGGTTTGCTCAGCAAAACTTTTTTTTCAAAACCTTTTGTTTGAAAAAATGGTATTTTTTCTAACATTCTATTTTTTTTTCACTATTTTGCATTAGCAGGGATAAAGGCTTTGCAGAAGGAATGAAGCTCTCTCTCACAGCCATGCAAGTAAAAGGGGCCACATGAGTGAAATGGACTGGAACCTGGAACATCCTTTTCATGCTGGTGTAGTTAGAACTGGCCTCAGAAGAAGGGCTTTTCATCACTTAAGCAAGCAAGGAAGATGGAATAAGCTCAGGAATCTCACCAGATTCTTACGAGTGCCAGTTTCAGTTAGCTAGTCCTTAAAGTAGAACCACACATTAGCGACTTTGAATTTTCTTCCATTTCCCTGTCCATACTTTGTGGCTGAGAACTTCTTGCCAGACCCACAAAGGTATTTAGCTGCCCAGTTCCTATATAAGTGTTCAACTTGACAATGTGAAATTAAAACCTTTTGAATCTTGCCCAGCTATATCCTTCCTTTCCTTTGTTATTGTCAACTGCTTTTGGCTTTTATGGCATTTATTTTTCAGAAGAGGATAAAACATTTTATCACTTATGAAAATGTGGTTACAATTTGTATGCAGCTCTATGCAATATTACTTGGAGGTGTAACTCTTACCATGCCATTTTCTGAATAGTCTATTTACTAAGTGTTAATGTGAGTCTCAGCAGGGTGCAGTTAGTAAACATATGGGTGTTTAGAAGTATTACATTAATGACTGTATTAAATGCCTGATCCTACAATTAGAAAACATATGACTAATGCTTAACACACATAAATTGTCTCTATTGTCAGAGTTATTTGGATGAAGCTTTGATTTAAGAATAAAAAAGGCCATTGCCTTTTTCAGACTCTACATGCTGCTTCGACAGACAGAAAAGGGCTGCAGTGTGCATCACCTAGACCTGCTGCATTGAGCAGGCTGGGCAGACATCCTTGTCCTCCCAGCTGGGACTATTCTGGCTCTGAATCCTGCTCAGGTGTTTCGGTGACATCTCAGGGTAGCTCCATCCTGAGGGCATCACAACCTTCAACTCTTTCCTCCCTGTAATGCGACTAATGCTGTGTTTTGTTATCCCTGTTTTATAGGCAAGGTACAGGGAGACTCTGGATATCGCTATACATCATAGCAGTCAGCCCAGCATGTATATATACGTATAGGTGCATATACAAATGTTTATGGGGAAGTGTCTATATACACACATGTACTCACACATGTATATGTATGCGCATCTATGTATGCACATGCATACTCTTTGGTATATACAGAAACTACCGAGTTGTGGTTCTATTGTAGTGTTCAGCAGAAGAGCTTGAGATGATTTATCCCGCAGTGGATGCCCACACTGCTGTTGTTCTGGCTGCTCCTGTCACTGTGCTATCGGTCCCAGATTCTCCATGCCTGACTTAATGCCATCAGGCGCCTGACCTGAGACTGAAACAAGTTACTCTCTTGCCATTTAACTGAAGAGGGAATCCAGACCCCAGTTTAGACACCTGGCCTTTCAGTTGCTGCAGTTGAGTGAGATGAACCCCATTCCCAACAGTATCTCCAAGGTCCCACTGGAAATCTTTGGTGAAGCTGAACCGGAACCAGGATTCCCAAGCGCGAACTAGCAGCCAAGTCTTTCAATCAGCTTTTCTTTCACATAGCATGGATCTGCGTATTTCAAACTGTAATCATTCTTCGTGTGAGTGGAATTCCTTATTTTCTTAATTTAGGGCTGATATTTGTTTAAAGTTAATTTTAATCCATGGCCCTGCTATGATTCATCTCAATCTACATAGGTGTAGAAAATAAAAATAAAATTAAAAAAAAAGAAAAATATATTCTTTATCTGACCTGAAGATCCTGAATTTTGTCTGAATATATTGATTATACTGCTGCATGATGCATATATATAATGCTTGTCTATGCTCTTTATTCTATCTGTCTGATAAACTATTATAAAAGATGAGTGGAAAAATCTGACTATAGCCAACTTCTTTGCACTAATTTGTCATTATCTTTTATGTAGACATTCTCAATATGCAGAACACCTGTTGGCTCCATAGACTGGAATTACCAAGACTGATAAATAAACCAAACTGCTGTCTTGTTCCACTGACCTCCTTTTTCTGAAGTGCTATTTTACAGCTTCTGGCATTACTGTCTGTGAAAACGATGCAAAGTGAACAAGAACTACCACATCATCATGGTCATAGGCTATTCTTAATCTCAGGTGTAACAGCTTTCCAGTGGCACAGGTCATTTGCTATCCTCATCTCTTCTTACTTCACAGTCTGCAGATGATGAGCCTGGAGAAGAGGCGTATGAAGGACTAACAACACTAATGTAAGAGGAAATGCTGACAATAAGGATCTTCCAGCAGAGTAAATATATAAAGTAAATCTATGGAAGAGATTAAAAGCATATTGCAGAACGGCATTTGTAAAATGCTATGTTTTTAATGAAAATGAGAATTGAAGATATATTTTTTTTTTTCAGAAATGTCAATATTTAGTGAGACAGCAGCAGGAGAGAGTCAGTCCCAGGGACATTTAGATTTTGCCTGGGATTGGAGTTAATCCTGTAACAGAGCTAAATGCAACATTTTTATTAAAGGGGCTGGGGGAGAGCAGCAAAGAAGAACAGCTCCAAGGCTTTGACCTTTCATAATGTTTCCTTGTGCACTGTACTACCTGTTGAAACCACACAAACTTGCATTTTTAATTGGAAAAGGGGTGCTATGTGCCTACGTTCATATGCGATGGCATTTTGTGGGAATCCAGGATTTGTGGTTCAGTCAACATGTTTGTAGCTATTTCTGCAGATGGCACTGGCTGCTCCTTTGCCAGTCCTGTACTGGAAGGGGGTCGGTCTGTCTCAGCAGAAAAGCACAGAATCCAGGCTATGTCTTAACCGAGACAAGACTTAACTATGTCAAGGAGATTTGCTTTGCTAAAACTTTGGGTAAATTATAAACAAAAACCAACCAAACGAAACCTCCAAAATAAAATGAGCTTGCTTACCGTAACAGGGGAATTGCAAAGAGCAATATTTTCCAGACTTCAGGCTAGGAAAATGTGTTGCTTTTATTCCCCTCTGAAATCTCCAGGGACATGAAGATCAGCAGAAAGCAGACTGTTTTTGTCTTAGAACAAGTGGAAAAGGTTCCCTGGTAGGCAGTGTCTCCAAGCCTTGTCAGTTTTTCCTCAAGACAGGTAGCAAAACATGCTACAGACCAACTAGTTCTCGTTGCACAAGTCCAGAGTGTACCTCGGGAGGTATGATACCATCTTTCTTCTGCTTTCTTAACTAGTATTACTTGGGATAAACATTTATTTAATTTGCCTATTAATTATGGTGGGCAAATGCCAGTAAAATGATCAGATACTCAATGTCAGACATATATATCTATTCAGAAATGTCATTAGAAGTTTTTATTATTCCAGGCAATAATATGAGGGTGGATTAAATTCAGTCTCTGCAATCAAAGAATCACAGAATGTTAGGGATTGGAAGGGACCTCAAAGGATCATCTAGTCCAATCCCCCTGCCTGAGCAGGACCACCTAGATCAGATCACACAAGAACACGTCCAGGCAGGTTTTGAACATCTCCAGAGAAGGAGACTCCACAACCTCTCTGGGCAGCCTGTTCCAGTGCTCTGTTACCCTTACTGGGAAGAAGTTCTTCCTCATGTTTAAGTGGAAACTCCTGTGTTCCAGCTTATATCCATTTTCCCTTGTCCTATCATTGGATGCCAGTGAGAAGAGCCTGGCTCCGTCCTCATGACAGTCACCCTTCACATATTTATAAACATTAATGAGGTCCCCCCTCAGTCTCCTCTTCTCCAAGCTAAAGAGACCCAGCTCCCTCAGCCTTTCCTCATAAGGGAGATGCTCCACTCTCTCCATCATCTTTGTGGCCCTGCACTGGACTCTCTCAAGCAGTTCCTTGTCCTTCTTGAACTGAGGGGCCCAGAACTGGACACAATATTCCAGATGCGGCCTCACCAGGGCAGAGTACAGGGGGAGGAGAACCTGTACTCTCTCTCGACCTACCAACCACACCCCTTCTAATACACTCCAGAATGCCATTGACCTTCTTGGCCACAAGGGCACATTGCTGGCTCATGGTCATCCCGCTGTCCACCAGGACTCCCAGGTCCCTTTCCTCTGTGCTGCTCCCCAGCAGTTCAGTCCCCAACTTGTACTGGTACATGGGGTTGTTCTTACCCAGATGCAAGACTCCGCACTTGCCCTTGCTGTATTTCATTAAATTTCTCCCCACCCAACTCTCCAGCCTGTCCGGGTCTCTCTGAATGGCAGCACAGCCTTCAGGTGTGTCAGTCACTCCTCCCAGTTTAGTATCATCAGCAAACTTGCTGACCATGCACTCTATTCCCTCATCCAAATCCTTGATGAATATGTTGAACAATACAGGTCCCCGTACCAACCCTTGAGGGACTCCACTGGATACAGGCCTCCAACTGGACTCTGTCCCATTGACCACTACTCTCCGGCTTCTATCCTTCAGCCAGTTCACAATCCACCTCACTACCCGATCATCCAGACCACACTTCCTCAGTTTAGCTGTGAGGATGCTGTGGGAGACTGTGTCAAATGCCTTACTGAAGTCAAGATAGACCACATCCACTGCTCTACCACCATCCACCCACTGGGTGATGTCCTCATAAAAGGCTATCAGGTTTGTCAAGCACGACTTGACCTTAGTGAAGCCATGTTGACTGCCCCTAATGACCCTCTTATCCTTGATATGCCTAGAGACAGCACCAAGGATAAGTTGCTCCATTATCTTTCCAGGGATGGAGGTGACGCTGACCGGTCTATAGTTACCCGAGTCTTCCTTCTTGCCCTTTTTGAAGACCGGAGTGACATTTGCTTTCCTCCAGTCCTCAGGCACCTCTCCCGTTCCCCATGATTTAGCAAAGATGATGGCGAGTGGCCTGGCAATGACATCTGCCAGCTCCCTCAGCACCCGCGGGTGCATCCCATCAGGACCCATGGACTTAGGGATGGCCAGGTTGCTTAAATGGTCCCTAACCAAGTCCTCATCAACCAGGGTAGACTCGTACTCTATCCTGACTTCCTCAGGAGCCTCAGGATTCCGGGGCTCATCAGGAGAGCCTCCAGCAGTATAGACTGAGGCAAAGAAGGCATTCAGTAAATCTGCCTTCTTATTATTCTCTGTCACCAGGGCACCCTCCTCATTCACCAGTGGGCCTACATTGCCTCTAGTGTTAGTTTTATCTGCAATGTATTTGAAGAAACCCTTTCTATTGTCCTTGACCTTTCTTGCAAGGTTTAATTCCAAGGATGTTTTAGCTTTTCTAGTTGCCTCCCTACATCCTCTGACAGCAGACCTATATTCCTCCCAAGTGACCTGCCCCTCCTTCCATGACCTGTACACTCTCTTTTTCCACTTGAGTTTGCCCAACAGTTCCTCATTTAACCATAGAGGTCTCTTGGTACCCTTTCTTGACCTCCTACCTGTTAGGATGCATTGGTCTTGAGCTCGGAAGAAGAGGTCCTTGAAGGTTAACCAAAGAAGACTTAATCATATCTGTGAAGGCAAAACCAATAGGCTTTCCGCTATCTCTGCAGGTACAAAAGGATTCACAGTGCAGACAGAAAAAAAGCCATAGGTTTTAATGATTGATCTCCCTGTAAACAAAATGGAAAATAAAGCTACTGTAGTGACCTTGGGATTTCCACCTACAGAAATTTTGTAAATATTTGGTGATACCTAAAATGTATTTTGAACATGTGTTTATTATAATATACTATACTAAAATGAAAAACAGAATAAACTCCAATTACTTCCTAAACATTTTGCCTGATAAATCTGGAACACGTTAAAAATATTTTAGGAATAATTGAAACATTTCACACATACAGCATTGATGCAGCATTCTTTTTTATATCTAAACCATCTGTGCGCTTACCCTGCACTTGTCAGATGGGCACTGTGAAAGGAGCCCCCTGATTTGCTGGGAATCATTCTGGCTGAGAAAGTGTTTGACCAGTATAACCACACAGGTCAGGATTTATTAGCCAAGGCAGCATGTCACAGCACACAGGCAGGTATCCAACATGAAACTCACCTCAGAGAGCTGCAACCCCCACTGCTTTCCCCTCAAACCTAAGCCAGAAAACATGACTTGAGGGAGGGTCCAGCAGAGGAGTTGCATGATCTTCTGCTGTTTCATGGAAACGCTTTTGGAAGTTGTTTTCTGGGGTAATCCATCATGAAACAATCATGGAACAAATGTGTCTTATATAAAGGCCCTGATCCTTTAACTATTCCACCCTTGGCTCCTCTATCCATTACAGTGGCCACTGCAACAGTGGTCCTACTTCTGCCTTACACAGACAGAATATCACCTTCCCATTCTCAGTCCTCATCTCTGTACTTCTGATGATCATATTACCCTTTTTAACCACAAAATTATATTAAGGATTCATGGACAGTTGGTTATTTGTGACAATCCTCAGAGTCCTTTTCATGCTTCCTGTGATGCAGTGCCCTGTCCTGTAAACATAGTTTATACATTTTTGTTTCTAAATATGAACCTGTATTTGGCTGCATGTGGTTGAAGTGAGCCAGATCACTTTCACGCACGAGAATACTGTCATCTTTACTGCTTCCCAGTCTGTGTCATCTGAAAAATATATTAGCAATAGCTTATGCAGTATTTGTGATTTAAATAGAGATTGTCTTGGGTGGAAAGGAAAAAGGGGTGGTTTCCCTTCCAGAAAGTCTCCACCCATTGATAATTGCCCATAAAACGTCTATGTTGAATCTGGTAGATGCTTTTAAAAATGCTATTTTTTTAAATTTTATAATTAGATGACTGATTTATCAGACTTCCGATCTTGAAATGTTTTTCTACAAATGAAATCAGGTTGATTGAGAAGCTCCGGTTTCCCTGAAGTCATCGTAACTGGCACAGATTTTTATGTCTGCCTTCAGTATCAGTTGTTTCCCAAGTGCCACTCCCAAATGAAAGCTAGGCAAGCCAGTTTACAATTATTTGAGTCATCCCACTCACTCTTCTCAAGTATAGGCACAACATTCTCTATCTGCCTAGAGAAAGATTAAATTCCTTAGCTGATGCCTTTAGAAGTCTTGAGGACATTTAATCCAGCCTTGCTGACTCAAACAGATCTGAGCTGTCTTGCGTTCTCCCAATTTACTGTTAGACCAAAAAACGTTTTCTCAGCATCATATGACACTCATACTTCCTCCAGCTTTGGTCCACCAGAACAGAAATACTTATTGACTGCATCTGTCTCATAATGTCTGGTTACTAGGAGTTTCATCATCAACATTTAGTAATGGACTCATAGAAGTTCCTTTCATTCCTCATGTATATAAGAAGACGACATTTCTGGTCTTACATGAGGTTTACCTCTTTTTCCATATGCAAGGTATGGGGTTGGTACATCCTGAGATCATTAAAAGCTCAGGTCACACAGGGAAGGCTCTCAGAAGGCAGAGTTTATATAGACCAAGTTTGGACCAAACCACCCATCTTCTGGAGGAGATTTTGAACAGACCTGTCTTACAACTTCAGCAGCCAATGCCAACTGTAAGGCTCTTGTAAAAAACTTTTAAAAATACCTTTTTTCTTCCTTTTTCTACCTTTCTACTTTTGCATCTGGTCATACTACCTGGCCCAGGGCACAGGGCTTTCTGTGCTCCCACGAGGCTGTGTGGCTCACCAGCCTGGGCTGCAGCACCAAGGATGCTGTTGCATCTTCTGCAGCCAGGAGGAAATGGCCTGCCTCTTTTAGGCAGGGTCTGTACCTTGAGTTAATTAGTTCATTATATTCAACTCAGACCAGCTGGGTAATAATGATTGGATGCCGTAATTCCCCCTTTTCATTTTACAATTTTTTGTTTTCAAAGGTTTTTTCAAGAAGGCTTTAAGGTGAGCAGAGACCCAGTCCATTCATTCCAACTCCAGCACACTTCCCTCCCACAAATACCACATCAGAGCTTGCAGCTTTGTCTTCTTCACCACAGGACTCTCACTCGGGCTCCCAGCTCCAGCTCTTTCAGCTCTGGCAAGGGAGTTGGGGCTTCTCAGGGTCTTACAGATGTATCACATCAGAGTCACCAGTTGTTGTTCACCAGCCTGGGCTGCAGCACCAAGGACACTGTTGCATCTTCCACAGCCAGGAGGAAATGGCCTGCCTCTTGTAAGCAGGGTCTGTACCTTGAGTTAATTAGTTAATTAGTTCATTATATTCAACTCAGTCCAGCTGGGTAATAATGATTGGATGCCATAAGGCTGCTGCTTGGAGTGGTGAAGTCCTGACATCAGCAGAAGAATGATGATGCAAAGAATGCCATTTCCTTAGAAAGGAAGAGCAGGACAGACCATCCCTTCATCTCATCTGACCTCTTCTGCTCAGCAGATCGTAAGATCTCACCCAAACAGGCCATCTCAGCTCCAGTCAGAAGAGGCAATCCTCTCGCTGCTGGTTCGTGCCAAGCTTTTGGTCCTAGCCGGCCAATGCGGTAGCCCCCCAGGAGTGCTTAAGAAAGCTGGGGATTTCTCGACTGTCATTAGATTCATAGATTCATAGATTCATAGATTTCTAGGTTGGAAAAGACCTTAGAGATCATCGAGTCCAACCATCCCTAATCCCCATTAAACCATATCCTCAAGTAGCTCATCCACCCTATTCTTAAACACATCCAGGGATGGGGACTCAACCACCTCCCTGGGCAGCCTATTCCAGTGGCTGACAACCCTTTCAGAGAAGAAATACTTCCTAACATCCAACCTGAATCTCCCCTGACTAAGCTTATGCCCATTTCCTCTTGTTCTATCACCCATCACTAATGTAAAGAGCCCTTCCCCCACCTCCCCACCATCTTTTCTCAAGTATTTATAGGCCGTAATCAGGTCTCCCCTCAGCCTCCTCTTCTCCAGGCTAAACAGCCCCAACTCCCTCAGCCGCTCCTCATAAGTTTTATTTTCCAGCCCCTTGACCAGTTTAGTCGCCCTTCTTTGGACTCGCTCCAGGAGCTCAATATCTCTCTTAAAGCGAGGGGCCCAAAACTGGACACAATATTCCAGGTGCGGCCTCACTAGTGCCGAGTACAGGGGCAGGATCACTTCCCTGCTCCTGCTGGTCACACTATTCTTGATACACGCCAGTATCCCATTGGCCTTTTTGGCCACCTGGGCACACTGCTGGCTCATATCAAGCCGGTAGTCAACCAAGGCCACGGAGCTCAACCCACAACTGAAGCAGAGAGAGGAGGACCAGGGATGGCTCTGTGAGGATCACAGGGATGGAAGAGTGTCAGCGCAGGAACAGTGCTTGCTCCAGACTTGAGACTTCCCAACACTGGGCACCCAGGATGTGTTCATGGGGCATGTTGCATGGCCAAGCAGAGCTATGGCCTGTCACCTTGGATGAACCATAACGGCATTGTTAGCACGGTGCACCTCAGAGTCTGCACAAAACTCCCATACAGCAGCTTTTTCAAGCACCCTTGGGTCTCCCAGCAGTGTGGTGCAGGCAGATGCATGTGCAGGATTGCCAGGCTGGAGCACTCAGTGCCATGGGTTTTCCCCTTGTTTTGGTGGCAATGTCTCTGCACCCATCTCTTCTGCTGAAGCCCACCAGGACCTTCTCAGCAACCCAGTGATGAACTACCTTCCCAGTCAGGATTCCTGTACAGAACTGAGCTGGAAGAGATAAAATAAACCCAAATCCACCCATCTGGTGCTCACTGCAGGACCTCTGCCAGCATGGAGCTCCACTGGGATCCAGGCCTTACATGTTACATTTTCTACAGATATTCTTACAATTAAAAACAGGACTACAAAGGAATCTGGGAGGGAGCTCTTGGCAACATGTTGAAAGCCCCTGAATAATTTTTTAAAAGAAGATTAATGTAACTCTTGCTGGTACCTCTAGGGAAAAGAACAGCTCCGTTTTGCAGCAGGCTGTAATTTGTAAATTGAATTTAATATTGCCACATAAATAATACTGCAGAGATTAAATCTGGGGAAAGGTGTGAAATGAGAGAACTACAGCATTTAAGAAGCAAATACAGCAAATACTTTTACAGTCACTGTGAAGCAGAATGTATTAACAAACAATTCTATTGTTCAAGTCAGTTCTCCTCTAAATGAGAATAACATGCACTTTATATCACAGAGAAAGTGCCAAATATTGCATTTTTTTTTTCTGTTTCCTCGGAGCTAGCCTCTCTGGTCTCCATGTTGCAGTCTTGTGTTATTGTTCCAAGAAAACTTTTGTGTCTTCAGTGCATTGTCTATAAACTGTGAAAACTCCAACTTAAAGTGAAAGATTTGTATTCTTTCTGGCTGAGAGTGAGGTTGTGAAGCTACCAGGATGCATTACGTGCATAAAAACATTACTGTCTCTTAAAAAAATTAGCTAAATGTAAAAAAGTTCCACTTTTGACCTCTTATCCCTTGACACCATGTGACATCCAGCAGCCTATGCACAGGCTTGATCCCAGAGCATGTGGGTTTATTGGTGTTTAGGACACACTCTTGTAACACATTATTCACTAAAAGGAGTTATGTCTACCAGAACTTATAACTAGTAGAGGAAAAATAGACCCCCCATGTGCTGTTAAAGTGGTTAAAAGAGTAATTTTCTGAGCTATTAGCTCAAATTTTGTCAAAGGAAACATTTCACAGGCAAGTGTTCCTTAGCGTCATCCTATGGTCCACAGGTTTCTCTTTTCCCTGGTTGTGTATCAATCACCTACTCTCTCACACCTCAAGGCAAATTTCTCCTTCAGCACAACAGGATAGCAGCTGGGCTGTCTCCCTTCCTTTAAACTAGGTTAAAGTCTGATACCCTGCTCTGATCCAACCCACTCAACGCCCATTGAAGAGAGGAAAAATATCCATATTGGCTGTGGAATGACTAGAGGTAGATTTTCAGCCTTGGCATGGACACTACCTTGACTACCAGAGTATCCTACCACCTAGGCTTGAGTGTGTAGAGGGAGATGAGTTGAATATTGTAACCTTCATGCTGTTGAGCCAAACAGAATAGTCTCAATAACGTGTTCAATGTGTTGATGTGTTCAATAACATCACAAAAAGTCCAATTTTTTCATAGCTCTTTGTCTTGTTTTGGGCAGCTGCAATATTCTGGTTGCACCTTTTACTCTTGTCAGGATATTTGTCAATACAGAGTACCTTGGGTTTTCTGATTAGAAATGCTTTTGCAGTGTCAGCCTCAAAAAACTCAAATTCAATAAAAATTTAGACGCAATTTTCTGGAGTGATATTTCTGGAGCTTCCTGAAATCTGTGAAAAGTTTGAAAATTTCCAACCTGGAACAGAATATTTCTACAATTCCAGGAGATGACTATACTTTCTTTTTAGGGCTGAAAGACACTTTCCAGGCCACTCAAACAGTTGACAGTGTTTATTGCAGTATGGGTATTATGATGGAAGATCAGAAAGCGGAGAGAGACTTTGTAAACATACATACTATTAACACCTCAGAGGATGTCCAATCTTCTGTCCAATCTGCTGCAGCATAAATTTCATGATGAAAGAACCTGGAAAATGTTAAAATAGTTAGTTATACATAATACTTTAAACATTGGTACTGAAAATGATCAAACCACCAACAACTCTTTGAATCTGATGCACTCTAGAAGATGCTTACTTGTGAAATTTCTGCTACTTCTTGTGAACATCTTGGATTTTATCATTTTTTGAAGATGAAAACGAAACCAACATGGTACTTGGGCAACAAGCCATTTCTTTCTGGATTTTTAAAATGCTTGAAGTCCCATAACTTACAAATATGAGAACAGCTGTAGTGGGCGAGACAAAGGGCCTGTCCAGCCCAGTATCCTACCTCTAATAGTGTGAGAAGACCAGAGGGGAAGAGCAAGTGAGCAATGCAAACACATGTGAAACTTCTCCTTGTTGTCTCCCAGCTGCCCACCACCTGCGACACAAATATTTCTCAGGCAGATGTACAGATGTAATTTTTATGAATTTTGTATCCCTTAATGAATTCTCATCCAAAACACAAACTGTTTGTGTGTCGGTTTGTTTTTTCCTGGAGTTCGACCACTTCGATCAATCAAGAAGGCAGGAAGGAGAATGAAACATTGCACAGAATGGGAAGGAACTCTTGAGCCCTGGTTCCCCAGTTGTGAATGACTATGGAAGAACTGTGCAATTTCTTTTGCGGACGACACCAAGCTGGGAGGCTGTGTCGATCTGCTTGAAGGTAGGGAGGCCCTTCAGAGGGATTTGAACAGACTGGATCGTTGGGCTGAGGCCAATGGCATGAGCTTTAATAAGGCCAAGTGCAAAGTCCTTCACTTGGGGTATAAAAACCCCAAGCATCGCTATAGACTCGGGGAAGAGTGGCTGGAGAGCTGCCTGGCGGAGAAGGACCTGGGGGTGTTGGTTGACTACCGGCTTGATATGAGCCAGCAGTGTGCCCAGGTGGCCAAAAAGGCCAATGGGATACTGGCGTGTATCAAGAATAGTGTGACCAGCAGGAGCAGGGAAGTGATCCTGCCCCTGTACTCGGCACTGGTGAGGCCGCACCTGGAATATTGTGTCCAGTTTTGGGCCCCTCGCTTTAAGAGAGATATTGAGCTCCTGGAGCGGGTCCAAAGAAAGGCGACTAAACTGGTCAAGGGGCTGGAAAATAAAACTTATGAGGAGCGGCTGAGGGAGTTGGGGCTGTTTAGCCTGGAGAAGAGGAGGCTGAGGGGAGACCTGATTACAGCCTACAAATACTTGAGAAAAGATGGTGGGAAGGTAGGGGAAGGGGTCTTTACATTAGTGTTGGGTGATAGAACAAGAGGAAATGGGTATAAGCTTAGTCAGGGGAGATTCAGGTTGGATGTTAGGAAGTATTTCTTCTCTGAAAGGGTTGTCAGCCACTGGAATAGGCTGCCCAGGGAGGTGGTTGAGTCCCCATCCCTGGATGTGTTTAAGAATACGGTGGATGATCTACTTGGGGATATGGTTTAATGGGGATTAGGGATGGTTGGACTGGATGATCTCTAAGGTCTTTTCCAACCTAGAAATCTATGAATCAAGATGAGGTGACCTTTTCAGAGCCTGTTATAATGATATGCAGGTCATGGTTACTTCTGGTGTACTTCTGTGATATGTTTTTGTGTGCCCCATCCTCCTCCACTCCTTGCCAGACTCTGTGTTAGTACTGCACAGTTTTACCTCGAACTTTAATAAACGACAGTTAACCAAACTGCTTTTTTTCTGAGTTTTGAGGTGGGCAAAAACACATAGTGGATAGGTCATGTCTTGTTAGTTTGTTGTTGTTATGCCCTGGGTATCCAAGGAATACAGATAGTTGGTGCTCACTCCATGCCTTCCATAGGAGAGGTCCAAGGCATGTGATGAAGTACGTCTGTCCATCCATCCATCCATCCATCCATCCATCCAGCCAGCCAGCCAGCCAGCCAGCCAGCCAGCCATTCGATCTGTGCCCCCTCAAAGGAAGACCTGGGAGATGGCATGCCTCCATCAACTGTGGTGGGAAAAGGAAAACTATTTCCCTCAGTGTGGTACCTCCTGGTTTTTATATGTAGTGGGGATGCAACTATGGGACTGGCTTGACATTGTGTGTCCTTTTCCCAAGGTTAGCAGTGAGAGACATTTGGAGTCACTCGTTCTTCACCAGCATGGGGTTACCTCTTGTAATTGGTCTTCAGATAGTCCTCCTAGGGGATGGTGTCATAATTATCCCTGGGTGTCTAGATGGGGTCTGTCTGTCATCTAGCCTTGCTGATCAAATCACACCATGTCCCTGAGAGGTGAATATTCATTAAAGGCCCGGTTCTCAGTTTCTCAATGCAGAATCACTCTTCCTCTCTCCGTCTCCTGGAAAGAAAAAGGGGCGGGGGGGGGGGGGGGGGGGGCGGGGGGGGAGATATAAGAAAGCCATGAAAATTTGAAATTCATCTAAACCTATCAACATCTGCATAACGCATGCCTGTGCCTATTAATCACTGCTAGGGAAACACAAAGCCACAATGCCATTATGGAAAAGACAACAGATCATTCCAAAGCCATATGGCCACCACCATTGATCCTCACATGCAGGAATTAATGAATGATCTTGACGGGTAAGAATGTAGAACGAGAGCCAATATTATAACTTTGCTGCTTCTACAGACTGTGGGGAAATAGGCTTGGAGAGTAATGCAAATCTGCAACAGAGGGCACATGTATGTGCTATCAGTATTTACTATCAAAGGATCTTATCATGTGGCATGATGTGTTTTAAGAGTGATTACAGCAACTTAGAAAAAAATCGCATTACCCCATTTGTTCCTTAATAAATCAGTTTTTTAACTGAATCCTGAGTGAGTTGGAACCTAAGTTATGTGGATAATCCTCCGAATCTTTGCAGCAGTACGTGATCTCATATATTTGGGTAGGAATGCTCACATGTATATGCTAGCAGTTGTTAAAAAAATCATTGTCATCAACAGCACTCCAAGACTGTTTTCAGTAAATGCACTGAACATGACAACTGGATGCAGAACTCAGCATCTGCATTTTGGACCCTTCATTGGTGCAGAAACCAGATTGGTAATTTCCAGCTAGTATAACAGGTTCTAAATATCTTCAACCATTTTTTATAAGCTGTGTTAGAAAGTAGGTGGTCTCTGACATGGTCTTTAAATGCAATGGGCCAGATACTCAGCTGGTATTAATTGTCACTCCTTTGTCTTTGAGAGCACCATGCCAACTTAACCCAGTGTAGGATCTGGCTCAGCATGGTCCTTTCCATGCTGTCTGCTTAATCTGTTTAAATTCAAGTTAATCTAAAGTAGCTTTCAGTATCATTTAAAACTACCTTAAGGAACAAGCTTTTCTTTCCAAGGATGAAATGGCATCCAGAGATATTTCTTTATAAAGTGGGCCTTCAAAAGCTGATCTTCCACATTGCAGAAGTATGTGACAGTCTTCAGTTCTCAGCTGGCATGGAAAGACAGTCTAAATTTGAATCTCTCAGTTCACCATCCCAGATCTCAAGAAAATTTGGATCTGTCCTTCAACTTTGTGTAATCTTTATTACAGCTTATTACAGTTTAAAAGTTGATGCAAATAGATAGGAGAATGACTAATTACAAGCAACTGTTAGCCTTTCAGGGCAAGATTTACAGTGAGAATGAAATGCACAGGTAACAAACCTCCCCCTATCTCTGGGCTGCAGAGAAATGTCACTCTCCTCTCAGTTTCATCATGTGAATTATTCCTGTTGAGTTGGCACCTTCATCTTCTTCTTGTGGAAAGCGTATAGGCTTCACTCATTCTCTGACCAGTTTAGTACAAGCTATTGCCTTCCCCAGCAAGCTCAGCATCTCTTTCAGAGGCGAAGGAGGAGCCACCACTAAGTCTCCTTCCTTAGGGTTTTACTGGTTGACATGGCTGCCTGCGGGACGTGAGACATGAGTTCAAATGCCCACCCCTTGTGGAGGTGTGCTCCAGGTCATGAAGTGTTATGGAGGGAGATGTTCTGGCTGCATCACCCATATGTTAAAACAGTGAACAGAGTTTCGGTCTGGGGTTTTTCCACTCCTGCCTGGAGGTTATCACAGGCCAGAGACAATTCCCAGAAGGCAAAGCAGCTGCAGCCACCCTGTTTCGGGGAAAAGGTAGTGAAGCTGTACAGACATGATCCTTGCAGTGACGATTGGCCTCAGGATCAGAAAAGAGTCTCTGACATATTTCGTATATTAGAGTAGATGCAGCCCCTCATTTTCTTATATTAGAGTCATTTTGCTTTCCATAAAACATTGAAATAGTCTGTGGAGCGGTGTCTGAAGGCAAGTGTTTCCTTCCCGCTGGTGGCTGCAGTGAGGGGAGCTGGTGCCCAAACACCGATCAGCTGAATCATAGCCGGGCATCCTGCTACCAGGTCCTGACACAGGCGAACCTCAAGCAGGGCAGAAGGGACTATTTCTAGGGACTGCTTGTCCAGGCCCTCCTTGGCAGAGAGGTTGGAGGATGAGGTGTAAACCAAAAGAAACTCGTGATCCTGAGGAGTCAGGAAGAGGTTCCTTGAATGTCAGTAATACCTAAATATCAGACATGGATCCTCAGTGTCTCTTTGGGGGCTGTCTGTGTCCTGCAGCAAGAAGCTCAGCTTCAGCTCTAAATGAGCTTGTGCTGCGCAGAGCCTTGCAGAGTGTCACACAGATACCCCACACAGGGTATCCCGCTCAGGTCCCGGGGCCACACGCTTGCAGAGAAATCACAGATGTCTTAGCCTGGCCAGGGCACAGGCAGCTATGGCCACGCTGCTTCCCACTCTGGAAAGAACGGCCATCCACCTCTGTGCTGCCCACGCAGCCTGCACAATGCTGCAGGCAGGTAACACCGTCGCTGCCAGATGCCCCTGCGCAGTTAAGGTGGGTCCCATCCCAGACCAGGGACTATGCGTGTGCATCCCTTCGGCTGACTACCGAGCAAGAATGCATGAAAATTAAACAAATTACTGGCTATTACAAGAAACATATTCCACTAATTGGCTTCTGAGGGCAATGTTTTATTGGGCAACAGCTATCAACAGGCAAAGTGTGGCACTTGTTTAATATTAGAACTTTATTCTAGCCTAAGGGAAAGGAAAGACTAAAGGATCAAGGAGACAAATGAAAAACAAACACGGAAAGCTGCAAAGTTAAAAACACTGAGGGGAGGAAGCCACAAGGGAACGGGATTAGATTTCAGAGTCTCCATAAGCGAGCACAAGGATCTTTCTTGTAAATTAATTCCACACTTAATTTTTGGAATTCTTTCTTACTTTTCCAGACTCCAGCCAAAACTAAGTCAGATGAAATGTTATAAGAGATTGGCATCCTGGGATGCAGTGGTAAACTAGTTTACTTTCACAGTTTCCTTTCATATGTAGATTAAGCACTGAATTTTCTTTTGTCATTGCTTGAAAAGATCTAAGTTTCCTTCCTAAGGCATCATCTTTTATTAATCAGCTTATTCACAACAGAGTCCAAAGAGACTGGAAATGGGTTCAGACAGATGTTGATAAATGTCTTAAGTTTCTTATAAACTAAATCAAGGCCAGCCATGTTTTATTAATAAGTTAACCTTCAAACATACTTTGCCCTCTGTATACTGTATCACACTATATATGCCATCCTGTTTACACTGCTTGACCCAATTTTATTCAAGGCTGTTAACATCCCTTACTTAAAAAGTCAAACCCCAATGTATACATATAATTCTGTCATAAAGGGGAAATAATATCATCTGCAAAAGTACATGCTACATACCAGGTGTGGTAAGAATTTGGAAAGTCTTATTCCTTTATGTTACATCTCATCTTATATTATTTTATTTTATTTTATTTTATTTTATTTTATTTTATTTTATTTTATTTTATTTTATTTTATTTTATTTTATTTTATTTTATTTTATTTTATTTTATATTTTATTTTATTTCGTTTCATTTTGTTTCATTTTATTTTATACCTATTGCTGGCTAAACCTTTTTAACCAACATGCATTTTAGCTGATACTATCACCTTGCTATGGAAAATAGACTTCTGTCATGTCCCTGAAGCTTTCCCCCGTCTCCAGCAGTAACATTGCAGAGCGGATGCTGAGATCACACTATCCCACTTCTAAGAGCCTATTCTCAGTCAAGACAGACTAGAAAACCCCAGGCCATTGCAGACCAGAAGAAAGGCAACATTCAGTCTCTTTGGGTCCCAAATCCTTCAGCTGTTGTCAAGGATGAAGCAGACACTTGAACATGGATTTTAGTTTTACAGATCATTAACATCCTTCATACAAACGATAAGCATTCAGAATAATGCTTCCATAAAAGAACTGCATGGATTCACAAATGACTGGGTGAGTCCTGTGACCAGGATGATCTGTGAAAGCAGAGGACCTGCATAACATTTCCAACAGAAAATTTGATGATGGGGACAGATGACAGCCCTAGGAAAATATCTGGGGAGGTGGGGAGAGGCTGGAGAGCGGTCTTTGGCTTAAAATGTTAGGGAAAAGTTGATCCGGATGTCTCTCAGTGACCGAAACTGTCAATTGGTGACATTACAACCTCCAGAAATGCTTAAATTATTTTAGAAGAGAGAGGAAACAAAAATCCCTCCAAACAGCTTTTGACAACTCATTTTTTTAACCTGTTCCTAAAGGTTAGCATTTTAAAGGCATGACAACATTACTGAAAGAAGTGTTACTGCAATTAGGGGAACATGGCTGGTTAAAGGTGTCCTGCAATATGCCTTACAGTATGACATCTATAGGAGGGTGATTGTGCTCCTGAAGTTCAAAAGTAGAATGTTTTGCAGGATCAGCCCGCATTACAAAGCAGATGACACAGAAACATATTTTCAAGAGGTACTTTTTCTTTGGGGGGGTGTTTTATGGAATTTTAAGCTTCTGCGAGCTGATTTTTCAGACACGTTGAGCATTTTAGCTTTCACTGAAGTATTTTAGGGACTGAGAGAGCTCATAATTTTGAAAAAGAAAAATCCAGTACCTCAGACAAATTCCTGGCTATACTGTCATTGATTACAATTTTATCATTACCTTAGAGGATAAAAGGCAGGGATTTTTTTTTTTTTTAAATCATTGATAAACTTTGCACTATATCTCCACTAAAGCCAGAAATCAACTTTATATATGTAAAACAAAACACCAAGAAAAAAGCATATACAGTCAGAGGCCCCTCTTGCAAATATGTCTCTGGGATATGCAGCTGAGAACAGGATGTTCACACAGGCACAAAATCCCAAGTACCATGTATCATTAAACACTTCCCATTAGGTCAGAGTTATAGTGCTGAATCATTAAAATGCAAAGCATTGCACTCAGACTTCAGCTTTCAAATGAAATGTTCTGAAAAATGTACCTTTATGGCTGAAATAGTGTGAAGTCCTGTCCTCTCTTCTCTTCTCTTCTTCCTCTCTCCTCCCAAGTTCCTTACAAAATCTTCCTATGGGAAAAGTCATGAGAAGATAAGCAGAATTCAAGCGGAGGAGCTTGAAACACACTAAATAAATTATCTCAGTGAAAGGGGTATCCATGAGAGATCTGAAAAGACCATTGGATAATTAAAGTGATACATGGTTGGAAAACTATTTCTGACTGTGTCAATTAGGCATCTGTTAAAGGTTTTAACAGAAACTAATGAAACTGTGGAGAAAAGAGAAAAAAAATCAGAAAGATGTCTACGATTTGCTAGATCTATTGTTTCATAAATGTATTTTCCATTGTATCTCAGTGTGCTAAAACACTTTAAATGTCTTGCTCTCATCAGGTTCTTGCATAAAGGATCCCCTCTGCTCTTTAGGTGCTTTCTGACAAGTGCAAGATTCCTCTTTGCTGACCAGCTTCAAATCTCACTGAAGCTAATGGGAAATCAGGAAGGTCCTTCGCCGGGCAGGTTTGGGCCCAGAGGCACAAATGAAAATACTTTCACTGTCTTTATCGTGTCCAAGAGATGAAAAGAGAAATTCTGATGGTGCTTAGCACTAGCCTTGTAGGCTCCAAATTCTGGGCCTTTTGCAGGACATGCAAATCCCACATGCCGATTCCTCTTGTTTTTATTGTAGCCGATGAAAGTTCCCAGCATGGGGAATCATGAGAGTTTAACAGCCACAGTTCCCTTGCAAAAACCCAGCCTCTAAAATGTCAGTTTTCCCTCTAGAAAGAATAATCTCCGCGGTTTGTGACTACTCGGAGCAAAGTGTCCTGCTGAACACCAGCTCCAAAGACTTTCCTGTATGTTCTTCATACGAAGTTGTAGCGTTACCTCCTGCCGGGCCGGTATGCAGTGGTAACTGCACTTCACTGAGGGTTAAAAAAGAAAAGCTTATAAGAGATCCTTCTCCGTAAAAAGCAAGTGAGGTGCAAGATCAGATAGATACCTGAACCGTGAAAGAGGGATGTGTACTCTCAGCAGGTACGCTGAAGCATGAGATGCCTTACTTTTTAAAATCAGTAATTTATTTTCCTATCAGCTATATTTATATATAACGTCAACCAGCCAGAAACCCACCTGGGCTGGACAAGAAATCTCTGATGTTGACGTCGTCAAAAATCTCTTAGTCATCCCATTGGTATCAATAGAAAAATTAGGACCATGTCTACCCTAGCAAAATAAACAAGATCAGGACACAGGCATGGACTTTCAGCATGGGCTAACTATTGTTCTGCAAAGACATGCCCAAGCACAGCTGAAATAAAGTAAAAAGAGCTTTTTTCTTTAACTCCTTGGGATGTCCTCAGAGGGAATGTTCACCATAGTTTGTATTTCTCACTCGGTTGGATTTGCTGAAAAATCCCAACCGTACACCTTCAGTAGGGTTATCTTGAAAGACCAATTGCTCTTACTTGGGTGAACTGCTCTTCCTGCTCCCTGCAGGGTGTAGGGACAGGGCAGGAACCCCTTAAACCCTGACCACCACCCGTAGCCCAGGAGATAGCCAAACCCTGCCATAGCAGCAGCACGCACGCACAGTGCCCAAAACGGGCCACCGCGTGGTCTCCTGCGCGCGCAGCCTTTACGCTGCAGATGTTGGGCCAAGTGTAAGAGCGCCAGCCACGGGCTCTGAAGGCAAAACCCTGCTCCTGTGCCAGTCGAGAGGCTGTGCGTGCGTGCACACGCGTGTGTGTGTTTTGAAAAGCATTAAACTGGCTGGCTGTTGGCGGGAAAATGACTTGTTTAATTGCTCAGCGGAGGCCTGGCCCACCTATAGTGAGACTGGAGCAGCGTATAATCACGGAGAGTGTAGCTGATGGGAAAAATGTGCCGGTTTTACTGAGTGTAATAGATGCTAAAAGGTAGAGCCTGCTGCGTAGTTTAACAGCTCCTATTAAAGCCCCAGACAAAGCATTTGCTGGGATTGTGGAAATTCTACAAAATCGCCTGTCCCAAAAGTCACCGGACAGCCGGAGCGTTTCTCTTTTTATAAACTGAATCTTAAAAAAAAATAAATAGAAAATGCAATTTCTGAATATGTGACTGGATTAATTAAATTAACAGAGCACTGCTAGTTTAAAAGGGTTTAATGATGCTCTAAGGGAAATCCAAAATGAAGGCATTCAAAAACCAGTAACTGAATGAAGCTGACTTGATCCCTTCTGTGCTACAAATTGCTCCAGCAACGAAGACAACTGCTAAAATGCCAGGGAGCTCCGACAGCATCTGGTAATCTTTACGACAGACAAACTGGTGGTGAGGCAGGCAGCACAGGCGGCACTTGGGCTATGCCTTTTTTTCCTCTTCTTGTGGTAAATAATCTTCAAAGAACATTCAAGCAAAAACAAAACACTGCAAAAAACGACACAAAAAGAACAACTGTGTTCTCAGAAGGGCAAGAGTGAAGGACCTCAAATCGCCTTTTGGAGTCTTTGGAGAACACTGCAGCAGCTCTACACTCAATTAAGCAGCATTTGGACTTCTTTACAATTAAAGGAATAAATCTTAATACAAAGCTCGTTTCACAGTCTTCTGCTTGTAGCTGCAATAAGATCGGCAGGGACTGCTCAAAAGCCCTTCTGGATGGGACTTCAGCACTGCTGAAACACTCATAGAGGAAATCCATGCTGCATGGACTGTTGCTACAGAGAATGTAAAAAAAAAAAGGCAAAGTATGCTAAATACCCAAGAAACAAGACAGCAATAGCCAGCTCTGCAAGTGGGTCTACAGTTTGGTACTGTTGGAGCTACTGCTCTCATAGAGGTAGGCAGACCATTGAGGTGTCCTGCTCTGAGGTTCCCCGCTGCAGGCATCAGTCCTGGCCCTGGGGCAAGGCTGCACCTCCCTCAGGCAGTGCAGGCAGCCCAAGCTAGGCAGATTGCCCCCATCCACTGCTCCCAGCAAGACAAGAGGCCACAGCTCCTGCAGATGAAGGATGGCAGAGAGGAGGCATTTTCAACGTTCAGAAGGATCTCAATGAGAAGTTGATGACCGCTGCAACAGGAATTGGGCGGAATTTAATAGTACAGAAATTACAGTCATGCATTGTGGTGGTGGAAGAATCCATTCTAGATGTATGCAAAAAAAAAATAAATCTAGGGTAAGCAGTTAATGAACAGGAAATCTTGACCATCAGCTAGTCATGTGTTGCTCACCAGCCTGGGCTGCAGCACCAAGGACGCTGTTGCATCCTCCGCAGCCAGGAGGAAATGGCCTGCCTCTTGTAGGCAGGATAGGTACCTTGAGTTGATTAGTAATTAGATTAGTAATTAGTTCATTATCTCAACTCAGTCCAGCTGGGTAAGAATGATTGGTGCCATAGTCATGGAATAACCAAATAACTTGTGGCTGTGAGAAGAAAGACCAAACGTGTCCAGAGGATCTATTACAGCGGCATTTTGAATATTCCATGAAGTGTTGGTGCTAACAAACAAGGAAGGCCTGTGCAGACCTACCAAAACTACTGTTCTGGGCTGCCAAGAGCTGCTTTTAACAGAGCTTTGAGGCTCCAGTGAACTGATGGCTTTTCTCCAGTCACTCTTCTGAAACCAAGTGCCTCAGTTGCTCTCAGAAATTTTAATTTACTCAGATTCAGATGATTGGGGTCAGTCTTTCTGATGTCACATCCACAATGAACCAACTCTCATTACTAAGCAAAGTAAATCTGAAAGAGCATGCCCATTTGTGTGAACAATTACTGAGGAAGTCAGTCCTCAGGATGGAAAAGCAGGATCCTGTCACTGTAGGAAAACATGCTCTCCAGTCACAGGAGTTAAGTTTTTAACTTGCACCTGTGGTTTTTCATGGTTTTGCGTGTAGCCATTGCTTGAATATGCAAAGGGAGGGACTGCGCATCCCTCCAGTGCCTCAAAGTGCCTCAAATTGTAGCTTGGCTCCTAAGCAGCAGAAAAATAACTGAATTTATAGCCTTCCTGACATCATCTACCCAAAGAGCAAGTGTCATCTCCAGTCTCTCTGATCTCTCCTGCTTTCTGCTGTTTCCACAGACAAAAACCTAGTGGTATCTGTCACATCTCTTATGTTGCAGATACTGAGTATTAAGTTTAAACAACCAGATCCTAGAAACCTCTTTAATCTCAAAGTAGCTTTACAAAAAGCTCTTTTCTCAAAATCCTATTGCTCATAGAAATGCTGAGCCTTGGCCTAAATGAGAGCTTCCATGAATTTGATTGTGAAACAAGATTTCACAACCCTGATACACACTGTTATTTCTATAAAGACATCAATGGAGCTACTTCAGATAATTTCCAAGAATTACACCAGGCTGAACTTAAGCTCTCGTATTTTCTCCTAGGTGCCTGGAAGCCTTGATTCACTAAACAATCATGTTCTTCTGTCCTTTATCTATTTTCATTGTGTTTTTATCCACACATGCAGAAAACAGCGTAACATTCTAGCCTCTTCTGCATTTGTACATTGGAGCGATATTCTTCCCTTTGTCTAAAGGTCAGATTACATTAGCAGTTCACATTCCTGGTAAAACATGCAGGCAGATGTTTTCTTCAGGGGGCAGATCATGTAGGAGGAGGCATCGTTCTCTTCTCCGGTCTTCAGTCAAACTAGACTTGTCATCCTCAGCTGTGTAAATGTGCATCTTAACTGAATGGCATATGCTTCATTTTGGACTAACGCTTCAATGAGTTTAAAACCATTTGAGGGTCTGTTATCTCTTTGCTAAAATCCTGGGACACTGAAATTAATGGCAGGTCTGCTGTTAACTTCAGGAAATGGTACTGCGACTCCTGCCTCCCCCTCATCCAAAATGTGGTTCAGTGATGAAAAATGGAAATACATTTCACTCTATTTAGCAAGGACACATTCTGAAATACAATTTGGCACTGAGAAAATAAGTCTGGTTCATAAAACAGCAATGTATGCAGAAAAGAAATTACTTTTGCAAAGACTTCAGCTTCTCTTTAATTAGACTAATAACCCAAGACTATGACAGGTCTTCTGCAGAGCTGGAGGTCCTTTCGGACCCAGCCTCCAACTACACATGCACATTTGAGTTCTTCTAATTTTCTATGTGAAATTTCTAATTCTTGTGAATATTCTAATTTATGTGAAATTTGCATGCTCCATCATGAATTTTTAAAGGTCCAGTTGAACATGTCAGGCCTCATACAAACTAGGAAGACCATAGCATAACTGCAGCTTTCTGAAACATTTGCTTTTAATTCCTAACAAAGAGAAGTTTGAAACGATGAAAAAGAATGCAAATAAGGCAATGCTCCTTCCAAACAATACTCCCACAATGGCATAGACTCTGAAGAGTGATATTTCAAAGGCTGGAGATGCAGGGTTCACCTATGCTGGTCTAGTAGGGAGTGTCCTTGTGTCTAGGCTGAGTCAGATTGTCTCTGGTACTACCCCATGATCTCCTCACTGAGTGTTAGAAGAAGCCTTCATCCAGAAATGAAATTGATGGTAGGGTCTCCTGGTGGCTTCTTTTGGTCCAGTCGCACGTGGCAGAGTTGGCATATGTCGCTGCCACAGCAAACTCAGAGGAAAGTGGAGTTTTGAGCCAGTGCTTAGAGTTAGAATGATTCTATGTGTGTGGGATGGGTTTTAGGGTGATATCGCAGGACTATCTGTACTACCATTTGCTAAGACTGTTGACAAATCCCGGTAGCAGATCCTGTTATCAGTTGCTAAGAACTTTGTAAAACCATGATGTGAATATTTCCAATGGTAATCTATGGTTTGGGTGACTCTTTTGATAAACAGAAGAACATCTATTATGGCAAAAGAAAATGTATGTCCATATTCCTATCCATATCCAAGATTGGACTAGGAAAAAACCAAACTGCTTTGCCTTTCTTGAAGAAGCTGATAGGACTTTTTCTTTTAAAAAAGAAAGCTCAAATACAATCACATCAGAGAACCCGTCCCCTCTTGTGTGACCTTTCTACCAGGGCTAGGTCTCGTCCTGTGAAAGCTTGCCCAGACTAGCTAAGCTTTGGGAAGAATCATAGAATGGTTTGGGTTGGAAGGGATCTCAAAGATCATCTAGTTCCAACACCCTTTCCATGGGCAGGGACACTCTCCGCTACACCAGGTTGCTCAAAGCCTCATCCAACCTGGCCTTGAACACTTGCAGGGATGGGACATCCACAACTTCTCTGGGCAACCTGTTCCAGTGCCTCACCACCCTCAGAGTGAAAAATTTCTTCCTTATATCTAATCTAAATCTCCCCTCTTTCAGTTTAAAGCCATTGCCCCTTGTCTTATCACTATACACCCTTGTAAAAAGTCCCTCTCCAGCTTTCCTGTAGGCTCCCTTTAAGTACTGGAAAGCTACTGTAAGATCACCCCGGAGCCTTCTCTTCTCCAGGCTCTCCAGAAGACTGTTTGCATAGGCAGGAACTTATTACTGGATCAATCAGAAGAGTGTAATGCTGCTGAGCACGCTCATGTCACTCAGCCTGTGTGGACGTCACCACTCAGGTGATGAGTGTGTCCCAGCTCAGCCCTACTCCTGTGGCTCCTCCTGTGCTCCCATTGCCACCCACCGGGAAAGCCCTGCGGAAGAGGAGGAGGAAGCCCTCTGATCTGAGCCTAGTGCAGGGCGAAAGCAAAGCTGAGTGGAAAGGAAGGAGCCACGTTATGGCAGCAAGATGTTTCCTGTAGCATCACTGGCAAGTGGAAGGGAAATGTGGGACTACTTAGGCAACGAAGCATGGCCTGAGAGACGGAAACAAGGAAGGAGGGATAGATCAGAAGAGGATTTAGGAGGGAGAACTGGATGTGGGCTGGAAAGGAAGTAATAGCTGGAAGGTGAAATCTGAGGAACAGATCCTGGCATAGTTAGGTAACAAGGAGAAACTTCCCTTTCTCAGCTGCAGCTCTTTTCCCAGTCTGAGAGTCAATGAATCAAAAATTAGGGGCTTAGAAAGAAGGTTATCCTGCAAAGGAAAAGACTGCACATCCTGTGGGGAAAAATACTATGTGATCATGTAATTAAAGTCTGCATCATGATGCATATGCAAAAATAGGACAAATTTAAGCTGTGCAGACAGTAAATATTATTTTGTAATTAAATTGTAGAAACATTTTATGACCTGATGATTTTTTTTTGTTTTATTTAGAGGAAAGAAAATTGTGGGAATATGTACAGCAGCCAAAACAATGAGATAGAGAAGACTAATACTGGAAAATATTCAAGCAGTGTATTGAAGTGACAAGAAATTATCTCAAGAGAACCACAGGCTACCAGAATTTATTTCTCCCTCACTTGTGAGTTCATATGATTTTTGTTACTTTATTTTTTCTCCTGGAAACTGATCAAATATCTATGGGGATAAATTTTCAGTCACAACACTGCATTTCAGTGACTAAATACTGCTGATGTCTCTCTTAATGACTCAGTTTTCTGTAATTTCAAGAGGAAGTATGTGTCTATTCCTTCACGATAAGGGAAGAAGCACGAATTCTGCAGAAATTTCTCAAGTCTACTGAGCGTCATTATGTCCGACCACAGACTAAACAAACACACCCAGCAACATATGGAATACAGGGCTAAGGAGAAAGTCCACTAATATGAAAGGGACTGTTTCTTCAAATGCTTTGGATCAGGCCTTGCATTTCCACCAGGAAAACCTTCACAGTCCATTATATTAGGAGTATGTAAAATGAGGGTGTTGCTTTGTGAACATGCGTGCTTTAAACTCACTTTTAATGTTCTATATCAGAGAGAACTTTTGTCAGCAATGTTTCTTTGGCTGCTAAAATGGAAAATTAACCAGTTTCCTGATTTCTAGAAGAGTCAGTAAGTCCCTCCACCATAGCAGACTTTCGAGGCAGCAAATCAACTACAGCCTTGTTCTTCCCATGGAGATAAAAGGGACCTTTATTGCTGACTTCAGGAAGAGACAGTTACAATGATCCTGAGGGGTCTGTAAGAATCGCATCCTTTGCCCAGTGCTCCTGGAAGGTCTCAGCCCGCATCGCCAAGGCTTTGCTTTCCCACTTCCTTACAAATGTACCCTGACCCAATGTTACGTTTATGGGGTTTCGTATTCGGAGTCGGATTCTGTTTTGATTTACACTTTGTGCTTTTCAGAGAAGAAGCTCACCACCTTGAGAAGCACCTGCCTCTGTGGATGAGCTCCTCTAAGCAAGAAGCCCCAATCCCTCAGCAGGACGGAGCACTGGACTGCAGCACTCCCCAGCCACTGGGAACCTCAGCGGCTCCTTTTTCTGTGATGAGGGGTTGGTCAAGAATCTCTTTGTCCCAAATCAGCATGCTGTTAGATACAGCAATCTTGTGGGTTTTATCTACAGCACCATTATTTTCCCTTTCTTTGTGTTTGCACAGTGAATTAAGTTGTTTTGGAGCAGAGCCAGCAGGCTTCTCGGACTCTATCTGAATATATTCCCATAGATTTTCTTTGGAGTTTGAGGAAAAACTAGACCTAATCTGCAGCTTTTTACTCCTTTTATTATTAGTTTAAAGCAGAGGCTATCTTGCCATGCACTCAGATAAATTAAGTTTAGAAATATCAGTGGGAGTTTGGCTCTCCAGTCTACTGAGAGACATTTTCTAAAAATTAATGTATGTTTTCTTTTAATTCATGGATTTGGCTTCTACCATCAGGCCCAAAAGCATGCGCTCTCATCCCAAATAGAGCCTTTGCTTTGATTTTAATTCATACACTGGAAGATTAGATGAATCGGACCTTTGTTTTGCTGCGTTTGATGGCATCTTTTGCATTGAAGCAAGTGGTGAGCCTCAATGGGTGCGGGCAAAGAAAAGGGGACCCTATGCAGCCCCATACAGGGTTGCTGTGGCAATGCCAGGCTCTGCCTTTGCACGTGGGCTACTGCAGGAACAGCCCCTTGTAGCCCAAAGATCAGGTCTCTCTTGGACCATCGAGGGACTTCAGCAGCATTTAAGTCTGTTTCTTGTAAATGTATGTTACGTTGCAAACATTCAATGTAATTTTTGTGTCGCAGTTGAGAGCTTCAGTGAGCCATTATTCTGCAAGAGGAGCTACTCTTTGAAGTCAAGGCTTGAGACCACAAACAGAGGATGCGCGCCCAGCCACTCGCAGGAAAATAAACAGAGAGGCCCATTCTGCTGTGCCACCTTTAACAAACACGCAGCACTATTCAGGGTTTTTAAAAGAAAACAACGCAGTTCCTCCTGCCACCCAGTAAAAAACGTACGTTTGCAATCGCGTCGTGTTTTGCATATGATTGGTAGCATACTTTTAAACTGCTGTAAGTAATAAAAATATATATGTGCAAGTTGGCTATAAGAAATGCCAAAGTTTCACCTAATAAAATTTTGGTATGCCTCAATTTTCAAAGTAAATTTGATTTATTTGAGCCACCAGCCATCTGATGACAGCCTTGTGTTTTTTATATGAGTCATGTCCCACGGGGTCTAGAATATGCCAATAGTGTACCTTGGACCAGATCCAGTGTCCGCAAACAGGTTTTCATTAGACTTTGATGCCAGTTGCATTGGGGAGCAGAGAGGCTGCTGAAAACCAGCTTTACTTTGGGATCGTTTCTTTCTTTTAGAAAAAATAACAAAGATCTTTTTTAGAGAAGCTTTACGCCTCCACATTGTAGGTGTATGGCAATATTTTAGGGAACAGTAATCTGTTATTGCAGGTGGTCATGCTTCAAGCACTTCCGTATTTTGAGAATAGATCAGACAAAGTGCAACAACTTTTATTGAAAAATTGCCGAATTTGTAAATTAGAAACACATTTTTCTGTGGCTGAGATTAAGTTAGCATGTATTACAGTCACTAGGACTTCTCTGAAGCACTAAGGGGAATATAATTACATAGATTATTCCACATATCCTGGGTTGGGACCATGGGCACACTAAGGGCACCTCAATCACCCCATTCTAGATCCTGATTTTTAATATCTGTGGCGATACTCGGATGCCTTTGGACTGGAGGTCTTTGACAGGCAATGCCTACGTCCCTTCCCCTCATCCCCCCAGCACGGGCATTGCTGTCTCCTAGTTGACAATGTGGGAAGGCAGCAGGAACTGGATTTCAGATTCTGGGAAGAGCCAGTGCTGTGTATTGCTTTACTGCGGTCGCTGTAATAGATTCAGAGGTATCACATTCAGCCTAAAAACAGACCTGGGCCTGTCCTCCCCTTCCTGTAAGGTTACCACACTTAGAAATTTTGAATAGGACAGGAGGGTAAGTGACCATGGAGGAATCTTTAAGAGACGCTTGTAGATGCTGGTGAGTGCATGCTCCGTTTCAGTAAAATAATGCCTTTGAGGCAACCAGGTTTGCATTCACCATTGATAATTCTATATGAATACTACAGCCTTTAGCCTATATCTCTCATTGATAACAGACAGAATATTGGGAAAAAAAAGGGTTTACTTGGGAATTCTTTTTCTTTCATAATTCCTGAGCATTTCTGATCCTTCTTGTCTAAAGTTGTGATGGGAAAAAATGCTTTGTGCTTCTTAAACTGAACACCACTGTTGACAAGTGGAGGGAATGGGAAGCGATCTGTCCCCCGCGGCGCTCTGCTGGCCACACAGTGCTGGATGGCAGTGGGAGGGAGGGAGGGAGGGAGGGAGGGACAGAGGCAGGCTTGCGCCCCATGGACTGCACCCTTACTAGGGAGGACAGCGCGAGCCAGTGGTGTGCACGGCTGTGCACCCGTGCCAGCTCCCACCATGCAAAATGCCATCCCTTCTCTTCTCACTGTGCAGGCTTCTCCTCTTGCTGCTTCAGGTTTGAAGGCAGAATTACATTGATGCTGGAGATCTACCATCCCTGGGGTGGAAAACTGCATCCCTTTCCTGCGAAGAAGGATGGGGAAGGAAAGGGCATCCCTCCTCTTCCCAAACAGAGCCCTGCCACACCACGATACAGGCGTGGGGGAGGTCGAGCCCTTTTCAGCTGAAAGGCTTCACACAACTATAAGTCTGACCCAACTGCGAGACTACAGGCACCTCTGGATAGACTCTGGTTGCTCTTGAAACTTTCCCTCAGTAATAGCATCTTCCAAAGGCAACACCGCACAGGGCAAGGAAGGAGATACGGGGCTGGCAGCGCCAGAGAGAGCTGAGCTCAGCTTCCCTGCTAGGTCATGAGCAAACATTTTGGGCAGGAGTTGTCTACAAACCATTTATCCCAGCACCTCTGCCATTGCTGTAGAGAGACATGCGTCTCCAGCGAGCCACTCCTCGCTCCCTCCTCTCACTGCTGGATTCGGTACCTCTATCTGTCACCCCTAGTGATGAGCGACCCTGGAACCATCAGTCTCCGCTCCTCGGGAAGCACAGAAAGATGAATGTGTCACTGCCTGAGAGTCACATAGATGTGGGGTTGATGAAGGCCATACACATACATACTATAGGAGGGAGCGAGAATCTCACAGTTTCCTCCTAGTAGCTCTCTAAAGGTGCCCCTGCAACTGAGTTCAGGCCCCGGCAGTAGCTGAGCACCTCTCTTCTCACTGACTCCAACCAGATGTGAGGTGTCACACAGCTGCCCAGTGCGTGACAGCCTGCCTCAGCTATGGGATTTGTATTTTATGATGCATAGTGCTGACAGTAGAGGCAAGATTTGAGCACTGACCAATGCATCCTGAATACTTTTTGATGAGCTACATTATCTTCCAATGGAATAAATAACTGTCATAACGCAGGTTACTGCCCAATACCCATTTTCTAATTTACAGATAGCATTAATAACCCGGTATTAATTACCTGCTACTCCTTGGTTTCTAATGAACAAAAATCAATCCCTGCAGGTAAACAATGCCTCCTCCCTCTCACTGGATGCAGCTGAGCAGCCACCCCGTATCAGGAGGCACTGGTTGTGTTGCTGTGATTGTCCTCCACCACACGAGCCTGTTAATTTCTGTCTGTGTTCCCGCCTGTGCTGCTTATGTTCCTCCTCAAACGATCTAGTTTCACACGCTTGATGCTTGCAAACAGAATCCATGCAAATACCCCACGCCATGCGATCATTAGTCACGCTTGGTTACACTTTTCAACAGCTTCTCAGTGTGAACCCTGAAAAGGCCCCGCTCTGTTTTGCACTTTTTAAAGCTTGCAACTGGTAGAGGTGAAGGACATGTTTCTGGGGTAGGTTTATTTGGCTTTTTAATTCCGTTGCATTTTTATGGGAAAGAAATATTTCTGTGAACTCATAGACACCTACAGAGTGCAACACTTAATTCATTTTGATGTTCAAAATAGAAGAAAATGGGACGCCCAAGTTTAATTTTCATGTATAAGGTTTTTCTTCTGACTGTGGCAAAAGCCTTTGAAAAGAAAGTCCAAGAAGATGCAAGAATTCCTCCTGGGCGGGCACGCTTCCCAAAATTTTCTGAGCCTGGAAACTTTAGCAGCATCTGCAAAGGGAGAGGGGTTAGGGTGTGAGGCTACTTCCAATAGCTAACTGAAGAAGCTATACTCAAAACTGAGGTGAAGATGGTGCCAGCTGCACCCACCCATAATTTACACTGTGAGAGATCCTGGTCCCCTTACAACACGTCAGACTTTCTTACATACTTGCAAAGAGAGTAGCAAAGGGACTGTGACTAAATTGGTATAAATCAGTCATATAAAACCCAAAGCAGATTCAGTTCAAGCAACCCTCATGGGTAAATGTAAAGTACCCTCCAGGAGGAGGTCTCTCAGCATGCCTGGAACACACCTTGGGCCACCTTACTCCTGGTTTGCACATTAGCAAATGTGATGCAATTTGGCTTCAGATTGTGCTTGAGCACGACCAAAGCTGATCTAATGCACAGCGCACCACGTGTCACTTCTGAACATGATCCAGTCTCGACCGGCAGAAGCTGTGCATGAAAAGCAGCTGCAGGTCCCAGTATTGGACACACTAGATGCTGTAACAACATTTGGCTCTAACGTGATGGAACATAAAAAAAACAACACTGTATATAGATGGTGTATGTCCCCATGTACAGTACTCCTTTTCTCAATTTATCGCCCTCTTTGTAGCAGAGGCAAACACTGCTCCATCCATGCAGCTGAAATTATCTTCCATCACCAGTCCCACTGGTGCCCCTGGGGCTACTGCCTGTGTTACTGCCCACACAGGGCTCCTTCCCTGCTCCCTCGGACTCTGCCAGTTCTGGTTTTCTCTCCATTCCTCACTTTCAGAAAAGAGAAGGGAAACTTGAGAAGGTTTCTTTGTCAGAAGGCGTTTTCCTCTGTCCATGAAATAATTTGCCCAGCTATGGCCACCTGGCTGCTGCTTCCCTCTGATCCAGCCTGCCACAGCCATCTTCTCTGCTCCCAGCTTGGCTGCTGAGTGGTTACAGCTCTGCTTCTGGAGTCAAATATCCATGACGTCTCTCAGCTTTGCACCCTTTCATTCTTGCAGCCCAGGCTCTGCAGAAATGGTGGAGGGAAGGATGTTGATGTTTCTTAATCTTGAAGTGTATTTTCCAGTAAAATACATTGTGTATTAGGAATAATTTCAACTTATCTTATAGATCTCGATGTCAGCTTAAGTCCTTGAGATTTCTGTTGATAGCTTATTCTTTTTCTTTTTATTCTTTTTTCTTTTTTTTCAGTCAACATTGAAAGATTTATGCTACCCTTTGCAAAAGCCTTGTCTCCCTTTCGAAAGGTGAAATATGCACCTGTGAAATTTGTGCTTGCAGAGTTTGCTGGGGTTTGTATTGTATTCACAAACATTTTCTGCTCCATGCTCAGTGGATTCCAGGAACAAGTGTTAACACAAGGTCGGCTCACCAACTTGCTTTGCAACAAGACATATAACGGCCACAGGAAAGGATAATATAAAACACATCTAGGTAAGAAAAATTACCTTGAAGAGTAACTCAAAACTCTGATTTCCTTCTCCTTCCTAAAGCAATGAGAATTATATATTTTTTGAAATCAGTGAAACCCCAACAGAAGAAAGGAAATAATTTCCTCCCATTTCTCTTCTGACTCTTGTTCTCCAAAGTGCAACAAACTCTCTCCAGCTTTCTTGTAGGCCCCCTTTAGGTACTGGAAGGCTGCTAGAAGGTCTCCCTGGAGCTTTCTCTTCTCGAGGCTGAACAACCCAACTCTTAGTTTGTCTTCATAGCAGAGGTGCTCCAGCCCTCATGTCATTCTCGTGGCCCTCCTCTGGACCTGCTCCAACAGCTCCATATCCTTCTTATGCTGGGGGCCCTAGACCTGAATGCAGTACTGCGAGGGGTCTCACGAGAGCAGAGTAGTGAGGGAGTATCACCTCCCTTGACCTGCTGGCCACACTAATAATAATAATAATAATATTACAAATTCCCATCAGATATTAGGAGAATTTACTCAGACAGAAGACGGTAAAAGAGTGCAAAAGATTCTCCAATATCCTCTTGAACATACTAAAACCTCAGTGATCTGACTTTTGAGTACCCTGATCCAACCCTGGAGTTGGACCTAACCTCGAAGCTGTTCCTGCTTTGAGCAGGAGCTTGGACCAGATGATGTCCAGAAATTTCTTCCAAACTAAACTGTTCTATAGCCCTATTACAACTGTGAGACTGTAGAAAGGTCATAAATGAAGCTCTGTTTCTCTCATGAACATTTGAGTTATTGTAAAGCTGGACATGGATTTAAACTCCTGGATGCAAAGACAGCTCAAAATTTTCTAAGCAGTGCGAATGTCACTGGATTGTTATTGCCCTGTGGATAGGGGGTTGTCCAGGCAAGGATCAACCACTTGAGTCAATGAAATGACGTGGGGTGGGTGTGGGAAGGAAAAGGACTAGCCCTAGGACAGAGATGCAGGAGAAGAGCTCTGGAAAATTAGCTCATGGTAGTGCCTGCTGCGAGGGGAAGTGAAGGATGGAAAGTGAGAAAATTTACCTTCTCTTCCAGCAGTATTTACCTCCTCATATGTACTCCCAGGCAGCCAGCTTGGCTTTAAAGGGCTTCAGCATAGGCAACAGAGGCAATACAAGCAAGACTTTTTATGACCTTTTCCCATATTCAACCTGGAAGAAACAACAAGCTATTTCCTGTGCATGAAACTGGCCCTCACTTACTTGATATTCATAGAATCATAGAATGGTTAGGGTTGGAAGGGACCTTAAAGATCATCTAGTTCCAACCCCCTGCCATGGGCAGAGAAATCCTCCACTACACCAGGTTGCCCAAAGCCTCATCCAACCTGGCCTTGAACACCTCCAGGGATGGGCATCCACAACTTCTCTGGGCAACCTGTTCCAGTACCTCACCACCCTCAATATAAAGAATTTCTTTCTTATATCTAACCTAAATCTGCCCTCTTTCAGTTTAAATCCATTGCCCCTTGTCCTATCACTACACGCCCTTGTAAAAAGTCCCTCTCCAGCTTTCCTGTAGGCCCCCTTTAGGTACTGGAAAGCTGCTATAAGATCACCCTGGAGCCTTCTCTTCTCCAGGCTGAACAGCCCCAACTCTCTCAGCCTGTCTTCATAGCAGAGGTGCTCCAGCCCTCGGATCATTGTTCTACACTATCCTTTTTCCCCCAGCAATTAATTGTCTATGACACTTTATCATCCTGTTAGGTGAAGATTTTGTTGATTTATGAAGCTCTTCTTGGTATAGTTCTAATGTTGAGTGTCATTCTCCTCCCATTCTAGTATCAGCTCAGAAATACAGAAACGAAGATGTGCTAGTAGACATCCTGGTGGACCTACTTCGGAAAGCCTTCTGCTTCCCTTTCCTCGTGCTTGTTCTCAAATAGATTGAACCTGGCGACATTCAAATGTGCTGCAAACTCCATCTCTCCTCGCCTTAGCGTTCAAGAGGGCAGAAGAACTGCAAAGGAGAGTACATGGCAGAAAAAAAAGAAATTGCTGTTTTTGCTGTCAGGACACGAGAGAAGGGGGAACTCAAATGAATCTGGTACAATTGAGATAGTTTGCTGAGGCAAAAGAGAACATTTAAATATTCCTTTTCCTTGTAGAAGACTCCAGTGAAAGTTTTCAAACTTGACCACAGAATGTCATGCTAGTCCAATAGAAAAAGGATGAGATTTTCAACGTGAAAAGGCCTAACTTTCTAGAAAGGTGGAGTATCAAGATGGGCCTCCTCTAAATCAATCAGGTAAACTAGCATAAACTGCAGTCTGACTCAAGCCTCCAATGTCAGTTGATGTTTTGCATTATTCAGAATGAGCCTCAGACATTAAGAATCGTGGCCATAGTAGTGATTTACTGATTTCACTTCAAGGCATTGGTTCACCTGTGTTAAATTTCTCTGAAAAAAAAGTAACTGGTTGCCCTAATTGTACTTTGTTTTCAATAAATGGGTATAAAAAGGGAGAATTCTGAGCCTAGGTCTAAGATATCTTGTTTATATGATAAAAACAATGTCTGTGGATTTGTGTTGGCCTGGAAACAAGCATTGACATAAGAACCTTTTGCCATACAACAACTTATTTATTTTGAGATTATTTTTAAACAACCACAGCATTCATTCTCTATCCAAGGATAAGACAAAAATCACCCAAAAATTTTTTTTAGATAATGTCTGCCTTAGTGGTTTGTTACAGGGTATTTCTTAGAAAGAACTGATATTTATTTCCAGTAAATGTCCCACAGAAGGGAACAGACTGATAATTTGGAAAACTAAGATTTAATTCACCTTAACTTGATAAAAGTCTCAACATTTTTTACTTTTAATTCGTAGCTGTGTATTATCTCTAGATCAGTTTCTAATATTGCTGGCTTTCATGCAAGCCTCTTAAAACCCAAGTCCTTCCATAGCTGTGTTTCTTCCTACACACTTCCTTGTGAGATTGACATGTCCATCTGAAAATTTTTTTTTTTCTGTCTTCTACTTCTACTTTTGCTTGTTGAACATGAGAAAAGAGGAAATACATTCTACTCTGCAAATGTTCACAAGATGATTCTCTTTTTTTTTCAGTAGGAATTCAAACTCTCATTAATTATATCTTTCTACATCAACTGATGGGAAGAAAGCTTCAATCCATGATAATAAATGCTGGCACAATAGCATTCACTGGAGTAGTGCTAACGGGTGCAAAGGCAGGCTAGAATGGCTATGAAAAACACTAAAATGTGGGAATAGACTGAAACCCAACCTCTGCCTTAAAAGACAAAGGTGAGTAGTTCATATTGGTTTGAAATAGCCTTTGATACAGTTTCTCATAGTGTTCTGGTTGAGAAACTGATAACTGCTGGCCTGGATAGGCACACCCTCCTTTGGGTTAAAAACTGGCTGGATGGCCGGGCCCAAAGAGTGGTGGTAAATGGGGCTAAATCCGGCTGGAGGCCGGTCACCAGTGGGGTTCCCCAGGGCTCAGTGCTGGGTCCAGTTCTGTTGAACATCTTTATCAATGACCTGGATGAGGGGATTGAATGTACCCTCAGTAAATTTGCAGACAACACCAAGCTGGGAGGCTGTGTCGATCTGCTCGAGGGTAGGGAGGCCCTTCAGAGGGATTTGAACAGACTGGATTGTTGGGCTGAGGCCAATGGCATGAGCTTTAATAAGGCCAAGTGCAGAGTCCTTCACTTGGGGTGTAAAAACCCCAAGCATCGCTATAGGCTCGGGGAAGAGTGGCTGGAGAGCTGCCTGGCGGAGAAGGACCTGGGGGTCTTGGTTGACTACCGGCTTGATATGAGCCAGCAGTGTGCCCAGGTGGCCAAAAAGGCCAATGGGATACTGGCGTGTATCAAGAATAGTGTGACCAGCAGGAGCAGTACTCGGCACTGGTGAGGCCGCACCTGGAATATTGTGTCCAGTTTTGGGCCCCTCGCTTTAAGAGAGATATTGAGCTCCTGGAGCGAGTCCAAAGAAGGGCGACTAAACTGGTCAAGGGGCTGGAAAATAAAACTTAGGAGGAGCGGCTGAGGGAGTTGGGGCTGTTTAGCCTGGAGAAGAGGAGGCTGAGGGGAGACCTGATTACGGCCTACAAATACTTGAGAAGGGATGGTGGGGAGGTGGGGGAAGGACTCTTTACATTAGTGATGGGTGATAGAACAAGAGGAAATGGACATAAGCTTAGTCAGGGGAGATTCAGGTTGGATGTTAGGAAGTATTTCTTCTCTGAAAGGGTTGTCAGCCACTGGAATAGGCTGCCCAGGGAGGTGGTTGAGTCCCCATCCCTGGATGTGTTTAAGAATAGGGTGGATGATCTACTTGAGGATATGGTTTAATGGGGATTAGGGATGGTTGGACTGGATGATCTCTAAGGTCTTTTCCAACCTAGAAATCTATGAATCTATGAATCTATGAAATACTCTATCTAGCGGCTCATTCTGTGAGTACATCTCCAGTGGCCACTTTAAAGAGAGGGCCCTGGATTCTGGTCTTCAAATCCATAGCTGAAGAAAATCGAGATGGAATTTGAAGGACCTGATTTAGGTAGGAAATTCTCAGCAGGACAATATTATCATTGTGCTTTGAGCCCCTGTTAAAGTGTCTGGGATACACGCACACAGTTAAAATTAATTTTTCCATTCAGTCTTGATTCAGGGCATAGGTGTTCTCTCCAAAGTCAAACAGGAGGCTTTCAGGAGGGTCTTCACCCAACTCTTGCTGTATTTCCCAGCCTGCCTGTTTGTCTTTCTAAGTCTATGGCCACAGCTTTCACCTCTAGGAGACTCAGGACTCCTCTGACAAAACTTACTTCCTTCTGAAGAAACTGACCAAAATGAAATAACTGGCATGGATATAAAGCTGTTGGTTGGATTTTGCCTTGCTGCTCAGGGGCATTTGAACTTTTTTTATTTTCTGTAAGTCAGAAGGAAGGCAGGCTTTTTCTCTAGCAGCACTGCTTTTAGCCATGAAGTTAGATCCCTCCATAATATGAACTGCAATTCCCCTTGGCAATTGCTTCCCCAGTAGTGCTCACCTCCTTGGCCATGCTGGAGTCAGAGATGGAGGAGAGCTCTTGATCCACAAGATCCTTATGCATGTGTCCTCCTCTCAGCTCAAAAAGTGACCTACACTCAAGACTGGGGCACGAAACACTTTCATCATGTCCTGAGAAGGGGACATAAGGGTCAAATTTTGCATTATTACCGTGGTGAAATGCCACAGACCTCAGTAGAATAACTTTGAATTTAAATGTATACTTGTGCAACAAAGCTGATCCATGACCTCCTCAACCAAAAATTGGCTGGTGACCCCTATCCCATCACTCAAACAAAACACATTAGAAGATGTAGTTCCTGATTTTGCTTTGGGAATCAGAAGATAAACCACTTTCCTGCCACTATGGAAGTATGCAGTAAAACACAGTTAAAAGCTAACAAAATGAACAAAACAGACAGCAGAACTGAGGAGACTTTACAGCATTTTTCAACGTAATGACACATCCTTTTCTCCATTGAAAGAACTGTGTAAATCTGATAAATAATGGCCTAAATAATGTACACAGAAGTCACCATTAATTCTTCCAAATCACCATTGGAATTGGTTCAGATTGTCAGCATTTGTAATATTTGAGCAAAGATTGTGGTCCACAGATGTTTTACAACCGCTCACAATCTGCTATTATGCTACACAGAATTCAAAAACCTTCTAGTGCAGCTCACAAACATGACTCTAGAAAGGGAGTCTGGGAAATACTGAATGGAGTACAGTCTGGGGCACCAAACACTGCACTGGCCTGTGAGCCGGACTGCTCCCCTGCCCTGCTCTCAGTCTGCTCAGAACTCAGGTCCAAGAGTCTCATCAAAAACATCTCATCCTTGGATACACTTTCCCTCATTCATACTATATCTTTTTCTAGATGAATTGCAGAGGGATGAGCATGTTTAAATGGAAGATGGATCACTCCTACACTCAGTCAATTTAATAAAGTAGAAAATATGAATGAAACAGTCCTTTTAATAGCTTTGGCTGGTTCTACAGAGGGATTTGAAAATCAGGCGTGAAGCATTTGGCTTGGCATTCAACTGGGAAGCAGGAACATATGGAACAGGGCACCTGGATGATGTGCTCCTGGCAACCTGAAACAGGCCATTCGCTTTCCGAGTCATCTGGAGCCTCTTTCTAAGGTCAGTGATTTCATTACTTAGCAATCTCAGTGATTCATCTGCAGTTCATAGCTATGTGGCTCACTACAGGTAGGTCAAAACCGATGGGCTGGAACGAGTTCCTCTGGTTGTTTCTTAATCTAGCAGAAGGCAGGTGGGAAAGGCACTAAGAATACAGGACCTTTGAGAGCTGGCCCTTTGATGCGCTGGGACACCAGGTTTAGAGATACTCATATTCCTAACTCCTATTTGACTTCTGTGGGAGTTAAGAAGTCTAAATAACTGCCTGGATCTGGGCCAAATGTCTGTGAAGTGTTTCCTCTGTTCATGGCATCTATCCCTCATTAGCCTAACAATAATCTTGGAGGATGGATATCTGATATATGGTACCATACTAGTGTTAATTGAAGAGATCACGTGCTGGGGAAGATTCACAAAGAGATATTTGCCGGCAGGCTAGGGTGAAACCAGCCAGCAGTGTTCCCTGCAATCTCCCAGAGCACAGCACACCTCGTAATAACATCAAATTACGTCTGAGAATAGAATGGCAGGAAGGAACTTGGTAAGGCTCAAGACCAACTTTGCACAGCTGGCTCTGCAATTTAAGCCTGGACCACAAGCATAAACTTCCTTGGAAAGCACCTCAGCTCAAGATGGATAGCTGAAAAGAACAAAAGGAGATGCTGGGCAGCAAAGCAGAGCCTTTTGCGTAAGTATTTTCATGCACAAGGCAGAGGTAGACATTTCTCTCTCTTTTTAACCTTTTCAGATCATGATGTAAGTCTTGAAGCAATATTCCTGGATAAAAATCAGCAGATTGTAGCACATATTTTGCATCAAACAGCCTCATGTTCTTACGTTCCTTCCTTGAATGTGAATTGAAGAATTTAATTTAAATTGCCAGTTGAAAACCTAGACTGATATTCTGTGATCTCAGCCAAGGCATTTTTAAGGAATAAATTTCCAGACGAGTAAGAGGACCCTCCTCAGTAGAGGATGATCAGATTAATGAACAAACTGGACATACACAAGTCCGTGGTAACCAATGGGATACGCACATGAGTGCTGAGGGAGGTGGCCAATGTCACTGTAAGGCTACTCTTGATCATCATTGAAAGATTATAGCAAATGAGAGAGATTTCTGAGGAATGGAATAAAGTATATGTCACTGCTGTCTTCAAGAAAAGCAAAGAAAAGAGGATTTGGGGAGTGAGGTCAGTCAGCCTCACCTGTATCCCAGGGAAAGGATGATGCAAATAATCCTGGAAATGTTTCCAAAGGTGTTAAAGACAAAAAGGTTATTTGGAATGATCAGCATAGACACAGAATGGACAAATCACGCTTGACCAATCTGACCATTGTCTATGATGGTTTGACTAGTTTGATGGCTGAGAAGAGAGCGGTGAATGTTATTTATCTTGATTCTCAAAAGGCTTTTGACACTGCCTGTCCTCACTGACAGGGAGGATGAAGCACAGCCTGTTTAAGTGAACAGTGAGGTGAATTGAAAACTGCCTGAATTGACTAGCTCAAGGGACTGGTGAACAGTGTCACAGAGTCCAGTTGGAGGCCACTCACTTGTGGTGTACACTCAGGGTTGATACCAAGGCCATCTGAGATATAGGCAGAGCGTGAGAGAGCTGACACTGTTCAGCGCAAATATTAACATCACTTTACAGATGATAGAAAATTATTGGCTCTATGTTAATGCCCTTCTGTCAACTGTCTTCTATTTTAGAAAGACTTAACATCACAGAGTGTAAAACATATAATGGTTATGTAGTCTAAGCAGGCTACAATGAAGACAATTATTGTTTAAAAGAGAATAAGATTTTAGAATTTGGGTAAAGGGAGGAGGAGTTGGTTGGTCCTGGGCGATACAGGACTTCCCACTGTCTGCTTTAATCTAATCCCATCTTTTTCATGACCAATTACTTATGGGCATTGTCTTTCCCATGAACGCAAATGTTGTCTGCATGACTTCAGCTTCGGATAGAAGGGCTGTAAGGGTGGGGAGGCTTGTTTTGCTTTCTAATTTTGGGTGGAGGAGGCCACTAACTCCAGCTGAAGGAGTTAATCCCTCATTGGTTTAAGTCTCTAAGAATTGGCTGTTCTGAACAACACATACCTCTGAGTGCAGTCATAGTTGGGTTAAAACATGTCACTTCTCACTTAAGCACAGACACTGAAGTACTGAGAGAGCTGGTATGAGGCTTTCAATGGTAGGATTTTTTAGAAAGTATTTTTCCACTAGTCACTTAGTAAAACCCAACTAGTGCTTCAAGATGATTTATATGCTAGAGGTTTTGAGAAGAGTTGACCAACCTTCTATTTAATTTTCGAGCCTGTCAGAAACTGGGATCTTATAACCATAATTTATGCACTGGACAAGGGCTTGCATGCCTGGTTTCTTTCCCTCAAGCATCCCTAAAAAAAAATTCTGACATATTGAATTGATTTTAGAATTAGCAAATGGCTAATTATACTTTAAGATAATGTCTTTAGTTGTCCACACATTGTGATAAATCTCTGAGTTTTTAAAAATATTTTCTGTACTATCAGAAGAATCCCAGCACAGTTTCCACAATCTCCATTACTCGTTTTGTGTTACATGTGATAAAACAGAAAATAGTTCTTGCACAAGAAAATCAGTGGCATTCAAAGCAGGAGCAAAAGTCACTCACAAAAACTGCTTGAAGTAATCCCAATGTCAGTACGGAAAATTACTCCGTTTTCTGAATGCTAGCTATGAAAACTTAGAGGAAAATTATGCATCTTTATATTTATTGCCATCCCATGTGAGAATATGCTGTCATTATCCAACAGATAAGTATTTGGTGTGAACAACATGGAGCCTGAACGAAATCCAGCATTGCGTTTCACTGGAGAAAGGATCTGACACTTATACTTTATAAGGAGAAACAGAAATGCAGCTTTCCTGGCTCCTTGTAAAAAAGGATGGTCACGTCGCTGTGTGAACAGGCATTTGCTAAGTATAACCATACCTTCATTCATACCTCCCCTACTCACCAAGAGAAAAATCCGGCAGCAACTAACAACACACTTTTGCCAAATATCTAGCCTCTCGTATCTACCTGAGGCTGAACAATCTCCAGTCTTGGTAAAAAGTAAAATTCAAGCTTTTAAGCTATTTAACTAATTTGGCACCCAGTACAGAATTTCAGTGATTTTGCGTAATAAATGTAAACAGCAAGGAGAAGACAAATGTTTGGGTGAGAAATATCACCTGGCTGAAATATGGCCTTCATGGTCTTCACGAGAAATGATGGAAATAATGGAAGTAGCATATATCACAGGGAACAATTATTGTTGTCCATCTACATAATACCATCGTCTTGCTGGATTTCTTTTCTACCCTCCTGGTGCTGGCAAGGCAAGTGACTAATATATTTAGTGTTATGAGAACTCTGCAAGGCAATGACATCACATTACTCAATTCGTCTCCTGTGTCCTCTGAGGAGTCAAAGGTCTCGTGTACACTCAAAAGAAAATCAAGTGACCTACTCTGAAATGAAGGCACTTTCCAATATAAACAAAACCAAAGATCCAGTATTTTTGCAGTTATGACAAACTAATTTGAAATTTAACGGTTTGACCCTCTCTTTGAATTAGTCATTTTTTATTTTATTTTTTGTGAAGTGAAAGAAAAACGCCAAATGCTGTCAGAGCATGAAACTTATTGGTATGAGATTTCTCTGTTAGATGATGTTTCCTACACTGATCTTATGCTGCCAACAGCTAAAATACCTTTTAATGTACTCTGGCTTTTAATGTATAGCATCGCCTGCGTTCCATATGTTTACCATTATCCATAGGCTCATCAGTCCCCTTTATTTTCAATAGAGGCAGTTGTGGAAGGAGGCCAGATTATGCAGCAACACAGTTCCGGTAGTGAAATTAGCAACTGCACAATATTCCCAGAGAAGTAGTCCTGCTCGCTGCTGGCCATAAGCCTACTTCTGACACAAAAAATGTCCATAGGAAAGGAATTGCATGTGCACGTATGTTTGTAAAGGCATGAGCATGCGATATAGCATATACTACACACGTTCACAGAGAACACTTCATGTGCAGCTCAGATCTTCACCAGGTTGGGTAACCATCGGTGACTCCATTTCACAATGTAAGAAATCGAGGTACTGAGGTCTAGGGGTGCCAAGTAACTTTCCCAGAATCTTGCCATGAGTGTGAGTGAAGCTAGAAGCAGAATGTAAGGCTCTGGCTCTGCAACATCCTGTCCCTGGTGGCAATAATGGCCGGAGGTATTTCTGCATCTTATTTCATCCCCCTGCGCTTCTCCCGGTCTCTGAGCTGCTGTATGATGCCCCTGCAGCTCTGTCACGGCAGCTGTTTGTGGGGAAAGGCTGTGAAACACGTCAGGAACACTGCTTTAAGAAAAACAATTTTTTTTTTTTAAAGGAGAGAAGGCATTTTGCAAACCCAGATCCCTCGCCTGATCAGAATCACTGTGTCACTGCAAGAGTCACTTTGTCAACATAGTCTGAAAGCAGGGAGAGGTGACAGGCAAGAAAGGACAAACAGGCAAGGATGCCATAAGCCATCATTAGCACATCCATGGCCTAAGTTATCCATACATGCTGATGACATCCATGTGGTACTCCGCAGAATGAGGCAGTAAATTGAAATTATCACATGCCTTTCACGTACCTCACTTACAATTCCCTGTCTGCTCTATAACTTACTCTTCTTGTACTCCACTTTCTCTTAATGAACTATTACTAAAAAACGTCATAAACTCCTCCTATTACCTGAACACAGAATATTTATCCTCAGCTTACCCTATGTTTGGTCTTTGCATAAGCAATATTTAGATGTGGACTGCTGGCACTTGGAGATGAAACTTGGAGTTTTCTCAGCAGAAAAAAAGCAACTGTGACTTAAATGGTAGTTGCTGGCTTTGCTAGAAAAGGCCTTGCTTAGGTGAACCAAAGATATAGTGTTTTTTCTCTTTAGGAAAGTAATCAAAAGCCACTTTTACTGTTGTTACCTGGATATGAGCCACAGTTCGTTCATCCCTTCATCCTTCCTCTCCAAAAGAACTGAAAACACTGTTTCAGGATAGCTGAGGCATGTGATTTGGCAAAGGAGGCAAGAAGAAAGCCCCGCAAATGTGCCATCCATTCCTGGGACATAGTTGAAAGTAAGCTCAGATCACCAGATTTCACTTATATCTAAGTTGCGTTAATACCCACCTCCCATATACACTCAGCAGGCATATATTCCCACAGTTTTTTTTGTATTCACCACGAGTGCTGTCCAACCTGATGGCACCACAGCGAAGTTTTTGGACCTGGAGAGGTGGCGCCCTGCTGGGTAGGTTGTCACTGACTCACCCCAAGCTGGTACCAGCACCACACTGCACAGATGCCAGCATGCAGAAAAGCATCTGTCAGAGATGGCTCCAGGAGGTGTCCCATGACCAGACTCTGCACCTGGGTGCTGTGAGGTGGGGTGATGTTGTGGCCTCCAGCCACGCAGCCCTGGTGTCAGGTATCTTCTTGACATCTTACTGGCACAGGAGTTGTCAAGCCCAGAATTGTTCTGTTCTGCATCTCCTTGCCACCCTCGTGCTCCCCAACAGGCACATGGCTTCCACCACTTCTTGCAACCTAGGAGTCCTCTAAAACTTAAAGTACATTACTAGCCCTTACAAGCCAGGTAAAGTCCATGTCTAGGTACTCCAATAACAGGGAATTCCAGTGAAAGCCTACTGTAACCTCTATGCTTTGATCTACCCTATAGCATCATCACTTTTCTCAAGCAGAATGAAACCAGATTATCTACCATTACCTTTTCAAACCTGTGATGTGAGTTGTTTCGCTTCTTTTCGGTTTCTTCACCAGATCTGTCTTTATCTCATTAAGCTTGAATTTCTCAAAGTCGCCATCATATTCCTACATACTTTTGCCTTTTCCTACTTAGCTTGTCTGGGGAGCTGTATCCATAGTATTGTAGGGAAAGATGGTTTTAAGATGTGCTGGCTGCTCCCATGCTGGTCATTTGGAGCTTGGAGTATGTTCAGAGCAAACCACTGCCAGCTTATGTGGTCGTGCTTATTTTCAGAGTAACACAGTTATGTGGGCTTTTATTACCTCTTCTCCACTGCTCATCTCAGACAAGTCTATCTCCTGCCTCCCAGCAATGCCAGGAATGCTCATCCTGCTTCACTGTGTTCGTATGCAGTAGTTTGACCTGGAGTTATGAGCATGATGTTAACATTTCCCAGGAAATCAGCCTGGAGGATCATGACTGGTTCCATCTGGCCTCAAAATCTAGGGGAATATTAAAGTTTTTATCTTAGGTGAGTATAGCCAAGTTTTCTGTTCTGTCTGCCATTTTTTTTCTTCTTTCTAGTACAGAAATTGGGTAAGTTAGCTTTGTTTATCAAACATTCATCATAAATGTCCGTTAAATACATGTTCAGCACATACTTAACATATAGTGAATATATACATGGGGGTGTAAATATAGATTTATATGTGTATGTCTATATGAATATATTTAAATACATAGCAAGCTAAATTCTGATTCAATATAGGTCTGTGTATACAAGCCAGGATCCCGAAGTTTCTTGACAGGTGAAACCAAGCAAAGAACATTCTTATCTTCCCTATAAATAAGCATGAGTGAAGGTTGCTCGCAGAGACCAAAGAGATTCAATACTCGATAGAGTGCTCTGACAGCTTTCCAGCCCTCCCAGTGTCACTTAGCTTTGAAGCACGCAAACCCTGCAGCCACATCAAGATCCAGGATTACAGAGCTGGTGGAAAAGGAAAGAGTAAATGGGCCAAAGGATGTTCCATTTCATTTCTCAACCTTAACCTCCCTACTCATGCTACGTCACTGCATCCTCTCGTGCATCCTCAAGGATGTGAGATTAAAAGGGCTGGGTGAAAGATGTGTACAAACAGGAAAAGAAGCAGAGTGGAGAAGAGATATTTGCTCTATTGTGTCTGCTTTGGTCCTGCTGTATCTGCATGAAGCCTGAGTGCTCCCACTGATGCAAAGAGCTCCCATCTACTCTGTCCTTTTACTCTATGCTTGTAGGCACTACTGAGCAGTCTCAACTCCCCCGCACCAGGAAGGAAAATCTCAAGAAAGAAGTCTTCGTCCTGCTGGATTCTGGGAAAAAAAAAAAAAAAATCAGAGTTTTGTAGAATAAATAAAGTGGATGGAAACCTCCTCTACCTGCTGTACTTGACCTGATCAAAGAAACTCCGTGCTAATTAAGACAGTAAGTGGCATGGCAGAAATGTGACTTGAATTCCTGAGCACTTTGGATGTGTCGCTACTATTGTACGTGGTGAAGAAGCCACGTGTGACACCCTATGAGGTGATCTGAACACTAACCAGACCTTCCAGCTGGTTTTGAATGCTCTCAGTTGGGTGTGTTTTGCTGGAAACATGTCCTTTGGAGTATAGCCACCCTTTTTCCCTTGCTTCAAGTGTTGCTGGTGTGTTTGCTGACTTGTGGTGGTAGTCGTGGTACTTACATTCGATGTAGAAAAAGTAACAGAAATAACCCCTTCATGGTAAAAACTGAATTACTGGGAAATAGAGGATTAATTTTTTTTTTTTTTTTTCCTCCATATACCGTTTCAGTGATGATGGCAGTGGCTTTATACTGAGTCATATAGATATCATACAGGATACAGCTGTGGTGAAGGGTGAGAAGTACTATTTAAAAGAGAACACATATCCTTTGCATCCTTAGAGACCCAGCGTTCCCATGTGTTGTGATTACAAACCAGGGCAACTGTCTCTCGTCTTTGTGTAGGAAAGACAACTGAAATATGGTTGCCTTCACTTGGGAAACTACTGCATGAAAATAGTGATAGTGAACACCCAAGCACAAGTAACTGCCTTAGGTAAGAGGAACTGCTTCATTACAGTGTAACATCTCCCTCCGTCCCCAAATAGTTCTTCATCATTGACGTGCACTGCTGGGACTGATCAGGGTCAGGGGGCCTCATCAGAGCTGAGTGGTTCAGGTATTTGCTATCATTGAGCAGCCATCCAGCTACATCTGCTAGAGGTTTATAGACCTTTCAGAGTAGGATGCTGCTGAACAAGACTGGTCAGGAAAACAAACTTCTCAAAATATGCAATAGGCCAGGAAAACAAAATCTCATATGTATTTGATGGATGATATATGGCAAAGCAAGGAATGGTACCGAGCACACCAGTTGAATTTTTTACCCAAAAAGGTGCTACCATGTGAAAAATGTGTACTAATAGTTCCTGTTTATTTGGGTTTTGTGCGTGTCAACGCGTGTTGATCGCCAAACCACTCACAAAAATGATTCCACATGCTAAGCAATGGGCAGAGAAGCCAAAGCAGACCAAAATTATTGAGATGCTTTACTTTGAACAGAGCTTTTCTTTGGGTCTTACAGTGAAATGACTGTCATAGCTATGGCACAAATCCAGTTCCACTGTGAACTTTTCAAGACATTATATTGCATCCCAGGGCACTGTAGTCTATTTCTCTAGATGCAAGGACACTTCACTGGACACTTCACATGGCGATATCTTGCAGAAGAACACCTGAGGAAGAAGGAAAGATGAGGACAAATAAGCCAGCTCCAACTTTCTCTTTCAGTTCTACTTTCTAGTTGCCAAACTCTATGCAAAGCTCTTTTGCATCATTTTGAAGATACTGGAGGCTTCGGCATGTTTTCTCCAGTTGAAGGAAAAGAAAAATATCTCTCTTGATATCTAGAAGTTTATTAGTGGTTTCCTTCTGTATTCTACTTCATTCTGTGGACAGCCATTTCAACTTAGAGTGTATTGCAAGGAAACCTTGAAGAAGCCAAGTCGTCTTTTGAATTTGTTCATTGAGTCTTAATGTTATTTGGAACATATTCAACAATGCTGAATAAATCTCAGACTTTTTGACAAATGAGAGCACCTATGACCTGGACATCAGTGCATACACATAATCAGAACTCTAACACAGGCAAAAAAGTACACTGTAACAAAGACACAAAGCCAAAAAGCAAGGAGACTTAACTTTAACATGATGATTTCTGTGCGGTTCTGATAAAACTGATAAAAAAGTTGCTGATTTGCCACCCTTTACATCTCACTTCTAATCCCACAACTCCCTTAATTAAAGTTATCTAAGTTTGCCCTAAACATGTCTGGAACATTATACATTTGAATCATGATTATATGATGAATATTTGATTTATGTTCTTTGTATACTTGGGGAAAGTATTACAGACTCAAAATACTCCTAATAGCAATTTAACTTATGGAAGACTTAAATGAGAGTGCCAGGAATTTGAAATATGAGTTAATGGTGGCCAAAGGGAAAATTCAAAGACTTAAGAAATTTTATAACATAAAACACTATGATTTTTAAAATGAATGGGCTGAAGAACTTTGCTCTGAAAATTGAATTTTGCAGGACTTCATTAGCTGGGTTCATTCTTTTGAAAATTACCATTTCCTTTTTTTTTTTTAATGAGGGCTTTGAGTTCCCCTGTGTATTCTGGAACTATTTGTTTACCCAGAGAGGATCATGTGCTTGGCATGAAAAGAGTTGCAACATGAATGGGCAAGTAAAGTAATACACATCAATAACACAGAACGTAGCCATCAGAGGGAAGTATTACTAGCTGCTCTGGCTTGAGCTTGGGCTGGCAGGAATAAAAACAATACCATAATTTAGAAAGGACTGAAGTTGACCGATCTCATGGAAGGCATATGAAGAAGAATATATAGTGGAGAAGTTGAAGGCAGACTTTTCCTCATACTGAAATACAGGGAGATGTGCATGTATGTGAATGAGAAGGTGAAGAAAAGAGATCAGATGTGACCAAGCAGTGACTGGCTGAAGATGATGTTCTATATTACCAGAACAAGACCTACACTGTAAGCTTTTAAAGCAGAATTAACTTAGAAACAAAGCAGGAGGGTATGTAACCACCTTGATAACAAGCTATATAAATTCTTGAGATTGTATTTTTACATGCAAGAAAGGACAATACAGTACAATACAATAGAGGTAAGATGATCAGATCTTGGATAGTGCAAATGAGAGGACAAAATGTGGGATGTTGTGGTGAGAGAAGTCAACAAGAAGCAACCAGAGTGAGACAGAGAGGGAAAAAAATTACAGTGGCTAAACCAGAAAAATATCATTGTAGCCACAATGATATAAAAATTAAGAGCTACAGTTTCTGTAGATTTATTTACTTTTCAGGACATGTTTCTTTGTTTTCCAACATCAGAAATCTCATCCAAACAGGTCTTCAGGAATTACTGTATCTGTACGACAGCTACTTCTTGATTGAAGTGTGGGCTTTGGTGTGAATTTGGGCATAGATGGAAGAATATTAAGTGTTTCCTGAAGACTGATGGAGCCTGGATCCAAGGTTGTCCCACCTGGATAAGCTTACAGCGTTTCTGTAAATAGTGCTGAGGATGCAGCAGTTGTCATGCGTACAAAGCACATAGTAACTCCCAGGGGTCAGAAAAGGTTTTCTGCTTGTGACTGTGCCTCCTGAAGAGTGTCTTTCCTCGTATTTCCCAGAGGGACGGATGCTCCATGGCTGTCCACAGAATGCAGCATGAAACTCAAGTTCTTAACTTTCATTCCTCTCTCATCTATCCCCACCTTGCTCCAGACACTGCCTCATATTCCCTCTGATTATAGGACTCTTCCATATTCTTTCAGTCCTCTGCTCCCTCACATGTGCCCCAGTCATAGAATAGAATCATAGAATCATAGAATGGTTTGGGTTGGAAGGGACCTCAAAGATCATCTAGTTCTAACCCCCCTGCCATGGGCAGGGAAACCCTCCACTACACCAGGTTGCCCAGTCATTCCCTTTTCTCTGACTCCTCTCTGCTGGCCTCGTAATTCAGCACATCACATGTAGTTATTGCTTTAGCTTGTTTCCCTGGCCCATCCAAAACCCAGAACATTTCGTGTCCATGACCTTGCCTCCTCATCACTCACATAGATGACCAGCACCTACAGTAAAAAACACCAGGCAAATGGTGGCCCCAGTCTTTGATTAAAAAATTTATCCTTCAGTTCTTAATCATGCCTTAGACATAGCTTTCATGAGGCAGAAGAAACCACGCGATGGCTCACTTTGTTTTCATGGGTGCTCCAGGCCATTCAGATAACTGCACACGTTTTGCTCAAAGATTGACACACTTCAGGCTTCGAGACATTACTGCAAACAGAGAACAAAATCATCCAGGAGGTGCCTGTACTGTGGGGAGATGACGAGGCAGGATATGTCCAAACTATTCTAGTAGGTAAACCAATACCACAGAGAGGAAAAGGCAAAATATCTCTAGAGTCCCTACCAATCTGATGGAAAGGAAAATCCCTTCCCCAGCCAAGTGCACCAAGAAGCCTGACCCTGCAAGCTGAGCAGCTAAGTTTTTCCCAAAAGTTTGCTACATTAGCTTTGTGTGCTGATCCGTCCTGTCCCAGTACATCCATTGCAAGCTCTGCACTCAGCCTGTACTAACCAGGTGTTTACTCAGGTACCCAAAACCTTTCCAAAGCTCTGTGCTGTTGCAGCCCTGGGGCTGTCTAGTGGAGGCTAACTCAAGTCAGGTTGACACAAGACAAGGTTACTACAGTGAGAGGCCAGACCCCTTGCTTCTTCAGAGGAAAGTAAAACCAAAATCACAGCATTATAGAATCACAGTCTCTCCCTCACCCACTAAGTGGGTCACCTTGTGGTGACATCCACTCTGATGGAAAGCCACCAGAAGGATTTGAATATAGAATTAAGTGTATATGGTGGTCTGAGGCATATAGATGGCAGATGCCTTCTTTTTGTACCAACTGGAGCCTGTGTATCACCTACACGTAGCTCAAGACACATAAACCACAGTAATCAAGCTAGGGGGGAAGGGCACTGGACCTCCAAGGGAGCTGGGGCTTTGCTCCCAACTGGGAGGAAGGGATTACTTTCCTAGCACGCAGGAAGGGGCAGAGTCTGACACTAACCAGGTCCATCCAGGTCCATGGCACCCAAAGAGTTCAAAACCGTTTGGATTCAACTTCAGCCCATTGTTTCTCTTCCAGGAGGATGTCTGCATGTGTCCACTCCTGTAAGAGTGGCCAGGGGAGGTGGAACATCTGACTCACCCGTAGGAAGATCAGAGTGGAGTGCAGAGTCAACCCTTGGCTCTCAAACCCCAAATAGTTCCTTCAGGAGGAGCTTTCCTCCTCATTGTCAGCCCAGCTGAGCTGACCCTGAGCATGGTCATCCAGAGAAGCAAGCAGAAATGATGGCAGGAACTGAGATGCAAAGGGCAGTAGGGCAGAGAGAGGACTGATGCGATTTCAGCACTGAGACAGTAAAAAAAGGCATGTGATCATTTTACAATATTAAGGAATAGTGAGTAAAAGAAAGTGTGGCCATAGAGACAACCCCCAGGGACAACAACAGAGTGAGAGAGGATGAAAGAAACCACAAAACAGCCTGAAGGCTGGGGTTGGCTACTCATTGCTGAGCTCTCTCAACAGTCTCCAAGTTAGACTTCTATGTAAGGATTACAGTTTTTAACTCCAAGGTTCTCTTCACTTCTAGTGCTAAACTGCTGAGGTTGCCCCATGGATCCCAATAACGAAAAAGGGGCTTGGTCTCTCTCTAACTTCAGGTGTCTTGATTGCTGTGCTGAAAAATCAGTTCCTTAACCGAAAAACCACCTTATTCTCTTCCTTAATCCAAAACCCACCTTATTCTGGCAAGTGTGTGAGCAGAGGAACAGAGAACAATAACTTGAAAATGGCTGGGATACCAAGAGCTTTCTGAGAATCAGCAAAACGCTTCCGTTGAAAATATTTTAAAAAACAACTTAGTAAACTGAGTAGTAGTACAGAGAAAATATTTACTCTAGAAAGTTATTAGCAAGTGGGAGATGCTTAGAATATGTGATCACACAAGGAACTTGCTATCTGCTAGACATGAGTGTTGAGGGATGTGAGGGGATTAGCAGGGAAGCTTATTACAGCACATGTAATCTATTTTTGATTTCCAGGAAAATTGGGAAGTATGGGAATTTTTTTTTTAAAAAAGCGCAAATACAGTACCACTCATCCAAAAAGGAAGAAGGACTCTGGCTATTACTGTCCCATGGGAAAACATTTTAAATGGCTACAGATAATGGACTCCTGAGCAATCCCAGAGCTCATTGTACACAGCAGCTTTCACTAGATATGCTTGACCATTAGAGGAAGGAAAAGCAGTAGCAATCATACTGGGAAATACGTGTTTGGCCCCTATGTTTTGCAAAGTAATAAAGCTGTCTCGGGCATATCTCGTTCTCATGGAGACTAAGGACTTGACAGAGGGCAGCAGATCAAGAAATGCAGTAAAATGGCAAAATATAGACCATAAGGAAAGTGTCTAAATGTTCAAATCAAAAGAACTAAGTACTCTGGATTGCCTTATTTGTACAGTTTATGTGCACACCCACACCATGCAGCAAAAAAAAAAAGGCAAGTAATACAGTTTAGCATCAACCATAATGAACATGAAGGTCCTACCGTGAATGATGATAGGTCCAGACCTGTTAAATACTTTCCTTCATGATTTAGGGGAGTGAGATACAAATATTTTATAAGAAAGGACTGAAAAGGTTATGACTGCATGAGGCTCTCTGCAGCGTGGATGTAAAGAAAACAGAAGAAGAGAGCAGATGTTTGAAGGTCAAGGAAATTTCTGGGAATCAGATATCTGTAGAGGTAGCCACTAGGCAAGGAAAACTGAGCTCCTGTTAACGACCTCCAAACATCTGCTCTGCTGACTCCCCTGTTTAGTTTCTGCTATGATTTGGGGGATGTCTTACGCAACCATGATTTGTCGTCGTCAGTTTAGGAGGTTTGGCTGACTTCCAGTCTGTTTCAAGTGGATGTTTCTGCTATGAAGATTTTGCTGTATCCTTTGCGAATGATTATCGATATTCAGTCTCATCTTTCTTGAAATAACATTGAATTGTACTCCTGCCTCTCTTTCTTTCTCCTTATATTGCAACTTTTTTTCTAAAAAAGTTTTCCTAATATGTTAATCTGGTGAAGCAGTGTAGTTCTATGACAGATTTTACTACTACGAGGTAGACAAACCTGACCCAAATCTGAGCCAAAGCTTGTTTCACTAGCCCAAGTCAGAAATTACCTTGGAGTGCTCCCTTGTAGTGGTCAGTCACCTGAATGTAATGAACCTTTACATTATAATGCTATATAAGACTTGATACTCACAGCCAGTTATGTGCCTTCTGTATCTTTGTTGCAGGAAAAAGAAAAAAAAATCCTCAATTTTCTCAGTGTGTAAAATTTAGTTCTATACTGGTAGAGATGAGTAAACTGGTGGAAGGAAGGTGGTTTTTCTTTCGTGTTTTACTAAAACCTCATCAGTCAAGGAATTGGCTTTGTGAAATACCAGAAGGGCTTGTTTGAATAAAATGTCCCCAGGCTCGCTGGGAATGACTGGGCAGCTTTAGTAAACTGGTCTGGTTCTGTTGCAAGCTGGGATTTTTTCCCCCTCTCTCTTATATAAAAAAGGAAACAAAACTTTATCCATGTCTGGTTTTAGCATACATGACTTTATATGACTAAATAAGTGGGAAACTAATAGCAGTCAGATGAAGAAAATGAGATGTGAGGAAAATATCATATAAAACTAGGAACAAGCACAAAACAACAAGTAACAGGTCTTCAGAAGAGGCAATTACAATAAACAGTTTGTTCCATGACAGTAGAACTAAACCAACTTGATTTCTCACAGTTTTATCCTATGCCCCTTAATATCTTTTCCAACATTCTCAACTCCCCATTGTCTTCTGCTATTCAATAGTCCTCCCATATCTACCTCTTTTCCCATTGAAGTGGCAGCATGTTCTGTGGCAGGTCCAGTGCTGATGGATCAGGAAACGTATGGTCACCACAGGCTGATTTCTGTTCTTGTGTGTCCCGGTGGACGTACTAAATAAGATCTTCCTCCTCTGTTTAGGTACCTACAATTAAAATGGTTTAAGGTATTTTGTATTTCTGTACCAATCATCTCTTGAATTCCTTTGAAATTGGTCTGCTCTTTTAGGGAGTCTGACAGTTGTGGAGCCTCTATCAATTGACAGGCACAGGCAGATGTTGGAACAACATGTAGGTGGGCATAGCATGCCATCACATGAACATCTTAGGCAGGTCATCTAAAAAAGTATGTATATTCAATAGAGAATATATGCAGACAGAATTAGAGGAGATAGAAAAGAAGACACCGAGATACAAATCTTGGGGAAACAAAAAGACATTTGCATTGTTGCAGAGATCAGGTAACAGCCAATAGGAAAAAGATAACTACTTCTAAAGAGAAAACTAAATGCAATTTAAGTCTCATCTAATTTATGAATGATAGGCTATTTAAAATAAGAATTTGTGAGATAAGGTCCCATATTGAAATAAAAGATACTATATAAATAGCTGACAACAAAGCTGACAGTTCAATGTATGCTATGAACTGCCATGAAGCATGATACTGATATTTAGGAGGACTTGGAAAGTAAAAGGTGAAGCCCTTAGACTGAGCAGATGGAGGAAAAGAAATAAGAAAGCAACACGGAAAAATCATGGGAATGCTTTGCTGAAGGATGAAGGCTTTAGCTGCCGTGTTTACAGCAGCAGGTGCTCGAGGAAGAGGTGCTGCAGTTCTTCAGGACTCTATGAGTCCCAAGACTTTGACAACCAATTTAAAACACTTCAGGATATAATTACAAAGTTGGTATGTAGCTCATATTTATCAAAACAGGTGAGAACAGGTGCAGGAACTGAATGTGGTTGAAAGCTATCTGTCCGTCCCCTTGCAACTGGACTTGCCCAAGCACCATCTTCTTCTTGCCTTTGCTGACAAAATTGAAGACTGCTTAAATTAGTCTCTTGAACTTTGCTCAGTAGAAATTTCCTTTGTAACCAGAAACTGAGGGAAGTTCACCACAGTGTATTGCTCCACAGACTTTTATTTTTCCTCATGTAAATTCTTGAAAAGAAAAATTTTCTGACTGAATTTTTATAGTTTAAGAGATATTGTTGATTTGAAAGTATGTCTTTGAAAAACATGTCCTCCTAGCAGTGTCTTCTTTGACATCATGAAATTTTGAACTGTTTTCCAGTTGGATTGCTCTTTTTTCAAATCCCAGAGTTGACACATATTGAAGAAAATTCAGTGCCTGCCTTCTACAGGTATCAGCATAATGTTGCCTCTGTGCGGAATTTGTTAATTAGGGTTCAAAGTTGAGAAAGAGAGTTACAGCAAGAACAGTTAGAGAAGTTATGCATTTTGGGCTCTGAATAGTCCAGCTGAAATCAGATTATGGACTTACTGACTCACGGAAGAACTGCATTTTGCGATGAACCTAGATGGTGATAAAGCTTAATTAATTTGAACCATGAGGACATCTTTTACTTTCCAGCATTTTAGGTTATAATCCTCATAAAATCTCAGTGAAGAGGCAATCTTGAAGAGAGACTTCTTGCAGGAACTTGGTGTGGAAGTCCCTCACTTGAGTTTGGCCGTTCCATTTACTATAGGAGGAGCTTGCTTAAACTAGACAATTTTGGCACAGATAGACAGGCAAAATGAATCCCACTGTTAAAATATGCAACAGTTTTGCTGAGGAAGGGACTCTGTTCTATAAAATGCTGCCATTCACTACAAGGTGTTTAGAGAATGTGGCACTGAAGGCACTAGGCAGTGTTGGGTTAAATAAAACCTATAAAAGACAATGAAAGGCAAAGTACTGTTTCTGAGTCAGAGATTCAGATCTCCTTGGACTGGGTCAGTCACCTTTCAATATAATCTTTTAGATGAAATATCATGCTATAGATTTGTTAAGAGAAGTGCCAAATTTTATACGCTTTGAAGGCTAGATAGTATGGCCAATTTTCTCTTCTTCATTAACAATTTCAGATCTTGCCAGAAATAATTGCTGTGCAAAGGGAGAATGCTCTTTGATACACTAAAATTAACTAGAATAGAGTGTCTCCTAATCAAATTTTGTCCTGATTTGCCAGATGATGTATAGTTGTTTGTGTTGTAGATAATGCCCCAGTGGGGACTACACTAAAATCCCTGAAAACTCATATTATGCAAGACCTCTGGCTGAACTTTATCTCTGTGCTTAGAAGTGAGAGACTGGTGCTATAAGCCACCCAGATCTACATCAAATAGTGTAATTATAATTGTACACTTAGCTAACAACGATTGACTTTTAGATTAAACAAGCAATAAATTCCCACCTCTACAAAATAAACAAAAAAACATTTCAGAATAGCGTAATCTGCATTTGAGGCCACCCTCAGAGGTCATGATGGTGGAAAATAGTCAAAGTGGCCATCTAGGCATTGGTAGGATCCCCATACGGTTTGCTTTTGCATGCAACAGATGTTTCTGTGAGTTGGTCGATTGTATCATCTAAGCTATAAAATAAAGACAGAAGGCTTAACAAATAATTGGCACAGACCCAACGCTTAAATCAGCTTCAAGTAGTATGAGAAATGATGCTGCTTTGAGGGCAACTATAAGGAAAATCTATTCTGATGGAGTGTACCTATTCAGTTTTGGCTGATTGCTGTTTGAACTCCCCCTGCTTGTAAGTACATTAGGGAGTATATATTTCAAAAAAACATTGCACAGCATTGTTAAGCACTCTGCATGTATTTTTCCTGTTGAAATGTTTGAAGTTACAAGCCACATATGAGTTTCTAATTTCTTTCCATTTTTAATATGCCCCATTGGAAAATGTCAGTGCATCCACACATTGCACTTGTAGTGCCATTCCAAACCTCTGCAACATTTGCATTAAGTAAAGGAGAGTCAGAGGCTGGAACAAACATCTCCAGAGCTGAATGCTTGTGTGAAATACCCTTAATCTTCTCTGTTCTTTCTAAGATCTACAAAACTTCTTTCACCATGCTGGTCCTCAGTCCTGACTCGTTTCTCTTCTTATATTGGCCAAAGCGGACTCTCCAGATTTGAAGTTTCAGAAGATTCCTGTATTGGAGACCTATGTGAAGGGTTTCACAGTTGGATCTAAGCTGACTTGTACTGATTCCCTCCAGCTGTCTAGTCATCTGGAGAGGGAGAAATATCAAAGGTTTCCCCATGCATGTCGAAAGGTATCTTTTCCTTCTTCTGAGGACAGGCCCTAGTACCCAGTAGTGCTTCCATTCTTGGGACTATTTCAGGGGAAACGTCTTCCTTAAGCCCTCTAATCCCACTCAGCCTGGGTTGCCTTCTGTCTTTAAGGGAGGGCAGAGTATTTGTGGTGCTGTCTGGTGGAGTTATACCTCCAAAGAGCTTTGCCAATCTCATCATTTTGAATTATAAATGTGATCTGGGGCTTAATGCCATGCACATGTTCAATTCCTCCTCACACCCTGCACTCAAACTGCTGCCATTTTTGCAGCATGCTCAAATACAGCAGGCACACCCTCAGGCCACTCTCCGTGCTGCCACCAGAGAAGAATCTTTAGACAGACAGAAAAAGAATGAATATTGGAATACAATATCAGAGAACCCCTATTAGATCTCATGTGTGCCCGCATCATGATTTTTTTCTTTGAATGAGAGCCATCAGACTTCAAATCTGGAGTATAACACAACAATTGAGAGCTTCTAGGTCTTGAAGACTACAGCACCTCTCTCCAGTAATCATATAAGCCATCATAAGGGCTTCCTTCCTGTGATCTGATCCTTTCATTCACTATTGCTTTTGCTATTATTTATTTGCTATATTGTTTGCTATCAGGTTTTACTGTTGCTATTTTGCTTTTATTTTAAATTGTCTAAGAACCATTGAGACAACTGCACTATTTCAGGTCAATACAGCTACCAAAACCCAAAACAGTTGAAGAAATAGCCTTCATAGTCAAGAGATCCTGCTGTGGAAGTTTACTGCAGGAGGTTAGAATTAAGTGGAGACTGGCCACCTTTAGAACATGTTGCAAGACTTCTCTTTCAACATTTGGACGTATGAAAATTCAAGTGCATGGAGCATGAGAACAGAGGTGGCTGACAGACAACTGGCTATTGATATTTCAGCCAAGGCCTGTTCCTGCAGCAAGCGAAGAAGAGCAAAAGACACTATGAAGCATATTAGGCACTGTCCTTCCATCCTGAAAGACACTGAAAGGCTACAGAGGTGGATGAAGAAAGCTCTAGAGCAGATAAATGGAGTAGCGACTTAGCTTGAATTGGCTTTAACGAGTGAGTTTGGTACTTCTTTCCTTCCTTACGAGTAAAATTAAAAAAGCCTTCACTTTTTCTTGATACACAATTATGTTTCCTTACTAAACCCCAAATGAGAGATTGCAAGCTTTCCCTGATGGATGCCTATAAACTCACAAAACCCCAGATGATGAAGATCTCTTTCTGAACCACTCTGATAACCATTTCTTCACCCACAAAGAGCATCGAAGTCACCCTGTTTCAGCAGAGAGCCATCTGCATACGTAGGGTTGCCACATACTCCTGGCTGTGTGAAGCACATCCAGCAATTCTTTCCAGCACATCATCCATGCGTGCACTGTAAGTTTGATGTGTGCATGACGCACTGGATGATTTTCTGTACAGAACATATGTAGTAATGCTGGCTCTTCCAGAAACATTGTATTTATTACGTATCTACCATGGAAGCAGTCAATGCTCACACATTAGAAATGAATGATAATTCCTGATGTTCAACAGCTTGGTCTGAGCTACTGCTACTGCTATGACTAGCTAGAGATGCTTCCCAAAGTCCTAGGTGTATATAGAATCATAGAATGGTTTGGGTTGGAAGCGACCTTCAAGATCATCTAGTTCCAACCCTCCTGCCACGGGCAGGGACACCTTCCACTACATCGGGTTGCTCAAAGCTTCATCCAGTACCTTCAGGGATGGGGCATCCACACCTCCTCTGGGTAACCTGTTCCAGTATTTCATCACCCTATTATAAAAAAATTTATTCCTTAGAACTAATAAAAACCTACTCTCTTTAATTTTAAAGCCACTGTCCCTTGTCCTATTACTACATGCCCTTGTAAAAAGTCCCTCTCCAGCTTTCTTGTAGGCCTCCTTTAGGTACTGAAAGACTGCTATAAGATGTCCCCAGAGCCTTCCCTTCATCAGGCTGAACAATCCCAACTCTATAGAAGCTGGTCTCTTTACACTTGGATGCCGTCCTGGGGGGAAAATAAAAAAAAGAAATATGTGAGGAAACCTGGATTTCTCTACCTTCTCAATTTGAGCTAAAACCCTGATTCCACAAGAAACAGTGACAGAGCTCCCAACACCTTTGGTAAAGCCAGAATTTGACCTCTGGCATTTACTTGTTCATTCTCATCTCTTAGCTTTAGACTATGCTTAAAGCACATAGAGTTGGATCAAGCAAAACTGAAAGGGACAAGGCTGATGGGACAGCAAGAATGAGAATTTCCTGGTTGGTCATCCACACGCACTAGAACAAAGCAGCCTGGTTGGAAGCTCGCATGCCACTGCAGCATGCTTCAAAAGCTCGCAGAAATGTCACAAATGTAGGATGATAGAATCATAGAATCATAGATTCATAGAATGGTCAGAGTTGGAAGGGACCTCAAAGATCATCTAGTTCCAACTCCCCTGCCATGTGCAGGGACACCCTCCACTACATCAGGTTGCTCAAAGCCTCATCCAGCCTGGCCTTGAACACTTGCAGGGATGGGACATCTACAACTTCTCTGGGCAACCTGTTCCAGTGCCTCACCACCCTCAGAGTGAAAAATTTCTTCCTTATATCTAATCTAAATCTACCGTCTTTCAGTTTAAAACTGAGTGCAACAGATGCTAACACCTCCATTTAATTCTTTTTCTGTAATTTGAAAGGGTCATGGATGATAAGGCCAGAAAAAGTTGTTTTATCCACAAGTCCCATGTTCTTCTGCATAACACCAGATACAGAGCTCCAAATTCAGCCCTGACATAAGTGGCTGACGTAACTGGGTTAGTACCGTGGCTTCTACAAATACATTGGTGATTTCTTGTTACCACAGCAAAAGGATGGTAAGACAAAACCAGGGGTGTGGTGGCGGTGTGGGTTAAGAAACCTCACTGTATGTCCAAAGACACGTGACAATCCTGACTACAGATTGGCAACCAAGGCCACCGCCAGTCATCCCTGCTCTGAATCTGTTCCTACGCATCTGGATTTAGAAATCAAAGATAGTGGTATGGAATGCTAGTCATCCTAGTGCCCTGTTGGCCACAGAAAATAAGGTTCTTTATCCAGCCTGGCCTGTCAAGACAACTTGTCTCAGATGGGTCCTGGATACTGGATAGGAGAAATGGATTTCCAACATTTCCAAAGTGCCTTAAATGTCAGATACATGATAAGCTACAACCGCATCATAGAAGATCATCAATGCAAAACTCTCTTTACTGCTGTGTCATCAAAGAGTTTTGGCTGTTCTCAAACTCAAAGTATTTATATTTATGTCCTGAAATAAACAAGAAAATATTTTTTAAAGAAAAGGTATGTGTATTTTATTAGCTAAATATAAGCTTTATCATCTCCTTATGATTCTGGCACTGATTCATTCTTCCTTTGCTCCATGAGTATATAATATTGAGTATATTACTTTCCTGCAAATGCCTGGAAAAGGAGGAGTTAATGCATCATGGAAAATAACTTTGTGTGGAAGACATTTATTTTATGAATCTGGCTCTAAGACTCTCTTTCTAGTTTTAAAATCACTATCACAGCCAGATTGTGCATCAAAAAGATTCCACTTAGCAGAATATATGATCTCCAAAATGAATCTCTGTTAGATTGTTCATACAGAGTGCTTTCAAAAATAACTTCTCACAGATGGAAAGCTATAAAAATGGTGTTCTGCTATCTTGTAGTTTGAACCACAATCTCAGAACATATGAAATATTGATATTGATTCAAGCTGTACCTGGTTCCCCTTGAATGAATTCTTCCAAGTTCTTGACCTCTGTTCTAGTGCTGTTTCATTTTAGGCTGGAATCCAATGAAAAAAAAAAACAAACAAAACAAAACAACAACAAAAAACAAATTTCAACCTTTTGTCCATGAACAGAGACAAATCAAGAAAGACATACTGTTTTCTAACCAACCTATTTGATATTATATGCTACCTTTGAAAAGAAGCATTATAATAAAGTATAATGACATGAATGGTCACACACATGAACATTTACTTGGTGTGAAGTGTTTTCACTGCTCTCCCTGGAGAATACATATGTCTTGACAAAGAGAGATGGCATAGAAAGCACTGCTGACATTTTTAGGTGATGGAATAATGAAAATAAATGTTTATCACTGCTGGCTTTTTCTGGAGAAGATTCTCTACTGACACTACCATTCTCAGTGAAAAATGCAGACATCATCAGTAGAGAAGTCTATCTGTGAATGGGGAATTTTACTCTTGGAGTCTCTCTCTTCATGCACCAGTTCAGTCCTGGTACAGTTTTCAGAGCGTACTGCAAGGATGCTTTCAAGCACATTGCCTTTAAATCACTACTGAGGCCACACCAAAAGTACCAGTAGAACTATTTCCTGGAAAGTTTTCAGTGTTCTCTCCAGGTGTTCTTAACTTTCTTAATAACAGTTACTCATAGTGTCAAGGTCCCATTAGTTACCAGATGGATCATTTAACCACCCACAGAAAGCATCCAGCACTGACCTCTATGATCTGTGTTTCCCAATGAGAGTCTGCTGCCTCGTGCCTTTTGATCCTGAGCTGCAGTATGATTGTGACTTGTTGCAAACAACAGCACAAACACCGACACCTAGCACCTCAAAGTCCACTCTTAAGCTAAAAGAGACCCGGGAGACACAGCTGCAGAAGGAGAGCATCAGTGGTCAGAAACTGCTTCTCTCTACTAGAGACCTTACATGGGATCATTATATTCTGCTCTTTTTTTTTTTCCCCCTTTCTTTTTTAATAAATAGCTCGTATGGAGAAACTTGTCCCAGGCAAGCTCTTGTTTAGTTCAGCTCAGTACAGCAGACCATTTACAGGTATATTACTTTTATTTTCCATAGCTTTCTTTTCTACATATTTATTATCCCTCACCTAATAAATCTTTTATCAAGTTATACGTAAAGCTTGGATTGATTTAGAAAAAGGTCTGTGGCAGGTTTTACAGCTGAACATCTCAAAAGTGCTATTTTATCACTACTGGATTTTCCATATAACTGCTAATGGCTGGTCCCTTTCTGCAGCCAGCAGCTAGCTGAAGCATGCTCTTTGAGGGCACCTCAACTGCTTCTCCCAGTACAGCCACTCCTTGCCTAGTTCAGGACTCAGCAGCTTGAACAATCCTCATAAAACTTGATGCTAAAACTGGTGTTAAAGGCTGTTCTTCAGGAAGCATTTGTTTGATAGATGATGCTCCTGCAGCTCCCCACAACAGCATCAGCAGAGGCGGGAGTTGCATATCCGTGTAGCTCAGGTTGGGCTGAGGGCCATTAGAAGCAAGAGCAGAGCTGGCCACCCTTCTTTCCTTGCAGGAGGTGGTTGTGAGAGCCGACAGGAGGCACCAGACCCCCTCCCTATGGAACAGCCTACCCCTCTGCTGTGAGCAAGCCCGGGGCACTCCTCTTACATAAAGTTCAGTGTCTAAAACCAAACAGGTTAGTGTTTTCAAGGCAAGGAGCTGAGGAGCTGTTCGAATGTGTGATGGGTCTCAGCCCGCAGATCCACCAGAAGTCATACGCTACTCTGAAAGAGCCTGGAAATTGTAACTGAGACAGGCAATCTCCTGCTGCCAGATGGTTTACATTGGTGGTGAAGGGCGTGTTCCCAGAAAAATTAGAAAGGGAGATGTGGGCAGAAAAAGGTTGACTACTGCTGGATGAGAGGTACACTTGAAACATCATGCGAGGTGTGAAGTCAAACTTCCCCAACGCTCAGAGGTGCTCAGCGCTCGAACACTGTTCTGTAAGCTGCACTCGGACAGCCTCGCACTGCAGATGAGAGGTAACACATTTTTAAAAGCTTACTGAAAAAGAATTAGGCTCTCACAGGAGTTCAGTGAGATTTGGCTCCTTTAGATCTACATTAACATCTTTCCTGTGTGTCCAGACAGACATCACTGATGCATCACAGCTTTCAACTTGAGGGGAAGCTGAATGCCCTCTGCTACAGCTTGCCCAGGGACTGCAGGAAAACCTAAACCCCAGTTCTTGTGCTCTGCCACACAGCCATGGGGTCATGCTGGAGAACCATGCACAGTGCATGGGTGCTCAAGCTGGTCAGAATCCACTTGCTGCCTTTTAAGACCATGTAAAAAGGGGAAAAGAGAGACAAGGCAAAACAAAAAAGAAGGTCAAGTGCAATGATTCACTACTTTTTCTTTTTTTTCCTCCTGTGGAAATACAAGGGGAAAGGTAGGAACAATGGGCAGGGAACATTCAGTCTTGGGTCCTTATTCACTTCATTTGTTTTTTATATTACTATTTGCTTCAACAAAACACCTCTTGTCATGCTAGTGCACCTTCACATCGTAGATTTGTTGCTTTGTCTGAGCAAGCAAGCGAGCAGCCTTCAGGACTGATGGTCCAGGTTTGCTCCACTGAACCTCAGGAACCACAAGCCTGAGCTAAGAACATACTTCCCTGTAGGCAGTGGAGAATAAAAGATCTCTTCAGAGGTGATTCAGATCTCAGATGGGTTGACTTGCCCCCTGGAGACACCTCACTCGATTTCCTGAGGCTGCACAGAGAACAACAGAATAATGTGTGTCAGCGCCCAAAGTTGGCGTTTTTTCCCCAGTGGTTTTCATTGGACACTGCCCTAACATGACTCTGTCTTTCAAAATGCTGAATGAAACCTATGATGCAGCTTTCTCAACAGGGGAGGCATTGAACTGGAAACAGGGAGAAAACTCACAACCAGGAAGGCAGTGCCAACTACCTGCCAAGATCACGTCAGGACCACCAAACAGGGAGAAAGGAGGAGGAGAGAGGGAAGGAGAGGGAAATCCAGGGTGACTCTTCTGTGGCCAGTCAATGCTCAGCGGTCTGGAGGGCCTGGAAAATTAGGAAAAACATCTCCTCACTCTCCCCGGATGCCTGCAGCTGCCAAGGCTATGACCTGCTCTGGCATTGTGGAGGGAGCTGGGGGCATGCCCTGGGAGCCCAGAGCGGCTTTCGGCTCCCCAAGGCTGCAAGCTTACATCCACTTGGCCAGAAGAGGATGTGAAATCCAGCCTCACCGAGCTGTCTGGAAACAGAGCTGTCTGGAAAAGTGTTAAGGAAGGGCCTTAAAACCTGTCCACTGCAGCAGGTTTAGATTAAAACAGGTATGTTGCAGGCAAGCCCAAACCCACTCAGATGGCTGGAGCCCCCGGCTCCCGCCCAGCTTGCACGGATTACGTGCCTTGCACCGACTGACTTCATGCTAAAACCCAAACCCACTGCTGCTGGACTCCCATCTCCACCATAGATCCCACCAGGGCTCCTTTTAGCAGGTGGTAGCCATTTGGTCTGCAAAGCATGATCTGTGTTGAGAGTGCTAATCGACGGATGATACAGAGCCATAGATAGTCCAACTTTTTTCTGATTGCACACGGCGAGAGCATCGGTGTGCCCAGTTGACGTAGTGGTAGCGCTTGCAGAGAACCTCTTCCCACCCACAAATTAAAAATTGCCCCGTGTAGACACTTCCACACACTCTTGTGAACACTTTGCTTTTGTTCTTTCTTGTTTTGTTTCCCTTAATCTAAAAGAAGTTACTCAAACTGAGAACATATTGTTGCTCTTTGTGCGTGGAAAAACATAACATAGCAACTTGTCTTAGCTTTCTAATAGTTTCACGATGTGCTTTTAAACAATGTCAAACTTGTTCAAGACTTGTGACATTTGAAGTTGGCAAGTAAATCAATGTTTTTTTTTTTTTCAAAAGCGAAACATTTTGGAAATAAAATGGTTGCATTTATTTCAAAGGAAAATATTCATCCCTGTTTTTTCTGTTTTCTTTTTTTTTATTTTTAAAGTGCTGTGTATGCAGGATTATTTTTATTTTGTATGTATGTTGCAGTGCTCAACATTTTAATTGCCACTTCCTCAATAAAACTATTGGAAATCTTCCATCTTGCCATTAGCACTTACAAAATAACTGTTAACAATATGTTATCCAGACACAGAAACTTTATAATTAACATTGGACTAGTCTTCAAAGTCTAGTGACTAAAATACATCCTATAAAATTACTGGACTTCATTCAATGCTATTCTGCTGTTTTAATGTTCAATAAATGTGTTGAGGGGAGATATTTGGCAACATACGTTAGTCTCTCTGGCAGAGAGAGTGACTACAATGGGGTTTGCTCTCCGCTGTATGGCAAGAGCACCAAGGCTCTGCTGGGCTGCAGCGCAAACACTGAAAGGTTGCTGCTGGTGTGAAATAACGTAGCTCCCAGACGCACTGCTGTGCAATCCTTCAATGCGACGCTCCTCCCTTGTCAGCCGGCAAGGAATTGGACAGTTTTCACATAAGCAATAAAACACAACAGGCAGTGTATTTCTGGACCGTTACAGCACAACTGGGGTAGTGTCAGAAGTCAGAAGGCTGAAGGCCAAGCGTCTCAAAGACAGGAGAAATACAAGATCGGCTCCGAAGCATCGTAATGCTATCCCAAAATGGAATTTCTACAGTACATTAAATAAGGAGGAACACTTAGACCTGTGCCTTTAACACAGACATGGACATGACATCATTGGCAGCTAATTAAAACTTATTCCAGCCAGAATTGTGCTGCAGCCATAGCAGGCCATTCCACTGGTAAAGAGTTTGGAGGACAGGATGAAAAAGATTGGAATGCACTTTCTTTGGATTAAAATACAAGAAAGGTATCATAATGATTAAAAAAAAAAAAAAAGTTTAGCAGCATCAAGGTCACTTAAAGCAGTATCTCCAAATAATCTGGCTGTGCAAAGCCCTTTCCCCATGGGAAACATCTGAAAAAACTCCCTCTGCCTAGTTTTTGAGACAAACAAGACTAATGGACTAACAGACGCGTATAAAGTCCTGGAATTTATTTTAAATGGGGTATAGCTATGGGCTGAGCCAATAGTATCATTATGTTTAACGCTCTAGATGCTCATAGGGAGAAGCAGCCACTGCCCCAGTACACTTTCAGTCCTTTATAAATACGAAATACTTCACATGCCAGGTGCTTTCTCTACCAGGAGCTGCCATAGGCAAGAGTCAGGATGCCCAGGGCTCCCACCTAGCAAGAAAAGTTGAGCAAGTCAAAAGCAAAATCCCTGACCTTGAAGTTACGGGACTCTGTGGGGCACTGAGGAAAGGGGCACTGGAGCGGTGTGGGGGAGCCATGCACACCTCACCCAGCCCTGCAGTTTCTGGCTTAGGTCAATCCAAATGTATAAAGAGAAAAATGCATAAATATGCAGTATAAATATAATAGAGTTTTGCTGTATCCAAAAAACAGAAAGCACTGATTTTCCAGATCACTTTACTAACTCTGCATGTAGGTAGCAGGCAACACGAAGGATATAATCCAGCATCTGCAGCAGACTTTCCTTCAGAAAAGAAGCCTTAGTAGAAACTATTTTCTTATACTCTCCCTATTCTCTGCTCACAGGTCATATGGTGAGGCCACAGGTCAGAATAAGGGCTTCAGTGGAAGAAGAGCACCAGGGAAGGGCTTTCATCTTTTGTGCTCATTGAGCACAGGAACATTTCCTTTCTGTCAACAATTCAGACACCCGGTCAGACCAGTTATTTTCAAATTGTTTGTCATTGTCTCAGCAGGTTTGGTCTCTTTGCAAAATGTAATTTTTCAGATCTGTCACAAGCAGGAACAGACATTGAGCCAGTGGCTGAGTTGGTGAGGGGAGGTGTTTGGGCTCAAAAACATCTACTAGGACACAGTGCAAGCTTGTATCATCTGGATATTTCTCTGCATCAAGTCAGTGGGCTTGTTCTGTTCAGCAATCTGCTAATATTTTAATCTAATAATACACTTGCGAAATTAAGTTACAGAGCATTGTGAGAGTGGCTGAGTTGTGCTAGTATAACATCACTATGTCATGACAGGTCTCAGATGAAAAACGCTGAAAACTTTTTAAGGAAAAAAATCCTTTCTTGATTCACTGTCAAGAATTCAGGAGGAAGAGAGTCAAAGGATTTTGGAGGACATCTTTCTTGTGTACTTTTTTGCCATCATCAGTCACATTATCCAATCATAAGATCAGAGAAAAGGGATCTATAAGGGACACTAAGAAGTTACCTAGTTGATTCATCTCTGCCATGGTAGGGCATATAACTATATGTACATTATTTCTACCATTTGATTTTCTAACCTGTTCTTGGATACCTTTGATAATTTATTTCAATGCTTGTTTATTTATTACAATAGAAACAATATTCTGACTGTTCTGGTACCTAAGATTGTTTTTGCTTGTTTAAATTATCTCCTTTTTTACACACAAAGGGCAGAGGAGTTTTTTTTTATTCTTCTTGCCACTACTCTTGTGTGTCTGAAGGCTATTATCACAATTCCTTTTTATTATTCTGCATACTAAACAATCTAAATTCCTTCAGCCATTACTTGTAAGATGTAATTTTAAACCTTTGACCACGGTCAGTGCTCTCCTTTGGTCTCCATCCACCATGTCCTTTTGATGTGCAACAGCCAGGGATTACCCACACTGAATAGAAGGAACATGTCTTCAGTCTTACAGGTGATATCCCTATACAACTGGCTTCTTCAGAGCTCCGAGATTGGGAGGCAAAGAGAAGAAATGTGAATCTTTCATACTGCAACTGGGGTAGACTCTTTTTTAAGACAAAACACTTATGTAATCATTATTCAATAAAACCATTTTCATCTCAAAGTTCATTTATTTTCATGAACATTTGTTTGAATACTCACAGAAGGTGAATGCAGCTGAGGACACAAAGGCAGCTGTAACAAATTTGGACAAATATTCCTAAATTAAGTGTAAGTGCAGTCTCATATTATGAGTTAATAGAGATACTCTTCCTTAGTACAACACAAGATAAAAAATTATTCTGCAGGTTTGATAAGAATAATGGTAAATACTCATTAAACTGGTAATAGATGTACATCATGTTGCACTTGTAATGATTTGAGAAAAATGAGGCAATAGTTATTAAGAAAACATAGTATCCCTTATGCTCTAACTACTCTAAATGGAGGGGAAAAAAAAAAAAGACCCAACAAAAAAAAAGCTCTTATCCACACAACTTGTCCTCAAGACACGCGTCTATCTTGGACCTGAAAAAGGCTTTTTGACCCAAACACTTGTCTCTTTTTTTCAACTATATTAGTCGCCCTAATAAAAGAGGCTGCCTCTGTCCATAAATCTTGTTTCTCTGGTGGTTATCACTGTAATATTTGCTGCCATAAGCCTCTAGGAGTTCACAGATCGACCACTCTCAAAAAGACAAAAAGGTCAGATGAAGCCCTATCCTGCTGCAGGGCCATATTCCTGTGCAAAACAGCGGTGTCAGGGATAAAAAGCCACGTTAGCTTCAGAGAAGCTGACAGGTCAGTGCAGCAGGTCGCAGTGCCACGAAGAAATGCGACCTTGCATTCCAAAGCCACGTGGCCACCAGAGCTCAGCGCTGCACCTGTGCAGTTGGTTACACCAGTGCTGGTTTTGGAGGACTCTCCCTGTGCTGCCTCTTGCTCCATTGCAAGCTACAGCCATGTCCCAAAATGCTGGTGAGACTTCAGGTCCTTGAGTGCATTGGAAAAACACGATCTCTGTTCACAAGCAGGGGAAAATCACCAAGTGATTTGTTACAAATTATTCGCCATGCTCTAAGAATAACCAACTTATTCCATTTAAAAAGAGGGCAGAGAGGTTCTCTGCAAGCACGTGAGCATTTTTCCCCAAGGAAAATTTCATAATGGTTAATATAAGCAGAACTACAGTAGTGCATATGGTTAACAGCTGCTTTAACATGATATGGCATAACAACTGTCTGGAAATCATTAGCCTAAATTTTCTTTAGTATTTAGATAATTAACCAACAGACAGACCTATTTCAGCTTATCAGATAATACATAAATATATACTTTTTCTGTGTTATTTACAGTACATATAGTCCTGTTTCTCAAAATATTACATTAAATTATTGCTGAGAGGATGAAAAAAAAATCATAGGTCTCAATAGATATTTAACAGAAATTTAGATCTTTCCAAAACACTGAAACATTCATGGGTTCCAAGGAAGACTTTCCTTTAAGGAAATTAAAACATAAAACTCTATTACTGTTAAGATTGCAAAGAGACTAACAAGAGCCTGGAATATAAATATTTATATATATAAAAATATTGTTAAATATATTAAACCATAAAGCAGATTTCTCAGGGACTTTGATAATGTAGATCACCTTTCAATACAAAGATTTTGTAGCAGGCCTTTATTGCTCTTCACAACTGCCACCTTCCCCTTCTTTTATCTGCCCATAATAATTTTGCTGGAAGTACCGCTATTCTTTATCTTAAACAGTGATATCAGGAAAAGTTTTAGCTCTTGTAATATTGAGCAGAGTTAAAATTGAAGAGAAGGAGAGATCAACACCACATATGGAAGGCAAAATAATCTTCCTGACTTTGTATTGATCTACAGAAAGCTAGAAGTCATTGGCATGAAAATGTACAGAAACATGTACAGAGTCAAGCAATTAGAGGAGAGCAGCTTGAAAAACAGAATAGTTTAACCAGCCAACAACTCTATAATTTGTTAACATTCCTGGTCCAGAGGTTTTGTTACATATTCTAACATTAGTCATTCTGCAGAAGAATTAAATGATAATAATAATACACTTCCAAAAGCTTCTTTAGGAAGTAAATATGGTCAAAGGGACGACCTAAAATTTAGACTGTGCATAAGTAGCAGAAATAAATACTTAAAAATTTAAGAGCTGAATTCTTGTCAATTTCCCATGAGTCCAGGTAGTAGGGAAGGATGGAATAATGATGTAAAGTTTTCCTTTGTTCTTCCCAGGGTGTTTGCATGTGTGTGTTTGTGCACCTGTCCTTCCTTGAGGACAGCTCAGAATTCATGTTTAATACCCGTAGAAAGCTAAACTTGTCCACTCATGCAAGTGCATCCATGTTCCTTCGAGTGGGGCAGTGAAATGCTCTTAATAGTTTGGTTATAATGAAGCTTTGAGAGTGGGGAGGGAGGAGGGACATGACTAAAATACAAGTGGTTACTCAGCTGCTTGAGAATAACCCAGAGAGTAGTATGACCCAAATGACTTTTCTTTTGGGTGCCACTAAATGCAGCCTCCGCAGAACATAGCTTATTTTCCCCTTTTGGACCTCGTACGTACCAAAGCCTATATTTCTTTACAGCATACATCTGAAAACACAGTCGCAAATGCTAAAACTGCAATGGCCTTTGAAGCACAGGTGTGTTCTTGCTTGATAAAGACAGATTCCTTTTCTACAGTAGCCATTTAGTAGGAAATATGTGTACTGCGCTGCTGCCTGAATCTGATATACCGCGCTTCTGTTAATACACAACATCGTAGAAGCCAGAGACAAAACACTTATTAAACATCAGTAGCTTTTCCACAAACTCGCCACCACTATTAATTAACTGCCTGTTAATGAGTGCAGCATGCTTTTCAAAGTCCAAATCTGATGATTTGGATGGAGTTCAACAATAATCCCACCACACTGATGGGCTTTGACAAACTACCAAAATGCCTATTTGCGGTCTTCATGGGACAGTAAAGATATCTGGTGATATTGCCACATGTATATGACTTCTGTATGATTCGTGGTCCAACATGAGGAATGACTGCAATTCTTATAAGGTTGTGGAGTAGACACATCCAATTGCTCTTTGTCAATGGAAGTTGTCACAACACAGATCAAGAGCTCATTTAACAGCTAAATTTTGGGAATAGATACAGTATTGAATCTGCTCCTAGTTTCACTTCCATGAGAGACAAAGGACTGAAAAATTCACATTTCCTCAGAAATGTCATGAGTTGAGCTATTTCTCCTAGATCTCCGTGTAGCAGAGAATGCTTGTGGGCTGACAGTCTTGCACAATGTTTAATACTTGGCACTTAAATCTCAGGAGAACAGTTAATTGCATTTTGTCTTCTTCAAGTTTGACCCAGAACCCTGCTAAAGGCAGAAAAAAAGTCACCCTGTGGCTGAGAAGGGACTCTTTGAGGTGCAAGTGTGGAAGTCCCACCATCTTCCAGCTGAGCATTCCCCTCCTTGCAGAGAGCAGTTGGATACTTTTGACGTACCTACCACAAACTGCTGTACACCAACACATTTCAATGACAGCATCTGAGCCAGATTCCCAGTCTCCCGGAGATGTTTACAGGAATGTGATGTGAACTCTCAGATGTGTTACTACTTCTACCACCTTTGTGCAAATGTAGGTGTACAGCCATTCACGTACAACAGGTCGCTGGAGAAAACAAGCACGGAGGGGTCTTGTAAGCATGGGTGAAAAGTAATTATTATTAAGGGAAAAGGGTTTTTACCTCACTTGCCCTCTTTTGCTCTTATAGGACAATAGCTAGAGTAAATCTGCACAACAATAGAGTCAGATTTCTAATCACAAACTAATGTCTCCATTCTCAGCACATCGGATGGGGGAAAAAAATTCCGTTCCCTTTCCCGTTGTTGGCCTCTGACCAAGTTCCATGTGGGTCTAATACTGCAATCTTCATTCAAATAAGAAGAGATTTATCAAAGTGAGGATCGGGACTTTTGTCTATAAAATCAGCTGGTTCCTGTTAGAAGATTCATTCAATCATGATGACATTTGTGATATCTCCACCAAAATCAGCAGAACTCATTCCTTTTGCTTTGCAAGATTCGTCTCATTGTATCTTATCAAAGCCTTTTTGTTACTCAGACCAGTGACTGTAAAGAATTATCAGAAAAAAAAATCTGGAACTGCTTAAGACTACTGATTTCATGAGGGGGATGGGACAAGTACATCAAAATCGCTTTCCAAAGTAATAGCATTTGAATCCTGAAACAAATGTAATACAATAAAATTGTCTCCAATATTGCAATAAATTTAATGAGCCTCAGAGCAATTCAGTCACAATAATAAAACACAGAATCGTGCAAATAACACGAATAGTAACAGACAAACTCTAAGAAAAAATGTTGCATCTATCTGACAATAATAATGGTAAGAAGATGAGAAATTAAATCAAATCAGAAAACGAACTTTCAATGGAAAGCTTACTATCCAAGCTTTCTATCATTTAAAATATGTAAAATAAAAGTAGGAAGAGAATGTTAAGTATCCTACCATACTATTCATATTTTGATTTTTTTTTTTCAGTTTTATATCTTCCATCTTTGCTTTCAATATTTAGGCAAAGCTTCCTGGGAATGTTCTTCACAGTTAGCTTCCTATTTATCATTTCTCTTCTGTTATCCAGTTCTAGGAGGTAAAAAATAACAGTAAAAGAAAAAGAATGGGTCAGTGAAAGAGAGAGGAAAATTATCTAGCTTTACTCCCATTTTCTATAATATTATAGATATCTTTCATTTGTGAAAAATGGGAAATAACACATTATTGTTCCTAGATGCTGTTAAAGCTTGAATCTACCAGTCTACATTCAAAAAGTGCCAGCAACGTCTTTGAAAGGGCTGCTGTCAAAAACAAATGAAGTCTACACTTCAAAAAACAGTTTGTATCCTAAAACTTATTTCAAGAAAAGGGAGAACATTACTCCCCATCTTTACGGGTTTCTGAAGACACATTTAATCCATGAGCTAATAGATTTATTTTGGCAGAAGAGTTGTCCTTTTTCTCCTTCTCTTTTTTCTTTTTTTTTTTTTTTCCATGAAAGAAGCAGGCTATCAGGATAGCTTTTTAAAATGTGAAGATCTGCTTAATAAACTCCTTGGAGAGTAGTTGGGACACAGATGTTTCTTATAATTATTGGTTACAGCTTAAGATAAAACAATGATGGCAAATTAGAAGTTTGAATTTTATATATTTAATAAATCTCTTTTCTGTTGATGATCTTCTCCAGCAGTATGCAACAAAGGTATTACTGTAAAGTATGCATTAAATGTACTACACATACATAGTCAGATAGTTGGATGACATATAACTAATGCAATTATTTGCGTTCTTCTTCCATGGGGGAGACATTTTCTTCTGCAATGTAGAGCATTCGACCAGTTAGTATCCCAAAGTTCATCTGAAATGAGCAAGGATGTTTCTTTTTTTTCACAGCAAATACATAAAACTTTCCCTGTGGCTGTTTTCCCATAGTGCACAGCAGTAAAGCTTGTGTCTCTCAGCCCTCTCGCTGCAGAAATAGGGCAGCGCTCGCTTGCTGTCGACCAGCACCATCTGCCCCGTTAGACCCTGACCTTTGGAAATAAGTCTTCAGTATTAGCCATCCTGCTGGTGCTTAGGGATCTCTATTAGTGATCAGGATCTGGCTCTTCCAAGCACTTCACACACATAAGAACAAATTTTTTGCTGCCCTGAAGAGTTCACAGGCTCGAGAAAGTTATTTTCTCCTCCACCAGCCAGCAGTGGCCAGTGCAAGATCCTCAGCAAAGGCAGGCAGGCATCTCCCAGCTATGAGCAAGGGCATGCAGCCTTTGGTTCCCGTCCAGGCTGTATTCTTAACTGCTGCCCACAGATAAGTCACGTTTTCTCCATTTTCACCGTGTCAAAGCTCTCTAGCTGTTTCTCCCTGGTTTTCCTTTTTTTTTTTTTTTCCTTATTCCCTTTCAGACCCATCGCTCTAACCCCACAGAACTTTGTTAAGCTATTAGAGTTTTAAATTTAGTTCTGGTAGAAGTCAGAGGGTAGGTTTCTACAACTATCTCCAGTGATGTAAGGCTAACCTTGGGGTCTGTGCTTCCAGCCAAGCCGGGTGCTCAGCAGAGGAAAACTAAGCCCACCAATTTTACCATGCCCTCAGGTTTTGCCTGCTGAGCTGCAAGCAAAGTCTCTCTGGGCTACCTGGGGGTGACAAAAAGCAAATTCAGCATGATCAGTTCTTTAGAATCATAGAATGGTTTGCGTTGGAAGGGACCTCAAAGATCATCTAGTTCCAAATCCCCCACCATGGGCAGGGACACCTGCCACTAGACCAGGTTGCCCAAAGCCTCATCCAACCTGGCCTTGAAGACTTCCAAGGAGGGCATTCACAACTCCTCTGGGCAACCTGTTCCAGTGCATCACCATCCTCAGAGTCAAGAATTTCTTCCTTCTATCTAATTTAAATCTGCTCTCTTTCAGTTTAAAGCCATTGCCCCTTGTCCTGTCACTACACACCCTTGTAAAAAGTCCCTCTCCAGCTTTCCTGTAGGCCCCCTTTAGGTACTGGAAGGCTGCTATAAGATCACCCCGGAACCTTCTCTTCTCCAGGCTGAACGGCCCCAACTCTCTCAGCCTGTCTTCATAGCAGAGATGCTCCAGCCCTCGGATCATCTTCGTGGCCCTCCTCTGGTCTCGCTCCAGTAGCTCCATGTCCTTTTTGTGTTGGGGACTCCAGAGCTGAACACAGTATTCCAGGTGGGGTCTCACGAGAGCAGAGTAGAGGGGCAGAATCACCTCCCTCGACCTGCTGGCCACACTCCTTTTGATACAGCCCAGGATACGGTTGGCTTTCTGGGCTGCCAGCGCACATTGCCGGCTCATATTGAGCTTCTCATCGACCAGCACTCCCAAGTCCTTTTCCTCAGGGCTGCTCTCGATCCATTCTCCACCCAGCCTGTACTTGTGCTTGGGATTGCCCCAACCCACATGCAGGACCTTGCACTTGGCCTTATTGAACTTCATGAGGTTCTCACAGGCCCACCTCTCCAGCCTGTCAAGGTCCCTCTGGATGGCATCCCTTCCCTCCAGCGTGTCCACAACACCACACAGCTTGGTGTCATCAGCAAACTTGCTGAGGGTGCACTCAATCCCACTGTCCATGTCTCCAACAAAGATGTTAAATAGCACTGGTCCCAGTACCGACCCCTGAGGCACACCACTCGTCACCGGCCTCCACGTGGACATTGAACCCTTGACCACAACTCTTTGAGTGCGATCATCCAGCCAATTCCTTATCCACCGAGTGGTCCATCCATCAAAACCATGTCTTTCCAGTTTAGAGACAAGGATGTCGTGCGGGACAATATCAAATGCTTTGGATAAGTCCAGGTAGATGATGTCAGTTGCTCTTCCCCTATCCATCAATGCTGTAACCTCATCATAGAAGGCCACCAAACTAGTCAGGCAGGATTTGCCCTTAGTGAAGCCATGTTGGCTGTCACCAATCACCTCCTTGTTTTCTATGTGCCTTAGCATAGTCGCCAGGAGGATCTGCTCCATGATCTTGCCAGGCACAGAGGTGAGACTGACTGGCCTGTAGTTCCCTGGGTCTTCTTTTTTCCCCTTTTTAAAGATGGGGGCTATGTTTCCCCTCTTCCAGTCATTGGGAACTTCACCAGATTGCCACAACTTCTGAAATATGATGTATAGTGGCTTAGCAACTTCATCTGCCAGTTCCCTCAGGAGCCGCGGATGCACCTCATCAGGTCCCATGGACTTGTCCACCTTCAGGTTCTTTAGATGGTCTCAGACCTGATCTTCTCCTACAGTGGGCGGTTCTTCATTCGCACAGTCCCTGCCTTTGCCTTCTGTGACTTGGGCTGTGCCGCTGGAGCTCTTGCCAGTGAAGACTGAGTCCACAGTTTGTTTCTTCGTTTAGGTCAAGAATTCAAAAAATTATGTATTTCATTAGCTTTAACATATTTAGTCAAATTTTTAGTATGTTAGCATGAGAAAACTCTAGTTTCTGTGCCAGTTGGTTCACTGCAGAGGCAATTGTCAATCGATACATGCTGTTTATCGCTACTCTCTAAACACTATATGTTATCTGATGTAACATTCTCAAGCACAATTTTAGTCTTAGTGCTACCGTTTTCTACCTGTCCTGGGGTACCTGGAGACTGTCCCTACACTTCACCATTCTGCACGGTGCTCTAGAGGCGCATCATGTTTTGCAGACCCTGTTTCAAATACTTTTAAAAATGACTTTCATGGTTTCTGGACTGAATTCTCTGTTAGTTTAGATTGGCAACCCTGCATTGACTTCAGTGGAAGTCTGGTAATTTACACCAACTGCGAATTTGGATCTTTATTTCTTCTTCTTTTTATTTCTGAGGACAGATTGGTTTATTTTAAAACCTGGCTGCTGACTAGAAATGTGTGAAATAACTATTTTTTTTTTCTGCATAAATATTTTTAAACAGTATTTTCAAGGATTTTGCAATGAGCTACATGAAGCTGGCAAAGCTCTTGCACCCCCTTCATCTTGTGCAAACAGAATTGTGTAAAGAACAGACCTTTGGGACATTAGCATGTCCAAGCAAAAAGAACATTAAAAAGTGACTTTTTTTCCCAAAGACCCTTAGCCTTTCCCCGTCCTGGCCCCTGGAGTGACATTCCACCATCCAGCGGTTTTACCTGATTTATCCTGACCACCCCCACTAGATTTTCTTCATACCCCAGATAGGACCAACTGGCCAGTTCACTGCTTGCGTTTGCCATCACTGCAATGAATAATTAATCTCATTCTGTGAGTCTTTCAGTCTATAAAGCGTACTCCAAATTCAATTAAAATTCTGAGTGTAGGCACAAGGCCAGCTAAAAGTTGTTTTTCCCTTGAATTTAATAGGTTTTGGCCTAGAAAGCTGGTCCTCTGGCCTGGTAGTTTTTCCCACATAAAGGAGGCCTTTCTCTTTCTTCATTATTCAGAATTACCTTGAGATCTTCTTAGCAGTAAGCACTCACTTAGCTATATACCTCCCTAAAATGTTTTTATGCGGTGAAGCCACAGAGCATTTCTAAACATGGACACAAATACTTACGACCACACTGTAGTTTCTGCATCCTTCTGAGCATTGTCTAAGGCCAAAACTCGTAGCCAAGGAATCAAGTTTAAAACCTCGACATGAAAATCAGGGCTTGGTATCTGGTCATTGAAAGAGGAATGAGCCCCTGCTGAGGCTGCAGGGATGCCTTGTCTTCTCAAGAGCTGCCTCTACCCAGCTCTCTGCACATGCCTCAGCATCCTCTCTCCCGTCTAAGGTTTTCCTTCCCTCCTCACCAGGGTTTTAGGGAAGCCAATCCAACTCTGTGCAACATCCAGTCTCACTCCTACTGATGAAGCAATTTGCCTCCTCAGCTTTATCCACTCGTATTCCAGACTCCCAGTTAGCTGCATATTGGTATTGCCAAAGCAAAAAGGTAACAATTTGGGCAACAGCAAGACACAGACATCGCCAGACACCTACATGTATCCCTCCTAAGAACTTAAACTCCTGTTGCTTCCTCACCTCCAAAGGCTGTGGTGGGCACAGTGGTGCAGGGCTGCGTGTGGGTGAGTGAGATCTGCACAGCCTGCTGCAGTCCCAGCCCCAGCACTGAGAGATATCACAGGTCTTTGGGCATTAGGGCGTTGATGGTTCCTCCTGTCCTCTGCTTCATTCGAAGACCTACATGTCTTGCACCATTTCACTCCTCCATCTAACAGCAATAGATGCTGCTTCCTGACTCTTTCCACCTAACCCAGATCTGCTCCCTACCTGTCCCTGCCCCTCAGCCCTGCCTCGCTTCTCATCCCCAGCCCCAAGGGGCTGCTTCCCCGGCTGCTCACTGGTTCCTCACTCTTGTGCTCCCATCTCACACACACACACATATCTTCTTCTGCAGGGATTTCAGCAGCTCTCTGCCCATCCTCCTTCTCCTAGTTCCCCTTGTTCCCAGCCTGGCAGCAGGGGCTGGCCGGGAAGAGGGGTGCAGAGAGCCTGGGGATGTGCGTCCATCTGAGCTGCTCCCTTCTCCTGGAGGTGGAGGGCAAGGCGCAAGGGGCCAGGCAAGGAGAGCTTCCTCCCAAAGGTAGAGCTGAAACGTATAAGCGTGCTGGAGTTCTGCCTTTAGATCTTTCCTGGCTCTGGTCTCACAAAAATCATGTCAGTAAGAAGAGCTGGCAGCACTGCCAGCTCCCCCTCGGGTCCTCAGCCCTGGAAGACCTGCTCCATGCTCGGCCCTCTGGCTTCCAAGCCGCGGCAGAGGTGCACGTGGAGCTTCCCGTGGCTCCCAGCCTTTGCTCTACCCCTCCTATGAATCACAGGTGTTCTGCATTTCCCTCGAAGGACTGAAAGGAGTTTTCAAGAGCTCCAAAATCACTCAAAGTTAATGGGAGCTGGGAGCCTAAAGGGCCCCTGAGGAGCTGCGCTGCCCCAGCGCCGCTCAAGCCCTGGTGCACGCTGGAACTGGTATTCCAAAGTCACAGGATGCTTTTAAAAATGTGTTTCGCTCTCTCACACGAGTAGAAGCCAAGAGCTGGCGAGTTCTGGTCTTGCTTCTGCAATTAAACTGTTCTGAGGCTTTTAGGCAAGTCACAATCCTACTGAGCCTCTTTCACCATCTGTAAAAGGGAGATAACAATATTTAACATCCTTCCAAAGTAAATGTTAGTAAGACTTCAGCAGCTTACGTCTGCGTAGGGTCTTGGAGATACAAGGCACTGGGAGCGCGTTATGTGTTGTCGTTACTAATTGTGAATATCCTTCGCTTTAGTTTGTTGTCAATTATTATTAAAAGTGAGAATTTGTGATCCAATGTAATATTACTCTGAAAAGATTTAGTATCTTTCACAGCCTGTAAATAACTTGGTTGTATTTGTCTGATGCAGAGATGGTAATAGAAAACAGATTTCAAAAGTGGTGCAAAAAGGAATGTGTGGTTATTCTGACAATATAGTTTTCTTAAATTTAAACCTGATAAATCAGCTTCGGGCTCATATTTTCTCTGAGGAGAATATTTTTCAGTGAGGCAACATAAATGAATTCCTTAATTGGAAGATAAACATTGGCACTATGTTTCTACCCTTCTGTTCATTCTAATGAATAAACAGACACATGTTGGGGCTTTAAACGACATTTGGCAAGGCTGTATAGGGAATTTGTTCACAAATTGCAGAAGGAATCTGATGAAAGTCTTCCCATTACCAACATTTCGACCCCAACATTTGAAAAGTGACTCATGCGTCGCAAGGCTAAGAGACATTGGTGTCACAGAGGGCATCGTGAGATATCAACCAAAAACGTTTGTCTTCATTACCATGAAATACCTATCTGAAGCCATTTAAAATTTGGCAAACAAAAGTTAATCGAGCTGCAGTAAAGATATTAGATCAACTGACCCCCTCATAAGAGAAGTCACTCAGGCACAGAAAACCTCTGCTCAGTTTCCTTCTTCTTCTTCCTTTTTTTTTTTTCCTGAGGAACCACAGGACACTAGATACATCCATTTAAGCTCTGCATCTCCAGCATGAATGCTGTTTTTTCCTCCCCCATCCTGCTCATTCCTATGGATTCACACTACCATGGGCTTCCCTCTAGCGGGGACTAGCCCTAAAAATCAACTTAATGTAAACAGTGGAGTAGCTCTTGGCTGTTGTGCCATGAAGAAGTCAGTTTAGGAAATGCAGGAATTTTGTCAGGGATATGGAATTGCTGGTTTGGGTGCTCCTTTTTGACATTTCCATCCCCAGTTGACTGAGCCTCCATTCCCTAACACCGAAGGGTTCCCAGCCCTTCTGGGTCATGGTGCACAAACTGAAGGATTGCTGACATTGTTGTTCTTCTTTTCATAGGAGCAAATAAGCACATGAATATGGGTCACTGATGCAAAGCAGCCAATTTGTCCATGGAAAATGAAGTCTGGACTCTTTCTTCTGTGGCTGAGGTTTCTTTTATCCTCTCAAGCCTCGTAAAGCCACTGTGTAGCTCCAGGTATAGGTATGGTTTTGTGCATTTTTAATATAGCTTCTTAGATCCTTTAGATTAAGATCCATAATATTATTCGATTATACCAGCAGTTTTGGAATGGTCAGCTCTAATGAGTTTTATTATAGTTGGTAGTGGCTTTTGACGTATATGGATCTTTAATGGAATCTTGGCTTCTGTGGAGCTGAAGCAGATATGAATTTCTCAAAAGAACAGAAAAGAGTGAGAATGCTAGTCTTTTCCATATTTCTAAGCAGCCAGTTATTTTGGAAGCTATTGCAGATGTGTCCCATTAGCTGTCAAGTTACTTAGTAAACCCACCAAATTGCTGCACTCACTCAATAAAAGTGCTAGATATATAAAAGAGTAAGGAAGTTCTCGAAGTTTTTCTTAAACCTTACCAGGAAAAAAAAGAATTGTTTGCTTGTTCTTTTTTTTTTTTTTTTTCCAAACAAGGAGTACAGCCAGGGAAAACGCATGTTAAAAAACAAGCAGCACAAAATGAGGGCTTACATTTCCAAACCTCGACATACCACATGTGCCTATAAAATACAGGAAATGGGTACAAATGTGAAGCTGCACAGAGGATTAGAGGCACATGAACACATTTAAAGCAGGTGGAAATAATGTCAGCTGGAGCTGTAATGTTAGGTTTGTACCAGGGGGCAAAGAGTAGATGGGGCTATACTTCTATTAAAGTACTATTGATACAATTTTCTGAAAAGAAATCATAAACAGTTTCTGGCATCCTTAAACAAATGTACAGATGTTAGCTGCATCTTTTCCCATTGCTTTTAAAACAGGAAAGCCTCCAGGCCTTCAGCTCAACTGCAAAGCCTTCCAAATCCAGAGAACTACTTTGTCAACAAAAGGAGCCTTGGGGAACATCACTGAAGTGACTCTTGTCAACTGGCCTTACAATATCGTGCAAGGCCAACACATGACATCAAGCTATTGGGAAATCTGTGGCCTGGTGCTAAGTTATCCTCAAGTAAGCGTGTCACACGTTAAAAACAATGACGGGATGCACACAGGACAAGTAACAGAATGGCCTCTACTGCCCCCGCAGACTCATCCCTGCAAGATCAACATGGGCAGGTGTAATCCTCGGCCAAAACATTTCCATTTTTCCCTACCAATTCCCAAGTAGGATGCTTTTGGGTACACTGGATCAGGAAGAGCCTGGCAGGATCAGTGTAAGGTTTACAGAGAAGCAGACTTCTCATCTCTTTTTGGATAATCCTGCCAGCAGTGAGGGTAAAAGTACCTCATCACTAGTCATGCCCAAGGCTACAATCTCTTTTCTGAAGGTCCTGGGGGCAGCTGGAGCTGACAAAGCCCAGCAGCCAGGGGAAGGGGCTCAGAGCTGGCACAGGGGCATGGCACAGGATGGTCCCGAGCCTGTCTGCATCGTCTGGGGTACGAGTCACTCTGTGTGCACAGTTGGTAAAGTTTACTGCATCTTGTGCCTCTCCTGCCAAGCTCTCGCCCACAGTGAGCACACGAACCAAAGGCTCTCCTGCTTCTACAGACCTGCCTCCTCGTAGCAGCTTAGATTACACATTTTCCATAGTCTAGAGGGGCACCCATATCCTACGGCTTAAAAACAAAAACTGAAGAATTGCCTGGGTTCAAAGAAATTTGTGTTTCCAAAAAAGACAAAATGTGAATGATTTCTGAGTCCGGAATCCTTTCAGTCGATGCCTCCCAAAAGCAACCCTAGCCCTGCATCCAAAATCTACTGAGGGAGAGAAAACAAGCAAACCTTTCCCACTTCTGAAGATATGGCATACTTGCTTCAGTGCCCATTAAATGGGATAGTAAGTTTTCCTCCTCTTTGCCAGGTTAAACTACAGATATTCCTTCCCGTTCTCTTGTACTGCCTTCCAGAGCACAAATAAAGCACCATCTGGCCCTTCATTAACTCTATTTGATTTCCTTTGATCTCATGTAAACGATGAGAAAAAGATCTAAGACTCCCTTCTCCTCTTTAGACATGTGCATAACTCACATCAGTGTCAATGGGAGTTAAACACGCCTATGGAGAGGAAGAAATAGAAACCACTGTGTGTTTCACTGTAGCATCTTTGCATTTGCAAAATGGAAACAAAATGGTCCAAAACCTAATTCCCAGATCACATTCCTCCAAGTCTGAAAGTGGACATTAGAGAGGATGTAGAAATATCAGGATACTGTGACAGGACACAATAGGGTAGTTGATGTTCTTATTCATAAAGCAAACCATCTCAGTTGTCATGAATTCAAGTGCCTGCAGCTCAAAGGAAGAGAAAAATAATAAAATTTAAAATGCATTTTGAAGTTTTCCATGATTTGCTTTATCTTCTTTTAATATACAAGACAAAATTTGCTGTAAATTAAAGCCTGAGGTCACAGAGCCTTCCAAAGCCCCTCTTTTATTTGTCTCTCGCCCCTTCCCAAGCAGTACCATCATTCCTCAGCTGAAGGGAGCAAGTTTAGCACTACCTTCTCTCACTTCGGGTCGATTTGTAAGGGCAAAAGATGTTCTCTCTGTTTTGCACTGGACAAAGAAGCAATAGATCCTGAGAGCTGGCAGTTGCCAGTTAACATCCTACACTTCCTAAGGCATGTGGGGAAGTTTGTGCCTATATTACGTCACTACGTGGTGAAGGCCAGGGATGCATGCACCCCCCAGGACAACTGGTGCCACCCAGGCAGTCATGGTCAGGCAGCGGGACAGGGACGCTGCGTACCCCCTCACATCCCCTGAAGTGAGGGGGTTTTGAGACAGATGATAACTGAGGCCTTCAGCCCGTCCTGCACCACACTCTGGCGCTGAGGTTCCTGCTTTGCTCTGCTGCCAAGGGGCTCCTCAGCCCCTGTCCCACCCCTCAGCATCCCCAGCTGCCCCTTTATGAGGCTTTTCATGGATCAAGTGATGGATTTAGGGGTGCATGAGCATGGCAAGCACTGACAAGCCTGTGCAGGAGCTTATCTGTCTAAATATATGGCCCTTTCTGTTCAGCTGAAGTCCTATACATATGTGTGTGTGGAGAATATATGCACTTCACGTATATGTAAGGTCTGTTTCTGCAGTCCGTCCCGTCCAGGTGTTCCCAGCTTGAGCACTGACTGTACAGCCCGGGCACTGCTGCAGGACGCGCCGGGCGCTTTGCTGCCGGGCGGGAGTAGAAGAAAAGAGTGGTGGAGGGGCTGGGAAGAGAGGAGACTCCCGCCCTGCGCCCCGCCCCGCAGGGGCTGCGCGGGACTCCGCGGGCGCGCAGGCTTGTCCCGCCGTCCGCGGGTGCGCAGCGCTGCGCCGGGGAGCGGCGTGGCCCTGCGGAGCCCTGGCAGCGGCGAGACGCGGGGAACCGGGGGAGGGAGCCGGGTCCTCCCAGACGGTCCGTTTCGTTTCCGCGGCGTTTAATGCGGACTCTGGTCTAGCGCAATAATCAATAACCATCCTTCAGCCTTTGAACACCAGGGGGCTGAGAGGACTTTTCAAGACAAATTCCTCGGGCGATGATGTATATTTCACACTTACTGTGCACTTTCCACTGAGAAAAGAGAGAGAGAGAAAGGAGAAAAAGAAAAAAGAAGAAAAAAAAAACGGAACAAAAAAACCCCAAACAAAACCAACCAAACAAAACAAACAACAAACACCCAAAATAAGGAAAGAATTGTATTTATCTACAGAAATCAGTGAGTGAAAGAATCCCGACCGCAAGGCATGCCCATACTTAGTGGGAAGACTTTAGCTGACACACGTGTGTGCGTGTATGTATAAGTACATATAGATTTATATTCTTATGTATATGCGTATGCATATAGACACACTCATTTGTTTATTTTTAAAAAGGCGCCAAGGGGCTTTACACACGCAAACCTTAAAGGAGAGTGTCTTTGAAGCTCGGCTTTGCGACACGTAGCTGGAGTCTCCACAAGCGCCTCGCCCTCGCCCCGCTCCCCGGGTAATTACAAGCAGAATGCTCGCGCAGTTTTTAATAACTGTCTCCCTTTCAGCACATCGAAAAAGCAATATATTTAAAAGATATATTATGTATGCAACACTTGATAGGGAGCCGGGGGAAATGATCTCCTGGATGTTACTCTAAAAGTATTTTGGTCTGGCTGATTGCAGAGGAATTTAATTTTGAAGAGCCAAATCCCTTCTTTCAGGTGATGGGGGGAATCGGACCGTGCTCAGGAGCTCGGATGGTACCCTCTCTGCCGCAGGCGAGCATCAGGAGCGGCGTGGGGAGCCGGCGTGCGTGGGCTGCGCGGCAAAGAAGCCTGTTCAGATGGCTCCTTCAAAAATCACTGCCCCGATGGAGCTCAGCTTTCTCCTCCATAAATGCCTTGCTACGCCTAAAGCCTATCCGCCTGCCTCTTTCTCCGACGGCCCCGTTCCCACGCGGAATCCCCCCAAAAGCGGGCAGGCGGAGCCGAGGGAGCGCGGCTGCGGGAGGTGTTGATGCCCCGGCAGTGATGCGGGGAGTCCCCGGGGTGCGCGGTGACCCATCACCGTCCCCTGGCGTGGGCCACCGCCAGCCCGGGGCTGGCCTGGACTTCGGGGATGTTTGCGGGGGGGAAAAAAAAAAAAAGCAGAAAGCCAATTCCATGCGTGGGTCTGCTCTCCCCCACGAACGGGGCTGATCCCGAAACCCGGGCGTGAGGCTCCGAGGCGAAGCCTTCGGGCTCCCAGCCCCGCGTTGAGCTGCAGAGGTAAAAACCAGTCGGCGAAGGCGCGTTTCAGTCAACGAGACGTTTCAATTCCCTTCGCATATAAACACAGGAACGGCCTTTCAAGAAATTCAGACAACTTTGTAAAACACCATCGACTCACACGTTCACACCGAGAAGAGCAGTAAAAGGGTATGAGCGAAGGGTCTGGATTTTATATTTTCCTGTCCTCTGGGGTCTGGTTTTAGACTAAGGGAATTGTTTTTCATTTTAGGGATTGATTTTTTTTTTTTTTCCTTTTTCTGTGCGGGGAAAGATTAACCTTTCGAGCCGAGAAATACAGGTGCTCCCAGGAATTTCTCCCCCCACCCCTCAACGCACACATCTAGGCGAGAATCGCGGAGCCGCGTTCTGCGGGACAGCGAAAGGCAGATCCCAACGCTGAAAGCTAAAACAAAGGGCGCTCGGCTTTCCCACTGAGCAGTACCGGGCTAGTAACGGCAAGGAAAAAGCCAAGTCCTTAGCAAGTGAGAGAAGCAGGAAGAAAGCCAGTTGAAGGCGGAGAGGCAGAGACTTTCGTTCAGAAATTGATCTGCGCTTGGAACAGGAAAAAATGACTCTTCTTTTCACATCTGTCCGATTATTTCGGTTTATTTATAGCTGATGGGCAAATATCATCTTTTCCTTCCCTTCCCTGGAAACGGGAAAAGCACTAGTAGCTCACTCCTACGGGATGAGTGTGGGTTTTTGGTGGAGTGTTGGTTTTTTTTTTTTTGCCTCTGAGAAGGAGCGCTGCTTGCGAGACCCGGCGGCGGCCGGTCGGGGCTGGGGGCGGCGCCGCGCACCTCCCGCCCCGGCCGGCCCCGCTCCCGGACCGCCGGTCCGCTGCCACCCCCCTCTCGCCGCTCTCTCTCCAACAAAGCCTTATAGCGCGCCTTGTAGATCCGGGTCGTGTTTCGGGGGAGCTCCGGGAGGCGTGGGAGAGGAGGCCCGATCCTGCAGTGAGACTCGCGTGAGGTTCAGGGGGAGTCTTAACGAAGCCGAGGCTGTAAGGTCAGCTTCAAAGCAGCCTACTGGGCTGCTTTGTGGCCGTAGAGTTCTTAAGTAACCTTACATTGAAAAAAAAAAAAAAAAAAAAAAAAAAAAGGAAAAGAAAAAAGAAAAGGAAAAGGAGGAAAAAAAAAGCGCCTTTTTTGACATGGTTCAGAAATAAAACAATCGAAAAAACTAAACCTCTCCCACTCGGCCGCTCCAAGAAGGGAGTTTACAATTAGCTGCAAAATCCTCCTGTGAGTTAATGACCTAATTTGTGAGGTATAAATTCACTAACTGTCTTTGCTTTCTTTTTTTATTATTTTTTTTTCTCACGGACCTCCATGGAAACGTCTTTACTCATCTGTTTGTAGTACACCAAAACTCTGACTGCGACACTTCGCTGCGCAATATTCAAAGAAAGGAAAATACTCGCTTGGGTACCCTTGGCTTTGTAAATAACTGCTTTGCCAATAGATGGCATAGTGTCCTTGCCATTGTGAGGAAGCTCCGCTTCCCCGTTTATTTACCTTGCTTGTTTGTTTTGCTCGCAGCGATTTTTTGTGACGCATAAACGTCTCTTTGCATTTCCTTCCCTGGAGTACAGAAAACATAGGTATCTTTAAAAAGGTATATTGCAAAAATTAAAATTACAGATGTAATACATACTGTGAAACCTATAAAAATGCGTTTACAATGGTTACTTAAAAAAGAAATTTATAACTTTCATATGTACCTTACTCGTGCAATATGCAACTGCCATATGTTTCCTAGTTCCATAATTCAGTTTTTCCTGGACAGCTGGAGCAGGTAGTACTTCTTAAAGTACATTTCATGTAATATGAGAACTAGCTCTGACTAAAGACCGAGGGTTACCATAAAAAGACACAAGCCTTGCTTAAAAAATGTTGTTTAACTACACATCATCTCTTACAATGATATGATATCAACGTTCCCGTAGACCCACATTATGATAAACCGGGGATATACCGTATCTTTTTACTGCTGAAATCCCAGTCTCGCAAACAAATATTTCCAATTAGCGACTCTACCCTAAACTATAGTGATTTAAAGCTACCTAATTTAATTTAATTCCATACATGCTTTCATACTCTTCCTGAGACAATAGTGAAAATATGAGTTAAATTTATAGGAAAACAATAAAAAAGTAAAGCCAGAGGTTTCTTCAACCCTCATTTAGCGTTTGCAAACGTTTATTTTGTGACCGAAGTAATGAAAAGACTATTTTTAAAAATCGTTTGTCTGAAACGAACAATAACTCTAAGTGGCAGCGTCATATTAAAGACCAGAGATTTCCTTAGAAATGATGCGTACTCATAGATGCGTTATTCCAAATAAAGGTAGTAATTTAAGCGGTATAAAACGCCATCACCACAATATTTATAATTTTAACATGGGTGCCTTTAAACTGTTTTCAGTTCTTTCATTCGATTCTTCAACATTTTCACCCGTCTGGAAAGCCGGTCGGTTGGCTGCACACTTATTTCCGTACGCCGATCTTATTTATACTCCGCAGCAGGGGAGCGAATATTTTTTCCGCAGTTTTAAAACGAGACTTGAGGCTGCCAGGGGCTCCGATTGGTAAAGACAACCAAGCCGAGGGGCTCGGTGGAATGCGCGGGGAAAGGCCGGTTAGCCGCCGCGCGGGGGACCACGGGCGGCTGCCGGCGGACCGGGCGCCCCGTCGGCGGGCACGGCTGGTCGGCCCCGACCCGTTCATCTCCTCGGTGCGCGGCCGCTCCGGCTCAGCGCGCTGCGGTGCTGAAGCAGGAACAAAATGTACCACGGCCGATAAGCCCTCCTTTGACTCCGCTCACGGCGGCTGTTGGAGGGCCACCGTCCCGCCGCCGTGGCCGCGCTCCTGGCAGGTTGGGCTTGGCTTCGGGGCGACCGGCGACGCCCGCAGCGAGCCTCCCCGCAGTTCGGGTTAACTCTGGGTCATCGCAGGCGACGCCCGGCTCTGTAAGCGGTGAGGGCGCTTGGGTTCCCCTCGCCTCCCCGACCCGGTTCCCATTTCTCGGCTCCTGAGCTAGGAGCATCGAGCGGAGTGCCGCATGCACCCCTGTCCTGGAGGCTGGGGCCGGGTCGGCTTCGCCATCCCCTTGTTTTGGGAGCCGCCGGTCTAGTTTGAGCCCACGGAGTCTCAGGTGTCGGGGAAGCCGGCGCCGCTCCCTCCCGCCCCAGCCCGGCCGCGGAGCTAAGCCCGTCGGGCGGGCGCACGGGTCCGTGTGTCCGGGACAGGCCCCGGGACGAGCACCGGAGGCTAAGCCCGGCGTCGCCGAGGCTCTGCGGGCCTGGGCCCGGCGAGGCGCGGGGTGAGTCGCGGCCGCCCGCGCCCTTCGCTGTGGGCCGCGCTCGCTACGCGCCCGCGGAAGGCGACGCACACAAGTGGGGGCAGAGTTCGGGCCTCTCTCATCGGAAACCGAAGGAGAGCCCCGCCGCTGCTCCGTACGGCCGTTCCTGCTGGCTCCCTCATGCCATCTCCTCCGCCGGGCTACAGCCCGCTTGGAAGCGGCGAGCGCAGCCTGGCCGGAGCGTCCCCGACAGAGCGGGACGGACAGGCTGTAATACCCTGTCGTGGCCAGGGGGGCTAAGGGGGGCTTTCCTGCCTCTTTTAAATTTAAGCCACGCTTAACCTTCTCTCAAGCCTGTTTTGAAGGTGATCTGTATCTCGGGTGGAGTCGCTCCAGGCTTGCCGTGCACTCTGTTATGGGAAAGTTGAAATTGCTAATTCGCCCCCAACACCCCCAGTACTCCTGCTGAGCCGCAACGGCGGAAAGCAAGGAAGAGAGACAGGGACGAAGGTGCGCTTGGGATGTACGGGAACAGTTTACATGCAATTTTCTCACCGGCGTCTATAATTTTTCTCTAATTATTAATGTTTGATCGACTAGCCCCCGTCAGCTACCTGCTGCCAGTTTCATACGCCACATTTCCTTAGGGCGAAGCGATTAGGCTCACTGAGGGGAAAAAGTGGATAACGATATAAATATGTTTCTCTTAGTGACCGCTCCTATGGTCCCCTGATGGGAAGTTACACAAAATCTTATCTTTGAAGAGAAAAGAACGCTGTGGATGTTTTCCTCTATAATGGCACCCGGCTTTAACGTTCGAAAAGATTTGCAGAAATCGCACTGTGAATGGAGAAACACTGCCATAAGCATCCCCTAAATGTCACTCGATATTTTCGGAGGAAGCGCAGGAAAATATCTTTCGGCGGAAAACAGTTTAAACATTTATTCCCCCCCCCCCCCTCCCCCCGCCCCCGGAAATCTAAATATGCGATTCTCCTACATCAAATAAGTAGCTCTTCATCCAACTGCCTAAAAACCCGGACTACATTTTAAAGTCCGGAAATAAAAGTAACTCCAGAAAGGTGTTTTGACTATATATATTTTTCCATTAGCAGATCACTATATATAGAGATTCTTCGCTCTTTCATCATCCCATAAAAAAAATTAGTCGGACAGACATATGGATCACAGGTTGTTCGATAAATTTAAATCCACCCAGTAATTTTAAAAAGGCAAGACATGAAAACAACATGCCACATATCAACCTACAGAAATCTGGCCAAGAGAAGACTACAACAACAATATCAAGAACAAGCGCCCACCCTCCCGGAAAAAAATAATCCGGGCGATTTGTCCACCCGCCGTGGGACGGGCAGGCTGCGCGCACCCCGCGGTGCGGCGCGGAGCCGTGCGGAGCGGTGCGGAGCAAGGAGTCGGGGTCTTCTCGGCGGGAAAGCGCGGCGGTTGGCTCTAGGGGGAGGGAAAGGAATACAAACTGGGCAGGACCGGCAACCCCGTGCCCGGAGGCTTCTCCGAGACCCCCGCCGCTCCGGCTCCCTCCCCGCCTGTGCGCCGAAGCCGCGCTCCGCCGGCGCTGCGCCGCGGAGAGCCCGGCGGAGGCGAGGGGCGGCTCGCCCCCCGGCAGGTCCCGGCGGCCGCTCGGGGCCGACCCCGCTCTCCCCGCCCGCGCCGCGCTCCGCCAGAAGCGCAGCCCCGGCCTAAAGCCCCCGCGCCCCCCCGCCGCTCGCACGCCGGGCCCCGCCGCCGCGGAGCGTACCCGCCTCCCCCGCGCTCCTCCGCGCCCGCCCTGGGCCGCTGCGGCGGGGGTCGGTACCTGCTCCCGCGGGCCCCGCCGGGGCCGTCGCACCGGTGGCGGTGGCGGTGGCGCGGGTGGCCCGGCGGCCGCGGGCGGCGGGAGCGCGGAGCGGGGCCGCGGAAGGTGCTGTCGGAGATGGGCGGGCGGGGAGGCTGCCGGAGCGCCCTCGGACAGATAACATCCATTTCCTTCCTTCCTCTCCCTATCGATCTCATCCCCACCGCGACGGCGTTTAAACTCTTGCAAGATCCTCCAGCTTAGCACGTTTCGACCACTCTCGCACATCTGATTTCCTTCAGATTCAATCGCGGCTGGAACAGGCAGAGCAGACAGACTTTAGACCACGGAACAGTTAATATGTCCCAGATTTAATGTAAAGATAAACTAACTGCACAGCACTGCTCGTCGGTGACAGGCGTTAGGCGTTTTCGGCTCTCCTATCCATTCGGAGTGACAGCCACTGCAGGAGAATTATTTTCGTAGTGCTGAATTTTTCTCAGACAAATTGTCGTCTTTTCCAACGTGGAGAGAGTTAGTGCCCCTGCGGCGGTTTCGTTTGGATTCTTTTTTTTGTTTTATTTCGGTTTGGGTTTTTTTTTGTTTAGTTTTTGTGTTTGTGTTTTTTTTTGTTTTTTGTTTTTTTTTTTTCCCCTTTAAACAATTATCGCTCTGTCACACACCTATATTTTCACGTCTGGAAAGCACTTCTACAATTTTAACGCTGATAACCTTATTCGAAGGGGTGATTTATCTCTGGGGTATATTTATTAGTCAGCCCTTCCTCAGACTCTCTGACGAAGCAGCTATTGAAATTAGGGTTAAATTTGCATTTCAGGGATAGGTAAAATGCTGTAGTGGAAACGGTTACGTCTCCTAAATGGCAGCTATTTCCTTTTTAGATTACGATCAGAAATCTCAGCTGTGCCACTCGACGGCCCGAACAAGACCTCCGAGACTGTAACGCACACGAACCACACTACCAATTTTTCTCTCTGTTGCCTAAAACAGCGAAGTGAAACAGCGAGATCCTATTCCCCGAAACCGTGAGATTTGCCCCATGATTTTTTACAGAAGGAAGATTCTGTTGTGTTTCCTTCAACGAAGCATGTCACCCCATTTAATTCTGCGGGGGAAAAAAAAAAAAAAGGAAAAAAATATTTCCCAACAAGAGGGAAAAAAAGAAAAGAAAACACGACAAAAATCTCAATAGCTTTTTCATTCCCCTGGGCATGCAAAGACAAGAGTATCTGCCTCCAAATCTGTAACTTTTTCATAGTTTTACTCACTGGAAAGATACGAAAATATTTTCCCCGTAACTATTCTATGCACCTGAATATGGTTATTATCAAAGTTGCTGCGGCTGGATGCACCGATGTTCATACAGGGTTCGGTTTAATCCTCTTTTTATTGCAGCTTCAGTGCCTAATGGGTTGGGTTTGAAGGAGGCTACGGATGCTGCGCTGAAACCCCTCTGCGGCCAGTGTTTCAACGACAACGATGAACCTCCGAGTGCAGCAGCTTAATAACACTGATAATTACTAATCTCTAGCAGCAAGAAAGGGCGCAACGTCATTTTTTTTTTTAAGTCCGAACGGTTTTCCCGAGTGAAACACAGAGCCCCGGCAGAGCTCCCCTTCCCTCTGCGTTTCGGAGGGAGCTGAGGCTCCCGGCCAGCCCGGTCCCCGCGGGGGGAGATGCGAAGGGGATGGGGGGTGTGTGTGTGTCTCATTAACGTTTATTGCGGGGTACATCTGCCGTGGGCCGGGGGACGCGGGGCTGCTTCAGCCTGGGCGCGGCGCGGCGGGGCCCGGGGCGAGCGCTGGTGCGGGACGGCGGAGCGGCCTTCCCCGCCCCCGCTCCTCGGCCGCCGCGGCGGGGGCCTCCCGGTAGGGCGGCGGGGCCGGGGCCGGGGCGGCGGGGCCGGAACGGCGCTGATTGGGCTGCGGGCGTCCGGGCCGTGGTAGCCCCCGCCCCGCGGCTCCGCCCTGCCCCCGCCGCCGCAGTGACACTAATGAGCGAGTTCTTCCCACCGGTCTCCTGCCTGGAAGTGCTGACAGATCAAGGCAACAAATTTCAATTACAAGCCCTAATTTGTGTCCGCAGAGCGTTTGTTACCCATGTCAGTCCTGCCTGGCCCATCAGACGGGGCAGAACGTGGAGGAGGAGGAGGAGGGGGCAAGAAGGAGCGCATCTGCAAAAAGGAATAGATTTTTTTTTTCTCTTTAAAAAAAAACCAAAACCAACCCCCCCCTCAAAAAAAGAAAAAAACTTGGCTGATAACGCGGATTTAAAAAGAAAGGCGAGGAAAAGCCCCAGCCCCTTGCCTGCGCGGTCGGGAGGACGGGAGGGCGGCCGGCGCGGCGGGCCGGGCGCGGGTGCCGGTGCCGGCGGCCGCGGCGCGCCTGGATGCGCGGGCTGTAGAGGGGCGGGCATGGCCGACAAGCGGCGGTCCTCGCCCGGCACCACCATGAGCCTCAAGGCTCACGCCTTCTCCGTGGAGGCGCTCATCGGGGCCGAGAAGCAGCAGCAGCAGCAGCAGCCGCCGCCGCCGCCGCGGCAGCCCAAGCGGCGGAAGCTGGGCGGCGAGGACGAGGCGGCGGAGGACGAAGGGGGCAGCGGCTGCTGCGCCAAGAGCTCCCCCGCCGCCGCCGCCGGCGGCAGGACCTGCGGCGACATGGAGCTGGGCTGCGCCGCCCGCGCCCCCGCCGGTGAGTGCCGCCCCGCGACCCGCCGCCGCGCCGCTGCCCGCGCCCGCCTCTGGCCGTGACGGCGGGGCGGGAGGCCCGCTCCTCCGGCTGGGCTCCGGCTCCCCTCCGCCCCAGCGGCAGCCGGCACCCTGCTTCCCCGTTATTCCTTCTGTCCTTCCACGCTGCATGGGCATCCCCCTCCACCTCCCCGCCGGCGCTGCCGGTTAAAACCCGCGGCGCTTCCCGGGACAGCGGACCGGGCCCCGGCCGGCGACGCGGGGCGGCTGCGGCGGGGTTGTCGGTGCGGCAGCGCGGTGGAGCAACAGCTGGGGGCTTGTTTTCGAGGAGGGGGGAAAGCGCTTATACAAGGCATTTGTGTGCTGCTAGAAGCGTATCTGTAGCTATGACTATATATATACAGCACACACATATATATATGTCTGTAATTCATTGTATAGGGACGCGAGTGCGTTTTCGCGCCGCGGGGGCCGAAGGCTGCGGCCGGCGGCGGTCACGCTAAACGCGCCCAAACGAAATGTGCCGCCGGCCTCGCACCACCGACCCGCCGCCGCCCGCTTCGGCCCGGGCCGGGGGCGCCGCACGCCTGGCTCGGTCCGGCCCGCCGCTGGCTGCCGCGTCGGGGAGCCGAGCCTGGCGCCTCGGCGCCCCTCTCGCCGCCCGGACGTCCCAGCGCGGCGGACAGGCACTCGGGTCACCCCCCGCCCCGTCCCGGCGCGCAAGGCCGCGGCCCGGGCCCGCGCCCTGCGCAGCCCGGTCACCCCGGCGGGTCGGCGGGGCCCAAGTCGGGCTGAGGGAGCGCCCCCCGGTCGGGAGGTCCGCGCTCCCCCGGCCCCTCTCGCTTCCTCCGCTCTCTCCACAGGCGGCTGCGAGGAGGGCTTCCTGGCGGCCTCCCCGCCCGCCTCCCCCGGCGGCTCCCTCAAGGGCTCGAGGCCCGGCTCGCCGCTGCCCACGCCTCAGGCGCCGCGGGTGGACCTGCAGGGCGCCGAGCTCTGGAAGCGCTTCCACGAGATCGGCACCGAGATGATCATCACCAAGGCGGGAAGGTAACGGGCAGCCGCGGGGCCGCCGCCGGGCTCTGCCCCGGGCGCGGCGGGCCGGGGGAGCGGCGGGCAGCGCCCGGGCGGGGGGGGGGGGGAGGGCATCAAAGCCGGCGAAAAGCGGGGGGAACCCCCCAGATTTACGAGGCAGGTAGATGGCGATAATTTCAGATGGGCACGGGAGCATGTGGCGTTTCGGGTTTCCTGTTCATTAGGGCGAGGTCTGGGAGCGCGGTGTCCTTCTGAGGGGAAACTTTTCCCCTTTCCAGTGGATACACATGGCGAAAACCTGGCTAGTATAAAAGTATCTGAACTTATTAGAAATTACAAAAACATATTTTATTGGATCCATATGCTACCTTCCACGTTTTCAGAGGGGCTTTATTAATGATTGAAACGCAGCCTTAAACAGCACAAAGCAACATTTGTCCTAAAGAGAGTCCAGTCGGGGAGTTTCTGTTTTATCTTACAGGTGCACTGAAATAACAGTGAAAACTAGTTAACCGCAGTCAGCTTTGCCCTCCTGCTTGTTCAGAAATAACGGAGATAGGATTTTTCTTTCCAGTAACGACTTTTAATTGATTTATTTTGTTAGATATATATTTAACAACAGCAGCACATACTAATTAAACTGGAATGGCTTTCAGGCTTAGGAAATACGGAAAAGTACCTTTCATTAGCTTGCAGTCAGCTCGTCACCAGGACTTTTTTGTTTGTTTGTTTGTTTTAAGCTTCAAGAATGAACTTTCTTGATAAAAGGCATCCCAAACGTGAGCTAAGAAATCCGTTTTTATGTTAAAACCACCGCATCGGTTAATTACTCCATTTTCTCCGCAGAAGGCTCTAAATCGTGAACGTTTGGGTTTTGTTTGGATTTTTTTTTTTTTTTTTTTTTTAAGAAATTACCTGGTAGTAGATTCGTTTCTGCTTTCAATAAAGAAGTTTTACTATACCTTTCAAAGGCAGAGTAGCTCTTGCACTTCACCTTTAGTAAGTCGCAGACAGGAAGTCCCGTCTCAATAAAGACCATATTGTTGGGTTTCAGCATGGCACATTGGCTTTTATAACTGCATCCGTGCGGTGTTAGAGTCCTATCACCGTGGCTTTAGCTTTCTCGTTTGCTGCTCCAGAACTGGTGCACCATTTGCTGCTGTCAGTTGAGACTTCAGTGGCAATTTCCATTTCTGTAAGTATTGGTCCTCCTGGGTGGAGGTGGTGTTTTGCACATCTCCAGAAATAGATTTCTAGCTAATATCTCAAAAGGGACTTTAAATGCGTGTCCTGCTAAAGTCAAGTCTCAAAGCCAAATGATTTACTGTCCAACAATAAAGTTGAAATGATGTGGTAATAGCTGTGCTCCCAAAGCGTATCCCAAAACATACGAAGCATTGTTCGAGTAAATGCACTTTAGAAATCTGTTTTGACATATCGAATGGGCCATTTCATGGCTATGTAACTATAATCGTCCGAAAGGACTCTGTAGGCTGGAAGGAAGAACGAGAAAAATCCCACGAACCGGTTACTTTTCCTAAACAACCGTTCCCGGGTCTGTTTCATATTAAAAATGACCTCTCTCTTTCCATGTTCAGGCGGATGTTTCCCGCAATGAGAGTGAAGATCTCAGGTTTAGACCCACATCAGCAGTATTATATTGCTATGGATATCGTGCCAGTGGATAACAAAAGATACAGGTATGGTGAATTTAAGGCAAAAAAACATATGATGCAAGCCGTAGGGAGCTTGGCTATTGGAAGAAAACATTAACACTATATAAATTAGCAGAAGGTCGTGTTTAACTCTCCTCTAGATTCCTGTTTTCATCACAGTGCATTAAAAAAAAAAATTGTGCCAAGTATGCAAAACCAGCTAAAAATCCTGTTGAAGCTTTTTATACATTTGCCTCATGTCATGTATCTACTGTGGGGCAGATGCTCAGAGAGCTCAGTTCTAGTGCGGTCAGGAAGTGTTATCATATTTTGTTCCTCATCATGTCAGTGGGAATTATTAACAAATAAATATGAAAATGCACGTTTTTCTGGTGCTAAATGGCGTTAACATTAATGACATTAATAGCATTGAGGTCTGATTTAATGGCATATAAGCTTCCTTGGTCATGCTTCAAATTGGTTATATCATTTAATTTAAAAGCTGTTTATCACTCAGGTATTTGGTTGCTTGGATTCACAAAGGGTAATGTTTCTTATTACTGTTTTTTAAAGAATTAGTGGCATTATTGTGTGAAGAATAATGTGAGGACCAAAAGTAGTTGTTCTTTGAACATATAAGAGTAGGAATTATGTGCTGAAACTCTCACTCTTTCAAGGGCAGTCATGTTTCGAGGGAGCTAATTTGACTCTGCTGAAACCACTGGTCCTGTAGAAGCGTTCGCAGGATTGGGCCCGCAGCAGTTAGTTACTATTGTGAGTTGTAGACGTTTTGTAGCTCTTGCTTTACAGATGCAATCCCGTGCTCTGTAGTAGCCAAGAGGAGCCTGGCCAAGTAATTCAGTGGAGGCAGGATTGGGTCCTTACCAATTGCTGGTTTGATTGTTTCAACCCTATACTTAATGTAATGTAGGAAAAACCGCTGCAGATTTAATTATAGAACTAGGAGTATTTCAGACTAAGACTAAAAGGTTGGTTCTGCAGGAATGCTGCCTTGTTTCCTAAGCAAACACTGCCCTATGTTTTTTCGTGTCCTTACCTCATTGACTGCAATTTCGTCCTTTTCTCATGTGGTGTATAAGACATTTCTTCGGACCGTTTTAGATTTTTTTAACACGGTATTTTTCAGCAAGGTGCAGATACGAGTGCTGAGGATGTCCAGTGCGTACACTTAGGGGAGACTCTTCTGACTATACCATAGAGTAAAAATGGTTTTTTTCTTTGGACCAGTGCAGCTCATACGAAAGCCCTTTCTTGCTTAGTGCTGCATGTGTGCATTTACTTATCAAACTAAGCATGTAATTCCTAGAAGGTCTCAGTAATTCCTTAATTCATAGAAAATGTGAGGTAATTATTCCAAATTGAATAAAAATATTAATATTAAAAATTAAAAATATTTAGATTGACTATGAGTTGTTTAAACCTCATTTCATGTAAAATAAATACAGTCATACTGAGTCGCACTAGCTGCCCAGTGTGTGATATGTGGTGCCCAGATAACTGAAGTAACTTAAGAAAAGTTGTATCAAGGGCAGTATTTTCTTAGTTGGCAAACGTAAATTTCTGAAATGAGGTATTAGTACCACGCTTTTTAACCTTCCTGCTTCATATTAATGTTTTACTTGATGTCACTTTGCGTTCTTTCCTGTGCAATCTATGATTTTTTTTTTATTGCTGACTTAATTCAACTTTGGCTGTTGATGTGGCTTTACAAACTGTCTTGCACATCTTCATATTTGAAAGACACAACATCAGTCACATGGAGCCTAGTCTTTAGCTACCATAGCAAATAGCAAAACTACATGGAAATGAAGAAAATTACATCTAGGTCTAAATTTCTAGCAAAATTGGACCTTTTTGTAAACACTTGGAAGCTTAAGCTGTTGCTCAAAATACTTTATGTGTATTTATGACTTTATTTACTTCTGTAGGGAAAACATGTATTTATTATAAACCAACAAATATAAAATAAATGAAAAATGTTACTGCAGTTGATTGTGTGATCTGGGGTTGAGAATTTGTCTCCAGGAGAGAATTTCGCGACTGTTCTAGGTCTTAAGTTTTACAGCTGGATATGAACTGTACAGAGCGAAGCATGAATTGGATCATTTTGTTTCCATTTCTGATTATGTTCTTTGTCTTTTTCTAATAAGGAACTGAATTGTATGAACATATGATTTGATAAAATCTTTCTTGCTTTTATTAAAAAATATAGCTGAATTACTGGAATCTTACTGTACTTGAAAAAAATACCTTGACGTTTTCAAGTAGTGCTTTTTAAATTGTCCTGTGAAGTGTCTGCTTTCAAAATAAGTTTTCTACCAAAGCGGGCACTATTTTTATTAGAAAAAGACTTTGTCAGCATTGGCCTATCAAATGAAATATGGGCTGTGTTTTTTAATTTTTAAGCCTTTCTGCGTTTATTCAAGACAATTAGTATGGTCTTGCAGAAATAGCAAGAGCATAGTTTGATAGAGTTTCATTATTTTTCCCAATCATAGTGTTCTTTCCCTTCAATAGCTTTATTTATAGACTCTTATATTAGACTCAACATGTTAAATCTTCCAAATATGGAATTACTACTCATTTTGATAAATGAAGGACCAGATTCTTCCCTGTTTGCTGATGCCTATTCAAAGCAGAGCTGTCGCAATCGATGAACTGGCACCAGCTTAAAGCTCAGTGTGGAGCCTAGTGTTAAGATTGTTACTGATTTTAGGAAGACTAAGGTTAGATCAAAGCATGGCTTTTAACCTTACTTTTGCAGGTACCAGAACTAGGATTTGAAAAAAACCAAACAACTTTTATTTATTACCCTTTCATGTTGGTGGGTTCTTGCTGTATGCATGAGCCCTAATTTATTAATACTGAATGGGTCTGATAAATTATTTTGGGGTTTGTGGTTATAGGTATTTGTTTTCTCTTTATAGGTATGTTTATCATAGCTCCAAGTGGATGGTGGCTGGTAATGCTGACTCCCCGGTACCACCTCGTGTTTATATTCACCCCGATTCACCCGCCTCCGGGGAGACGTGGATGAGACAAGTGATCAGCTTCGACAAACTGAAGCTTACCAATAATGAGCTGGACGACCAAGGGCATGTGAGTACTTGCTCTTCCGTGGTATTATATGTAGGCACATTGCTCAGCCCTGAAAGACTCTGGTGTACAGCTGCAGGATGCCAGAAATAGGCTTGACTTTTCAAAGCTGTTTTGGAACTTTACCGTCCAGATCTAAAATCTGCTTACTTTCTGCTCCAATAATTAACTGCTTATTAGAGCCTGCTGTTTTACTCCTCCCTCAAAAACAGAACTCCTTCTGCAAAGTAAGACTTTACAAGGCTAACTTGCCTAATACGAAGGGGCAGAACTGCTCTCATGTTTTCCCACCGAGTGTGTTACTCGCAACTCCTGCTCGATCAAAAAGGACGCTTAAATTCACAAGTGGCTAGAAGAAACATTAATAGTGTGTAATAACTTCATGTGAATAAAAATACACTTAACTATTTTCTTAACCTAAACATTTGTGTGAAATCCCATGAGGTGTTAATAATTGCAGTCAAAAACGAACAACATGGGAGCTGGGTTCGCTCTGATAATGATTTATTACATACCTTATGAAGCAAGACCCTTTCACAGCTGAGGCTCATTACTTCTGAAAAAGCTGGCGAAGACGTATGCAGTATGAGTGTTCTGTTTGCAAGTTCTAAATTGTTTAGTTATGACATTATCTAATGTGACAAAATGTGTTATGTCAATATTTCCTTTTCTCTTCAAAACTGTTGAAACGTGACAGATGGAAGCCAGTATCTTTCCGGCAATCCCTGAAATAGTTTTACTTGACACCTTAGGAAATAGTTAAAAAATGAGAATTGTTTTTAGTCAGGGTGAAGTCTTTAATTTTGCAAAATCCCGTAATAAATGGCAAGTGTTGGCTTCCTTTCAGAAGGAGCATCGAGTTCCAAGTGGTAGAGTTTTAAGATGTTGGAGGCAAGTTTTGAGACAGGATGTGGATTCCTTTGTCCTTAGCGTAGCCCGATGTATTAAGCAGGATACTTGCTCCTTCACGGAAGGGAGTGAAAGAAAACGTACCCAGCACAGAGTACAAGGATACTATGTGCTTCTTTCAGTATAGTTGTAATTCTGTGACAGGTATTTTGTCAAGACGTACTCCAAGTTTAAGCATGGGATTTTTTTTCCCCGTTCGTGTTTGCAAAGGAGATTAACATGAGACTCTGGTAAAATTGTGGAAGAGCTACAGCTTTTATGTTACGGATGCCAGAATATAGGAGACTGGCTGGACTGAGCTAGCGAACGTGATGACGGGAATAAAAAGCCTCCCTTTCGTATAGTACTATTCAGAATCTTACCGTGCTCTTCCTTAGAAAGAATGTGGGGGTAATCACATCTCTTAAGTTAGCAGTGCTTTTCTTCAGGCTTGTCAGAAAGGCGTTTGATGTCGCTTCTTTCCAGAATTGCAGTTATGGGTCTCATTCGGCAGTGTCCGTTTGAGTTAAGGCTAGCACACGTAGTTCCTTTAGTTCCCTCAGCGTGCCTGTATTTGTGACTCTGCTCGAGTGGGAGTTGCCTTCTCGAAGCTCTGGGTCTATGATAAGGGCGTTAACAAGTGAAGCGGATGCGAATGGGTAAAATGTCGCTTTTCCAAGAGAGAGCAGGCCAGCTGGTTTTTGTACTCCCTCGTTTCAGAGGGGCGATACGTGGGTACCGTGGTCCGCCCGTGCACTTGCAGTCGCAAACTGCCCTGTGATAAAGTCTCAGCTATGTAGAGAACTGTGTTACTGTATTTTTCCATCCCAGATCTTAGCTTTGTTTTTGTTCTGAACTGAAACCTGTGTAGTGTACACAGCACACCATTATTCATAATGTAGGGGGATATAAATTTTCTGGTCTTTAGTTAAGTGTTTCGATTTGGAAACTAGTGAAGCAAAGCCCTAGCACAGTGATTTGAGACACATTGAACTGATTCAGTGCTACGGCAGTGCCCCTCCTCCTCAAAATGGAAATTTAAGTATTAAAATAAAAGGACAAAAGAAGGATGACTGCAAAATAATTTCATATTTCTCAAATCTGGGAAATTGCAAACATGTCATTCATAATTACCAGAAAAGGCAAAAGCAGAAAGCAGAAAAAGTGTCTCTTCCAATGGGTACATTTTTTCTTTTAAAGCTATGGTAGTGTGGAATGCTGTATTGAAAAAGCTATGTAGCCTCTGAATGCCTCCAGCAATAATGGAAAACGAAGAATCATATTTTGTGATGAATATAAAAAACAATTGTTTCTCATAAGCAGGAAGGAACCGTTTTTCTCAAGAGGGTGGCAGGGGAGGGATGGGGGATTAGAAGAGCTAGGGGTCAACGCTGTACTGTCCCTTGTATATTTGTTTTTACATGAAGTGTTCTGACTCTCCCGCTCTTGTATGGGAGATGGGGTATATTTTAGATTATTAGAAATTATTTTTTTTTCCCCTCCTGCTTAGGCAGAACAGCTCAGAGAAACTTTGGTGTGGTCTCTATACTCTGCCATCGCTCCTCCGGTAGTTCAGGCAGTGTTGGGCTTTAGCTGTTGCTCTTTGCATGTGCTTTCCATGCTGTCTGGTTCTGGGACTTTAATCCTTGTGGAAATTGTTCCTTTATTCTTCTCGTGCTCCTCAGAGGTGTCAGCTTTTGCAGAGTTTTGGCGCTAAACTCCCAGGGCTAGGTTTTGATCTTGCAGGCGTTGCGGTAGCGAGCTCCCATGAGACCAACCCAGAGCCCTGTTCCCTATTGTAGAGTATTAACTCTCAGAGCCGGTGAGAGAAGCGACCCACGGCTGTGGGAAGGGGGACAGTGTTTGCAAACAGAGGCTAAGGTGGTGTTCCTGTGCAGTATTTTGTGTTGTGGTAGTAGCTCATGGCAGCCAGCTCCCTTTGCATCGCCTTGGCCTGGAATTAGCTTCTTGTGAAAGGAGATCAGCCATCTCTAAGACAACTTTGCTTCGCTGCTCGAATGCTTTCCGGGCTCCTTGCTGCCTGCTGCTGTTTTCATCAGTGTTTCGAGTGGGAGTTTGCGATGACATAATATTATAGCACTGTTCTGTGGAGAGATTTTGAAATACATCTGCACGTAGGACACTCTCTGATACACGGGTTCCACTTGCAGGCTGAGGAGATCAAGCAAAATTTGTAAGGATATGCTTTCCTTGTGTGTTTTTGATCTCAAAAGGGAGTCCTTACTTTGGAAAAGTTATGTGCTTATAGAGGCATTAAGGCCTGATGGCATCATTAAGACATGTACTGTGGCATTGGTGTCTTTCATAGAATCATAGAATCATAGAATGGTTAGGGCTGGAAGGGACCTTCGAAGGTCATCTAGTCCAACCCCCCTGCAAGGAACAGGGATATCTCCAACTAGATCAGGTTGCTCAGGGCCTTGTCACCTGAGTTGTGATGGTAAGGAAAAGTAAACCTGCATTTTGGAGTTGACAATGAGAAGAGTGCGGTCTGGGTGCTCTTTGGTAGTGCCTCTCAGCCTTCTCTCATCTGTGGGGTGAATGCTGCATTGTAAAAGCAGTCTTTCCCTCCGGCTGGTTAGATTTGACTGATATTTCTATTTGCAGTTTTTAATCTGAATTTCAGTAGAAGTTAAAAGTCAGTATTTTTTATGCTATTTTCTGAGCTTTTCAACTGAATATTTTTTGATGCAGAGGGACATCTTTTAACTTTTAGTGAAAATGAGGCTGTTAGCGTGTTAATTGTTCCTTGGTGGCTGGGTATTTTTTTTCCCCCATTTGAAAGTGGGGTGAGGCTGGAAGCAGAGGCGGACTTACTCTGCCCAGACTTGGCTCCAAGTAGCGAGCTCTGCTTACGCTCAATGGGTAGTTAGATGTTTTTGTCACAATGAAAAGCTGGGAAACATCAGCATTTGCACTTGCAGTTTTTTGTCTTTGTGAAGAGGGAATGCACGCTTCTCGGCCTCACACACCTCCCTGACTGCAGAAAGCCTGGGCTTTGCAGGGAGGATGAAGGAGGATTTTTGGTGAAAACAGCATGAAGCTGAGGACTGTGCCAGTGGTGGGGAGGTGACTGGGTAACCTGCGTGCTGCTGAGCTGCCGGAGGATTGGTATCTCCTCCGTGAAAGAGAATTGGGCTCTCGCTCGCCCTGGCTATGATGTTTGTGCCACGGCGGTACCCAAGCTCAGGGTCTCATCATGGCTGCATCTCTCAAAAAACGTGTTCCTAAGGTAATCCCAGTTTTGTATTTTATTCCCCCACAGAGCGTTCTGGTCGTGCCTTGTGAGGGTTTTGTAGAGAGAGGCAGGCTCTTCAACTGTGAGTTGAAATTGATGCCAGTTCGTGTTTGACATTTAGTGGGGTTTGTTGTGGTTGGGTTTTTTTATTGTTGGCTTTTAAGAGTATGAAGGGAAAGTTGCTGCTTCTGCAGGTAAAGTGTTAGATCCCATTTGTGCTGTTAAAAGTGCCAGAGATGCAAAATGAAAAGCTGTAATCTCCTTTTCCTTAGCCTTTTCTTTTAGGTGATGCTTAGAATAATAGAACTAAACGGTTTTCAGAGTGGGTATTGCATCTCCCTCTCCTTTTATGTCCTATCTTCGTAGTGTTGCTCTTTAATTCACCAGGACTCTGCAGTTAGGTGTTATTTATTTAGAATTCAGAGTCCTGCTCATTAACAAAGATCCCGTTGTACAAGGCACGGTACAAAATCAAGAAAAAAATACTTCTTCCTACTATAGGTTCTCTAAACAGTGTGTCAGCGCCGGAAATTTCAGTATAGCACAGAGCCAAGCCAGGTTGCTCTTAAGGGATGACAAGGATCTGTTTAGCTGTAATAGCCACCCAGATAAGGATGAGAGGTGGTCATCTCCGTGCTGCCGTGACTTCACTTGCCCTGTTACATATCTGCCTGGATTATCCTTGCCTACAGTCAAGTCCATCGTGTAGGGAAGCGGTAGCTTGCACCACAGAGCTGATGGGGTGAAGTAATCTCGGTGGGAGCCGAACACGGCACACTCAGTGGCACCCAGGCAAGTGGCAAGGCACAGAACAGGAATGGGTTTGAGCAGCAAAACAGAGCTTTCCTTGGTTACTTTTTTTCCAGTTGCACCAGTATCTCCCCTGGTGTCGCTGGATGTTCACAGGAAAGCCGGGTTGGAAATGTGCTGTCCTCTCTGCATTTTCATTTTGTAGATCTTTGCCAGCAGAGAACTGAAAGGAGCGTTGTAAAAGAGAATATGCATTTGGATGATAAAAATCTTGCTCTGTGCAAGATTTCAGAAACTGGGAAAAGGCTTCATATGAGAACATCCATAGAGCACTCCCTGAACAAATTAATTGGAGCCCGTGGTGTCATTGCAAAACCTTACTTACAGGCTAATAAAACCCCTGATTATCCAGAAACTTGGCTTATCCAAAACAGGGTCATGTCATCTGGCCAGGACCAAGTGTATTAAACTAGCCAAACTCTAGTTTTATCCAAATGAATGTAATCTCCTCTGTGTCATTTGGATGAATGAACTTCCACGGTGTCTGGCATAGGGGCTCTGTTGAGCGCCTGAGCACATGCACATTCTAAGGCTACTCGAGGAGCAGGAAATTAAAAAGCTTCCCCTGAATGTTGATTAGGGGTTCCACAGGCCAGTAGCCACAGGACTATTTATTTATTGAGTTACTAATTTCTTAGGCCTTCCAACAATAATAGTTGAGCTTCCAATTATTTTTTTTTTCTTGAAATCTTCTATTTTAGTAGTGGTTAGCTGAAGTGGAGTAAAATAGAGGGAAAATTCTATATTTTAAATCTCCTGTAAAATTTGGAAGCAATACAATACCAAGAGGTATTTTTTGTGTTTAATTTTATGCACTATGAGTTTGTATACTTCTTGTTTATACTTTATTCTTAATTGAGCTTTTTTATACTGAGAGGAGTTTGGGTATGATATTCATTGTCTGTATTATAAGTGTAGGGTTATTAACACTTCAGCGTTTTGGATTTCAATATTATTTTACTCTTAAGTTTCTACTTCTCCAGAGTGTAAGAGTCTCAGCTTGCATTCAAAACAAGATACGTGTCCATCCTTCGGGATACCAGGAGAAAAATTGCTCCAAGCATATCCCAAAGGTTCCGAAAACAAAAGGCAAATGCTGCTACTGTTAATCCTGTTAGATCAAATCCAGCCTCCAGTGGAAAAAAGTGACAAAACTTTCCCAATTCCAGTGGGACCAGGACTTCACTTTTTTTTTTTTTTTTTTTGAGCCAGTCTCAATTGAGCCAGTCTCTGAATTTGGAGCTCCTGAGTCGTAATTTTTAAATGCTTAGGGTTGGCAATAACATAAATGCACAGGGATTAGACTACTGTAATAGGAACCTTCAGAGGTTAAGGAAAACATTTGATTTCCAGTAAGTGGCATGGTAAACACATACCATAATCAGTTCCAAAAAGTTATTAGTCCTGAAACAGCAGGGTGTCCTTTCTAATAAATGTTATCTTTTTCCTTTCATGACTGCATAGATTATCCTTCACTCTATGCATAAATATCAGCCTCGTGTCCATGTCATCCGAAAAGACTGTGGAGATGATCTGTCCCCTGTCAAGCCTATCCCTTCAGGAGAAGGGGTGAAAGCCTTCTCCTTTCCAGAGACAGTTTTTACTACTGTCACAGCGTACCAAAACCAACAGGTAACTTGGGCTTTCTGCCTAACGCTTTACAGACTTTTCAGAGTAGACCAGGGAGATGAGAGATAGGAGAAAAGTGGATGCTTCTATTATAGCGCTTATTAAAGAGCATTGTCTAAACTCTTTTTCGTATTACAAGTAGCTTTCACTTAGTAGCATTGCAGCAGCGCCTGAAGGCTGTAGCTGAGACTTCAGGCCATGAGGGCTAGATGCTGCGTGTAAAAAGTCATTCTTATTATGGAGATCACACAGTCTAATTAGCATCATTAATGATGTCTTAATTACAAATACAGCATCAAAGCACAAGGCAAAGAGCAGTCTAATTTTTAAAGGTGTTTTTGTACCTTAAGTGTAGATACGTGTCTGCATAGAATTTTTTGGTGATTTCAAAACTCCCAGGACTTTAACAGAAAAGCTGAAGTCTGAAGAAAGTTGCAGCCATTTTCATTAACTGCATTCAGCGTATATAATTAACTGCAATTTATCTGGGTGCATGCATTCAGAGTCACAAGTAAACTGCAGGTTGCATGACTGCAGTGTTTGGCTCTTATTTCTACTTGTTTAAGTATTAACATACATAGTGACACCATAGTTAGTGTTGTGACTTTTCATTCATTCCACGTAAGTTATTGCACCTATATTTGGGGAAATTATATAGGTCTCGCTATCTTTACAAAGAGAAGTGCAGGAGAGCCATGTAAATATTGAAATGTAATTATTTGGTGCCTAATACCTTTTATTTAAATAAACTATAAGTATTTGGGAGGGGGTTTGCTGTTTTTTTTATGGAGGATAATAGCCTAGAGATAATCTCTCTTTTCACATTTCCTTCTTGGCCTGTACAGAAATAAAATTTAATTTAAATTTTATTGCAGTTAGGCAGTGTACTCTCTTAGGTGAAGAATGACATTTGCCAGAAGATTTTTCTCGGGAGTTCTAACCTGCCATTTGGTAGCGTTAAATACCTATTAGCTTCTCTTGGGATTTGCAAAAATAATGATCAGAAGGCTGGCCGTTATTTTGCTGTGTTTCAGGACAACCATCTTAAACTATGCAAATGTGAAGATATTTCTACTCCACTGTCAGCTTAATTCTGTCAGGATAGTGGCTTTCTGTGTTACTTAGCTGAATTCGCAGGTAATAATTTCTTTAATCATCTTCACAGATAACTCGTCTCAAGATTGATAGGAATCCTTTCGCCAAAGGGTTTAGAGATTCGGGACGTAACAGGTAGGTGTTGGGGAAGGAGGTGGGCTTGTTACTGCTGACGGAACGGGTTTGTGAAGGCTGGTAGAGGGGAATACCTGTATTTACAGACAGATTAGTCTGAGGACTCAGACTCCCTGAGGGAGGACTTAGGTTTCCCAGTGCTGTTCTCTGTGGTGGGCTCCCATTCCTACTCCTCTGACCGTGTAAGTCAAGAATGGGTTGGCACATGGTTTGACTCATGTGCTCAAGTTTCCTTTCAGTGGAAACGATGGCATACTGTGAAGGCTGCGAATGGAATTAATGCATACTCACTCAGGTCTGGATTTCAGGCTGCTTCTGAAATGTCTTTCTCCTGGCTGGAGACACAAATTGCAGATACTAGTGTCAAGATGTAAGCCCAGGTTTTCTTGCATGTAAGTGGCATTTAGTATGGATGAATGGCTCGTTGTTTTCTCTTAAAGGGGGAGAAGCTAAGTCGCCTCTCACAGTAACCTTGTGTTTAGTAAACTTGCCTAGGAGGTGGGAGACCTGTGCTCAAGAGTCTTTTTGGCCTAAGGAGTTTTAAATCCACTTCCTAGGTGAATGCCTTTCCTGCTAGGCTATAGATGACCTTGAAAGGAGCCTGGTTTCCACTTCCTCTGTTGCGGTTGGACTGATTTATTGCTTGTTCTCTCTTGATCCATGAATCTTTCAAAATAGCAATGGGGAATCTGAGTAGTACAAAGTGGAGACTTGGGTCTAGTCCCTGCTGCCAGTACTGATGAGGTATTTTATCCAAAGACTGTTTAATGCAAAATGCTTAAGCCTGTTATGAATTGTATGTTAAACTATTTCAGCTAAAAAAAGCAGCTTAATTGTGGTGCATATTATACATCAGTTCCAGTGACCACATTGCGTTTGGTGTCTACAGCTGCTATATTTATGACCTAGCCTTGCAGGGAAGGGAGCAGACTATGCTGCTAGGAAAGCTCAGAGGGTATCTTTTGGTAGTTCCTTTATTGAGCTTCTATTTTAGCACAGGCTACAGTGTTAAAGCCTGTTTTGTGCTTCCACCTGAGTTACATAAATCATAGAATCATAGAATCATAGAATGGTTAGGGCTGGAAGGGACCTTCAAAGGTCATCTAGTCCAACCCCCCTGCAAGGAACAGGGATATCTCCAACTAGATCAGGTTGCTCAGGGCCTCGTCCAACCTGGCCTTGAACGTCTCCAGGGATGGAGCATCCACCACCTCTCTGGGCAACCTGTTCCAGTGTTCTACAACTCTCATGGTAAAAAATTTTTTCCTAATATCCAATCTGAATCTACCTCCCTCTATTTTAAAACCATTACCCCTTGTCCTATCACAACAGGCCCTCCTGAACAGCCTCTCCCCATCTTTCCTGTAGGCCCCCTTGAGGTACTGGAAGACCGCTATAAGGTCACCCCGGAGCCTCCTCTTCTCCAGGCTGAACAGCCCCAACTCTTTCAGCCTGTCCTCATAGGAAAGGTGCTCCAGCCCTCTTATCATCTTCGTGGCCCTCCTCTGGACTCTCTCCAACTGGTCCATGTCCTTCTTATGTTGGGGGCTCCAGAACTGGACGCAGTACTCCAAGTGAGGTCTCACGAGGGCAGAGTAGAGGGGAAGAATCACCTCTCTCGACCTACTGGCCACGCTCCTCTTGATGCAGCCCAGGACGCGGCTGGCCTTCTGGGCCGCAAGAGCACATTGCCGGCTCATATTGAGCTTCTCGTCCACCAGTACTCCCAAGTCCTTCTCCTCAGGGCTGCTCTCGATCCATTCTCCGCCCAGTCTGTATTTGTGCCTGGGATTGCCACGACCCGGATGTAGGACCTTGCATTTGGCCTGGTTGAACTTCATGAGGTTGGTATGGGCCCACCTCTCCAGCCTGTCGAGGTCCCTCTGGATGGCATCCCTCCCTTCCAGCGTGTCGACAGCACCACACAGCTTGGTGTCATCGGCGAACTTGCTGAGGGTGCACTCCATGCCACTGTCCACGTCACCGACAAAGATGTTGAAGAGGGCCGGGCCCAACACGGACCCCTGAGGGACGCCACTCGTGACCGGTCTCCACTTGGACATTGAGCCGTTGACCACTACTCTCTGAGTGCGGCCATTGAGCCAATTCCTTATCCACCGAGTGGTCCATCCTTCAAACCCATGCCTCTCTAGTTTAGAGAGAAGAATGTTGTGCGGGACAGTGTCAAAAGCTTTGCACAAGTCCAGGTAGATGATATCCGTTGGTCGACCCTTGTCCACCGATGCTGTCACCCCATCATAAAAGGCCACCAAGTTGGTCAGGCACGATCTGCCTTTGGTGAAGCCATGTTGGCTGTTACCCACCACCTCCTGAGTGCTGAGACTGGACAACAATGAGTAGTTTTTAGGAGATGAACGGTTATAGAGAGGGTGGGGTGGTTATAAAGATTTACAGGAATTCACTGTAAACATCTCTTCAGTTTGCACTCTGCATTTGGTGCTCTCTAAGATTTTTGTCTTCCAGCAAGAAAGAATTGACCATGCTCTGTCCTGGGGCCTGGAGAGGATGCCCCAGGCACGAGCATAAATAGAGTTTTGTCCTCCTTTGCAGCCTTCTAGTTTGAAATTAAGTGAACAGTAACTTCCCAGATAAACGCAGTGACCAAAGAAACCAAACATGGTGTGTGTACTTGGGAAAGAAAATAGTTGCCGCACATGCCCTGTGTGACAGCTCTCTGTAGGCAGCGCATGCTTTTTGCAGAGTGATAAAACAAGTACCAAGGAGCCACTTAAAAAGGGTGAAACCCTGACTCCTCTGAATTTTCTGAGTTTAAGGGGAGTTAGAATTTGTTCCATAATGTTCTATGAAACAAGAGAAGATACCCTTGAAAACAGAGGAAAGGATCATTCAGAAACTAGTCTTGAACTGGATTTAATGTGGTGGGACAGCCCTGGTGTTACCCAGGGATGATGTAGGAGCAGTAAGAGCACTGCATCTGCAACCATGCACATCCAGTGGTTGGACTGGGGCTGTCCAGGGAGGTGGTTGTTTGTTGTTGTTGTTGTTTTGTTTGTTTGTTTGTTTGTTTTCTGCTAGGAATAAGTTTGGATCAGGCATTAGAAAAAAAAGCAGGAGATTTTAATAGAACGACAGTTACAGTTTATTGAAATGGATTAGGAGGCCAGTCCTGTAGGAAGGGCCCGCCTCTGTATAAGCGCTGTCGTTACTTTTGCTTTTACTGTCGTTACAGAAGTGACTCTGCAAACTCTTGTCTGTTGCAAATTGACCTTGGTTTACTGAAGTCAATATTGCTGGTTTCTTCAATAGGCTCTGTGGTACCCAATAAATATACTTGGGAATGCAGCTCAGATTTTTGATTGTCAAGGAATTTTTTTTTTTAAATTTAAATTACTAGTTTACTCAGTTGATTATTAATTTACTCTGTCACTAAATACTGAAATAAAATGTTAAGATTTTGTAATCTTCATTGTTCTAGCTGTGTATTTATCACCGAGGCATTTTAGTCTGCAACAAAAGTATAAAAAAAATACTGTGATACCATTATATCCAACTTTTCAACATTGCTTTAATTATTGCAGCTATCTTACTCTGCACTGCTACATGCAATAATTCTGTTTAATTAAAAATACTCCCTTTCAGGTCATTCCTGTTCAGTCCCACAGGCTATTTTACAGAAATCAGTAGCTCCACCTTTTAAAAGCATTCCCTGTGCATTTGCAAAGTGCAACAGAATTTATGTGCTGAGAATAGTTTCATTCTTCGGTTAGGCCTTAAGTTTGACCCTATAAAAACTTTTACTCAGGAAAGAACCAGAATTTTTCCCTTTAAATACTTCAGGAAAAAACATAACTGTTTTGTTAAATAAACTTGGCCATTTGATAGCGTAAATTAGGGTGGTGATAAAATGTGGAAATTGTTCGAAGGCATCTTGTATAAATTATCACCTTGGCTGCACTCCTCCAGGAGGTGGCTTTTATCTCCACTTTAACTAGAAATGAAAATTCACCATTACTGGAGAAAAAGAAGGCTATCTTTTTAGTCCAGGTTCAGCTAATAAATACCTTATAACTGTTTCCTGAAATATGTTTGTGATCCTGCTGGAAATGCAATGGGGAAGCAGCAGTATGTTGGTAGCTTCAGATTGGGCTATTTGCATAATTTGAGTTTACAGAGTGTTGCTGCTCTAAGGCAAGCACTTGTATTTGGTGCGTGCCTGATGCTGACACTTAACAGGCCTTTGGGGCCCAGCAGCCAAAAATAACAGCAAAATTATACCTCTGAGATGCCTTATTCCTAAAATTCTGTCAGAAAACAAATGAGCCTTTACCTTCAGAAAATAGAGATTCTTCTAAATATTGTCTGCCATGATTGTCTACCGGATTATTTCTGTTTTGTCATGGCACTGTTGAAAGAAAATGATGGAAGATTTTTAGTTTCTAAAGATGCAGCATTGCTTTATACGTTTTAGTAGCAAAAGGTCTGTACATCCATGCCTTGCTCGTGTGGTAAGTGTGGTTTTTCCAACTCATCAATAAGGACTGTGAATCCTGTTTTAATAAAAGTTTCCAGTGGATCACCTTTGTTCTAAGCAGAAATAGGGAGACACTCCCTCTGGCAGTTAAAGTAGTTGCTGTTAAGGGAATGTTGTGCTAGGAAAACATGTAGTGTCATTTTAGTCGAGTCTACCCCTAACCCCTGAAAAAGCCGAAACTGAAATGGAGCATCAGACTTGTGGAACTGGGAAACTCTTTGCGTGCTGCCAGCCCAGTGGCTGCAGATCACAGGGATCTCATGGATGAGGATGCAAGGATCTTTTCTAAAAAGCAAAATCACTTAAAAATGAACCTGAAATGTTACTAATTTCTATGTTTTACTGAGCAAGGTATCCAGAGAAACGTGGCAAAATACAGCGTTCTTTCATGATGTCGTGTTGTTTTTTTTCTAAATAGAATGGGACTGGAAGCTCTGGTAGAGTCTTATGCCTTCTGGAGACCTTCGCTGAGGACACTTACATTTGAAGATATACCTGGGATACCCAAACAAGGTAATGATCTTCTTTATATTCTTTCAAAACAAAGATGCATAAAGATAAAGCTTCACCCATCATCATTAACAAAAATCTAGGAATAAAGCAACGAACCAACCCCAGTGCAGGCCATCACCTCTCATCAGAGTTATTTTAAGTTGGAAAACTAATGCTAGCTTAACTACTGTGGTAGTAAAAATCTTAGATCGTAAAGATAAATCAGCTCTCATGTGGAAGAAGATGCCAGTTATTTAGGGATGGAATAACCTATTTCTTGGTATTATGCTCTGGCTAGATACACAAGGCAGAGATCATTTGTAGATGACTTTGACTGTATACATCCAAACTCCAATGTAGGAATTACTTGTGCGTTTAAGAGAAGAAAAAGGAATGAGACAAGAAACGTCCTTTAAGTAATGAATCAATAGTGGCAAGCTTAATTGAGTTTCCACCTTGGAAAGCCTCCGTGATTCTTAAGGACCTAAAAATTGTGCATTAAATGTCCTGACAAACTTTATCTGCATACTAGAGCTTGAAAAAATGGACCTCCGCTCCATTTTGCTTTTTCCTGCTCCCCAGTCCATAACCTCTTGGCTCCCACTTTCCTCATCATACGGATAGTGCTGTAAGGAAAGAGAGGTATTTAAATGGCCTGTTTCAACAGAGAGGGGAGTCTCTGTGCTCTTTTCTGAGTTCATTTATTTCCAAAGAACTCCAGGCACATAGAAAATCTTGCAGCCATTTCCCAACTAAATCAGACATATTGCCCCTGATTCTTCACATTTCCTGCTTTCTTAATAATATACTCGAGAATCATTAAGTGTCTTCAGGCCAAAACCCTAGAAAATACGGAAATACACAGAAACAACTTTTATCAACTTCTCCTTAGCCCAGTTGTTTGAGAAATCTTGAGCATCAATGCCTGATGTGGGCAATTAAAAAGGAGTTTTTGTGCCAAGTCACAGATAGGTTGGCTGAGGGCTGGCAAAGCTTTGGGTTGGAGGATGCAAGTGGGAGATGTTTCTTATGGAAAGGGTCGTTAATGAGAAGCCAGTTGGTCAGACTGGGTAAGACTGAAATGCAATGCTGCTGTATTGCCCTGTTTGTGTATGTTGCACTGTTTGAGAGCAGGGGAGCTACTGCCATGAACTTCCCGCTTCTTTTTCTGCTGTTGCCTGAGGTTAAGGAGCTTGTTGATGTTCAGAGGATCTCTGCAGCATCAAGCTGCTTGATTGTTAATGTGATTCACCAACAGGAGAGTCTTCTGTGTTAAGTGCCTTTGGCCTGGGAGACTTCGAAAGGCCCAGATCAGTTTTTCTATGCTCATTTTTCGGGTAGATGCAATCTCTAAGAAAAGGAAGCGTTTCTTGCAGCTGGGAAACTTTCAGTCCTGAGAAAAGGCTTCACCTGTAGCAAGCAGCGCGTTTTTAGGAGCATTCAGTGCTGGTATTTGTCATGTAAAAAGTTCTGATATCAGTAAATGAACAGCTGGTGAACAGTTTGCTGCAAACCTAAACCTCCACCTACCCATTCAAGAAATGAAGCAGCCGTGCACAGTACTCAGCCTACGCTTTTCCTGAAGTTGTTCTGAAGTTTTGCTCTCAAGTTTTTTAATTTGAAGTTGGAAGTTTTTTGTTCTGAGGTTGTGAACTTTACTGAAGCTGTTGAACCGTGGGAGCCTCTATGATATAAGCCAAGGAGCTGGTCCCTTAGCTGGTGCCCTGACAGTGACAGTCGGGCACAGGGAGCTTGAAACGCGCTCGAGTGTAGCAAAAGCTTAGACGACACAGAATTTTTCATTTTGAAGAAGGCTTCCTGTGATATGGTACTCACTTGGCTACCATGCAATTTCCTTCTTAGGAAAAGAAGGATGGTATGGTAATTCCTTAGCTGCCGTGCAGTTTCCTTCCAGTGTCAAGTAAAGAGCAGTTAACCTTTTGGGTGGGAGCTCTTAAGTATTGAGTGATGGTTGCAAAAGCAAAACTGGTATTCTCTTCCTTGGAGAGGTTATCTCTCTTTAAAAATATGAATGTGCCACACACACACCCTTTCACACATTGGTACAGTATTTTTTGAAGTAATTTGCATAGTTTTTCATGTCAAGGGTTATTATAAAAGGCAAAGGTCTTGATCTGTCTGTCACCTAGGAATTGAACCTTCCCCAACATGCTTCTGATGCTGTAATATTCTCTTCCAGGGAATGCAGGTTCCTCTACTTTACTCCAGGGATCTGGCAGTGGAGTGCCATCTACCCATCCTCACCTTTTACCGGGTTCCCCTTGCTCCTCTCCAGCCTTCCACCTCAGTCCCAACACTAGCCAGCTCTGTAGCCTTGCTCCGGCTGACTACACAGCTTGTGCCCGCTCAGGCTTGACCCTGAACAGATACAGCACTTCTCTGGCTGAAACCTACAACAGGCTCACAAACCAAACCAGTGAGACGTTTGCACCCCCGAGGACTCCCTCCTATGTCGGTGTGTCGAGTAGCACAACTGTGAATATGTCTATGAGTGGCAACGATGGGGATGCGTTCAGCTGCCCACAGACTGGCTTGTCGATGCAGATTTCAGGGATGTCTCCGCAGCTCCAGTACATCATGCCATCCCCATCCAGCAATGCCTTCACCACTAATCAAACCCACCAAGGCTCCTACAACACGTTTAGACTGCACAGTCCCTGTGCACTCTATGGATATAACTTTTCCACATCCCCTAAACTGGCTGCCAGTCCTGAGAAAATTGTTTCTTCCCAAGGAAGTTTCTTGGGGTCCTCGCCAAGTGGAACCATGACGGATCGGCAGATGTTGCCCCCTGTGGAAGGAGTGCACTTACTTAGCAGTGGGGGGCAGCAGAATTTCTTTGACTCTAGGACCCTAGGAAGCTTAACACTCTCATCTTCTCAAGTGTCTGCACATATGGTTTGATGAAGCCTTTAAGCAAAAGTACAGTATGTTTGGTGTCTACAATGTATTTCTTTTGGAATATGAAAGGACACTCGATGTAGCTTGTAAAGTGTGTGTATATATAATATGAGAGGAAGTTTCACTGAATTTTTTACTTGCTTGTGGCCAGATTGTTCTCCTATTTTGAGTTACACAGAGTTTGTTGCGGCGCAGACTGCTTTAGTTTTCTGGTATAATACACTTAGTTGTATAACACGTTGGGACATATGCAACAAATTAAGTAAGACTTCCTCCCCTTTCCCCCTCCTCTGTTCTAACCCCTTTAAAGAATGAAATGACACTTGGAGTATTAAACAACACAAACAAGCCCACTTACATTTCCCATAGTACTAGTGAGTTTCTTTAAAACATTCATACAATGATAAGCTGATGCACCAAAGATGTTTTACAAGTTTATTCTCTGTTATAAGGGATGTGAAGAGTATTTGGACCTTTAAGTGTTAAGCATCAAGCATCCAGCCCAAAATAGAAGTTTAGCTAATGGATCATTTACAAAGTAAACGGAAAGATTAGTTTGCCTTCTCATGATATGCTGTTTTTAGCTTATCAACGGTACAGCATTCTTACTAGGATTTTTTTTTTCCAGCATTGGTCTAGATTTATGATTAGGTATTTGAAGACAAATAATGCATATTCAAATTGTGGTGATAGGAGTAATTTAAACCAACAGCAGAAGAAGCGGCGTTCCTTGGTACAGAAGGAACTTTGGAGTGCTTCATTTTTGTGAAAGAAAGGGCTTGATGCATTTTTTTTTCCTCCATAAATATCACGTATAAGACATTTACTGGACAGTAGGATATTCTAATGTATCTTTGTTTTTGTACTTTTACTTTTTAAAAGGAAAATGCAGGTTTGATTTAGAAAAAAATGAAAAGCGAGCAGGATGAGAAATTCCGTTATTGGTTTTACCCTTTTGTGTGAGTGTTGTGTTTTGTTTTGTTTTGTTGTTTTGGTTGTTTTTTTTTTTTCAATAAGGGCAAAAAGTCCTCCTTCCTCAATATCTCAAAACTACATCGCCTATAGCAGTTAGGCAGATGACCCAGTTTGCCCACAAGTGTTGCTGGATGCAGAACTTTGTGATAGCTGCCTCCCTGTAACAGCCAAACTGGGACCAGGATTACAATAGGCAAAATTCCTCAAATAGTTTACTCCAGTGCTCCAGCATGACATCTACAGCCTGTGTCCCTCTCTCCAGGGAGCCATCCTTCTTCTTATTCCTTTCTATCATGAGGTTACTGCTGCTCTGTTTCTCAGTTAGTTTTTGCCCTGGAATCAGAGAGGTTCCCTTCCTTCCCAGCTCTGATTTTACGTGGCACTCGTAAGAACACAGATCACAGCCTGCTCCTGACCGGGCTTCTCCAGAGTGACAAGGACACAGGGAGACACTTGTGGTGGTGAAATTTCTGCCCTTGCCTGCCTCTGCACAGCCCCGGTGCTGCAAAAGCTGCCTCTCAGCTGTCCACCTGTCGGAGCTGAACTGTGGAGGAGTAGAACCAATTTTAATGCTTGAGAGAATGGGTTGCCTTTGGCAGTACGCTGAGCCTCCTTCATGTTGTGCAGGTGATGGAAGGGCATTATAAAGTGGGTACGAATGTGGCTGAAAATGCTTGCCTGGTCAGCATTGAGGGAGAATAAGGCCTTTCAGATTTTCTGTTTTTCTCTGTTAGATTTTTCGGATTGTTGTGTTTCTCAAGAGTTCCTACGACTTTTCTGGCAAACAGGGGGCTTAACTGCTCCCACTTCAAGAAAGACTCGTTCCAGCTGGTATTTCTTCAGTGAGTTGGAGATAACGCATGCAGAAATAGCCCTCTTGCTATGTCGTCTTCTTACTTGGAAATGGAAGAGAAACCACAGCAGTCTTTAAGCCCACGCCTGGAGAAGGCTTTATTTCTATTAGTTATGTATGTGTTCATGTTAAAGAACACACCTAGAAAGTTCTCATTCAAAGCTGGAAAGACAAGAGGATCAGCCTGCAGTTGAGGAGATGTGGGTTTGCTTCTTTGCTGTCACGAACTTCCCAAGTGACCTTGGGCAATGCACTCAGCTTTTCCATATCTAATTTTTTTTTCTTCTCTAAAATGTGATAAAAGCGCTTCTCTGCCTCACAGTAACTGGTGACAGTACATTAAAGATGAAAATCATCTTTACATCTAATATACTGTGGACAGTACATTACAGAGGAATGGCTAGGTGGGGTTCATATATGAGGATGACAAAGAGCATTTGTGTACTTCAGGTCTGTCACTGGTTCTGGCATTGCAGTGTTCTTTGAGGCAGACCACCTAGAAAAGACCTGCAATGCTAAAAACACTGTTCAAAACCCTCACCCTAACAATTGGTGAAATGATTCTAAGATGTGTAGAAGATGGACAAATTTTCAATTGTGTAAGTTGTCATAGCTCTGTTGGTTTAAATTAACAAGGAACTTGTGTATAGTAATTCCTGCTCTAGCCAAAACTTTGAAATGTTGCAGTTGGACAAATCTTTAAATGGGAAGAACGATACAATTAATCTGTACTTGAAAAAGGTTAAAGATAATTATCCATGTCATCTTAAGGGCTGTAACTAGGTAGAAATGTGGAAGGGCTAAATCATGCATGTTCCCACAAGGGGAAGAAAAAGGGTTGTGCATGGATGTCCATGGAGGTGCTCCTGGCAAGAGTATGTACTTTATCATCTGGGAATTTTTTAGACTGGTCTCTGATTTTTCCTCAAATTATTCTTATCATATAACCACACAATATTATTTGAAACATTTATTCCTTAAAATTTGAATCATATTGTAAATACTTACTGGTGTGTCATTGTGAAAAGACTAGCTTTTTATCAATATAGTAAATGCTATATATGCATTATATCTATAATTATATATCTGTATTTTACAAAAATGCCACAGAAAATATATTAAAGTGTGTATTCAAACACTTTTTACTACATTTGGAAAATTAAGAGGCTTGGGCCTTTTATTTTTTTTTTTCTCTCTACAACTTCAGCAAAACCAAAGGAAGTGATTCTAAGGTAAGCTCTGAAATTTGAAGACAGTGCAGCAAGCTGCAGTGATCTAACAAGTCCACAGTTCTTACATGGTTCAGTTTAACCATCTCTTATTTGTATACAAAGGTCACGACAGATGTTGGGCACAAGGAGATGTTGAGGCTGATAGCAAAGCCATGAGGTTTTTATGTGGGAAGAAGGGACTGAGCAGCTCATTAGCCAGTGAGAGAGCCTTGCTCATTCCTCATAGCCCAGTTCATCCTGGCTGCCAAGAGTTCAGCTGTTCTGTATCAGTCAGATCTGGGAAGTCAGCACTTCCATGTGACCAGGTGCTTGAGCAGGAGCTCGGTACGCTGCACATTATCTCTCTGTGCTCTTGCTTTGGTTGTTCCCTCTCTGTTCTGCTTATTCTAAATGCAAAAATCCATCAATTCCTGAGGCACAATTTGCAACCTGCAATCAGCTGAGCATACTGTTATTCAGCAATAAGCAACATTTCTTCCCCCAGAAATACTGTTATGCGTAGTGGCCTTATTTCCCATTGTACTGCAGTAAATGATTCCATGTGATGTAGGGCACAGGGCCTGAAAATCTGATTACGTTAGAAACTGAAGTTTCATAGTCACTTAACACCAGCATTGTTGCAAATGACCAGAATTAGGGCAAGAGAAGTAGGCATGAAATGCTTGATCATAAATATCAGGCCTCAAGGGAGAATGAAAACTTCTGGTTTTAATAAGAGAAGAGCCTTTTTTTTTGTAATAGCACAAGCAGACTCTGCGAGGGCTCCTTTCTGCCTCATCAGAGGACAAACTTTAAAATCACAGACAGTGTGGGCTTTAATGCTAACAAGTCTATTCCCTGAGCGGTTCAACAGAAGGAGCTGAAGTCATCATCAGAAGTAGCTCATGGGTTCTGTAGGTATATCTGTCATGCAAAGGTGATACATCCAATTAGTCCATGTAGAAATGTGTTTAAGAAGGCTGAAGAGTAGCTACTTTTAGAGGTTTATGTACCAATTTCACACTGTTTTTTCACACTCTTCTGAATGCGCTGTCAAACTCTCATGGCATTATTGTTCAAGTTTACTTTGAAGTCCGAGTTCTAGTATCAGTAACTGCAATTTATTATAATGAGGTAATGGGTAGTCTTTGTGGGCTGCCTTTTCATTTCAGCTGACAAAATATATTTACTTGTCAGTTGAGCTATTCAATAATGTGATCCTCAGATTCAATATTTTGCCTTGTATTTAACACAAAGTTATGTCAATTTAATATATACAAAACTGCAGGAAAGTTCATTTTCTGCTTTATTTACCACCATATTCCTCATTTACCTAGTTAATTCAAAACACTGAGACATCAAGATGACACACACTTTTGAGAGGACTTGCTTCATTAGGAAATAACATTCCTAGAGAATTCAACGTGACTTAAATGATTTTTGTCAGTGTTGTTATGTTCATGCTCTGAAATTTTTGTTACCCCAAAAAATGAAAAAAATCTTACACAGTCACCACTTGCTCTTGCACAGCAGTGTCAAATTGACCATAAAACTTTCAGATACTTTGGTACCCAGAGCCCAGCCCAGCCCAGTTCCATCAAAAGAGAATCTGAATCTTCTGGACATACTTGGAGAAAGATACAAGCCTGAATTAGTGGTAGTTTTATCTCTTGTTCATATTAAAGCTGGATCCTTTTCATCCGAAAAGGCTAAAACTAAAGCTTTATACAGGGATTTTCTAGGTCTTCCCTTGCCGAACATAACCTGCTGAAGGCTGGCTGAAAGCCTGTCCCTTCTTGAAATGTTGTCACTGTTCCAATTTCTCATGTCCTTTAGGCTGTCTTCTTGCAGAAGCACCGGACAGGTTTGCAGGGGAAGAGGTCACTACTTGCTCCACTGTTAGTTACTACCCTAAAGTATACTTCTACAGCAAAGACTAAGTACTCACGGTGAAGTAAGTAATCCTACTAAATGTCAGACATGATGTTTGTCTCAGTTTTAGAATTTGAACTCCATAAAGTAAGCACTTAGGCTTTTAGGAAGCATCAGTAAATCAGAAGATCAGTACTGCTATCAGGAAAATACAAATACTGTGGGCAAATAGAAACAATCTCCTGAAATTTGTTTGCCTGTCATTTTCTATTCAGCGGTTTATGACCCTTAAGGAGTTAGTATCTCACGTCTTCCATTTCACCAGAATGAACATTAAAAATCCGAGAGCTGGATACATTTGCAAATTTTTCCTTTGTGGGCTTTCTACATGTTGGAGTTAACACCCAGGTTTCAAGATAAGCACTTGGGCTCTAATTCTGTGGCAGGGAACGGCAGGAGAAGTGGAGATAGCAGAAATGAACCTGCAATCCTGCTACACGCTTTTGAAATGTCACAGGTACTGTGATGGAACCCACAATGTACAGCTCTGTCCAAATATATCTCAGTCCACTTCTCCTACGAGTCTGTAGCCTAAAATGATGACCGACATCAAAGGCTAGTCAAGAAGGATAAAGCATGACATGAAAATACTTGTGCTACCCGAAAGCTGGACTGTTGGAGTGAATGTTAAGTGTAGCCCCAGCACAGGCTTAACCGCTGTCAGCGCTGCAGCCGCTTTGACTGCGCTGTGCCCTTATGTTCATTTGCACAGCCCTGAGTTTTATTTGGGTGCTATAATACAGAGCCAAGAGTAAATTTAGAGCACATTGGAGGAAACCTGGACTCCACTGTGGCCAGTGGTAATGCTGGCTTTGACTTGAGAGTTCACCCCTTATGCTTTATGGATACCACATTTGGGACTCTAAGCCATCTCTCTTTCTTATCCACACAGCTGCTGTAGTCATACTGTTCTCAGGGATGTTCGTCTGACCCTTTGAGGTGTTCTTTGGGTGAATAACTGGCTCTTTTTTGCATTTCACATGCTCATATTTTTTAAAAAAATTTGTTTGTTTCTGTGGTTTTTGAGCCACTGTCTGTCTCGTACTGAAAGGTAAGAAGACAAGGCTGGAACTCAGTGCTCCCTTCCCCAGAAGCCTTGCCGATGGATGGTGTATTCCCTGCCACTGCAGATAATTGACCATACATTTCCCCACAATGTTTTTATTGTATTTTACAGAGAAAAGTAATAAAAATAGGGGCTGTATCACAATCAAAGCAGTGTTTCCATTCCTTGGGCAATATTTTTCACTAACGCAAAGGAAAACACCTCCCCACCCTTTCCTGGTTACTATGCTTGGTATATGGTTCTCAGTAAGAAGAAAACCAGATGCCATCTTTAAATGTAAGATGGCAAAAAAAACCCAGAAAGCCAGAAAAATGAGTCCCGATTCAGGGAAATGTTCCCGATAGTCCTTGTATTCTTTGAAGTACAATATGGACACTCATGTATCCAGAGGCATCCTCAAAACCCCTTTGATATATCACCAAGTGGATAGCTGTTTGTGTATGATACGTGCCCTGCTGACACAATGTGCACTACAGATTACCTGCCCCATACTCAGGCGGGGTGTTATCAGTGCCACACAAAGACGTGTGAGCGAACGCCATTTATGTGGTTCAAGTAATCCTGCACAGAAGTGCAGCTTCCCAAGTGTTAAACAGACCCCAAAGCTATCTTAAGAGACCAGTTCTCAGGGAAAACTAGTTACATGCCAAGCCCATGCAATCCAGTCATCCTCATGGTGGTAGTTAAATATCATCTTACAATAAGTATAAAAGCAATTAATCTAAGCAGGCATTTATTTCACTTTGCTATAACTGAAAAGGATGTATTAATTTTCTCAGCGTTTTGGGAGGGGAAGGGGACTGAATGTCTGGCAGCTGCAGTATTGAATGTTTCAGCCCCATAGGAATTTTTTTTTTGTGGAAGGAGGGGAGGCTTGGAAAACAAAATTTAAATCAAGAGAAGACAAACGAAGGCTGGTCTATGAGCAAGGAACCTTTAGACATGAAAATATCCCATCGCAAATGTCTAAAAATGGTCTGTCTGGTGTCACATCCTTGTATTCAGCAGAGGACAGAACTGTTACATTAAGTTACATTCATTTAACTACGAAGAGGTAGGTAGAATGAAGGCCTCTGGTAAGTTAAAGGCTGAACTACTTAAAATAATGTAAGGCTGAATATCTGCCATTTGAAGTCTTTAACGTTCTGTTCTTTTTTGTTACTTTTGTTTTTTGAAAGATACTGTTAGCAAAGATGAGATGATGCTTAAAATTTTCCAGCCAGATGTGACTCCAGACTTTCCCAGAATTGAAGGATATTCAAATGTAGTTGGGATTCAACACATTATATAGATACATTTTTTTTATAGCTGTGAAGTTTGGATTCAGATCTGTAACTCCTCTAAACTTTGAAGACTGCAGTTAAATCTGTAGTTTTGGATTTGAATCTCCAGTTGCTTGTTGCATCAGGCTTGTTGTTCACATCTGTTACCCCGACAGCTCAGTGCAAAACTCTTGATGCCAGTTTCAGACTCTGCAAAGTTGAACCTCAGAAAGGCCACTTCTCAAGCACGCTGTTACATATGAGCAGCGACAGCAGCATATTGCAGGTCTGTAGGTCAACAAGTCTCTGCATACCATCTAATGGCCATCGGTGACCCACCACAGAGCACTGGTGGGTAGGTCACAGGTTGTCGGCTCCTGCCCTGCAAACTATGCTTCACATACTTCCTTCATATTATGTTTCTGTGTAAGTGAACACTGTAGCTTCCCACAGGAATATTACCTGATCCTGTGTGGAAGGAGAGAGGGGTGGCATAATTGCGAATGGGATGAAGGTTGGTCCTTGAGGCACTCTTTGAGGGCTTATCTGTATGGAGTGGTTGCTGAGAAATGGACTAGGAAGGGAATTTACACCACCTCAGCTCCACAGGTGGGCACTCTTAACATGCAGTAAGCGAGAGGGAAGGTACTCCATGTGGAAAATAAGAGAGAAAATACTCGGCGCGAGCGATGTTGCTGTGAGGATGCAGTGCTGTGAGACCAAGGTCCCGCAGTTTCTTTCTCTTGTTTGCTTTACAGGCAGACCTTAAGACTTCAGCCACGCTGTAAAAAATAACAACCCACAAATGTCTGTCTGGGAGGGTATCACTGGTTGTCACCATGGCATAGACGGCCTCACCAACTGCAGTGACGAAGCCACCCATGGTAAATGCTGGACAACTCTTCTGACCTGTTAATAGTTGGCAGAGTATTTGATGACAGTTGCAAGAATCTGATGCACAGCAGTATCCTTTACAGCAGTTTAATCTTTGTCATCAAATCCCCCAGCAGCCATGATTAATAGCAGCACTTGAGCTTGTTTTGAAAGTTGTATATTTGGCAGCTATGAACTTTGATCTATGGTTTCGCTTTAAAGAATCATTATGACACAACTTTTCCTGTAATCCTTCCATCTAATTAAACCACACACAAATACTATGTGGGGAAATATGATGCTATTGATATAAGCTGTGTGTTTATTACAATATTTTAGACACTTTATTAAAGTGGATAGTTGTTCCCAGCAAGATAGTAGATAAGCTCCCCCAAAACAATAACATCACCCAGAAAGAATATGTAAGAGAATTTCCCAAGGCCAAATTCGATTAGAAACTTTCTTTGTTGATTAATACTGTGCCCTTGAACCCGTTAAGGGCTCAGATGTTTTAACCTGAGCTAAAATTACTAGCATTTAATGAATTCAGCCTACTAATGTGTACTTTTCCACAAAAAGTTTGCCTTTGTTCCAGAGAATCAAAGGATTTCAATGTTTAACGTGATAGTAGGTTGTTCAGTATTTGGGTACAATTTAATGGAGAAGTTTTCAAAGATCCAAAAAAAATTTATTTTCCTATAAATATTTTAAGCCATGAAACATCTATCTTTTTGTAGTTGAATCAACCGTGAACCAGACATTTCTTGCTGGTCTCTATCCTGCTGTACACTGTGTAGTGAAATTCCCATCAGGTAAATAAAGCTCATGTTTTCAAGCCTAAAATATGAACTGGACTGTAAATCAGAGTCTGAGCAGTGTTTTTTCTAGGGCTGAGGTCCAGGGCTACATAGTCTAGACTGAGTTGACTTGCTTGTGTATTGCATCTTCATGACCCCAGCATTCGTGCAGAAGAGCAGACTACCCAGGTTGTGAGCAGCAGTTTTACGGAGCTGTCTGGAAGCTCTGCAGCTTCTCCTAATTGGCCTGAAGTGTGATCTGGGTGCCACAAAACTGAGAGATAACAGAGGTGTAAATCACCATCTTGAGGTTCCTGCTGCTGCCAGGTCCACCAATGTTTGTATTTGCCGATCACCATCTTTCCTATATTTTCTGTGTAGACTTTCAGCCAGCTGGCTCTTGCCTAAAACATGACTCCTGTCAGTACTGGTTAAGCCCAGTGACCATGGTTTCTCAATCAATTGAAAAGCAGACAAAGTACCGAGTGTAATAATTTTCCCAAATTGTCTCACAAATTTCAAGAGACTTCATATAAATGTAGAACAGCTGAAGCAACATGAGCGATCCCTTAGGGAATTCACAGCTGAGCGCCCTCAAGCAGAGGGAATAGCTGCCCATCACCACTCTGTGGCCTTGATCAGAAAGAAGCGAAACAGAACTGCCCTAATGCAATTCTACCTCCTCGTGCCAGGTTCTCCAGTCTTGGTATTAATCCCCTGTGACGAGCTGTGTCCAAGGCTACCACAAAACTCAGCAGAATTAGCAGAGACACTTGTCATGTGTCTGTTGTCATGAGGGAGGCGGGATCAGTGGCCAGAAATGGCCTTGACCTAACCTGCTCCTGAATAGCTGGGTGCAAGTTACTTGAGCTGTCATCCTCTCTTTAGTGGCTCTTCTCTGAAAAGCAAAACTTGGTCAGGTATCCTGGAATCCCTCCTACAGCTGCACAGCCGGGGCTTTGAGTGACAGTCGCTGGCTGGGCAGAGTGGAGGTGTCACATTATTCTCAAAGTCTTGCGGGTGGATATAGGGTCAACATGTATTTCATATACAACTGGAATAAAGTTTTGTATAAAGAGCTTATAAAACCTCATAAGGACTTTTTACTAGATCAAGGGCCGCCTCTTGTTCCTATTGAACTCAATGGGAATTTTGCTACTGACTTCAAAGGAAGTTGAAAGGAGCCATGAGGGGTTGATTTCCACTACTACATGTGTGCTTCTGCACACCAAATTTGCATCTGGAAGGACTGTGTTTTAGTTGGTTTTCGTTGCTGTAGTTCTTGGGGTTTTTGGTACTTGAGAGTTTGTATAAGCACAAAGTATCTGCTACATGCCCATTGTCTACACGCATGAGTAAATAGCTTTTTTCTGTTTTGCAAAACTATCCGTACACTACACACTGCATACATGCCTTTAGAAAAAGAATGCACTCCACTACCTCATCCAAGTGGCATCATTCTCCTGGGACATCAAAATCTCTTCTAAGCACATAATGACTGGTGAAGCAGATTCTGCACTTACCACTGTCAGCTGCATAAAACCAAATCAAACATAAATGAATCCTTTGCAGGACTTTTCGGAGGCTGCAAAATGGAAAGCTTCAGTTTCTATTCTATAAGCAGGCGCAGAGCAGCCTTAAGACCAGATTCAAGAATCCAAACAGTTGTCAAAATGCTTTGGAACTTTAACTTAAAGCCCTTCTGAGCGCATACTTTTCTGTTTCTTCTCTGCAGCAGTTTGCAGAGGATGAGATTTATAAATACACCCAAATACACTACCTTAAGCAGGAGGGCTTCTTACACAGGAATATGAGTTAAAACTTTGCTGATTCAGAAACAGACATGAAGTTGTTAGGATGGGGGCACAATTTAAATATTAGCCATTCAGTGTAGACAGGGGAGTGACCTTGCAAGTACCTGGCAAATCTGTACAAACCTTGTGTGTACTAGAGGCTCCTGGGGGCATAAGCAAAATCAGATTGAACTCATTTCTATGTCACTAATAATGTACTCTGTCTCCTTTACAGTTGATTGAGACCTTGCTGCTGCTAACTGTCGTTTAGGGATGATTTCATAAGCTGTAGACCTTCATGTTAGGAAACACTCCTGCGTTGCGTGCTTCAATAATTACCATCCCATTCTTGATAGTTATACATTCTCTGTGAGTCTAAATAATTGCACTGTTTCATAGATTTTTGTATACTTCAGATATTAGGAAGCATTATCATAGCCTTCCTCAGTGATCCTGTAGCCAAGCCATATGTATTTAATTCCTTCGACCTTCTCTTGTGAGAAGATGCCAGGGAGCCCAAAAGAAAAGTTGAGACAGCATCTGTGTCTCTGAGTAAGGATATAACAGAAAGTAGAATGGTTCAAAAGAAGGGCTGTGGAGAAAACTGCTCTGCTTGCTCCTCCTCTCTTGCATGACTCTTTCTGGGGATTACTCAAACCATGGGTATGGTGTAGAAGACTGCTGAATCTTCATAGAGGATGATTCCTGCTAAACTCGAGAGTCCAAGGGGCCAATATGATGCATGTATGAGACTGTGTGAAGATGGAGAGTAGCAAGTAGGGAGGCTTGGTGAAAGCACGCACAACCTTGGGGTAAAGAGTTTGGGTAGTCCCATAAAGTGTCAGCACCTGGTTGCTGATGAGAACAAATCCAGTTTTCTGAGCTGACTGATGTTTCTTTCCTCTTCATGAAAAATATATACTTAAGATCTCACACTCTGAAGCTAACCCAGTCAACTTTTCAGAATAGGTTTAACATATCTCATTGTATTTGGGGTCAAAGGGCTTTACTGCAGCTGCAGCTCAACCAAATAATCTGAACTTGTTGCAGAAGTTAGTAGCCAGAGCTCTGATTTGTGTCAAGTGCAGGCTGAAACCAGATGTGACAGGGATACTTTCTGGTGTTGAAAGCTAGAGAAGGTGTCCCACACTTCCTGGGAGCTTAGCCTTGGGCAGTATATACTGAAGAAAATAGATTTAAAAGGCAGACAATAAAAAAGTGACATTGGAAACTGAGTTATAATTCATCCAATAAACAGAAACATCCTATAGCATGGTTGTGGCTGTGCCTAGTGTTGATTTTTTTATGCTTTCTGTAAGACTTGCTTTATGTTACGGATTAGCTTTTCAACATCCAGCAGTGATAAGAGCTTTTGAAGGGATATAGGTAACTAGCTATAAGATAAAGGCACAGAGCAGCTACCAGATTTCTTTTCATTAAAGCAAACATAGCAACCAAACCTAAGAAAGACAACATCCTGGAGACAGGCACTGACAAAGAAGCCTGATTTGGAAATCTAGATCTGTTAAAAGGTGGAGTTTGGACTAAGAAGCCTTTATGGTTGAGAGACAATGAGTAGCCTGGAGGGATATCTGCGCATAGAAATCATCGATACATGTAAATTGAAGCTCATAGTGTCACAAGTGGGCTAGGCTTGCCTATCAACTGTGACAGCCCTTGGTGTGGAGTGAACAGGTAAGGACAGAGCACAGATCCTTGTCACTCGTTTTCAACCTGACAGGCAGATGTTTTCAACCAGAGTGTTTCAGGTCATTTGCCATAGGGATTTATGCCCATAGGTCCTGGTGGGACCTCGCAGATCCTCACTTTGCATTGACAACAGCGTTTCAGTGTAAAATAATAAGTGACTGAGAATGCTCTGATGGATAGTTCCATTGCGACATTTAACAGGAATTTTCTTACATTGATATGTTAGACTGTTTTTTAAAGCTGTTCAGGCCACTTGCTGTTCACTAGAAGTCCAGTACTGCACCCTGTTTCCCTAAATGTCATCAAAAAGGAGAAAGTGTGTGAAATACCTATATGGTACTGCCTGCTCCTTAGAAACACAGAATACACTCTGCATATGTAAAAGCACAGCACAGCCCACTTCAATAAGCAGAACGACAACACATGTATTTAAATATCAGAGCCTGAATGGAGTCTGCTTCTTTTCCCACACCTCTGTAAAATCAAAGTTTGAAACCCTGTAGGAGCTCTTTTAAAATATCCTGGCTTCTTTGCTGCAGACCATATGTTGTTTCAAAAACCAGGACTGCAAACTCGAATAATTGCATGACTTGCATTCTATCACTGTAGACTGTGCTCCACTGGCTTCAACTGGCACGGTTTGGTAGCTGTTACAGATGCCACAGTTCATTGCTTTGAAGTCTGCACATTAAAAAAAAAAGGGGAGGAGGGGAAGGGGGAAAAAAAAAAAAGTTTTCAAAAGATTTGCCTGACTTTCTGTTATGAGTAAGTCGACATTTCGCAACATCTGTCATAGTCCCTGCCACTTCAGCTTCCTTCCTCTGCCTAGGCTTATGTGTTTTATGTTAATTCTGGAGCAGCTGTGGATTCACGCTCCGAGTGAGGTGCAGCAGAGTGGTAAGGGCAGGTAACTGCTTTCTCTGAGGATCAGACCACGAGGCGTTGCCTCGCTCCTGCTGACACGAAACAGGGAGCAGAGAGTGCGTGGATATTGCAGTAATATCCGCATGGGAGCAAATTGTCATTACAATGGTCTATGATAGCCTGTCCTTGAGGAAGAGGTTCAGATCACCCCTGAGGAGCCTATGGGTACCCCAAACCACCTCCCAGCACTGCTCAGGCATTTACCTCTTCTTCTCTGCGGCTCTGAACAAGGTGTTATGGACAGTTGTGGCTTGGGTCACTGGGGTGCAGCTAACCTTCTCCTTTTCTTGCTGTTGGGAGGCTCAGGGCAGTGAATCTATGCTCTGCTCAGCCCTCATGGTAGCTAGTTCAGGTCTCACCATCAGAGGAAATAAGCCTTCTCTGTGCCTTTTCTTTAGTTATTGATTTTCATATTCCTAGGTGCAATCTGGATAATCTCATTCAGCTGTTAAATGGTAGGACTCAGAGGGAAAAGTGTGTCCCAGGTGGACTTGCTACCAGCTTGTTTTACTTAGGTTTTGAAAATAACTATTGCCAACAGGAGAAAGCAGTGCTATCAGGGATAAGATTAAGCTTTGGCTATCAAAGCACTCAAAAAAGTGCCTTCGTTTTGACAACTTCAGCTGGCTTCCCAGAGAATTTGCAATGCGATGTCATTTTGAGTGAAGTACAACTTCCTTATTAAAAAAAATGGTGCCAACCCCTCCTTGGCATGTTACTAGCAGGGTTCCTCGCATAGTGCTCATGCCCGAGGAGGTGCCCTGGCCGCCTGCAAGGCCCTGGCTGTGCCGAACCTTGGCTCTTTCATTCAGGCTCCACGTGGAATAATTCCACCCGGGTTGTTTTCAGGTTTGAATTTGGGGGCTGGAATTCATCACCTCGGAGGCTGCTTCCCCCGATTCGGTGGTGTGTTCGATCACAAGCATCTGTAATCCCTGTAATCCATTTCACCCCGCTCGCCTTTGCACGGAGGATGGGAAGAGAAACGGTCTGACTCCATAAAAGCACGTAACACTGCCGGTGACCCTGCTTAAAAGCCAGAGGAAGGTGTCCTTGAAGCTATTAAGAGGAACTATGTGACAGCTCTTTACACTATTATTTTAAGTATCGGCTTCAGCTTCCTTATCCTTTTCCAGTATATTTTTGTTTTGTTTTGTTGTTTTGTTTTTATTTGGTAATAATATCCTGAGCGTAGCACTCATCTGGTTTATCTGAGGTGGTGCTACTGAGGTGGGTTTTTTTTCCTCCCCCTCTATACTGTTGGTCTGTTTTATAGAACATGGGAAAAGGGTCAGGGCAAACATAATTAAAATGCCAGCACATGAGCAGATTTTGTCCACATGTTCTTAAGATCTTGTTGTTCTCGGGTTTGCTGTTTCTATGCACCAGGTGTTAAGACCATGTTAATGTAAAAGGGGTTTCATTTTAAAAAAGTATATTTGATGTGGTATATTATTAGCTGGCAGCGGTGCTCTCTTATCCTAGTGAGGTAAAATGGAAAATTTTTGCATAGCGCTGCACTTTGCAATCTTTTGCAATGTGATGCATCTAGGTCTTGGGAAAGTGAGTGCATTTCAGCAGATACTGCTTTGTCTCTCCCATGTCAACCATGATTTGGGAAGGTTTCTGAATCTTTGCCACTTGAAATCCCATTGAGCTGAAACTTGCCCAAAAAACTGTCAGCCTTCTTGCTTTTTTTCTCTTTAACATGCTGTTCATTACTTCCATATACCTTCTCCCACAAATAGAAAGTGGCAAAAAAAGGAAACAAAGGACTTTTTCAGAAAAATACTAGAAGACAGATTTCTAACTGGTGGTGATTTACAATCTTTGCAAAAAATTAAGCTTCAGTGAACACAGAGTTTTTTTGTTTTGATGATTAACATTGTTAAAAAAACATTTTGAAGCCTTGAGATACTGATGTTTGAAAAAATTAATTAGAACCATGCTGCGTTTTTCATAAGGATGTGATTGTCTAACATGATGCTTGCAAAAGTTCAGATTTAAAATTCAAAAACATTTATCCAGGATCCAGTGTTTAAATAAGAATCAATATAAGAGGCAAATGTGAATGGAAAAGTAGTTAGAGATAGAAGGGGATATTTTTCTCGTGTAAAATTCTTGAGCAGAAATCACCTTTGCTCCTGCTCCTGCCTTTTTTAGTTAACAAGATGCCTAAACTGGTGATCAAAGTGATACACAGAAGTGATTCTCTGAACAACCAAAGTTAAGGCTCAGCTCCTCCACTGTCATTGTCTTTCCTGCATCTTCTAGGGTAGCTCCAGGGACAGGATTCAGGGAGGGGAAGGCAGGAATGAGGATGGAACAATGTAGAAATAGTGAAATTTGAATGTATCATGCATGTGTGAATATACCATGCCTGAGTCATGCCATTTTGTATGACTGAAGTTCTACCAAAAAAGCAGCCTGGGAACCATGAACTGAGCAGCCACCATTAGTCAAAGACTGGAGTCTGTGCACATACACAGTCTTCATATATATTCTTCATAGATATCTACAATGCATGAACTGATTGTCTAGTTACTCCTTTGTAGCCTATGGCAGAAAATCGCAACTTCTAGATTTCCATTCCTCCTTTTTTCCCAAAGAAGACATGTAAATCAGGTCAGATAAATTGCTTTCCACAAGCACCGCTAACTCTCCCTGCATTACAAAGGGTGCCTAGAGAGCCTAGCTCAGTTGTAGCAAGATATCTGTAATTAGGTGGGATGAATCTTATCTAAAATCACTGCGCTAATGATTCCGACTTCCCCTGGGTCTCCTTGCGTAAGCACAGCGTGTTCGACACATGGCAGCCCTTGTGCACTGTAACTACTTGTCATGTGTCCCAGATTTGCTCCTTCCAGCATTTCCTTCCTTTGGAAAAGGAAGTGCTTTTCCATCACCACTTTGCAAGGTGCTATCCCTTAGACAGAGTAACATTTATACCTGTGTGCAGAGCAACATCTTCTATGTGTGGCTGGACTGAACGTCAGCCCTTCTGTTTCTCTCCCTGAAGTGACGGTTGGGAACGTTTTTCTCTCTCAGTGCTCAGAGATGCACAACTGTCTGTTCAGAAATCAAAAACTTCAGTGTTTTGAACATCAACTGAAGGCTAATTCTTCCAGCAGTGTAAAATAATACTGACAACACAACTTAACCATCTCTGTTCTTAAAAGAGGCCTGGACTCTTGTTGGTACTCCGTCTCTTTTTACAGACCTGAGAGCAGAGTAAGTCCATAATTTCAGCAAAGTTACAATCCTTTTCCTTTGTCGAAGACCTCCAAGAGGCTTAGTATAACTAAGAATTAGGTGTAGGCTAGTATCTCCGTCTATTTCTTGATCTGTATTTTCAATAAAAAATTGAGCTATGCCCCACTCCACACTGGCACAAAGTTGTGCTGTTATCAATATCATGGTAGTTAACATTAAGTGGAAAGTTGTTATTTCACTTGGTGTAACTCATTAGCAGTAAACCAGCCCCATATACTTACTTATCTATGCTGAAGTAAACAGATTGCAGCAGTCGTGACCGTTACAGTTACGACTGAAGTGAAACTGCCCATTACAACTCCCACTTTTCTATCTAATTATAATGTTCTTAATCTCATACAAACTTTGCTTGGCTGAAACATTGTATTTGCACTCATTTGAGAAAAGCATTCATGGTTTTATCAGTCGTGAGTAATGTAGTCATTTCTATTGCATACCAATATCCACAGAATCTTGTCTTCATGTTATACATGTTTATATATATAACTTGTTATTATTTTATAAGAGTACATATACATATTTACACATACATACAAAACCACATAAACTGATAAGGAAAAACATTTAGCATTAGGCTTTCAAAGAATTATGAAGTTAGAACAGAGTGAAAGGTTCACAATGAAACTTAAAACTTTACTGGCTGTGAGGTTTCATTACTAACACAAAACTCAGTCCAATACTTTGCTCAAGCCAGGGTCAATTTATTTTTAGCAGGAAGGATGGTCTTACAGTTAAAATACAAGTGAGAGAGTAAGGTTTGATTTTCAACATAAACATTTCACGTTGCTGAGTAGCTCCTCCAAAAAAAAAAAAAAAAAAAATTAATAAGGTCTGTTTCTTGGCAAGAATGTAACCTTGCTAAATTCAGTGCAACAACTTTGAATTTGCCTTGATCTGCTGTGTGTATGGGAAGGATCTATATGCTTGCTTCTTCATGTTGTTTCTTCCGCTGCACAGTATCACTATATTCTTCTACTGACATTGCAGGGGAGAGGTGGATGTGAAATAGCTCATCCATGCACTAGCCAGGAATATTTCTTTAGATACAGACGTTGACGTAGTGAGACCTCACTTGGAGTACTGCGTCCAGTTCTGGAGCCCCCAACATAAGAAGGACATGGACCAGTTGGAGAGGGTCCAGAGGAGGGCCACGAAGATGATAAGAGGGCTGGAGCACCTTTCCTATGAGGACAGGCTGAAAGAGTTGGGGCTGTTCAGCCTGGAGAAGAGGAGGCTCCGGGGTGACCTTATAGCGGTCTTCCAGTACCTCAAGGGGGCCTACAGGAAAGATGGGGAGAGGCTGTTCAGGAGGGCCAGTTATGATAGGACAAGGGGTAATGGTTTTAAAATAGAGGGAGGTAGGTTCAGGTTGGATATTAGGAAAAAATTTTTTACTATGAGAGTGGTAGAACACTGGAACAGGTTGCCCAGAGAGGTGGTGGATGCTCCATCCCTGGAGACGTTCAAGGCCAGGTTGGACAAGGCCCTGAGCAACCTGATCTAGTTGGAGATATCCCTGTTCCTTGCAGGGGGGTTGGACTAGATGACCTTCGAAGGTCCCTTCCAGCCCTAACCATTCTATGAATCTATGAATAAGACGTGGTTAGATTCTGCGTCCTCCCTTCCCTTCCCGTGTGAGTGCCTTCGTGCCAATGAGAAGGTTTTCAGAGAAGAGGGGGTGTTAATGCACACACAATCGCACCAAGTTCCTGAATAATCATCTTGGAAACAACTCTGCAGTTTCAGGAGTCATTTCCTCAGGCAGGAGGCAGGAATGCTTCCTATTTTAGTCAGCGACAGGGCACGAGGTGTGAATGAAGAGGAAAAAAGTTCTTGCAATAGTAAGCACAGTGCACAGTTAACTTGAGCAAATCTCACAACCAACGTCCATTTACACAATCATTTGCTGAAGGGATCAACTCTGAATCGTGGGCTAATTTCTAAACTTCATTTGTAAGTGGGATGTACTTTCTAGAAGTGGATACAAAGTAGGTCTTAGAAAGACGAAAAACAGAGGAAAAGCAGATGGGTTTTCCCCTGTTAATTGCTTAACACTCTTCACTAAACAATTTATTGTTATAAAAAAGATATCTTGAGCTAATAAAACTACATAAAAGTTGATGACTTTGCTGATAGATCTTATATGTGAGAAAAGTTGAGAAGGGAGAATGAGTCAGATTGTTGTCATGCAATAAAGTTTCAAAACATTCGTCATCAGGAATTCGGTTCTTGCATCTCTGAAGCTGTTACACAGCATGGACAGATCTGTGACATTTTCCTCACAAGGATTTTGGAATAATATATACACACATTGAAATTTTACACCTGCCATTGGTTCTCTCCTCTGCGTGCTGGGGAAAACAATACTTCATGAGCAGAGACATTTTAAAGTCCTTTTATGGAAAGACCATTGTGCCCAGTATTGTGCTAATATTTTCTTAATCTAAGCAGATGTTTAAACAAAATTGTAAGGCTGCAGCATCCATGGCTGCTGGGAACTGCCCTGTTCCAAGGCAGAATCGTGGACAGTTGCCATGAAGAATTATTCCTCTGCAAAAAATGAAGCATAGGTTTGGAGGTGACAGATTACCCCTGAGGAGAAACAAGGAACCCCTGGAGAAGTTCTTTTCTTTGGCACTTGGCTTTATAAGAGTTAGAAGCCCCCCTGGGTCTTCTGCAATTTTTCCAATGGGTGGGAAAGGCAGTTAACATTTAGGAAAAGCGATTTTTGCCTGCCAAAACTGCAGTGTCTGACAGTTTTGCATCCAAGCAGAACTGATGAAAATCCAAATATTTGTGGATTTTGCTTCAGATGCAAATATTTTGTATAACTTCAATCCCAAATTGAAGTCCCAATGGATTTTTGATTAAAACTCCTGATATTCATACTTCAGTGTTTCCCTCATTTCAAATAATATCAAGCTGAATATTTCTTAATAACTTTCTGAGTGGATATACATGTCAAAAATATTTTAGCCTAGCCTAGTACATGTTTATAACGTGGTATGTGTATTTTCAAAGCTGACTTCAGTGAGGATTTTTATACAGGGTGTGTTTTATGGCCAAAATAATGAGCAGAAAAGATGATTTTTTGCCAGGAGGTATCATTCAAACAGCCAAACCGCACACTTCTTGGCCTTGGGTCAATTGTGCTATCAATTGCCTTATACAAAATCAAACTCTGGAGAAAAAAAAAAAGTCACAGCTTAAAACAACAGTCAAGCTTGTGATACCGTTTGGATTAGCAGAAAGGATATTGCCAAGGCTGAATAAGTATCACTGTCTTCTGTCAGCTAAGTAGACTCAGCAGACATGGCACAGCTGATCACTGGAAATAAAATTACGTGTGAAGTGATCTCAATTTTTAAAAATTATCTCTGTATTTTGTTTAGTATATTCAGTGGTTACAGATGCAAGCCTTCATATTAGTTCTTTGAAGCATGCAGATCAGGAAGGTTCAGCTGTTTTGTCCTTCTTGAAGATCCAGAAAGCTTTCAGCAAGGTTTCCTCATCAATGCCCACTAGAAAAACTGAGCTGCCATGAGATGAGAACCAAAACTCTGACACGGCTAAATAACTGATTAAAAGCTAGGAAAGAAAAGGTTAGGAATGAAAGGTGGAGGGAAGTCATGAGTGAAATCCTGCAGGATCTCTGTTCTGGCCTGTGCTGTTCAACATGTTCATAAGTGATATGGAAAAAGGAGTGAAGAATGAGGTGACAGGGTATACTGATGATAGTAAGTTATTTAGGGTGGTAAGGACAAGCGCCTCTTCATGGTCAAAGAAGGACCTGACAGGATTAAGTAGCTAAGTAAATGAAAGATATTTGAGGTGGGTAAAATAATGGATAAAAGAAAAAACAATTCTAGTTTTACCTATTCAGTGGTGGGCTCCAAGGTGTGTTGCCACTGTCTTTCATGAATGAGATCTTGGCATTACAATACACACTTCCATGGAGACGCTATCTCAATGTGCAGAAGCAGTGAAGAAAATAAATCAGATGTTAGGCACTGGTAGGAAACAGAGGACAAAAAGGACAAACGATTATGCCACCGTAGAGTCTGTGGTAGTGGTGTCTGGAACAGTGCACGCAGTTCTGGGCTCTCTGCCTCTACAAGCATGTAACAGAGCTGGAAAAAGGTCTAGCGAAGGACAGAAGGAGCTGTCAAAGTAGGGCATAGCTTCTGTGAGGAATGACTGAGGAGAGCAGGAGACACCTGACAAGAGATACAGTAGGGCTTTCTAAAATCACACTCTCCTACAGAAGGCAAATAGGAAATAGACACCCACTGTGTCTTCTAACCCAAAGCCAGTTAGAACAGAACAATGAGACCTTGTATGAAACTAACGGGTGACAAGTGTGAAAGCAACAAAGCAGATATTTCTTCCTTTAATCAATGGTAAACTGTGGAACACCTTGCGACTGGACAATTTGGATGCTGAAAAACCTAGTGGAAAAAGATATGAAATAAAACCCTACGGAAGGTATGTAAACACGAAAAAAGAAAAAAGGAGTTCCAGACTAGAATACTCAAACTACAAATAATGGGGGATTGAGGTTGTATTTGGGGGAAATATTACTGCAGACTTGCCCTGTTCTTGCTGCCTTCCCTAGACATCTGCTACTGACACTCTTGGAGATGGGACACTCAGCTGGGTGGACCTCTGGTGTGGCCCGGTCGAACTACACTTACATTCTTGTATTTATGACTCATAATCTGTGTTAGCTTGGTTACAGCTCAGTGGATAAGTGAACCTTTGAATAGGAAGAGTAAAAATGCTCCTCCCTCCCCAAACCAACCAAAACCCAACAAGCATTTCTGGTATAATTCTTGTATAAGTTTAGCTGAATAACGATTTACAATCAGAAAATAGTCACAAATGTTTCCTTGAGCTCCTGAATTTCCAATGGAAAACCAAAGATGACTAGTGTGAATCCTGCCATCCATGATCAATAAACTCACCTTTGTATTCTTCTGCCTCAAACCACTCCAGTGTTTTTAATCCTGCTCTTGGAAAAGCCGCAGGAATACTTCCATGGGTCACTGTAAAAATTTTTATTTCTTTCCATTTGTTATTTTTTACTAAAATAAAATCATCTTATATGTCAAACTGGTTTGAGACACACTGTTTAGTCACATCATAGAAAGCCACGTTAAGGCATTAGTTGGGCAATATTCCTTATCCAATCTTTCTACAAGCCTCTCCCTTGTATGAAAAGAGCTTGACCTGGCAATCACAGAGCACACAGGAATGACTCAGTCCTGGAGAGTGTACAACAAACAGGAATAGCAGCACTGCCATCAATCCTGAAAAAAATAAGAAATTCAGAGTTGTTGAAATAACAGACATGAACACTGTTCTTGCAGAAGAGATAACAATGCTACCAACCAGAAAGAAGAGCAGCAAGAGCAACTGCTGCTAAACACAAGGGGATTTTTGACAGGCTGTGATGATAAGGAGTTCTCAGCTGGCAGGCAGACAGAACGCATCCCTGCAGAACATCTTTAAGTCAGGGGATGCCTGTTAGCCAAAGTGCATGCAAGCGAATAGTGTGATGCGAAACAGGAGTGAAAGATAGAACTCATGTGGCAGAAACCATCAGCAGGGACGGAAATTTTTAGAAGTGACACAGCCTTGTGCCACTGTGAAGTCTGTACTTGAATTATTCGTAGCCAAAGTTGTCTGCTGCAGCGGAATCTGTTCCTGACATTTCTGATGTTTCGTGTTTATCCTAACTGTGTTGTCAATCACAGGAAAACTCAAAAATTGTTAGGAAATCCTGTTCTGCTTCTCCAGTTCTAATTTCACTGTCATCAATGGGACACATTTGGATTTACTATTTTTTCAACTGCAAATGCCTTTTATTGAAGCAAACATAATCCAATATCATTTTCTTTGCATTGTTGCTTAGAGAAAAAATAGGATATTTTACATTTTCCTTCTGTCTTAAAAGGAGAAAGTAATTTGAAGATCTCAATATCTTTCTATATAAAAGATATAAGAAAGAACGAGAGAGAAGGAAATGAAAGACTCTACCACCAGTAACTACTTCCTTCTCAGTTCTAACAATATTTAAGGCCTAGAAAATGTGTTCACTGTGAGATTCCCCTAGAGCTCAGTCTCTGTAACTTATCAGAAAGAAATTAAAGGGTCACTTAATCACAGCCTATGAGCAACATAACTCAGGTAAGAGAAAGATACAAATATACAACATCCTTCAATGACTGGAAGTTCAAGAAAAACAATCTGAAAGATAGAAACCTAATTGATCATTGAAATAACCGATGTGAGAAAGATTTTCTTACAGGAAATTTTAAGCCAAGGCTGGGTATTTAGCTAGAGCACACGTTTGATTCAATACAAGCTCTTGAGCTTCAAGTAAGAAGTCAGTCAGGAAAGTCCTGTATCATTGAGGGCCTGGAAAGCAATGTGTTCCTTTCGTAGGTAGAGAAAGGTAGGACTCCTAAAGTGAGTCACCCTTATTATTGAGAATTGGCACCCAGCCTGGCAGAATCAGCTGTCAAATCGGATTTTTGGAAGGGGCCACCTTGAGCCAATGCTCAGGGGTCTGAGGCAGTGCAGACAGCAATCTGAAGCCCACACTTTCAACAGCACTTGGTGGTGGCTTGAGCACTCCTCGGGCCAGAGATCTAGTTCCAAATAAGGAGCTCCATCTTGGTGCCAATCCTTTTGTCTTTCAAGAACAGCTCACCCTGGCAATACCTGATCTCCTCTTTTTCAGACACCACAAGGGCAACCTTCTGTGCATACCCAGACATCAGCTTGATCAAACTGAAACAAAGAACTTCCTGAAATCACAGGATATTGGAGCTCTGGTCCTTCTTCTTGCAGAAGACAGGGTCTCCATAAGACAATCAGGGAAATGAGAGGGGCTTTGTAACAAGTCTGAGCCTGTCTTCCTAGTGGAGAAATGACAATGTCATGTCTGAGAGGATGGATTTGGTCAGATATCAGTGTCTTTCTCCTTTTTTCTTTCTTTTTTTCTTTTTTTTTTTCTTTTTTTTTTTTTTTCCTGACAGGCTCTGTTTTACTATTTCCAAGAACCTACTTTGGCTTCTAGAAGAGCTGTTTTTCCACATAGCAACATCAGAGAATAACATGTAATAAGTTTGCAATAGTAATCCCAAATTGTGCATTGCAAGACCAAATGTGGGACAATGGTTACTAATATATGGTCCTAAATTATGTCTATTTGGTTTGGTGATCTGTGCAAGGTGAATTTACTGAGGTATGGTCTATTCTCTACCAGAACAATACCTGATCAAAATAAACTACCACAACTGGTTTTAGGTATCTCTTCTCCTTGCCTGTCTTTAAAGAAGTCTTGAAGATGGGCAAATTGAGAAAATACCGCAAATTCTTTCATTGAAAAAAGAAATATTTAAAGCAAATTCATCTGAAGAAGGTGCTGGGAAATGCCACAGAGCTCTTCTGATATGGGCTTGTTGTATTCTCAGACATAACTCTTCTTTACTTCAGCATTTATCAGTATTTGAATCCTCCATAATTCTGAGGAGCTTCCACTTCCCATCCAAAAAATAATAATAATAATAAAAAATCTGTTCAGAAGGTGACTATGATGCAGGCTTCCTACCATCACAGCTATGTGCTAGCTTCAGCAGGGCTGCTGGCTGTTGCACTTAAAGCCTGCTGACATTTGCTGATGCCTCTGTGAACAACTGGCATGATTTGCGATCTGCTCTTTGGGCAGGTGAATGGCAGGCGAAGGCAGGCAGTGCACTTAGCTGGTGGGCACCTGTCCTCGCAATCTGAATCCCTGGGTGATATAAGAGAGCCAGTGCATCGCCATTTCTGCTCTCTTGGCTGCTGATACCACCACCTTCTTAGTTATTTATTTTTAGCTGAGACTGAGAGTAAAGTGGCAGAGCAAGTTACCCAGCAGATTCACATATAGTTTGTCACCAGACTGTTTCTTGGGATTTTTCATGTTCAGTACCACCTGTGGATTGCTATCTTGCAATGTTAAAAAGAAAGGGAGGAATGACAGAAAAACAGAGGATGTTAGAAGCAACATCACCAAATAAGACTTTTCAGATCAAGGTTCTGATTCTCTGCACTGTTACACTAGTGTATAAGTTAAGTGCATTTGCATTTCACTGACGATCAGTATATGTGGCTGGAGAATGTAGTCATTCATTTTTAGCATGGTTATTTTGCATGTAATTCCTGTCCTTGGCCAGAACTTTTCATGTGTGGAAATCAAAAGCCAAAACCAAAGAAAGGCAGGAGAAATAGAAAAAGATGTGAACATGTGCCCTGCCCAGCTTCATTGCTTCTGTTTTCTTTAGTACTCATCAAGATGAAGAGGAGACTTTGATTCACGTTACTGCAAATGTGCAAAATGCTTTTGAATTCACTGAATCTGGGTCATATTTGGGGATTCTACGTGTCATGAGATTACTGAAGCTCACAAATATTGGCTTGGTTTCAGAGTCTCAGAACACGAAGTACAGAAGTATGCCTAGTCATATTAGGAACAAGCTTCTAAGGACAAACTGAAAGTAGATGACAAGCCAAACTCTTGCTGGGAAGAGAGTCATTATTTCCTCCTTCCTGTTCTAATGTGAGCCCTGAAATGGCCGAAGTCTCTGGGAGTAGGAAGCTTGCTATTGACATCTATTGATGAAGAGGGAGAAAAGCAGCTCAGAATGGCCTGAGAGCACCATGTGTCAGAGGATGGATAGGGCTGGGAGCCCTCTGCCAGCATCTGCTGGTGAGCAAAGGGAAACAACTGAAACAACCCAAACTTATTTTTGTCTTTTTGTGGCCCTATTTGCTGCTGGGTAGAGACCTGTTCTGAGAATCAATCTTACTTCATAAGAATTAAATTCAAAGGTCAGACCATAAAAATCTACTATTTACAGCTAGCTATGTGGACATAATGTTTTGTCCTGTACGCCAATCAGTTTTCATCTTCTTAGGTCATCAACTCTTATCCTAAAAGATTATACGATACAGTAGCACTACTCTACTTTTTTCTACTAGAAATTCAAATCATTTCATAACCAGCATTGTGATTCCACAGCACTTACAGTGTTGTCATATAATGGCTATGTACATACATAAATCCCAGCTTTCATTATGTGTACACACTGCATGACCAGGGGATCGTTTTCACATGTAGTTATTTGCTATAGTTCCCTCATTACTGTCTAAGTGTGGTTTTAGTTCATTTGCCAATTTTGCAGCTTTTCAAGAAGAAATACAGGCAGGAATTGCCATCAGGTTCCCATTTCTAGTGATTCAGTTTGCCCTATGTCATAAAACCCTTTGATACACATAAATATGCTTTCACATGCATGCGAATAATTGTTTTCAAAGTACAGCATGGTCCCACAGACAAGGAAAACTGCCTGAACATGCTTCCAAACACGGACCGAACACAGTCCTGCTGAGTTTGACTGCAGCTCTTCACAAGTAAATAAAGTTATATCCACTTACACCAGGTCTGAATTTAGGCCTAGCTTTCTTGAAAAGAACAAACAAGTCCCAATAACAACAGCAAAAACAAGCTTGAATGTATTAAACAGCTATTTAAACTGCTAAACAATATGGGCTTTCTTGTGCATCAGCAGGGAGCTAAGCTTTCCCCTACAACACTCTGTGATGGATGGCAGTGCCTTTGAGTCAGCTCGTCTGGCAGGTCCAGCACCTTTCAAGGAGGGTCATGCATCTTTCCCAGTATGTACCAGTTTGTACTAGGCTTGGAAAAGCTGGGAGGGAGAAAGCAAGCTCCTCAGATCATATGCAGCAAGACTTTGGGTTTTGCCCTTTAATTGAGCAGATCCTGAGGTAGCAAGGCAGTGCATTGTCACATAAACTCAGGAAAAGCACCAATAAAAGACAAGGTAAGAGATGCAGGGGGATATGTGCAATTAGCAACTCCACAGAGCAGCCAGAAGCCCAGATGGTTCTCTGTCTCCTACTCCTAGATTTTTTTCTTTTCTGTATCTAATGAAGTTTCACTAGTTTTCCAACACTGCATAAGAAGGAATAAGTACCAACAGCACAACAGAAGCCCTCTCTTGAATCTCTTACAGTGGATTTTGGGAAGACTCTTAAATTCACACAAATCCTAACATGAAGACAATGGTAAGCCCCACTCATCATATTCATCCCAGTTTTTTTCCACCTGTCAGTCTTCTACCTTACATAGGACCATGTGGTTGCTTTAATCAGCAAAGCAAACCACATGGACAAATTAGGATGCTGAAAGTACAAAATAATTAAATCACATCACCTCTTCTGTGAATCACAGTTGGCAAAATAGGGACATTCAAATACAAAATTGTTTGGTTTCGTGTGAATCAAAATACAAATTTGATAAACACAAGCATCAAGTTACATTTTTCCTTACCGTGAAACTTTCAGACCTCTTTGAATTCATGATGATCTATCCTCACTGAGAGGCAGCCATACTCTTTTAGAGGTACTCTGAAGAGGTACTGTATTTTAATGTAGACAGAAGTTGACAAACTTCTTGTGTCCTCCTGATCCCCTCTGTGAACACCAGCTGTTTTACGTATAGACAGAAACGTATGTTTCTGTCTATATGATGTTATAACTAGACATTGAAATAGGATGAAAGTACTTGGGCCACCTATGCTCTTGGATGCAGCACTGAAATTCAAATGTCCCGTGTTTAATCCATTAGCAGAAGAAGATAACTGCCTTTTCTTTAAAACTTGGCAATCTGTTTCATGTTAATATAAACACTGAGAAGAAGAGGATGAATTCTTAGTGAGCAGTGCTCCAAATGTACATTGGATTAAAGTGATGCCTCTTCAGAGAAGTAGACTGTATTTATATATTTTGGATGGAACACTTATATTTTTTGGCAGGCCCACACATAGAATTTGCATGTTAATATGCTAGTATGGGTACGGTCTTTTTAAGTAGCACAAATCCGAACTCATTGTTTTCCTTTGAGTCCCTACCACAACATCACTGACTGTAGGAGGTAGATGAGGCTTTTAAGACAACCTAGGAATACAACACTGTTGAGCTTGACAACTTCTAGAACTCATTAACCACCAGCCTGTGTAAAATTTCATAACATCTGAAACATTTAACACCCACACCCGTGAGAATGGAAACCTAGGAAAGGGTAAGAAAAAACAACTCAGACATGTCTATCAACTAAATCTATAGATCATAAATTCACAATACATTTTGTTGTCATTCGTGCTACTGGCCAAGCAAAAGAAAAAAAATACTCACAGACTGATAGAATTAATCTAATGGCATGTATATGAGGCATCGATTTTTAGTTTTATTAATCCTTCTCCTTAAAACTCTGAGGTTTTAAACTTGGAGTTCTTTCACTATTTCTGAAGGCAAGAGGATTCCAGAAATTTGAAAATCCAGTGTATAGATGTATATTATAGCTTTCTCCAGAATCCAGTCCAAGATGCTAAGCACAACCCTGTTTTAATTTTCTTTTTTATTTGCTTGGATTTTCGGTAATAATAATAGTAACAACAAAAACACCTCTAGCTACCCTCAAACAATTTCCATGTAGTCTTGGCCAAAAGAGATTTTTTTGATTGTGCGCTTTAAAAAAATAACACTTAAAAACCTCAAAATGTTCCTCGTGCTTCAGACTGAAAAGCTGGAAATGGCTAGCCTTAAAAACAGTAGGACAATATTTATTATGCTGTGTAAGGCTTGCCCATCAACACAGATTTGAAGAAAAGTTAGGGTTCAGAGTTAAGGCATGAAATTGGCTGCTTCTTCTAGATGCCTCAGAACTTACTCTCCCTCATGCCTATGAAGCTCATTGATCATACGGCTGATACTTTGGCGCAGTGGCAGGAGCATGTGCTGCAGTTTGCAGTTCTGGGTACTCAACCTGAGTGAGAGTTACACAGCAAGGGTCAGCACTGAGTACTTCTTACAGGCACACTAGTATCTTCCACTCCAAAACATCATTAGAAACAACATCTGAGAGACATAGTCTAGAAAGTATGGTTTATTAAAGGAAAACAGTAGAATATTCTGGAAGTAGGACAGGAGAAGGAAACGAAGTCCTCATATACTCAAGGGATAAATAGAATTAAAATTTTTCTTACAACATGTGCATGCAATTTCCAATTACTTCCTCTAGACCTGAAAGGCTTCTATTTAAGAGCTGGATATGATAAAATATTTAGGTTCTTATAAATGAAGTGCCAGATTTTAGAGAGGAATCCAGTCCCTGTAGTCAAGTACAGAAATTTCCTGCATTGTCCAGTGGCAGAGAGAGGTGTGCAATGCTCAGTGGTTACAACTCCCTGCCTTCCCAAGTAGGTGCCTGACTGGGGGATGCACGGAATCTCCTGTGCCCACTTGCATACCTGGCGTCCTCTCACACAGACTGTCACCCAAACACAACACCTGAAAAAACAGGCAGCATTTGCGAGCCCTGCCTGTCTTTTGGTAGTATTCGAGTATCACAGCCCTTGTCCATGAAGTAGAAAATCGAATGGGAGGCTCAGCACCCTGCTCTGTCTTCGTGAGCTCAAATTTCCATCTCCCAGGAAAGCATTCTAATCACAAATAGGGAGGTGCTGTATAAATGCAAACAGCTTCTGAGTGAGAGGAATGGAGATTTTGGACCTTAATCTGCTTGACTCTGGCCTTGATTCATATATCACTGAGGAAGAGGGGGAGAAATTAACCCAAAGTCCCTATCCAGCAAGGGACTATGCACATTGCTGGCCATATGTGGTGTTCTGCTTGAGTATCTGGGGTCAGACTGGAGCAGGAAGGAAAGATGATGCGGCTCTTCAGGGTCCTCCCACAAAATTACTTCTGTCCCTGTGAGATGTCAGAATGAATTGCCGCTCGCAGTAGATTGTGCAGCTGTTCAAACTATGATTGTGCTGCCCTCTGGGTGCTCGGAGCTTGGCGCTCTCTCACGCTGAACATGCCTCTAAGCAAGAAATTCCCAGATAATAGTGGTTAGATAATACTCCAAAGTAGCTGATACTATTTTTTAAAAGGTTTTATCCCTCTTCTCCCTTAATCTAGTGGTTGACATCTTAGATATTGAGCCGCTTGGGGCAGTACCCACGTGGTCTTATTTTTAGAACATATCCAGCACATTATAGGCCTGATGCAAGCCAAATATGTTATTGTAAGTCAGTATTGGAAAAAGGTTGTTGTTAAGAGCAATGCACTTCTGAGGTTGCCAAGCAGCCTGTGGGGACTGCTGGATGGTACACAGAGGATTTAGCTCCTCCTCCCCAAGTGCCTCCCTCCATGTTTCAGAAGCTAGGAGAGTGGCCGCTCCACTGAAGATACTTGTTGCATGACCTCACGCCTGTGAAACTTCATCAGTTTACCTACTCCCATCTCCTTAAGGTTGGAACAAAAGGGATCACTGGCTTCTTCTTAGTATTTCTTCCTTCTTCTCAACATCTTGGAAACTACAGATTAATCTTCTGTGTGCCCTTTACCCAGTCGCAGTCTCTGGTTAATGACGCTTGTTGAGGGAAGTTGCTTCAAAAACTGCTTCATGAATTCTGTTCCTTCTGAATTTCCTTAACAATGACCCAAAAGCTTTCCTTTCTCCAATAAACTCATTTTAGACTAATGCAAACCCTCTTTCAACTAGGTAGATCTACTTATTTATTTATTTAAACAAGCCTTTTTACTAAGATGCTATCAATTCTATCTAGGAATATCGATATTTATAGATTATTCTCTATGCATCAAAAAGCTTCTGAGACACAACTCTGAGTGCTCATGATACAGAAGACTATTAATGATCTTTTTGAGGTCTCCCCTATGACCTTATCACACAAACAACATTTTCTATTCTGTGCTTAGATAAATTGCAGAAAGTATACCTGTGACACTTTGGAAAAGAAACAAGAACTTCTAACCAGAACACTTTGAATATCTGATCTAACACTTTGAATATCTGATCTACACGTTTGTGCCAGAAGAGATTTACAGAGCTGGAAGCTTTCCAGTCAGAAAGGACTATCTATCAGAAGAGGGAAAAATAGAATTGCTATTTACACTCCTCGAGGACATTATTCTTTGAAATGTGTAAGATACAATAATGTATCTCAAATTTTCCTTCCTATTCCAAGTCCCATTTAGAAATCAAAGGAAAAATATCCAAAAAATAGTAGCTTATGTCTATAAACCTCTGACATAGACACTTCTTTTCTGAAGTTTCCTTTGTGATATCTACCCCCATGTCTTCATTTGCTATGTTTCTCTTCATACTTCTTAAAAAGACATGCAAAGCTTTGCTTGGATGAGTAACTAGTGTTGGTGATTTAAATGCACTCAGGACTACATTAGTTTTTATTTATATCTCATTTAATATCCCTTACACTAGTATTCTAAAATTAATAAACCTATATGTATATGTCACATTCTATTCTGTTTGGTTTTGTTTTTTTATTCTATTCTGTTTTCTTTTTTTCTGTAGCAATTGCAGGTGTCTGATATACTTTTACCATGCAGATCTGGGATACGTTACATCTTAAAGATTATTGTGTGAAAAGGAAAGCCAGTGAAAAGCACTCAGATTAGTTCTCATTTCTCTGTAGTTGATTGTTTGTGCAGTTCATCAATAATTAGCCACTTCTCGAGTACGAGACTAGGAACTGATTATAAAGCTGCACAGGGATACTTCTATGAAGTGTTGAAACAGTATCTTAAACTCACTCTAGAAAAAAAAGAGATAACAATATTTTTAAAAACATTTACTTCCAAGAGTAGACCACAGAATTATCTATGTATTTGGCACACTTGCTCCACACTTCTGTTGGATATGATGGCCACAGCCACTGAGATATTTAAGAACATCTTAAGGAATGGTGTATGCACCTAGTGTATTTCTGTGGTAGGAGCTTTTTAACATTCTTTGAAATCTTTCAAATTTTAAAAAATGTAGATTATATCCCAAGGCAAAGCTAGTGCTGCACTGTGTATACTGGAATAGATCACAGTGTAAATAGAGGAAAAATGAAAATAAAATTCCAGCAGAAATACTTGTCCAGGAATAGTCTACCCAGATTTAAAGGTTACAAAAAGCCAAAACCAAAGAAGTCTTTTCAACACTAATCTTATTTTCAAATTATTAAAGTCTTTCCAATAATAACATTGGTTTAAAAATAATGATAATATTTACCATCCTCTAAGTGCCAGGAATCAAACTCTTTGGGATATTCATTTTTAGTTCCTAAGTGACACATGGCAAGATAATATTACCTTCCAAGATTTTCTATGCCTGGGCTAGGGGCTCAAACGGGTCTGCATTCCCCAGACCTTTGGGACCTGTCTCTGGGATGTGCCAAAAGCTTGTTACTCACTGTTGTTTCTATTAGATACTGCTACTTATTGCCACTGTTTAAATGGGTCATTAGCACATAATAGAAGTAAAGTAGGAGGAAAAGGCAGGCTAGATGTGGGGCCAGGAGTAAATACACACCTTGGAGAACATCCATCATGTCTTTCTTTTCCTTGTAGATATAACTCCAAGTTATATAGTTTCCTTGTAAAACGTGTCTGGGCTGTGCTGCCCAGATTCACTGTGAAACCATGGGAGACTCTTGAGAGCTGGCATTTCTGGGAACATGGATGGCACTGGCAGTAACTAGGAGTGAATATGGGGATATGGGTTGTTGCGACCTCCATGTGTATGGGCATGACCTTTCAAATCCTTGAAACCCACCTTGCTTGTGCATACTTTTCAGGGCAGCAAAAGCTGGGAATGCATTCAGCATTACCCTCGTCAAAGATGAGAAATCTTAACAAGGAAATCCTCTTGGAGTGAAGACTTGGAAAAATCCTTCCTGTGGATTTTGGGACATAACTTTAAGTTACTCAGCGACTGATTCCAGAGCTACCAAAGCAGCTTTACTTGCCTGCAATCAAAGCAAGCCAAATTTCACCAGGAATTAATTGAGCTTATGGTATTTTCAAGAATGGCAGTTATGTGGAGAGGAAATTCACATACATCCTTGTGAAAAAATACCCAAGGTGGAAATCATAATGAAACAAAGGTAGAGAAAATCTGCTGAAAATGCTGATTCTACAGTAGGCACTATTACTTGTAAGGTTTTCGTTTTTAAGTGTCATGGTCATACTTCTGATTTCAGAGTGAATGGTGACTCCTATTGTCAGGATCAGAAATGAGTCATTGGACATCTTCAGAGAAAGTATCAGTTTTAGCAGCAAGAGTCTGATTTTTTAAGGACTGTTGATGCTGTTCAACTATAAAGCTTGTCTTCTTTAAAGTGCTGCTGAACAGAACTCCAGTTTGGTGTATTTTCTTGCATTTTATCTTTACATAAAAATCTTAAATTACCTTGTTTTCTCCCGGTGCTGGTACTTCCAGAAGGTATGGAAATAAGCTCCTCTTTGGCACCTAGGCAGACAGTTGCTGTGCTGGCCTGCCAGTCAAACTGAACGGGGCAGCCCTGAAAGCCAAGGAAATTCATTGCAGTTTGGACGCTTGTGCAGTGTCAAGTGATCCCAGTTCCTGAGGCTGGAGAAGATGTGAGGAGTGATTAGCACGGCACTTGTCCAAGACACAGTGAGGGTTATGGCTGTCCTTATGGTCAGCAACTGCACAAATATGAAATGGGCTGAGTTTGTGGAAGTAGGTTTCCACAAATTATTTGAAGTGTGGGGCTACCTCCTATCTCTATTTATTATTCCAGTTCTTGGTGTAGCACTGATGAAAAACTGTTTACTTTTAGCCATTCCCATTATCGGGACAGCATTATAGGCATCTTCCCCCCGTGCTGCCTCTGCAGTAAATCGCTGGCAAACGTGACGTTATGACAACCTTGTTTAAAAATGTTCAGCTTAAGATGAGGAGCTGTATTTGTTCTGTAAATGTCTTGGTGTTTTAGAAAACAAACTTGCACGCCTGTCACCTTCTGGGCCTAAGCACTCCCACCATAGGATCTAAGGCAAATAAAATATTTGTCCATTTTGTGTCAGGGGCTGGGAGAGACGGGCAGCAGAGAGGAGCAGCAGAGAGTACGGCTCGTGCCCCAGGCCCACCACAGCCTCTCTCAATATGTCCGTGCGAGTCGGGTGAGTGGTTCCTGGAGCCTCAGAGAAGATGTCCTGTCTGGGATCCCCTTTGTCAGGGGTCACAGCCAGCCCTGGCATGCTCAAACCCTTGCTTTCATTTCCAGCAATACCGCCGGCAGATGAAGACATACACAGAAACCCGTTTAGACAGGCTTTATTACCTCGGTCATCTGGTGCACCCTCCTCCCCCTGGTCGCCATAGGCTTGGCAGCCAGAAAAAAAAAGGAGATTCGGAGAGATTTTACTGGTTTGTTGTCACTGTCAATAAGTAATAGCTCTGTTTTTAATAGCCAGCCTCTGGGTAGCGCAGCCTCCTCCCGCCGCCCGGCAGACGTCTGAGTAAGCGCTTTTTGCAGAGGCAGCAGATGGGTGACTATATATTACATAACCCACCACTGCCAAGTCCTGCGCGGTTCCATGTGTGGCGCTTCAAGCGAAGTTTCAAATAAGCCCATGAAATGTGCATGCTTGCAGATTTGGGTCTGGCTGTAAATTGCGCCAGATGGTTGCTGTGACCTACCCCAAGCAGTGCCGCCGTGCGCGGCCCTGAGCTGCGCCCGGCATGGCTGCGGAGGCAGCCTGGGACTCCATGGGGAGACGGCCACGCGTGGACCTCGCTGGGGAGATGGCTGCGTGTGGGTGTCCCTGAGGAGATGGCCACACATAGACCCCACTGAGGAGATGGCCACACATAGACCCCACTGAGGAGATGGCCGTGTGTGGGTGTCCCTGAGGAGATGGCCACACATAGACCCCACTGAGGAGATGGCTGTGTGTGGGTGTCCCTGAGGAGATGGCTGTGTTTAGGTCTCTCCCCGGGGCTGGCTGGTTTGAGGAGGATGCTGAGGAAAAACGGCGCATGGCTGAGAGACTGCTTGGCAAGGGAACAGCCCCCCAGGGCAGCCAGAGGGAAGAGAGGGTGGCAATGCAGGAATGCGGATTTTCTTCATGGATTCACCTTGTCTGCTCAGAAAGGGACATGTAGCTCTTTGGGGAAGGGCAGAAAACGAGTATTTCTCCAGGCATTGGCTGAACCCTGGTTCATCTGGAAAGCCCGTCACAGCAGCCTTTCTAACGAGAGCTATCTACCTGCTGGACCACCAGCTCCCTGACTAGCAAGAATGGTGTGAGGACTTCATCAAAGATGGGAGTCTAGGTGTAAGCGCTGCAGATGTGGCAGGGTTGAATATCTCTTGATTAAAATAATTAATAAATCAGATCTCAGAAAGAAAAACTTCGATTTAGAGTATTGTGTAGGTGTATGTCTGTGCTGCAGACATACCTGACGATAGTACCTAGGTCTTACCGAGTCTTTAGATAACAAAGCAGCCTGCGAAGGAGGGCAGAGGGGTCCAAGAGGGAAGCTAGCAGGAGGGAATCTTTCAGAAGAAGCCCTGGCAGTCCTGTTACTGCAGTAGGAGGACTACTCCTCAAACAATAAGCAGTAACAGCTGTGGGCTCAGAAGTGACTGCAGAAGCTGTCGGTTTGATGGCAGCCCTACCTACTGAATGGGAAACTCTGAGAGGTAAAGCTGCCTTGTGCTGTTCTTCAAGTTCCCGGCAGGTTCTATAATGTTCCTTGGATGTACATAGAGTACTTGGACGCCGTGGTGAGGATGGTGATAAAGGAACATGAACAAACAAACAAACAGATTCAGCTAAAGTACAGGACGGAGTCTTGGCTAACAAATAGTGTTGGGTCACGACTACAGCATCATACTACAGAGAGTTCTGCATGTGTGTGTTTTAATGGGGATACAAATGAGTGACTCACCCAGTGGTCTGTGTTGTAAGTCACTAGATCATGAACATGGCATAGCTCAGTTTCCAGCTAAGAAACACTTCATTCGGCAGTTAAGTGAGTTGTTATCTGGCAGTCATTATATCTGTGATTTACAAGGAACATACAGATCTGCATTACCAGTGTCAAAGACCACCAATATAAAATACAGCAAATGGGATTTTTATCTTTCAGCACACAGCAAGAGTGGATGCATAAGCCACAGTTTTCAGGCTGTATGTAATCAATCTAACCTAAGACATTATCACCAAAACAGAAGACTAAACTTAGGACTGCTTTACATGACTTCTTACCTTTAAATACATTTGACAATCTGCTCTCCTGATATCTTACAAGCTCTCTGTGGCCACTACAAGGTGTTCATCATCAGCATGAAACAGTTACTGATGCAATGTAAAGCTATTATGTCAGAGGAGTCTGCTGACAGGCTAAGGAGCAAACGTTTAACAAAAAATCAAAGTCCATTTCTATTTTGTGTTTTAAATCAGCTTCAACAATCTTTCAAGATGAGAAAAGTGTGCACAGACTAGAAAAGCAGGCAAAGAGTGAAAGAACACCTCTCAAAAGAGACACTGAAACTGTAAAAAAGTGGAAAGTTAAAAACCAAATTGAAGATTTAACAGTTACTGTATATCTTTCATATTTTGCAGAGTTATTTTGTAACAAAGAAGAATCTGAGAGGAGGAAAAGAAAACAGAATGTCTTAAACTTTGCATCTGGAGCAGATATGGATACCCTTAAAGCAAATAATTTCTAGGGCTGGTTTTCAGAAACTACAAAGCTTCATAATTGTGTTCAGGAAACCGTCATTAGTATAAAATTTGGACCAACACTACTATCCCTCAGTCTCAGAGCATATGAACAATCAAGAGACTCTCAGACCTGCTGGGCACCCTCAGTGGGAACTCGAGACCTAATGACACTTGGATCATTTCATTCACTTAGGTGGGCTCCAATCTGGCAAGCACTTAGGTTGTAATGATTAGGGCTGTGTAAACAGATGGAAAATTATAGCTTTGTTATTATTTAATGATTTTTCCTCAAAAAGGAGCTGAAAAAATCCATTCTGAATAAAATATTTAGTTTAAACTAAACAAAATCTCAAGTACATGCAAGTAAGTGATAGGAAACAAGTAAACTATAGGAAACAAATTGGGTAGAAGTTAGATTAATTAGTATCTCTTTATTTTCTACAAAAACCAAGCCAGGAAAAATATTTTCACAGGCAAGGATGTTCAACATTCCCCACCCAAACTTGCAAATAGACTTGGGATGACCAAAATCACATTCTGAGGTTTCCTGGAGATTTTTTTCCCCAGTTCTTATGCCTAACTTTGCATAGACAGTTTACTTAAATGCAGTGGGGCTATTCCTACCTAAATAAATGCAGTATGCAGAATTCACATGTGTGTTACAACCTATTTTAGAGTCCATTTTGTTTTGAATAATCATATGGATATTAAGAGGAACATTTTACATGAACATTGCCTTCTGGTTTTACTGTGTTAATTGATAAATGTTCTGTGTTTACCAACATGGCAGGACGAATTCAGAAACAAGTGGATTTAAAATGGGGATGAATTTCAGTTTACGTGTTTATGTCTCGCTCAGATTTTTAAAAATGTGTAGTGTCAGAGCAGGAAATTAATGTGTCCTATGATCTCAGTGTTGTGTTATTTATAACTTGGGTTAAAGGTGACATCATAAACCTTCAGAAAGTCCTTGTATACAGAAAAAACAATGAGGGGGAGAAGACTGCTGACCTCTTATTCGTATAAAGAACACTCAACCATAAAATCAAAGGCTGATATCAGTAATTTTCATAAGTCAAAAGTTTCCCTATGTGGTGAATCTGTGATGAGATAGATCTTGGAGATACGGGGTTTGACTGTGAAAATCTCTTTCAAATGTAGGGATTTGCGGTTTGATGCTACTATAAATAGTCCTCTCTGCAGAAACTAGGGAAGGAGAAAGAGAAGAAGAAAATAGAGTTTCTTCCCAAATTGTCCCACATAGGTAAGAAAAAGGGCATTTTTTTTTCTGCCTTTCGAGGGGGCAGGTCATGGAACACTGAGAAGTCCTTCATTCCTTAAACATTTATCCCATGGTTTCAGTAGCAGTAGCAAAAAAAGTATGTTATCTTTCTCTGGGAAATTCTGCAAGGTTATGTGTATGTGTGGGCCCCTTCTACTACTCCCCAGGAATGACCTGCCCCACTCCTTCCCCATACACTCTTCTCTTTCTCCCATTTTTCCCAACGTTAACAAGTCTGGAAATAATTAAGAAATCCAGTTAGCTCTCCAGCACTATATAATTCAATTTACTGCTCACTGTGTGAAAATTTGAGCTCAAGGCAGTATTTATCTGTTATAAAAATGCTTTCTTGTAGGGGAAAGAACATTCTTCCCGGTTGCTTGTGGCTCATGGCTAGTTACTTAAATCATTAAAACCACAGATCTAATGATTACAAGTAACATATTTTTTGCTGTTGCTGTTTTGGAGTACACGATGCTTTACTTCTTGGAACAGAAGCAAAAATAGAAAGCAGAAGAGCACTTTTGCAGTGTCTTCACCATCATCCAGTCCTGATTTAAGAACAACAACATGATATTAACCACCTCACTGTGTCAACATGAATCAGAATAGCAGATTCTTTACTGGATTTGAAGAATAATCTGAATAAGGTGGGGGGTTAAAAAGCAATGCTACATTGCAGTCGCCTTAGTCCCTTACAGCCAACCATACAAACGCTTGAAATTGTGTAAGAAGTAATGAAAGTCTTTGCTTTTTAAATAAATATTCTGTGCCATGATATTCTTGTTTTCAAAGAACTTTGCTTACCTGCTGTTTGCCCAGGATTAGATCTGGAAACACAAGAGTTTGCTAATACACAGCAGCATTTAGTGCAGTAAAGGACTTATTTAGATGGTGTAACACATAGGCATCTTCCTGATTTTCTTGGTTAGAAAAATACATATTTTTTAGAGTAGTACATTCTGCCCCACCCATCTCTGGTCGTGGTGGGCCTTGTGTTAAGGCTGCCTTCACTGGCTGTACCATCTACACTAGCAACTTAAATATGCTTGGGACCATTCCCTGGCTGTGAGGCCAGCTGGCACAGAGCATCCGCAGCCATATTATTAACATCTTGCTGGGAATGGTCTCTGGTTTATGCGAACTCCCAGCTCTACAGAGCACAGGCTGAAAGCACGCCCTAACCATTTAAAACAGAGACTTTTGAATCTATCATATTTATTTGAATGGTTAACAAACAGATATTTAAGTTACGAGTATAGATGTAAAGACTGCATTGTTCACACAGAAGGGATCTGTTTTAATAACACATCTCCATAATCTTCTTGAGGTGCAGGACAGGTAAAGTAAGTAAGAAGTATAAGGAGGGCAACAGGAACAGTCAGAGCTCGAAGTGGGTGGAACAGTGTTTTCTTGCTCATGCTCCCCAGGGTTTAGAGAGCTGTGTAGAGTCTGAATTTCCACTGCAGGTCACTTGGCATTTGTAGGTAACGTGAAGTAATTCAAAGTAGAAAAATTTACTGGAGATGGCTTTCTTAAAGCTGCAGATACTAAATTTCCAAATAAACCATGTCTAACTAAAGAAAGGACATCCTTTCACTCTTTCTGTTTGGCAAGTCTACCTATTCTTATGACCTGTAAAGCTGTTAAGACCTATCTGAGATGATAAAGAAATAATTTTGTGTGCCACTGTTGGTCATAAAAGTTTTCTATTTGACTTAAGCTATTTTGGTCTGTCTCCAGAGAAGACATGATATTTAACAATACACTTTCAGGTAGTTTGGTTACAAAATAGAAAGGTGGTTTCTGAAGAACCCATGCCTTTCACAGTATCTCATTCAGTAACACTGTGGCCTTGTTAAGGTTGTTATAATATGAACAATTACATACCTGTCTGACCACAGACTTTATTTCTAAGAGTTGAACAAGATAAACATCTTTGCTGTGAAGCATTAGGGAGAAGAAAATGATAATCCCACCTACTGGGATTAATCAGTACCTAATTTATTCTTACTTAGCCAAGACTTTTTAAGGGAGCCATAAGCCTTGAGAAGAATTAGCTGGGAATATTAAAGTCCTGATAGGAATCATAAGTAGTCCAGGGTCTTATAAACTATGCAGCTGCTGTCTGTGCAGGGAGAGACAGGCTGTCTTCTAAGAAGGGAACCTTCTGTGTGCCTTACTGCTCTTTCCTATGTTCTCAAATATAAAGCTTTCAGAGCATAGTGCGAGCATGACACCAACATCTCCAGACATCAACTCCACCCTTCTATCACCACTGCAGTTTTTCTGGGGTGCTGAGTAATAGCCAGCATTCTAGGAAGGGTCGTTAATGGTGAGACAGTCTGTGTTTCAATCACCTGCCTATCAATCAAATTCCTGAAGGCCAGAGTTCAATTAATTGATGACACCCTTGAGGCAACCTAAGCAGTTAACAAGTCAGTGAGACTTGGTAGAAAAACAAGCAGTACGTTAAAAAAAAAACCCATCAACAAAACCTCCCATAACTCTCGTTTACCATTTACCTCCCTCTGGTTTGTCTTTCCATTGCCACCCCACACTTAAAATGACAATGCATACTTTTTATGCAAAAAGCTTGGGCTAGACACAGAAAAACAAGACGTATTTCAAACCCAAAAATCGTCCATGCCATAGATGGATTCACGATCTTAAAAATGCCAAAGGGTATGATCAGAGTTTGTCCTCATTCTAATAGCTAATTTCATTGGTTTTTTTCTTCCTTCTTTGCTTTATTTTGCCATACTTGCAAAGTTTCAGTGAGGTGTATTTCCAGTTTTCTTTGTGTAAGGTTTTCTTTTATATTACTTTGTTTCAAAGCTTTCTTTTTTTTTTTTTTTTTTCACTTTTGATAAACTGATGTAGAAGTTTACGTCACTCTGACACTTCCAGAAACCACCTAACTGTGTAAGGACCTCTCCCAAATACAGAATCACTTTCTTTTGTGGTAAGAAATCAGACAAATGTAGTTTAAGTAACAAACAAAGCTAAAACAGTGAAATCAACTAGATTTAATCAAGACAGGTTTATCTTATCCTTCCCAAAATGAACACGCATGCTGATACAATCTACATATGTGTAGAACTTAGTGCTTTTACTATGTAGATGTGTTTAAATATCTAATTTGGCTTAATTACACACCAGTTTGCACCGAGCTTTGCATTTAGCTGAAAAGTGATTTTTCATTGGCATAGCAGAATTTAATATTGCCTTATGTTAAAAATACTCAAACCCACTTGTTTCTTCAGTTATGTATAACTATACTGGATGGATTTGCCTTAAAAGTTTCAAACGTAAGTAAATCTTCTGACAGACCTGGCCTGGCCTGGCAATTTATGATGAAAAATGAACCTGGCAAATTTTCCACAGTTGAATTGTTGTTAATGTTTTGAGCACCTCCAGTCTGTGCAGGAAACAAAATATATTGGCAGTGTACCTTAGCTAAGGCTTTGCTTCTCACCAGTGGTTTGTTTCTGGCTTTAGGTTGTTGAGGAGGCTGGGGCAGTGTCGATTTTCCATGTGGAGTCAGCTATTTTGATGCAGAGGGAATGCAGCACCTCTTACTAGCACCTCTTACTGAGTGAGAACTGAGGCAAATCTGTTGCCCAAACTGATCAGAACCCAATAAAACTGTTTGAGGTAGTTTGCATCATGGGTTTTATTTACAACAGAATGAAGGAATGTGTAAGGGGTGGGTTGGTCTGGGAGAGGCCAGAAGTTTTGCCAATTCGTTCACCAGCAAATCCCATGGAGTATCCCTGATCTCAGCCTGTTTACTTGAGCTGTGTGGAGGGACCACCTTCTTGAGTCGAGAGAGCTACTAAATATCACATCATCTGGCTATGTGAGTCTAAGCTATTGATCTATAGAATCAAATATAAATATATGTTTTGGGTACTTACATTTATTACTACAAAATTACCACTTTGTATTTAGATTGATAAATAGGATGGGCCACTTACTCGTTCTTAAGTTGGTTTGCAAATCTCTATCTGACTTTGACAGCATGAATTTTGAAGAGTTCATATGTAAGTCATTCAGAGTTATTGAGATCTCTTGGGTTCCCTTCAGTCAGCAGCTTAAAACCAGAAACTAAGACAGTTGTTAGTCTTCTGATCTCTTATATCCATTACACGTTTTAAAAGCTCTGTTCCCAAGAGGTGACAGTGAGAAGCCCTAAAGACTACCAGAAGTCAACAGTCTGAAAATCTCTTCGCAGAGTCGTATTGGAAGCTGGTAGCCGTGGTTGAAGTGCAGCTGGGATGGAGATACTGTGTGATATTTGGGGTAGTCCCCAGCTCACAAGACAACTTCGACGCTCTGCTTTATCTTACCTCTCCATAGCTGTCTATATGATGCTGAGGTTCCAGGGGAAACCAGAATTCAGAAAGCACAAACTTGTCTAATAATCTTCATCCCTCCTCCAGTTTCCTCATTTTCAATCTCATTTCTTAGAGGTGGTCTTCCCTTCTAACTACTGCTGATTACACCATTTGCTTTTGATTAATTAGCAGCAATTAAATATGCCAGGGAGACTCTTCAGACCATGCCAGCAGTGATCATACCAGTCTACAAGACATTTTCATTACAAAACGTTGAAACCCATTTCTATCAATGTTCTTATCCACACTATCTGGATGAAAACTGCAGCAAACTAGATATAGGATCATGAAGAGGTGGGTTTGTTTCAGAACAATGTGATTATTTTTTGTGGTGATAACTTATTCCCGTTTGTGGGCTGATTTCAGGTAGACGGTAAGGTACCAGTTTGACTACAGTCAAAATTTACAATATTTGGAAGACATGATAAACAATGTTGTGGTAGTCAAGCTAGTATATTTCAGAAAGTGGTTTTCCGACAGTTCAAAGCATGCTGTCAGAAACCGGAAATATGACCCCAGTCTTTGAGTTCCTGAGTAAAGCAGTAATTAATAAAAAAGCAAGCAAACCGAACCATCAATTCAAGCCTCTCTTCCAAGCTCATAATACATTAAAGTGTTCCAGAGAGCACTACACATTTTGCAGTCTAAAGAACTTTATCAACAAAGTAAAAACAAGAACCCAAGGGTCAACAGAAATCACAACTAAAACTTAGAAAGAAAAGAAAAAAAGCAAATATAACCTTCATGAGAAGCACGTTTGGAGGTAGGGAAAGGGAGAAATGGAAGACAGTAACTTTGTGCAAATGATTATCTGGATTGGAGTCCAACTTTCTCTACAGACGAGGCGTTGAAAGGCAAACACTAGTTATCGATTAGACAGGAAGCTCAAGATCTTGTCCCAGGGCAACCATTTCCATACTACTGGAGAAGTAAATTAATACCCAAATAAACTGATCATAATCTCTTGGAGCTTTGCAAGATCTTCCATGAAATGAGACTGATATCGTTGGAGGACCTAGAGACAGTTTGCAACTCAAACACAGTGAAAGGGACTGGAATTTTCTGAACCGCAGCAATGAGTGTCCAAAGTGAAAAGACCAATGCTTTTCAAAAGCGTATTTGATCAGAGTGAAAACAATTCAGGGGCTTTCATTTCAAAGTCCATATCATTTCCAAAGTACCATATCAAACTCTGATACGGTTTGCTAGGTCCTTCTGACAACTTATAAAGGCTGTAATAATGAAGAGAATGTTCAGAAAAGGCAAAATTCTCTGACACCTGGCACAAGCAAATGAAGGAGGGATGGCCAAGTATTTGCATGACACACGCAATGACTGTCACAGCTTCTTGGAGTACTGCAGGTAGATGATTACGTGACAGGCATGGACAAAAAGCTTTTTACTTTCTGAGTGCAGTGCATGCATATGTGTGTGTTAGTGACCGTAAATAAGGGCAAGGAGATTTCTGGACTGCTTCAAAAGCTTTGTGCAAACTCTAATGAAACGTATTGCTTTGTGCCAGGTAACTTTTGAAAAACTCTGTTAATAGCAGACATAGTACATGGCTTAGAAATGATAATGTTTCTGCAATACGTTTCCCTTCTCCTTTCTCACTTTCAGGAATACACAGTGAAATAAAACTCCTGCATCTTCAAATTAATGAAAAAAATATCCTGGACTGAAATATAGTTTTTTTTCCTGGCTTTCTTGGGGTCACACATTTTTATGAGGCAGAAGATCTCATAACTTTGCTGGTGCACCAGATGTGGGAGTTTGCTTCTGATTCAGAGCAAAATCGTTGGGTAGAATCCAGATCACAAGTTGGGAAATGGCAGGGTTTGCTTTCTCTGACAGTTTTGAGTGTTTTCAATATGGTACTTCTGCTTGTAAGGAGACTGGCTCAGGCACTGACGCCTCTGACAGCACAGAATGGAAATAATGAAGTAACACTTTTCCCACTTTTTTTTTTTTTTTAATTATGAGCTCATCTGCTCTTACCAGTCAGCTAATTTACTTTACACAGGATGAAATGATCAGTTCCAATCTCAGGCCTTTACTCCTGCAAGACTGGCATCTCTAACTCACAAGCTATTTGGCCTTCATATTGCAATGAGTCACTGCAGCTACCAGGGAAGTCAATGATGAAGAATTTATTTCTTGGTTTCCATGGGGTGATTATGATGATTTGTACACTCGTTTTATTCAGGTAGCTTCTGCAGGCGTCATGCAGCTTTGGGACCTCTAGTAATTCTTTTGTCTCTGTTATAAATGGCATTTCTTTGGCAACAATTTGCTGGATATTTTTAAGGGCTGTTTAATTTGAGCTGTATCATCTTCCCAATTATTATTTGTACGTGAGTCCTAGGTTCTGTCGTTTCAGCTCAATATAAGCCAGTTATAAAATACACCTGAACATGGCTACTTGCAGAATAGCTGTTCCCATCCAAACAGGTTACGGCATGTTTAGTTGATAAAGCTGAGAAATTACTTTAGAACACGCAAATAGTTTCTGAAGTTTTCTTAGCAGAAATTCAGCAATATGAAGAAAGAACAAGCACAGAAGCAAATTATACAAAACAAGAGGTGAGACAGACTGTCAAAACCGAATGTTTCTTCCTTTAGCTTACAAGCATAGTACAGAGTAAGACAAAATGTCCATTCTGTGTTCAGTGCCTGGCTGATGAACTACAAATTTGGCCTCAGCATTACTCATTTACAGTACTGCTTTCTTGAAGTGCAGGCCGTTTTTCTTTGTGGACAAGGTTGGTAAAGCTGTATCCCAGACTCACCACCCCGTTAAGTTCCTACAGAGTGGCAGTCTTGACCATGAAAAGTGAAACAAAATCCTTCCTGAAAATTTCTTGCAGTTTCATTTAAAAGTACTTACACCGGATAATTGTGCTCTGTTTCAGTTTGTATGGTGCAGATATTGCACATTGCATTCGCTTTCTCAGTAGTGACAGCCAAATAAACTTTTCTGGTCATTATCATGAAAAAAATGCTACTACCAGGGATATTAATCATGTCTCTGAACATTGTATTTCAAATTGTTTTGTCCTCTCTTATACAATGGCAGGAGAGATTATTTGCCTAACTGTCCATTTATCATTCCCATTTTCCATTTTCTTAACTAGGACACATACTAACTTGTTCAGAGCATGTTGTTTGTTTTATAGTTCCACTCACATTGCCAAAATTTTATCCGCTTTTATGGAGTTCAAAGGTAGATTTTCTTAGTGCTGTGGAAAATTAAACCTAAAAAGTAACAAAGGCTTTTTCTCTCCGTGTCTTGGTTACCCCAAGCAATATGCGTTTCTGCCTTCAACCAAAACAAAACTACAACAGAAAAGAACTTCTTATGGGTAAACTAAGGCACAAGTCACCTTCCTGCTGCAGTAAGAAGTAAAAGAGCTGGAGCAGCACTTGTTTATGGGGCAGAACGTGTTTCAGCCACACCTTGGGGCTTTGGCAGACTGGGAGTTACACAGGCAACCTGCATATCTCTGCAGCAAGCTGTGGTCATTTTGAAGTAAAGCCAAGTTGTTTCTGCAAATAGGTGAAAATACCCAGAATAATAAGGTGTAGCATGCAGAAAATAGAGATTCTTAGGTTCGCGAACCACGTCAAGTTGGTCTGATATTTTCCCTATGTACATGTCTAATAAAAAAATGAATCCCGTCTGTTTCATTAAAAATACATTGTCTTGACTTTGGAAACAAAAAGAAAATTTAGAATGCTTGCTTTTAAATGAATCTTTAATTTTGGTTTTGAAGCATGCTTAGTTGTCTGAAAGCCTTGTCTTTGTTTCTGCTTAATTTTCCTCTTTTTTTCATTATGTTGGGGTTTACTTTTTAGAGGAAATTCTTCCTTTCTTTGGCATCTAACTTTTTATTAATTTACATTTTTACTTAGATTTACTTTTTAATATTCTAGTTTCCTGTAATTTTTTTTTTATTATTTTAATATAAATGTGTTTGGGAAAGGAATCCAACAGAAGAGGGGAAAAGAGGTTTGTTTCTTTTTAAATATTAGGAGTATTGTTTTCATAAAACTTGTTTTAACTTTTCTTACATTTATCATCAGTAAAAAGGAGCGAAAATGAGGGTTTGAAATATGATAATATCTGACCTCCAGTGTTCTGGTATTTCATAAAAAAAATATCCAGATGAACATGTCATTGTCATTCATTTCCCATTTTTTAAACAAATTTATGAAAACATTATATATAATGCAAAAGATGGTGTACGGCTAAACCTGTGCTTGTGTATTTAAACTAAAGCATTACCCAAAATATTAAAAATGTTCTATACCTTTTCAGATACTGCTCAAAGACTAGTCTGAGACTAAAGCTTGCTCTGAGACTAAAAAACATTGGTTCTTCCCCATTTCTCCTTAAATAAATGAACGTATGTCGTTGCCATGCAACAAAGTAAAAAAGCAGACGCTGCCCTTTTATCTGGTGCCCCATTTGCTGACCACTAGAAACAGTGCTAGAAGGGGAACGCTCTCCTGTTCTTTAATGCGCTCACGATAGCGAGGTGTTATCTCAAAGGCTGCCTCTCAACCTCTACCCCGTCACATTAGCCGAGATCAGCTCTGCAGTGCTCACTGTCAGTTCTTGAGGTTAAACACTCTACAACTGGTGAAAGGGCTTTCTCGGTTAGGGGCCGCAACTGTGAACTTTCTCATGAGCAGAGAGACTTTCAGGACCGACCTCCCCCTCGTATCTGGACCGAAACTTTCTGTAACCTGGCTGGTGCTGGGAGAACCTGCCCAACGCAGCTGGCGACAGTCGTCAGCAAAACTGGTCTGACTTCTCAGAGTCATTCATTGTCTTATGGTAGATTTATGCCAGGCTGTATTTTAACATTTTTAAGAAGCCCAACTCAGGGAAAGATTTAAGTGCCAACTAGACAGGAACTTAGGGAAAGCAGTTCAGTTTGAGAGAAAACTCTCCAACCTCCCTGCCCAACCTTCTTACGGGAAAAACCAAGTTTTAAATGTCTTGTCCCATTGCTTTCCAAGGGTAATGTGTTTCACTCAGGGACCTAATTCTCCTGCATTCTGTAGAAAGCTAGTGTAGATGCGCAGCTCAGCACTACGAATCCTACACCTCTCATCAAATCCCAAAGCACCTGAGCCTGCGTTTTCTCTCTGTCCCTCTCAGGATAAAATTGCTGTGACTGTTCTCCAGTGTGCTTGGCAGTTGGTAGGCTGCAAAGTCATGGTAATGGCTGTTAGGAAAATTACGAGGTGCTCAGATTCAAGCTAAGATGTGCTCAAACATGAAGTTGTTGTCTTGCACAGGAACGATACAAGAGGTGATGTTGTTGAGTGGGGATTACCTGGATGCAGCAATGCTTTTGCTAGCATCCCTTCTCATGAGAAACGTTCATTTGGACTTGGAAAGCTTCAGACTTCACATTTTTCTCTCTCAGGAGTGATAGTTATGTAAGCATTTAAGGCAGACTTCTAACACTGAAGCAGGACAAAGTAGCTTCATAAAGGCTGGAAGTTTTTCCAAGTCTTGGACAATGGTTTAAATAAATAGTATTCATGTTTTTCTTGATTGAATGTTAAACTTTAATTTTCAGTAGTTCTTCATTTCTGAGAGCTTGATTTCTCCAGCCAAAAGGGAGATGAATATTTACCATGTAGAAGGTGACATAGCAGCAGTTTAATGGCTGTCCTTTCTTCAAGCTGGGCCACAGGATAGAAAAATACTTGTCCATCACCCTCCTTGTACTATTTTCTTCCCCTCCACTCCCTTCCCACAAACACATATCCAGCCAAACACTTCATAAATTCTGCTCTGTAAGAGAGAAATGTTGTTTCTCCCAGTAGCAAACACTGTGTCGACCAAATGATGTTGTCAGTGATATTTGCAGAACCATTTTACTTGAATTGCATCAGTTTGATGCACGATATTGCTCTCTTCATTTTGCGAGCAGTACAGCACTGAAGGGAAGAAAAAGCTGTAAAAAATGTGCCCTTTGAGGGGAAAAACTGAATAAGAAGGTGCCACTTTTATAAAGTCACCTTTGCAGGCAAAATTATACTTCAGTGTTGCTTTAAAGCCAGTTATATTTCCCTGAAGGCCAAAACAAATGTGTGCTATAGTTAAATATTGCAAGATCAAGAATTTTTCAGCTAGTGAAAGAGAAAAAGCTCTCTACTACTGAGCTGTAGCTCAACTCAACCCATCTCCAATCAATTTCTCTTTGTAATAAAAATATTTTAATGTTATCAAGCTGTAGCTGTTTAGACCTTTTCTGTAAGCCACAGAGTTTGAGATGCCTTATTATTGCTGGCAATTTTAGCACTTCCTTCCTTCTGCCATAATAGCAGAGTCTGTGAGGTTCCTCATTAAGAGACGAGTGCCAGATACTGACAGAGTGCAGAACTCAGCCTCGGGCTTCCTAGGCTTGTCCCCTCATTACTGAAGCAGAATGGAAGCTGTGAATTTGCAAAGATTTACTTGAACAGTGGTAATGCATTTTGAGTGATAAACTTTCCAAAGTGGAATGATTCTCACTCGATGCACCGAAAATAAAAGAGTACGGTGCAGTATTAATAAGCTGAATTTCTAGAGGTAAAAATGTCCCACTTTCCTCTTAAAGCGGTTGCCAGCGGATTATTTTCTCCTCGCAAACAGGAAAGAAAAGATTCCTTCTCTTATGCCACCTCACATATCACGCCTGACGCCATAAACAACTTCCCCTTCTGCCTGTTGGGGCTTAGTGTTAAATGGGTTAATTAATACAAAGTCAAATGTAACAGAAATGTTTCTCCCTTCACATTAAAGGCTCACCTTGATTGTCTTTGCTTTATAGTGTTAAAGAAGGAGGTTGTAGCTGACTATAAGTGCTTGTCTTTATAGATCTCCTACCTTTTGGTTGTCCATCAAACAAGTGAATCTGAGAATGGAAGTAATTTGTCTATGTCTTTATGAAACACGTGACCCACGGCTCTTCCACGTAAAGGATATGGTTTATGTACACCCATAATTTCTTCCTGCTCATTCACAATTTAAAATCTGCCTCATCACACACTCATGTTGTGCTGGTGCTGCAACTGATTTAGAGCAACTTTATTACCTGGATGCACTCCACTCTCCAAAGGCCAACAAGAAAAAGCCTTCAAGCAGTGGGGTGACTGTTGCTTTACAGATGATGGGCTATCAGGAGGCTCATTTTTGTGTAAGGTTTTTCAGGCAGACCTAACACTCTGGGTACTGCTAATGAAGAATGACAGTGTGACAAACTGTGAATCCAAAGCAATCTACATCCTGGTTTGAAATGGAAACCTCTTAGAATAAAAAAAATAGCAAACAGTAGATGAATATGCATCATGCATTCACAGGTATCTTATAAACACTAAACGTGTGTCAACAGTTTGCCCACAATATATATTACTGGTAAATAATAAGTGACTACTTTGCCTGGTAACAATTTTGTTTGTTTGTTTGTTTGAAGTGACTAACACCATTTAAAACATTCCTTATTTTTAGTTTGCATACCTACCGTGTTCCTTGCCTTGGAACGGTGATATAAAGGAAAGGTGAGAGATTGAAATCTGTAAAGCCATAAGCAAGGGGCTCCATGGGCAGATACACTCCTTTAACCAGAAGGGTTAAGTAGCGTTGCTGGTGGCGGAGGATATTGACTGATGGATAGTGGAGTGTGACGGTTTAATTAAGTTCCCGTGAGACCCGTCAGACACAATTCTATTTTCGCCAACTGTGAAATATGTGATTGGTTTAGCTGAGAGGATTTCTTTTGGAAATGACTCCCCTTATTCATCCCCTGATCTGAATAATGAAGTTGACCTACTTGTAGTAACGGCATGAAAAGAACATTTATTTACTACTTACTGTAAAAGGCTTTGATAATTTTTCCTCAGATGAGCAAGTTTTTGGAGAGGCTATAACTCATCATCTGACTCAAGAGAGGATCCTTTACATGTCACGAGCAGCTTGATCAGACCTTCACAGTCTGTGACTTAATATGAAAAACGTTCTGCATTCATTCTACCAGACCACCAGCAGTGTTATGTTCAGAGCAGACAGAAGAAAATGCATGATGTCTCCCTGAGCAACATCTCTTTTCTCCTTGTGGAAGCAGGACCATTAAAGACTTCTAACGACTCAAATCAGGTTGGGAACAGTGTTTCTAAATTTCAACAGAGGATATTATTGTGCAGTCTTGATCCATACTTTTAAGACGGACAGTAAACAAAAGGCAGGAAGATCATGGCAAGCTCCTTTACTGTAGATGATGTATCCTTACCTTCTACCTAACAGTGGTGAGCAGCAAAGTAATATATGGAATACTCACTGAGTGTTAGTTTCTGCTTTCAGTTGAGAGGGTTTTCCTGCAGATCTGAATGTACAGTCCCTTGCTCAGATGGACTGGATCAGAGAAGAAAAAGGAATTGTCATTGTCAGACTTGTGACTTGATTTGTAATACTTTAAAAAGAGCAATCTATTATAGACTAGAGTCATCAGAAGGAGCTGAAAGAATTATCTGCTGGTTGAGGGTTTTCTTTTTTTTTAATGCAGGGTGTTTGGTACAAGACTGTTAAGCATTTTTAGATGAACACTGGACAGTGGAATCTGAGTGACTGCGGCTGCCACCGTTCTTCATCCATCTCCTCGTTTACACCAACCCTCCCATCTCACAGAATAAAAGAGAAGCATGCAGATTCCTGTGCTATTTACACAGAGAAGTCAGAGGTGTGACAAAACCTTGGAACTGGCGTCTTGCCAGGGGAATGCTCTTCCAGATGACCTAGAAGGAACGGCTCCACAGTACCCTTATCTCTCTCACTTCAGAAATAAAAGGGCCAAATTGGAGGGTGACAAAGTAGGGTGGTGTAAGTGACAGTAGCTAGCAGTGCATACTGACTTTGCTTTCCGTAGCTATGGGATTCTTAAATCTCCTAGTATATATACTAATGGAAATCAATGTAGTCTAAGCAAAATGCACCTTTTTTCCAGCAGAAGATATCTGCTTCTACCTGTACTGAATTTGGGCCCACTAGTTGCATAAAAGTAAGTTTTAAATAGTGTTAAGTCTCCTCTAATGCCGTTCTTCGGGCTCCCTTTATAATGACTTCAGAGATTTTTTTACATTCCTCTTTTAGTTCCTTCTTTTCACCCCTGCAGCATAGGTACATTTGCTGTGAAATTTCAGGATGATACATCCCGCACATTTACAGATTAACTATTCGGTGAAAGTTACCCTATTTTTCTAATTATAACCCTTTTATGACTTTAATATACCTCAAGCACTACCATTGACTCATTTATAATTCAGGTCAAAATCGTCAGGGAAAACAGAAGCTACTTATTTAAGGCTTAGGTTGAATCTTTATTATTTTCCATCTTGTAGAAGATGCACAAGAAATACAAAGTTGCAACAGTATTTGTCTTACTCATTCACAAAAGAAGAGGTTTTTCAGCTTAATAATATACAAATGCTTAGCTAAAGAAGCCAAGCAATACCTTTAAAGGTCCAAGCATCTCTCATGTACAATATAAGAGCTGTATTATAATACTTATGTAGTATATGTGTATATGATACCCACAATGCCTTATTGACAATGAAAATGTGGGTCCTTCACTGTCATTCTGCTCTTATTGGGCAGTACATTATTTCAGACACAGGCCAACTGCAAATGGTGAGACCATTTGTGACGTCTATTATTTTGAGTGAGGGAGGTAGAATCTAGTCCAGGACAGAGTGCTTTGCAAAGATTATAAAGAAAAAAAGGCTAAATATTATGTAAAGACAAAATGTCCTATGTTAGCTATAAAAAAACCTGTAGTTTCTCACAGTATCTTATTTAATTTCAGTAAGAGAAGGCAGTGATAACATGATTCTATTTATCTTAATTTCATTTTTAATATGTTGTCTTAAACTTCCATTAAATCCAGAAGAGATAAACTTACTTAGTTCCTAAAGCTATAAATTACCACAGCAAGAGTCCTTTATCGTTTGAAGTTATAGTTTACATCTTAACTAATTTAAAAGAATTTCAGATGTAAATAGGGATTTATAATCCAAGCACAGAGTGTGAGATGCCATTCCCAGCCAAAACTTGCAGCATTTGCTCATAACGGCAGAGCCGAGTGGACAGAGTGGTGTAAAATATCTTCGCTCTGTTTTACTAATTACTACATGGCTGCCAAATATACAAGCAGAGAGATAGGACTTCAAGGGATGTGCTGGTGTTAGACTGCAGAATCTCTTTCTGAAATTAGTGAACATGAAAGGAATGTGTTGTGAGCTCCTATCTACTGTTTATCTATGAGGGCCTGGCAGATAGTGAGCTTGACAGTGAAATTCTAGCCCTGAAACTGATGAAATGCCAAAGTTTCCTTAGTCCCTGGGACCGCTCGGTGTATCTTTTCTTGCTTCATAAGGGAGTGACTGGTATTTGAGCACTGATAACAGCAATCTTTCTGGTGGTGCCGAGTTAGAAAAGACATTCCACAAAAATAAACAGCAGAACAATTACAGTTTCTTTTTTTTTTTTCCCCTGCAAGTGGCAACCCGTATGAGAGTCAAATAATACAGCAGTTTATGAAGCAGGACAACGAATCCTATGCAGATCTAAACATCCATTGCAGGATGAGCAAATTTCATTCGCTTTGATATGGGTGAAGCCAGAGGTAAGCACAGCAAAGGATGGGAGGAAATGAGTTGTAAAAACTTACCAAAGCCATAAAATGAGCTCTTTTATAGGTAATTTTGCACAGTTGTGTTCATAGAAAATTTATGACAATCAGACATAAGCCCTTGTCGTGGTTAAAAACAGACTCCAAGGAGGAAAATAAGTTGTATTTTTTGCTATATATAGGTACTGCAATTTAGTTATCTTTACAGCTCTTTCTCGCTCACACATACTGCATGTAAAGAGGGTTTTTTGACTAGGAACTGAAGTTTCTACGCAGTGACTATTAGCCGTGTGTATCCAGCACCCATCTTAGAAGAAATGTGCAAGTACCGATAGTTACTTTAAATTATGAAAAAAAAAATACAGAAGAACAAATAAATATAAATTATTAATATCTTCTATTCAATCAGGTGCAAGTAGGTAAGTGAGTAACGTTTTGCTTTTGAGATACATTTTCCCTCAATTATTTCTGTTTCCTTACCTGACAAAATGCATTTTTTTCCACCAGTAAACAAGTTTTTAAATCTTTTACCCTGGACTTATCAACCTATACCTTTGGAGTCACATGCAGTCCATGAACAGTTGGAGAGAAGCTCTAATAAGGATGCTCTGTTGCCAGGCCAACTTTAAGGCTGCAGGATCACAAGCCCTTAGGGTCTGCTGAGGCCAGTGTCATCAGGCTGATGTGGCTTTCAGCTGAAAACCCAAGTCCTCACCTCCACAATAAAGCAAAGGGACTCTGGGAAGTTGCCATCATCTTCCTCGTGATCTACTCCCTCAATTTCCTGGGTATGCAGTTTGTGTCTCTAGGTCCCAGACATATTTAAAACTATTGGATATATTTCAGAGGATCAGTCTTGACTACCCATCTCCTAGCTGAGGTGGCACAATCTGTGGTCAAGTGCTTACAACACCTGGTACAAACAGGCCATCTAGTCCACTTTGTCAAACTGAATGCTGATAAATGCACTTCAACCAAATGGTTGTTCTAGCCCGAAAAGCTGTCATCACTAACAATGTGAAATATCTGTAGACATTGTAAAATACATCTAAATTAAGGATACACATAACACTAGACCCAGCAGTTCTGTGTCTTGATGTTTTAGTAGAGATAAATGATGGTAGTGGCGAATATAGATATAGATTATCTGAAAATCATAGAATCATTTAGGTTGGATGAGACCTTGAAGGTTATCAAGTCCAATCATTAACTTAACACTGCCAAGCCCACCACTAAACCATGTCCCTAAGCATCACATCTACACATCTTTCATATACCTCCAGGGATGGAGACTCAACCATTTCCCTGGGCGACATGGTCCAATGCTTGACAACTGTTTCAGTGAAGAATTTTTTCCTAATATACAATCTAAACCTCCTCTGGCGCAACTTGAGGCCATTTCCTCTCATTCAATTGCTTGTTACTTGGGAGAAGACACTAACAACCACCTCGCTACAACCTCCTTTCAGGTAGTTGTAGAGAGCAATAAGCTCCAGGCTAAACAACCCCAGTTCCCTCAGCCATTCCTCATAACACTTGTGCTCTAGGTCCTTCACCAGTTTCTCCAGACACACTCCAGCACCTCAATGTCTTCTTTGTAGTGAGAGACTCAAAACTGAACACAGTATTCAATGCGCAGCCTCACCAGTGCGGAGAACAGGGGGACAATCACTTCCCTAGTCCTGCTGGCCACAATATTTCTGATACAAGAAGTTATGTGCTCATTTTTGACACCATTTATTTATTCCAAAATGGTCCTGGAAAGTTCTTCCAGCTTGCTTTTACGGCACTATGTGTCTGATACAAAAACATTTAGCAAGTGTATGTTTACTTGAAATGTTTAACATTGGTAGGTGTTTCAGCTTTTGAACACCTAATGCTGTCCCTGTCCATACCTTGGCAAACCAACCAAACAAGTACATTTCCATAGCAGAAGTAGAATTGCCATAAAATAAATATTTTAATTTTGTTTAGTTAGCTGTAAAACCAAATATAGAGAGTATTATTTAATTGCAGAACAGGCTAGTATCAGACTTGATTGAGCACTGACTGGAAGATACTGAACTTCGTCAATCTTTCCAATATCCTTCCCTGGGATGGGATCCATTCCAATTTATGTCTCAATTTCAAGTATTTCAACACTATTCCTACAGCAAGTGATCAATGGAATTAGCTACGTGCTTTGAAAGTCAACAGAAGGTCATTCCATTCACCTAAATTTAAGATTGGTAGTGGTAGCTTTTTGGAGGAATGAGACTCTAATCAAATGAACTTTAACTGTAAAATCAAAATCTTAAAGTGAAGCACTTTAGTTTTAGCAAAGCAAAGGATGTAATTCCCCACTGACTATTTTCACTTAATGGTCCCTCTAGTAATAAAACAATTGTTTTCTGAACAAAACCAAAAAGAAACCTGTTTAAATCAATCTTTTTTTTGCTAAACACTATTCTGGGCAATGACAGTGCACACCATCATGAAGGGAAAATATTTCTTTTGGCTGCATATATCCAAAATCAAGCCAATCCTATCTAATAGAAAAATCCTTTGCCATACTAACTTCTTAGCACGGTAGGTCTTTAGCTTAAGTGGAATTACATGAGTGTGAAAATGATTTGGAGAAAGAAGAAATATTATTATGGTATGCAAACACATATACATACATCTAGGTAAACGTATGTATATATAGTAATGCATGTGTACATGTATAATATATATGCTCACACATACGTCTATGCAGATACTTATTTTTTGTTGTTACAGCTGGAAAGGTTCACGGAGCCAGACAAATGTATGACCAATGGAATTTTTGGCAGCCAGTGATAATATTTCTTCAGATTGTGAAACTTTCTTCAAATACCTAAAAAATACGAGTTTATCAAAGTTATAAAAACCTTAATGACAGAAGAGCACCTTCAAAATATATCTGTGCATACACTGGCAAGCATTTATCACTTTCTGAGTAATGCAAAGCTTATCCACTGGCAGACTCAACAACGTTTTCTGACAAAAAGCACAACCTTAAAGCACTTACAATTTTGTTATGAGCCTTCCTCCTTCTCTGAACTGACCTGTAGGTGATAATAACAGCAATCTATGACAATAAGGCCTGTCATAAATTTAGTGCACTGAGATCTCTTTTACTTTTTCTATTTGAAGCTACATTTGTAAAATGAGGTCACAGACATTACATTTCTAAAAAAAAGCCATCAATATGTTTATATGCATAAGCAGATTTACTAACACATTCACCTTGCAATTTGAGTACGTTACAAGCACTTTATTATTAAACTACAAACGGAGCTACAGATAATCAAAATGTTGACCTAAAAGAAAGATCTATATGAAAATGACTATTCTTTAAGAGAGCAATATTTATAGTAAAACCATAATACAAATATTTGAATCTCAAAGCCCTTGACCAAAATCAAGCTTTTCTTCCTGGTGGAATATACCTGACATTGAACACATACAGGGGCAAACCAGTGAGAGATTAATCTTTTCCCCTTCTAAATGTAGGATTTCCTATCCACACTAGTCAGACAATAGTATTACTTTAAATTTGCTAGTAAAGAGATGTGTAAATGAGTTTACTGCAGTAAATCCTTCTTCTAAAACATAAAGCACCATGTTTCTTCTAAAATTAATCTTCTGTATAGAAAAAGCCATGATTAATCTGCATTGCTTGATAGCATTTTGAGTATACCACACCAATTTTAAACATGGACTTCCACAGGCAAAGCAGAATTTCAAGAGGACAAAAGTGAATCTTTTTTGCACAATCGCCACATCCCAAATCACTGTTAATTCCCCTTGCTACTTTTTCCCACTTGCCATCTTTGACCAGATTGTACCAAACCTGCCTGTTACTTATACCATAGCTGATTACCATTCCCTCTTTCGCACAGTTTCTCCCTTATAGCCTGGAAGGCTCACCAAGGGGACAAGTAGTCACGCATATTGTATATTTAAGTCATGCAATGATAAATTGGGCAGCTGAATTGCTTTTGATGTGAGCTGACCTAAGCGGGGACAGTACTTTTTTGCATACCCTTTCCACAATGGGTAGAGTCAGATTCAGCTTAATGTTACTCTATTACCTGGTAAAAGGGCAGGTGTGGTGTGGCAAGTAACTTCTGTTACTTTGTGGGAATTGCAGAATGTTTTCCTTTCAATTCAGAGACCTGGATTTGGTGATATGGCATGAAGATCTGCTAACTGGGGAGATGTAAATGCCTTTCCGAGTCACTGCTTCCACCATCAGTGAAGTCGAAGACCACGTGAAGAACGTTTTTCGAAATGTTCACAGCTCAGTCCTTCTGTTAAGTTCAATTGACACAACTTCTTTCCTCTTCAAACTTCTGCAGCAGTAAAAGCAATCCAAAACATGAGTCAAGCAGGAGGACTAATTTTCTCCCAGGTTATTCCTGGTAACCGTCCAGACTGTCACTAAACTGTTGCACTTTAAGGGTCTGATCCTGCAAACGGTCACAGCAGTGGGGCAAGCTCATTGCCTTCACTGACAGCCCTGCAGTCAACAAGTGCTTGTGACTGTCCATTTTTGATTCAGAATATTCCTAAGATAAAGCAACTGAATATTAAACTCTCCAGCTATTGAAAAAGAACTTGTCACACACAATGGGCAGAAGAGCATTGCTAGAAAGACGGGAGCATTGCTGGAAGGAGACAGACAAACCTGCCAGCCTCTCTAGTGCTCTCACTAGTTTTCACTTCAGATCTGCGAGCAGCGGCTTGTTGAAAATGAGTCTCTGCTTTGGAAGAGCAAACTGTAGCTTGATCCTGCTCTGTGAAAGGTGAACCATGCTCTCACCTTCAAATGCTGCCTTGCACATCTCCAGCCAGAGGAACACCAGGTGGCAAAAGGGAGCCTGAGGACACGGGTCTGTCCTCGCCCACCCCACCGGGTCTGTCCTTGCCCACCCCGCCGCGTAACTACCTGGTTACGGTAGTGAGGGAGGACGGAGATGCTCTGACTCACAGCAGGTAAGGCACCAAACGTGTAACTGAGCCAGAATGTGGCAAAGTGACACTGCCCCTTACAGCACTCCAACGTGCTTCTGAGACCTCTTTCTCCTTAAAAAGAAATGAATGCAAAAGCAATGCTGTGTGAGGCAGGCCTGCATAGTTAAGAGGAGATGCTTGAGTAGAAGTCCCTCTACAGAGATAGGAGTGCTTCTGAGGGTGTTTTGACTTACCTTAAGATAAAGAGATAAAGTGTCCACTGGAGATGCATTTCCCTCTCTCTCTCCACAGCCCATCTAGATGACTGCTCTGGACCATTTTCCTGACTAAAATGAATAAGGTGAGGTGAGATAAGCCCCACCTTTGCTGTTGAGTCAGTCTGGGGTTTTCAGTGTTTGTTCACCGCCTTTATTCTCAGATTTTCATGTAAAAGAATTCCAGGGCATATTTTTGTATTATTTATTTCTTATTGATTCATATGCCGTGGGAGAACATGACTGAGGTTTATTGCTCCCAGTAGCAGAAGCACTAGACATTAAAATGATAATATATCCATTTTTTGAGGCAAGGAAAAGCTGTGGACAACCAGCTATTTGAAATATTTCAGAAGACAATAATTCTCCTAGGGAGCCTTGAAATGGCCACAATTACCAGTCATAGATTAGGATTTAAGAAAACTACTCTGCAGTTTCCAACCCCTGAGACTGGAAAATTGTTTTCCCTTCCAGATTTGTACTAGTTATTAGAGGAAGATAAGAAAATAATGAAGCAAAGTAAACATAGTGAAATCTCAGGTTGCAAGGAAGAGTAAAAATGAACAGATTCTTTAGAGAAGATGTCAGCTTTTTCTCACAGGAAGAATAGTTCGGGATATAAAACACGACCTGAGTACTAGGGAAACTGGTGTAACATTTCCTGTTTTGGCAGAGACTTTCTGATTGACCCTGGAGAAGTTTGTTGCATACAATTGCCCACTGTCACAACCTTTGGCATTTTATTAAACCCCAAAGTTTTTCAGTCTAGCTGATTATTGGAGAATTTAATAATTTATTTTTAAAAAAAATAAAGCAAGCGGTTAATTAACTTCAAGCTTCCTCTCAACTGTTTTTAACTTGTTGATTTTCAAGCCACTTTCATTAATATTCTTAAGAGATAAAATTCACAAATTTTACCTTTTAAAGTATTATCTTTGGGAGAGGATAATGACTTTTGCTTTCTGCTTATTTCCTCCATTATCTTAATTAATATGGATTAAAGTTATAAGGTGAGTGAGACATAGGCATGCGCAAGTATCACGGAAGTCAAGAGGAGTCCTTTCGTGTCCGAAAAGTTAAACAAGCATGTGTGTTTGCAAAGGACAACGCTTTACGGGCACGGATTTGTCAAAATTCCTTGTAGCAGTGGAGGTACTGCAGAAGTGCGAGATTCCTGTCAGCAGACCTTCACAACATGCCTCGCAAAATAAGAAAACAGAGCATTGCACTTTCAGCATCAAGCATTTTTAACTTGGAGCTGGTGGCAAACAGAACCTGTTGCTGTTTGGCTCTGCACGTTAAAAAGGAAAGTATCTAGTATCATCAGTATTTACTGTTAGCCATTGAATAACACACCACCATGAAAACAGAGCACCTGGCCACCTTCACTCACATCAGATGAGGAATGCTCCCCTGAGTCATGCTCTAAGGATCGGTTAGTGTTTGCTTGGACAGACATTCCCAAAATGGCAACATCTTTCTGCTGACCTTTTAACTCACTCGAAATAATTTTTCTTCCACATGGCTCCTGGCTTAAATTGTTTGTTTGATCAGTTCTGTCACGCTTTAACCTTCAGGATTATTTTACTTCACTATATACATCTCATAAGGCTTTTGGCTGCCAGTAATAGATTTATATTGGAGAGCAGATTTAAAGGGGTTTACCTCTTTTCCCCACATTGCATGCCCCTGCTCTGTTTTCCCCCACTCCTTGACCCTACACAGTAGTTTAACACTAGAGAGGTTTGTATATCAGACATATGGTCCTCCTAGTGCTCAGCCCTCCTCTTCCTCGGGCCATAGGACCTCGGTCACATCAGGACTTCATCAACCCCTTCTGCAGTATTGAAGACTAGGAACAAGAGAAAGGACACTGAGAAACATTCTATCCCCTTTGTAATATTTAACATTTCTTTCTTAATCTTCTCCTTATCTGTTTAGATGTCAAACTCCGTGGTTCTCAGGTTTTGTCTACTGTAAATCACCTAATGCATATGTCATATTAGTAGGAAATAAATAAAACCATTGCATTTGCAATCAAAAGGAGTGCTGAGTAACTTTCTGGAGATTTTGCTACAGCAGAAATACATGCTTTCCAACACCTTATGATTTCACTGCAGTTATGGCATGCGTTTTTTCATTTTGTGGCTTTCATATCTAGGAGAAGAATAAGCACAGAAGAGCCACAGCAGTTCCATTGGCACCTTTTGTCAGAGCTAATGAGTCCTCAGGAGCAGTAACTCTCTTAATCATGGAAAAAAAAAATTTAGTTACAGTGGTAACTATATTATGGGTGTTGTCTCATTTAGGCCCAGATATCTTGAATACTCTTGATGATAGGTATCAGTTCAAGTCTATTTCATCGTCAAGAGGTCAGAGATGACTATCAAATAGGCTGATATCTATTGGCCTCAATGTGTCACTCCCAACTCCTTGTTGTCTCAGTCTTGTTAATAGTGATAGCCTGGGCTGGTTATCTGCCTGCTTTTCCAACAGCAGATCTTCACTCTTCTGCATTGCTCATGGATTTTCTCCTAAAACTGAGTCAGAGGACACTTATCCTGTCTTTCTGGGAGTATTCTTTCAGGAAATCTCCGAGGAACACATGAGCTAAAGATCATTCAAACTTCTATGTAATTAATATTCATTTACAGAGAGGTAAATAAATAGGCAAAATCCTGTTTCTGTTGAAATCAGTGGAAAAGCCCACAGTTTCATGCCACCCATTGGAGAGGATATAGACAGTCTATTCAGTTGAATGCCCCAGCTTCCAGGAGAGCCCTGGTGCCTCCGCACAGAGTCAGTGCTGCAGAAGCCTGACAGTCTCTGCCTTCCCATGGCCATCTCCACTGCTCCCCAAGAACTGAACAGTGGAAGAGCAGCAGCAAAATAGGCCTTGAGCATCTCTGTGTTCACCTTTCTCCTTGTCACCTGTTACCACCTAAGGTGAGATGCTGTGCAGGGTAAGGGATGTAATGTACGTCCTGCGTGGGGGGCCAGGCAATGAGGCCAGGGTCCCGGCGAACACTCTTTTGCTGCGTTGCTTCTTCTGGTCCTGTTCAGCCTCCTGCAAGGTACTGTGCAGCCCAAGGGCAGGGTCTTGGAGATAGTCTCACAGATTCAGGTCCTCCTCAAACAAACCTTTAGCGTTTACAGCCTCGTGGCCTCTTGGTCTCTCCTTAATTGCTGGCTTTTTCATTTTTGGAGCAATGTGTTCACCTCTTTCTCTCTCCCACCGACTTTGACACGGTAAAGATTCCCCACGCCCCTTGAAAACAGTGAAAACGGGCTCCATCCACTTAACTCCCATGGTTTCTGAGTTTATGTAATACTTCATCACCACACTTACAGTACTGAAATTAGCCAGCAGTTATTGTTTGCATTTTTACAGGCAGCCCACAGCTAGGGAGTCAGTATGTGGTAGCCAAAGTATGCACTTTGCCACCAATCACAGGTGGTGACAATACAGTGTACACTTCACTGCCTGCTGTCATCACTCTCAACAAGACATTTCAGTGGTGTTGAGCTTTGAAATCAGATTTCAAGGCGACAAGAGCCCTCAGGATTGTGGAATTTAAAGTCGGTCTTTATCTTCAAAGCAGCCTGTGCAGCTAACGTGCTGTATTTTTGTTTATGCTAGTGCTACATCTGTAATCCTTAAGATTTGCCAAACTGATCGCAAGGTAGCCACAGGGGAAGGGAAAAGCAAAGAGAACAGAGAGATTTAATCAGGGCTATATTCCCAATATGTTGTCTATTAAAAACAAGCTTGCCTTTGCTACGTGAGGACTGCAACACGGCAGAGATCTGTCTAGTGCTCTTGTGGCACTGACATGTTGAAAGCCACATCACAGGCACGTCAGTTCCCCCTCTCCACAGGGCATCGGGTTCTTCCTTCAAATATCCTCTCCTGCTTTTTTCTGTGTTGTTTTTGAAGGCTTTCACCTCTTCTGTTGCTATTTTCAAAGGGTGGGAGGAAAGATAAGGTTACAATGCAGCATGGGCATGGTTATGGTCTGGTCCCTGGTGAATGTGCAATAGGACACAGAAAACCAAGGCAGGGGAAGGGAAGGGAGAAGTCAGGACCAGGTGGAGACACGATTTTGGAATTAATCTTTACTTGCACTCATGAGAATTCACATTCATAACTCAATCACGCAACAGTTGTGAAATAAATGTTTGGGGAGAACCAGGAGAAAGAAGTAACTTCTTCAAAGGGGCATACTGGTTCCCTATAGGTGCACTTGTAAGATACATTTACACTTGTTTTTACTGTATAGTGCATTATGTCTTTCATGGGTGGAACTGACCCAGCGAGTCCCCATGATGCTCAGGGGCAGCCCAGGTTTGCAGTGTCAGTATCCTCACTGGCTTGTGCTCTCTCTAGCAGTGGCAGTGACATCTAGTCTGGATGCCTCTGTCAGATATCTATCCATCTTACAGAACACCATAGGCTCAGATACTGAAAGAAGAGTTTGGGGGGAAATCACTGAAACTTTGTTTTAAACATCAACATGTTATTTTTGCCCAGGGTGAAAAAAAAGTGATAAGAAATCAATTAGATTTTCCAATGACATCTTTGACAACCTAATCTGGAATAACTTGGAATATAATAAGACATTTTATTAATTTCTGTTCTACCTTTCCTGCGGTCTTTGGTGGGACAGAGCAGCGGAGCTGAACTCAGGGTGCTCGGGTGGGCTCCTGACAGATCGTTCTGCCCTCTGCAGTTATAAAGCCTCGGTCAACGAGCATGTCGTCAAGAGATTTCACTGCCAGTGAATTTCACCTACACACCACTGAGGCCAGAGGGATTTCTCTATTAGCAGGAGTAGGAAAAATTAAACTTTAAAAACAAATGAATGTGTACATTTCATTGGGAAGTTAGCCAGGGGACATACAACTAAGTGAAGAGCCTGGGCTGTTAGTGACGCAGCAAGACAGAAGAAGGTAGTCAGCAGTTGCCAAAAATTTTACTGGGGAAAATGTGTAAAAATCCCCTTTATCTGAAAGTGGCAAAAAGCCTCAGTGCCTTGGCAATGATATTGAACACAGAGCAGCACAGTGTTGTCCTTCACTTATCTCTGCTTCTAATTCAGTCATTTCATTTACTATGTATTTGTGTACTGTGCATTTTTATGGGGATCTGGGGGATTTAACTGTTACTGGTTTGGCTGCTGCACTTAGTGTCATGCAGCAGCATGTCACACATGGGAATAATTTTAGATATGCTTTTTTTATACAAGTGGATATGGCTTTTCTGTTTGCTTTGTTATAATCTGGTTTAAGTCTCAGATACCAAGATAACTGGCGCTCAAGGAAGAAGTTGATCCTCCTGCTCCCTGCAATCAGAGGCTGTGCCTGGGGTGGCCACTGAGGCAATGGTTTTACCTTCAGGCAGCAGACAGCAGCATAGGATGTGTCTTCACTCTTCGTCCCTGAGATGCCTTGTCTCACCATGAGCTCATTCAATGATTGTCCCTAAACAGAAGAGGTAGAAAGACCCATGCCAGCAGTGCCTCCAGTGACTTGGTCATTCAGAACACATTTAAATGTCTTTGGGTAACCCAGAGTGAATTCTTTGCAGTTTCAGACTCAGCATTAGGCTATGCCTTCAGAGCGTGATCAGCATCCTCTTCTTTAATGTCAAACTGTACCTGCTTTTCGTTTGCCCCTTTGGCTTAGGGAGTGAAGTCGGGTAGCAGCACCAACCCTGGCAGCAGCTCAGCCATGGTGGACACCTCTGTAGTGGTTGCACCCAACACTTCCTTGTAAGTGACTTTGGAGTGGAAGGCAAATAGTGGTATAAAAACCCAGGTGCTGGTTTAGAAGGTTAAAGAGGCATTTTCACACAGTCTCAGGTTTGGCTAGTGATATAAATAGCAGCAGAGTCAGGCAGCACAGAGTGAAAATTAATCTCAAACGTCCTCATGCTGATCAGAAAAAAGAGGCCATTTTCCCTTTCCACATGCCATGCTGACTGGGTTCTCTGTGCAGCTGCCTTTGGCCACTGACAGCCCCATTAGTGACCTCCAGCCCCTTGTCCCCTTTTTGTTGTCTTCCTCTGTCCTCTGGTGTCTGCGCTTCTGCGGAGAATCTCTTTGCAAAGTCCCCTGAACACATCCGGGATGAGTAGACTGATCTCTGTGCTTGGAGAGCTGATGGACTTAAAAACATTGGTCTGAGATTTTTTTTAAGAAATGCTAAGGTAAACTTTAAAGTCCTGTGAATGGATTTGACCTCACTGAAGTCAGTGGGAGTTTGCTATTGACTTTCGTGGGAGGAGAATTTTATGCCATTAATGATCAGCATCTGCCTGTATCCACAATCTCATTAAAAAAATGTTGCCCTGAGATAGGAAGTAGCGTGTGAGACTTCAGGAGAAATTGTTTTATTTGGGAAGAAACAGAGAAGGAATTAGAAATGGCGGTAGTTAATGGAAATGCCACGTGACCTTTAATGATAATTTTCCCTAGAGAGTTTTGCTTCAAAAAGGCAAGCCTCACCTGTGAGAAGCGCACAGGAACTCTCTGGTTAAACGGGAAATGGTTAGTAGGAATCTCTCAGCAAAACGCACCAGTACAGATGCTCCCGAAGCTGCTACATCTGCTTCTTTGAAAAACACTTCTTCCACATCCTCTGCTATGGTGCCAATGCGCAGTCGTGGGAGATGGATAAAAGCACGCTCCAGATTTTCACATGCCAAAGTGGGAATAATGATTCACTGATTAATCTCTCCTTAACAAACCAACAAAATTACTTGAAGAGAAAAACCAACAGTAAACATTACTAGATTTTTCTGCAAGACTAGAGAAAAACGGGAAACAGTCTAAAATTAGGTGCGTGTGTGCAGGAGGAACAATATTCTGCAGCATTGCCTGAGATACTCGCGAGATGAGCCTTTCTTTAATCAAGATCTATCTCGTGCATGTAATTTATTAAAGAAAAAAAAAGAATTAAACACAAAAATTTGCTGTTTAACAATGTGTTTATGTTTATCCCATTTAAAAAAATTGCTCAAGACTTACATTATCAGCAAGAAAATACGACCTTTATAATTCTTCTCGGGTCAATGATGACGATCATCAGAATGAGTGTTGGTTGCGCAAATTAAGGGCCTGAAGGCACTCTTAACTTACTCAGTCGAGTTTCTTTTCAGACTTCAAAGCATTCTGGGGAGCAGAATACATGCAACAAAACTGTTTGGGTCAGTGCTTCCTTTTTTAGTATTCGTTTTCCGTCCTCCTTTTACTGGCTGATTTCCAAAGTGTGGGACAACATCTTGGAGCCTGAACACAGACTGCAGAAAACAAGCCATGCAACCGTTGCTTGTTTTGGTGCAATAATAATGAATTTTGTCTGGGTAAAAGAAAAGGAGAGTCTACTCAGAGCAACGTCGCACTCTATCCTGCACAGAAGGAACAAAACAGTCATCCATCTTATTCTAACATATATAATTTATAATATGTTTATGCTTTTTCTTTGCTGACAACTTTAATAAGCAGTTGCCCTAAAGTCTTAAACAGAAAAAACACTACAATTCTGGGCTCAGGTTTAACCCCTTCTCTCTAGCTTTTCTGCAACAGCACATTTTGGGAAGGAGACCACTTGGGATATTCCTGTCTATTGTTCTGTTGTTGATATCCCTACCTGATGACAAAGAAACCACCCACCATCTCAGGCCTCTTTGTGTACAAAAATTACTGGCCTGTCCATCAGTCCAGCAGAGAGGCTGACAAGACATACTACACACTAATGGAAAACACATGGCTGCAAAACACTTAGTTTCCTGGCAATAATTAAGAATGCTACTTGGCAGGTTGGCAGCCACATAAAACAACTTTTAGTCAGCTTTAAATTTATTGCTTTCCCAGCTTACTGAAATGAAACCCATATTATAAACGTATGTATGAAACGAGGCCTCAGATGATGAAACGACATGCACATAAAGTCAAGGCAGAAGTAAATTGTCTCAGGAGAGCTTTAAAAAGTCGCTGTGTCCTAAAGCAAGCAAAGCAAAGTAGACCTTCTGGGGAGAGCCACCTGAAAGCTCACCTGCCTCTCCCAGGTGACTGCTGTTGAGCATCTGAAAGACCAAAAGCATCAAAACGGCCTCCAAGTTTGATACTGTAAAACAAAATAGAGAAAAGCTAATTGCCCTTAAGTTTGCTTTCACCTTTATAATTATCTAGAGAGAACCTTACGTGGGATATATGCATATATCTGCAAACTTACCAGACCCTTTGCAATTACTGTAAATGAAATAAACCCACTGCTGGCTGCCTTTCTGCTCTCTCTGTGCCGTTTTGCCTGGCCACAGTGGCAGCCTGGCCCAGCGTAACTGTCCTTGCGACCCCCATGACTGTAACCCCTTCCCTTTGCTGATAAATGGACATCAGATCTATCCTCCTGTAGCCTCTGTTTTTTTGCTGGCCCAAACAACTCAAGCTCTTCCCATCCCTCTTCATGAGCCAAGCTCTCTATGCCCCAGCTGATCTTAGAAAAGCCTGATCCAGCTTCACTTTGTCTTTGTGAACTTCTGGGGATGAACATTGACTGTTGGGGAAGGGGACAGGAGTTCCTCCTGTGACATGTGTGATTCCACAGTTCTCCTGCACCCTAGGACCTCAGGGTATCCCTCAGACTCAAACATGGGAGGAGAAATCAAACTCCTCTGAGTGTCCAGGCAGTGGATTAAAATGCAGTGGAACACCATTATGTACATTTTTTTCCTACTGGAAAACAATGGAGATTTACGATTATCTAGCGCCTGCTTTTTAAGGGTCCTGAAATGATTTCAAAATTTAGATCCAAATCCTGTAAACACTTTGCCATATGACCGACTTGACTTGTATGAAGCAACACTCGCGGGCTCTTTGAGGTTTCTCGTAAAGGAAAGCTGTACATGTGCTAAAGTGTTTGCAGAATCAGTTCCTTGGAGCTAAATTCTTGTTTTGAATAGTTGCACTGCTCTTCCTGCAGCCACTGACCTCTCAAGAACATTCAAGTTTCCTCTGGGGTGGAAGAGCTTTGGGTGTTTGTGCTGCACTGAGCCAAGGATGCACTGTTTGCTGCTCTGAGCCCTTCCCTCTGCCCTGCAGAGAGGATCAGAACAAATTTGCATGAATTAGGCTAGCTGTCCTGGTGAGCAACTGTTTCCAAGGGATTAACTGAGCTGATATTACCTTAATTGCACTGAAATCAAAGACCATCTAGTATCTAGAAACTACATTAAGAAACTGTCTGATCATCTGTTCTCAACTTCTTGACAAACTTTTCAATGAACAATGCTGTAGGTGATTTACTTAGACCTTAAAGCATGTTCCAAGAAAAGGTACCCTGAATTTTGTGGAAGAGCTAGCACCTATAGCTTGGTACAGTCAAGAAGCCATGCAATCAGCATGCCCACTCAGTTCAGCTACAGGACTGAGATTTGTTTTTGCAGTAAATATTTACCCCAAAATCCTCACTTATGCTGGAGTATAAACAAAACCTTCATACACTTTTGTGAAAAGGAAATGTGTCAAAATGCTGGTTGTCAGGCTGAAAAACTCAGATTTCAAAAAGAATTATTTACATGTCCTTGTCTGGGTATGACCATAAGGTCCATCCTGGATAACAGAAAATCAACAGCTTTATCTAAATCAGCGTGCATCTGATGAATGTCTTCACATCAGTGAAAAATAGCATTTCAGAGAAAAATAGTCCCATGAATCTCCTTGTATGACCATTTCCGATTACTAAAGCCAACAATGCATCAACTGCTGTCAAAGCAGAAAATGACGAGAAAATCAGCATAACAGAAATATATAGCAATCGTTTTGTCCCTAACAATTTGTTGCTATCTTTTGTAGTCTATATGCTTGCAGTATCCCAGTCAGAAGCATTTTCACAGAGGCAGTGACTGATTTGAACTGGAGCATTTTGCATCACATGGAATGCAAAATAGCAAAATAGATGCCCAAACCACATCGTTACTGTTCTCCTAAAACATTGCAAAAATGTGTGTTCGCACTGATGGAGTGAGCACATAGATACAGGGTAAGCATAAAATTTCAAGGAAGGGAGGAAATAGTGTCTCCATGTGAAGAGGACATACCTCAGCAGTCAGCTGTTAGATGGAAAGGAGTAGATGCAGGAACAGCAGAGAAGAGATGGATACTCAGGGAACCGAAGATAAGAAGGGTGAGCATTAAACGAAGCAAAGGAAAAATCACAGGGTGAGGGAAAAGGCAGACATGAAAGGGGAGAATAGTGAAAGAGAAAGGGGAGGAAGTAATTTTACAGGAAAGTAAGAAGGAGAACATAAGGTAAGAAGAGATTGGAAAAGGAAGAAGGAAAAAAACTCGAGGGTCAAAGCTGGAGGGCAAAAGATACAGCAGAATAAAAGAATCATTTGAAAGAAAAAAGCAGAAAAGGGAAAAAATCAGCATGAGGGAGTTGTAAATTGATGTGCTTTTTCAGGAAGCTTAATTCCAGGATGTTACAGTAAATAAAAAATACACAAGCGTTTTCTAGGATGCGTGTATATACACTTCTGTATAGATACACTTACACCCAAATGGACATCTTGAGCAGCCTATAAAACCATACCACAATCCCTCGGAAAAACCACAACTGTAAAGTGTGCACATGCACACATGGTTGCGGTAAATGGCGAGCAGTTGTGATAGATGTTTCTCGGCTGCTTAAAAGATACTGCCCAGACGGCTTTTATCCCTTCTGGTAGGCCAGCTGCAGCGGTGGCGAAAAGCACAAGGAAGAGGCCAAGAAAGTCCAGAAAGGAAAAGTTTGCCCAGAGACCTTTGTATTGGCAGAGGGAGGAGGGAGCAAAAATAGTCCTGGAATAAGTATTAGCTAATCTAGCTACCTGGAAAGAAAAATGAAATGAAGCTGAAGGAAGAATAGAGAAACTTCTGGATGTAAACCAAAACCATATACAAAGAAACATGGGAAGAGACTGTTGATAAATCTTTCAGGAAGACATTTCTTTATGCCAGTGCATAGACTCATGCATTGAGATGATATTGTAAAAAAATTAAAATCACCACCCCCAAATTTGCAATGAAAACAAACAGGAGAGAAATAAGGGAAATCAAAGCAGTACAAAACCAGACTGGTTTCTCCCCTGCTTTTTCTCAGATAGCTGAAGCACAAGACAGTTTGCTGATATGGGGACTGCATTTCTGCTGCATTTTCCTGCTTTGATTTGTGAAGATTATTTGCAATTTTGGCATTTCAGTCTGAAATTTCCCAGTATCCCCTCTCCATCCACAAAATAAAAAGTTACATCTTTCTGATGAAAAGTGTTGAGACAAAGCTGAAAAAAAATTTAAGGTCTTTCAAATAAAAAAACCTGGGATATAATACTTGCTTGGATATTTTCTTGAAAATGTTTATATTTTTCAATATGGAAAAAAACAATTATCACTAAAATAAAAGTTTTCATATTTTCCCATTTCTAATTAGTAAGTCTTGTACTTATGTGTGCTCCTGAATCATGGTTTTAGGTTTTTTAAAAGATTTAATTTTGTCCAATCTAGACTTTAACTGTGGGGTTTTTTTTTGTGAACTTTTGAGGAGCTTTTTTGCTAAACCCTCTTTGTTCTGGGGGAGAGGAGTTCTAAATCCTCCCCACCTCCTGAAATTTCTGATATCCTCCAATCTGATACAGACTCGGAGTTTGTTTTCTGGCAATTTTCCAGCTGCCAACTGAAGTTCCAGTCAGTGATGGCATTCTCTTAAAATATGTCAAGGGCAGAAGTTTTATTATGTACTGTACGCACGTGCTACTAAAAATTTGCAGCAGGGCAAGTCATTTGTAATGATCTTTTTTCACCTGTGAATTATCTGCAGACAACTGACTTTTTTTTTTTTTCTTCTTAATCTGATTTATTATTTGCAGTTTGTTTGCAATTTCCACTGGCAAATTTTGATCTGCACTTCACCCCTTCCCCCCCATCTCTTTGTCATGAAATTCTGATAATAATAGTTTGAAACAGGACCTTTCAACTGAATGTTTCAGGGTTTTTTTGTGACCTGATCGGATGAGGGAAACTCTCTAGTTTTGTATTTCTAATGGATGTACCCTCAGTATAAGTTAGGCATTAGATTTCTATATTCCACAAAGTTTGCTTTCATCTAAGAAAAGAAAATGCACCACACAGGACACAGGCCTAATCAGAAACCTGTGCTCAGGTTAGAAAAGAAGTTTGTGTTTTGTTACAGATACAGACAGATTTTTCCTAAACTGTCACAAATCACTCAATGAAAAATTATCTCGTTTTCTTATCTTTAAAGGCTCACGTGAGCAAAGCACTCCTTTTTCCTTCAGAAGAGTGAGTGGGCTTACAGTCTGCTAAACACAATAGATGCTGACATTTACCATGATTAAATTGCAGCTCGTGGGGACAGAAGTCAGTGGAGAAGCTGCGGAAAGATCTCGTTTGCTTTAACAGAATTTCAGCATCACCTATAAAGATGAACCATGAACCGCTGCGGCTTCCTTGGACATTGATGCTTTTCGTTGAGCTGCCGAGGGTGAGAGCAGAGGGTGCGGGAAGAGCTGGTCTCCACTTTGCCGGGAGCCGGAGGCAGCGCCTGCTTTTAGAGGGGTTGGTCGCCACATCTGCACCGACACTGGGGGAGTGGAGAGGGCTGCGGGGCGGTCGTTGGCCGGGGGTGCAAAGCCAAGGCAGAGACCGTGAACGGGGTCCGGTGTTCCCGGACTTTGAGGAAACGTTTAATGTCGAGGCATGTTTTATGTCAATCAAACACATAAAACACTGTTACTGTTACCGGGACTGCATAAACCCATAAAGATGCACTTTTAAACCTTTAAAAGTAAGGGACTGTAATTACATCTAATAGAACCCTCTGAGTCCCAGGGGTGCCTTTCCTGCTTTTAAGATACCCAAGGTGGATGAGGTAAAGGAGAAAAAACCCTTCCTTAAAGCTCTGAGGGCAGAAAAATGCAAACGCTGTCCAATTCCACGCGCAAGATCTCTCAAGCCTTGATTTATTGGCTTTAATAACTGTGGGATCTCTCTCTGCTTTTTGGCTCGAGAAATTGAAGCCATGAGGTTGTGAGAATGTCTTTCTTCCAGAATAATCAGCTCTAGTGCCAGTCGTTGGGGAAAGCCAGCAGGCTTGCTTTATTTGAGCTGCGTGATGCTCTTTTTAAACTTGTTTTAGATCTAACTTCATCCTAAAGCAGCCTCCTTTCACAAAAAAAAAAAAAAAAAAAAGCCTTATTCTGGGAAATGAAAGGCTCATCGTTGCCTTACAAAAAGGTGCGAGTGACTCCGCCGTGGTCAATGTTGCGTAATGATTTTATGACGCAGGCACGCTTCTTCGTGAGCGAAGGCGGCTGAGCTTTGGGCTGCCGCGCTCACTTTCTGGGAGGAACTGCGGGTCACTCGCCGTGCCGGTTTTCTGCTGGAAATAACAACGGCTCCTACCAGAGGAATAAGTGAAAAAAGGAAACGCGCATCTGAAAGTCAGGGAGACAAGCAAGCCGTGGATTAAAATCAGATTACTGAAGCTATTTCTGTCCACTGCCTTTCATCCTCCTCCCTACCCTGGGAGACACTGCTGCCTTTGAGGCAAAAGCCCCCAGTTTCAACCCCAAGGCAGGGCACGTCCCCCGCCTCCCAGGCGGGCTGGGGGCAGCTGCGGCGGGCGCGCACCCCGGTTCTGTGCCCGGACCGGGCAGGGGCCTGATGAGGAGCGAGACGGAGGGCTGGGCATAGTGCAGTCACCTGAGAAACTGTTTTTTTTTTCCAGGTGTATTTTTAAACTGAAACAAGTCTCAGAGGTCAGAGAGGTGCTTTTTGAAATTCCCTATCCAGTGTAACCGGCAGGGGCCCACGGACCAGATCCTCAGCCTGCACGAAGCTTTCCATGGTCTTTTCCAGTAAGGGCAATTAGTATTGGTTGGGAATTTTTCAATAAAACACTCATTTGTTATAAAATGCCAGTTTGTTGGCCCTGGTATTTTCATGAAAGCAAAGGTTTCTGAGGTCTGATATGAAAATTCTGGGCAAACCAAGACAGCACATCCCAAAATGACTTGATCTTCAGGGCACTCCAACCTGAACTGGATGGAGCCGAGCCTGGAAACTGTTTTTCATATTACAGGTGAATTTCCAAACACCAGGCTGCTTTAAGACAGATGTTGACTTCTTTTTTATGGGAAAATGTAGCTGGTGAGTCTGAGTGTTGCACTCATTACGATTCAATAAACCTGGGGCTTCACAAAAACTTTCCTACCCAGGTCTCTAATGAACAGCTTGGAAAACATTAATTAAAAAAGGGCAAAGTCTAATTCACGTATTGTGTGTGTGCAACTGTTTATTTATATGTATGAATATCTGTTAATAAGGGACAGAAGAATGAATCCTGGTCTAACTATACATTGCTTTAGGAGCAGCAAATTAAAAGAAAAGAAAAAGCCAAGAAATTCCAAGCCGAGGTTCCCAGTTGACAGTACATCTGTCACTTGCATCTTGATATGCTTTTTATTTCCCATGACAGCAAGAATTTCCATTTATGAGGATTCACTTTAACTTTGAATCTCCTGATTTTTGTCAGGACATGGAACAGTTCTCATGTTATATACGTAACAAGCAGTTTTAATCTCTTGGTTGGTTATTGGAGACTAGCCCAACATTAAATTACACGCCCCTACACCTTTCCAAGTTAGCAACGCCAGGGTTCAAGCACAACTAAACTTTCCTGAGCTAGCACTAACACTTTTGGCAAAGAGATTGGGGTGCGCAGTGCATCTTCTTTTCCTCGCGGGAGGGCTCCTCTCTGCCTGACGGCCAGGTTTCCCTGCCCTCTGGCTGCTCCAGCTTCTCAGGGTTTATTTGCAGAGTGTGGTAATCTAAATTCCTCATGAACACCTTCCATCACTCGCTTGCTGATCCGTGTCCTGTTCTTTTGGCTGAATTACATTTTAAAGTCCCTCCTGGCTTCCCTCGGTTGGGTCTGACGCTGGCTGCTATGAAATGACCCTTGTCCAGAACGACTATCACTCATGTTTGCCCTAAAAAAATACAATGTACCTATAGTGTTAAAGCAAATAAGCCACATGTCATATTAGCAAATACGTGTAGTTAAAGACCAGTAGACCAGAAAGGGCCCACCTCGTATTGTCTTATGATTCATATTTAGATATTTCTTCCCTCAGAGGTGGGAACTCAGTCGGATACAATCTGTGTGGCCCTTTCCCACCAGTCCTGAGTGACCAATAATTAATTTATGCTGAATGTAATTACTCCCTTGTTAACAGTAGTTTTTCTGCACTTTCTCTCGGTTGGCTCTGGAGACGTACATGTTGAGTGTGATGTATGACTCCTGGCACAGAATGAAACCCTAGTCCTGTGAAAAGACATAGATAAAGTGAGGTTGCTCCATTACTCGCTAATGAATTTATAGGCTCACTGCTCTTATCTGAAGCACAGCAGAGAAAAATTCTTAGAGGCTATTAGTGTAGTCTTGAAATAAAGATATTGGGACTCGGGTTTAGCCATCCTTCTCTGTCTTGTCACTGCAGTGGGCACTTCAAAACAACGACAACAAAAGACGGTTTTAATCTAAAGGAAGGAGAGTGAGACAGACAGCTGCTGTGGCCTGGGCTGCACGTTTGCCAAGAAACGCCAGGGCTGGAAAAGTGAGGAATAATGAAAACACTTCCCACGTGATGATTCATTAATGGCACATAGGCAAGTGCAAAGCTACACAGTCCGGCGGGGGATGCATTACAGATACTGAGCTGCCGCAGCTATTGTGTTTCAAAGCGGTAGTCATGCTAATGTGGTGCTGGCAGGCAGGCGTGAGCCTTTTTGGAAGGCGCTATAATAGCTTCCTAGAAATTAAAGACAGAAGGGGGTAGTGGATCATATACCCTGTCCTCCTAAATACCGCAGGCTGCTGGGATTCATGCAAATACCTTATACCATGTCCAAAGCTGTCAGTTAAGGCAAACACTTCAACCTTAAAAAGCTGAGCTCAGTGTCAACAGCAGAAGAAATCCAGGACCTGGTGCCTCCTTGTTCAGAGTCCCTTGTGCTGGTGGGATATGAGGTATGCTTACCAAGCTCAGGCGATCCTACCAGGCAAAAATCGTGTCCCAGGCCACAAGGGTAAATGTAAGATCCAGTAAGTAAGTCTGCTCTAGAAGGGCAAATCCTTCCTCAGTCCAAAGGTGAACATCCATTTCTGGGCTTGTGGGCAAGGCACGTCAACAGTGGTGGGAGGCTCCACATAGCCATCAGTAAACAGGGATAATTCAGTGGAAGCTGGGTGCGGAGGGAATCAGGAGATCAGGAGCTAAACTATTGCAGAAAGGGGGAGAAAAAGCCCATTTTGACTCCACCCCATGGAGAACTGCTTGTTTCAGCAGGTGTGGGAAGTTTCTTGAAGACCAATTAAAAAATTAGGTGTGTCAATAGCCTGCTAGCTCTTGTGCAGAAACCTGTATTTTAAACCGTAGGGGGTAACAAAGGCCCTGTTGCAGTCTGCTGGGTAAAAATTAATTTATACCAGTCAGTAGACCCTGGAGACCTAACCTGATACTGCCACACACTGAAAGGGGTCGGAAAACAGACCCCTAGGAAGATGGTGGGGAGAGGCAGGTGGCAAGGGCTGTTGACTTCAATATAACAAGCTGAAAAGAGCAAATGTGAGAAAATATTTACAGCTGAAATCATCAAAGGAACTGCTAAGTGATAATACAGGAGACTACCAGGAAAGGTGTTGTTCCAAGGGTGGCATTCCTCCAGCAGATGCTTTGTCTAAGAAATTGAGCAAGAGTGAGAAGGCAACAGGTCAAACAAGGTTTGTGGCACTGGTCTGCTTATCTCCAGCAGTCCTCTTTTGGTAATATGGGGAAGGAGGGCCAGAAGAGGTGATGAAAGCCATTTTACCCTCCTGCAGCTAGAAATGCTGCTACAACTATATTTCAGACAGATAGACCATGGAAGACTCTTGCCGGATCTCAGAGGATCTGACCATGTGGCACATTGGCCCTGCAAAGCTCAGCTGGTGGGGCATAAGAGACACCAAAGCTGTGCTTCAGATCTGCTCTCCCTCTCTTTCCCTTGGGGCAGACTTCCTCCTGGTTTGCCTTGAAGAAAATAGGATTTGACTTCTGCGCAGCTTGGAGAAGGGGCAGGATTTCGCAGCGGGCTGGCGAGGGATGGAGGAGGTGGGTGGCCGGAGGTCTGAGTCAGGACATCCCGGCAGATCTGGGAGCCATGGGGCTGCGAGCCCGCCTGGCAGGACGCGATGGACGGCATTTCCCTTCCTTCCTCACAGCCCGCCTTAGTGCATAGGGCTCCCGACCACAGCCGCGGCTTTTTTCATGGAGAACAAAGCCCTTTTTATTTCTTTTTTTTTCTTTATTTTTCCTTTGGATTTGGCTGTTGGAAAGGAGCTAGAAACTATTTGCACCAGGAAATACAGGCTGAAGAATGAGTGTGTCAGCCCAAGTCCACTTGGCAGGGCTGATTTGAGTGCAGAAGTGAGGCAGCAGTCCGTTAAGAAGCCTGCTAATTGTCAGTGAAGACAAAATGAATAGCTGCGGATTAATTGAGCACTTCTACTATTGTTTTTCTAGAAGAAAATGTCTTGTTTCTAGGAAAGAAGCAGGGATGATGTTTCTGCTCAAGCACACATTTTTATTGGTCAGACATTCACTAGGTCTTCTGGGACTATAAATAGGTACGGAGATTTCCAGAAATATCCTTTGCCAATGAACCCTCACCAGTACAATGCCAAATCTTAGACTGGTTGGCTTGTTTTTGGGGACTGTTGTTATTAAGTGGCATACAATTAAAAATATTTCTTTAACGTAAAACATGAACACAGTAAAAGAGCTGGATTTTTTTAGCAGAAACAGAACTGACTTTATCTTTTGAAGGAAAAGACTTGCTGTAATGCATTGTCTCTAGTGAGCAAGGAATTACAAAGCACCTCCTGGAAGACAGTGGCAGATGCAAGTGGAACACGGTAAAGTACACCTGCTCCCCAAAGTCAGGTTTAAAGTTTTACATCATCTTAAACAGAGATCACGACGTATCAGATTTAAAGCAAGGCAAATCCTCCTTCACAGATGATGAAGGCCTCCATCAGGAGAATTCTGTATAAAAGCAAAAACTCAAGCATTTTACACAGACAACCTCTGTACTACCGTCTGCAAAAGGCTTTGGCACCAAGGTCCCAAAACAGAGGCAGCTATCTGAAACATAAACTTTGTAAAAAGAAAGACAGTATATCTTTTTAATTATTTTTATGCAGACAGCTTTAATTTCTTAATCTTTATATCATTTTATATTCGTAATACCACAGTGTCTAATGTGCAACTGCTTAGAGAGAAGAAATGGATCATTTGGGTAACATGGGAACCTATTTGGCATTACTCAACGTTTACATCTAACCTGAATATGTGAGGTTTTTTAAGCATTAAATCTTACAAGAGGAAGGAAAAAAAAGAAGAAAAGTTTTCCTTTTCACACCACACCAGATCTAGTTGAGACTGGATACATGGAGTAAATACCAAGAGTGAAATTCTAGCCCCATTGAAGTTAATGGCAAAATTCCCGTTGACTTCAGCTGGGCCAGAATTTCACCCTTTGAGTATTTCCAGCTCAACCAGAAGCAGGAAATACTGGAAAGCTCTTGACAGAGCCTGTTCTCGTGGTATTTCCATTCCAAATTTTCAGGCCCTGTTATTCTGCATTGTTTAGATCACACAGTAAAATAAGAAGGGTGTTGGGAATATGCTGTGCTAGAAATACTAGGGAAGGTAAATGTCGAAATAGAGATGAGATTTAAATTAAAGGGAAAAAGGATGAATGAGGTGACTTCGTGTAGAAAGTGATATAGTGAGTTTTGGGTTGACTTTATTAGCTCACTATTACATAACAGAATGGTTGTAACATTCTGTGGAAATGACATATGAGCTGGTATACTACATTTATATAATTTTCACTGAACATAATTCCTGCACAATGTGGAAAATGAGTACACTGAAATCTTTACCCCAAGTTGCACCGTCGTGCTGTAGCTGCACACAATGCTTTCCCAGAGCTCTGTGGTGCTGCTGCTGCAAACGGCCCCAGGAAGGAAAAACGCTGCAGAATACAGTAGTCTTTCATATAGAGGTAATTAAAAGGAAATATAACTGCTGTGGCCTGAAGGCTTTGGACAGGAAAGGGGCTCTCTCTGCCACCATCTGTTGGTGAATGGGGGAAAGAAAGTACCTTGAACATCCCCATCTGCAGAGATCTGCCCAGACCCAAGATGCACTGATGATTCCCAGAGCAAAAAGTTTCCTCATTCCAGCTGCAGTATCACAAGGGTGACATGGCAACATGGAGACCTGTATCCACACGCATCCCTATCCAGAACACCTCCTGTGTGTTCAGGAGGTTTGTCGTATCCTGGTATAAGGAGTGTCTCAGCCTGTTGGTGAAAAGAACAGAAAAAGAGCTTTATTTTAAAGAAAAGAGTTTAAAGAAGGACTCCTGGAGAGTTGCTGTGCTTCTGCTGTGCCTGCCCAAGGGATTCCGTGCACCCAGTTCAACTCCCCAGTGTCCCAATATGAACAGTCTCCTCCTGCCACAGTGTTCCTGTTCAACATGCCTTCCTGCCTTTCTCACTGTTTTCCTAAAACCAGAGCTTGGAAGTCATCTGTTTTGGCTCAGGTTTTCATCTATGTTCCTGTAGCCCACAGCTGCCCCGGAGGTGTGAGTGCCATTCTCATGTCCTTCTCAAATCAACAATGGCCACAGGATTTACGTTCCTCTTTCCCTCTTCCATCCTCCCCTCGCTCCAGGAACTTAATTTCTGTGAGAAACTTGCCTTTTGGATGGGAACGCAATCTCTAGCTAGCCACAGGGCTATTCGTTGCAGCAGGATAGTCAATTCAACAGTCTTTGAACGTTCTAGGTGTCTGTAATGCCCCTTGTATTTTCACTATTTGTGCTCCCAAAATATCTGTCTGTCAGATATCTTTCTCCTAATTACTCACCAAATAAATTTTTACTCACAGGTAAAATCAATATGCCTGGGTTAGCCTCAGGCAAACCTAGCAAGCATTCCCTAGGCATGGGGATTAGGTCTGTCAGAGCCCACATCAGGATTTTGGCCTTCACTAGCCACTGAGAGTAGCCACAGTGGACATTACTGGGTAAGGAGGGGGTAGTGATAGGGAAGCACATCTTGTAATTTATTGAGTTATTTCTCTCCTGATCCCAGTAACTGGTATAATTTCCAGGAGAGCGTTCAGTCCCGATTTAAAGATATCAAAAGCTGGGCTGTCCCCCACCTTATTCAGTAAGTCCTTTCTGAAGAGTATTTGGGAAAAAGCAATTGCTTTTTCCAGTTTTGCATTTGCCTGTCTTTCAAGTAATTTGTTCTGGTCTTTCCATTCTATGATTCTATGATTCTTTGCTCCGTTAGTAAGCCTGAGCAACCCATCAGTTCCTCCTGATGAAGGTATTACCCAGTGTAATCAAGTGGCTTCTCAGTCTTCTTCCTGATAACTTAAACAGATTGAATTCTTTAAGTGCTTCAGTGTAGGGAGCTTTCTCCAGTCTCTGAATCATTTTTACGGCTCTCTTCTGCACCTTCTCCAGTTTTTCAATATCCTTTTTTATAATGTGAACATCAGAACCCTATACAGTCCTGCAGTTTCTGGTTAATAGGTTGGAGATAAGTTTTTTTGGTCTGTTTTCTGAAGTCCACACTGGATTCCTTTTTACCTCGGGTAAAATCTTTGCCATTCCTCTTGCGGACACGGCAAATGTGCCCTGCCTGCAGTCCAATGCAGGCAGCTGTGGGCTGGCTCTGATCCAGCCAGGGCATAGACCTGGTGAGTGCGGCAATATGCTCTTGTTCACCAGCCCTGCTAGGAGGTGCTTGGGCTCAGGTCCAGGCTAACCTGGTGACACAGCTTTCGGGCAGAGTACCAGCAAGGCTATGGAGAGGCTTTCGGGGTTTTTTTCTACTATTGTGAGCAGGGAATATCACCTATTAAGGTATTTAGTGGTAAAGGTATTTAGGAAAAGAAATTGTAAGAACAAATATTTAGTGAGCCTAGAAACGCTAGGCGAAGAGGTTTATTTCTCTTTAAAAGGATGCCAGGTGTATTGCTGCCGACAGCGCCTGGCAAAAGTCTTACAAAACCGCATAATGTAAAGGGAACTCCCTGTTCTGGTTGGTAGAAGGCTTGCACGAAAGGATTTGTCAGTCTGTGCGCTCAGACTACACCTGTGTTAATTTAACAGAGCAGGGTGACATAAGCACCTATTTCGAAGAATTCCTGTAATGCTCTTCATTGCTTGTATACCCTCTAATTTTTTCACATAGCTTTGATTAAAAAAAAAAAAAAAAGAAAGAAGAAATAATAGCAGCTTTTCTTCATAAAGGAGACAACCCATATGTGAGAGAAAAGTCACAGGAGCCATCAAGAATAAACGTGAATAAAATTTGTTTTTTTTAAACCGCACAGTTACAGATGGGTGACTTACCTGGACAACAGGTCCCCAGTTGGCCTTTTCCTGGACACTGGTGCAAGGGGGCAGACATGGCCTCGTGTCACTGCTGCGCCCATTTATAGAATCATAGAATCGTAGAATGGTTAGAGTTGGAAGGGACTTCAAAGATCATCTAGTTCCAAACCCCCTGCCATGGGCAGGGAAACCCACCACTACACCAGGTTGCCCAAAGCCTCATCCAACCTGGCCTGGAACACGTCCGGGGATGGGGCATCTGCAACTTCTCTGGGCAACCTGTTCCACTGCCTCAACACCCTCACAGTGAAAAATTTCTTCCTTACATCTAATCTAAATCTCCCCTCTTTTCAGTTTAAATCCATTGGCCCTTGTCCTATCACTACACACCCTTGTAAAAAGTCCCTCTCCAGCTTTCCTGTAGGCCCCCTTAAAATACTGGAAGGCTGCAATAAGATCACCCTGGAGCCTTCTCTTCTCCAGGCTGAACAGCCCCAACTCTCTCAGCCTGTCTTCATAGCAGAGGTGTTCCAGCCCTTGGATCATCCTCATGGCCCTCCTCTGGACCCGCTCCAGCAGCTCCATGTCCTTCTTGTGCTGGGGACTCCAGAGCTGAACACAGTATTCCAGGTGGGGTCTCACGAGACCAGAGTAGAGGGGCAGAATCATCTCCCTCGACCTGCTGGCCACGCTTTCTTTGATGCAGCCCAGGATACGGTTGGCTTTCTGGACTGCCAATGCACAGCATCCCATTCATCTTGGGATGACCATTGGCACAGCAACCAAGGAACAGCCACATCTCTAACAACAGAGGTTCCTCAGACGTGGTCTGCCATACCTACTGCTGAAGACGGTAGGCTGAAGTTAGAGACATGACACGGGGCCCTGAGGGGAGACAAGAAAATGAAATGAGACAGAAGGTGTTTTGGCCACCCAGAATGGGGTGAATAGTGGGTTTGATTATGCTGGTGAGAGTCAGGAGGCTGATGAGAACAGAGAAATACCACTGCTCACCCCAGGACCACCTGAATGAGAAAAAAGTAGATGTAAGGACATGGTGGGGCAGCAGAAGGAAGAGCAGGGAGCCCAAGAACGGGAAGGTGCCCTGCAAGAACTGAAGAGGCCTCATGTAGCAGTGGGCTGCTGTGTTGCAGTGTTTCCAGTTAAAAGGATTTAATGAAGGAGTATGCCTGCTGAGCCTTACAGCCTAAAGTCTGTGGCTCTCAGGAGTGAAAGTGACCTGCATCCACTTCATGACAACTATAGGGTGTAAAGGAAGGAAGGAGCTCCTTTCCTCTGCCTGAAAAACATACCATAGGCAAGAGTGTGGCTTAAAATACAGCCACAAACTGAGATAAAATCTGCTCAAAGCCAAAACCAAACTCTTTCGGATGTGGAGGCCTATATGAACATAAGAGATGAAAACCAGAATCTCGTCTGGCCAATCTATTCCCCATTAAAAGCCAATTCCAGGAAACCCTAGTACTCCCCCATGCTGGGAGGGCTTGAGCTCAATGTGCCTGGATTAGGAATGTGGCTATCAGCTCAGGAGATGAAGATTGATGTGTTTCTGGTCCTAGATGCAGAGTTTAATACAAGGGCATTTTCTGTGGCCAAGTCGGACGCTCGGTCCACACCGGGTGAGAAAGGAACCCTGGAACAGCTCTGCCTTTACTCTGCTTTTACACAGCACGAGCGTTGCAAATGGAGTTTCTCCTTCCCAGCACTCCCAGCCAATTTGCCAGCTTCATGAAGTCTTCCTTAGCTAATAATTTCTTTTCCTCTCAGATGTTTCTTTGTACATGCTTGATGCATGCAAGTAATGCTTGAAACCTTGTACTTTCCTGGTCTGGAAAAATGTTAAGCATATTGAATGATAATATGGGGCTTCAATTTCTTAAAATAAGCCACAGTGAAGGTGCAGGTATGGGATGTTGGGATGCTGGTCTGCAAATAGTGCCAGGGGTTATGATTTCATTCATGACGAGTAGAAACACAAATACATCTCTAAGCAAGATCTGTGGTCATTGAACAACACGTTGTTTTAGCAGCTCCCCTCACTCTTCACTGAGGTGATCTCCCTGGATTGTGTCCACCTCTGCTATGCACATCACCTGATAAATGAGATAGAAGATCTGGCCTAGTGTTGGATGGCTTTAAAATGTGTGGGATTTGTGTGCCATGGGGACCTCTGAAGATGCTTGTTGAGTATGGGAAGTTGCAGAAAGACTTCATGCAACAAAATCCCTGTTGTTATAAACAGCTTGATAGTTTTCAGACAACAGAAGATCTCTTTCAAATCTCGGTCACTGGTTTGTTTTAGAGAGCCATTTAAACTTAATCTTTGTCCGGGTGGACTTTAAAAGCCTGATTGTTTAGGGAAACAGTTGATTTGTTATTTTGGTTGCATAATATTTCTGGAAGAAGATAGATTGAGAGACTTTAAATTCACTTGATCTGATTTAGAAACAAAATTCAAAGACTTAATGAGAAGTAGGTGGAACGTTTCTCTGTCAACAATTCATAACATTTAGAGACTTTCAAAACTGTTCTTTTTAGAAAAACTGTTATTTCAATTCTTTATTTCACACTTTGAAAACGCTCTTCAGGGCAGTACTAGCTTGAGTTTAAAAAGAAAACTTTTGTTCATCTCTCAGGAGAACAATCCCGTTTTCTAACAACTTCTGCAGTTTGAAAGAGAAACTAAACTTTTCTATTTTAAAGGAAAAGGATTCTGCCAAAACTTCCATATTTTTGTATCAACAGGCTCAAGGTTTGACTTGGATAGCTCTTTTTTATTATTTCTCTGGAAGAGGCCAGATATTTTTTCCAAAAACATATGCATTGCTACTAATAGTTTGGCTTTGATGCAACAGCATTTTTCAATAAAAATATCTGAAATATTCCAACAACTATTAAGAATATTTATTTGCCTCCAATTCTCCTTCATCTCTTGAACAAAAAGCTTTCAAAATTTTTTGAATGCAGAGTGAGTTCGCAGCTGGCCTCCTCCTGCTGTTTGTTTTTAAGCAACAATATGTGAACATTGTGTTATTTGTAAGATCATTATGCTCATATTATGGCAGGTACAGATTAATGTCGTCACTAAAAATTGGAAGTGAGCACTCGCTCAAGTTGAGCACCTAAGTCAGTCCTGCGGATGGGCACACGAAGCGATACGTAACTGAGACTTTCTTGATTTCTGCTAAGGTTTACACTCGTTTAATTATGCCATCGTCTGGGGAAAAAAATGTTATTTTTAGAAATCTGTGACGCGATCATGTTGGCTTATAGATACTGTGGTGATAGAGTCTGAAGGTAAACATAGGTGCCAAAATGAGGGTTCTGTGCATTTGTTTGGTTTTATTTCATTTTGAGGTTTTTATAAAAAGGAAGAGCTAAAGTCCTGATTTGCAAGGCTGACATGTCTATGCATTGGCAGTAATTACAGCTGGAAAATGTAATTTATCAGTTTAGCTTCAGAAAGGATTAATCTTATAATTCTCTTACTCTCTTTATCATTTGGTTCCCCTGTCAAGCCTGATGCCTTTCCAGGACTGACCATTTTTTGTCTTTTATTATAAAAATTGGGCATTCTTTTTTTCTTTTCAAGGACATGTGTTGTCTTAAAAGTTTGTGTCACCAGTCAAAATAACGCCATCGCTTCTGAAAATATTTTCATTTTCTGACATGTACAGAGGTGCCATAAAGCGGTGCTGACAACTTCATCTCTCGCATTCCACAAATCTTATCAAGATATATCATCAGAAAACCGCACGGGCTATATCCGGACTCTGACAAACCTGAAACATGGCCTGCCAGCCACAGATAAGGCTTGAAATGTTGGTCAGTGAAAAGGTGATAACAGTAACAAGGATCAAATGCATGTACAACTTCACCTTTAGACAGCTGTGGTTTTTGGCTGAGCCGCGACGTGGGAGAAATCGTTGCTCTGCCTTCGCCGATACGTCGACATGCTGCGTGCAGCAGGTCGGACCTAAAGCACGGGTTACGGCAATGGCTGTAGGTAGCCCACGTTTTGGGAGAAGCCTCCTGCAAACATAAGCCTCATGGGTCACTAGGAGTGTCTAAAAGCTCCAGCAAAAGCCTGACGCTTTGTTCGAGGCATCAAAAGGGTCGTGGCGCTTTGTTGTTCCAAACGTGGAGAAAAACTGCAAAATGCCGCAGCAGAAATAATAAATGCACCCCAACCCTTCCCCCTCAAAGCCTCCTACAGGAGGTCTTGCCATCTTTTTAGTCCTCAGAGGGAAAATCTGAAACAAAAATAAAACTACTCGAAGCCGTTCCGCAAAACAGTAAACTGGCTCTATGTGTATTTTCGGTTAATCTTGGGATTTAAACATATCACTATTATCGTAAAAAAAAATGCAGTTCTTAAAGCGGAATTTATAATCATTTGCTTAATGGTGCTTTCCCCATGCCATCCGTTTCCAAACAAAGCTTAGTTTATGGCTATCATAAGAGATTATGTTCCCTTACAGTTGCAGTATTTCTTCTATAATGATTTATTTTAAAGGGCTTCACCATGATAGCTCTCCAACTTTGTTCCTTCCTGTATATCACTGTTCAGGGTCAAAAGCTGGAAAAAGGGCTGGTCCCAGAGGCCTAACATATTTCACCAGTGGAGACTCTGGCTTTTCACTTCTCCTTCTCTCCTCATCACTTTATGCTTAAAGAATAACAGATGTGGAAACATTTAGAAAAGAACTAATTGAATTTCACATAACACAATTTAGCATTGTTTGAGGAAGTACCTAAATCAACAGCACATTTTCTGAAAGGCCCAGTGTTGCCTAATTAGAACACCAAACGTGTGACTAATTGGCCACACTTACACCAAAGGCTCTGTCGCAGATGAACGGCTGCCTATTCATCTTAGCTAAACTTAGGCCAGCGGTTTGGCTGTGAGGTAACTGTGGTTGTTTTAAATGAGCTGTGCCAAACATAACGGGAAAACTCGGCAATGGTAGGAGAACAAATCCGTGTAAGAGCAGAGGAGTAATCAGGACGCTTACGCTCCGGCAGCACCCGGAGGATTACCAGGAGATTATCAGCACATAAATTATTGGATTCTTGGTGCTCTGTAATTGGGACACTTAATAGCCTGCTCTTTATCATGTCTACTCCATTGTCTTTAAAAGCTCAGCATCTAATTAAAAAGTAAACTGATATTATCAGGAAAGGCTCCACTCTGCCCAGCTCTTGCCACTGCTGGATCTGTTTTTTGCATGCAACAGGATGCTTTCTTTTCTTCCTTCTCTTCCTTATTTCTTTCCATGCCTGCCTGCCTTCTTTCTTTCTTCTTTCTTTTTCTTTCTTTCTTTTCTTTTCTTTCTTTCTTTCTTTCTTTCTTTCTTTCTTTCTTTCTTTCTTTCTTTCTTTCTTTCTTTCTTTCTTTCTTTCTTTCTTCTTTCTTTCTTTCTTTCTTTCTTTCTTTCTTTCTTTCTTTCTTTCTTTCTTTCTTTCTTTCTTTCTCTCTTTCTTTCTTTCTTTCTTTTTCTTTCTTTTCTTTTCTTTCTTTCTTTCTTCTTTCTTTCTTTCTTTCTTTCTTTCTTTCTTTCTTTCTTTCTTTCTTCTTTCTTTCTTCCTTCTTTCTTTCTTTCTTTCTTTCTTTCTTTCTTCCTTTCTTTCTTTCTTTCTTTCTTTCTTTCTTTCTTTTCTTTCTTCCTTGCTTCCTTCCTTTCTCTCTCTCTTTCTTTCTCTCTCTTCTCTTTCCCTTTCTCTCCTCTCTCTTTTTCTTTCTTTCTAATTTTTCTTTTTCTTCTTTCTTTCTCTTTGTTCTTTTTTTTCTATTTATTTCTATTTTTCTCATTTTTCTTCTTTTTGTTTTCTTTTCTTCTGTCTTATTGTCTTTTTTCTTTTCTTATTTCTCCGTCTTCTTTTGTTCTTTCTTCTTTTTTCTTCTTCTTATTTCTTCCTTTTTTCTTCTTTCTTTCTTTCTCTTTCTTTCTTTCTTTCTTTCTTTCTTTCTTTCTTTCTTTCTTTCTTTCTTTCTTTTTTCTTTCTTTCTTTCCTTCCTTCCTTCCTTCCTTCCTTCCTTCCTTCCTTCCTTCCTTCCTTCCTTCCTTCCTTCCTTCCTTCCTTCCTTCCTTTCTCTTTTTCTCTTTCTTGTCTGCCTTCCTCTTCCCCTTCCACTTTCTTTGTCTTTCTCTTTCTCCCTCTTTCTCCCATCTTCTTTCTTTCTCTCTTTCTTTCCCCCTCTCTCTTTTCCTTTCACCTTCCCTCCTGCCCTCCCTCCCTCCTTTCCTTATTCATTCCTTCCTTCTTTTCCTTCCTCCTTCTGTCCTTTCTTCTTTCCTTGGCAGATCCAACCACCTTTAAAAAATTAACTCTCTTTCCCACTGGAATGTGGCAGTGAGGGCACCTGGTTATGCACATTGCTTCAGCAAGGCCCAAGGGTGGCTGCTGAAGGTTTGGATTGTTTCCTCTAAAAGAATTTACCAACTGGAAAACAAGCATGAAGTAGTGGGATTTGGAAAGTAGGATTAGACGATGTGATTCGTACCTGCCAACAGCCCGAGTTTTAGACAGGTGTCATGGTTTAGGCACAGCCAGCAACTAAGCACCACGTGGCCACTCACTCACTCCTCCCCTGCCCTGGTGGGATGGGAAGGCAAAAATATACTGAAAGGCTTGGGGGTCGAGACAAGGACAGGGAGGGATCACTCATCAATTATGGTCACGGGCAAAACAGGCTTGACTTGGGGGAAAAAAATCAATTTAATTACTACCAATCAAATCTGAGTAGGATAATGAGAAATAAAATCAAATTTTAAAAACACTTTCCATCACCTGTCCCTTCTTCCCAAGCTCAACTTTGCTCCTGATTTTTCTACCTCCAGCAATGCAGGGAGATGGGGAATGGGGGTTGTGATCAGTTCATCACACGTGTCTCTTCTGCTCCTTTCTCCTCAGGAGGAGGACTCCTCACAACCTCTCTCCAACATAGGGTCCCTCCCATGGGAGACAGTTCTCCATGAACTTCTCAATGTGAGTCCTTCCCACAGGCTGCAGTTCTTCACAAACTGCACCAGCATGTGTCCCTCCTGTGGGGTTCAGTCCTCCAGGAACAGACTGTTCCAGTGCAGGCTTTCCCACAGAGTCACAGCCTTCTTCTAGCATAGCCACCTGCTCCAGTGTGGGGTTCTCCACGGGCTGTGGGTGGATCTCTGCTCCACCTTTAATCTCCACAGGCAGCAGAGGGGCCCCAGATTCCACCATGGACTGCAGGGGAATCTCAGCTCCAGCACACCTCCTCCTGCTCCATCTTTGGTGACCTTGGTGTCTGCAGAGTTGTTTCTCTCACCTCCTCCTCTTCTCTCCACTGCTGGTTCTGCAGAAGTGGGTTTTTTTTTCCTTCTTAAATATGTTATCACAGAGGCGCTTCCACCAGCACTGATTGTCTCGGCCCTGGACAAAGGTGAGGCTGACTTAGATCTGGGGCATCTTCTAGCAGCTTCTCACAGGAATCACCCCTGAAGCTCCCCCCCAGCTACCAAAGTCCCGCCACACAAACCCAATGCAATAGTATCATCAGAAGTTCTACAAACAAATTCTGAGAAATCCAGCATCTCAAGATTATTGGCATCTTTTTTACCAATGCCACAGGCTGCTCACCTCTATACTTCCTGGTAACTTTGAAGGATGCCTCCTCTCCCCCTGAGCAATATCCTTGCAGCCTCCAACCACCACTGCTGCGGTCCTGGTCACCTTTCTGTGGTGCCTGGCACGGGGACAAAAGCAACCCCCATCCTGCAAGGAGACGAGGGCTCTTCCCTGTGTGTTGGAGAGTAGTTGGGTGGATGCAGCCGTGACCCCCTTCCCTGCCTTGTTCCCCCAACGCACCCTCTGTAGTGTATCCTGCCCTATGCACCCAAGCTGAGCCCAAATAATGGGACAAAGGCAAGCCTGGAGCAGGAGATTTTGTGGGGAGGTGATGGCGAGCTGCACGAAGCAGTTGCATGTTTGGTTTGCCTGGAGGCCTGAGACAGCTCCCATGGTCCGCACAGCCCCTTCTCCTCACAGTACTTGTACGCAGCACTGGTTTGAAGGAAATTTATTTTCTCAACTTGTGCATCACACAAATAATAGAGGGGGCAGTGCTGCTGAGTTTGCTACGGTCTTTGTTTAGCATTTTTTTTAGTGGTAAATTGTGGATTGCTGCTGATGGGAAAGCTTCTCCAGAGAAGTCAAAGCTTCCAGGAAAAAAACGCAAGAAATGTGCAAAATGGTGGGAGTTTCAGATGAGTGCAATAGCTGTCTTTTACTCAGAAATACTACCCGCACTTCATTACATCTCCTCAACTGTCCGCCTTTCCTCTGGTTGGGGGTTCCCTCCCCCACCTCTCCCTCCCCCTCACACAGCTTTAAGGACATGTTTCGTTCTTTCACAAGAAGTCACTTGCTGTAGTAGCAAAGATTAAAACAGCACCAGTGTGTCAGGACGAGCTGCAGTCCAGCTCCCACAGCGAAGCCGTCGGTAGCCCCAGCCCCACTGGAAGCTCCAGCAGGAGAGATGCAGCCTGTATCTGCCCCACACAAGCAAATCCTGCCCAGAGAAGATGGCTTTCCTTAGAAGAAACAACTGCAGATTGGAACAGGAGGGAGGAGAGAGTGAGATCCTGTAGATTAGGCCAGATTCACTGCTGTTAGAAAGGGTAACAGTCCATTTTTTTCCCCTGTATTCAGAAGCGTTATTTGGCTGGGATAACCAGTTCATGTGTGTGATGCCTAAGGCAAAAATAATGGGAATGAAAGTTTCGTAGACCAATAAGTGAGGAAAGGAATTTAAGAGATCATCTAAATCATTCTCCTATCCATATCTAGGTCATCATCATGTAAATATTTGTTTAAAGACCCTCTATTCCAGTCCTTCGTTATCCTTACAGGTAGCAATTTTTAAAAAAATATTTAACCTCAACCTTCCCTGCAAGTGGTTAATCCTTTTATTTTATGTCCTATCTATCATGGATGTAAAAATCAGAACCTTTCTTCCTCTTCTCAGCAGTGCTTTACATATTTGAAAATCATTAACATGTCCTTTCTTCTCAAGACTAAACAACTCCATTCATTCATCTTTCTTTAGGGGTCATGTTTTTTCTAGACCTCTGGTCACTCCCTTAGCTTTCTTCCCAACTCCCATGCCACACAACTATGATCTTTCAGCCTGTCAGCAGTGTCAAACCAGGTCCCAACCCACCCGAAGATACTGAGGGTTTGAGCCCACAGATGTCCATCCAGTATCAAATAATGAGCCAAAAAAATGTCCTTTAATGATGCTGACAATGAATCCTCTTCAGGATGCTTATGGCAGAACTTTTCTATTTTTTAAAAATCTGAATCTATTCAGGTTTTTGCTGCTCATACTTTCAGCTGAAAGCAAAAATTTGACTCCAGCTAATAACATAATTCATTAGTAAAATCAATCTTCGATAAAATCTGTCAGATAGTTAAAGATGTGATACAAAGATATTCCTGTGTATGTGTGCAGGCACATATGCTTCTACAAGTACAGTGCAGATGCAGTGCTTAAAAATGAACTCTAATGTGCCTGTTTCAGTCACATGGACCAGGTTTTCTCTTTCTGTTAGTTCTGCTGTGGTACCAGAAATTACCACAAATTCTCCCCAATTTGTGTGGGAAGAAAGTGATGAAACGTTCAAAGTGTGCACAGTGGAAAGAATCAGTCGCATCAACTTTCAGTTTCATTCCACATAATAAGAGTAACCTAATACCTGCAGACTGGAGGGAAAAAAAATAGAGAAGCAGTTAATTTCAAGTACCTGAATTGGTAGATAATAAAACAGTATTAAAAACTACATGAAAACATAACTTTTACTTTCTTATTAATTGCTTACAGGTATTAACAACGTCCCTGACAATATTTCCCCTTGTTCTCCAGATCAGTGATGTGTAACATAAAGGATGTCTCTAAATGTGCATTACTTGTATTGTACATCAGTCCTGGGCTCCATTTGTGAGGATCACTTGAACTCAAACCAGCCAGCCACAACTGAACTGCCCAAAGCAGAGCAATTTTTTGAGCATGTTTGGCCTGTCTGCAGAAGCTGGCAAAGTGTGGACTACTGCTTCAGAACCTGGCCAGGTTTCAGTGTTGCCACAGTGAAGAATGGGACTCTGCTTGCTTTTATGACTGTGGCCTCTGTCAAACTGGTGCCAACTCAAAATGCCTTTTAATCATAATGACTGACTAGTCCCTTGATGAATCTAGACTCTGGTTTGCAGCCCAGTAACTTGTTGACACTTCATAGAGCTTGATCCTGACAATACGTCAATAGCCACTTGTTCAGGCATACCCGTCCCCTTCCAACCTGCTGCCAACCTCCAGTCCTGCAAGGCTGCCCAGTACTTCAGGAACACTCAAAATCAGCTTCCAAAACCAGCAAAGATCCCTGTGGCTCGCATACCAATGCTGCTTCTTCCCTTTCCCTCTAGAATTAGATAAACTATTCCACCCACTTCCTTTCTTGTTTGAAATATATTGTGTCCAAATGTGCATGTATTACAGAAATATCAGCAATTTATAAAATTTCACTTTTGAAACTATAAACCTACTTTTCTTGAACGAAGGCTGGAGGGATTTCTTCTTCGAAGCCAGAAATAACCTTTTTTTTTTTTTTTTTTTGTTATGACTTGTAGCTGATACTTCAGTTGCTGCTGTTCTTCATAGATAGAGCTGGCACCTGTTGTTGCCCAAATCTCTCCTTTACAATACCCTATTTTCACTTGCTTGTATGCTCCTGGACTTTAACTTTTTGGCCTGAAACTTTCTGTGCTGGATGTTGTTGCCTTGGGCTGATCTTTTTGGGAGAGATTCAGCAAACATAGTTCCATTATTTTTATAAATGAGGATAGGGATAAATGTAGCTCTGTCAAGAAAGAAAATTTTAGAAGAATTTGGTTTAGAAAACTAAACTGTCATACATCGAGATGGGATGTAATGTTTGACAGGGAGCTTACCTTGTTGCTAAAGACACATCCTGCAACATTCCTATGAAAGTCTAGTCCAGACATCACAGGACACATTTCTAAAAACATCTATTTTTACATCTGCTGCAGGAACTTTCCAAACACATGGCCTCTTATGGGTGTGCTTCACCTTATCCACATTCAGTCAGCTGTGTAACTAATCTGTTCAGTAATGAGGAGAGAGAGCAAGAACGAATATTTAAAGACCACAAAACTTCAAAATCGAGACTCAGAAGATAGGCAATGCCATAATTAAGGTTGCCCAAGCAACCCCATGATCCCTCCCTTTTGCATGGTACAATGCTTAAACATACAATGTGCTTTATTTTCTCAAACTTTATTTTGTTTGGTACTCATTAGGAGCACTCACAGGGAGAATCGAGGGTTTTCAGGGTCATTGTCTTCATCTAGTGCAGAAAATGTGAGCAGGCAAGAACAGAAAGAGGACCTTCAGGATAAAGGCACTTCACTGGAGTCCACACCAGTTCTTACTGTGGGGCTCCTATGGAAAGGCTGAGAGGTTCACCTGAGTCACCTTGCTCATTGATGGGAACCAGCTGTGTGCTGCCTTGTGCCAAATTTGTGACAACTGAAGCCCCAGTTACAAAAGTCCCAAGTGCTTAAGCATAGATGGAGTCATAATGAGCATGCACTAAAAAGCTAAGTGCCATACTTACTTGGTTAGTAGTCTTGCTTCACCTTTGATTCTTATCCCCAAAAGTGAGAGCACATCCATTATGTGCTGGTGTCTAAAACCAATTGTAATTCATTGGTAGCTGCCAGTCACAGTAGTGCCATCATGCTGTGTAACGCTCTTGTTTCTACTCAAGTGTGGTCTTTAGCCAAACCAATACAACATTTTGGAAAAATCAGGCATTGTGTGACTTGAACTGGCCACCCCAAGCTAGGCGTTTTGCAAATGTGAGCATTACGCTCTGTGCCTCAGCTTCTCTGCTGTAAAACGCAGCTAATTATAGCCCATGAATATTCATTTCAGCAATGCACTGTAAAGACAAACTATTTTGTGTTAATGAGGATGTGAAGGAAAGTAATGCCACAATAAAGTCCATGAAGAAATGCGTAATGCTGCGTGCCGTGCCAAGCATTGAACATTAGCTTTCAGCAAACTGCACATCGTAGTGTGTAGCTACATGCATAATACAGACCTAATTAATATAATTATTATAACTATAAGAGTAGAAAGGGACTATGCAACACCCACCATAGTGCAGAGAGAGGGGACAAGAGTGAAGCAGAGATGAGAAGGGGACTTGAGACACAGATGACATGGAAGGACTTCTCTCCTTCTTGAGCTTCCACCACAGAGAAGCTGGAGTTAAGTGCCAAAATGCCAATCAATAGGGACGGGTCTTTTATAGAGAGTGTAGTTACACAGTGCAACTCATTGTCACAGCACACTGAAGACACAAAAGTCTTCCTGAGTTCAAAAAAGAAATTATACTTGTTAATGGTAAAAGGATGCCCATGAAACATCAAAGTCACAAAGAGCTGGAAGCTGGGAGGGTATACTGGTGAAAGCATCAGTACATGCTCATCCTGTAGGCACACCCTGCTTTGAGTATTACCCATGACCACCACCAGAGACAAGAAGCTGAGAGAGAGGGACCTCGGTCTAAATATCGATATGACCATTCTTAGGTACTGTTTATAGCATTACCAGTGCATCTCAGTGGATTATGGGTGTTTGGAAAGGGAATAACATTTTTTTTTCTGCATTAGTCACAGAAAAGGCATCTTTATGGCCTCTGTGCACAAGTCATCATGTAGTTCTTAAGGGAGATTTTATGAGCAGAGCTCAGTCCCATTTTAGAATAAATAGGCCTTTTTTTACTTTATGCCCTACTGACATGATGAAGGGGATGTGAATAGCTAGTTCTTTCAGATGGCATGAAAACAGTTTCATTTGAATAGACAAGACCAAACTATTTGCTGTATAGTCTGTGCTCTACTCTTTCTCCTGAAGTGGAGACATTGCAGATGTAGAGCTCCTGCTCCATAATGTATACTGTAACCAATTGGATTTGCCTTCGCTAGCAGGAGCAGATTTCAACAATATCTCTAAACTGAGGACAGGAAAGCACTGTAAATTTAGCTGTTGTTGCTGGTAATTGTCCAGGATATATTTTCTCTCTTTCTAAAAATGGCAGATTTAGAAACATTCTGTATTTATCCAATAAACTGGAAGTGCTTTCAGATATCTACTACCCACTTTGAGCTTCTCTCGAAAGAATTTCCTGCAGTAAAGAGAACAGATGTTACAGGTGCACCCTGCATAATTATGTGTTGTGAACATGGATCTCATGGCCAGCATCCACCTACTATAGGCTTTGTAGAACCACTTCTCTTCATCCCTGTTCTAGAAAGTAACCAAGTCTTTAGATCCACAAACTGGGTGTACATGAGGTCATGTTAAAAAATTCTCCAGACTCACGGACTGTAAGACTGAAGATCAATTTGGCTCCCACCACGAGACAAAACACGTGAGGATAGGTAACCTGAGGCCAATATTTACAGCATATGGAACACGACATATTTATCTGCCGCTGAAAGTACCAATAGCTTTCCTAACGTTATGCTGATGTCCACCCTGAGATATCTGCTGATTTAACAGACTTCGGCACACTATTTTTTCCTACAGTGATGTTAGACTAGAACTGATTTATGAAACAAACTTGCCTTTTACTTCTTTTTTTCCCCATTTTTCATATTCATTGTTCCTCACACTTAACCTTATGACTCTAATTCCTTAATCTGAATGATGAACACACAGGCTTTGTTCTTCCTGACAAGTCTTATCATTTTTTATCTCTGTCATCTATTTTTTCAGCCATTAGCTGATCTCAGGCTCTCTGTATCTATAATCTGTTTACATTCTTCTTCATTATTTAGTATTAGTGTAATTCTTTCAGCAGTCTTTCGCTAGAGCTATTTTTTTGTTTCTTGCCCTTTGCTTTTCCTGAGCCAAATCTCTGTGGCAACCACTCTATAGAGAACTGCAAAAGCTTCAGTCATAGAAACTGCTTTAAAAAAAAATGTTGTGGAAAATCTTTAGGCTAAAGGTTGCTCTCAAACATTTGTGCGTGGAGTATGGAGTCAGACTCTGGTCCAACACAATTAAGGAAAGGAAAACTCTGTCCAGAACATTTGCTGCAGTTATTAATTGCTCCAGAAGACTGCTGGCAGTTGTATGTCAGGTGATTTCATTAATAGGACCACTCCAAAGCTCGCGCCGCTGGCAAAAGCACACTATTTATATTGTGTGAAGTCTGCAAACAAAGTACACTATAACTCATCTATCCTAGTAAGCTAACCAGTGCCAGGGTTGTCCTGAGGCCAACTGGCATAATTTGGTCATGTCCATACTATTAACCTTTTGCCTCCAAAATAGGGCAGCTGCTTTCAGACTGCTTATTGGGAATAATGTCTGGTTCATGCTTATTCCTGAGCAGCGCCCAGGGACTGTTTGGGAGAGCAGTGACTGGTCCAAGTCAAAAACCGCCTGAGGAGTGATGCTAGACGTGTAATAGTGACTGTGTGCTAAACCTTGGGCCCGTGCCCTGATGCCGTTTAATGTACTAGTGTGGACATAGCCTGTGTGTGTGTTTCTGAGCCTGTGCCTGAATTCTTGCTGCAGTTTACTTCAGGAAAAAATAAGCTAGAAATTAATATCAGCAATCCAGTAATCAAGGGTAACTTTGTTGTAATGGATGTTGTAATGAATATGTTTAAAGCTGAGATTGGGTTGCTCAGACATTTTTTTAAATTCTTTATTTTGGGCCCAATTTTTTTGGACTTATATATGTAGTGGCCCTTGGCATGGTGCTCAATCAAAAACATATAAGAGATGTTGGCAAATATTACATCCTTCATTTATTATCACCTGCAACTTTTGAGGCAATAATGAGAATATTAAATGTTTGGCCTGAACTTCTGACTAAAATTCCCTTGGCGGTTCACTGCAGGTCTCCTCGAACAGAGTGAGGCAATGTGCATAGAATGACATCCAATAGATGATGTTGAAAAGACATCAAGATGGAGGAGACGTTTATTCCCTCTAAACGCCCACATGACTGTACACTGCTCACTTCATTAATCAACATTTTCAGGTTTTTTTTCATTTTTTTCTGTATGAAGTCTTAGGTAATTTTTTCCTCCTCAGCATTGAAATTCAAACATTTTTCTAGAAAATTTGAACCTTTTACAAATATAATCTGATTTTCACCCTGGCCCCTAAGGGCAGCAATACAAAAAAAAAAAAAAAGAAGAAATCCATTCCACGGATAGGAAATGGAGGCACACAAAGACAGAAAGAAAAAGTATCCACTAATTTGGGGCGTCTGTTTTACATTGCTGCAAATCATTTCCTTGGACACGCAGCAAGCCAACTATATCTCATTATAGCTTGTCTATGAAGGCTTTTTTCCTGAGAAAGACAGAGGATAAATATGTGGCAGAATAACTATTCCAAAATAATTTTATGAATAAGTAACTATCGGTATCCATGCAGGAAGAGGTGGATTTAAGCAGACTGCTGAGCATCGGGGTGGAGGTCCATGTGCCAAGGCTGGGACAGAGCCTGACTGCTGGGCACAGTGATCCTGCAGAGATCGCCTGGTCTTTTTTTGGGTGCGTGGCCCCTTTCTCCTTCCAGCATCCAGTAGTGAGTCCTGGGGGCCCCTGCACTCTTGGTCACGCACCTTCGAGTCCATCAGGTGCAACTAGACCATCTCCTTTGTATGATGGCACCAGCCCCCAGGCTCTTGCATCCTCTCCAATCTTACCCAAAGTCTTCCCCAGAGCAGCTAGAAATGATGTCCCAGTTATCGCTTCAGTATAGAAAAGACCTGATATTTACTGCAAATATCCACTACAGAAAAGAGTGGAAAAACACATTCTCTTGGCCAGATCCCAGAAAAAAGACTTTTATTTTCTTCCCAAAAGAGCAAAGGTGAGCAAACCCAAATGAACATAACTGAAAACTATTGTCTCTATGGAGCAAAAAGGAGCCATCTATGCTGATTTAAATCTGAAACAATCTCTCCATAACTATCCAGACTTCATTGCGCATTTGTTTCAGAGCGACACCAGAAATACTCAGTTAACCCTGAGAAGAAAGAGTTCAGTAAAAACTATGGGGTGTGTGAGGAGCTGGCAGGGGAGGAACAAGTGGCAAGCCAAAGAAAGCTTCTGGTAAGCTTCCATCAGTTTTGGAACAGTTTTTGTGCAGTGTGTTCAATAGTGAACTTGGCAGAAAAATGCAGTGTATGCCAATGAGGTGAGTACAGCACACAGAGTCAGGAGGAACCACTAGTACAGAGAGGAACTAAAACATCACAGAAGGCAAACAAGGTGGCCTTTAGAGCAAGGAGAAGTGAAATAGTAAAGAAGTCATGTGCAGACTCATAATAATTTCTAATATAAGCAGGGAATTCCTCAGCAAGGAACAACTGAGGAGGAGAGATGCCTGGGTATTAGAAGGATACCAGATGAGTGTGAGTCATCAACATGAGATTGTTGTGCCAAAAATTACAACTGCGTAAACAGTTCAAACAGCTACTAATATATGACAACTGTGAGTTCAGACAGAAGTGTATACAGGAGCTCAGGTCTACTTCTGCGAGTTGCATGTGCTGCTGCTCGTAGCCCAGGCTGGGTTATAGATCTCTACGCTGCACTGAACACCCCTTGGCAAAAGAGACTGAGCAAGATATTACCCGTTTTTGTTGAATGTTGGCCCTAGGACAAGTAGGGTATACACTGGCGATTGGCAATTTTGGACTGGAAACAAGAAGGTTTGTGTCTGTCAGAGCAGTGAGGTCAGCAGATGAATTCTCGCTGGGAGCAGTAGAGCAAAAATTCAGTGTCTGAAGTCACTCGCTGTGTTCTGCAGCTGATTGTCTCACGGCAGTGATGGCGGTGGGGTGTTTGAGACGGCTGCAGTAGCAACAGGTCTCTGGACTGTCTGGTCCAACACTTCTGTCCTTGAATCAAGAGTGAATGTTAAGTTCACTGCGAGTAGAGAGAAGTAACCAAAATAAGAAAAAGAATCTAAGCACAGTGCTGAGCAACACTTGCACATTCGCAAACTGCCAGGAAAGCAATGTATTCATAAGTTTTCCCAACTGTGGGGACAATTCAATGAAAAATTTCGTATTGCATATGATTCTCTTGAAATCAATACAAAATAGTTGTGGATGTATTAAAAAAAACCCCAAACACCACACCAAAAAAAGCCAAATCGAAACATTGCAACAAAGGCTGGCTATGCCTTCCAACAACTTCCCTCGTGTATTACCACATATACACACCTCCACAATGATGACAGCTGTGAACATCTTATTCCAGCCTTTCGTAGATGCGCAAAATATTTTGTTGATCCTTTCTCCAATAAAAAAATGCTGAGGCGCCATCACACAAAAGTCTGTTTTTTTCCTACTGACAAACGTCTATAAAAATACAGTCCTACATCTCTGTGATAGATAAGAAATACTAAAGGAGCAATAATAATTAATGGTCATACAAGATGAAACTCCAGTTGCTCAGACGGCTGTCTCCACATAATCTGTATTTTATACAAAGGGAGAAAGAACTCAATGGAATTTCAGCTGTGACCGGATAAAACTGCCAACAAAAAGTGATAAGGAAAGTCTAATGTGCATATTAATCATGTTTATAGCGCCTCATTTGCTGATATATTAGCCTAAACTCCCTTTCGAAATACATTTTTGATCACTGGTAGACTCATTTAATACAATCAAACTTGAATAGGACCAATTAATGTTTCCATCTTCTATTAATTAAAAGTAATTGGTTATGATGGCCTCTGCAATAAATCACAGAGCAAAGGAGTTTGAAAATGTACTGTTGCCTGAGTTGGATTTTTAATAACATGGAAAGATTTTAGTCACAAACTGTATCTTAATGTGTTTATTGCCTTGGTTTGCATTCCATGTTTTTGTTATCTAAATAGTTTTTCGGACTACAATTTAGATCCAACAATCACATATTATGTTAAAAGGCTGCCTGCAGAATTCTGCAGATCGTATGTTGGCTGTATCCTATTTCCTCATAGAAGTAAGTAGGAATAGATAAGTAAGTAAAGTCCAGAAAAGTGTTTCTAAATTACATCCCCTCTTTTTCCTTTTATTTCTTTAATTTAGGATTTCACCATTTGTCTTTACCTTCATTTCTCTGCCACTCCCAGCAAATATCCACTTCACCATGGCATGAGGTAAAGGTAGCCCAACCACTTGTCATGAACAATTTACTAGAAGAACCCCGGCTGTCCCCTATCCTGTCTGATCTGTCTCTGTGCTTTGCACAAACTTATTTGCATTTCGTCATCGTCAGAGGCAGCTGCCATTGACAGCAGCAGACATCTTCCCTCAACTTCATTCGCCAGAAAGATGGGCAGCAGGCGAGGGCGTTTTTGCCTGTTGGCTTGAAAGGCGCACCTCTTTTTCGAGTTTTCTGTGAGTTGATGTATCTGCTTCACAACTCTCTGTGGATGCAATGTAGCATTTTTCTGCCTGGAGACTGAAACAGTAAAGCAGAAAGAAAGGGAATAACCATCGCACTGGACAAGGATCTCAGAGAAAGCCTCTGCACTTGAATAAAAATCTATCCTAAATAATATAAGTCCATAGGCATGGAGGTAAGGGAAATACTTAGGGCTGAGGGAAGCTTGTTTGGAGTTTCTCAGACATATTTGAAAAATACCTCTTTCATAACAGCAGCAGGGGAATCGCTTGAGTGTTTCGTATGCTTCCTGTGTGATTTGCAAATCTCTCTCATAAGCTCATATGACCTCCTGCATCTCTCCATGTCTTCCTTCACGTCTCCCTTCCAACCATTATTAGATTTCTCCAATGGCACCAAGACTGGCCCATTAATGGCTGCATTCTTCACTGCAAATAATTGCCAAATTAGTACTCCCTGACTAAGTGCATGCTAGAGAATTGGTCCTTTAATCGTTTCTTCAGAAGTAAATGCTTCTTATCATGCTAGATAAGACTCCAGCCATTCATTTTCTCCTCGCTTGGAGTCATTTTTCTGCATCCCATGCTCCAGAGTGTTGGTATGTCCCTGTACGTCGTCCTGTTTACGTCAATGGGCTGTGGTGATTATTCTATCACCACGTTCATGTTACATTTTCGGACAGCTCAAGGTTATGTGATTTACTGGGTAATCCTATGTTTTTTGAGAAATTAAGTGTCTCTGCTCTCCTAGCCTTTCACAGAGAGTTGCCAGATCCTGCTGCAGTGGGCCTCCCACGCACCGCCAGCATGACTACAGATGAGCTTGCCTTCCTCTGTATGGGGCTTTTCAGTTGTGTGAAGCTAATTCAAACGGACTCTCCGTACTGAAAAACAAATCTTTGGCTCACTGAGCTCACCTGCATATCTTGTGAGCTGCCAGATTAAGGCCCAGACTGGGATGGGGTAAGATGTGATCTCCTTTTGAATGGAAAATTGTGTATCAAACTGTAAATCCATCTTTTGTTTCCTTCTGAAGAAGAAATTATAATTTCACTAAATAAATTTCTTAGCAAGAGTTCAAATAACTGTTGGGGGAATAATGTGCCAGGATGACTTCATGTTCCTAAATTATAAGCTCCATCTACTGGAATTTTAGTCGGAGCTTTGATTTTCCACTGATAGCATGATGATGTGCATGTGACCAGTTAATAAAGTTCTGCACATTTACAGATGCCCTAAATTCAGGAGCTAAACTAAACCTCTGTTTGTCCCAGTTCTGCTACATTGCAATCCTGAGAATGTCACCATTGTATGGTCCATGTACACTGCAATATAATTTAACAAATGACAAGCTTTTTCCCTAGATGCCATGACTTCATTCATTCAGTTATGTTACTTTTCAAGTGATAACACTCTAATTAGCTGCTGAACTTTGGTATCCTTTGCATACCCTTCCCAGTCCAAACCTTCACTTATCTCTCCAAAAGTGCTACATGACATCCTTGTTGTTTCAGGAGAACACAGTTACCATTCACTGACTGCCCCCACACTGCCTAAGATAAGTGTTATATGACACATCTTCTAATTCAGAGCAGTGCACAGACAACAAAAGCTGTCCTTCCGCACAAACTTCTTGGCAGCAAACTCAAAACACCACCATCTTATATTGAATATTGAGTTACTTTGCTATAACATTTCTGAATATTTAAACCTGGCCTGGGCAGGGCAGGGATTCTCTTTCTCTCACATCTGCAGTGCCTGTACACATTACGCTCCTGTTTCTGAGCAGCGGTAACCTTGCAGTCATGTTGCATTGTATGCTATAATTTAACCTTTGCAGTCCGGAGCCAAAATCCCTGCTGAATTTAGACTGATTCACAGCAGGAATTCACTCTTTCGTAGAACTCTAATTTAGACACTAAAACATCGATTTCATGCAAACAATTTGTGTTTCATATCAATTGTATGTATACAAAGACAAATTTTGCTCAATTTGCTCAAAGAAAAGCCCTGGCTCCACTTTGGCTGCTTCTCTCTTTCTCCTGTGTTTTTCCCAGTGATTAAAAGAATTACAGGAATAAATCTGTACTGCACAGAGTAACACAGTGCAGACACAGTCTTAGACCAGAGCCTCTCAAGCCCTTTCATGCTAGTCTCCACATCCTGTTTGACTACTCTTAATTAGTCCCCTACCAGACAACTTCAGATTTTCCACAATGCTTGAAGAAGCCTGACACTCGGCAAGAAGCGCTTCCAAAAATTGCTGCAAGAATCCTGTTGTCTCACTGGGACTCTCTCAGTCCCTCACAGGAGAATACTTTCAAGTGAGGAAGCAAAACACTGTGTTGGAGGTTTCAGCGCAAGGAATGGGAAACACATTAGTGACATTCCCCTCTAAGACAGCTGCTGGAGACCTCTTTGCAGTATGCCATCCATAGATTGAGGACTTCTTGCCAGTGCCATAGCTTCTGAGAAGGACCTCAAAAGTAAGCTTCACAACACACTTAAGAGCAGAACTAACAAAATGTTGAATGGATTCCAGCTGGTGAAAACATATGGTAGATTTTCAGTTTTATCTTCACTATCTTTGTTTGCAAACAAATGTGCATTTGTTCTTCGTTTGTTTTTTACCCAGTGACTTCAAATGAGTATCATTTTAACCATAAGTCCCTGGTGAACATACAGTCCCATAAAATCACACCAAATTACGTGTCAAGTATAGAAAGGGCTGTTACAAAGAAGAAGGGAACAATCTGTTCTCCATGTCCATACTTTCCAAACCAAGAAGCAACAGGCTTGCATCGTAGGAAGAGAGAATCAGATTAGACATTAAGAAAACCTACCCAAGAGTAATGCCAAGAAGCACTGAAATAGGTCACCTGGGGAGGTTGTATTCTCCACACCTGGTACCCTTTAAGAACCTATTAGACCAAGATCTATCAGAAGGGATACCAGTACCATTGAGCATGCCTTTCTATAGTTTTATGATTCTCCTTTGAACTTAATTAATGTTTCAAGTTTTAGAAAGCTTACATCCAACCAGAAAACAAATTACAGCTCAATAGTATGGTGTTTAAGAAGAATTACACTTCGTGAATAATTAAGAAGTTTTGCTTTAAATATTATAGATGATCATTGAATTGAATGTTTACTGTTCTGTAACCCACTACGAGGAAAAGGGCAAATGCTGGAAGACACTGTTCTTTTGTTGGTGGTAGGCCCTGGGTTCCTACTATTCCTCCCAAAGAGCACAGTCTTGATAAATACAGACAATTTAGACATTCCCAGAGGATAGGAGCTCGAAGAAGCTTGCATGCTGGCTGAAGAAATCGAGTTGTAGTAAGACACTTGCATAGAGACCTCTGAGCTTTCAGGTTTTTAGAGTTAGTGCTGTTGTATCCGCCAGCAGAAGTGATCCCATGTTAGCACCTGCTGGACAGGCAATCCTAGTCATGTTTCTTTTCTAATTATTATGATTGCTGCTTAGTTTTTTTTCCACTCTTGGAAAGACAGGACTCAGCTGGCTTCACTGATGTGTCCTACCATCTCTACCAGACAGGAACGTTATTATTTTCTGTGTGGCTGCTGGCACAGAGCACTGGTTCTGCATTTGGGTACAGAACCAGAGTGCACACACAACACACGCACATGGCTGTGACTTCTCCAGTATGTGCAGAGCTATGAAGTGAGGACTCATAGTAGAAGTTGTCTGTGTGCTTGATCCTGCGATGTAGGAGTGCAGGGCAGAGCCAGCACAGGCCTGGCATTGCTGTGAACTGCCAGTTGATGCCTTTTCTTCACCTACGCTGATCGTTTGTTGCAATGCTCTCTGATATCCTAACAGTCCTGTACTGCCTGGTATTCAACGTGATAAAGTGTAACTTGGAAAGAGTCCTGAAACAATAAGAAACTGCAATAATCCACAACTAGAGTTTTTAATAGCGTAAGAACAGGATGTATATTCTCGCCAGTTTTATTTGTGGGATTCAGAATGCCATTAAAGCGGTAGGAAAGAGGGGGGTTGCTTTGCTTTGCTGTTAAGGGTGGATTGGTTTATTACCGCATTCATTTTAATTAGAATTCCATAATATGCCCACATAAAGGTACATGCCACAGTTAAGCTGATATTTTTCTTGCTTTATTTATGGCCACATAAAATATGGTTTCCTGAGCATAATCTCCAAAAGCTCAGGGATTTAAGCTCCACCCCATTTATATATCTTACACACTACAGGCAGAAATAATTCTTTTGGCTCCTCTACTCACCCTCCACACTTCTTAAAAATGGTTCAGGCCAAAGGTAACATGTTGTTTCCTATATGCCAAATACAATTCAGACAGCATTAAACAGTTGATTCTATATTCACTATTAAGATAAAAAGTAAATATATATTGGATTTGAGACTCCTAAAGCTCAAAAGCAGACCAAAACCTGCATTTGAGAGTGTTTTGTAGTTTTAAAGCTGGGAACCAAAATATCTGTGCTTAGGCACATGAGATTAGAATTGCAAAGACTTTACACAGATAATGGCACAGGTAGCTAGCTAGCTTGATTTTCCAAGTCGTGGGATCAAGAGATGTTAATTACATGTCTCCTTGACTTAAATGCTTCTTGTAATCTGACTAAGCAGCTAACAGAATATTCCAAGTACTCATATGCAGTTGTAATTTTCACCCCTAAGTAGGTGGGGACTTTTGTGGAATTGAGGAACACTTCATTCTGAGATAGAGGAACCTGTGATTCCAGGAACACCGTGAAATGAGATTTCAGGTTACTCACATGAAATTTGGAGTTAATGTCTGTTACTCTGAAAGCTTCTAATCTTTATTATTTCCTAAAATTTTCTTGACAGTGAGAGCAAAATTCTGCTCAGTCATAAATTGGTTCAGGGATCCAAAGTAGAACCATGCTCTCCCTGTAAGCTTTGGGTATTCATGACTTTGCTCAGTGGGGCTGAGCAGAAAACATCTGGAATGGAAGGGAACTCCCCTTCAAGCACTCATATCCGATAAACTATTTGGGAAACAACTAGAGGGACCAGTGCTAACTTCTCAGAAGTGCCAGCCACTTGTTCGCCCTTGCTCTCACTGGATGAGTCACTAACAGCATGGAACGCAGTTTTGGATGATGTTGTGTTACAAGAGGCTGAAGCTCTTGAGCAGTCCCACAGAGAGGCTACGAGATCTCTGTGAGACGCCTGCAGGGAGCCTCTGCCTCCGAGATCTTGTTTGAAGACCCAGCAAATTTTCCCTCAGTTTGCAGAAGATCCGTGAAGCTGAAGGTTTGAAGCCTTTCAGCACAGAGGAAGGAAAGAGGGAAGAGGAGGGAATGGGAGCAGAAAAATTCCTTCTGGTCAGACGATATCTTGGAAATGCTACCAGAGGAAATTAATTTTTCATGTGCACTGGCCATGACACCTGGCTACGCTGCAAGGCTGTATTTCTTAATGTTGCTCACATCTCCCATGTTTATATATGAGATAGACGATGCTGTGCTTCCCTACATTCAGCTTCTCAGAGTGACACCTGGACTGTTAGTAAACCTGCGTATGTGACCTCAGATCAAAATTTCCAGTTTTATAAGAGGATTTTGAGAAATTCATAGGATTCAAAGAAGAGAAGGGACAGAGTGTGGAAAACTAGACTTCTTCAGAGAGTCCAGATAAATTCATGACTCTTGTTTTAACAAAGAGAAGGCTACAAAGAGGCTTAACTCTTCTTCTTCTGCATGGGATATTTATGATGGCAGAGAATTTTTTTCACCTGGGTAAGAGCTTACCAGGTTCTAGTAGCTGGCAGCCCTGACAAGACACATTTTGGTCTGGGGTAACATGCCGGGATGTTTCACAGTGATGTTCATTAACTGCTGGAACTATTTATTTGGGGGTCTGTTGTATCCCTGATGTAAACATTGGATGGCTATCTGAAAGATTCTTGTCAGTTGATCCGCCAGAAGTTATGGATTTACTGAAGGAAGCCTTGCCAAAGGAACTGCCAAATTCAACTTGGTGCTCTATATTGTGCAAGATAGATGACTGTAATACTGTAAGTAATGGATTATCATGTACCAGAAGCTGTAGATAGTCTGATACTGAAGTTAAGGATCTCTTGCACTGCAGATGGAAGCTGGTAGTCTTTCCAAGAATACTTCCAGCAATATTTTATTTATTTTTTATATCCATCCCTTAAACTGACGACAATGAAGTCCTTCACAGATGGTGATACCTGGCAGTAGATCTATCAGAGAATCTCCCTCTGATGCCGTGGAGAGAGAAAAATGCTTAGAAAGAACAAGCAAGATTACAGCTCAGAGGAAAAAGAGACTTGTTGCATTCACCTGGGCTACACATGAGCCTTCACTTCACTGGCAAAGTGGTGTCAAGACCACACGGCCAACAGCAAACTGGAGACTGAATGCATTGGTTTCTTTTCACCTGTTTCTGATTATAAGACAGTCCATCTTGAGGGCTAATTTTTGTCCATGTGACACAGCGTTGATGTTATCTCAGTATCCATAGCTGGAAATTTTCATCAAGAAAGCTGCATGATGAAATAAGTCAGAGATAAATGTACTCCCCTGAAAGAACTGTGCTCCCAAGCTCTTCTCCCTTGTCCTTCCTGTTGTTTTATTTGAGGTCTTTTGCTAGACATCTGTTCCCTGAGAGTTGAGTGTTAAGGTGGGGAAACCCACCAGCCTTGCCCACATCATGCCTGGGGTCCGGGGCTGGTGTTATTAATCATTCCCTTAGCACTGATGAAATACTAAAACTCTGTGCCTCTATTAATTTATCTTCATAATTGCTGAAGAAATGCTTGCAGACATGTAAAACCTTGAAACAGCGGTTTGAAAAACCAGTCAGTAAACCATTAGCTTTGATGTTAGCAGATTATACTTTGCAACTGATGTTGTATTTTGCTGTTATTTCCTTTCTAAAAAAAAAAAGGAGCAAAGATAGATTTTTAGTTTTTAGGGGCAAAATTGCTGAGATTAACTACATGCATTTCATTTATCAAAAGCATTAAGTGTTTTGCAGTGGCTGATGAGTGTATTTTAAATATACTGAAAACAGATAGATATATAGTTTATTTCTTTTATGTTAGAAGTTGTCTAAAAGAGAGCCATTATTTACATCCTTTATATCTAATCAAGATAAACTCTCAGTCTCATAAATAAGAACAGCCTTATTTGCTTTAGTGACTTATTCGAGTCTGGAAAGATTTGCTGAGCAGGGGCTGGGCTCGATAATATTTCACAAAGCAAAAAATTCGGTCTTGATACATTCTTGACACGACATACATCATTTTTCACATATAAGAACAATTACCTCATGTTTACATAGCATTTAAAGCACGGAAAGTGATTAGATTTTACCATCTCTGGCATGCCCAGGATGTACAAATTGCTACTGGCTCTTTAAATATGGAAAGTCATTCATTTAATGCTCTTTAATTTGGTGCCACTTATCTGTCCATGGAAAGGTTCACTCCTAGTGTTGGTGATGAGTATGAAATACAGACCTAGAAATAACTGTCAGAGAGGGAGGAGGCTTTAACTGGGAGATAAGCATTAAGATCGATCTGCCTCCTTGAATCAGTGGGATGAGCCCCATATCCCAGCGAGCCCACTCCTTGCGGGTTGATAATGCCTTCCCGGGGTGGGAGAGGTCAGCCGGCTCCTGCACGAAGCCTGCGTGCTGGGGAGGGGAGGTGGGTCACAACCAGGGAGAGGAAACAACAGGATGCAGGACTCTGAGCTCGCCAGCGACAGCTGTTTGGCAGACGGGATCTCCCAGGAGGTGAGAGGCATTCTCTGGGCACAGCATGGAGCTTCACCACGGGCAGGCGGCGCGCACCCTTCGAAGGGGAACTGAAAACATCAGAGTGGGACGCTCACGCCTGTGTCCCAGTTCCTCTCCAGAGAAGAGCTCTGCTCAGAAGCAGAACAAAACCAGACCACAAAAGCCCATTTTTCTAGCTGTCAGCTGTGCTGATCCTGCGTGGGGTCTGAAGACCAAGCGCATTCTCTTTTCTCCAAGCATCCTTGCCACCGCTAACACGCCACCTGCGCTGGCTCCTCCAGTAGACTAGACTTAAGCTCACTGTTCTTTTCCACTTCCACGGTCCTTGCTGCAGGAATGCTACTAAATGCGCAGTATCCATGCGTGTCTGTACTTCAGTAGCAGCCAACATACTGATCTTGCTCTGCATGAGATTTGTTCATGTATAGCACTTTCTTTAAAACACACTGGGTGCATTTTCTAACGCTAAGATGAACAAATCAAGGGATAGACAGCTTGGCTCAGGGTTTGGGATAATAAGTAGTCTGGGCTGATCTCCTGACCCTCCTCCCCAAGTTGTAGCCAGCTATACTGCTGGCTATCCCAGACTAATAGACTTGTTATTTCTCTGTTACATGTATATCAGTGTCTGGAACAGAGAGCAGGCCATGTATGGTGTTTCTCCTTGGGCTTATGGAAATAAAATGCAAATATCATGGCTTTGCCAGACTTGCCAACTTTCTGGCCATAGTTTTTGTTTGTTGTCATTAAATGATGCATTTTCATATTCTGGAAACACTCCAGATGGTTCACTCTTGCGAACCATCCTTAGTTTGCTTTTGCAGTTTCAGATGTGTTAGTAAATAAATACAAATCCAATGTCTGGTGCCATTTCATCGACCAATGTGTCAAATATCATTTATAAGGACAAGATTTCATGTGAGGAGTTGGATACTTAGCTTGTAGACTTCAGTGGTCTAAAAGTTAGCTGCAAACTGTGCAAACTCCCTTGGCGCTTTTGTCATCCTTTGAGATCACAGATTCTTTCATAAACTTCCAGATGCACAATGCTATGTTGTGACATTATTATTGAGGGCATCATGGAGCAGGAAAAAAGGAACAAAGTGAGTTTTTTTCAATGAAAACCGTGAAAAAAACAGTTTCAGGAACTTTATTTCTCTTGTGCGGTATCTGTGGCTAATCAAGGGAAATCAGCACTCCCACACCCTGTCCAAGCTTTAAAAATATAGCTTTAATGGAAACAAATGCTAGTATTTTGAAGTCCAGGCAGGCTGGAGGCCCTCAAGGTTTTCAAACAGAGTAAATCAGAGAGGGCAACACCCTCGTAATTTATATCAAGTTTACATAGCTTTCCAAGGTACTAATTAAACCATTTAGTTTCAAACAAAATTTATTCTTCAGTAAACCAGAAATAATAATCTACAGACTTTGTGCCTCCTCTTCAGAGCAACTGTATACATTGTCTTTTAAAGCCAGAGATGTTTGGGGCACAAAGCCTATGCAGATCCTTCCCAATCACGTGTTTATGAAGGATATAACATAATCGTATAACTTAGAGAGGTATAGCGATCTAAGAGTAGTGCTGTTTAACTCTCCTGAGCTCTGACCTCAAAAGGAACGGAGGTGTAGCATCATATCCAGATTGCATCCAAGCTAAGTTACTTTCAAAACAGCTCTGACCCCCTGGAGATCCACATGTGTGGTTGAAATGGACCGCTCCAAACCCAAGAGCTGTAACAGATCAATGATGCCTCTAAGGTGAGTCTCATGGTTGGAGCGAGCCTCTTGAAAGCTGATCCTTACCCAGGTTATTTATTCCTTTGGCTGTTTACGGCGCGTTCCCAGCCTTGCAGGGCTCCATCCCCAGCTACGATCAGCCATCACGTAACCCTGCCTCCGACCTGCTGCCACGGCGGGGGAAGCGCCGTGTCAACAAACAACACAACATTGGCAATGCTTCAGAGCCTGCCTGAACCTCCGCACCGCCGCCGCTGCCATGAGCGAAAGTCATTAGAGACCGTTTGCAGAGGTTGTTAAGAAATGTGTAAACAGCAGTATAAACAACAGCAGGTCAAGTCAGGGAAGGAGGCTGGCACTCAGTGAGGCCGCCACTGGAGCCTGCCCAAGTGTGAAATTCCCAACTGGGAGAGAACATTTGGAAAAACAACGCGCTCGAGGTTTATCAACACAAATCATCTCCTAAGTGGCACATTTTATTTAGAGTATGTGTGGCCTCCGTCTAGAAGAAGGGAAGTTTTTATCAATCCAAGCTTTATCACTTCCAGATATCTCTCTCTTTGTTTACTGGCGGCGCGCACAATGCCTTCATTTTGAGAGGTCCAGTTTAAACACAAGCGGGGCTGGTTTTTTTGTGGGGCCCGCAGTGAACTGCCTGTGCTCCCTTCTCAGAACCGTGCTCGTAAATCTTCCCTTCGAGCCCTGAAATGCTTCTTTGTGACCGTCACCCTTGAGAAACGCGGCATCCTGGCCCCGATTCATGAATCTGCTTCAACTTGTGCTGGAAGACCCTCCCTGCTCAGGAAAGTGCTTCAAACCCTGCTCAGCTTTGAGGAAAGGCTTGGATGCCTTTCGGAGGAGGAGGGGTTTTCTGGCATGGGTCAGAAAATCAGAGTCACAGAGCACTCTTGGTGGGGACAGAAGTATATAAATAAACCCTACATAAACCTAAAGTAAGCAGGATGGGAATTGCCTCTTAAAATTCAATTGGGAAAGCTTCCTGGGTGTCCTGAACTCCTAGGTGGCCTCTGCGCCCCATTTGACACCACGTTCCTTCTCCCCAGTGCTGTCACTGGCCCTGAGATGAGCCAGTAGTCCCCATGAGCAGCTCCCACCTGTGTTTCAGGTCCCCAACACACACAAATGAGAAGACATCTGTAGGTATTGAGCCATGCTCTGCTGTTATTCCTGATTTGCCTCTCCACAGCATTTGTTATGAATAGGTTTTCCGAGATTCACAAGTACCAGATTTTTTTCCCCCGTGAGGCAGCCTGCCATCGTTAGTCTTATTTTACAATGGGAGAAATGAAGCATGGAGAAATGAAGGAGCTTGCCTAAAAATGACTGAAAAACCTAGTGGAAGAAGTGAGAAAAACTGTGTTATCCCTCTGCCTCTGTTCTTCACCAAGAAGAGCTCATCCATCCCACCGTATGCGGGTAACAGAGGTGTTGCCAGATAGATGGTCTTGCCAGCACCGTGAAGCCACATTTGCCCTAGCTTGCAGAGCTCCCTGAGAGAAATGCAGCATGTTCCTGCAATTTTCCCATCACTGGTCTAGTCACACGGCCATGATGCCAAGACAAAACCGTGTTACCAGTCGGACAGGTCAGTATTTGAGCACGGTGGCTGGAGCAGCCCCTTTTGGGAGAGGTGCTTCCCACTCTGCTCCCTGCACCTCAGGCAGAAAGCACTGGTGGCTTCGCCCCTGGCCAGCACCGGCTGCTTACAGGCAAGTGGAGGTGCTCAGCTGCACGGGCTGAACCTGCTACCCAAACAGTTGTTCATGGCTTCAGGGAAAAGGCAGTGAGCCAAATGGGCTCATCCCATCAGCCATAAGTCAGACCTTGCTGAGTTAAGCCAACAAAAGTTATTTTCTGCCCATTCCAGAGGAGTTTTCCAGCATCACAGTGTCAGCTGGGGGACATGAATGTTTCTCTGCTGATCTGATATAGTAATCTAAATTTATTGGGCTCCTGGAGCGGGTCCAGAGAAGGGCGACTAAACTGGTGAAGGGGCTGGAAAATAAAACTTATGGGGAGCGGCTGAGGGAGTTGGGGCTGTTTAGCGTGGGGAAGAGGAGGCTGAGGGGAGACCTGATTACGGCCTACAAATACTTGAGAAGGGATGGTGGTGAGGGGGGGGAAGGGCTCTTTACATTAGTGATGGGTGATAGGACAAGAGGAAATGGATATAAACTTAGTCAGGGGAGATTCAGGTTGGATGTTAGAAAGTATTTCTTCTCTGAAGGGGTTGTCAGCCACTGGAATAGGCTGCCCAGAGAGGTGGTTGAGTCCCCATCCCTGGATGTGTTTAAGAAAAGGGTGGATGAACTACTTAAGGATATGGTTTAATGGGGATTAGGGACGGTTGGACTGGATGATCTCTAAGGTCTTTTCCAACCTAGAAATCTATGAAATGTGTCAGCATCAATCAGATCATACCTTTAAAAGCCTCTTCTCCTAGTGTATATGTTATGTGTGGAAGCTATTCATAAACCTTTGTCCTCACCTTCTCAGTAAGCCCTAAGCTCAGTGTTCTCACTCTCCTAAGCTCTCCCTGAAGCAAAAATTTGGCACATACTGTGACACTGAAGCTATGGTATGATGTTTATTACCTTAAAATATCTGAACTAACGGAGTATCATGGCATAGTATCGGCCCTGTAAGTGGCTTCACTGTGCAGGCAGCGTTGTTTCCTGGTCAATACACATCATATACAGCGCAATAAGCTTTCAGTAGATCTTTAAGGTACAAATGTGACTGAATGTTTTGCTAGACATTATCTCTTAGAAAGACAACAGAAAAACAAGTTCTGGCTACAGAAGATTGTGCTTCAGTGTGAGATGAAGAACAGGCAGGGAGATGGGAAAGCCCAAGTTCATGGAAATCTAGGCAAAGGTTGGTAAGGAAGACCATCAGCCAGTGTATGATGGAAAGACAGTTGCTGTAGTCATCTGAGAGCTGATCTCTAATAACTGTCTTTGCTCTATAGCCAGCAGTTTTCCTATCAGCCAGCAATACCATTCTGGAGGTGATACCCCTGCTTCCCCTCTGCAGAGGTGATGGGCATCCAGGAGGACAAAGAAAGGGTTAGGCTGCTGCTTTCTTAACCTGGATCCTGTTTATTTCCCTTTCTTACATGGCATTTGTAAGGGGAAGAGGGACAAAATAATCAAATGATGTATTGCTCACCAGCCTGGGCTGCAGCTCAAAGGATGCCATTGCATCTTCCACAGCCAGGAGGAAATGGCCCGCCTTTTGTAGGCAGGGTCTAAACCTTAGTTAATTAGTTAATTACATTCAATTCAAGCCAGCTGGGTAATAATAATTAGATGCCATAATGATGAGTGCTGAAAACTCAGCTGGACCCATGGCCAGCACCACCGCCCACAGTCCAAGTCATTCACTGACCCGTGACAACTGAGACACTGTGCATGAAGCAGTTTTATGGATGGTCCATGATCACTGCTCATCATGCTGCAGTACCAAGTATGGGATGCTCTTAGAAAAACGTGAAGGAGGTAAGAAGATGAGGAACAAAATAATAAGACTCATATATTTATACAGAGCAAGCGCATAGGACAAGCATGCAGGATCCTGGCTATAAAAAATAACTTAACCCTTTCAGCCCGTGTTGTCATTTGCCATCTTGTTTGCAGGTTGCTTATGAATATGTTTCACAGCACACCTCTTAGCACAGAACCCTGGGGAAAAACCTTGACAATCTCCCTCTATTGCAAGAATTGAACATTTGCTCTTACCTTTCTCTTCCTACCTTGTAACCAACTATTTAGTCATTAAACACCTTTCCTTTTGCATCACAGCACTTAGCTGCCCTTAAGGTCTCCAATGAGGGATTTTGCTGAAAACATTTTGGAAATCCAAACTCACTTATCAGGCAGATCATCACATGTTAGTTGACATCTTCAGAGGATTCTAACCTTCTTTTCAGGCAGGACTTCCTTGTGTAAAATTGTGATTGAGTCTTCACCAGTAAATCATACATTGCAAGGCGTCCTCTACACTCCACTCTTTATCTCAATTTGTCTCAGTTTGCCTGTCATGGGCATGAGGCCTCCAGGTGTGTATTTCTTCAATGTCTCACAAAGCTGTTTTAGAAATCTACATCACACATGCCTCCTTTCAATCTTCAAGTATTGGTACAATTTTAAGCAAGAGGTTACACAGCTCCCTTAGTGATTCAGCTACTTTGACTTTGTTTAAATACTTCCCAGTCTTGATTTCTGATGGAGCGTTTTGTCAGTGTTCCGTAACATCTTCTATAGCCAGATCCTCTCATAAGTCGCCACAAAGACGGGTTCAGACTTGGCAATGTGACCAGAAAAAAGAAGAAAATAAATAAAAATTGTAAAGCCCAAAGCAGCAAGAAGACTACCCAGAAAAGAGCTTTCCTTGGTTTACTGGTACCGGATCTATTTCTGGATCCTGAATTTCTTCTCAGAGTACCTGAAATTCAAAGGGTTCTTGTTCCCATTGTTTTCATCTCTCACCTCTCATTGATGATGCAATAGTTTCATCTCTCATTGATGATGCAATACTTGCATCATCATCTTCACACTTCTTTTCTCCCTTGGCAGAGATCTTTGAGGAATGATGAGGGTCAATGGCTCCCCTAGAGAATATCCACTGCCCTCAGAAATTATGTCCATCTCCTGATGGACAATCTGGTTTGTCACATCTTCTATTGCAATATGGCCTGAAGCGTATCTCAGCAGAGTAGTCAGAAGTTAATTGTTCCAGTAATATTAAGGCTGGGGCAAAGTCAGGTCCTGCATGTCCATAAACTGGTGACAGTCAGGTGATAAAGCAGGGAGCAAGAAGTGACAAAAACCTATGAGTCAACTGAGTGAGGTACAGGCGCAGACCAGTGGGGACATAGGATATTTGGATGAGCCAAAGGTCTTGAGCCATCAGCTACCCAGCACCCACCCCTGCCAGCTACCATGTGATTGCTGTATTTCAATCAGGTATTAGGCACGCTAAAACAATCTTTATCATCTCATGCAATTTCAGCCTCGGTCTCACCACACAGGGACAGTCAGAGTCTCTTTTGAACCCATTAATACCAGCAGCACCATGCAGAGTTCAGTACCCGGCTCCAGTTTATTTAAGGTTTGTTTTAAAAAAAACATTATGCACTGAATTTTATTAAATCAACTTAATAGGAGCTGTGAAGTAAAATAAATAAATATGGAACTCATTTCTGCAGTTAGTGGGAATTATTCTGTTTGTTTACAAAGGCCATTAAAAGCTTACTGGAGGTGTTCATTTCAGCAAGGAGGCCTCATTGATGGATCAGCACAACCTTGCCAAAACTGTATCCAAAATTTCACAGCAGTGCTCTCATTAGACTCTAACAGTTAAAAGAAAACACAACTGAAGAGAACTATTAATGTTTCACGGTGGCCTCCAACCTCATCCACATTAGTTTTTCCCAAACCATACCACATAAAAACTCTTTTAAGGTTTTTGGAGGCTGGTAGCTTGCAAAAAGGACACAAAAAGGAAGAGCTGAGTGTTTTGTGTTCTTAAAATAAAGCACGTTAAACCAGAAACCGTGATAACTGCAGAGGTGCTTAAGCTGTTGCACAGTGTGATGTCTCTGATAAAGTACTCAACAGCAGAGAAAGAATTATACATTAATAAAAAAAAAGTAAGAATGGTACCACAGAGTATAAAATCCCAGCTTTAAAATGTGAACTAAGCATTTCTAAGATGTGGGAGTTCAGGGCCATCCCTTAATAGCCAGAAAACACTAATTTTAGCTAGGTTTCAACATGAATGCATGGAGCCATTGTATGTTTTCACCCACAAATTTCCATAAGCATAAAAACTTTGTCATTTACATATTTCTCACGTCAAGCAGCCTGCAATTCAGGTCTGGAATAATTTCTTGTCTAAACACATTCTATATTTGCTTTGAATCATTTAATGGTTGTCAGACACAGCTTATCATCTCTGTTGCCTCCATCCTTAGCCAAAGTACCTGAAGAAGTGACCTGCTTTTGGAGAGGCACACGGCCCTCCGGTTCACTGGTGTCGGCAAGGGGCTTGGGTACTTAGCACATCTGGGTGCTACACCTTTACTCTAGCTGCACACCTCCTGAGCAGCTGCTGCATGTGTGCAGCTTCCTCTGGAAACATTTTCAAACACCGTCAGCAACTTTTCTGTGTACCATCAAAGAGAACCTGTGTCGAGTGCCTCAGTGGCATGAATGACTTCTTCCCGTAAGTAGCTGGCATAGGGCTCTTGAAACTCTTGATGTGAGCCTCAGTGATGGGGTGAGCCCTTGAAGTGCAGTCTGACCCCTCTTAGGGCAGTTTGTCACATATCTTATGATAAAACCTGCTTTGCATTTGAGCTTTTAGGAACCTGATATGAGTCACTCGCTTTTCATCTTTGGAGCAATAATTTGCAGAAGAACTAAAGAGGTTAGGCATAATTTTATGGCTTTGCACCTCTTCTTACTTTCTTACCTTTTTCTTGCTCTCCCTTGGTGACAGTGGCAACTTTTTGTCATGATACGCAAAAGCGTATGGCTGCAGTTAGCACCTGGTAGAGGCAGGTTACAAGCCATCAAGGACCACGTCCTCAGAAGAATGTCATGTGCCAGCTGCTCTCTGAAGGCCTTTCCCTATGCACTCTCCAGCACCACTGTGGTGCCAGCCTAAAACCTCTGCATCTGGATGGGTCTCAGAGCTCAGCAGTGTGGCCACAAAGGAGGGAAACGCAAGGAGGAGGTGGCCATTTTTCTTGTCATCTTCTTGGTTTAGTGTCCCACTAGGAAAGAGGGGATGCAGCAGCCCAGAAGAGCTCAAAAAGACAGCAGGTACCATCCAGGCATGCCTGAACAGGCATCTCCCCTGCTCTGGCTCAGACCATGCCCCTGTGAAGGAAGGATGAAAATACTGAGTGAGCATCTCAGAAAGGGTGAGGCAGACTGACACCAAGCCTTCGCGAAGGACAGTCCTCAGTGCCTGCCTCTGCTCTCAGGAGTTTTGCATGATCAGCATTAAACAGTCACTGGATAAAATACGAAGACAAGCCTGGGGACATGAGTAGGATCCAGGGCCTCAAACAGGAATGAGATAAGCTAGAGAAATGGGATCCAAGCAGCTCAGAGGATATAGTAAATTCCTAGTGTGGGAGGAAGAAAACCAGTATAGTATAACTTTCAGCTGTGAAGATACTCAGACATTTAATATCTTATGTCAGATTCTCAGTCAAAATCAGTTTTATTTTATCTTTGTTTCAATAGCCTTTTTTTTCCTAAATCTAATCCACGTATGACTAAGTCATGGGAAAGATTCAGACTAGCTGTTGATTTTGCAGATTACAGGGAAGATGTGAGGGATGCTCTGGCTGTCCCCTTTCCACAGCAATAGTAAATAACAACCACCGAGAGCCGATGCCTTTCAATGAGCAGCTATAATAAAACAGTTTTCCTAGAAGACTAATAACAGAGATAGAAATCTCTTTAAAATCTTTATTCTGCTTTGCTAATCAACTGCCACTGTTGTTTAAGGTTGGAGCTTGTTCTATACATTTTCATTATTTCAGAGCATCCGCTGCCAGACCCATTGTAAAGCTTTCTATTAAAATCCTTCTTACTGTAGTGGGATGAATATTTTTTTTTTCCCAAAGACTGATTTAATAGAAACTTGGCACCAGAAAAAGTGTTTCTGTTTCATTACTATGGTATATAAAAGTTCATGGGGCTTTTAGAATTTTCTTTCTAAAAAAAAAATAAAAAAAATCATTAGCACATGCTGGAATATGGAACTTACTGGCAATTATACAGTAGTTGTCTTTCAAATACACACGTCTCACAGCGTTTCTAAGACTATTAGCAATCATTCTTAAAATGCAGAGTGAGTATTAGAATAAAATTCATACTCTGTAAATTTTTTTGAAACATTGCTCAAGTAGCTTTCACGGTAGTTTGAATGCAAAGAGACAGCTTGATTTTTTTTTAAGCCTATTTAATTTACACTTCACATTATTTTTTTAAACCATACTTCTAATGTTTTTATTATAGCCACTCTTTTCAGTGCAGCCCCCTAAATTCTTGTTTGGCTCTCAAAAACAATAATAATCTTTAGTACTTACATAGTTCTTTAGGTTTTTAAAGTGTTACACAAATATTAACTAATTAATGTTTATTCAACCCAGACTGGCCTTATAAAGAGGCTGCAGTGAGTGAAGTGAACGTTTTCCCTGTCACTATTAACAAGATTAAAGGTGTTGATGTTGTACAAACACAAAAATGAGGCACAGTTTGAAATAACCCACCTGCTATTGATTTTGGCCAAAATACATATAATCTCAAACTTGTAGATTACTTCTCAGTACTATCAAAGGAGAAAACGAGAAAGTGCATGTTTGCCTGCTTTGGTAGCCAACAGCAAGTGCTGACGATGGGAAAAAGCCTTCACTTTTCATCTTTGAGTACATACAACTTTTCGGCAGCATGGGAAGCGATTTTGCCCACGTATCCACCGGGTCATTTTGGCATGCCAACAGGGCACAGGACCCACAGAGGACGATGTCTTTGTATGCTGCTACACTCCCACTTTTCCATTCTCCTCCTTCTCATAGCCAGGCTCAAGCCTGCTCCTCCACTGAGTCATCAGGATTTGGACCATGGCTTTACATAAGAGATGTTTTCTAATGTACATTTGGTTTTAATATATTCAAAAGTTGATTGAGTAATCTTTACGACAGATGAGGTTTCCTGTAAATCAGGACCAAAATATTACCTTATTCAGTCATATCTGATGTGGTTGCCCAACAGTCCTCTCTACAATGTGCTTTCTGCAAGTGTCTCCAAATTTACTGGGCTTCTGGACCCACAATAATGATGTTGCAATCATTTCAAAGTATGACTCTTGTATGTGTTTTGGAAATAACATGGCCATAAACATAAATGGAAGTTTCTAACTGTCAGTGATTTCATACTGACTTCAATAATAGCCAGTAAACATATAGTTCAGACTTTAATCCAATTTCACAGTAAGATTAATTTCAGTAAGATGCTCCAGATAATACTTTCTTGTGGGATTATTGCACAGTTTGGGTGGTTTATCATTCAATCTTCATCTTTTATTAATGTGCTGTATATGTTATATATGACCCCAAACTCTTGCCAGTGCTGTGTTCCTATACCCATGGAATTAATTAGCTGTTTCCGCGTTCAGTTTTGACTGCTTTAACACCACTGGAATTTCACTAATCACATTAGACATTAGCACCATTCACAGATTTCTATTCTTACACGCTCCCAGTGTTCGCAGCCATCTGCAGCTGACGTCTATGGCGAAAACACTATGGAGACTCTTCTGCTCACGAGACGTCCCTCCAAGGCTGGGGGAACACGCCACAGCTGCGGGGCTCCATGCTGACACATCTACTAACAGGATTAGGACCTTAAGCAGAAAAAACATATGTCGTTCGCAATATAGCTGGAGAGCTACCAACAGCTGTAATTAAGGATGCCTATGCATTTCCATGCTAAGCCCCTGTTTTCATTTGCTCATAACTTTCCAAAACTTTCACCTATAAGGCTGAACTTTTACGGTCCTGCTTTCTGCCAAATTGTGGCTTTTTTTTGCAGTTGTTGAAAGTTTGAGGAAAAAGAAATGTGTCCATTTTTTTGAATGAGAGAAGAGAGAAATTGAAAAAAAACCCCAAACCTTCATGTAAACATCTGAATTGGAACTGATTTATGCCGGATTTTTTATTTCATTTAGCTTTCATATGGCATTTCTAACTCTTTAAATTATATTCCAGAAGTTGGCAACTACAGGATAATTTTTTAAGAAGGCAACAGAAATAATGCAACACACTTTCCTCTACACCTTCAGTTGCTCTGTACAGAATTTTAGAGTCAATTTAATTGACTGCTTAAAACCAATTTTCCTCTCAGTAGCTTGGAGAGATCTCAGAGCTCCACTCTGAATATGCAGCTGTAATAAAGCTCCTCTTGAGTTTCTCGGTGTCATTCATCTTGCTTCTTGCTGCTGGCTGGATGCTGAATTTGGACCTTTGTAACTCAGCAGTCTCACAAGTACTCACTCTATGAGATGCTCATATACTTTGGACACTAAAGTGATACTAAACAGAACTTAACAACAAGTGAATTCTCTTTGGAGAAAGAATATATCTTCTGTGTTGACAGTAAATATTTAATTTTAAAATAATATATCTCTTCTACTGTGTTTATTATTCTTGGGGGGAGGAAAGAAGGTGAATGGGTGGAGGTTAGCTAGGATTTTTCATTTTGTCGTGTTTTTTCTTTGTGGATCATTTAGATTTTTTTTCCTTTATTCACTTACTTCCTTCCTCATAAAGTCTTTCTTTCACAAATGGGAAACCCAGCTTTGCTAGTGAGACATTTAAATGCAAGTTGCATTTTAAATGCCATTGTCTATTAAAGGTTTTCCTTCCCAAATTACAATTTGTGTTTCCGAACATCCTAGGAAAGAGAGGTAACTTTTTGTAACAGTCTTAGTCTAGAAAGTCTTCACAGACCGTCTCCTTGTGTTATTCTGTTCCCTTTGAAATGTACCCATTTAAGGGTAATGAACATTTAAAAAGGAAGCAAATGATCCTAACAACCTCAATTTTTTTTTTGTTGGTTTGTTTTTTTCGTAATTCCCCAAAAAAGTGATGTTTTAGATTCCTCATGAATCAGATTCCTCATAAATCTAAAAAGTCTGTTGGACCTGCAGAATTACACAATAGTTGTTATTTCATTACTACAATGCAAGAAGTTTCACTAGAAGAAGGTTATTAAGGTAAAAAAATAAATATTTAGGGGATAAGAAAACCACAATCCTCAAACAACAACTTGCTCTGCCCCCTTGAACATACGGTATTATGAAATGGTCTTTAACCAGTTGTTGTGTACTATCTTCTGACAGGATTCCCATCCCACTTAAGGACAGAGTGGCTAGTCAATATTTTCTTATTTCTGTAACTTTTGTAGAGTGTCTCCTAAGACTTCTTTAATGTACACCAGCTTCCATAAGGATCTGAATATACGAATATGCCTTTCTTCTTAGGTACTTCTTTAAGACTTCCACGATACCAACTCAATGATTGAGAAGCTAGGATGAACCTATCTTCCCAGCATGCTGTAACAGGAAGTTCTCAGCACTTCCTCTCCCTAATCAGTCTCCAGCCTCCAGCTCTGCTTCACAATGAATTCCCGCCACCTTCTCACATTAGCTGAGAGGGTTCTGCTTAGCATCTGCAGTCTGAGACAGAAACATGCCCAGCCGTCCTACAGGGTTACTGGTGCTGGCTGTCTGCATGGAAGTAGACAGAGCCTCTGGAGGTCTTAGCAGTCACCCTTTGAACAATCAGGTTCTTCAAACATTTTACTAAATGGGCAAATTGTCACAGGATCGGCAAAAGACACATCCCTAATGCAAATCTCAGGCCTCCTCCCCAAGGCACAGATATGCAGTGCTTGTCAATGAATTATATGAAGAACTGTTTTTAGCTCACAAAAAGCAACATATTGTCCCCAAATCTCTTAGAAACACCAAAACATCTTAGCTGAAACCTTTCCAAAGACCAATTGATACCAAGGAGGTGCCCCAGATAAAAATACCTACTCATTCCTGAATGATTGAAATCTGGTAAAACTATTAGCAGCTGAAAGCAGGGTCTTGTAACGAGATGTGTTAGACACTAGATGCAGTAGTGCCATCTTCACCTAGATTATTTATGCATCCACATAGGATGTGAGTAAAGGATTGATACATAGGAAAAAACTGTGTCACAATATTTGGAGCATATCATATTAGTTTCATGATTTATGTTTTTAATATAGCCACTCCTCTTACTCTGTCTATTATGGAGCCACAAATGCAACTGAAAACAGACTAAAGACCACCATATAAAGAGGAAATGGGAGAAAACAGAAAATGTCTGTTCTTCTCCATCTTATCCTTGTCTAATCTCCACCAATGTGAACACAGCCTGCTAAAAAAATCATAGGTCTGAAAAATCCACATATTTTCTAGATTAAAAAAGGAGAGCAAAAGTCATCAAACAAACTTTTTGCTGCAGATAATTCACTTAGCTGTAGAACTCACCAGATAAATAGCCCCATTGTTTTACCTTGAGTTGGGGAAACACTGACATAGCGTGTTAAAAATCATACCCCAAACTTTTTTTAATTTGTTCTTGGATTTCATGAAAATAACCTGCAAGAGATGGGAGCTGTTTAGTTTCGGTGTTTCTCTCCAGAGAAAACCCTCACTATCAGTTTGGAAAAATAATCATCCTTCTTGTACCTCTCATGATCTTTTCCCAACAAATGCATTGAGCTTTTTAGTGGCCAGCTTGAATCTCAGGTGATTGCTTGTGCTTTAAGAGTTCCCTCAGATTTTAAGACCCAAATACCTGGAGCCAGCACCCTGGTCTAACAAGAATGGCTCTACAAAGCCTTAGTGGATCCACTGGAAGCTATGAAGTGCAATGCAGTGATTTCAGCTAAACATTACCGGCTCCTGACCCTGGAAAGGGAAAAGTCAAAGTTCTTTTGGAAATGACACATTGTGACCTGCAGTCTGCTGTAGCACATTAAGTCTGATAAATGATCAGAAATGATGACTTAAACAAGCATCTAAGAGAGAGTATTTTGCTTAATGCACCCAGCAGTTAACCTTATGTAGTCACATTGCATAGTGGGCTCATTTGGAAGCCATGTAGGCTTAGCTAAGAATAAACAAAGCGTTGCAGTACCATTAAATGTTTTCTACGTCTTCCTTCTGTGTTAATGTGGTTCAGTGCTTCTGTCATGAAAATGAGCTAAATGGAGTTTCCCACACTCTTGACCACAAAGAGTGTACTATATTGCCTCGCCGATAGACAGTTTGTACTTTCCTGAACACATGCCCGTTTCAAGAGCAAACCTTGATTTTCATAGCACTAAAGAGGTCTGTAGCACAGAAAAGGAGTAAACTCAAAAGCAGAAAAAAGTGGAAGTGATGTCAAAACCATGCAACTTTTCCAGGTGGCAAAAAAATGTCTATATATGCACAAAAAAAAGTTATTTTTTTCCCACATCCACAAAATGTTCTCGAAGTGAAATGCCAAATCTAATCCTCCTCCCTAATAAGTTCTCAAATTTTTAATTTAGGCACTTATGCCAGAGCCCTATAGGTACTAGAATAGCGTGAGTTATTTCTCTGTATTAAGTTGCTCAACTATAATGACTTCATCATTTCATTTAAGCACCTGTTCTGGAAAATAGGTCCTGATCCTGCAAACACTCACATCAAGTGAGTATTCCCATTTGAACTCTAAAAATTGTATCCCAGCTCTTTCGAGTGATTTACTGCATACTATTAGAAGCATCTATAAGCACCTGAAATGTGTCAGTGGATGAATATGAGCAGCAATTGTAAATATAGTTTATGAGTTAAGCAGCACACTGATATTGGTGGCCAATACTCAGAAAAATATTGAATCTCCCAACTCCTGTTTAAACTCCCCACTGACTTCAGTTGGAATTCAGACTTAAAATGAGGAATCAGGAGCCCAGATGCTTTGCTGATCAGGGGTCTTTGGCTGCAAAATGCTGAATCTTCCCAAAGGACCCAGTGGAAATGATGGCAGAGAGGTATTTAGTGTGTGCATAGCTCCTCTTGGAGTTTATCCTGTGGAGGAAAATCTCCCTTGAAGTCCAGCTGCCTTTCTTGTTTCTCCCACAATCTTTCTGAAAAATATAAAGCCAGCTTTTTCAAAGACCTATTACCAACAAACTAAAAGTGTGTCCATGTCCTGGGGAAGGGGTTAGGCTACAGGCTCCGGCCATCAAGGCAGACAACCCAGTTCTCCAATGTCAAGAAGCAACAGCCAACTCCCTTATCCATAAAAATAATTTTATTTTCTTAGGGAGAGGAAGTCTGTTGTCTTTGCCTCCTCTCTGCCCCTGTCGCTTCTCTGCAGGCATCCCTGACCCCTGTGCAGAGCAGAGGGATGAGGCTGGATTCCCAGAGCTCCGAAGGGGAGGGCAGGGAGGGTGATCTGAACTTTCCACCCCCGAGGTATGACTGTGCTCACAAAGCCAAAGTCCTGCTTCCCTCCTCAGCTACTGCCCAACCTACCTTAGGCTTGGTCAGTCTGGTGAAGACCTCCTTCATACGTGGTGCTTCCTTACTCATGTGTTAAATAGCTCCAAGATTTGCTCCACTGTTAGACACTTACAATATAATTATACCGGGGATGAGCTTGGCCCAACACACTTAAATATTAGTTTATGTTCCTACTCCTATATTATCATGAGTAGAAGGTCTGTATCCATGTAAATAACAGAATTTTCTCCACTACTTTCTGACTTATTTTAGCCTCCTACTTGCAAATCCACTGCAATCCTTTGCATTATGTATTGCTGAGCTGTTTCTGAGCTTGGCTGCAACTGGGATTCCTGTTCTTTTTGTTTTTCAAGTTAGCATCTTAAAGAAAGGAAAATAAACATGAAGTCAGAATTTCCTGCGGGACAGTGGGAAGGGGAGAGATTCGATCAGCTGTAAGATGTTGGTGTTATTTTCCCAGGATAAGCTCTATTTTATATTCAAAATTTTTCATCATTTATTTATTCTCCACTTCTAAAATCATCTACAGACCCATGGACAAAACTGGAAGATTTTATGTTTTTTCAGAAATAAACGAGTTCAAATTGCCAAAGAGTACCTCTAGAGTGAATTTCCTTGTGCTTAGAGTTGCGTTTACAGCACAGACGTCTTCATAGCAAAAAAGTGTTTGAAAGTGGAAGACCTAAGTTGTGCTTTTTCCTTGCTCAACCTGTCAGGGAGTAGCTGTTGCTGTTGTCACTAGTATAACCTTTTCCTGACTCATCTCTGATTAGTCCATGCAGCCTCCCGAGGTCAGGGAGAGCCTACTGCTGAGCTTGTGTAGTGCTAGAACTCTAGGACGATGCTTTGTCCTTAAGCATGGCTATAAGGAACAGGATTGATGGTAACTTGTCTCCCTAGAAACTTCTCTAACTTCATCTGCAACAAATTTCTGTTCTCCATCCAAGCCATTTAACCCAACATATTTATGCTTAAATATCCATTTGGGGCACTGGCTTGAAATCTGCGTTTGGGAATTCCCCTCTTCGAAAACTGTAGCTAACATCAGACTAACCTGGCATACAAGCTGTCACACACAAGATCAAATCAAGTAAACATGGCTATCATCACACCAAAGGCAAGATGTTGGGGGGCCTTTGGAAGCAAAGCAGGAGGAATTTTTAAACACAGGTCTTCTCGTTGCTCGAGCAGCTCCTTTGCATGGAGATGTGACATATGCGGAACACTGCTCCTCCAAAGCAGCAGTGATGTGCTTTGCTCTACATATGGTCAGAAAAGGTGTAAGTAACAGAAGATGTTAACAATGATTGAAATGTGAAAAATGAGGATTCCACACCTCATTTATCTGCAAACAGTATGCATTATATACTTCATTGCTTATTAGTTTGTTCTCCTAACGAGAACATGCAGGTGAACCATCAAAGTGCAAAGGCAAAGTGAAATGAAGACTATGCCTATCCGTAGGGAAGGGGACTGTTTCAGCACCCACCTCTAAAGCCATAGTCCAGGCTTTTGCTTCCTCTTCATCACTTAGTCTTCCCTGCAGAAGACCAGCTTTGAAACTTACAGGACCAAGATCTCCAGTGCAAAGACTCCTCTAATGATACCAGTGGACTACCTAGACCGAGATTCCCAATGTGTTGAGAAAGTTTAACCACCTCTTTGAAATCAATGGGGCATCTTCCTTACATGAACCAGTCTCTGCACACTGAGGGCCCCGTGCACATGGGTTACAGTGTCCCTTAGGAATATATGCCTAGCCAAGGTTTTGAGTATTTGGCTGTGATCCTGGAGTAACCTCAGTGAAGTCGATGGATTTTCCCCATATTTACTCCAGTATAATGAGCTAAGAATTTGGACCTCTGTGCCATATTGTGTGGATTTTGATTAATTTTAAATAAAGTTTCCACCTTAAATGAATTGCAAGTGTTATCTGTTTTTATATATAACTTCATGCTCTTTATTATTTAAAATGTCCAATTTGCTAGATGAAAACATAAATACTGACTGCAGCTGTAGAATTTAATAAAACCTCAGGTTTGAGCTAGTAAGTGAAAAAAAGTATATTATTGGAAACTTGTGGTCAAACTTGAAGCTTGAAGGAAATATTTTAGCACTATCACAATATTAAATTGCAATCATTATTTAATTTATCTTCTCTGAAATGACTTAAGGGAAGTGCACCAAAAGCCCTATTTACCTAAGCCAGGAAATAAGTCAGTGATCAGCTAGGTGGATGAAGTAATTGAAAGCTGACAAGGGACAATATAATGCCACTATTGTAACAGCACTTAGAAGTATTGTTTGACTTTGACTTGCTTAGGAATAAATGTTGCACAGTTTTCATTTCATAAAAAAAAAAAAAAGTGTATGGCAATAAAATGTGTTCCTTTTACTGAATTCTTGATATTTTTCTTTAAATTGAAAAATATCAGCTTTGGCACATCTGGAGGAAAGGAATGTCCCCACAATTACCAAGATTTTGAAAAAAAATATAGATCTATTAGAAATTAAGGTATTCACCAGTCTGTACTTCGAGCAAAAAGTCTGAACCCCTGGGCAACCTGTGCATTTCAATTGTCACTTTGAACTTTGGAACAAAGAGTAGACTGTAAAACCAGTTTATAAAAAGTATTATGAGATACCACAACTGGCATTTTTATGACCTTATTAAACTACATCCAAGTGTCATAAATTATACGTAATGAAAGTGAATAGGATCTCTGACTTGATTTTAATATTAGGAACATGCTTATTAGTTTAAGGGTGGGTTTTTTTTCTGAATAAAAGGGGTATTTTTGTTGTTTTCTTACTTTAGCAGCTGATGTTATGTGGAAGTCATAAATGACAGATTATATTAAATTGGTTTTGTTCATCTAATAATATTGTTAGTAAATTACTTGGGAGTAATGAGCAGTTTTTCTCACTAAGTAAAGCTAAAAGTGTTAATTTAGACTCAAAGTATTCCACATTCTTATGAAAAACACATCAACCGCCCAAGTTTAGACATGAAAACAAAATTATGGTTCTGGAAAAAAATTCTGTCTTTCAAGAATGCTTGTTCAGAAAATGTAACTTTTTTTCCCCAACATCTTCTGCAGTAGGAGAAAAGTTGCAGATGTCTGCTCTAAGAAAACCCATTTTTAGATCTGTTACTGTTTTAGATCATGAGCTTATGCCCAAAAGTAGCATAAAAATGTGTCGATATATATCAGAAGAAAAGTGCTCACCACAGGGGGATATTATCTGTGCTGTTCTCTTGAGAACATCAGTTAGCTGTACTGCATTCAAGCAAAGGTCCATCTGAGCCAGCAGTCTGTCTCCAATGCTCTCCAAAAGGAAAGTCTAGGAAAGAAGATAAGACTCGTGAGAGCAGAGCATGCACTTATGAGACTTCTTCCTCTCAGCCCTGCCACCCTCCTCCAGTCGTTTGCAGCACTGGGAAGGAGAATTAGGGAGAATGCCCATTAGTTGCAGAGGGCCACAAAGATGATCCGAGGGCTGGAGCACCTCTCCTATAAAGACAGGCTGAGAGAGTTGGGGCTGTTCAGCCTGGAGAAGAGAAGGCTCCAGGGAGACATTCTAGCAGCCTACCAGTACTTAAAGGGGGCCTACAGCAAAGCTGGAGAGGTGCTTTTGACAAGGGCAGGTAGTGCTAGGACAAGGGGCAATGGATTTAAACTGAAAGCGGGTAGATTTAGATTAGACATAAGGAAGAAATTTTTTACAATGAGGGTGGTGAGGCACTGGAACAGGTTGCCCAGAGAAGCTGTGGATGCCTTATCCCTGGAGGTGTTGAAGACCAGGTTGGATGAGTCTTTGGGCAACCTGATGTAGTGGAAGGTGTCCCTGGCCATGGCAGGGGGGTTGGAACTAGGTGATTTTTAAGGTCCCTTCCAATCTAAACCGTTCTGCGATTCTATGAAATGTTTGATTCCTGTTATAAGAAAATGAGTGATATTTGCTATTTGTACATCTATATCCCATGTAGCCAACCTGCCTGGCTTTCCTGAGCATTGAGCACAGCAGCTCTGTGTCCTCCAGAAGTCAGATACTGGGGCCCGGATCCAGGAATGTGGGGGTTCCAAGGATTCCCCAACACATGTTCTCAAGCTGCTCAATGCATGCTCACCATCTTTTCCAAGAGGTCCCAACCACTGGCAGACTCAGGCAATGTAGGTCCACAATCCAACATCACTACCCACACGAGTTGGGAAAATACCTGCTACAGATGCTAGCACACCTCTACTGGGATGACTTGCAGGGGTGTCAGCTGTCATTCAGCCAAAACTCCTGAAAACAGCAAGCCTTACTCAGCTATCAGGATATAAACAAGACTGGCTGATGTTCAGGTGTGCTTAGTGGAAACTTTGCTTGTATAGATTAGACAGAAGGGTCTCACATTCTTCTTCTCCTGACAGAAATCTGTTTTAAAAAAGAGGGGGCAAAAATCATCACAACATCAAAAAACATGTTGTGGCCTTTCCTGAGACTTGTGCATCAGAAAGCACAAATAAAATATTACACAGAGTATTTATAGAACCATAGAATCATGGAATGGTTAGGGTTGGAAGAGACCTCAAAGATCATCTAGTTCCAATCCCCCTGCCATGGGCATGGACACCTTCCACTACACCAGGTTGCTCAAAGCCTCATCCAACCTGGCCTTCAACACCTCCAAGGATGGGGCATCCACAACTTCTCTGGGCAACTTGTTCCAGTGCCTCATCACTCTCAATTTAAAAAATTTTTTCCTTATACTGGAAGACTGCTATAAGTTCACCCTGGAGCCTTCTCTTCCATTTGAAGTATTAAAAATTTAATTGTTTGTGCGCTGAGGGCAATGGCAACAATTTTCCCCCCACATTTATTTGTCATGTTGCAGGGAGAATTGCCATTCTGCACCAAGAGCTGAGATTTTTACAGAGCTCCAGGGTGCCATTTTTTCTCCCACTTCTTCCTGCAACAACCAGTCTTCATTTCCCCATGAGCTTATCAAGGGCCAGAAGAGCATGAGGTCCTCCTGAAAAGACAGCTCCACTGACAGGCTTCCAGGGAAGGAGCTTTCTTCTACGCTTTCATGACAGCCACTGGCTAAATGCCATGATGTAGTCCATAACTGGCTGTAGATGGTAAACGTGAATTTTATTACCTTGTAGGTTTCTTATAAATACCAAAGAGAAAGTCAAACCTTATTCTAAGCTTTGGGAGGGAAACAAAGTTGCCAACACTGATGTCATCAATGAGATTTCAGAGAATTTCACATACAAAGCTGCTCCAGGATGAGGAGAGGAGAGGAGAGGAGAGGAGAGGAGAGGAGAGGAGAGGAGAGGAGAGGAGAGGAGAGGAGGGGAGAGGAGGGGAGAGGAGAGGAGAGGAGAGGAGAGGAGAGGAGAAGAGAGGAGAGGAGAGGAGAGGAGAGGAGAGGAGAGGAGAGGAGGAGGAGAGGAGAGGAGAGGAGAGGAGAGGAGAGGAGAGGAGAGGAGAGGAGAGGAGAGGAGAGGAGAGGAGAGGAGAGGAGAGGAGAGGAGAGGAGAGGAGAGGAGAGGAGAGGAGATTCCTTTAAAAAAACTCCCAAAAAACAGCATTAAAAAAAAAATGAACAAGGGAGAAAAGGGTAAAGCTGAAGACAAACAAAGAGAACAAGGAGACATCAGAATGCCAGAAATAACAGACTTCTAAAATCCAGTCAAGTTAAAAAATAAGGAAGATGTATTTTTAACCAAAAAGGAAGACATAAATACGGGCAATTTGTAGTGAGTAAAGCAGTCTCAGTGAATGTCTAACTACTCTGTGACTCTATGATTTTATGATTCTATACACTTTTTATTATGACCACACAGTTTGTCTCTGCTAAATAGTCTGTCTGCCAAAAGACTGTACCTTCATCAGCACATCTCCTAAATGCCTGAGAAAGAATGGGAGCGGGATCTGGAGGAGCAGAGCAACAGGAGGAGCACCTGTTAAAATAGATAGCAATTTGTTACAGATACCATTAACCTGCAGCTGTGCATAGGACCTCCCTGTACTGAAAGCAAGAAATGTTAAAAAAAATCTTCAGAAGGACAGGATACCTGCTGCACGAGTGGCAGAAAAGCAGTAGTCCATTTTGCCTTTTAAAATGATGTGTAAGGGGTGGCAGCTTCAAACAAAAGATCATTTGCTAAAGCGGGAACGGAAACAAGATCGCTGCGGAGGCTTTTAAGGAGCCTTCTCGCCTGGACCATGGGGAGAAGCTAGTAAAGCAGAGAAGATAAGATAAAAAAGATGAACTCATAACAGTGGGATACATCTCACTGGAAATCAGCCCTCTAAGTTTAGGCTGCTAGTGGGAAGTGCTGTTTTGAGCTCCCAGTTTAACTGATAGAAAACTACAGAGGATAATCCTTTCCTTATTTTAGTTAATTGTCCTAAGAGAGAATAATTCACTCTCTGCCCAGCCTATCTTTCCCCACTGACTGAGTGCTTTAAACCGAGTGGGTGGGTTTCTAACTCCCACACTAAGTGTCTGCTGAAGCACAGTTTGCTGCAGAAGATGGTCATGGCAGTACACTGCCAGTTTTGTAGAACAGAGACCTGGCAAGCAAGAAAGATGTCTGAGCAGGCATTATAAGAATAAGTTAAAATGGAAGTGACCCTCTACCTGACATCAGTTTAAAGAGAGCAATGATACAGCTGAAAATGTCATCTATCAAACTGAAAATCTCTGTAGAGGTGAAGGTTACTCAGAGAACAATAGAACACACGCTTTTGGCAAAACCTGCTAACTATAGCAATGAGTTATCCTGACTATGTGTACCTCATGCGCGTAGCCCAGGTTTGAGCCTAAATTCACCTGCTAATCAAAATTTTAACATGTCCCAGAGCCGTAAAATCCCAAGACAGAAAAGTTCATCCTACAAGCTCTGTTTCTTCACCGGCAAATCATAGCTCAGAGATGGGTTAGAAATAGGGAAGTTAACTCTTTTTTGTTCTCAAAAAATCAATAATGTCATTGAAAGAAAGACGCTTTCAAACCAATTATAAGAACTGCTGCAGTAGCCTCTCAATCTGAGGGGCACAGGAAGGGCTGTGGAGTGAGAGGAACATGTTGTAGCAGGGGCTACTTTGCGTTTCAGCTCCCTCTTCATCCCAAATGTGCTTCCTGGCTTCCTCCAGGGTACTCCTGGGCTCCTTGGGACCACATGGTGGTTTACACGGCCGCTGCCTCTCCACCGACAGCATCCCTGCTCACAGAGAGGTGGTTGCGATGCATCACTGCGCAGTGGCAGCTGGTGGGCTCACTGGCCCAAGGCAAGGCTTCTGGCTCACACCTGATATTCATGCAAAAACTGTTGCAGCCAGCTCTGCAACTTTGTCAAATCATATATGGCTACAGACACTGTGCTATTTTGATGGATGCATAATGAGAATAGGAAAGATGCTGCTAAATAGGGAAGAAAATGTACACAATCGGAAACATGTGTATACCATATTACTACATTATTACTTATTAATATATTACCTATTACTCTAATATTGCTTTCTACTATATAAAGTGATAATTGTATCATTTTCTTGAAAAAGATACCATTTCTAACACCTGGAGCAAACTCAACTGAATTTCTTCAAAATGTTTCCCTGTTGGAACAAAGATGGTGGCCAAATTTGAAAATGAAAAAGAAGTATTTTTGTACTCTTTATTAATGCACACATTTTCTATCAATGGTGTATTTTTTCATTCAACCACTAGCGTAGAAACACAATTTATGTTTTCTGAGTTAGCAACACAAACAAGTTTAGTAATAACACCAAACTTTTAATAATTAAAACACTGCTTGTATTTGTTTGAAGGTGAATATATATATGCTCGGCCACCCTATTAACGTCATACATATGGATTTCACTCAGAGCTTTGCATCCTGAGACAGGACTACTGACAAACAGCAACGTCTGTACTGCAGTATATCATCTCTTTCCTTTTGTAAAATGTGTATGTGCCCTTTGCTGTCAGGGTAACCCTTGATGTTGAAAGGAGACACAAAGACTGTCTATGGATCTTTGATAAACTCAATTCATGTGTCTTTTTTCCCAATGGATCAGTAAAACTGAATTGTTATTCTTCTTTTGAAATATCTCTGTTGGAGGGTTTTCACCTTTCTTCACAAATGTGTAGACATGTCTGATGGTCAGGGTTATATAGTGCATCCATCTGTAGCTCCAGGTGTTTCAAGCTGGTCTTCGGGCACTGATAACATAAGGTGTGGTCTACAGAGGAGGGATTTTATTAGTTACATCTTTAGCTACTTGAGGAGGAGAGCATATAATTTAAGACACTTTGATGCCTTAAAAACATGTGAAGTATGTTTAAGGCATCAAAGAGACTGAAATAGAGGAAAACAGCATGAAAGTTGAAGTTTTGGATAAAGCAGGACCTCTAAATGAGTTTTTTTTTTAAAAAATGATAGACATTAAGAGAGAAGGAAAAGAGAAAACAAAGAAACAGCAAGGCCTACCATGAGAAGTGCTAGTGCTTTCTAAACTGCATAATAAAACACCCACTGAAGAAGCTGGACAGAAGGAGAAAGAAGAAATGCACAAAATCATTGACTGTGCAAACATCTGTCTCTCCTGCAAGTAATCCTTTTCTTCCACGTTATTTGAGAATGGTGAAGCCCCAGCCTGTGATCAAGGCCCAGTAGCACCACAGAAATACACATCACAAGAAGCTGTTGTTCACAAGAGATATGCTCTGACATATAATCTATTCATTGCCAGCTGACAGTGTGTTCTGCCCTTAGAACCTAATCCTGTAGCACATGACATTGATGGAAATGTTAGCATTGCCTTCATTTGGCTCTGAGATGGGAAGACTTGGTTTTGGGTTGGCACTGAGGCAGGGTGAGCCTTAACTTCTTATTCCATCTTAGAAGACAACGCATCAGGAATATTGCTATTTTAAGGTGACAACACTTGGATTTAAATATAAAAGCATTGTTGGTTTTATATGCCACTGTATACCTTGATGTCAAAGCAGGGTCTTGTCAAAGATGTAGAAGTTTGTCTTAGTTCTTTCTGGTCCTGTTTTATTGAGGTGACTTTCCTACCATGCATCCTCAGGGGCAAGAGCCCCACTCTTGTCATCTCTGTGCTCCTTTAAGAATGCAAAACATACAACAGGGGAAAGGTGTCCACGACTGTTCAGACTGGGGATAGTTCTGCAAAGCGCTGAGTAGCTACAGTTCAGCGCAGAAATTAATATCAAGTGTCAGCTTAGCTCTGTCTTCATATAAAGAGTGGGATGAAGGACATTGACTTTTGACTACACCTGCATAGAAAGGGCTCCCAGAATGGTAGTGGCACACTCCCAACATCTGCTCCTTCCATTGAACTTAGCTGTAAATTGAAATTCCATTGCAATGTTTTTAGACTCAGTTGAAGTAAGGAGACTGTCAGAAATCCTCTTTAAACTCACCCTTATCCAAACAGGAAGCTGACCTCTAACCCCCGGACGTAACAGTACACCAGTGGAAATTTCATTATCCCCGTTTCAGCTGTACTAAGTGAAAATTAATTGTGTAATTATCTGGATGAGCGCATGTGTAAAATTTTACAATGTGCCAGTTAGATTAAGTAACGTGTTAGTGGCATGGTTTAGTGCAGAGTCAAGGCTGTCTTATAAAAAAGGCATAAGAAGTCCAACAAGATTTGAAGGAAAAGAACATATGTCTGAACAAACGTTAACATGAGAAAGTAATGTAATACTTAATACCATAACCTGAGTAAGATTTTAGCCTCCTCTGACAGAGGTTCATCTGGCATAGGAGAGATCTTTTGTCTGTCACTTTAAAATGACATAATTTAATGGCCAAAATATTTTGATTACTTTTTTCAAGTACCAAATAGACAACTGATTACAATATGAAAAACATTTTTGCCTACTTTGTGCCTTATCTACTTTATACCTCTTTTTATTTGTGATGTTTCTATTTTTTTCACTGTTTAAGTTATAAAAAAAACAACCTAAAATATAGAAGTAAAACTAGATCAGATCATAACCCAGTCCTTGAGAAATGCAAGATGCTGAACTCACCTCCTTCATAAGGAATTGCGGGACAGATCTTATGGGGCCCACGGAAATCCTAACGGGGCTATTTAGAAAAAAAATATTTCCATTTCAAAGTCATAGACTTGTTTGGATAATGAGATTGCTGGGCAAAAGATGCTGCCTGGAAGAAGTCTAGTCCTTTGAGAAGTAATATTATCTTTAAACAGTTTGGTAAGTAATTTATTAGGTTCTATCAGTTTTACTGCCAAAGATTTTTGTACAGAATCCCTTTAGCAATACTAAATAAATACACTGGTAACATTTCTTAAAAATGGAGGAATGAAAATAACTTATAATGTGATTTCAGTGAAATCAATAGACCAGAATATGTGCAGGAAGAGTTGGTGTTACAGTGAGAAGTCCCACTGCAGCACTCTGCTACTAAATCTGGATGGAGACAGGAGACGATCCAGACGTTTCTGTACACAAATGAAGGGTGAGTAGAGGAATCAAATCTGAAAGAGTTAGTGCCTGACATGGATTTAAGTATGGTGGGATTGTGCTATTATAAGGGCAAAAGTTGCCATTTTCATATCTTGTGTAACTTTGTCACTGGAAGGCTTGTGAAAACACAGACAGTATTTGTAGTGTACAATTTAGTTTTTATCCTTAATTAATCCACCAGATATTGTAAGAAAAGAGACGATACAAAAGGTGTAAAAAAAACAAAATCCAAGAAAGGAAAAAAAACCCTAAACCAGGAAAGAATGTGCATGACTCACAGATATGCCTTTCTTTTCCCTTCCTACTACCTAAGATCTTGGTCTCATATGTCTTTGCAGAAGTCCAGACATTGACTCAGTATATTCCTATATTAACAAACACGGATGTTTGAAATGGGAGGAAACCTAACGACGTAGAACCAGGACCAGAGAGACAGATCCGCATCACAGAGATTTTGGTTTCCGCACCGTGCTGTCACCAGAGGAATGTGGGGAGGGCTCTGGCACGTAGTAGGGAGCAGAGCATTTCTCTTCCGTGCTCGTTATTCATCATTTGTTCTTGTCTGGGCTGTGACACAAGGTAGGTGACCACACAGGAGCACAGTGTAGCTGCAGGAGAATGTTTAAGTCAACAAAAACCGTATTTTTGTAAAAGAAACCGGCCTGCAAGCCTTTTTGGCTGTGTTAAGTTGAAAGCCTCTGTCTGGAGCCTGTAAGAGGGGCTGTTAGAAATGCTTCTGACTGAGCTAACTCCGGGCCGATGGTAAATTGATTTAACTTGGAAGGGAATTAAAGAGAGCCGTGACTACCTCTGCTAATCTCATCCCAAATACTTCTGTGCATTTCTCAATTGATGGGAACAGACACAGAGCGCAGGCTCCTGCTCCTCAGCGTTCAAGCACAACTGAGTTGCCATTAAAGGATGTCCAGAGTTGGGTTGACATCAAGGGTGGGAGGAAAGGGCAAAGCTGAAGGCAACAGCCAGGGACTGCTGAATCTCTTAGTTGAAAAAAACCCACACACCACAACCCACCACCTCCCTCCATCAGCTCCAGTAGCAGAAAAGCATCCCTCCTTTGCTTTGCTGGGCTCTCGCGCTACATGCAGGTAGCAAGAGCATGCACATGTGCCTCTCCTTGCAGTCAGCTGGGGGGCATTCACCTCCAAAAACAAAGGAGATCGGTCTGTGAAGGCTTAAATGAAGAACTGATATTTAGGAGGAGGGTACATAGAGATTCAGGAGCCTTCTGACTTCAGCTTGACAAGTGAGAATCCGTTTGTCAAGCTAAATACAGAATTTGCCCGGATTAAACAATTATGGAACAAATGCTGATTTACACTAGTAGCTGCTGACATAGGATAGTACTCTTCAGACAATGTAACCTTTGTCTTAATGTAGTTTAGCAGAAGAAAGAAAGGAGATATTTTGCATGGTGGTGACCAGTAAGATTTCTAAAAGTTTATCCCAGATCACCAAACTTCAAGCATGTTTTTTTAACCTTTCACAGGATCACAGAATGTTAGGGATTGGAAGGGACCTCAAAGGATCATCTAGTCCAATCCTCCTGCCTGAGCAGGACCACCTAGATCAGATCACACAAGAACATGTCCAGGCAGGTTTTGAACATCTCCAGAGAAGGAGACTTCCACAACCTCTCTGGGAAGCCTGTTCCAGTGTTCTGTTACCCTTATTGGGAAGAAGTTCTTCCTCATGTTTAAGTGGAACCTCCTGTGTTCCACCTTATATCCATTTCCCCTTGTCCTATCACTGGATGCCACTGAGAAGAGCCTGGCTCCATCCTCATGACAGTCACCCTTTACATATTTATAAACATTAATGAGGTCCCCCCTCAGTCTCCTCCAAGCTAAAGAGACCCAGCTCCCTCAGCCTTTCCTCATAAGGGAGATGCTCCACACTCTTAATCATCTTTGTGGCCCTGCACTGGACTCTCTCAAGCAGTTCCCTGTCCTTCTTGAACTGAGGGGCCCAGAACTGGACACAATATTCCAGATGTGGCCTCACCAGGGCAGAGTAGGGGGGTGGGGAGAACCTCTCTCAACCTACTAACCACACCCCTTCTAGTACACTCCAGGATGCCATTGGCCTTCTTGGCCACAACGGCACATTGCTGGCTCATGGTCATCTTGCTGTCCACCAGGACCCCAGGTCCCTTTCCCCTGTGCGGTTCCCCAACAGTTCAGTCCCCAACTTGTACTGGTACATGGGATTGTTCTTACCCAAATGCAAGGCTCTACACTTGCCCTTGTTGTATTTCATTAAATTTCTCCCCGCCCAACTCTCCAGCCTGTCCAGGTCTCTCTGAATGGCAGCACAGCCTTCAAGTGTGTCAGCCACTCCTCCCAGTTTAGTGTCATCAGCAAACTTGCTGACCATGCACTCTATTCCCTCATCCAAATCATCGATGAATATGTTGAATAATACAGGTCCCAGTACCAACCCTTGAGGGACTCCACTGGATACAGGCCTCCAACTGGACTCTGTCCCATTGACCACTACTCTCCGGCTTCTATCCTTCAGCCAGTTCACAATCCACCTCACTACCCGATCATCCAGACCACACTTCCTCAGTTTAGCTGTGAGGATGCCGTGGGAGACTGTGTCAATGCTTTACTGAAGTCAAGATAGACCACATCCACTGCTCTACCACCATCCACTCACTGGGTGATGTCCTCATAAAAGGCTATCAGGTTTGTCAAGCACTACTTCCCCTTAGTGAAGCCATGTTGACTGCCCCTAATGACCCTCTTATCCTTGATATGCCTAGATACAGCACCAAGGATAAGTTGTTCCATTATCTTTCCAGGGATGGAGGTGAGGCTGACCGGTCTATAGTTACCTGAGTCTTCCTTCTTGCCCTTTTTGAAGACTGGAGTGACATTTGCTTTCCTCCAGTCCTCAGGCACCTCTCCCGTTCCCCATGATTTAGCAAAGATGATGGTGAGCGGTCTGGCAATGACATCTGCCAGCTCCCTCAGCACCCGCGGGTGCATCCCATCAGGACCCATGGATTTATGCATGGTCAGGTTGCTTAAATGGTCCCTAACCAAGTCCTCATCAACCAGGGTAGACTCCTTCTCTATTCTGACTTCCTCAGGAGCCTCAGGGTTCTGGGGCTCATCAGGATAGCCTCCAGCAGTATAGACTGAGGCAAAGAAGGCATTCAGTAACTCTGCCTTGTTCTTATCCTCTGTCACCAGGGCACCCTCCTCATTCACCAGTGGGCCGACATTGCCTCTAGTGTTAGTTTTATCTGCAATGTATTTGAAGAAACCCTTTCTATTGTCCTTGACCTTTCTTTCAAGGTTTAATTCCAAGGAGGTCTTAGCTTTCCTAAGTTGCCTCCCTACATCATCTGACAGCAGACCTATATTCCTCCCAAGTGGCCTGCCCCTCCTTCCATGATCTGTACAGTCTCTTTTTCCACTTGAGTTTGCCAACAGTTCCCATTTAACCATGCAGATCTCTTGGTACCCTTTCTTGACCTCCTATCTGTTGGGATGCACCAGTCTTGAGCTTGGAAGAAGAGGTCCTTGAAGGCTAACCAACTATCTTGGGCCCCTTTACCTTCTAGTACTCTGCCCCATGAGATTTCTCCTAGAAATTGTTTGAAAAGATATTCAGTATTACTTCTTTTGTCCCAAGCTTTCTCCAAAACATAAGTCCTGCTTTAACAGTGTTTTTTTGAACCTTCAGAAAGAGTTCCTCCAAGACTCCTTTACATCACCTCAGCAACACAATGTCACCTTAAAGCATCCTGAGGTAGTGATTGGTAACCCAAACTGCTTTTATCACCCTTCTGATGGAGATGCTTGTGCTGATTCCTACACCTGCTGCCCTTGCTCCTTGCAGCAACCGGTACCAGTGTGGAAAGGAGTGTCCTTTGGAACTGGAGGAGGAGTAAGAGACAGGAGAAATAGCTCCCTGCTGCCTAGTACTCCTGCAGCAAGTGCCATAAATGCCCCTGCAATGCTGAGGCAAACCAGGCTCCAATCAGGTGTGCCTGATTCTCTCCATTCATTTGTGAACAGGAGAATAAAACTTTTAGAGCAACGTGCACCTGAAATTTATGTAGGGTTAAAATGTGGAGCCTAGATTTGCTTGTTGCTTTTTTTTTCTGAATACATGAGATTCCTCCTCAAATGCTCATTATATCACCTTCTCTTAGCTAACAGCTTCCTAAATATTTTCACCAGCACCAAACCTTTCACATGGCACTAGCAAATGAATGGTCTTGTATTGATTATTTGGCACTTTATTAATGATAACCACATCTTCTGCACTTTATGGGTTATTGGCTCCTTTGTTTTCCACGAAGTCAGGAAACATATACAGAATAAAACCAATGAAGTGTGAAAAGCATTATCTGCACTCCACACAGAAAAACAAGCCTATAAAAAAGGCCAGGAGCAGGAAGCAGCAGAGGGCAAGATATTCCTCTGTGGAAAAAAAAAAAAGTAAAATAATACTGTCACTAAGTTAAAAATAAACTACAGAATATCAGATCTTAGAAAACATAACATATTTTCCTGAAGAACAGAAATCTAAGACAGCAAAGGGAATTCTTTTCTTTACTGTCCCACTTTTATCCTAGAGATCTGAGGAAGTCAAATGAAAATTTCCTGGCATCCTGGGGCAATAAAATAATCTCAGTCTTCTTGTGAAACCACATTAGTGTGGAGATCGAACAGAAGTTCTTTGAGAACTGTAAGTGCTATGTAAGCATCATTTTTCCCAGGAAACTAAGGCTTTGTTTATTTACACTGAGCTATGCCACTAACGTAATAAGAAATAAACTGCTAGGACAGACACGGGGCTGAACACCTATCACGTAGGAACACGCCAGCGCTCAGATATGAGATGGAATCAATCGTCCCTGTAAAAAGCATCAGGTCTGCTGAGGACAGTGACTCGGCCCACCACCCAGTCTTCCCTGCATCCAGCATCCATGTGCTGGGCAATCAGGAGGGATTTAAGGAAGCGCAGAACACACTTCACCGAATCAGGTCGGCTTTCCACTGGTAGCATTTTTTACTTTACTGCTCAGAAAGAAGCCAAGCACGTCAAAATAAGGAAGTAACCTGCTATAGATCTTACTCATCTCCGTTGACAATACGATTAACCTAAGATGATTGTTTGTTGAAGATTCTGGCTTCTACTCCACAGCCCCTGTACATTATATGCAACACTACTTGATTTATGTTAAAAATGCTGGGCACCAAACACCTTACACTCTCCCTGCTAGTTTTACCTGAGACTTGGCCCAGAAAAGACAAAATCGGAGCAGGAGCCGTGAAAGACAGGCACAGGTCACCTCAACCGAGGAGGGCTGTCAAGCTAAATAAGCTGGATCTTGTCAGGAACCATGCATTTGGGGTCCCCAACATAAGAAGGAAATGGACCTGTTCGAGCAAGCCCAGAGGAGGGACTTGAAGATGATCTGAGGGCTGGAGCACCTCTCCTATAAGACAGGCTGAGAGAGTTGGGGCTGTTCAGCCTGGAGAAGAGAAGGCTCCAGGAAGACCTTCTAGCAGTCTTCCAGTACCTGAAGGGGGCCTACAGCAAAGCTGGAGAGGTGCTTTTGACAAGGGCAGGTAGTGCTAGGACAAGGGGCAATGGCTTTAAAACTGAAAGCGGGTAGATTTAGATTGGATATAAGGAAGAAATTTTTTACATTGAGGGTGTTGAGGCACTGGAACTAGTTGCCCAGAGAAGTTGTGGATGCCCCATCCCTGGAAGTGTTCAAGGCCAGGTTGGATGCAGCTTTGGGCAACCTGGTGTAGTGGAGGGTGTCCCTGCCCATGGCAGGGGGGTCGGAACTAGATGATCTTTGAGGTCCCTTCCAACCCAAACCATTCTATGATTCTATGATTCTATGATTGATTCTATGATTCTATGATTCTATGATTGATTCTATGATTCTATCATTCTATGATTCTATGCAGAATCTGCAGCTAGAGCTGCAGATGGAGCAGCATGACTTGTGTTTAGGACTTGGCTGTCCTGGATAGATAAGCAGCTCTATCAGGGCAAGCAGGTCTCACCAAGGCTGTCTAGGACCACTGTGTTCCTCATCCATGAGAAAAATGTTGTCAGGCCCACAGCGACAAAAAAGCAACACCCCATATGGCTCCTCTGCTTTTTCTCCCCTGCAGTGACCAGGGAACGTGCTCCTTCAAATGGTAGTCCCTGTGTTGGTGGCGAGAGTGTTGATGCTTCTGGAGTTTCAATTCTTATTTTTAAAACTGGGTTGCTACAAGAGCACATCAAAATTTCTCATATTTTCAAAAATGAGACAGTTATTCCCGACTCCTCACACAGCAGCCGTCACAGACACCAGAGCTACACGCGCAACTGGAGCCTGCAGCTTTAGCAGACATTACTGGCTAATGCAGCTGAGGTTCTCCTCTACTCCTCTGTGCCTTTTAAATACATTACAATTAATAACTCTAAATTTTCACATGGGAAAATAAAGCCACTGAAATGCCCTATAATCAAGATACTTGCTGCTACTGAAACATAAGGAAATGTGTGTAAATACATTTTAAAGAAAAACCTGTTTTTGTGTCATTCAAGCATGTTTAAATTTGTCATGGAAACTTATATCCAGGGACCTGTAAGTTAAGAATGAGTAAACGCTGTATAGCAACCCTCATTCATCTCAGCAATACAAGTAAAATTAATAGCATGCAAACAGTGTGCAATGCCAACTGGAGACACTAAAGGAGTCCTGAACATAAAGCTATGGTCAGCCTGAAGCACTTTCTATCTCACAACTACTCCAGCCATCACGTCTCCTGAATTTTTCATTTCTCCTATGCGTTTCACTTTTCTTATATAGCTTCTTCCAGAGTAATAACAACTGAGGACACTGACCAGTTTGGAAGGCTGCAGGTGGTATATGAGAAGACTTGAAAAGAAATCTGACTGCATTTATACAATCCTAAGAGAAACAGTGTCAAGGAATCCTTGAGAGACACTCTGTCCATGGGAAAGTAGAATTTAATAAAACAGAGAGAAGTTGGACTCCTCTCCCTCGTGCAATAGCATGCTCCAGCGAGGTTACTATGCTCTTTGACATCTCAACATTTATTCCCATAAGTGGATGGCACAAACGTTTCTACAGTTTGAGTACTGATCAAAGGCTGCGCAGCTGTAATATTCAGGCATGTTTTGGGAAGGTTCCCTGTCCCTGCTGATTCCTTCCCATCTCTGCTATTTTTTCACATGCCCATTCAAATTGCCCGCTCCCAGGGAAAGCAGACAGCATTCCCACCAAGTTTAGCAGCACCACCCTGCCTGGTCATTACCTGCTCAGTTTTTGAAAAATACTAACCTTTTGCTGCTTCAGTTGCTCCTTATATACCTAACACATATGTATTGGTCAGGTTGACCCTGACTGACTGGGGTTTCCTACAGAGAGCCTTCCTCCCTGCACTCGCCAGCCTTTCCACTGCTGACATCTCTCTCCTCCACCAGCTGAAGCAGGGGGCATCTGGTTTGCTGAACACACCATCTCTTTGCCTGTCTCACAAATAATCCTGTGTCTTCCCTCAGCTAGTCTTGCATCTGATGAAGGCAAGTAAGTTGGCTTTCCTAATTCTTAAGTACAGACTTTTTAATGTATAACATGGTTTTTAAATCCTCTGTGGTTAGAATTGACGACAAGTGATGGTCTACTACTTGCACCTTAAAATTTCTTGCCGTTTACTACAATGTCCTGGTAAACTATTAAAGGTAATTGCAAGACTTAATAACCTGCTATATAGTTGAGAAACTTTAAAAATTAACTAAAAATGTCTTATTGACTTGCTGAATGATACAAGTCTTGGATTCCTATGTGGTTGTCTTCATCTCAATGGGTGACTAGTTGCAAATGTTATTACCATTGTTTTGCTCCTCAGTACCTGAGGTACTAGACAATCAGATCCAGCAAGAGACTGCAGAGCCCTACTCTGGGAGAGGACTTCATAGAGCAAAGATGGGGAAAAGGGGTTTCATTAACGTGAAGGACTGGAAACACAACACGCTGCAGGCCCCAGAAAGAGGCTGTTGCCTGAGATCTTCTCTATATCCTGGATGAACATGCCTAAGATTTAAGGTTTGAAATTTTTAACCGGGTTTAGGAATATAGATCGCTCCTGTGATGCTCTTTCTGACCTATCCTCCAAGTAGTGCTGATCATACTTTGCACGCCCTCGTGGTCAGGGCACTCTCCCATGAAGGAAAGACTGGGGCCAAGCTCAAACTCAGTTCTCTCACTTTCCAGAAACTGCGCAATTACTGTGGCTCAAGAGGAGCTCAATTGTTGGCAGCCCTCAGCACAGGGCTCGCTGCCCTGAGGTCAGCACAGTTTGCCCAATGCATTTTGCTGAAGAGGGATGAGTTCTAGAACCTGTTTAAACACTGTGCTAAATTGGGTTAATAAAGAAAGGAGACTAACAGCCACCTCATCGGTCTGTAAGAACCATTATATCTGAGGTGTCAGGACTGTGTGACCGTAGAGCCAAAACGCATTTCTATTGCAAGGAGGAGAAAGATCCAAAGTAATTACAAAACATAATATACCAATAATATTTGGATAAGTTAAATCTAAAATACTGCTCTGTCCTATGTTAGGCTGATTGGAGTCTCTGATTCCAGCCATGAAGAGAGACACATTTCAGTGAACATTTGGCCAAAATCAGAAACCTCCCTGAGAACAAGGGTGCAGGCCAAGAGTCAGGAGGAAGTTGTGGGCTGGCTAAAGCCCTATCATACTAATATGCAAAGCATGTTTTCTTTAGTTTCAGTTTAACTTTGGAGTTACAGCAGTTTACTCTTCTGCGGTACAATATTTTTCCCCTTAGTCTCACAGTCAATTAATTCCTGAACTACAGCGCAATGACAACTTTTGATTTAAGAGATTTGCTGAGGAAATCTAGATTGAAACTCAAGGTTTAGCCAGCACATAAATCAAAGGTAGGATCACTTCAAAGATTCCTTCATCTCCTTGGCACAGACTTGGTTCATTTAAAACCTCCTTTCTCATAATTGCACCCTTATTAAGATTTGAACATTTATAAAATGAAGAATGAGGTCTTACAAAGTTTGCTATAATCACTTCCCCTGAAAATAAAAGTCTATAGAGAAACAGCAAATGTGGGAGAGGACAGGGTCATCTCCTGGCTATGGATGGCTACTGATTTTATGGAGTCGTGTCTTAGAAGTAGGCTCTGCAGTAAAATTGCTTCCTGTCTCTGCCATAGATTTCCTGTGTGAGACCAATTCAGTTAATCTCCTAGGGCAAAAGTCATCCCATCACACTTCAGGAACTTAGCTGAAGTACTGAGATTAGGAGGCCGTTTACTCTATGTTGTCTTTTTCACTTAAGCGAATGTAGCAAACTCTACCTGTTTCGGTTGTCTGTAGAGGATCTTTTAACTGACTAACTTTAAATAAGTACCTTTACCTTTTAAGATTTATAAGTATGAGGTTTCACTGTTTACATTCCTCATTTTTTAAACAGGAATGCCTAGTCTCTTTCTTCCCACTCTCCTCCTTTCTTTTCAATTTAGGCTTTAATCCTTCAAAGAAACCTGTCAGTACTGGGTTTTATGAATTATCAGTATCCCCTTCACACAATGCTCACCCTATCTACATGTACTAAATTGTAAGCTCCTTGGAGCAGGATTTTCCAATTGCTGTAAGGAAGGGGAATATAAAAGAAGAGGGTCAGATACAACAAGTGTCTTGTAGTTATGCCTGAACCCTTGCACATACTTAACTGGAGGAACTAGAGAGTGTCAAAGACCACAGCCCTTAAATAACATTCATGTGTTTCCCTAGCCTGGCAAGAGCCTTTCCATCCCTGTAGCTGGTAGCTAGCATTTCTGTGGCCAGCAGAAGGGCTGCGCTGGTGCTTGGCTTCGTATGGGTCTCCAGCTTGGCTTAGCATGCTCAGTAAAGAACTCAAGGCAGCTGTGGCAACCTGGCCTAGAGGAAAGAAAGCAACAACGACAAGCAACAGCAGAAGCCAGTGCTCAAAAGGGAGATGGTAAAAGAAGGGAAAAGACATTACTTGACAACCAGAGCAAACATTTGCAACGAATTTCATGTAGAAATCCAAGATGTGTAATAGGCCTATGTGAAGACCAGAATTAAAGGCAGATTGAAATACCTGAGGATAGATTTTATAGATGTAAATAAACCTTGAAACTGACTTAATAGTCACAAAAATAATTTTCTGTGATTTGACCAAGCCTTTGTCTACAGTGGTGGAACAGTGCAGGATCAGCAACCAGTAACTTGTGACGGGTAACAGAAGCAACCTGGATTTGCTGACTGGGGGATAGTCCTCACTTAAACTGGAATTCTGCTTACAGAGTCCAGATAATTTTAGCTCAATATTATTAAATCAATATTTGGCAACTCAAGGGAAATTTATATATAATTACCAGAAGAGCCTAAAGAATCTCAGCCTTACTTCCAAAGGTATTTAAAAAAAAAAAAAAGAAAAAAAGCCCCATATAAAACGATGACATTCCATATGTAAACAATATGTGCAGAAAAGAGTCTTTAAATAAATGGGTTTCGATAAACATTTGACTGAATGAAGTGCTATACACTGTATGAAAGTTGTACAAATAAGTTGAGATGAAAGCCCTTTGAAATACAATGAATCCGGTAAAAAAAAGGATTTGATATACAGAAGCAATGCCTACTCACATCATTAATTTTTCATACCTAACATTAAGAAAACATATACCTTGCAAATACAGTGAGATCTATCTAAGGGCTGGGTTTATAAGGGGTTTTGACATAGTCCCTCTATCCATTCCTAGCCGGGTTCGACATTGCAGGGCTGTAGCTGTTTTACTGTGCTATTATTTCTTGTTAGTCACAGTTTGAGTGACTGCTGTGATTTACTCTCTCCTAAAGATTTTATCCTCTTTATCCTCACTTGCTCACAAGACAACATCACTCGCCCAACTGGAAGCAACCGTCTCACGACAGCGTAGTAGGTAAACCCTGTAGATCCTGTTACGGACTCGCTATAGCTGATTCCTATAAACTGGAAGATGAGAACAGCCTTAGCCCCTTCACAGATGACGGATGCAGATTAGCAGATCTAAACAATTAGTTAGGTGAGGGAATGAGCCCTTAGACAATTAGAGCAGTTAAGCAATCCTGCTGACAGCTGTGGGGACAGCAGACAGTAAAACTACACTTGAATGAAATGAGAACAACTCTCTGCCTTTTTTGATTTACAGGCAAGTTTACTTATAGGCTTTAAGGTGTTTAACTACAGCGGTCACAAACCAGGCACTAATATCCTTCTATCTGCAAGAAACAATGGGGGACCGGTGGCACAAGCTGACGTAGCTCAGTTCTGGTGGTGTTTATCAGCTGTGGTGGTTTGAAAGAAGGAGGCAAACTTGTCAGGCAAAAGAAGGGGAACCGAATGCTTGAGCTGGTACTGGTGTGAGGAAAGAGAGGTTTAATGCTGTAAGGTATGTGAGGATCAGAGATATTTTGTGCTCCCTCCCGCTCGGATTTTTGCATTAAAACCTGCCACTCACAAGCTTTTGTTTCAAGTGGAATGGCAGCTGTTTGGTGAATGTGTTTTTGTATCCCTTAAGTACAAACGATCCCTTGTTTTTAACCCTTTGATTTGGGGAGTTGTATATCCAGGTGTGCACTGTTCCTTTTCCAGTCCCATTGTGCTACCATTACCCAGGAGAGAGATTTCAAATATTTGTGGTCAGTTCCATGGAATTTGCTTTAAACGCCAACAAAATTAATTTGTACAAATTCTAGTGGGTTGTGTGTATGGGCTTTGTCTTAGAGTTGTTTTTTGGAGCCAGGGGAGGGAGGGGATGTTTTAAATGACCGTGCCAAGCTGAGAGGCAGATGTGAGTTTCCTTTGATCCAGAAGAGGATGCATTGTCGAACGCTTCAGAATCTTCAGACAATTGCTCGTCCATGAGATCAAGGAGAAAAATGTATGTTATTATAGATTTTTTCTCACTTAGATGTTAGAATTACCCGACACTAAAACTAAATTTAAAGGTACTGCATTGCTTCACAGCGCATTTGGAAAAAGAATTATAAAACAGGTAATCGCTATCAATTGTTAAGATGTGACAGCAACAAAAACGTAGGAATGAACCTGAATTCTTATGTCAGGTGGGCAGGGAAATAGATGTCATATCTTTTAATGCAATTAAATCTCTAAATATTGCCCTAAAGGGATAGGACAGTATACTATCAATCATTTCAGCCAAGTGACAGGCATCCACAGGTGGATAGCCCAGCGACAATAGGACTTATCATTAGAGGTATGCAATATTTCCCAGGTTTCATGTTTTATCGTAAATTGAACCTTGGCTGTCATTGACAATGTTCACTGAAAATACAGGAAGCCAAGCTCTCTTTTATGCATGCCAGACCTTATCGATGGGTTCAAAAGTGAAACTTGTTTCAGACCCAAGTCTTTTAATTGTGTTTCACTTCGGCTTCGTTTTACCTGTGACACTACAAAAGAAAGCACGGTGAGTGCAGATCTATGCTAGATAGAAAACAGAGCTTCACCTTGAATCAGGTCCACTTCCATGGGTGAAAGTCCACTTCCATTCAATAGGATGTCCCTGCAAAAGTTCTGCAGCAGAAGATCTTGCTCTATTTGATTAATTGTCAGTAACCCAATATTTTTTTATACACCTCAGGCTATAATTTCAGCAGAACTTCCCCTGCTAGCATGAGTAGCAATAGCCATCATTGGGTTAAACGTTAGTGAGAGATTTAGTGAGAGATTTCGTTGTGTAACATTCTTAGCATTCCATTCAGAAATCAACTCTATTTATCATTTTATTTTTAACGTTTTTGTCTTAGGCAAGCCACCTGCATAATTCATGATATGTTTGCAGGGGGAAAACTGTTTACACAACATAGGCAAATTTTGATTTTTGCCTGAAACATGTAAATAAGTTTCATTATATGGTTCTGTACCAAACAACTGTGGGCATAGGTGTAGGCTTAGGAAAAATTGTTCTCACTTCTACATGGAAACTACTGGGAACGGTTAAGGACTGTAAGTGAGAGACCATCAACAAAGCAATATTGTTATGAAATGCAGAAGGTAATAAGTAATTGAGTTAACTATTCACTCACATGATCTTAGGGATACTTTACTAAAGAGAAAATGTTAAAGCAGAACAATACTCATCTGAATGTCAGGTCTGAAAATGTTACAGTTCAGTGTCTCCAGAGTGACATACCAACCTCTGAAACTTGAAATCTTTCTCCAGCTAAAATAACGCAGTGCTGAGCTCACTCTTCTTCCTGCCTGTGTCTGCTAGATGTAAAGTTAGCATTTTAGCACTTATTGGTAGCACTTTAGAGGTCATCTCTTTTCATGACATTCTTGGTGGTCAGATAAGCTCTTCCACTCAGTAGGACAGTCTCTTACGGTAGGGAAAGGACTATCACGTGCAAGGAATTCTCCACAGGCAAGTCAAGAAATGAGCCAAATCACCTCTTTTGCCCAGCTGACTAATAATCAGACAGGGAGACAACTCACCTCCTTTTCATCTCAAAAGTGAGGATTAATTCCAGATTTGGGTTTCAGATGACAGCTTTCTTTTAGTCCAGGAAGCAAAAGAGAAAACAGATGTTCCCACGTAAAAATCAGCATTTCTATTATAGTGTAAAGTGTAAGTATGTGCACCCTATGACTACCTAAGGGCATCACAATAATAACTATTCGTTAATGGCTTTCATTTGTCAAAATTCAGAATACTTTAAAAAAATAACTTTACTGAGTATTTTAGAAGACAGAATTGAAGGGCCTTGCCTTCCTCGTCATTAAGAAAAGTGGGGATAAAATGTAGATGTCCTGATCTGTATAACATCCTGTCCTCTACTGCATCTGGAAATTCTAACAGCTTCCAGAGGTGAATAACTGTCCCAGCTATTCTGTCCCCAACAGCAGATGACCATATGTATGACACACAGGGATCTTAAAACAGTCAATGCTTTGCATTGCAAGCAAGAACTCTTCTAACATACAGGCTGTCATCAGGGGCTGTCACATGCAAAGCAAGCAGCTAGCATTATCTCTTCTACTTTTTGGGTTGAGTTTGGGGGTTTTTGTACTTTAAAACAGAAGATATGACTTAAACCAAACAGGTTCCACCGTGCCTGCAGCCACACATGCCCAGGTAGGACAGATTAAGGAGGAATTGGGGAGGTCCTGGCATGGTCCCCTCAGAGGAATTCTGATCAGGCAGCAATCTGGAGAACGAAGCGGAAATCAAATGGTTGCTGGACAGCTTGAGTCCAACGCTGTTCACATTTGTTAGCTGTTGTTCACCCTACCAAGAAAGTAATTTGGTTTGGTGCCTTGAAGCCAGCTCATGCAAAGGCTTTGGGATGGGGCAACGGCAGACGCAGCGTGAGAAGCTCGACATTACCTGAAATACAATTCTTCCACAGGGTGCTGTGGGTCTGGGGACTGGGGCAGCAGGAGACTCACTGACTTCACAATGTTCACTACTAGCATTGATTTATGTTGTGCCTCTGCACAGACATGTTTTCTCCTAAATACACCTCTCCTCCTCTCTGAAGCCCAAGTCCTGGGCTCTACTTTCCATCTGAGCTCCAGAGTGCTGTCTTTCCCTGTCTAACCACCAAGGGCAGAGGAGATGTCTTCCTCCTGCCTTCTCTTTGTCACTTCTTTCCTTGTCACCCCTTTGTTCTGACCCTCTGCAGGCTGCTGTGGGGAGAATGGGACCAGGGACTCTTCTGGAGAGGTACTGCCCAGCCTTAAACCAAGCCCAAATGTAATTGTTTTCTTGTTTCTTGTATGTCATCATTGTAATTCTGGACTCCGCTGTTGTGGAAAGCTCTTCGTTTTATTGTCCTTTTTAATTATGAAATCCTTTCCTCAGTAACTCACTGTGACTCAGTAAATGACTCCACATGGTTACGACGTGACTGTCCTGATTGAATTACTGGAAGTACAGAGCTGGCTGAGCCGCATGCATGCGAGGCATGGCGCAGCACAGAGCTCCCTTCGGCGGGCGACCCGGCGTCACCGAGCTGGGGACCGGGGCTCCTTCCCCTCCCTGTCCCCTTTGCCACTGAGAAGAGCTGGTTCCCTGGCTTTGATCACCCCAGCAGTGAACCCGTTAGTGGCCATTTCCCTCACTGAGGCTAACAAACCAGGTCCTGCTCAGCAAGGAGGGAGTGCAGGCACACGCTGAGCCAAAGGCCATGTTAGCGATGTGCAGATACCAACACTGAGAGCTGCTGATTTGGGCACACGGTGGTACCAGCTGAGCGCATGCTCATCTGGGTTGTGTTAGCTACCCACAAATGAAGGTGCAGCCCAAGACATCCAATGCCCACCCTGGCACCAAAGACAGGCTGGGAGTCGTGACATTTCCACCACGGATCCACGTCCGGCTTCCCAGCTTCAAAGGAAGAAGGGGGTGATGTGCCTAGCAGGGGTTCCCAAGCTGTGGGTGGTTTCCTTTAATTTAAGAAAGCATCTGATACAGCGTGTCACGAAACGTCACATTTATTTAATTCTTTTTTCGTTTGGATATGATTACTGTCACGTGGAATGGAAACTGAGTGATGCGCCATGAGCAAAAAATATCAGAAGATGGTTTAAATCAGCTTGTACTGAATTAGGGCAGGGAGAAGAAATGTTCAGTGTAGGTCTGAGCAAATTAGGAGTATTTAACTGTTTTGTTAATGGGTGTGAAGGAGGAGATGAAATTAAGCAGGCCATTAACCGATAGTACATTGATAGAAGTAACTGCCTTTGTTTCTTTTCCCCAGTGAGTACTGGTGAGAACTAAAGGAATTACAATAGCATTTATTAGAAAAGCACAGAAATTGAATTCAAAGAATTAAATACAAATACAATTTAGTTAAGAAGTGTTTAACATAGGTCCTAGCAGCCTAATGTTAGATGAAGGGAGAGGTTCTCTAGAAGAGCATGGACACAAGACCAGGACCATTATAGAGAAGCTGCACAGATGGAAAGATGAAGAGGGGCAGTGAGTTTGCCTGACAAAGACTGAAAAAGAAAAGGGGAAACCAAATATCCAAGAGGGAAAGATATGGCAGGAGTGACATGCATGGACGTCTCCAAATGAATACATCGTAAGCAGATTCAATTAAAAATAGTTACTCTTTCTCTATGTGTTTGAGATCTAAAGCAAGATGGAACACATTATTTTCATGATGCTTAAAAATGGAAGAGACATTGTCTTTTGCTGTTGCTGTTAAATTCTATCAACTGTTTTCATAAGGAACCTAACACAAAGATAAAGGAAGCAGTCACAAATTCATCATGCTTTGCAGCTGCACAGGGACAGAACACAGTGCACAAAGCAGGTCTTCTCCACTCCAAAGGCTGCGAGCCTGCTTGTAGCTTGGGACTGGACTGGAATATTTTGGAGGGAGAATAAAACCCAAACCACATGCACACAGAAAAATGAAAAAGGCAGGGTGTGGTGGGGAGGGAGAGAGGGAACGGCTCATGCAATTCATACAAAGATTTCGGCCAATGTTCAACCAAACCGCAACGGGAAACGAAGACGCTGGATCAATGGTCTTTCAAAGTATTTCAGGATATTCTCTTCAGACTTTGGATGCTGTGCCCATGTTGATCTAGTCCCTCACTTTTTGTCTCACCTTTCTCAAAAAAGAATCATCGGTATTTATGGAGACGGGCATATGGCTCAGCACTTTTATAAGCAAGTCCCTTGCTGCCTGCAGTGGGAAGGCACCAATAGAGTGACATCTGGAAGTAGGATATTTACTTCTGGCTGCAGTTATACAGATGGAAACGCCTGGTGAACACATGCCTTAGGCTGCCACCGCACGGCGAGAGCAGGGAAGGAGAGCGACCGGTGTATCTGCAATTTCCCTACCATTGTGATGATCCCAGAGATTTTACTAAATCTCTTTTGAACTTCTTTTCAAATCTAACTTGAGAAAAAAAAAGAAAAAAAACAGAACAAAACAAAACACTATGAGCAATCATATTGGTTTTGTAAGTATAAATTCATCTCTCACAGAACCTCTTTATGCCATTTCTTTTATCATTTTTTTGTGTGCGGTAAGATTTTGTTATGCCAAGCTAGTAAAAGAACGAAGGCAGAAACTACTTATCTAATAACATAGCAGATTCATTTGGTTGCTCTGACCCAGTGTTATGACTTTCATCTGACTAAGTCCTAGTTGACATTTCTTAGCCTGTATAAAGATACTAGAAAATAAAGGGCGATCTTCAACATTATCACGATTTTTCCTTTGTACATGTTGACACTTTGCAAGCAAAAGAGACCTCTTCCAGATGTTAACATTTCAATTTTTAGTGTAGATATTCTACAGAAATATTTGCCTGAGAAAAAGCTTGCTATTAGTTCTCTAGAAGCGTCTTTTAAAAATAGGAAAACCAACTTTAAATCTATTTAGACATTAAGTGAAGAATTTTTCCCCTTTGCTTGCAATTGCTGGGAGGATTTTTAGGGACACGGGTGACTAAACTCCGAGCTGTAAACTGTACCCCGGTTTCTAGACTGAAACACGCAAGACATTTGAAAAGTTTCATGAATTTCAGTGGCCTTTTAGTGCATGAAAAGAGGAAACAAGAACTTAATTTTACATGTAATCTTAAACCAAGCCTCTGCCATGGTTGTGTTTTCCCCCGCTCACAGTGCCTCCCTCAGCTGCTCCCAGCTCCCATCCTGCCTCAGTGGGTGTAAGTGCAGGAAAATCTCCTTCTGACTCCAAGCAAGTCACAGAACAACTCCAACAGGGGAGATTTTTTTTGTAAATATTGTTTCATGAAGAACTTTATGTAATTATGGATTTGAATTGTGCTTTTTTTTTACAGCGATATAAATGCAAATAACTCCAGGGAAAAAGTATTTGACGTAAAGTTACACCTGATCTCCATTAGTCTAAAAAACTGTTCCTCAGCTCGTTTATACCAATATAACTGTGAAGTAAGTCCTCTTTATGTGGCCGAGATGTTTTCTTTAATAATGAATGCATAAGATGTACTTCAGGACATATAACATGGTATATTTTTGAGGAAAAGAGAGTAACACACAACATCCACCATTTAAAATACCTTATGTTAGCTCTTTCGTTATTGCAACATAATTATTTATGAGCAATATTTTTATTGTTAATACTAGTTTAAAAAACATTTAAACATCTGATGGAAATGCCCAAAACTGAAAGAATATTTCCATTCCCTTTTGTTTCTTTTTTTACATCAAGTACATTGCAAATAATGCCGTTACTGACAAAGATATAGATTTTTCCAAGCTGCCTCTCCAGTCCATATGCCTGTGCCTATAAACAGTCATTTAAACAGGATTCCCAACACATATTCTTCTTATAGACCTTGAAGTCTCATTTAGAGTTTTAACAGAAACATTGTGTGAATAAATATGTATTTGGGGAGTTTTAAAAGCTGAGCTCTGACCTGACATGCAAGGAGCTGTTGCAGGGAGTATACCCAGGCACTTATATCTCAGTGCTTTTCTGCTTCTTCCAGCGCTGAGCTTGTCACACAGTAAAATCCACAGGGCAGCTTCGATAGAAAAAATCCTGGAAAAAGTATGTTTGACTTGAGGTGTTTCTAAACATTAAAAACCTGTCATTTTTATTTGTTCTTTTCCCATAATCTCCATCAGGCGCTGGCCTGAACTATTTGCCATTAAAAATCACAATGTTGAGCAGGAGCTAATGAAAGTTCAAAATAAATAAATGGAGAGAGAGACAGTAACCCCGCCGTACCTCGGCTTCAATATTGTATTTTCAAAGCTAAGCAAATAACAAACAAGTGAATGCAGATTAAAACCAGATCCAAGAACTTTCTTGTCTCATTTCAACCCAGAAAACATTTTAATAAGGAATCAAAATAATGAAAATCCCCATGACTCCCTGTCCCCAGGTCTCACGACGTTCAGATCAAGGTGCTCTGCGCCTGCTGACTCCACAAAAAAGTGAAAGGGAAAAATAAAATGCCTCCTTGTAAAGGTAAGTGAAGAGGCATGGCTGCCCAAACACTTGAACTGGTTTTCCCTCGTATAAAAATGAAATGTTTCTTTTCATCTTCTCATTTTCAGAAAACTGAGCGAGAGCTCTAAGGGTAAAAAGAGTCGCATCCACTTCTGACACAGGGTGTTTGAACGAAATACTTGAATGATGTTTTAAATTGAAACCACAGAAAAAAACTACAGCATCTCAGATATTAAGAGCCATATTGTGCTTTCTGCTTCGGAAGTGGGAGAAGTAAGAGCTAAACGCATCCCTAGCAAATACCCAGAGGGACGAAGCTCTGTAACTGCTTTACCACCCTCCAGCTCTGTCCCAAAGTACCTGAAGTCTCAAAGCCTCTGAGTACTCTCCCCAATATAGGGTGCAGCAGTGCCCGTTTAGGCAGCTATAAATGCTTAGCATGCTTTAGGCAGCAGGAAATACGCCTTAACCCCTTCCACAGCTACGATTTCACGGCAACTGCAGGAAAGCCCAGTGGCAAAGCAGCTAATGCTACGGTCACGCTCTTCGGAGAGCAGGGAGGTATAAGCAGAGAGGGCAACTGGTGTCAGAGGGTCTGTCAATGTCCAAGATGCCAAAAGTCACGTCCCGCTTCCCCCCGCCTCGGGACACCAGGCGCTGGTGGACAGGCAGCTCTGAGCACCTGAGGTGGGTTTTCTGCAAGAAGATGATCCAGGACTGTTCTATTCAAAACTGAAAGGGGATCGGTTTGTCACGGTTCCTTACCATAACAGCCGATCCTGCATGATTTCATTATCCTGCTTTTAGTACTCCAAGAATAAAAAGGAGATTTCCAGAAACTGGAAATAAATGTGAAATATTGGTATGTCACATGATGAATTTCTCTCCTGATGAGCAAGTCTACCTACTGCAATTTACCTTCTGTCTGGGACACATTATCTCTGCTCAGAGGAGCAGCCCAAGGCTTAAGCAGTTCCTAAAACTTCCAAAAAAACTGATTAAGAGGGAGTTAAGAAGTTTATAGGTCTTGTGGGGCTTTGCTACACATGGCTGAATTTTAAGTTCATAGTGGCCTCAAGACAGAAAGTTCAACTGTGTTTTAGATCTTTAAATAATTTGTTTTCTGCCCTTTCTTCAACAAGTCTTGGAATAAGGAGATGAAAAAGACCATTCTGAGTTAGCATTTTTCAGACCCCTTTCTGCACAGTACATGTTACATGTCTAGCACTTGGCACACTAGATTACTATTTTGCACTTTTCCTTCTAAAAAACAATGTGGGTTTTAATTGTTTGTCTCACTGAAAAAAAAAAGGCATAGAATGTTGACTTGATTGAGAAAAATTACAATTTTAGTCCCATTTCAACAGTCCACCATCCTTCCTTCCCTCACTTCCCTCGAGAAACCTTTTACTTTTAAACCATACCTCATCAGTATCATCTGCAAGTATCTGGGGTGGGAACTAGGAAAATGGTGTTGAGCTCCTATTCACAAATCAATGTAAGTTTCACTGCTAGTTTGCTTAAAATTAAAACAGATTTTAGAAGGAATTTTTAATGTATTTCTTGTGCTTCAGTGTACATTTTGTCCGGTCAGTCTCACCTCTACTACATAAAACAGATACAGCTGTGACATTATCTGACAGCAGACATTCATTGAAATGACATAAAAAGAAAATAATTGGGAAAAGATCTTTGTGAAAACTCTGTATTATATAAAATCTAAATTATAAAAATTATATAAGATATCTGAGCTCTGAAATTGGATGTCTAGATTTAAAAAAAAAAACCAACAATAATAACAAACAAAATAAAACAGAAGAATCAGGAAGCTCTTTAAAATAAGTCTGACCTAGATTTTAACACAAAAACGAAGGCTTACCTAAACAGAACTCTCCTGTCCCAAAAGAACTCTGAATTCAGCTTAAGGTTTATTATTGCCAGCTTCCTGTCCAGGGATTTACAAAACTAGCTCTAGCTGTTTATATGGTAAATAGCTTTTGAAAGTAACAAAAGTGAGCTGTATTAGTCGTGGGTTTTTTTGTTGTTTTTTTTTTTTTTTTCCCTTAGATGAGAAGTTGCGTATCTTAGACTTACACTGCCAGGTTCGACGAAGTGTGAGCTGCAAACTGTTGTGTGAAATAATTTCATGCTTGTTTCTTGGACTCCTTCGTGTTCTCCCAGTGTTTTATATGAAACCACATCTCTCACATGATTGAACGTTAAAAAACACTGTAATTTTAATAGGAAAATAAATTTTACATTTAAATGACAATTTTTGCCCCATAACCTTTGTATGGAATTCGAGCCCAGCTCTTTGTATTTGTAGCCAGTTTAAAATTTCAAAGTTACAGCCATTGTCCGTGAGGCACTCTGGGTTCGCTGGGCTGAAGCCCCCCCACATACTCGCACCACCGCTGCTTCTCTTGAAGACTTGTACAGATGCCTCGAGGCATCTTTCAGCAACAGTATCAGATTTGCTTATAGTGCTGAAGCAAATGTTTTCATGGTCTGTCACCTTGATTTTATTAAAGGTGTTGGGCTAGGCTATTATTCAGTGCTGGAAAAGTCCCCTATAGAGACATTATATTAGCTGGGAATTTAGAACGGCCAAGCGTTTTCAGCCCATAATAAACTTTTCTTTGCGTGGCACAAGGCAGAGCACTCGCGCAATTAGTGTAAGCCAGAAAGATGCTCTGCAGGTAATTCAGGCTCGAGACTTTTACAGTTCGTGCCTCTACTTAGATTTCACCACCCTTTTTCACAGAGACTTGACTTTGCTTTCCCAGAATGTTGATTTCTCCTGCTCAAAGAAAGCATCCGTGCTGGAAAGTTCTTCCAAAAAAACTGTGCGCCTGGCTTCAATGTATGGCGTCATCAAAGCACTATTTCCATAAACAGCCTGATTAATCCTTGCTTTAAAGTGAACAGTTTGGGCTTATTCTATAGCTTCAACACACAATTGTTGTTTTGTTTTTGCTTTGTTTCAGCCACAGTAAAATAAATAAGAATAACTTGAGATCAAAGATTTCCTAAGAGCTGTAGGAAACGTAATGTGTGTGCAGGTGCCTTGCTCTGCTCTGGAATTCGGGGACTTTTTTGAAAGGAGACTAGGGTGGCGTTTTCCAAAAGGTGCAGAACACCTTCATGAGAAACAGGGATTTTTACTGGGGCAAATTCTGAGTGCCGAGTTAAATGCAGTTTTTCATTAAAACTGAGAGGTCCTTGTGTACCAACGCAGAGTTCAGTTGTTTGCTGTTTGTACAGCAAAAGCAACGCAAGTGTGTGCAACAGGACCCACATGCAAAGCAGAGAGATTGTGTGTGGTCTGAGTGGACTTTTTTTGTCATCCTGTTTGGGAACCAGTTCAGGATCTGTTTCTGTTGGCAGTTTCCTCCTGTTGTGAATATTAGTGCATTTCTCGAGGCCTCTGTGCAGCTGAAAGGCTAGTAACTTAAGCCTGGAGTATGACAGACAATCATCTTCCATCAGTTCAGGCATTGGTGATGGGATGAAAAAGAAGAGATTACATCTCTGAAAACAAAGGAACTAATGCAGGCCAAGACCAGCCAGTGGGCTGTAATCTCTGTTTTACCATAAATGTACAAAAATGTCTTATCTCTGGTTTTACAAAGTTGTGCGAGAGCGGTCGCAGCTCTTGGGCACATCAGCCAGCTCTAAGTGGTGGCTCGGAAAAATGACAAGACTAAAAGAAGCAGTTTAGGGAATGAAGAAATACACCTCGTAAAATTCCAGACAGAAAACAAATCTCTGACCATCGTTGCTTAACAAGTTATTTTAAACGTTTCATTTCACATTAAGAAAGATTTATGCAAGACATGAGACTTTAAAACACCCAGCCAGTAGAAACACGCAGCATTGCATTCAAATACCCCTTTGCCGCCCATGCCAACGGGCTATGAAGGTTTAAGATTTACGTTAATTCTTCAACGAGCAAAAATCAAGTGCCAGTTCCTTAATGCAAACCGCATTGCAACATAAACGTGCCACAAACCTCTCCCTCAGTTCACATCTGCAAATATTATTCCATACTGAGGCGGGGGGGAAAGAAAGCAACTCATACTGAATTTCCACCAAGGAGAGGGTGCTCTGCATATCTATTCTGTTAGCGGTTTGCTCAGCATCCCCAGGTTTGGAAGAATAATCTCCTGGCAAACATGGAGTCAGTGTCTCAAGGGTGCACACTGAATGCTGCCCCAAGCAGGACCTTCCCTGTCTCTGGGTAGATGTCATCCCTCTGTTTCTCCTTCTCATTTTTTTTTTTTCCAGATTTCCAGATTCAGGACTGAAAATGAAGCGTAAATCTTACTGCCTAATAACCACGGCAGTTACTTCAATAAAATGTTACTTAAAAGTCAATGGACTGCACATGTTAAAGACATTAGAGCTGTTAACAGACCATTGTAAAGTAAGCAGAATCTTTAATAACCTGCATGTAATGCATAGCCCCACGATTTTCGGCGAAGGGCAGGCTGTGAGCCTGGGCTTTCTGCACCAGGGCTCCCAGCAGAAACCACTCCTGCATTCCTCAGTCCAATGGCAAAATGGTGCTAGAGACAGAGCTAAACACCGAGGCCCCCAGGCCAGCTTTGAGCACAGCCAAAACCCTTATTTCCCTGAGCTCAAGTGGAGGGCTCCTCAAACTCACGGGTCCCTGACCCTCTTTTAGAGCTCAGCCTTGAGGGTAGGTACAGGAAATGGAGCACTACTCCTGCCTGAAGGCAACATAATCCTGACATCGAGCTATTTGTAGGGGCTGTTTGGAGAAACCTTGCCCAGGAGCTGATGTGGGGCAGGTAGTAGAAAAACGCTGCCAAGATCAGGGAGGGAGGCAGCTCCTGCTCCTTTGCTCCTGCCCCACTTCCATCTGTTCCACAGCAGCAGGAGGTGCTGTTAAAGGCTGGCAGAGGAAACTTCCTGTTTTCTCTGAACAGTCAGCCCTATCCTTGCCTCCAAAGACGTCTGTTCATTAGGGAACATACACGCTCACAGACAAGCTAAGCCTTGGACGTGCTAGTCTTCACTATTTTACCTGTTTTCTCCCCTTTTTTATTTTCGGCCAAGGAGTCTACATACCCCTCACTCCTCCAGAAAAGACTGAAGCTGGAAAAGACAGCAAATTATTGCAATTTCAATATTTTTCTTTAAATTTGCTTAAGTGGAAACATTTACAAATAAGCCAGAGGGGGATTTATGCATCAGTTTGTGATAATCTGCATGTGTGAGCATGAGGCATGCAGCCAAATTTGCACAAGTCAGAATACCCACCTCCCCTAGCTCCGGATGAGTGCATGCACACATGCCTTTACCAGTATAAAACGGATGTACTGGCCTCATAATTTACACCATCAACTTCTTTGGCCCTTTCCAGATGCACATCAGCATTATTGAAACGTTGAAACTGAATATGCCTAAGCTGTCATCTCCAACAGCGTTTGAAGGATGAGACAAGTATTTTGCTTTTCCTTTGAGAAGAGTGCCCAATTACCAAGGCTGCTGTTCTTAGCACACAGAAATAAGAGATACAAATATGAGATCTGTTGGGACACCCCAGTAGTACAGAGTGTCTCCAGCAAATTACTTTGTTCCTCTGTTATGTCTTCTTCAAGTACTCTCCAAGCAGGAGCTCCATCATTTTTTTCTAAGACTGCCTCTATAGACATCATAGTTGGGAAACTGCCTTTATTTTCCATCTCAAGGTTTCCCAGTCAAGTTTTGGCCCCTTGTCCCACTTGCAGCCCTGCAGCATACCCCGGTTCTCTTGCCATATTGTCATGTCTTCCAAACCACCTCATCCGATCCCATAACTCAGACGTAAGCACGGGTGATCTACCAACATACCTCGATCTTACCTCAATCTCTTTCGCTGATGCCTTTCAGTATGCAGCACATTCATTTGACAGGAGACCTAGAAACGCACCAACAGACCAGGGTGCAGTTCCAAGGAAAGAACGAGATCTCTCTGTGTATAAAATATGAGGTCGGCTTTCACATGAGCTGACTTTGCTGCCCGACTGTGCTCGAAGTGCTGTTTTAATTAGTTCATTCTCAAATGTTTTTCAGCCTACATGTGTCTGTCATAGGAGCTCAGGCAGCCCTCTCCACCTCCTTTTGGGCTTCTCCTTCAGCGCTACCTAGCACAGCACCCATGCCAGGGGTCCTGGGACCAGCCATGTTCCCTGCAACCTCCTCACCCACACCATGGCTGTCCGGCCCTGTGTAGTATTAACACTTTCCAGGTTTCTCCCTTTCCAGATGATGTTGTTTTAAAGCAAAGAACTGTAAATATTTTTGAATTCTTTCATGAATATTTTGAAAGCTGTCTCTCCAATCCCAGGCAATTCTGAACTAATTTTGAGGCAAGGTTTTAAAACCCTACATCAAATGTTTGAGTATTTATTATTTGTTATTTATTTTGCCAAATGTCTCAAATGCATCTATAGGCGACAGGCCAGTGCTCTGATGTATAAGCCAAATACCATAAAGCTGTCTCCATGCAATTTAGCGAACTCTTTGATTATGCACGCTTTGACTATATTTTTTACTAATAATGATCTGGGTAGTTAAATTGCTTTAAAAGGTTCAGTATTTTTTGGTTTTAAGTACCTCAAGAGTCAATCCAGTAATTTTTCATGCTTACTTCTCCAGGCTCTGTGATCTGTAAATGATGGTTACTGATTGCTTTCTCTTTCTCCTGTCCTCCATCCCCCTCAAAGACTCTTCTTTGCCTTGATTTTCATAAAAACACACTTGTATAAAGCCAAGTGGAAGAGTTGAGAGCTTTAACTGGTTTCGATCTTCTTGGAAGAACAGACTTCATACCTTTCTGTATTAGTATTTGTGCATATGTATACATACATTTATATATACTTATGAACAGTAGTGCTCTAGTTCTGACTGAGGCCTCTGGGTCTTATAACAAAACTAGTAAAACAATAATTTATAACTCATCAATAGTATGCCACGGATATCATCAATAATTCCGACAAATAATGGCCGATTTTGGTTTCTTCCACATTTGACTTTTGTTGAACTTCCTCTAGCTCTTTGTTTGCAAAGGAACATGGGAGCAATTTTTTTGAATTAATTAAAAGCCTAAATTTAATGCAGATTAATTAAAGCGCATTAATCACTGCATGGAAAATGGATTAATATTGCTCTAATTTTTTTAGTTGGATTCACTTTTTGATGTGTAAGTTCACCTTATTTCCCATAACATCTTACCAGCATGAGATGCGTTTTTATGTCACACAACGGGTAAGCAGCAGCGGGACTGTCCTGCCTCAAAAGCAGCTTCTCCACCCTGTGATAGCAGCTGGAGAAAGAGGACAACACTGATACGCAACTTGTGAGCAACTTGTCCCTGTGACTAGCTCTGTTCAGTGCAGCATGGCTCTTGGTGGGTGGAATAAAATTTAAGGAGGATCACAGTAAGGCAGTTCAGGAGGAGATGCAGGCTTATCACATCCAGCTGTAGCTCACAGCCCATAAATGGTCACTGAAAGTGAAGGGCTGGGGCTGCAGCTGGCAGACCTGACACCTCCTGCAAAAACTATCTTTTGTCCAGGCAAGGTAATTGTCTCAAGCTAAAACTGGCCCCATATGCGTAGTTCTGAATGACTCCAGCCTTAAGAGCATATAATGGGTTATCTGGTCCCCTATCACTCCTGACAAAGGAGACTTAGCTGTACTCATATGTGATGTTGCTTGGGATTTTAAACAGAGGTGTGGTTCCAATATTTTCTTGCAGCATATGCAATATTCCATGGAAATGTCAAAAATATTGCATGAGGATTTTAGGGTATATATTATGAACTTATGTTTCATAGCTATCTAAAGCTTGCTAAATCTTACAAAGATTTTTAAGAAAGGTAACTGCATTCTCCTATCTGGAAAATTATTTTTATATTGTAATACTTGCATTTCTCAGATTTTGTTAAACATACTGCAATCTTGGGGAAAAAACAGACTTTCTAGTCAAAAATGCATAGACAGCCACCAAAAATCCCTTCACCGTGCGCAAATGTGAAACAATGCAAATATTTGACCCAATAGCTTTCCAAGACTCTTCTCTCCCCCACGCCTCCCATCCCTAGTTTATTCTTCCATCTTCATTTATACCTCTACACACTGCTGCAAGGAAGGCATGAAACCCCACCATGCCCATACTGCCTGCCATTGGCTCCACATACATCAACTGGCTCTGTCTCATCACTGCAGTAACAGATGGACTTTCTCAGCTTCACTGTCTGATTTGCCAGGATGCAGTAAAGATTTGACAGCCATCTTTATTCCAGTTTGTACTCTGAGAGTGCTTCTCTTCTCAAGAGCAGCAAGTGGTTATTGTTCACTTCCCACAACATCAAAGAAAAAGCATTTTCTTTTTGTGCTTTGAGATGCCAGGCTTTAAGACTCTTTCTGGTACCTGGGCGATCTTGGAGGTAACAGATGGGTTTTTGGTGAGGCTGGACTTGCTGTCCCAATGTGTGTGGCAGAGCTGTTCTTTGGTGGACAGTATTTTTAGACAGCTTTGAGAATGGGTGACTAGCAAGGAGTTTACTGTTGGCAGACGGATAGTAAATCCATATAAAGAGGCACAAAAAGTACTTGTTTACAAAAAAAACAAAGCCCAGGATGAGAAACAGTAGTTGTCAGTATTGCTGGCCATGGAGCGTCAAGGTCTGGAAGGGCTTAAGTCTCCCTCTTGAAGAAAGCCATAAGTTGCCTGCACCATCTTCTTAGAATCTGCATCAAGTATTTTCTGTAGCTTGAACTCCATTTTGTCACTCAGGGAGACATACAAAGTCTTCTATAAAACAGTTTTGCAACAAATACTGTTTCATAGGCTCACAAGCAGAATGTTCTTTTGCCTCTGTTACTTCTTGCCTTGATGTACTCTGATGATTGAATAGGCTTTTTCTATGTGACTCTTCCCAAAAGATCTTACTGAGAAAATGAGCTCTACCTCCTGAAACACCAGAATGGAGGATTCTCTGCAGCATTTCATTTTATGGCCCGTTGCCTGTGAGAAACACTCCATAGCATGTTAAGGAAATCCTACACTCCTAACCAGGGCATTCGTCTAGCTATGAGGTGAACACAACTGGGTGGTGCCTGCTTGTCAAGTTATCCACTAAAAGTGCTGTTTGCTGTCAGATACTACTGTAAAGCAGGTGGTGTGAAAAGCAGTCTATAGCAAGCATTTTGAGCGCACAAAAAAGAAGGAGAGGGCTGGGAGGGAGACTGGAGTGGTCTGGGGACTGTTTGAGTCATGCTGAAGTAAGACAATCTGGTCAACCTCAGCATAATGTAGTTTCTCTCCAAAACCAGAAAAGTCTCTCTTTTAGCCTCTTTCTGCCGAGGACATGCTTATAAATGGTGGTAGAGTGGATGAACTCAGTAAAGCTCCTTCTACACATCTGTACAAAACTGCTACAACCCACAGAACACTGAATACCAGCTGCTTCCTTGGGCATTTAACATTACTTACTAATAAAAGGATTAAGTTTAATAGTTTGCAAGAGGGATAATTACTGGCTTCTCCCAAGAACTGCCAGTCTAGCAGTCTCATGGGCTATACTGCTGTGCTGGAAGTAGACCTTGGCTTGCAGGAATGTTTTAATATCTGTGCCTACAGTGACCTCCCATAGGACCTACAACCATAGTCTTGGAGATCAGCTGAAGACCATCTACACTGTCTTTCTCACCTGAAGTAATGTTTGTGCAATCTATTGAGAGTGCTGGGAGGAGGTTTCAGGCGCTCCTAGGGCAGTACCATGGCATGTGGATGCCTCTCCCATCCCAGAAGCACGTATCCAGCATTGCCCCTGTGTCTCAGCATGTGTCCCACAGGATGGCACCATCTGCATCTCCTCTCAAAGCATTATGCCACTGTCTCTGTGTGCCCAGAAAGCAGCCCCATCCTCTCATCCCACAGGCCAGCTCATTGCCAGGGCTCAGACCTCCCGCCAGGCAGGCAAACACCATGACAGGCTCTCATGGAAGAAACATTACACAGACACAGAGCCACAGCCATGAAACACTTCAGTGCAAGAGTGCTATTACCTGCACAAACATCTTCTGCTTGTCTGATGCCATGTTATTTCATGGAAAATATTCCCTCTTTTGTCTGTTGACTTGTGTAGGTAAATAAGACTACCCATTTGTGGTGAAACAGAGACTTACCAGCTTTTGACATTTATTAATATTCATTCAAAAGTCTAACATAACCTTTTCTTGTCCAGCTCCATGTTCATTGGTTGGCGATCAGCATAATTCTTCCTGTCTCCACTGAGTTTTCACTTTATGTGAGAGAACAATATGTTTAATTTTGATGGTTTTCACTTTCTGTTCCAAGTAGTACTTCTCTCTGAGCTGAGCTTTTTCATTATTACTTATTTCTCCCCCCTTTTATCTGCCACTCCTACTTAAATGTGGATCTGTGGGAAGTGTCTTGCACTTTTCAGGATAGCTGCCACCTCCAGTTGATTTTCCTGGCAAAGCCAAGAAACCGTAATTGTTTTTTCCCCTGAGCTATTGATTCATGAGGATATGCCCCTTATTCTGCACTTTTCAGCCAGAATTCTTTCATTTTCTTTTAAATTTCCAATAAGCCTCTGCTTATTCTTTTTTTATTTTTGCCCATCTGTTATAGATGCCATTGCTAGCCCACTGGGCTTTCATGGTCCTTTTGAATCAATGTTAAATGGTCTTAAATACATTTCCCTTCTGTACTTTCTACAGCACCTTCTTTTTTTCTGCTATGTTTCTCTATCATTCTACTTCCCCCCCTACCTCATCCTCTTAGTTTCTGAATGTCCTGCCATTTGCATCCTTTGGCTTTCCTAGTGGTTTTGGTGGCCTTTCAAACCCTCCCAATCTATCTTGAAAATGGGAAACATCTTCCATTTCTTGTGCATATGGGGCCCTGGTAAGGTTCTTCCTGGGGCAGGAGAGTCCCATTTCTGTACCCCACTGACATGAAAAGTCCTTTTCTTCCAGCAGGATGGCACCTCACTTACTGGAAGTGTTTGGCCACTGAGATATCATAACAAGGTCACAGCCCATTATTTCCTATTCCCCACTCCCAGAACCTGACTCATCCCCTTCGCTGACACCACTGCAGCCCTGACACATAGGGACGGGCAGGACTCAGGTTTCTACAATGCAGTCGTTTATATTAGCTCATTGCTGCCATTCGGAGAAGTCTCACAGCTGTCCCAAGGTAATCTTTGGTTGTCTGAGACCTGACTGATCAGCACCATGCAATTTCCGCAGCTCACTGGTTCTCCTGAGTCCCTTATGGCCTCTGATTTGGTCTATAACTCTATGGAGTTAAAAGACTTAATAAATCTTCTGATAGCTCCTAAAAACACTAACTTAGGCTCCGAACACTGAGGTATTTCATTTACTCATAAGTTTTCTGGCTCCTTTTCCATGCTTTCTTCTATGCCCTTGTTAAACTAAGTTCTTTTAAAATGCCTCGGCCAGAGAAATTCTTGCCTCTCCAGGCTCATACACGGTTTCACATTGGTTGGGATAATTGGCAAGAGTTTTAACACATTCCTTATTTATAACTGCTAGCAGTTTGTTAGGACAAATACCTAAAGCCTTTTTAAAAATCATTGATCTTTTAATTTTTTTTTTAACAAATAATATCCTGCAAACAGGAGAGCATATTTCAGGCTTATGAAATACTGCCCCAAATATCTTCTTTCAGTAATTTTTTTTACTCTACCATGTTGTTGTTTTGAAGAGCAATATCTACGATAACCAGTACAGAACTGCAAATATTTCTGCTGGTGGGGCTTCTCCATCTGCTTGTTCATCGTTCTCCTGGTAACGTTTTATACAAGGGCCAGTTTACATTGGCAAATGGGTAAAAAGAACATGACTGCTTGGCTCCTCTCACATTTCTGGGCAAAGTGGGACCCTGTTGCCCCGTACCCTAAGGCAGGGTACAAGTTGGGGGTGAGGCAGGGGGATCGCTCTGTGGGTGCTAGGGACACAAGGAGGACTTGTGGTCAGGGACAGGGGAAAGACGTGGAAGCACCATTAGTGGTAGGGGAATGGGCACACAGGGAGGATTGAACAGAGTTACAGCCTGGGAGAGACAATGGAGAAACACCTCTGGGTTATAGGGGACTGCTGAAAACATAGCGGTGGACACCAACGAGAGGAATGAGAAGATGAGGGTAGCTGTTAATACTGCCTAAAGAGTATGTGGGTGCGTTAGATACAATATATAGGAAATCAGGCATCATTATTTCTGCTCTTGCAGAACAACTTTTTAATCTAAACCAGAAAGGCACGCAATAATGGGGTTAGCAAAAGCAAAATCAATAAAAACATGGGTGACTATGGCCTTGGAATCACCACTACATCAGAGCATCATGACTTTCTCCAGAGTTTTTCCTTTATTTTTTAAAGCTTTCCAAACCAGTCATGTCTTTTGAAAGCCTAATCAGTTCAATCTTGGAGCTGCCTGGGGGGCAAAGCTCACATCTGAATACAAGCCTCATACTTTTCTCAAATTAGTGAGTATTTGGATTCAGTCAAGACTGAGATTGAGCTCATCTCTAGAAAATACATCAAACAGCCTGCAGAAAACACAGCTCACATACCTCATATTTTTTAAATGCTTTATCATCTGAGACTATTAGGTTTTTTCCTTACACCATATCACTGAGTAGCAGGTGGGCAGAAAGCACCTAGCTATTAATGTTAACTAAAGCATGAACAGTATTTCATTCACATTTTACATACTTATTGAAGTTTGAAAATCTTAATTATTATGATAATGTCAAAACAGGAAGCAATTTAGGCTCAATGGGTGAGATTTATCCTATCTAGACTAAACTAAGACTGCTTGTGTAATCAGTTGGGAAGAAACACAGGTCTAGGGAAAAAACTATCTTAGACCCTTGCGACCAAATGCTCCTTGGAGCTACCTCTTCTCTCAGCACATTAGAAAGGGAGCTTAAAGGAATACATTAAACTTCAAAACCAGGCCTTTAGAAATCTGAAGTTTAAAGAGATTAAGACCTTCTGTTTTAATAAGATTTAGGAAATGATGAAAGAAGATGATAGCTCACAACAAAGGTGTAAGTGAAGGAAATGGTTGAGGAGAATTCACATAAATTTTAAAGAAGGCACACAACAGTTCATGGACCTCAGAGCACACATCTCTGGCTAGTACACGCAGCCATTTTGTCCTGTCTCTCTACGGTCAGTTATATGAAAAAAATCACCATGAGTTGAAAGGCAAAAGCAGTAAAGTGGTATGCATTCCCTAGGAATTATTGTTTTCTCTTCCCCTTGCCTCTTTTCCTCTCTTTTCCTGTTCCTTTTTTCTCTTTTTTTACTTTTTCACTTTCCTTTTTCTTCTTTTTTACTTTTTTCTTTTATCTTCTCTTTTTCTTTTTCTTTCTTCTTTCTTTTTCCTTTTTTCCTTTTTCTCTTTTCCTTTCTTCTCTGTTCTTTTTTCTTTCTTCTTTTTCCCTTTTAGCAGAACTGAAAGGAGCACCAAATGCACATTCCTCTTAGCATTTCAATGAATTCTGTGGGGATGAATAGCAAGCGTGTACATAACCACACACATATGTATGTATAAATTTACAGGCTACAATATCCAGACATCATGAGGCTCTGCTAATAATTTTCTCAACCTTGCCCAGACTGTAGCTACATTTATGATCTGGAGATTTATTGATTTTAGTTATTTTATCCCTCCCATAATAGGAAAGTACCCTCTGGACCATTGACCTATTCTTGTTATAAATATACTTTAGCTTGCTCTCATCATAACACTATCTCAGGCATCTAAGGTGTTGTTATGAGGTGACGGTGTTATAAGGAAGGTAACCATAACAGACCTTTAAAGTAAATCATTTAACTCTTCCAAATGAGTTTTCTTCTGCACCTATTAGCTATTGGCACAGATTTTCCAAGTGCATCAGGGCCCTGATGCATCACAAGAGCTTCTGGGTGTTTTGATAGCACAAAAATGCATGACAATAATGAAAGTCACAATTTATAGCAAAAATACAAACAGTACTAGCCTGAACTATGTGCAAATGTGTGGTGCCACTCAGCAGCCCATGTCTGAGAGACTTTGCTAAGGCTGCATGCCCCTAGGACCTCCAGTTTCCAATGCCTTCGACAAACAAGGAATTTGGAGCTCATCCTTCACTGCAGACAAATTGCATCAGAGTCTGAGCCCCTGGAGATGGCCAGTGCTCTTGCTCTTTGTTTAGTTAATAGCACAGCCATGGAGATCATGTATCAGTTCTTTCTGTCTTTGAATGGCAATACTTAGAATACTTGCTGTTTTAGGTAATGATAGCACGTGAAGACCACAGGTTATTCTGTATCCTGTACTGCACTGAGGCAAATGATGACGCTTAAGTACCATCCTGCTCTCAGTCTTGGTAGTGACACCTTGGTGTCTGTGGTTTGTCAAGTATATGAGAGTCCAGCAGTCACTTAGAGAGCTTCAGCTGTGTCCACATACAATGCTGAAGTTCAGTTTTGGAGCAATAAATGATATACTTAGTAATCTTCTGACTAGCCTATGTAAGGGATGACTTTGGAAGTCTGTTATTTGCTGGATATGCTGAGAAGTTTACTGAAGCCCCATGTGATTGAAGTGGGAAATTTAGCCTTTAGGCCAATTGTGTTTTAATAAATGAAGCTAAAGGCCATGGCTAAGAGGGCCAATGTGACCAGGTCAACATCAGTCATGCCACCTCGAGACTGGCACGGAGCCTCTGACACAGCTGCAGCTGCTTGAGCATCAGCAGCAGTGAGCTACAGGCTACCCAAGAGAAGTAATGAGCTAGGCAGACACTCTTATTCTATGCTGATGTTATTGCCACTTTTTGAAGTATTTTCCTCTTCTCATAACCTGCATCCCAGTTTTACAGAAGTTTTGAGCAACAGCTTTTCAACCCTGTTATGAGAGCACTCACCGTTGATACATAATTAAGATTTGAGTATACATTCATCGTGCTAATGCCTTGTTGCTTCATCTTTCTAGATGTCCTTTTATTCCCCATAGCGAGTAATTCAGCCTCACTTGCACATACTGTATTTGTAGTCTAATGGTAGTGCAACTACTTCTCCAGTGTGACAGCACTGCATGTCAGCAATGCCTTGTGACAGCAAACCAAGCCAACAATCCACACTAAATAAGAATTTTGATTAAATTACCAAACTTATTTTCTTGGGAGAATAGCAAAGGAGTTTAATTTTCATCTAACACTGTCTCTTCTGAAGGTGCACATCCCACAGCCATAAAGAACATGATATTCTTCATTCATAGAATCATACAATCATAGAATGGTTTGGGTTAGAAGGGACCTTAAAGATCATCTAGTTCCAACCCCCCTGCCACAAACAGGGACACCTTTCACTAGACCAGGTTGCTCAAAGCATCATCCAGTCTGGCCTTGAACACGTCCGGGGATGAGGCATCTACAAGTCCTCTGGGTAACCTGTTCCAGTGCATCACCACCCTCAACGTAAAAAATTTCTTCCTTATATAAAAAATCTACCCTCTTTCAGTTTAAAGCCATTGCCCCTTGTCTTATCACTACATACCCTTGTAAAAAGTCCCTCTCCAGCTTTCTTGTAGGTCCTCTTTAGGTAGTGGAAGGCTGCAATAAGATCACCCCGGAGCCTTCTCTTCTCCAGGCTGAACAACCCCAATTCTCTCGACCTCCTCCTTCTCACTTTTTAGGCTGCACAAATAGGCATATAAGCTTGCTGATCAGGCTACATCAGTGTAACAAACTACCATTTGTTGGCTGAACCTGAGCAGTAATTTGTCACCCATCACAAATTCATCGTGGTCAAGACTAAGTCCCTGTCCTGTGGGTCTTTAAAGCAACATCTAAAGATTAAATTTCTGTGCTATCAGAGTCCAGATTAGAACAACAACCAGAAGAATGGTAAATTCGACCCTGGTAAGGGATGGAGTGTTCCTGATTTTCTTCTCAGGTTTTTTCCCCCCACATTCATGAAATTAGAAGAAAGAAGGCATTCCTAGTGGTCTCAGTTTGACCATGTGAATAGAAAAGAGTGTAAGGACTGGAAAGAAATACCTGGATGGGTTGGGGTAGTGTTTAGAAGTGCATTGACTCAGATTCAGTATTGGCTCTGAATACAAAGTGCAGTTGAGGGATCAATTTGATTTCTGCTGTTTGTAGCAGTGTGACAGTTTGGAGGTGTAAGAATCGAATCTTTTGAATTTACTGTGATTTTGGCTCTCTGTTCTGTTCAGTGGTATTTATATATTTTCAGAAGTAAATTTAAATCTACCCAGCATTTTGCTGAGCACAAAGCATGGGAAGTCCACTCGCCTTCCACCTACCAGACTCTGCCGAGGCACTGCATTGCAGCTTCCAAGATGCTGTGTAATCATTTAATTTATTTAGGAGGTGTTAGACTAGCAAAGGTAAAACAAATATTATCCTTGGCGGCTACACAGAACAGGGCATTATCATCGCCCATGGATGGTATTCTTGTATTGATTCATATTTGTGGTTTGAAAGTCTAATGATAGGTCTAGGCTGAATTACCTAGTGTAGTGATATTTGTAGGAAAGGAAAAAAAGTGCTTTGTTTCAGCAGAAGAGAACATCAAGGAACTCAGAGGAGCATTAGAGCAGATTTTGTCATGTTTTTAAGCGTGAAAATCCGGATATAAATACAATTATGTATATGGAACTAGTGACTGCACTTCCTCCTTGTAAAGCTTAGATACAACAATATTTTGGAAGTATTTTAACTTGAAAATGTAAAGATTTAGTCCAAAAGGGATTAAGAGAACAAATCATTTCTTAGTTCTTGCCTTAAAAATTTGTCTATACTTGGTGGTATTATTGTTACTTCCAAATTGAGACCTTTGGAATCTCTGTAATGTTATTAAAACGTATCTGAATCTTGAAAGATTGACATTTCAGAATTATTTCATCATCCTTTGGGTCCTGTTTATATTACTTAGGAAAATAACTTTTGATTGAGCCAATTACAGTATGCTGAATGGTAAAATATATTAAGAGCAGTGACCGAAATCCGACATTCCATTGTTTGGACTCTTCCAAAACATGAGCCATTTTTACTTGAAAAGTGAAAGAGGGTTTGAGAACATGCTTTAAAAGAGTACTGTCCATTTACATCTGGCCTAAAAAGATTATACCAGACATAATCTGAAAAAAATATTTCTGTGGGGCTTAAAGGTTCCCCCCCTTCTTTCTAAGATATTAAAAAAAAAAAAAAAAAGAAATCTGAAAAGAGTTTAAAATAACATATGGGTCCCTGAATAAACTTGCCACTGAGTATGTGAAAAATTCTCCATAATGTGCTAAGCAGGAGAGAAAAATGTCCATTAATAGTTTAAACATGAATAGGGATTGGCTAGCGTCTCCTGATGGGCACATTGAGGGATGAAGATGTTGAGCTGTGGCCATTAGGGATGTACTGAGTGCAATGCAAGAGCATTAAGAGCTGTGCCTTGGTATGGTGGCACTAGGTGGGAAGGAACTGAGTTCCTTGTGGTCATATTGTGGGGACTAGGACATGCTGCATGGTGTCCCCCAAGCACTGCCTGCTCAGCTTCCCCCACCACACTCCCTCAGCTGTGTAGGTCTCTACTAAATGGATGACGAGCCTTCCTGTCCCTTCCCCAACTCTCATTTTAACAATCTTTTGGCAATCCTGCCCAAATTTAATCTTTTGGATGCAACATAGAAAATCTTGTTGCCTTGACAAAGGCAAAACCAACAGCATACATGTTTTCTAAAAGTTCTCTGCAACATGTAGAAGCAATGGAGGAAAAATATAAAGGTTTTTTCCCCCCTCTTATTTATCCTTCCTCACCAGGTATTCTGGACCCAGCAGTTATACTTACTGGTACAGAAATGCCAGCAGTCACTGTGCTACTGTGAGCCTCCGAAGGGTGTCTGTGAAGCCCTTCATTATTCAAATCTCAACTAGCTTTCTAAAAAAGCAAAGTTTCTAGCTCTTGTGGCTGCAAGGGAAAACCTGAAAATATCCCTACTTTGGATGCATACGCAAAGGCTTCTTAGTATTCCTTTCCAGGCCCATAATTTTTCATAATCCAATGTTATGAGTATTTGATTGGAGATTGGGCTTTTTTAAACATTAGAGTTGGTAAAATTATTTTATATTTAAGCATACATTCACAGCCTCCCTATAGAAGACAAAACATGTTGTTCACCCAAGAATCTCCTGAATTTAGCAATTAATTTGCAATTTGATGCCAAATCAGGAAACCACTGAAAGATCATGCGATTACCTTGCAGAAGGTACCAACTCACCAGCTTTTCTTGCAAGATTATGCCCTCCTGAGCCCATCTGGTTGCATATGAAAACAGTTACTGTTTAGCTAAAGAGCCCCAGGAAAACCAAGGGAAGCTGTACAGCTAAGATTCGGTTTGGCACACATCTCTGCTCTCACAGAGCATCTATTAAGTTTGACTCTCACTGTAATAATGGACCACGAGTGGCTTTGGATTCAGATCTGAACTGCAGCTCAATGATACACAGCCCCTATGCTATTTAATAAAAACCACTGAAAGGTAAAAGACAGAAAATAAATCATTAGCATGTTTCTACTCATTTTGTCTACTTTTAACCAGGCTGTAGTTTTTACATCTGCCTTTGTTAACCCAACAGTTCTCATGAAGCTTTCCCTGCATCGGACCATCTTTTGCTATGATCCAATGCAGCTAAAACCAGAAGAGATGAATAAACAAGTTGTAATTCAAAACTAGGTCACTAGTGGTATAAATTGGAGATGCAGGGACGTTAGGATAAGCAAACAGTGATTAGTGCAATGTAATCATCTACGCGAGGGCTCCATTCATTAAAGATGTGTTAGAGCACACATCCGTGGCCATCTGTTTCTATTTTGCCAGCTCACTTGATTGGCCATCACAAGCATTCCCATGTGCTGAAGCATTGTTGAGCAAACATCTGGCAACAACCAACACCGCCGTTAAAAAAACATGATAACAACAGAGGCATTAAAGCAATATATGTACAATAATTTCATTGTTGAAACCTCTACGAAACCAGGCTTGTTGTCCAACAAAGGAACATTGAAAATGCTCCTTTCTTAAATTTTTGCTTTACTGGCATGCCACCTTCACTAGGAAGACACCTTCAGTGGATTGGCTTTTTTTTTTTCTTGGTCTTGGTCATTACTCGAAGGCTTTTGACATTACTCAGAAGCAGCAACACGTGAACTTTTAACTATTTTCCTGTATTAAATAGAAAGGAACATGCCATATGTTTGTCAGAACATAGAACAACTGCATTCTAGAAATGGAACTGAAAAATCAAAAACATCTAAATCTTTTCTTGGCAAAATAAAGAAGAAGTGTTGAAGGAACCTAATGATCTTTTGGGAGTGAGAAAAGTTGCTCTCATTGAAAATGGATGGAATCTCTCCAGATTTACACTGATGTAACTCCAAGCAGAATTTGACCAAAGTTTAGTCAGCAAGTAAATAAATCTATTTACTATAGATTTAGACTTAGTGAATAAGCCACTGTTTTGCCCCATTTACATCTTTGAGAATAAATCTTAATGAATTACGGAGGCACCTCATGTTGTAAAAAGCATGCAGCTTCGAAAAAGCAGGTTCTCCTCAGACCTCCTATCTTTCTTGATTCCTGTGTCCATCTATTTTCTTTCCCGTCACATAGTTTAAGCCCTTACAGAACTAGTCAAGCTTCTACAAGAAGACAGGAAAAAAGATGGACTAGAGATATGTCTGTCCTTAGAAATTGAGCTATGCTTAACATCCTTAAGCAAACACAGCTGACACGCTTGCAGTTTGTCTGTTTATGCAGTTCAGCATTCACTGCAGAAACCCAGCTAATGTACATTGATCTCGCTTCTTACATCGTAGTGTCTAAAAAAAAGCTATAAAGCAAGATGTATGTGCACAGGCCTGACATCTCCAAGCCCACAGCACAGGAGCAAAGTAAATAAAACCAAACAAGACTTTTTTTTTTTTTTTTTTTGTGAGGCCACCATAGTATCTTTCAACTAGTTAATTAGAAGTGTAAATCCTGAGGCTGCAGGGGTAAGGACCTACCTCTATATGCTGGCTATCTTCATTGGACTATGATGGTTTATCCAAAATTCCTTTTACATGAAATTCAAGGAGAAAGAAATTTTCTGCTTCTATATCTTGCTAAAAAGAAGGAAATGCAAGTTTTCTACCGTCTTTTGTCTGGAAAGTACAAGAATAAGTTGAGGTTGACTTTTCCTGCCCTCAGTGCCCAAGGATGGTTCATTTAATTTGCTAATAGCCACATAGTTTAGGATGACACTACCTGCTGGTAGCCAACCATGAGGACTTAGGGGAAGAAGGGACAAGTACCAAGATGCTTCTGCTTATTGACTCTCAGTGCTGGAAGACAGGGAACAGAGTTCCCTTGTATTTGCTGTCAGGGACCGTTACATTAATCACACACATACCCTGCTGCTGGTTCTCTCCTCCCCTAGCAAAATCCTTTCATTCCACACCAGACCAGTGGAGAGGTCAGGCTTTGCACAGGTGCCAGGTTAAGTTACTCTTCTCAGATATGCTGGTTGACATGGTCTGCTGGTTTTTAGGGGATATGTTCAAGCTATTTTGGGGAACCCTGCTAGATCTCCACTGGTATAGACTGGCTTGCAACCCCACTGCTGCTCTGCGGGGAGAGCTTGGCACGAGCCATCCTCTCCTCTGTGTTTTGGCTGCTTCTTGGAGGAGATGGTTTGGTTTGTTGCACAACTGAGCCCCAGAGAAAGCTACCAGTTACGCAGAGGCCCTGGAGTTAAAACAGAGTAGGAATAAAGCTGATGGAACCGTCACACCCGCTTTGGACTACTCCAGCTGCTTGGATCTGGCTCCTGTTACTACATTACAACCTCTGGCAGAAGGAATAGAGTTGTTTTCACTGGCAAGAACGAGGTATGGTTGTAAGGGAACGGTACTGATGCATGAGGAAGAATGAGATGGACAGTTGCACTAAAAATATGGTGGTCACAACATAACTGTTCATAACCTCGGTGAATGTGATCACAACCACCTCTGCTGCCCGAGCATCCAAATCACTCGTCTCTTCCCCTGGTGCCAGAGGCACAAGTCGCTGGGATCAACATCCCCCCTTTGCTCAGAACTGCGGTGCACGTGTCTGCCTGGCTGATTACAGGTTGGATCCACCGCTCCAGCAGCCAGGAATTTTGCTTCAGAAACATTAATTTGTCACTGGAGGAAATGTTTTGCCAAGGTATTTATTCCGACATCAAACTCACACCAGTTGGAAGCATTGGGCTCCTTGACCTGCTGCTCTGACTGCAGTGTCCCTCCAGCTCTTCAGGAAAGGCACAAGCGGAGGTGAACAGATGCCCTCCTTCTCCCCTTTGGCTTCTCTCCGTGGCTGAAGTTCCCACATCATTTCTAGTATTAGGTTCCCACATCTTTTTTAGTGCTGAGTTTTGGATCAAGGCCTTGAGTCTTCCTGCAGCTGTAACAACAGCAGCAATTTAGTGGTAAATTCTGTCAGAAGGATTATGAAATTCATTGACAAATGTTCCTGTATAGTGTGTCAGATTTAAAGCGTAACTGAATGGGAAAAATAGTCTTACTCCAGCAAGAGTTTTAAAAAATATGCAGTAAGTTGTACAACTATTTGCACTTTTTTGTTGTCCAAGGAACCAGTTTTGGTTATATTCATATTTTTTTGTCACTGTTTTTTGGATTGGGTCTGGTGGCAGCTGATGGATCTGTTTTTATGACATTGCCAAGGGAGTCCAGAAGTGTGAGGTAGGAGTTCTGGCACTGTGGTCTAATAAAAAGGGAAAAAAATCTGTTCAAAAATGAATGTAGAAGGCCTAATAAGAGTTCAAGAGATGCAATAAGGGTACTTTATTTTTTTCTTCTTCCTAAGTAACTCCCATTTCATGGCCCTTGGGATGGCAAACAGCCCTAGCCACATGATTGCATCTTTTTTCCTTTGTGATTAAGACTTTGATGTTTTGCTGTATTTGTGACCACCAACAGTCGATTTAAAAAAAAAAAATCAAACAACAAACAACTTGTTCTTTAATACGTGAAATCGGCTGTGCCTGCCACTAAAGTGAAAGAAGGGATAAAGAGTATTTCTCTGTACGAAGGAAGAACAGTAGCTTTACCAATATGCTGCTAGGGTAGAAGGATCTACAAAAATTCTCAAGTTCCACAGCACATTCAAGAAACTATTTATCTTTTCCTATCCATTTTTGGAATAAATTTTTCTTTAAGTACTTGGATTTGGCTTAACTCTGATCCTACTGACTTCAAAAAGAACAGAAATTATCCACTGTTGAGTTCTTCTTCAAACCTCACTCGTAATTGTCATGCTAGAAGGAAAAATGCAGACTAGGAGAGCAACAGGTTACATAAAGAAGTTGAAATGGAGAATCTCTAGACTCCTAGTTTTTCGTTTAGAAAATACACGGACGCAAGGTGAGTCACAGGCATTATAGCAGCAGAGATTGGTATCATGTATACATCATAGATGCCAACTAATTCTTTGCCAGGGTAAACTGGGAATAGCTAAGATTTCTTATTTGGGAAAGAGAGATCAAGGACTCAGGAGCAGCTCGTATTTCATAGAATGGAAACATGCAGTTCTGGGAGCAAGCTGCCTTCTTCTCACTGCGGGCAGTTAAATAAAAAGCTGAAAAAGAAAGCAGATGGCCAACCTGTAACTCTTGAAGCACATGTAGCTTACGAGCAGCACATGAATTGTCGCTGAAGCTGAGACTGCTTGGCATGAGCAGCAGCAATGTTTTGGTGGATAACTGGGATGCTCAGGGATAGGGAGAAGGGACCATCGGAGGCTACAGAAGCTAGTGGTCACCAAGTCTGTCAGGATCATGACTGCTTCCTTCCCAGTAGAACAGTTGAACACCTACAGTGCATCTGCCATGCTGCAGTGTTCTTTCTCCTCTTGGCTTTTTGAGGTATGTAGTACATATGCTGGGCTCTTCAACTAGGTGAAAAGCTTCATATGCTTTGTGGGGCACCAGGGAACGTCGGCAACTCTGTTATAAATCCAATCCCTCTGTGGAAGCAGCAAACATAGTAACACCTAGTTGTTCCCCCACTCACTGTAGTGAAGACAGTAGCTCCTGCCCTACGCGCTGTCCAGTGGTACAGATGTCTCCTTGGGGGCAATACTTATGGCAATACAAGATTCCCACACAGGGAATAAAGCTTTCATGATAGACTAGCAGATTTAACCCTTGCAGGTATATATTCTCCAATATTTAGAAGAGAGGTCTCCTACGGAAGGATACCTCAGCTGGTCTTCAGCTGCAGGATAGACTGAGAAAGCTGCAGAAGTGCTTGAAAGAAGCTAAGTACATGTCTTTCCCTACTACATCATACGCATTAGATAAATTGACCATAATATACTGCCTCACATCTCTGGTTGCCTTCTTCTCAAACAAGCATGATCCAGATGAATAAAGTTTGGAACAGGTATTTGGACCTATATGGAATGTCAGAGTCAAGCACACTGTCTCACTCTTTATACATTGGCATATATTTTACATCTATAATGATCCTGGGATGCTTTTACCAAACCATGCAGTTGCTGTCAGTAAACTTACCAAGTGAAAACGATGGGAATTTAGAAAGGAAAGAGTCTCCTTCAGAAAAATATTCTTCTAGGCCTGTGTTAAGTTACCTTGCCTTTGTGAGCTGTCATTGAAATCAATGGGGCTTTCAGTGGGATGAAAGACGCACACTACAAATTGTGCAAGCTGATCCAATACATGAAGAACAGGATTTAATCTGGTCCTCAGTGTACCAGCTATACCTGGTGGCATCACCCAGGATGTCCCCTGGCTCAACTGCTTCTAAGTGTTCCCTACAGGTCTGGGGAGCCTTGCTGTTTGCTGGTCTAGTGGAAGACCTTCCTGATCTAGTGAAAGGTGTCCCTGTCCATGGCAGGGGCCTTGGAACTAGCTGATCTTTAAGGTTCCTTCCAACCCAAACCATTCTATGATTCTATGATGTTATTGTTTCCGCACAGGAGGTGCATCAGAAATGGTCAAGATTTCGTTACAAGTCACTTATCCACAAGTCCTTCGGACTGAATTCCTATCACTGTACCCTTCCTGCTTCACTTGTGAAGTCCCTGAAAGCAATCAGAAGCATTTTGTCACCTCCTCCAGGAGGCATATTCCTACTCCATCCCAACAAGCTGCTGCTGACTCTGGCACCTACCCTCATGTACGATGGGTGCTTTTCATGAATGTTGTCCAAGTTGTCTTTTGATAGCTACAGCACTGCTTTGTGTACTGTGAATGTGTAAGTAAACATATTAACCTCAGATCTGTAACTTCACAAAGCCTCATTATATTTTGTATGCTTCACTGAAACCTTACCCTATAGTACTCAACATCTGTGATTCAAGGTGTCAAAGTGTTAATCGGCTGGCATGATCAAGATTAAACAAGTAGATTATTTTGATATTCTTCAGTAATATATTAAAAGTGAAACATGATCCGTTAGCCCTTGAGGTTCAGTCTCAGCACATGGAATTATAGAAGGAGTTCCCTGTAAAAGTGATCTGGAGAGCTGAAAAAAGTGAGTCCTTCCCAGATGTGGTCTTAGCAGTGGTTCATAATACATGACATCAATGAGTTAAACTAAGGAAACTCGTGAAGGCCAACATCTCGGTTTTAAGTTTCAGATGAGGTTTTTGCTTATGCCCACCTCAGGAAATGAATATTGCATTCATAAATTGTTTTTCTTATCCAGGAGATGAACCTTAACATTTTCATTCAGCCCCAGAGTATTAGATTTCTTTAACACTTTGCCACATTAGAATATGTTTTCCATCTGACTCTGATGATGCAATATCTGAAGAAAAAGTTGGCTGAGTGGCATTCCATAACAAGCAATAAAAGTTTATGATGCACAGAGTATGATAATTGGCACAATACGAATTGAATGCTTCCTTATGCATAATATTTGATAAGATATCATGTGTAGCTATCATAACATTTCAATCAACCCATGATTGCTACTTTAAACTGTATTTATTTTTTGTCTCCATAATGGATTTTACAGTGCCAAAAATCGGTCTGACTTCACGAGAAAGATGAAAAATCAGTGTGTTGTTTTCCCTGGTGCATTTATTTCCCACTGAAATCCTTCTCTCTTATTTTTTCTCATTTTTTTTCAACCCACCTCCTTGCCATCAGCTGTTGACATATGATTTGTTGAAAGTCGAAGCTAGTGGACACCAGTGTTTTATTTTTCCCCCCATCGTGACATTATTTTTGCATAGGGGCTTTTACAAGGTTAATTAAACCATAATGGGGAAATCATTCATGGACAATGTCTTTTCCCAGTTTCCAGATTTTATAAACCTCACACCTGTTTTTCTTAGGTTTTGTGCTACATCAGCCTATAAATCCTCCTATATTTCCCAGTGTAGTTTCTTATGAAATAAAACTTTTTTCCCTCCATTTGCTCAACTGTTTTCAATACTTGCAGTCAAGCCTGAAGTTGTCAATCAAGGAACAGCTTATCAGTCTGAGCTTTTCCTTTTCAAGCTTATACTCAGTGACTTTTGAGACCTGTCAACACCCAGTTGATTTTAGCCTTAACAATAAAGTCACACTCTATCTCCCACCTAGTAGCTTTAGATTAAATTCTGATGTCATATACGTCATATTTACATAGTTAAAACTCATAACAAAGCAACCCACAGGCAATAGGATGTAATAACCATGCAACAGAGCCATTTCCTGTCCCCTTTTTTCTCTCACACTATGTTTCGTGTAGTTTATTGGATGTGAATGTTTTGAAAATGAAAATCGTCTGGGAGAAAACTGCTAGCCAGGCGTGAGGTTTAGAAGAATTCAACTAAAAGAATATAGAGTTGTAAATGCTTGGCCACCTCTGGTATTGTAAAATAGAAACTCTTTCAATATTCCTTTCATTTCCACAAGAAGAATAGATGGGAGGCCACAATTATGTGCTCCAACAGTCGATTTTTATATCTTTAATTCTGCTCATATTAAAGGAAAACAATTAACTTGGAGTCAGAAAGCCTTAAACACCAAAAGTTTTACAGTTTTCATTTTAAAGCACAAAGGACCTACTTCAAATACAATGCAACGAGAACTTTAACCATGGGCTATGTTTAAAAGACAAATCCACCATGGTACTTTAAACAATCAATTAAGGCAAGTTTAACAATTTTTTTTTCAGCCTCACAAAATAGTCCCATTAAAAGTAAGAAAATAAAACTGCTGCGTGCTTCTCTCTCTCCCCCCCCACACACATGCACACACAGAGTAGTCTTTAACAGTACTGATGTCAAGAGATCGTGTCTTTTCTAAAATAAAGACAAGACTAAGTCTTAACTGGTGAACTTTATGTAGAGCAGTGCAGTACCTTCTGCGAACTGGCTTTTCAAACTGAGAACAGCTGAAACACTCCCATTGATTTAGATACTGCTAGGACTTTGAGTGAAAAGTAAAATATCACTTCAAACTATTTCTCGAGGGGGATTTTTTTTCAATAGTATTAATCTATTTTAAAATTTGAACCTAAATCATAAATAAGAGAATACAAGGAGTGAAGGAAGTTTCTACCTGAAGGCCAAAGAGGACCCTGCAATGCTTCCCTTCTATCCTAGCCATGCTTTTCTCCATGATGTTCCTGCACGGAAATAAACAGTCCTTTAATGCTGAAGGGGGGCACTCCAGGGCATCCTCCAATTGCTAAAAGCTTACAGGTAGGCTGGGCTTAAACATACATGTCTGTCTGCATCGAGCGGGGCTTGCATCACGGGTTGTGTGCAGTGGGCTTGCCCAGATATATGGCCAGCATCCAGTTCCTGCAAGCCTCCCTGCTTCTGTTTCCCTTGCTGCTGTGGTTGCTACGATCGCTCCAGCAGCTTTCTTTGCTACGATGGCCTGGCCAGCAGAGGTTAGATCCAACTGGACTTGGGGTCAGACAGCTCTCCATGGACTTGAGAGAACAGTTTTATTTGTGCTGAGTCCTCTGGTTCTTGCTCAGTAAATAATGGTCCATTTCAAATGAAACATGTGTCTAAGCACTGGCTTTCTAGTTTGCCATGACAGTGCTTTATTCCTCAGCAATCGGTAGCCTAAATTCCTCAGGAGGGACAGCTTGGACAGCTTGTTACACAGCTGGCCCAAGAAAAAAGGACCCCGTGGGCCAAGCTTTGTGTCCTGGCTTGGACATCAAACGTGAGCTACTGGTGCTGCACAGGGTGCTGCAGAAAAGGTGAATTCTGGGGGTTTAAAGGCACAGCATCCATGAGACATCCTTTGGCTCGCTTGGAGGACTTCTGCTGAAGTACAGAGTCAGGTCTTGGATGTGGCACTTCAAAATGATGTGAAGGGAGGGACTCAAGAATGACAATGAGAAGCAGAGATTGAGGAAACACGGAGAGAAAAGAAATTTTATACTGCTTAGACTAGACAAAAAGAAAACTGGGATGAGAAACAGTAATAAGCTTTCAATGGTTTGAATGACAGCTGCCAAAGGGGGAAGACCTACTCTCACTGTTTTCACCTCTCTTTAGATGTGACTAGCAGTAACATACTTAAATCGGAGCAGGGAAGAATGAGGTCAGGCATTAGGAAAACTCTCTATCCATAAGGATCCTTAAGCACTGGGATGTGCTTTTGAGGAAGGTTGTGCAATTTCTCCTACTGGCGGGCTTTGTAAGAAGAAATACATCTGACAGAAATAGTTTTGGCACAGCAGATCCTGTCTTGAGTCAAGGAGATGGGTAATGACCTCCCATGGCGCCTCACACCCTTCTTATCTCTAAGTCTGTGCTTAGCCTTTGTCTCTCTCCCCAACTCCCTATCGACACCTGTCCCTCCTCTAAGCCGTCCTGCTCAACCCCCGCGGCACCTCCTAAGGCACAGTTAATCGTCAGCAGCCAGTAGCACTCGCTGGAAATCTACCTTTATTCTCCCAGCTCCTGTTGGTGTTTCCTGACAGGAGCTTACAGCTGCAGGCAATGGATGGTCAATGGCAGCAGCAGAGAAGCAAAGTCACCCAAGGTCAAGCTACCGGTCAGCAGTTCAGCAGTCATCTTGGGCCTTTGCACCCATAGACCTGTGAATCCAGTGGATCACATTATGTCTGTCAGTCAACTGGCCTTCAGTACCAGAGTTTGGCTATCTCTACAGAAGGAAAATATATATGGGTATAGTTAACATGTGTAGCTCTAATGCATAACACATGTAGCCATGTATGTAGCCAGAAGGTGTTCATTGTGCTTGCTGGAGTGATGATTGCCTCAGCTTGCACCACATTTTTTGTGCCACTGCTGCATTTCCCCCATCAATTGCCTATTTGGCCACAGAGCATGAGTGCTTTTTTCTTCCTACGTAGTGAAACAACTGGTCTCATGCCAGCATCAAAACCACTGCGGACATCCCTGTACTGCAGGAGACTTCAGGATGTCACACAGCCAGTCTGGCATTCAGAGTTACTAACCTCTTGCTGAGCTTTTGCACCGTGCACTGAAGTCAGCAAGAACAGCAGACGTTCAGCAACTTTGGAAATCAAGCCAAGAGCCTTTGCTGGGGTTGGTCTGATGGCAGAAGGACCATATTCTGTGTATGTGGTATAAAGTCCAAGCTGTAGACTTCCTGCTCCTCAAATGGACATGCCATGTAAAGCATGAAATTGCACTCTAGGTCTTCTGACTGCAAGGAGATTCATATGAAGCCTTCAGAGAAAATATGAAGTCTACATAATGGAAGACTTGAATGAGTGGACATAGACTTCTTAGACTTGCAGCAGCCATATTTTAAGGGGATGAGACAGCCTTCTTTTTTCTTTCCTAGAGATTATACATGTTTGTAGAAACACATGAGATGCTGCTCGTTAGAGAAGCATGATGCCATTGAGCAGAATCTGCCTCTGGACTCCTCGTGGGCTGAGATTAGTAAAGACAGGATGCAGGAGCTAGTGTCCCTCACAGACATCCCTTTTATGATACTGTGGTTCCCATCTACAGGCCTTGCACCAGTCCTGCTGCGTGTCAGTCAAGATGCTGGGTGCCAATCTTTGCACTGGGGTGGATGTTGTTGACCACCTGGTGTAAGGTACCTACAGGATATCACCCAATTGCTTTAAAGACTCAGTGGGAGAGTTTGTCAGCTGACTTGAAGTAGCACACACGTATATCTATGTGAAACAGCTGCTGCCCTTCTCATTTTTCAGTCACTGCGTAAAGCACTGAATCACAGAATCATAGAATGGTTTGGGTTAGAAGGGACCTTAAAGATCATCTAGCTCCAACCCCCTGCCATGGGCACGGACATCCCACTATACCAGGTTGCTCAAAGCCTCATCCAACCTGGTCTTGAACACTTCCAGGGATGGGGCATCCACAACTTCTCTGGGCAACCTGTTCCAGTGCCTCACCACCCTCAATGTAAAAAATTTCTTCCTTAGATCTAATCTAAATCTCCCCTCTTTCTTAAACTGAAGAAAGCCATTGCCCCTTGTCCTATCACTACTCACCCTTGTAAAAAGTTCCTCTCCAGCTTTCAGGTACTGGCAGGCTGTTAGAAGAGCTCCCGGAAGCCTTCTTTTCTCCAGGCTGAACAGCCCCAACTCTCTCAGTCTGTCTTCATAGGAGAGGTGCTCCAGCCCTCAGATCATCTTTGTGGCCCTTCTTTGGACCCGCTCCAACAGTTCCATGTCCTTCTTATGTTGGGGACCTCAGAATCCCAACAAAGATCTGAGCAAGAGCCTGTGTTAGTACTTCTGTATTTCAGTCCCTTCTCAGCTTTGCACATGGAATGATGCTGAGGGATGAGGTCTCTGCTGCCCCTCACAGCTCACAGTGACCTGAGTTTGCAAGTGCTTGTCTCCAGCAGCTGGGACACTGACCACATTGCTGTAGCCCTGACTCTCAGTTCTCAAAGGCCTTTCACACTGCCTTCTCTTCTTACTAGCAGAGCTTTGTCACAACTTTTCAGAGTAAGTATATATTTCTTCTTCACTTTCTTTACCTTTTTGTTTATTTAGTCAGAACATTTCCTCTTCACATTTATCAAGACTTTAATTTATCTAGGATAGAGGCACTTTCTTTTAATCTGTCATTCATTTGTACAGTGGCTGTGACAACATTGCTCTGAGCAACTACTATTCTTTAAGTAAGAATAATTATTTAAATAAGAATTATTTAAATAAGGATAAGAGGATGAGGATAAGAATAAGAAATCCATAAGGCTTTTTCTCAGGGAGACATGAATTGGGAGGCACATACCTGCAAGAAATGTTGAGAGAAAGAATCATAGAATCATAGAATGGTTAGGGTTGGAAGGGACCTTAAAGATCATCTAGTTCCAGCTCCCCTGCCATGGGCAGAGAAACCCTCCACTACACCAGGTTGCCCAAAGCCTCATCCAACCGGGCCTTGAACACTTCCAGGGATGGGGCATCCACAACTTCTCTGGGCAACATGTTCCAGTGCCTCACCACCCTCTGAGTGAAAAATTTCTTCCTTATATCTAATCTAAATCTGCCCTCTTTCAGTTTAAAGCCATTGCCCCTTGTCCTATCACTACACGCCCTTGTAAAAAGTCCCTCTCCAGCTTTCCTGTAGGCTCCCTTTAGGTACTAAAAAGCTGCTATAAGATCTCCCTGGAGCCTCTCTTCTCCTGGCTGAACAGCCCCAACTCTCTCAGCCTGTCTTCATAGCAGAGGTGCTCCAGCCCTCGGATCATCTTCGTGGCCCTCCTCTGTACTCACTCCAGTAGCTCATGTCCTTCTTATGTTGGGGACTCCAGAGCTGAACACAGTATTCCAGGTGGGGTCTCACAAGAGCTGAGTAGGGGCAGAATCACTTCCCTCGGCCTGCTGGCCACGCTCCTTTTATACAGCCCAGGATACGATTTGCTTTCTGGGCTGCCAGCACACATTGCCGGCTCATGTTGAGCCTCTCATCCACCAGCACTCCCAAGTCCTTTTCCTCAGGGCTGCTCTCAATCCATTCTCCGCCCAGCCTGTACTTGTGCTTGGGATTGCCCCGACCCACGTTCAGGACCTTGCACTTGGCCTTGTTGAACTTCATGAGGTTCTCACAGGCCCACCTCTCCAGCCTGGCAAGGTCCCTCTGGATGGCATCCCTTCCCTCCAACGTGTCCACAACACCACACAACTTGGTGTCATCTGCAAACTTGCTGAGGGTGCACTCGATACCACTGTCCATGTCTCCAACAAAGATGTTAAATAGCACTGGTCCCAGTACTGACCCCTGAGGAACACCACTCGTCACAGGCCTCCACGTGGACATTGAACCGTTGACCACAACTCTTTGAGAGCGACCATCCAGCCAATTCCTTATCCACCGAGTGATCCATCCATCAAAACCATGTCTTTCCAGTTTAGAGACAAGGATGTCGTGTGGGACAGTATCAAATGCTTTGGATAAGTCCAGGTAGACGATGTCAGTTGCTCTTCCCCTATCCATCAATGCTGTAACCTCATCATATAAGGCCACCAAATTAGTCAGGCAGGATTTGCCCTTAGTGAAGCCATGTTTGCTGTCACCAATCACCTCCTTATTTTCTGTGTGCCTTAGCATAGTCGCGAGGAGGATCTGCTCCATGATCTTGCCGGGCACAGAGGTGAGACTGACTGGCCTGTAGTTCCCCGGGTCTTCTTTTTCCCCTTTGTAAAGATGGAGGCTATGTTTCCCCTTTTCCAGTCATGGAAGAACCTAGAGGTGACTTGCTTAGTAAATGTATCCATGCATTTTCTTTTGCGAGCATTGCACATACATTAGGCTTTCTGATTCCTTGGTGAATGAAGCATAGCGTGTGTAATATGGAAAGAAGACATTGCACGTGAGAAGTTTATGATGATTACAAAGGCAGGAGCCAGGGTGCAGTGTGAGTTTCCTTCAACTAGTCTTCTACAGACAGCCTAATAAGGAGGAAATACGGGGCTAATAAAGCAAGTGAAAGAGAGGAGTAACTGAATTGGTTGGAGGAATGAAACAGACTGACATTCAGCTTGCCCAGCTTGTCACTATTAGATGTGCAAGTGATAAAATAATCAGACGAACAGAATGGCCCTGGATACTGCAGACTGTTACACAAGTCAACTCTGTGTGTCACATTAATGAATATTTATGAAAATTAATATGAAACAATGGAAAAGTTCAGTCATTAAAATATGACCTGCCAACTGCTTCTACCATTGTTTTCACTGCACTCCATGAAACAAAGAACATTTGGAGTCCAGGCCTCTCCTTCATTTTCAGCTTGTCCCAAGCTTGTGATTTGTTGCTGCAATTTTGTCAAGATGTTAGAAAACAGTGGCTGGTTCCACCAGCAGCATCTTCCAGAGGGCTCTACAAGAACTTTGCTACACAGCGACTGCCACACTGAAATGAATTCTCTCTTCTCAAACCCCGCATTGCGTTCTCTTTTGTGGAGCTAAGGGCATTCTCCTGTCCTTAGTTATGCAGGACAAATCCTGTTTTTTTTCCACTGAGAGCTGGGCCCACAGCGCTGGGGTAGACACCCATGTTACGAAGTGGCAGAGCAGACGGTTGCAAGCCAAAATCAGGGCTCAAGCACTACCTCTCTGAAGCTGATGAGACCTAAGGACCTTACTCAGTGTCATTGGCATGTCATCATGGATCTAGAATTCACACACAAGGATATCCGAGATTAATACGTTTTTTTCGTTACTCTTTGGCTAGAAGCTATCTGTGGTCACAGTGAGGTAATGACTGGCAGATGCTGATTTTCCAGTGACCTGTAAGGGTGCTTGCTCTTGATCTCAATTCAGCACTCGTGCTGGTATGTTTTCTACCCTTTTTTAACTTAGAGTCTTGGACTGGCTCCCACACATCCAGGCTTAATTCTCTCAGGCTACATGTAGTAAATGCTGTCCCCTTTCTGCAGGAGTCTTTTTTCTAATTTACTTTCTGGTTTTCAACATGTTTTACTCCCTTTTTCATTCACTTCCTTTCTTCCCTCAGTAAATTGGCTTTCCCTGCTAAACTTCCACCTTGGGCTTTCTGCACTCGTTATGCTTTGTCACCCCTTGTCTTTGGCTGAGGGGCTCCTTTCGCCTTCACCGTGCCCCGTTCAGGGCCATGGGAGGCGATCTCTGATCAGCGCCGATTCCTCCACACCAGCTCTTCCGCTGTCTCACATCCCAACCCTCTCCTTTCCAGAGCAAAAGATGGAAAAATGAAGTAACAAATCATTTTCTTTACTTAGAGATTTCACATGGATCTCTCTTTGGTCCTGGCACCTTCCATTCTCCTTTAATCTTATCCATAACTCCTCCTTATGCCATTTCCGAAATGAAACAAAATATGCAGCATATAGTGCGTCTTTCCCTTCCTTCCTGCTTTTGCCAGCTTTGAAGTGCCAGTGCTCTCTTTTAATGTCTGAATCTATTTCTCCTGATTTCCCTCTTGGCTTCCAAATTTTGGGATCTGCTGTCTCCTCTTTGCCTATGTGATGTATCTTACAGACAGCGCTCATCTCTCCAAAGATAAACGGTTACTACAAATACAGAACAAGCAACTGAGATGAATGAATACCTGGGCAACCTTGATCAAGTGAGAAAACTATCATTTGAAAAAAACAACACCACACACTTTTAAGAGCATTTAGGGGAAAAATGCTTTGCTTTTTACATAGCTCTTCCTTCCAGAGAGAGCTGCAAAGGACAGCTGCAAAGTGAGTGGGATTTTTTTGTTTGTTTGTTTCTCTGGTTCAAATGGTAGATTCATGTGGTAACTTGAAAAAAGTTCATCTTGGCTTCAGAAACATTCAGTTGTCCCCTGCTGTTCTATCCAGAGATAAAGTCAAGTTGGTAATGCAAGCACAGCTCTGAACTCAGGTGGAACCTGAACATGAATCAGACTGTGCCCAACTGTCCCAACACCATCTCTCCCCATCTCAAGGTCCCATTGGCATCCTCAACACAGGCAACGCATGGGGCTTAAACAAAACTAGGAGAGTTGGAACTAGCCCTGGCTATTTCAAGTACCTGTTCATATTGCCTTGTTCAAGCTTACTGTCCTTTATAATTGCCATCATATGTTACTATGTGCAATGTGACTGAAAGATAGCTTTATATCCCTTCCACTGTTTGCTTATGCTGCATCACAGTATATACGGCAGGAACCACTCACAGTTGTACAAAAGTCAGGAGCAAAGTGTTCATAAACAAGCACAATCAGTAGCCTGGACTAATTTTCACTAGCAATTATATTTTAGTTGTGTGTTTTGTGATGGGAAGTAGTTAAAATAAACTCTCTACTGCTACTGATATTAAATGCAGATAGTGTTTGCCCGGCTGGAATTGCGTCTCTTCCTTGAACTGTAGTTTGGTTAAAGCAAAACTAAACTATATCACATTTTAAAAATAACATTTCTTTATTTTTTTCCTCAAATGTAGCAATAATAACTTAATATGGCAGAAAAATAACACATTTTTTAATTCCCTAAAAGTTTAACATTAAATTCAATCTATGTACATAATTACATGTCTCAAATAGTTTCATAAGTATCTCGAACACTTTACTGCCAATACTGCTTTGCCTTTTTTTGACGTGCTTGTTAATTTTGTTTTTAACACTTCCTAATCTCAAAATTGCCATGAGGAAAATTTCACAATTCTGCATACTCAAGGAAATTTGACAATGTTACTTCACCAAAGACATTTCTATTTGGAACCCAAACTGAAACAATTCTGAATGGATGGCAGGACTAAGTTATAAAATGAAAGACAGTGTTGCAAACTTCACAGCACCATTATAAATCAGGCTTTTCCAATCTCTAAGCCACATGATCACTGTGGTTCTCTATTTCCTCAACAAATAAAGAATATCCATCAAACTACAAACCTTTCCACTGATAAGGAAGATTTTCTCCAGGCTCAGTAAATACATATCGAGTTACAGAAATACAGTAATATCAAGAAGATTCTGTGCATAAACAGAGATTAAAAGTATCTTAAATTGTTTCATAATTTTACACAGTATCACCCAGACAAAAGAAAATCATTGTCTGAAATCAAAGGAGTTGAACTTAGACAGCATCAGTTGGAGAAGAATGGTTCATTCAGCTGGGGGACTGGGGACTTGGGGTGCCACTGAAACATTCATAACACCTACGACCATGTGCATGGCTAGTTATCGCTAGAGTACTCCATTAGACAGAGATTTTCATGGGTTAAACAATTTTGTGGGACCAGAAAAACATGTCTACCCAGATCTCCATCTGCCTCTCTTGGTCACCACCTTCTAGATTTCAGAACAACTGTGTTTTCTTTCTGCATCAAACCATCAAAGGAGGCCAAACACAGTCAGAGAATCCATTAGAAACCTCAAACCTTGGTCCAACCTGCTAAATATTTATTGAATTTGGAAAAAAGTGAGACAAATTTAAACTGAACTTGGGCTGATTTATTGTGTTTGGCAAAACATGGTTGTTTCGTATGATTATGACTCTCAAACCAGACAAAGCTAAGTGGTTTCTTTGAATGAAACCAAATCTTAAATCAAAGCTGGAGAGACATTACTGGAACAGAAGTTGTTGGGGTTTTTCTTTTTTTCTTTTTTTTTTTTACAGGAACAAAAGTTATTTTGATTTGATTCTTTTTTCATCTTGAGCCAAACTCCATAAAATATTTTATCTGCGCCTTTAGTCCACTTGCACATACACAAATGGAAAATCATGCTGATTTTCAGTACAAGTTTCTTCCTGATCGTTATTTACCTATCTATCTTCACCAGAATGTAAGAAATCTTTACAGTTTTCTCAAGGTCAATTTCTTCACAACAAATAGATTCTTCCAGAACACAGAACTCTTTTTGCCTAAAGCACGCAGAGGCTTTCAATCAATAAGAGAGAGAAACTCTCACGGTTTTATTGGAGAGACTAAAACAAATTACTATTCTAAACATTAAATTACAGGGAATAGGCACATGAAAGCAACAATAAAACAGCAACAGAAAGATGCAAAAAAGGAGGTTAATTTTGCTATTCTGGAATTCCCTTGCATTGCAAAATTTATAGCACTTCCTTATATCATCATCATCGTTACTATTTTGAATCATCAAGTGGAGTGTGGTTTTCCAGACAGCAGTTTTGGAGAATGTAAGTTGCAAACAGTTTTCTCATTGTTTCATTGATATTTTTGTATAGACTTAATTTTTGCCTAGTAAAATAATTAGTATGAAAATAACATATTCTTATCTTGACGCTAATGGAGATAAATTGCCAGCTCCTCACAAAAACAGGTATTAAACAACAATTTAAAGAACTTGGACAGGTAGCACTACATTTTTTCCTCATATGTTTATTCAAAATCAATGCCTTTCAGGTTTGAATTATAAAATTCCAAAGCAAAACCAATTTTGCTTTGAATTGCAGATGTTTTCCTTGACAGAAGAATGCATTTAATTTAATTTGCAATGCAACTGATGCTGGAGTAAACATAGCAGCAGTTGTACTGCAATTTGTCTTAAGATAGAATTAAAATATATTAAATATTTTCATCACTGGAGGCTAAAGAAGAACATTTTGGTATCCCTGTGGCCACGTAAAGCAGAATATGATATGGTTACGAGTTTGTTTACACAGACAGTCTGGCAGCTGAACATAGAATCAGGGCCTTTTGGATGTCATTCATGAAAATCCAAAGATGATGTTTAAACCTGAGCAAAACACAAAAAGAGGGCACAGAGTACTATAGCACAGGACATGAACAAAGGTGAGAAAATAAGGTTTAAAAATAAATAAGGTTTTTATATAGATGATAAGACTATCTAGAAATGCAATAGGTGGAAAGAGGTGGTAAGAAACTTGTACCTCAGAGCTTCACCTTGGGCAAACCTCCGGGGCTGGGGTGATAGCAGCTGCTCAGTACTGACAAATTAAAGACAATGGTATGGTAGCAGAGCCACACAAAGGCCAACGTAACGAAAAATTGCACAAAGTTTCAGTCCAGCGGATGCCACAACCACGTCTGCTCTGTGGGTAGCTGCTGGCTAACACCTAGCCCCACCGAGAGTCTCCCCATCGCCTTCCCTGTCACCTCGCATGATGCCGTGCTGCTCGGCCCCAGCGATGTTTCACAGCCTAGGCTGGCACAGGGCTGCCCCGAATGAAGTGTTTGCAGAATAACACAGCATCAAGGTGAAGCGAGGTGGTTTTGTACCCCACGACAACCACATCTAAAATAATACCCGCTCCCACTGCGGCGGAGAAAAAGGCTAGGTGTAATTAAGCTGCTGAAGCACTGCGCTTTCATTCATTAAAAACAATTCTTTGATTTAGCGCACAACACGAAACACCCACAGACCACAGGAAATCTCTGGGCTAATTCTCCTGCCCTTTCACCTCTCACACATTCGAGCTTTCTGCTTTCTTCCTCCTGTCCATCTGCTTTAATCATTAGCAAGAGCCTTGTGCAACAGCTCTACCAAGTAAAGTCAGCTGTCATCAGAGCATATTTAAACTCCGAATGCTAGTTTCCTCTAAATCAGATCTATGCCCACAGGCCTCATTAAGCACAGAGAAGGGCAGTGGTGCAGGTCCCAAAAAACTCTAGGGGAACCAGCTTTCCCAGATGAAATTGTGGTCCACATGGTCCTCGGACCAGGTTTATCCTTTCCTGAGTTTTCCCAATGCCTTGGAGCTGAAATGCGATCGGCACAGAAAACAGTCGCTGCATGACAGGCGCACTGGGGGTAGGTCTGAGGATGGTGGGTTTGAGTTGTAGGCATTTGAGTGCTGAAATACACTATCATTAGGAGAGAAAAATAAGTGCAGCTCTTGACAGTGGTCTAATAGGGTAAGTACAGAGAGGACAGCAGTATAGGACCTGGAGAAGATTTGATTCTGCCTAGGAAATGAGCTCCCCTTTCATAACATGCTTGCCTTCCCACAGAGTGATGGCTGGAGGAAGAGAATGAAGGCAACAGCCAGGGAAGCTCTTGATGTTTGACCAGATGAGGCTTATGGGCAAAGGGGTTTGGAAAAGTCATGGTGCTTGCCCTTGAAAGCAGCAACGGCATTCATAATAAAGCAAATAAAAAGAAGACGCAGCCTTGTGTTGTGAAAACATTTACACGCTTGGATTGCCTCTGCTGGAGAACAGCATATTAAATCAGAGGTGCAATTGAAACTACCAAGTTAGGCCAAAAAAACAATTGGCAAAAATTCATCAGGCAAGCTGAAGGGTTACCAAGGGCACTTTAGTTTCCATTGTCTTAGAAGAAGCTTTGGGTTTTTGGCTGTGATCCTAAGCATACATACATTTTCTTCTTTATGTGTATACTATCCACTAGAGTGTTAAATTAACCATTAGATAGACCTAGAGACCAACACATCAATGAAATAAATTCATATGAAAAATTGAGGCATTGGTCCTGCATATTCATTTTGAATGTATAAGTAAGTACACATCTTTGGACCAGATCCTCAACTGATGTGAATCTCTGTACTACAATTAGAGAAAATATAAAGACAGACAACCAGGACAATCATTCATAGAATCATAGAATGGTTTGGGTTGGAGGGCACCATCTAGTTCAAACCCCTTGCAATGAGTGGGGACATCTGCAACCTGATCAGGTTGCTCAGAGCCCATCCAACCTGACATTGAATGTTTCCAGGGGTGAGGCTTCTACCACCTCTCTGGGCAATCTGTTCCAGTGCCTCATCACCCTCATCGTAAAAAATGTCTTCCTTGTATCTAGTCTGAATCTAACTGATTTTATTTTAAAACCATTACCCCTTGTCCTATCATTATAGACTCTACCAAAAAGTCCATTCCCATCTTGCTTATAAGCCCCCTTTAAACACTGGAAGGCTGCTAGAAGGTCTCTCCAGAGCTCTCTTCTCCAGGCTGAACAATCCAACTCTCTCAGCCTGTATTCATAGGAGAGGTGTTCCAGCCCTCGAATCATTATTATGGCCCTCCTCTGGGCCTGCTCTAACAGCTCCATGTCCTCCCTGTGTTGGAGACCCAAAGCTGGATGCAGTACTCCAGGTAGGGTCTCACCAGAGCAGAGCAGAGGGGCAGAATCACCTCCCTTGACCTGCTGGCCGCACTCCTTTCGATGCAGCCCAGGATGTGGTTGGCCTTCTGGGCTGCAAACACACATTGCTGGCTCATGTCTAGCTTTTTATCCACCAGTACACCCAAGTCCTTCTCCTTAGGGTGCTCTCAACCCTTCATCCCCCAGCCTGTATCGATAGTGGGTGTTACACTGACCCAGGTGCAGGACCTTGCACTTGGCCTTGTTGAACCTCATGAGACTCCCATAAGCCCACTTCTCAAGCTTGTCCAGGTCCCTCTGAATGGCATCCCATCCTTCAGGCATGTCAACAGCACCACTCAGCTTACACAGCATCTGCCATTCAAGAGGAGAATACTTAGGTTAGGTGTCCTCAGTTTGAAAAGTGACAGCAGAAAAGTGACATTACAGAGTGACCAACAGTATTGTAAGTGGCACGCCAAAGATGAATAAGAAATCATTATTTGCCATTTGGGAGTAGTCGCACTGTCTTTGGACCTCCCCTTTGTCCTGTGCAACCTGTGAAATTTTTGGATGTTTAAAATGCCTGTACAGAAGTAGTTTTCAACACTGTATGCAGTTAAGTTATGGAAGCCAAAAGAATAAAATTTATGGGAGGGAGGTCTATCTCAGTGGATGGCAGTGTAGGCTGGGAAGATGGGTGAAGCTCTACGTGCCTTGCGTAACTATTCTGTCACTGCATGCCTGCTGCCAGCCACTGTTAGAAACAAGATACTGGGTTTGAGTGATCTCAGCTTTTCACAGTGACAAGAACATGTTTATGTTCTCGAGAGAGCTTAACAACTCATAGGACATCTTGCCAGGTACTGAATTCAAACGTTAAACTTACAGACTGAAACGCTACAAAGCAAACAAATGAATAAGCAGTAAAAACTCATGTTCCCATTGCAGGATTGCCAAATTATCACCTGGTATCTTGAACAGTGTTTTTAATCTCCAGCATACTTTACTTATTAGCTGGTAGAAGGGTGGCAAGTCTACAGAGGAAATTACCCTGAGCTTCAGAAAATAAGGTATGGTCCCCTTAGGGCAGCAACAGATTCAGGTTACCCTGACTATACACTCTATAAACAGGTAAATTTAATGAAATAAGCCTGAATGTTTCAACAGAGCTGAATCGCTAGCATTAATATAAGCGTAATTAAAGTTATATCAGCACCTTTGTTCTGAAATTGCATCTTAAAGGGTCAGTTTCAAAAGTGTGTTTTGGACACAAGTTTCATAAAGTTAAAAAAAATATATCTGTGCTGAGGATGGTCCTAGAGAGGCGGCTCCAGAGGGTGCAGCTCCTGACTCAGGGCTCCGGGCTCTTGCTCTCCACTTCCCTTCGGAGGAGCGTGGAGCTCTCAGTGGTTAGAGAGCGAGGGAGTGCCTTGGACCAGCCTCTCAACTCAGGCATCCTTCCACATGTCTGCTGAAATGAATCTGGCTGTTTTCCGCCTTCTTACACCTCTCTAAATGGCCACATTTTAAAATACACAAACACAGCACACACGAGAACATTTCACATTTGGTTTTTGCCATGTAATGGTTTTGCTTGCTTTGTTATGGTTTCTTGCACCAGATGTAGGAATGCTGAGACATATGGAAAAGAAAATCAGCTACAGTGAGAGTGAGCTACCAGTCGTTGTTGCAGGTTCCTTGGAGATAGGTGAACAGGATTAAAGACAACGTCAACCAACTGCCAGAGTGATTTAAAGAACCACTAGCATTTCCTCCTTCCTTATCAGCTTCCTCAGCCTGAAACAGTGTAATGCTGGGCCATGCTTGCTTGGTTCCTCAAAGGAAGCAATTCCAGAAAAAATTCTATAACGATAGTCAGTAATTAAAGATCCTGTTGTGAATGGTGCAACGTTATAGCAATTAAAAGAAACTTAAGCTTCTTCACAACTCAGTTTGGGTCTCTTCACCACTTATGGAGGTTAAACTGACCTCTTACGACCAGAACAGCCTTAGAGATGTTACACAGGACAAACATCACAGGATAAACTTTTAAAATCTCTCCATACTAAGGATAAACTTGGACGCAAGATGGAAAGGCTGGTGAGGATCCTTTACTCCTGGTTTACAATCTAGCACAGTGCCCTCCGCTCCACTGCAGCCTCACTAAATGTCATCAGTTCCTCACCCCTCTCTGCCTGGGAGCCTCAGCTAGAGACAACATGGACACCTTGAACTAGCTTTAACCTCATCAGCCTGCGGACCATGTGGCTAGGGACCGGCACAGGCACAGGGACGGCGCAGAGAAACTGTGTGGGGTTGCAGAAAACACCCACAGCTTGACATCTGCCTGCGATCGGCCGCTGCCATCCCTGAGGAGAAGACGTGTGGGGCGATGTCTCTTGCTGAGGCATCTGGCCAGAGCCTTTCCGCAACACAGCCGCTGGTCCTCCCCCTTCTCTTTCTCTGTGCGGCTGTTGGGCCGAGTCGTGCCACTGAGAAGCTCGGAGGCAGCACGACGTGCGCAAGTGGCCATGGAGGACCAGAGAGAAGATGGCTGCTGCCCGCAGGCTTAGCCAGTCTCTCGGCTGGGTTTCACAGCCCCAGCCTCTGGCCTCCTCCCAGTACCTTCACCCCTTGTGTAAACCAGTTTTAAGTACATATGCACCGCGCTGCGCTTCCAGCCACTCTCGTCATCCCAACCACGCCGCTGGCAATCTTGGCTCCGGAGACAACACATTGCCTGCAATGGTCATGTAGAGAAAACTCTCGTTTCAAAGTGTTGACGCAAGTTCCTTCAAGCAGGCATTAGGATCATTTACAGAAGCATACAGAATACTTTGTTTCACACGCTCAATGCTCTGTTTGTGTGTTTACCAACCGAGGGGGCTGTAGCATGCGATTTTGCCAAGGCAAAAGGTGTTCCAAGAAGAGCAGCAGCAGCTGTAAGCAGGCTCTGGAATTAAATAACGGCATCTTATAAAACTCACAAATTGAGCCAATAAGTGTGCAATAAGTCAGTTTTGAAATTACTGTCTTATATCAAGTTTCTCTAATAAAAGTCGAATTTGTGCTTAGAAAAGCTTAAAGCCCATATGTAGGAAAACTTTATAAGTCTAATGGGAGCCATGATAGAGCAGCATGTTAGTAAATACATGTGTAAGCAGCACAGTACAAAGAGAAAAGTAGCAATATGTTAATTATCTCCCTCCTGTAGTATTTCTGGTTGTCACTGTGGATGCAACTGCAGCAAACATATGCACGTTCTTGACAGCTGCCCTGTTCCACAAGGAATAAATTGCAGCAAGACTAGCAATGTGAAAGAGAGAAAACAGAGGCTTTTCTTCTATAAAAAATTCATTACATGTCCATCCAGAGATAGAAATAAACTTTTGATGTTCTCAGGGATTGATTCAGAGGCAACTTTTTAAAGCAGATATATGGGTAGGAAAAGAAAGATGTCTGATGCTGGAGAACTAGTCTGCAGGGACAGGCTCCTTATTAACAGCCATAGGTTCTCACTTAGCAGGGCAATGTTGCAAAAGGTTTGTGCCAGCATTGACAAAGAGGCAGTCTCTCACACCCCAAAGGCTGTATGGCCTCTGGCAGGCTCAGTCAGCAAGCACAGAGCCAGCCTGGAATCCAGTTCTCCACCTGACAAAGGGTGAGCAAGGCTGTTGCTGCTTTGCAGGTGGGAGACTTGCACACCGCGCAGAAGACACATCCCATTGCTGGAGAGGTTCCAGCCATGCCATGCAGAGCACTACCGAGTAAATGGCAACCCAACCAGTGGCTACCTGCATTGCCAAATGGGCAAACTTTCCCTTGCCCTAAATAAAAGTGAACAAACTCTTTCCTTGCATTTTTCCTTAGCTGTGGTACAAAGCAACATCGCTCTGTCCTGTTCAAATGAGGTAATCACTGCTCTATTGGTTTGAGGTGTATAATCATAGAATCATAGAATCATAGAATGGTTAGGGTTGGAAGGGACCTCAGGGATCATCTAGTTCCAACCCCCCTGCCATGGCAGGGAAATCCTCCACTACACTAGGTTGCCCAAAGCCTCATCCAACCTGCTTTGACACTTCTGGGGACTGGGCATCCACAACTTCTCTGGGCAAACTGTTCCAGTGCCTCACTACCCTCTGAGTGAAAAATTTTTTTCTTATATCCAATCTAAATCTCTCCTCTTTCAGTTTAAAGCCATTGCCCCTTGTCCTATCACTACACGCCCTTGTAAAAGTCCCTCTCCAGCTTTCCTGTAGGCCCCCTTTAAGTACTGGAAAGCTGCATAAGATCACCCCGGAGCCTCCTCTTCTCCTGGCTGAACAGCTCCAACTCTCCTCAGCCTGTCTTCATAGCAGAGGTGCTCCAGCTCTTGGATCATCTTTGTGGCCCTCCTATGGACTTGCTCCAGCAGCTCCATGTCCTTCTTATGTTGGGGATTCCAGAGCTGAATGCAGTATTCCAGGTGGGGTCTCACAAGAGCAGAGCAGAGGGGCAGAATCACTTCCCTCGACCTGCTGGCCACGCTTCTTTTGATCAGCCCAGGATACGGTTGGCTTTCTGGGCTGCCAGCGCACATTGCCGGCTCATGTTGAGCTTCTCATCCACCAGCACTCCCAAGTCCTTTTCCTCAGGGCTGCTCTCAATCCATTCTCCACCCAGCCTGTACTTGTGCTTGGGATTGCCCCGACCCACGTGCAGGACCTTGCACTTGGCCTTGTTGAACTTCATGAGGTTCGCTCAAGCCCATCTCTCCAGCCTGTCAAGGTCCCTCTGGATGGCATCTCTTCCCTCCAGCATGTCCACAACACCACACAACTTGGTGTCATCTGCAAACTTGCTGAGGGTGCACTCGATCCCACTGTCCATGTCACCAAAAAAGATGTTAAATAGCACTGGCCCCAGTACTGTCCCCTGAGGAACTCCACTGAAATGAGCCAGGCAGATCTTCAAGGACATATACTGGTTGTCTCATTTGAGCTTTTCAGGCAAAAAAATATCTAATAGACTCCAAGATAAGGAACACTGTAGGTCTTTTTCCACTGAAAGAGCATATCCTTAAATAGGAAAGATGGAAAGACAAAGAACTGAGCATCTTGACAAAGTAGTTCCACATGCCGAGTTAATCCAGTAAAATATGAGATTTAAAAAAAGCATATTATGCATGCAGTCATCCCTGCATCCTCCAAATCTCACCAATCTACCACACCACAGAATCACCTTCTCACCTAGAAGAGATTAACCACAACAGGCAAAATAGAAATGTTTCCAAAGTTCTCAAAAGCTACTTTGGCCAATCCAGAAAAGTGTGGATAACTAAACTGGGGATGTTGCATAAAAAGGTGACAAGTACCTAACTCCAAAATGACATTCAAGGCTACAAGTCTCAATGACCCCAGATGAGGGACTTAATAATCTAAGTCCCACAGTGGGATGGGTCTTTAAGATATACCTCACTTTCATCATTTCTTAGTTTATATGACCCTAGTTCAGCCTATTGTATTTTGTGGTTTCCATTCTTAGGCACTTGACCTATGCACTGCACTGCATAAGCACCAGTCCAAGTATCTTTGTTAGATAATGTCTAAAACTTGGGCATTACAATGCCTACTTCTTTTAAGAAGCTATACTTGGGCTTGATGTAGTAGATCAGGTTAACCGTGTTTTATTTTTTTTGTTATCATTTTGAGTTATTAGACAACCCACTTCAAAGATTTCCTTTGCCTTTGAGAAAAAAATGTAGCTTCTATAACCTTTCCTTATCACCAGGTCTCCTTGAGACCTACTGTTCTTCAGATTACTGCATGCTGTGCTTTTAGAAATAGAAAAATTATATCCTCTTCCTGTGATATGGTGACTAAAACTGTTATAACAAGCATTTCAGATAGCAATGTGTAAACAACATGCCACATCATCCCAGTGTGCAAATATAAAAGGAACACAAAATTTCCTGGGACACAGTGAGGGTGTGAGCAAAGTAACTCCCCAGAAAAAGTCCAGAAAAAATTGCTTTACCTGTTTTATTTCACATAACTTTGGTCATCACAAGAGTATGCAGGTACGTAAATCTCTTTCCTTAGCATGGTATCTGTTATATATGGCTGGTTGCCTGGACAACCTTCAGAGTGAAGCCAGGCAGCCATCCATCGTCTTCCCTACCAGACTGCTTAGTCAGTCCTTTGGAAAACCTGAGCTCAGGTCCTGGCTTGTTTTGCAAACAAGCATCAACACCTTGAACTTGATTCATAATTCAGGGGAGAAAGTTTTCTTGCACATCCTTAAGAGGGAAGAGCTGCCTAGAGTACACATGGTCCAGACTTTGGGAAGCCTAATTCCACATAAATCCCTGTGCTTAGGTTTTCCTGTAGCTGGCTCTAGACCTTCAGGAATACGTAGGCAACATAAAACACTAAAAAGGGAGTTTTGGAGGGAAGAAGACTGATTGAACCTCGGCCTGTAGGTTTTCATTCCTAGAGGTGGTTTTCTTCCCATGTTTTATTCTGTGACATGACCAAGACAGGCAGGAAGTGTCCTGGTTGAGAGCAAATTACATTACAACCTCCTGCATGTAGCCTCAGCTAAAACACATGACTCTCAATAGGGCTTTCAACTCTAGCACTCTGGATCCAGCTGCTGGTCTTCAATTTTGGCTGCAACACGGGGGCAGAAAGCTGCAGCCTTTGCCGAGTACAAGGAGAGGAGCATCCAGAGATATTTTTGTCAGATGTTGTGAGAAGGGTGAAGGTAAATAAACAGAGTCCCAAAATCCAGTTCCTGAAATAGCAGCTCTTGCCTGCACCTTCACAGTGTTTTATCTCTGACCTTGCAGATTTTTATCTTATCCTCTTGATTTTTTATGGGTATGCATATATATTATGAAATGGAAGAAGGTTCTGAAGCAAATAGTACAGTTTGGTTTCATATAATAATTCATGCAAATCCATAAAGCTGTGATACCATTTAAGTTGCATTCTGTTAATACAATAAATACACAGTGTTTTCAAAAATATTTGTATTTTCCTATGAAAAGATTACAATCTATCCCTAGCTTTTCAAGCTCTTCTGCCTTTGAGACGATAAAATGCCACAAATGTGTAACCAAGAGGTTTGGCCATAGTTTTTTTCCTAGAATGTCACAACGGGCTCTGCTCCTAAATTGGAAAATATCACTGTCTCCATATTTCATGACATTCTGGGGAATACGAGGTGAGCTCTTTTATGGACTAGGACAGAGGGACATTGGAACAGCATGTGCAGGAAGTCACAGTGCGACCACTGGGGATACAGTGAGATGCAAAAAACTTGCATTTCTACTTACAGTGCTATCTGGGAAACAATTTCCCAATAACATAAGAAGATATATGGATAGCCTGACCTATTTTTTTGTAGAGACTCACTGCAGCTGAGTATTTCCTGTACTGACCTGGATCCAATATCATAGAACCTAATAAATCAGTTAATATTTCAGGTAACTGAAATATTAAAAGATGCCTTAAAGATTTAAAATTTTTCCACACATCATACTCCAGCTTAACAAACAAAGGTAATGTAAAACATGTAAAAATTCCCCTCCTTTATTAATTTTCATTCTTTTTTTTTTTTTTAACTTGAAAGCTATCCAACTAAGCAAGGGGAAGCCATGACCTTAGAAAGCGCTTTCCTCTTCACCAGAGTGTTCAGAGACAATGTGTGTGGCACATTTAAGTGATACATAATCCCCAGTTCTTCCCCTCAGTCTCTAAGGAATAAAGACAGAATCTCTTGTTGTGGTAAGAACTATTCCCCAGAATACAGATTTCATCTATTCGGCGCATTTAATGCTGTTCAGTTATTGAACACCCTGTTTAGTTCTGATCTGTCCCTAAATACGGGATTTTCTTCTGTGATTTGACTCAAGAATCCAAATCTTCATTTGTGTCACATAGGCTCCATGGTGATTCCTCACTTCTCCTACGTATGGAGACTTCATATAACCACCCCAGGAATAAATATGCTTGGAATAGACCCAACTCTTTCACTTTTTGGGCTCTGCTGATCATGATGTAACTGCACAGGCATGGTGCTGCTTAGCCCAGGAGAATCTGTCCACTAACAATGAAAAAAACCAATATGGAAGTTTTCCTATTGTTTTCCATGTTGGGTTTATGTGGTGGGTTTTTGGTAAAACAAAAGGATCCAGTTTCATAAAGCCAAGGCTTTTGTAGTAATCAGAAAATCTGTTGATCTTTTCCAGCCGCTACATTTCTTGGAAGTTCAAGGAGCTGAAACAGTTAATAAAACATGGTCTCTTAGAGAGACCCTAGTAGCAGAAAAGGGTTGGCTGAAGGCATTTTTCTGTACTCAGGGTTTTAGTTAATTTTATACACAACAACTAGGATAACACGCTATTATGGACAAGGTCATAATTCATTCCAGTCCATTTGCAAGCCAGGAATTCTAGGATTTGTATAAGTCTTTTGTAAAACAGCCAATTTCATGTAGGGCATGCAAACAGAATTGCAACTATCTGGAGACTAAATTCACCAACAGCCTATGGAATTAAAAACATTTCAATCACTGTCTTCTATACTAGATAAGCACTAAACTAAATTTTGCAAAAAATGGTTTTGACACCAAAATAATATTTACCATTGATCCATAGGTATGAATTCTACCCTGAATTCATAAAACTCAAGGTCCTTGGTGTAGCCATAGCTAACAGCCCAGTTAATGATTTTAGTTGTTCTATTTGCAAATAGTCTATGAACAGGATGTAATTTGACTAATTTCTTTGTACTTTCTTTGATTTGATGTAATTTCGTATCAAGCAAAATCCTTCTAAGATTTGAGCTAAGATTTCAGGTTGTCACTGATAAAACAGTAGACAAAGACCTACACATACACCTGGTGCTAGAAGTTAGGTAGTTAAGCTTTCAGCTGGATCAGGGACTTGCCATAGGAGGAGCATCAAAATGCTCTTTGGCATTGTTTTTACTTCAGAATAAAGAATAAAAGGGAGGGTTATTTCATTTAGCTGGTTGATTCTTTTTTTTTTTTTTTGCATAAAAGTGGACCTGACAACACCAGGTTTATGAACACATCAAGGTTACGAACACACAGCTTATAAACCACATTTTGCTTTTAACAAATTGCTTATAGATTGAGAAATGTTTAAAAAAACCCACTCAAACCCTAACTGTTCACAGTGACATTTTACAACTAATATTCTTATTCTTTCTAATGAAAACAGGAGACTTCATTCCAAAACATCCTTCTGTTTTGTTTGTGGTTTTTTTTTAAATAATGGTAAAAAAAGTCCTCAGACCTATAGTTGTCCCTAAAGTTTTAGGATTTTACCTTGCTACCCACCAAAAATCTCAGAATGTTTTACGTTTGGGTTAACTTGATTTTCCCCTCTCTGAACTGCAAAAAAAGTCAGCCATTCTGGAAGAGCTCAACAAAAAGACAAAACAGTCACAAACTTCAGTCTGAAATTAGCCTGAATTTCAGCCCCCCCTGCCAACGCCATAAGCAGGGCAGGAGCTGCCCACGGGCTGGTGGTGGTACCTTCCCCAGGGAGGCAGCCCCCTCGTCCAGCCAGAGCACATGGTGAGGGGCAAGAACCTCTTCAGCCACCCGATATTAATCCGCTGCCACATATGAGTCAGAGTCCAAAGACTTCCCGAGGGTAGAATCACCATTTCACAGCAACTTTTGTCCGTATGCTCTGAATTTGGCCAAGTCAAGCAGCTGCAGTCCTACATTAGTCATTTGGCAGGCAGGCTGATCCTGCAATTTGTTGAGCACACATAGTAGTCCTTTAATGCAGTCCATTAAACAAACCTCGATGCGTGTGAGCAGTCCTCAGATTCAGTGGGAATAGTGTAGCGATTGAGAGGTTTTGGTTTCAAGGGCCTCATCCTGGCCAGAGCGCGGGAATTCTGCCATTGAATTCCACAGGTGTAGGGGGAGATGCTCTGGGATCAGGTCAACTCTGTAACAATGTGGAGGAAAAAATGTCCTTAGCTGTCATGTGTTGCCAACTTGGCACCCTTGGGTCAGCTACAGAAAAGTTTTCCACGTGCAAAATCTGCATTTTCACTTTGCAATGTTACAATTACAGGCTTTGTAAGTGTCCGCTTGGATCCACCACGAGAGCGTGGGTAAAACCGAAATGACTCCGGCTAAAGGTGTCGCATGTTTGCAAAGGCTTAAAATACCATTTTCTCCTAACTCCACACAACACACATCCTCCTGGCTAATCCCATGAATCCAGGGAACAAAAAGCCACTTCACACAGTCTGGCTCATTTGGATAATGAAATATCCAGAGGAATTAGGTCTGGGGAAATGCTCTGATTTGCGGTTGTTTGAAGGCAAGATAAGTTAATAGTGTCACTGGTGAAGATAATCCAAGGAATTTCAGAGATAAACAGGGCTGAAACAACCCTTCTTTAATGGATAGCTGGTGTTCCACCTTATTATTTGTTTAAGTCTGCACTTATAAAGACCATCAACAGCAATGGATATAGCGGAGTTGAGCCTCCTCAGATCCACTAGACAATCCTGCTCTTACCCAATGATCACACACTCCTTGACTTGCAGCTATTTTTCCAATATATCCTGTTACATGTCAGTGCTGACCTACCTCAATTTCGATGCAAGTGGCTATTGCTGTTCACAGAGCTGGAGGCTCTACTGTGGAGCAGAAGAAAAGGTCACTGCTGAAATAGCTTTCCAACTACAGGCCCTGTCTGCAGGGACAGATGAATCTTCTCACACACAGCCCGCATCCTCCTCGAGTCAGAGGGCTCCAGGAGGAGAAGACAAGTCTACCTGTAAGGAGAAACAGAAAAGGTGTAGATACATCCCTGATAGGAGAGATGGGTCAAGAGAAGGGGAAATAAAAGTGTCCTGGAACAAGCCTTGCTCATTATAAGGTTCTGGAAGCTGGTTTGGGTATTTTTTTTTTCCTCCAATCTGTAAATGCTTCTTTGAAAAGGAGACATATAAGCCATATCAGAAAAGTGTATTTTAAGGAAGTGGTTAAAAGAATAGGAAGGCAGAGCCAGTCATTTGCACCAGGCAAAGGAGACTGTATTTATCAAAGTTGGTTTAATAGCAGAAAAAAACCATAACTATACTGGTCAAGTAATTTCTTCCTGTTGAAGACGGCAAAAATATAACTGAATAGAAAAACATCACCCAGAAAGAAGTATTCGTCACCCAGCCGGTGCATTAACCGGCTTAACAAGATGACAAAGTACCTAAAATACAGCTGTCTACAGCAAATCTTCCAGGTCATCAAGGTGGGGAGTACTTCCAAGTCACCAAACTAGTCTAATACCTGTACAGCAGGCTCTGAGGTTCCCATCACAAAGCATGCCTACAACCTCCTTTTTGCACCTATACACAAGGCATGCACGTAGTTTTTAAAACCACCAGAAAAGCAATCACGGTATAAAACTAACAAAAAATCAGTAGGTGTTTGGGGACACTGGAGTATTTCCTCCTTTTATTCTTTTACTTTTTCCTTCTGCTTTTATCCTCCCTCTCCTTCCAGCGGCAGCCCTTTCTGCACTTGACCCTTAGCCGTGCTACCCCTCTGCTGCAGCCCTCCTCCCGTCCCCCCTACATCCCCGTACATTCCCACACATCCTGCGGCAACCAGCAGTGTCAGCAAATGCTCAGGGGCTGGCCGTGCCCTGCCCACCCAAATGGAGAGGGAGCCATTGAAATATTCCCTCTGGGGTTTCCCTTCCGCATCACCATCAGGAAAGTCGCTGCTCACAAAGGCGCTGTGCCGGCCCAAGGAATCAAACACCGGCCTGAAGAGCAGGGGCTCTCGCTGTAGCCCAAACACAACTTATTGTAATCCCTTGCTGCCTCCTGTGCTTATCCAGTACAGACCTTCTTGGGTTACAAGACACTTTGAAGATCTCACCTTCTCCCATTACTTGTCTTTTCCATAAAACGTCCACAGATGTGAGCCTGCTAGTGTGTCGGGAGGACTGCGGTTAATAATTTATAAACCAATACTTCCTATCGGGCACATGGTTTGACATAGGGATTGTGGCAGAGGGAGGGGGCTGCCTTGCTGCAGGAGCCCCCTCTGCTGACTCCAGCATGGGGTGACAGCCCTAAGGCAGGGTGATGGCCACCGTGAGGGAGCCTGCTCGAGGGCCAGCTCCTGGCCACAGGGACGTTTCATCTCAGTTTCTCCAGGCTGGTGGTGACTGTTAAACCCCTCGCTCTGCTGCAAATAGCAAGGTGTAATGTCCCCAGTGGAGCACAAATGAAGGGGACTCTAGTGGAAATATTCTGACGCTTAATTCTCGAGAACTCCATGAAATGCACCCCCTGCATCACCTGCAGAAAGCCCAGCGTTTCTGGATGCATGCTCCAGCAATCACACTGAAAAGGCTCCTCTTGAGCCAAAGCCACAAGGAAATGGTCTAGACAGCTACACCTGAAAACAGGCCGTTGTATGTGATGGCGCTTGCCCCACGCTTCTAATTCACCCCAGGTCTGAGTGGAGCACAGGAGAGGATGTGGGCAGGTATATTTGCTGTGTCAAAAATCACTCTTTGCAGGCGGGACTGATGCTCTGGACCAGTAGTCACAGCCTGAAAAGAAGAATCTTCCCTAGGAGTACGTGCTGGGTGGATCTTCTTCAACTCCTTCTCTGTCTGTGACAGCTCTGGAGCTGGAAATTCCAGTAAAAATGGTGAGAACAGTCAAACAGCATCGTCCTGAAGGGACATGTGGACTAGATCTTCGTAAATAAATGATTTGGCTAGCTAGCAATGGCTGCTCAGTAACGAACCATTGTGTGGCTCAAGAGCACTGGTGGCAAGTGCTTGTCCTTCCTAGTCTTACCACATGTTTCTCTATGAACAGTACATCTATTTACTATTTCACCTTTAGAAAAGATTTTTTAAAACTTCTAAACACTTTTAAAGTATTTGCTAATCGGGGAGATTGCCTCTTCCTGCTGTTGTCATGCCAGACATGCTGCTGGTCAATGCATAGCGGGAGGTGTCACCAGGCAGCCCGGACAAGCAGTGGGACACATGGAAGCTGCAGAAGACTGTCATAGACTCTTTCATGTGCGCAGCATGGGTCCTCGCCTGAGCTAAGGACTACCTGTCTTCACAGGCTGCTTCACCTCCAGGCATGCCTTCAAAGACTGCCAAATTAGTCTGCTAGTTACCAAATTTCATTACGCTCTGCTTTGTTGAATTATCATATGGATTACCTCAGACTCTCATCGAATTTGTCTTGCTGATCTGCTGTGAACAGCGCAAGGATACAGGTAGAAGTGATTTTATGGTAAAAACTGAATTCTTTCCCATTTGTTCACTCAAGGGGAACCAACACCTTCACAGAGAGCAGACCTCAACTGTTGCCAGGACAGACAGTAAACCAAGACCAACCGCAATCAGAAATACACTATCGTGGAGAGGCAATGTATTGAGCCTTCTTTCTGTGTATCAAGATCCTTTATATTTTTAAAGGAGGTGGTAAAATACAGACAATCTCCTTCTGCCAAAATGTACCTGGTGAGAGGTCTTGGGGTACGTTTAATTGGAAAAAATGTTCTGATTGAACTGGCTTTTGGATTTTACTTCCAATTCTGTTAGAGTTAGTGCATCAATAACACACATACCATCTCTCTTCCACAGCTATGTAAGCATCTCGATGTCCTCTCAGTTACCTCCTTTTGTCGCTTCTCCTTTTCATATCAATACGTTTCTCTTCCTTTCAGTGGGGAAGAGGAGTTTCCTCCAGACAGTTGTTCATGATGTGGACCAAAGCTTGGCTCTGGAAAGTACCAGCCTTAAGCTAGTGGCTGTAATATCACAGGGTGGACCATGTTCCTACGAAAAGGCTGAGCCTTTGGGGTTTTCATCAGACTCACACTTCCATGTGACAACAACAGAGAAAAGACTGTCAGTAGCAATCCCGGGCATCTTGAACATCACCTAGTTGCAGACATCTGCACACAGCGACTTCCGGCCTGTTCTTTTGCTTGGCTGCTTTTAACACAGCCTTGGGCCAAGGCAATCCTGGAATAAAATCAGTGGGAGTTGTTTTCACTGGAAACCAGGTGTTTTCTTCCTGGGAGATGTCATGTTTTTCCACCACATAAGGGGTTCGGTTTTGTCTTTTAGGTGTCTCCTACTTCAGAGGCTTGTACTCTGTATTTTTACCAAGTCATCAAGCGTGGATAAAGGGCAGTTTTAGCTACACACTGTTTCACTAATGGTTGTTGCAAGGCAGCATCGAACAAACTCCCGGTCTCACTCTGCCCAGCATCCACAGAGAATCAGGCACATGCTGTCCGACACAGCAACCCCCTTCCAACAGCAGTAAGAGGATTTGTTCTGAAGGTCTTTTATTTAGGAAGAGGAGCAAAATGTTAAGAAGTGCCAAGATTTTTCTTTTGCATGTAAATCCCCTCACTTTTTATTCTTGGGGTCATGCACCGCTGAGGTATGTGGTAAGGAAATAGCATCTTGAACTTGCCTTATACTGAAAAATGAAACAGATCTTCAATATTCCATGGAGAAGAGGGTGTGCATCGTTTCTTGAGAATAAGCCCTTTGTGTCTCTATTATTTTTACAATGCACTTTAATGACCTGAAAGCATGTGTGTGCCTTCTTAAATCATCACATACAAAACTACATTTTGACTGTAAAATATATTAAGAATCTTATAGAGGAAGTTATGCCATCTGTGGGTTTTTTTCTCTGTTTTCAAAGATAGGATGAGTTTTGACCATATTACAAGGACAAGCTCCAAAAATGAAAAAAATAAAGTGAGAAGGGAAAGGTATTTAAAAAAAAAAAAAAAAAAAGAATAAATCCTAGCCCTAGACACCAGTGTTAGAAAAGTCACCCTTACCAGATGGCTAATACAGACAAGGGAAAATAGCCAACTTGATTCCAAATGTGAGAGTGATTTTTAAAATGAATGATAGAAACTACTTCAGATTCATTATTTTAAGCAGGGAAACTCATGTGTTTAGCTTATGGGTCTGGTTTGAATAAAAGTTTGTCTTTCTTGAATAGAAATCATATGTGATTCCAGGCAGTGGCCTGGACCATTTGCTAATACTAATTGTTGCTGGTTGAAAGTAGGGTAGAAGATTGTTAAAGTCTTCCCTGGCAGTAACTTGATCTGTGGAAATGTACTTTACAGGAACTGTGATGAGGTTTACAGCTGGCAGAAGCTTGTGATAGGATGGCCACATGACTTTACATCTCCCTTTTAATAACAGAATAAAAGCTTGCATGACACAGTTCTGGTAGGTAAAGGATGGCAGGGATCACATAAGCTGAAACAGGGATATATATTTTTACAAACATTTCACATTTTGAAAGATATTCAGTGATGCAACTACTTTGAAATAATATTATCACAATATGCTGGCAAGTTAGAAAACCACCAACTGAGGCCAGATGGGCTGTTGAAGTTGTCACATGAAGCATCAGTGGTGAAAAAAAAAAGTGTTAGATTATAATCATATCAGTTTGCCCTCGCCTAGTCTCAACAGAAACCTGGTCAGTTGGCAAATACTTCATTTGCTGATAAAGAAGAGCTCTAATCTCGGTTAAATAGATAAAATGCGATTATTCTGCATAATTTACATGCTAGCACCAGTATCCTGGTAAATTCCAGAGTGAAACCTTATCTTCTGTTTCTGAAATGCCAGGGTTACACTATTTTCAACCTTCAGCCATAACCCATAGCACAGCGTTGCTATTCACATTCACAATCCAAGCTGGCCGTGTCTTACTGCTGCGTGAAACACCTAGGGCGTGATTCGGTTGCACAAAAATAGGTCTTGGTGCCATCCCAAATGCCCTGACATTTCTGAGACATCCTCGACAGGCTGGCAGATGTGATGCACAACACACCGCACCCCATGTCCCTGTGTCCCCTTCCAGAGTGGCAGCCAGCTGCCTCAGGGAGATACCCTGCGGCATCGCGAACAGCGCCAGACGCCAAGGGTTGAAGCACTGGATGGAGTCCTCCGTGTCTGCGGTGTAAACCTGCTGAGCCACCTCAGGACCAGGCTCTGCCGGGACTCATGACAGAGCTGTGGCTGAGGAGCAGAAAGGAGGTGTGGGTTGGATGCCCAGGTAGGATGCTGTGGCTCCTTCCCCACGGGGAGCGTGCCGGAGTTGTAAGAAAAGCTTGGCCCTGATCGAAGAGATGAGCAGCAGCATTTGGTTGGTGTTCATACCAATGACGTGTCACTCGTGAGCTCGTCTAGAAGAACTTCAGCCTGCAGTTCCAGCCAGAGGATCGAATACTTATTTTCATTGCACACCCAATCAGTATCAACGTGTTTTCTGAAGCTTTGTCATGCTTGGGTAGACAGAAAGTATTCTTTTCACTAATGTTTGTATTGTTTCACATCTGGTTCGTAATAATTCTCATGCTCTTGTCAGTGGAATCACTCTACCATTTCCTTTCATGATGTGCTTGATGGCTGCTCTGGAAAACAGTTTATTTACAGGTTCAGGAAGATGCTGTTGGGTGTATTTTCCGCTCGGCAAACTACAAAAGTAGCATTTATGGTTATAAACACCTGCATAGATTAACATATATGTTGTGTAACTCTCATCACAGAGAGGTATACAGCTTAAATATCATGTAAACAGCTTTCCACAAGTCAAAATGAATGCAGAAAAAACCCGAGACTCTTAGGGAAACAAAAAATAGAGAAGTGCAACTTTTAAAAATCTTTTCACTTCCATTCCTTCCCAATCCCAGTCATGGTTACCTCACCTTTTCTGCAGTGATTGTCTTTTGGATGTAGTGAATATTGTATATTCCTTTTATATTCCATTGAAAAATAAAAAAACTTCACAAGCACTGATTCTTTCTGTTCATGTGCAGAGTAGCAGCTGGCTGTGAAAATGCTCTATGTTGTGTCTTCTTCTGTGTGGTCCTATAAGAGTTTTCAGCGTGCTCTTCTTTGAGGAAAGCTGAGCTACTTGGTTGAGCCACATCCGCAGCCAGGGCTGGCATTAAGCCCTTTCACCTGTTGCTGGTTGACACCTTAGCATCCTCTGGCATTTTTAGGCAGCACAATGTGCTTGCCCTAAACACAGCTAAACAGTTTTCAGACCTATTGCTTAGCTGGAGAGCAGATATATAAATTTTAGAACGAATGTTCTTGACATTAAACTGTGAGCTTCAGTCATGCTGTTGTCTGGGCTAACTCTTGCTTTTCCTCAACAGTTTGGGGATTCTTGGCAATCTCTTGTGATAATAATGATGACCTCACAAGTGTAGTTCTAAAAGCAGACTCTTCTAGTTTCTTCACAGCTGTCAGGTTGGAAGTAAAGGTAGTAGAGTGGGATGTACAAGAAAGTCAATATTTTCATTGTTCCGATGCATTTTGATCAGTATATTGCAGCATCAGCTATGTCATTCATGGACAAGCACGCAATGCTGCTCATATAAATACTATGTTTGCATGCATAATGGCCGCTTGAGTATAAGGACTGCAGCTTCCCTGACTGTGGAGTTTCCAGAAGACTGCAAAATACTCACAACTGCCCATGGCAAAAATACCTGAGAGAAAGTTCAGCTCTTACACTCATAAATCTGATATTACTGAACAAAACCTGCCTCTTGTCTGCATATCTCTCAAAGGAATGGAGATGGCTGTGGACAGACCTTCTATTCTCAGCTTCAAAGACCCATCATAGAATCATAGAATGGTTTGGGTTGAAAGAGACCTTAAAGATCATCTAGTTCCAACCCCTCTGCCATGGGCAGGGACACCTTCCACTAAATCAGGTTGCTCAAAGCCTCATCCACCTGGCCTTGAACACTTCCAGGGATGGGGCATTCACAGTTTCTCTGGGCAACCTGTTCCAGTGCCTCAGCACCCTCAGAGTCAAGAATTTCTTTATTAGATCTAATTTAAATCTACCCTCTTTCAGTTTAAAGCCATTACCCTTTGTCCTATCAGTACGTGCCCTTGTAAAAAGTCCCTCTCCAGCTTTCTTGTAGGCCCCCTTTAGGTACTGGAAGGCTGCTAGAAGGTTTCCCTGTAACATCTCAGTTATTTTCCTGGCCCTCACATTCCTGCAGAAATGCACATTTTTTTCTCCCTGCCCCTTGTATGTCCTTCAGTCCTCTTCCAGTGGAGGACATGAGGGAAACAGGCACAAAAGATACAACAAAACTCACTTCACTGCCTGTGGGTGAGTGGACCTTACCCTGCAGTCCTCTCTCACCTCTGCTGCTGCACACTTCTAGGAGGTGCAAAGCGGCTCCAGCGGTGTGGAGAAACAGATCAAAGGACCAGCAATTCATAGCTGTTCACTACCGACAAGGCTGCCGCATGGACCCCTGGGCAGGTTCTTGGAAAGGACTGATCTAACTTAACTTGGTTTCCAGAACCGCTAAGATTATGCAGAAGACCACTGAGGCCACCAAAAAGGAGAACAAGGTAGATTGAAGCCACCTGAGACCCACACTTCCTAAGCTGTGCCTCTGAGAGTTTCTGCATGTGTCAACCTTTCACAGGCAGTTTGGTGCAAACGCTGAGCAAATGTTGGCCTTTGCCAGGAATATGCTTTAAAGAACAGCGTGGACAAAGGCTAGGAAAAGCTGTCACAAAAAACACAGAGAACAGGAATTAATGGAATCCCTTCCCCAGCTGTAATTCGCGTGTGTTTTAAATACTGTTAACACAGACAAAAACAAATTCTCAGATAGTTTCAGTAATAGCAAGAGCGGTTGCTATTATAACAGGCTATGATTCAATGTTTCGTTTTCTTTTATGCATTATAACTTAACGGTCAGCCATCTTTTAGCTGGCTCTGTCACCAAGTCCTGACTCCCTGTTAAGCCTCATTCTCTGGCACTCATAACTAACACAACGAGACCAAGTCCTTAAACTTATCCACTAAATGTGTTGGCTCTGAGAGCTTTTTCCAGAATTATGTCAACCCTCCACTTATCACTTATCTTCCTACCTCCTGTGAGTGCCCCTGTTCACAACACTTTGTGCATAGCCCGGGACTTTCAGAGACCGTCATGCAACATGTTAAAACCATTCTAATCTGCTGCTTCACACATAACCCCTCAATCACAGCTTGTACTGATTCCACCCATCAGGTTTATAATCTTTGTAGCACATTAGCCAAAAAAAAAAAATAAATTAAAAAATCTATTTTCATTCTATCTTATCCATAACATGTGCAAATATTACCTCATCCATCCTTGAGCTGGCTCCAGAGATTAACCCAGAGCTGACATGACAGATGTCTAATTTAAAAAATAGTCCGTTTCCTGGCAGTTGATTTTATTGTCAGTTTTGTTTTAAACTTCGACTTTGGGTGTGACATTGCTACCAGAATTTCATATTTTCAAATACTATTTCACTTTCAAAGGCTGAAGCCAAGGATGATGTCATGTGTGCTAGTAGCTTAGCGCATATCTGAAGTAGGCGCTCGAAGATTACAAAGAAAGTTTTCCTTGCAAAAACAAGAGCAGGACACATAGGAAAAAGATTTTTGTAGGAAAGCGACGTGACACTACTTGACCTTCCGATTAGGTAAAGCATTACATGAGTCTTTCTAATTGAGGGAACGTCACTTAGGCAGTTTACTGGGCAGGAAGTGGCTGCTGCTGCCTGCGGAAAGCAGGCTGCGTGAGGTTTGAAGAGCACCCTTTGAAGTGAATGGAAAGAGTTTTACTGAGCTCAGCGGAGGTACTCTGCGTTTGTGCTAATGCAATTCCGAGTACAATTTGACCCATGGGGATGAAGGGCACCGGCTAAATGAAAAAAAGAGCATGAATCCTTTGTTTATGTTACAGAAAAGCTCATATTGTATGCAATATTACTAAGAAATAAAATATCCTTTGCAGTGAAACAGTTTGTTCTTCCTAATCCAGTATTATTGTTACGCATGTGTTAAATCATAGGATACACATGGTTGTAAAAGCTGATTTATTAACTAACTAAAAATCAGAGGCATCCACCCAAGCGCCACCCAGCATCTGCTGGGACTAACGTCCCTCAAAAACGTCCCATATGTCAAAGGAGGGCACGGGCTCAGGAAAACACTAATCCCAGCTGGTCAAAAGGAGCAAAAGAAAAACAGGTTTTGCTTTATAGACTACAGTATTTTGTTTGTTTTCATTAAACACTCTTACTGATTTTAAACATCTGTATTTGTTAACTTGTTTAGTTCTTTCAAACTTAAGAGTACAAACAGTGCCATATGTGCTCACTGCTGGCATTTCTGTTCCCCACGCTAACATTTGCCTCCAGAGCCCGGCTTATCTCTGACAACTTGGTAAACACAGCTCACAATGAAATTTGAACTACGTGAGGTGCTTTGCTGCTCAGAGAAGAGAGAAGGGACACGCGGAAAGCTCTCTCTTAAAACCTATAACAAGGCTTGTGACAACAGAGGCTCAGCTGAAGCAAAGTTGACATATGGAGGGACTGCACAAGGCCAACTCTGCTGTATCTGGTCGTTAGCTTTCTCATCGTTTGCGTTTGCTGGCTGGAGTCTGCGCAAGCAGGTGGAAGGGTAAACGACAGTGACTTGCACATGCCGCTGTTATATTATCATAGAGGCTGGTTTAAAACGAAATGAGTAGCTTCCCACAGTTGTATGAAGCCATTCTGCTTGCCTCAAGTCACAACTGGTCGAGCAGAAGATTAAGAGGTGGTTTGGCTTCGATGTATGAGTACTTTCACAGAGATGAAATAGAGTGCACTCCAGAGCTCTTTAACCTAGCAGAGGATGGTCTCATAAGTGGAAGGCTCAAGCCAAACTTAATGAATTAGACAGATTTTTAGCAAAAGGAGTAATCATTATTACTGACTGGAACCAGTTACTAGAGGAGGCAATGTCTCTGTGGCTGCTCTCCTAGAATATAGGTCACAGTCAAAAAAGTTACCAGTCCCAGTACCACAATACTTCTGATGGACAGGAGATCGAACTACATGATGTGCAGTCACCTTCACCCTGTGTACTCTGGGAACCCACTAAGCTGTGGATACGTCACTTACACCCCTCAGAAGTGTAGGGGAATGACAAACATGCTTCTTCTTCCACTATGGACCAACTGAAAAAAACCTAAAACCCCTTAAATTCTGCTATTTTTTGCAATTTGAGTGGCCATGCTCAGAAAAAAAAAAGATCCATTTAACGCATTTCCCATAGAGTGTCCTCATTTTGAATATTCAGGTTGCTTTTTGCAACCATTAATCTAATTTCAGGCCAATCTTTGTTTCAGAATATTTTGACTTCAACTCTTTTTCTCCTATGATTGATTTGTCATGTCCAGTTCCAGTTTCTAATATATGCCTTGCTAAGTGTATAATATTTGCATCTGGTCTGGAATTATCGAACCTAATTTTTGGCACCCAAATTTCCTACGGAATAATTAATACAAATGGTCACCTCTTAAGTAATGATTCTTACCTTCTTTTTCCTCATGTAGTTTGCCCCTTCACACAGAGACCATAGACACTGAAATGAAACATTTGTCTATATTTAGAATTAAAGCAACATATATCTCTTTTGTCCTGAAACACAATCTCCTTTTTATTCATGACCTATATTTCATACTCAGTCCTTCTCTAAGGCTTTGCAACCAGCCTGTGCTCCATGCTACAGGAGCACAAGTCCGTGCTCACCTCTCTCGGTTTGTTCTCCATGGGCTGGGCAACCATTCGCTCCTTGAGACAGGGATGCACCTATACACAAGAGCAAGTGTGTGCACATACATATAATCACGCAGATGCACTCACTTTTCAAACATGTGCAGCAGCTCTGCCTGCCTCTCTCCAGCAGATGACATGGGAAATACTGATACCGTATGAAAACTATGGGAGCAGAGGCAGGGAGAGAGGGTGGCAGATGCATGTATACACACATTTCTTCATAGGAGGAATGGTTAGTGAAAGGTATATATGTGTTTAAATGGGAAACGAGGTGGGGAGAAACAAAGGAATGGCAGAGCTTATTTGTCTAAGGCTATAGGTGGCACAGGACACAGTCAAATTGGGTTTGTGGATATAGGAAAACTGGGGACAGCTTCTGCTGTTCACATGCAAGTGCGTACACATGTTGGGGTGAGAGACAACCATACCGTGAACAGAGGAAAACTTTTGATCCTCTCTGGACACTTCCTGTGTGAGCCTGACAGTAGCTGGATGAGACAACCAACTGAAGGTGAGGTTGGGCAAGAGCTATGGCACAGTTTTGGTTCATTGAACACTCCCCAAAGGGCAGGATCCACTGTTAGGAGTCCTTCAGAAGTCTAGTAAACAATCCGTCAGAGCCACTGAACTTCACCATTACTTCTAGAGACCTTCTGCAGCCTTTCTCAACATTTCACTAGTAAAAGTGCGTGAAATTGTCACGCACTTGCCTGTAGAAGGCACCACCAATATGAGGTGCTCAGAGAACACACGAGTTTCTAGACATGTAGTTCATATCCTTTTCTTGTTCCTCTTTTCCCTGCAGCATCCCTTTCACTCCATTCTTTAATCTGTATCTTTTTTGGATTATTAGCGACCAACCTCCAGGACAACTAACTCTTGGCACATCAGTAAGAATGTGTATGCTAATCTGATTAGACTCAAAATCCCCTAAAAAGGAAAAAAAAAAAGCATCTGAGGGGATTATGAAAAGCTTCTAGGCAATGAAATATCTTAAGAAATCTGGCTTTACTCTCCTGGGTGTGGACTGTGACTTGTATACATTTCTGAAATCAGGGGCAGGGGTCTGGGAATGCTACTGCAAAGAAAATACGCAGGGGGGTCTGATTCCTATCACTTCACATCCCCATCTGAATTTGCACCTCTTTCCATGTCCAACTATTGGGTGTTTTTTATCGCTTATTACGTTTTGAACTCGACACTGTGAAGATCAAATAAGCAGCCAGTCATCAATTAACTTTCCAAAGCAAATACTTCAATATTCACAACGCATATGCGTCGCAGGCATAAATGTCGCGGGGGGTGCGTGTTTGTGTGTGTGTGCACATGTAGAAGGAACGGGGGTAACGGGCTGCTCAGTTAACACACGAGTTTCCAAACATGTGGATTATACGCTCTTCTGGTGCCTCTTTTCCCCACAACATTTCTTCCGCTCCAAATGCAGGCAGATACACACACACACACGTGCTCACCTTTGAAATAAAATTGGGCCTGGCTCTTGCTGTGAATGTAATCTTCTTCGGCTCAATGGCTCTCTTACACTTTTCTGTGAGCGGTCCGAGAGGGCCACCGGGTAAGGAGAATTTTGGCCCACCACGTTTTAAACCTCCTCTCACATTAAGGCCAGAAGCAGCAATAGCTTCTCATTGTAAATTGTGCCTGTTATTGTAATTTATCAGGATCAAACAGTCGCTGGCAGCCCTTTCCATAAGATCCAGTTGCAGTGTCTATATCAGCATCAAGCAAAATCAAACATGGCTTGCGAACAGAGGTTTAGCGATAAATAAATCACTCAGGGAGCTTTAGAGAAACAAGTCTTCACACACACCAATGTTATGGTACTTGTCTTTATTTCTCTTCCAGCTTTCCTTTCCTTTCTTTTCTTTTTTTTTTTTTTTTTTAATTTGATTCACAGTGTTCGGATGACATGTGTTTTGCCTTATTCAGCCATTTGGAGTACAGGTGCATGACTGTGTTTTTGATGGAGTGTTGCTATTCTGGAGTGCTCCATCCAAAACACAATCCCACACATGTAAACCAAACTGCTGAAGATGAGTCAACCATCTTCCCATTGCCATGATAATTGGACAGTTTTTTTTCATTCAAAGTTGCATAGTCTTTATTATTAGTTGCAGATGCCATGCTTAAACAATATTGTGGAATCTTAAAAGGCTTTCACACCGGGCTATTTTATCCCTCGGTGTGGAGGAAATTAACAAAAAGCCCAAGCTTACCCTAACTTAAATAAAATCAAATCAAATATTATTAGATTGCAAGAAAACGGTGACACCTAAATACCTTTAGCATACACGTAAAAATCGTAGCTTAATATTCTGTTAAGTAAACATAGCAGCTCGCAAGGGAAGGTTTGCCGTAATTAAGGGATTCGTGGAACCACAGCTCCCAGTCGTACTAATCCACGCAGGCCACACATCTAAGTGTCTTTTCTTTGAAAACGTTTCAGTTTCTTATCACATTAAGAAAATGATCACTTCCCAGAAGCCTGAAACAACAAAGAACCTCACTAGGTTTTAAATCCTTAAGCTAGGTATTATTTTCCAGGCAAGTGCTTGCAAAGGGTGGTTTTCACAGGTCTTAATATACACTGTCTGAACCTTGGGGCTGCTGGTGTTTATTTCTGGTACCTTAGGAGCTAATAGGTGATTAGTGGGGTAGATATGGAGAGAAAGAGAAGACACGGGAAAGCAGGTGTCATAGTCCTTCAAGGCTAAGCTTTAAGGACCATTTTAGACCTTCGACAAGCCGATCTCTTGGTGGCATTTTTGGTACTAGGTGGGTGGCAGACAGACACCAAATGTTCAGCTGCTGGAAATCTCTAAGCAATGACAGGTCATATCCCTACCTAAAGCACTGTTTACAGTGGAGAAAAAAAAAAAAATCTTCTGCCTGTCCACATTTGAGAGCTTCAGAGCGGTGAGGTTTTCCCTTCCATAGTACCTATCTATCCAGGTGGCTTTTGTCTTCTGTACACAGAAAATCAGTTTAGATTATCTTTCTTCCCAGGTGTGAAAAAAAGAGTCCAAAAAAGAGGACACGTGCTGACTTCAGAAAGGTTGCTTCGCTTGGTGGACAATGAGACCTCTCTGTCAAGCACCACCAGCCCAGAGCAACAAAGGTGGTGTCCCATAAATGTGTTGTAGCTGAGGGACCTGCACCTAACCACGATGGCCCCAAGCAGTGCTGGGGATGTGGCAGTAGAGAAGTTGACCCCAGATTTCTCTGACTTCTCCAGCCCTATACAAACAACATCTGTACAAAGAGCATGGGACCAAGGCCTGTGTCTCCATGAGCAAGAGAATGATGAGTGAGACAGCGGCCTTGCATCATCAAACATGTGAACTTGCTTCACACAGAGAACAGACTTGTAATAGTCACCCCGTCCCCCACACCGATACTGGTTAACACATCCCAGGGTTTTTGTTATTATGTGTGAACCTGAGTTAGCAGGGGTTTATCCTTTCACTGGCCAAAGACAAAAAAGGGTATCCGTATGAGTCCATCTACCTGTTTTCCGTTCACTAGGGTAAAAGGGCTTCCTACACATTCATCTGGGTAGTCCGTGGATGAGTTGGTGGAGTAGAACTAGTATAGGCAACAATTCCTGGCAAGGATCTGATTTTGTCCCCTTAGCTTTTAAGACCTGATGCTCAATTCCCTATGCAGGAACGTAAGAGTGGACCTCACAGCACAATTTCAAAGAAAATAAAAAATGTGGGGAAGATGAACTTAGGATGAAGTTATAATGAGAAAAAAAGCCTGAGGAAAAAGGTAATTGGCACAAATTTCACTCTCCAGCTCTCCTGTCCAAATGCATGCTGTAACTAACTTTAGCCTGCTGAAGACACCATAGAAATACGACGAACAAACCATTTGGTTCACAGGAATACTGTTTATGGCAGACACAAAGTCAGGAAAACTGTGGAATACATTATTGGTTAAAAAGTTAAATCAAACTTCTGGCAAATTAGTTAATGGTCATTCCAAATTTTCCTTCTAAAAAGGTAGGCTAGTATACGGCAAAGCAAGTGATCCATCAAGAAAGTCATGACCCTTCAAGCCAGCAGAGGATCTTGTCCAGAAACTGACGGCTTAATGAAATTATTACCTCAGCAGCATAATTACAGCCAACCTTTTTCCAGAAACTGCAGAGTCCAGCAGACCCTTCCATCAAGTCCACACTCAAGTGCTCACAGCTCCACCGCTCCATTTCAGTGCAAAGAGCCACGCGTATGTGTTGAACACCCTCAGCCCTCGGGCACAAGGGGCTGAACCACTGGCGCAATCATAGAATCATAGAATAGTTTGCCTTGGAAGGGACCTTTAAAGGTCATCTAGTCCAACCTTCCATGCAATGAGCAGGGACATCTTCAACTAGATCAGGTTGCTCAGCCCCATTCAACTTGACTGTGAATGTTTCCAGGGAGGAGGCATCTACCACGTCTCTGGTGTTCCAGTGTTTCACCACTGATCCAAACTGGTGTCAAATTAGCATTAGTTACCATGGACATACATGCACCTGCACTATACTCCATGTCTGTCCCCAGGAAGACAGTTACTGGTGAAATGCCAGCACTTACACACAGGTGAAGAACAGGTTGGAAGGACTGTTCTCACACATCTCCATAGGAGGAACAAGCACTATGTTCCTCAGCTGCAGCCATCACTACCATCAGTAGCGGGCTTCGCAAACGGAGTGCTCCCAGTCTCTTAACAGAGACAAATCTCAACACTGCGGATGCATTAGCAACTTTGAAAACATTTTGACTGGTTTTCCTGAGAAGATGCACACATCTTTCTTTCCACCTCTTCACTTCAGCAGGGACTCCAACCCAAAATAAGCATTCTGCACTAAAAGTAGAGAAGTACAATCCTCGGCCAAGTGGGTGTTCCAGGTTCCCACCACTCCAATAACAGATCATTTTTAAATCGACCCAAAAAACCCCTGAAGACCTCCCAGGTGCACTAAACACAACAGTTTGATCCTTTTGCAGACAGTAGGATAAAATGTGATGTTATGACTAGCTGTATTTTAGGGAGAAATCTCTTGTGGCGATCCTAAAGCTACCTCACTTTCAGAGGAAAATGTTGAAATTGCAAATCTATCACTCAAGATCTTACGCTGTTTCTGTACCAACAAATGTAATTGCACTTGCCATACTGCACTTTTTCGGATACTTATCCGCAGAGAAATGATGTTCCCCTGAATTAGCTTTTTAAGATAAACACACACGCATATGCTGTTTATTGTACTTTAAAAATAAAAAAAAAAAAGAGTTGAGTGCAGAGAAAATTCTTCAAACTGCATTTGGAGAGTGACCTAAGATGTGGGAAAGTTGTCTATTGCTTATGTTATTTTTTCACCCACTTTTGAGTGCTTTGAGGCTACATTTCCCCTGAGTTATGACAGATATTGCCACCCACCTTAGTTCTTCCTGCCTCTGCCCTAACAGAACCTCTTTGTTGTTTTATCTAATCAGATTCAGAGGCCCTGCTAGAGTTGGCTCTTTCAGACTGTTCAAAGCGGTTATATTTCTTATTTCCCAGGCTTCAGAAGAACTAAAAATAACCAAGTGAAAAACTGAAATGCAAAGCTAATATTCTTGCCAGTGTTAAGCAGATATGTTGTCAGGATTAATGAGAGATTTTACAGATCTGAAAAATTTGAATAAATCAGAACACTTAATTTTTCTTTGCCAAGTTTTCCAAATTTAATCTTCCCTAAGCCACTAAGAATTTTTTATAAAAATATTTACCTTAATTTTTTCTGAACCAAAGATATGCGGTGTGTCTTCATATACAGAGAAAAATTTATTATAAAACTTTATATATACAGAGGAGAATATTCATGACAGATGAGGGTTTGCAGTTCAAACGACTCTGGGGTGAAAACAACCCAGGTTGTTTCTTCAATCCCATGTAGAGTAGGAGTCGTAGGTGTGTTGCCTGATGCCAAGTACTGAGAATTTTCATGGGCAAAGAAGGACTTGCGGTAGCCATAGGGCAGGACCATGAGGCTAGTTCAAATATGCTACAGTTGGTCAAGCCAGCCATGTTTGTATCTATATTTGCACAATAATTTACCCAGGATTTGTCAAAAGTGAAAGTTCTTAATAGGAGGGATCTTGCTCCACTGGCTGGATTATGCAGCAGAGCAATGTTTCCCAACAAGTTTACAGACACTCTGGAAACAGGAGAAAAAGCAGGGTTAAATGTTGGCAAATGCACTTCTTTTAAGTTGAGAGAGTGAGAAGCAGCTATAATTACTGACTGCAAACATTCACCCTCTTGAAGGAACTTTTAACTGCTCACATTTGCTGGCAGTAGCACAGTTTTTTCAAAGATGGGGAAGGGTTTACTCCTGCAGTCAGTAATTACAGCAACTTTGCACTCCCCCTCTTCCAGAGGAACTGAAAACTTGGCAGCACAGGGCACAGCATTAAGGCAACTAAGCATTTACACAAATGAGCCAAAGGGAGGATCCATTTTCAAAAAGTCTGAGAAATGAGGCATGTCTGCTAACTTCCAGAATCCGGGAAACGGCCAGCAACGTGACAGCCAAGCTTCTGAACTTGCAGCTCCGTTCAAGGGACACAAGCTTGAAGCAGAAATAAGATTAGCAACTGGTCTAAGCCTCTGGAATAATTTGAAACACGACAGACAGTTTAGTTCTCAGCCTGTGGAGAAACTGTATGATGGAAAAGACCCGGTGGGTGAGATGCTAAGTTGAGCTCAGGCTAGTACCGTAACGCAGTCGATCATAAATCTGGCCCTCGGGATCTGAGGACTACAGTTCATCAGTGGCAGAAGAAAATACGACCTGCAGTGGAACAGAAGTGAAAGTATTAAAAATGATCTTTTAAATTGCAACTACAGTTAGGTGAACTATTTTATAACTAATCCTAATTTAACAATGCCAGACTATTGTTTTTTCTTGCACAAAATACAATTTCACATAATATTTCCATTTTCTGTGCAACTTGTACTTTTATGGAAGGCTTTTCCTTTTTCCAATGCGTATACTGGAAAGGGTTTTTATTGCATAGTCATGTAAGGAAGTATTATCACAGTGGGTATGCACAGAGAATGCAGTTTTAACGTCTTAATTCACCACTGTTTGTTTGCTTTTCATTCAGTATGAAACTGTTAACCTTTAAAAAAACATAACCAAGAATATGGCTAAATATTTATTATCATAATCTCATATTTCACATATTTGCAAGTTCAGTACTGAAATACTATCTAATGCAATGCTGCAGCCAAAGTGGATGTGGCAGACGTGTTGTTTCTTTTTCATTGGATGTCTTTTTCCCCATTGACATTTATGGATGATCTGAATCTGAAATTAGATGTGCAAAAACAAAACTATGGATATTTCATCTCCTTTAATTTTACCATTAATTGTTTGAAATTATTATAATAATATGTGAAGCCTTATATTTTGGCAATCTAGAGAAAAAAAAAGTGTTAAGTGTACACATGCCACACACTTAAATGAGAAGTCAATGATTACAGTGGCAAAATCTAGTTTGATAAAAGCCAGTAAAGGCTTCCCACCCACATCAGCAGAGTCAGAATTTTAACTTATAATTTGGGGTTCTGTCCAGCAGGATCTATTTCAGAATTTGTGACCGCCCTTCTGCTTTATTAGCATTGCTGCCCAAATTGCCACGTTCCTGGCTGAAATTCATGGCTAGCCCTGCTCTCTGTTTTTTAAGCTCCACTGCTAAGAGCTCTTGGGAAAACTGCTCCAACTGGTTGGCATTAGAAGGAAATGAAAATCTTTTAAGTGGCTATTGTGCATGTCATTTGAATGCACTGGATGACATTTCAACACCAGGCAATGCCTCCTCTCCACCACAGTCATCAAGAGTGGTTTGGGTTTTTTTCCTTCCCATATGGGCACTGAGGTTTCCAACAGCATTGATCCTTCTGCACGTTTTTCTATACTTTGTACAACACTCTTTGAACATATTTCTGCAAACAGAAAGGCTTCAATGTGCAACAGTTTTTTAGCAGCTTGCAGGACTGAGCCCTTGATGTGATTACTTGATTATATATGAAGTAACTCTCATGATCAATGAATGATGTCACGGCTATCACTTTGAAGTTAACAAGCAAAATTTGCATTGGCTTAAATCTGGGCAGGATCAAGGCATGCAGCATCAGACTGACATCCCTTAATTAATTTCCATATTTCTCTTTAAGTGCTCATGCCTCACTCCATGCTTTTTCATGAGACGAGAGAAAAGAGCAAACGCTGGAAACCGATGTTTTCACCAGCAGTAGGTTGTCACGCTTAACAAATCGTTCTAGTGTATCAGTTTATGTGGGCATCCCATCCTTGATCAGCTCCCACATTTCCCATAGACAGCAGCAAAACTTGCACACAAAGACGAAATAAATGACCCATACTTCGCAAATGGAAATACAATACTCCATCTGCAGACAAAAAGTCTGATCGAAAGAAGTGCCGCAGCACTTTTAGCAAAGTAATTCCTATAGACTTGGGTGGAAAATACAGAGCCTGTACTTCTTTGCTTCTTTGAATTTAAACTGCAATTTATACTTGCATAAAAAAATCTGGGATACATAAAGGCCATATTGGAAGCACGGTCTTTATCTCTTGAGCTAACAGGAAATTAGAGACAGTAACAGGATTTTAACTAGTTTCTCACTTGCGATGAGTATCCAACACTTGCCGAAGAAAACTGCCTTTCAAAATCTTTTCATTCCAAGTTTGCTCAACAGAGAATCAAAATGTGTGTGTGTGTGTGTGTGAACAATGTTCATTTGTATTCTTAAGTGAGCTCGTTTTATTTTGCCATTTACTAAATGCTGGCGTAAAAATTCCTAAAGCAACGTGACTCTCACAACAAACACAACTGACAGACCCTAGCTGGAGAGCACATGCAAGCACAGACTGCAATTGTTCTGTGGTTATTTGAGAGACAGTGGTCAGGGAAACAGGGGTCATTAATTTCTCTGCATATTTTAAACATTTCCAGAGATGTGCTAAAATGTATTAAAAGCACAACAGTCGACATCTAAGCCTGAAACATTAGAAAAGTTTTAGAAGGGGATTTCTGCACAAGAGTAAGAAGGGATGGTTTGCTTTTGACCTTTGCATTAGGGAAAGAAACACACTTTTAGCTCTTTCCATCTTGCTTTTGCAGAAGATGAGCTGAAGGACCTCTGGAGAAGAGCACCTTTCAGAGAGTCCACGAAGAAATTTTGGCTGCAAGTGGCCAACAGCTTTAGCCCCACAGGGTTTGTGAACAGGAACAAGGCTGGTCGTCTCCACGGGCCTGACATAACCAGAGAACGGAGAAACAAGTTGAATTTAGTTTTAATTCCCCCGCTTTATCCGCAGGCTCCTGCGCAAACGCAGAAACGCGGCGCGCAGCAAACTCCTGGCTCAGGAGAACTGACAGCGCGGGGGGAACCAAAGCTGCGCCCCGTATCTGCGGCCCCCCGAGGGCAGATGGCCAGAAGGCCCCGGGCCCGTCCCTGCGGAGGGGACGGAGCAACCCCGGGGCCGGCACCGGCCTCCCCCACCGAACCCCGTCTCGCTCGGAGCCCCCGCTCGCCGGAGGCAGATGCGCGGGCGGGCCCCGCTGGCTCGGCGGGCAGCAGCCGGGAGCCGCCGCGTTATCCTGGCGTGACCTCTCACGGTGGAAAAGGTGAGCGCTGAGGGGCGGCGGCGGCGCTGCCCGCCCGGCTGCGCTCCCCCGCCCCGCTCTCCGCCGGCGCTGCCCGCCCGCCGAACAGCAGGCGGCGCCGCGCCGCTCCGCTCCGAAAGCCCGGCACGCCCCACGTGACCGCGCGGTGACTTCCGCCTCCAGCCGCCGGGGCCAGGCCGGGCCGGGCCGGGCCGAGCCGAGCCGAGCCGACCCGACCCGAGCCGACCCGACCCTTGCCACGGTACTAATGGCCGCCGGAGACCGTTCTCTCCTGCCCCTGTCACGTGTCTTCCACGCGGAGTGGGGGGGGGGGAAGCCGGCGGGTTTGGCGGATCACGTGACACGCCACCCCGCGGTCAGTTTTGGCGGGCGGTACGGTGGCCGGGAGGGTTTCCTAGGCAACCGCGCCGCTAGCGAGGGAGGCGGCCGTGGCTGAGCGGGGCCCGACGCTGCCCAGGTACGCTCCCGGCGACTCCTCGGCAGGACGGCGGGCGGGCCGGCCTCAGGGCAGCGCTCGGCTCCAAGCTGCTTCCTCCCCCGCCTCCCGCCGCTCTCTGGAGCGTCCCCTCGGGCCGCGGAGCCGAGCGCTGCTCTCGGGCTCGGCCTGGTGGTGCCCCATTGGGGCTGCTCTTTTTCCTCTTCCCGCCCGGCTGCCCCTCTCCGAGCCCTCGCGCGGCCGGGGCCGTCGCACCCTTTCGCCAGCGCTCGCTGGGCCCGGGGCGGGAGAGGACGGAGCTGGAGGAGAGCCGCCGAGTCGCGGCTGGGGTTGGGAGGAGCACGGCCCGCCGGCCCCAGGGCTGCTGCTCGGCCTCAGCCGTGTGCCAGCCCTGCATGTGCTCTAGGGGAAGCCGGAGAAGGAGGAAGATCAGGTCACGGCTGGTCCTAGCCCTGGGATGATTAGAAGATTACATGAAGCGTGTTAGGCTGTATAAGCTTACCTTCATCCCTGTCGTTTAGCCATACCTTGCCAAAATTTTTGCTTTCTGTGTTATAGCATATATCGCAACAAGTGACATGTTTGTTTTATGTGCAAAGTAATTCTTGAGCTTCTCATTCTGAAGCTGTGGCTGTAAAGTATATTTGTGAAGGATAATGTTTGCCTGTAATCTTCTATTATGGAAATTGTCTGACACATTTGTTGTCCTTCTGAAAAATAAGAGTTTTATATTGTCAGTTTTTACAAAAGCTGTAATTATACGTTCGACAGAAGTACAGATAATGTCAGAAGAATCAGTTTCTTTTTCTAGCAAGGCTGAATTAGGCATTCTACACTTGCTTAAGTAGTTGGCACAGCTAGTAAACAGTTAAAGCATCTAGTGGTTAGCATCTAGTGTTCTTTGATGTAAAAGTATGAAAGGATAGTGGATTACGTGTGTCATGAGAGGTAACATTCTTAATCTTCTTACCATGTTTTCAGAGATATTGTCCAAGTGCTTACATAAAGATATCTTATTCAGTTCAAAGTCTGGGCAGTTTGCTATAACTTTTTTTTTTTTTAACTGCCAAAGCGTCGGGTGGTCTGTGGATGAATAAGGAGTGAAAGCAGGAAGCAGTTGTCTCAACTTGACTGTCAGAATCAATTTACTAGGTAGGTAACAGTCCTGTGTACTGAGAGGGCTCCATATTGGGAGAAGTTTTATTTAATAGCAAAAACATTTCTGCAAATGTTTAGCCCTCTGGTGTTTACATAGCACTTCTCAGCCTGGAAGATGCTAGGGTAGTTTAATACTGCTGTACATATGCAGTTTTGAAGGTGGCCATATGTGTTGAGCAGTATGATATATGAAAGCTTTGTAGAGTTTTAAGTGTGGGGCATATTTTATACCTGAGAAGTCAATAGACTTTTGGGAATGGGAGGGGGGCAGGTGCCATTGGCTTTCTGTGTCAAGGTAGATCAAACCAAATGTCGTCCTGTAATCTTAAAGACTTTCATACTTTTGTTATTTACTGAGTCCTAAGCACAGCAGAGATGATTAAACAAAACTTATTATGCCAGATGTCTCCGGTTTTGGAGAAGAAACATAGAAAGGAATTACAGGCCCTTAAAATGGATGGGAAATAGTATGGCAGTGGATTCGTGTTTGATCATTGACAAAATGCTTAATTGTGGGTAGCTAAGAGATGTCTTTTGAAGAAAAATGTAAAGATGGTGAAGAGAATAGTATTTTATTTGTCCCTCAAGATTTAAATGCTGAAACTGTTGTTTTGGAAATTAGTATTTTGATTATAAGGAATTGGGTAATTCAGGTATATTTGCATCAGTTGTCTTGTTCAGTAAATAATTTAGATTAGGAGTGGGAGGAATGAAATTTGGCATCTCTCAAGATTTTTTTTTTTGCTTATAGCTCTCTATGAAAGCATCAAATCCCTAGGCTACCTCTAATTTCAGAATACTTTTAATTAGCTTTATTTTTATTTTAAATCTTAGGTTTTACACTCAGTTGTTTGGAAGGTAACATCCAGTTGGAGATTATGGCTCTTCGATTTTCAAAAGAAGAATTAGATGAGCAGTTTGAAGAGTTTCTGAAAGAGGTATGTTTCAGAGCAAGGTCACATCCCTTTTCTCTGTCAAAATACAAATAGCTTCAAATTGATATATAACTGAAAATGAGATTAAAAAAAAAATTTCGTTTATGTGGGCGCAAGCTGCATTTTAAGAATTTCTTTATTTTTCTGTGCAATACCTAATTTCCCTGAATTCTATTTAAAAATTCTTGTATTAGTCCTAACAAAACAAAGTATGTTTTAGTGATTAGAAAATTTTAATTCGATCCCTTTTTTCCTGATGGTGTTTGATGATTTTGAGTACAGGCCAAATCGTGCAAGTCTGTGAGTTATGACTTAAGCTAGCAATTATTGGAAGTGGTCAAAATGCTCTAACTTGGTATGTTTTTTTCGTTGCCTATAGACCTGTAATTTCAGAATTTGCCTTCTGGTCTATCAGATACACAGTGTGGTAACCCTAAGATGTAAACACTGCAGACATAAGGCCTTTACTAGATGCTGTTGCCGTATGTAAGTGTAGCCAATGATGGCAGAGAATATTCTTGGGGTTTCTGTTATATGTAATGTGTGTTTAAAGACGTAGAGGCTGTGCTACAATTTAATTACTTGTGAAAAATGCACAGATCCTATAGAAGTTGTACTTCATACTGTGTAGTGAAGATCTGTAGTAACCACATGCTTCTTTTTCAAGAAGATTTTAGCTTTCCCAGGTATGTCTGTAACTGCCTTCACCGTGCAGCTTGTGGGTGTTTTTACAGATACAGAATAATTGTAACTTCACTGACCAATACTAAATTGAGAAAATAGAAAACCAAAATGCCATCTGAAAATTAAGATTCACAAAATAACTTAAAGGTAGATTTTGGCCTTTAATTTGATGGTGTAAATGAGTTAACATTCTTGAATTCACTGAAATTATTAATGTTAGTAAACATAGAAAAATAGGCTCTGCATTTTTGTCAACAGTTCTTTACTTACATTTTTTTATGAAGGCAGTTGCTCTGGGGAGGGGAGAGGAGATTTATTCTTTCATTTATTTTGTGCATCTGACAAAACTCTGCATATGATTGCTTCTGATATTTTGTTCCTCATTTGACATGCTCTTCTTGCTTCTCAGCTATTGCCCACATTAAGAATGCTGAAGTTAGAAAAAAAAAATCAAAATAGCTGTATTGAATTATTTTAAGTGGTATTTTTCATGTTCCAGAGAATGTAACTTTTAACAACTCATGTCTTAATTGGTTTTTATTGTTTCAAACTAAAACTGTTTGTAAAGTGTTTAAAAATTGCTTAAACACATATACTGCCAATCCAGCCATTAAAAATATGCATTATTTTATGTTTTGCCAGCTAGATACAGACCCAAATAACAATGACGTTATCTACTCTCTGTTACTTTACATGCATGCATCTTCTGTTATGTCCCTCACTTTGCTTTTATTTTTTATAAAAGGTGTGCAGCCTTTTTATTGTTAGAAAGATGAGAAGCTGGTGTACTCCATTGTTTGAAATCACTGTGTAGGTGATGTTTGTGTTGAAAGTGTAACAGCAGGGGCGACGAGTGGGAATAACAAAACCTGTTTCTTAGTAGTCTGAGGAAGACTTAATGTTGTTTAGACAAATCTTTCGGAGAAGAAATGAAGCAGGATGGTTTTTGCTTTTTAAATAACTCATAGTGAAGCTGCCTTTTTTTGGGGGGGAGGGTTGTATGTATGTTAGCAATTAAAACTATATACAAAGTTAAAAGAAAGACTGTAGATACAGTCAAAGGATGCAAGTCTAATATAAGGATTAAACTAAAGTGTTTTGGTATGTGCACTGAACTTTAAAACTATCAGTGAAGAGGACTTTCTAGGCTTTTTTCATTACCCAGAAGGAAACACAAATGTGTAACAACAATTACTGCATGTAGGATAGATCTTTTAATGATTTCTCTGCCTAGTTATACTTATTCCCAACTCCTTGCCAGAATGGCCTGTTGTCATTCCTAATTCTTCTCTTCCTCCTCCATTGTGTGCCTGTGATCCTCCCACTCCCTGCCACCAGTATCTTGGTTTAGCATACTTCCCCTGTTGTAACTTTAATTTACATATCATCTGTCGTACTGGTATAGCTCCTGAGTTTTCTGAGTGTTGGCTGTGAAGTTTCCTTGGGACAGGCAGTGTCAGGAGCTCTTTCTAATACATAGTACTTCAATTAATTGCTTTTTTTATGGCACTTCAAGCAAAGCAAAGTTAGGAAAAAGCCATTGTCTGCTTCTATTCTTCTAGGTTTACTTTTGTTCCACTTGATATTCATGGACAGCTGAGAAGGAAGACTTTCAAAAGGAAAGGCTGCACTATCTTAATTAGAAAATCTGTAGAATAGTACCTGGAAGAGTAACACTACACATTAAACCATGTTTGAAAAACATTTTTAATTTTTATTAAAAGATCAAATACATGAAAGTATTATTTTCTACTAAAACTATAATTTAGAGTAGATTTGTTTTATTGGAAAAGACTCGTTTCATTAAATAATTAGGACAACTGGTCATGAAAGTCTGAATGTTTTAGATCCAATCCTGTATGACCTATCTACTTTCTTAAGTTACTTCATGTGTATAGGAGGTGGTAAGCTGATTATGTGCCATGTAGTTGTCCCAGTTCTTAAAACTGACTCTTTTGGCTTTTATTTAAGTTGAGATTAAACAAGTGACACTTTTGTTTGTGTGTGTGTGTATGTCTGTGCTCTTGAAAGGCTGACAGACTGTTTTATAGAGGAGGCAAAGGAAGAAATCAGTGCCACTTACTGGCACTGAAAAGCCATTACTGGTCCAAAAGGTTGATTGATTTATTTATTTACTTTTTTTCAAAGAAAAAAAAAAAAACTGTCTGTAAGTTTCGCTGTTGAGAAAAATGCACTAGTATTTTTGTGTCAGCATTTCTTTCCCAGCTGCTGCAACTTTACTATCTGCAGTTGACAAGATGGCTGGACATAGAAAGTTTCCAGAACTTGAGAACAACCTGTGGGAGTTTCAGTTTCTTTAGTTACAATACCCTAAGGAGTATGAGCATCCTTGAAGTTCTGCTTGCAGGATAGAGGATACTGTTAGTCATAAAAGAAACAGCAAGCAAGCGATAACAGAGCTTGCATCAAGCACCTGTCAGTACTTCTAGCTAGCAGGAGGCGGTGTGACCTTTGGGGACAAGGGCACTAGTACTTGTGTTGTGACTAGTGTAAGGAAGTTGTTATTTATAGGACATTTATTAAGAATATAAAGCTGTTTTTTAATATGTCACTGAGCCAACTTAAAGAAATCACAGTGCATGCTGTTGTCTAGCAGTTTCATAATTTATTAAAATTGTGTTTTATTAAACTGCAAGGCTCAGGGCACTTAAATTTTCTTTCTGAGACTGTATGACAGGCATTTAGTTTTCTCAAGTGAAACTGTAAGCTCTGAAGATGCTATTGGTCAGAGATATTAATAAGAACATTTTCTTATAATTATTTTTTCCTTAAATGGTAGGTTTGGATAATAGGCATTTTATTTATGGATGTTCTTGTTAGGCCGATATAAATTGAAGAATTAGGTATATAGTAAAGGTAGGCTTTTATGGTAGTGTTTTTTGTGCAATAGGAATCAGGCAGTGGACTGCAGAAGCTTTTAATAAAACATCCTCTTGTGTTTTGCAAATTAAGTACCTACAATCCTGTTGCCTCTAGTATTCTGATTATACTATCACGTTTTCTTTTTTGTGACTATGACAAAAGGGAAGCTTTAGAAATTTTCCCGTGTGATGTGTATGTGAATTCTTTGTTTCTCATGCTTTATGGTTTTGCTAACTCTATTCACTGTGTTCTTTAAGACACTTTAGGACAATTGGCTTCAACAATTATGGCTAAAAAATGAGATAAAAATAAGAAGTATGCCACTCCCCTTAACCCCATGTTTACTGAGTTTAAGCACAAAGAATATGTAGCACATAAGGTTGCAGTACACGAGCTTAATGAGTATCTTTCCTTGTTCAGTGTCTGAACAGCTAATTGTGGCTCTGAGCCTTCTGTAAGCCATAAAGAGCTTTATTAAAGGAAAAGAGCAGAGATCAGTTTTTTTTAAAAAGCTGCATTGCTTCAAAAAAGATGCTGTTGTCTTAGGAAGTGTCTTTAGGTCTTTTCCTTCGTTGTTACTCTTCAGTAACTTAAATTCATAGGATGTTCATACTCTTTCTCCATTGATTTAAGCCATCAGTCAAAATTGGCATGGATGACTAATATATATGAAACCTTAAACACAGAGATGGGTAGGAATGGCTCTGGCATTTCTATTGATTTCCATGAACACAAAGTATAAAATTAATTTCTTCCCCCAGAGGAGGGCCACGAAGATGATCTGAGGGCTGGAGCACCTCTGCTATGAAGGCAGGCTGAGACAGTTGGGGCTGTTCAGTCTGGAGAAGAGAAGGCTCCGGGGTGATCTTATAGCAGCCTTCCAGTACCTAAAGGGGGCCTACAGGAAAGCTGGAGAGGGACTTTTTACAAGGGCATGTAGTGATAGGACAAGGGGCAATGGATTTAAACCGAAAGAAGGGAGATTTAGATTAGATATAAGGAAGAAATTTTTCACTCAGAGGGTGCTGAGGCACTGGAACAGGTTGCCCAGAGAAGTTGTGGATGCCCCATCCCTGGTAGTGTTCAAGGCCAGGTTGGATGAGGCTTTGGGCAACCTGGTGTAGTGGAGGATTTCTCTGCCCATGGCAGGGGGGTTGGAACTAAATGATCTTTAAGGTCCCTTCCAACCCTAACCATTCTATGATTCTATGAAATCTCATTTGCTGAGAGCTAGAATGTTGCTTGTGAAGGTTTATTTTTAGGATATTAGTAATGTTGTTCATGTACGAAGCAAGGGCAAAGCAAAACTGTTCCTGCTCTGCTTCATCATCTTCAGGGATGGTCAGGATTTTGGCTCTTAAATGTTGTAAGTGATTGATAAAGATCTGATTATGCTGTTCATTTGAACATATACTCTACTAAGCAGTTAACTTTTAACATGTCCAAATTCTGGCACCGGGCTCATTATAATACGCAGTATTGTGCCACACGAATATACAGCAGCGTATACAAAAAAGGTGGGCATCTGAACTCCGAAGTCCAGAATTGAGCAGCTGAAAGACAGTGAAGCAATGTGAAAATGTAAAAGCTGTCTTTAATCTCATAGGCAATTGACTCAGTCTCTTTCAGATGATTCACTTGGAAATTCAAAGAAAAAATCCAGCATTCTTGAGACACTGGGACAGCCCAGGAAAAAAGAAACAAAGAAAAAGGATTCACTGCCGTGGTGGATATCTGAGGAAGATTCGGATGATGTTGGTAAATAATGTAGTTTTGCAATTTTTCGGCCACAGGGGGTCAGGCTAGTTCTTTCTCATACTTCATATAGTCTTGGTTTCAAATTTGCTGCCACGCAAGTGCTTTAGAACATTACAATACACATTTGTAAAATATAAAACTCAAATGTAGTTGTACGTTTTTAAAAGGGATCATATTCAAGCTGTAAGCAAGGTTTCTGCTGGGTTTTTTTTGTAGCTTTCAAATTATTGAAACTTGTGAAGAGTAAATATGTTATAAATAGTAAGATAATTAGAAAATGTAACTGTGTCCTGAATTCTTCCCTGAGCACTATTTTGCCAGCCAGATTATTAATTTTATTTCAGCTACACCTCTGTCACCACTGTCTGCATAGAATTCTGCGCTGTGGGACATATGCAGTAAGCCATATCCCACCTAATACTTTAATACTGCCAAGCAGAGAGGCATTCAAGTTTTACTTAGAGGGTTTTCCAGGTTCTGTCTTGGCAAGAAGAGCATAGCTCTGTGGCATGAAGCAGAGCTCCTGGTTGTATCCTTCAGTGAGGAAAGGGCGGTATTTGTCACACTGGACACTCGCAAATGGTAGCAGTTGTGTTAGTATGTACTGTGATAGATGAGGAACTGCGTAGCGCAGAAGCAATCTGTACTATGATGAATTCCATTCTGCTGAATAAAGTCTAGTTGTAGGGCAATTCAGAGTCAAAAGAGAGTTTTTTGCAGAGGCCAGCTTGGCCGCCTTCAGTATAAACTGAGGTTTCCTCTGCAGATGTGACAGCAGATAACTTTTATTTGGCTATAACTGATAATGATGAATCCCATACATAAAAGGGGATTTGTACATGTGTGTATACACTGCAAACTATGCTGTGATTTTTAGTTCCTGTGGGTATCCTTGTAGTGTGTTAAAATGACAGGTCAGGTGACTGTAAGGAATTCAGTGTGGATAGGCTTCTAGAACTGCTCCTTTTTCCTATGTGTCTCTCTGTCTTTCATGCTTCCAAGTACTTTGTGAAATACTTTTTTGCAAGATCTAATGTTCTTCTGCAGGTGTATGTTATGTAGTACGTTGCTTAGATGTATTAATAATGGATGAAGGCACAGAAGTGTTGCAATATAAGGTTACTGCATAGGGTGACTGAGAAGATGGTGACTTGGATTTGTAACTTTTTGTAAGGTTATTGAATGTGTCCTAAATAGCAAAATAACTGTCCAGAGGAGGAAAAAAAAAAATGCTGTGATGATAAAATTATGGAAATAAGCTGAATTTAATTTCTGAAAAGTGTAATATTGGCATATTTGAAATTTTGTTGAGATCCTTGTGTGTTCTTCTAGGCTTGAACCTCCATGTTGGTTGCAGATAGGACTTTATTATAAACAGGCTGTCAGCTAATAGAATTACTAGTTTTAAACTGTTTTGTCATCATGATTCAAACTTATGTAAATGTAAAAATCCTACCTCCACCAACTGTGTGGCACTGCGTTACAAATACAAGCTCCATGTGTATGAGTTGATGTGTTTGGGTGGCCCTGTATAGAGCTGTCGTTATATTAACAAAGTCTGGTGAATTAGTTTGAGTAATGCACCAAGCTGACAAGTTGTTTCCAGTTCGAGGTTTCCATTTTGAGTTACTTCAGTATCTATATCATGCTTTCTTGAAAGTCAAAAAGAGAGACAACTGGAAGACTAAATATATGCTATACATTTCTTTGTTGTCTGATTGTTTTTTCTAAGGCGTCTTATTACAGACATAGGTAGAAATTTAAACTGATAGCCTGTTTTCATGTGGTTTTGTAGATTAATGGTAGATAGCATAGACTATTTCTGCGCATTTGGCTGAGAAGTATAAAGTATATTTTAAAATAACTCAGCTTGTTATTCTAGGCACGTTTGAACTCTTTGTTCTTCAGTTTTAAACTGAAATGTGCAAATTATGATTCAAGATACTGTCTTCCATATTTGACAGGTTAAAGACCTACCTCTGACTAATGTCCTTTCTACTTACTTTTGTCGTTTAAATGATAAAAAGAAATTGGATAATAAGAATTCCTGTCCTGTCTTGCTTGCCTGTCTGTTATTGCTCTTTGTCTTACTTTTCAAGATTGTCAAACAAGATTTGTTAAACTGAGAAAAGAGAAGAAACTGATGGAAAGCCATGCTGAAATAGTGGAATATAGTGAACAAAAGAGTCCCCATTCAGATTGCCAGTCTGGTATTTGATTAGATATGTTTTGTTATATTTATTCAATATCAGCCTTGTATTACTAGTGTGTTTCCTATGGAAAATCCTTTGCAAATTGCCCATTTGACTGGTGGTCTCACTGAAAGCAAGCTGCCACTTACTTCCTTTGTCATTTCCAGAAGAAACTAATAACTGTGTGAACGTTTGCTCAATTGTTGTTACATCACACATTACTACCTATAGTGATGTAGTAGGACAGACAGTATTGAGTGTAAGCCAGCGGGGAGAAGGGAATAACTTTGAAAATCTAAACAAAAATCAGTATGTTTAGTAAACAGAAAAGCTCTTACACTTTCTGTCTTTGTACTCAATAAATATTAATATTCACTGTTCTACTTGTTTAATTTCAAAGACTGCAGTCAGATAAGTATTCTACTTCTTTTCTATTGATGAAATTCTTTTGCCTCTGCTGACCAATAGGCTGCTCTGTGCATGCTGCCCCTGGTATGGAAACAGTACAGCTGGTGTAAGAAAGACAAAATAAATTGGTTAATCTGCAGGATTATTTTAGTTAATGTAACTTCAGATTCAACCTTTTAGGTGAAGTCACTTTTATGCTATCTGAAGAGAAACTCCAAAGAATGATCAAGAGTTATAAACGTTGATCCATGAAATACTTTTGTGTAAATGACAATAGCAATTAACTTGTATGTACTAGTTTAAACATGGCTTTGGTGTTAAATTGTTAAATCCCTGAAAGTGTTCAAGGCTAGGTTGGATGAGGCTTTGAGCAACCTGATCTAGTGGAAGGTGTGATGATCTCTGAGGTCCCTTCCAACCCTAACCATTCTATGATTCTGTGATAAGTTCAAGCAGATGAGTAATATTTTGGAGAGCCATGACAAAGAAATATTTGGCACTTGGTCTTTAGGTCACGTTGGTGATCTACTGTGTAGCTTATAGAACATTTCCCTATATTAGCTTTCTAGAGCATATGTGCTGCCCTGTTTTCATAAGCCTCGTGTGCATAGAATAGCTATAAAGCATCTCGGTCTGGGAGATAAACACTGAAACTGAATTTATTTCTCAAATTAGGCTTAATATTAGAAATATTAAGCAAGAGGAGAACTTTGGTAGTTATTTCAAATTACTGTTTTGAAACGCATCAGGTGTTTGCATTATTTACAACAGAAGGCATGCTGTCAACACTTTTAATGTCCCAGTAAGTGTGGGAGAATATAAATCTAGAGAAGTGATGCCACACTGGTGGACTTGGACATCAGCTGAGCGAATAAAGAACCCATGCATTGTATCAGAATGGATTTCATACCGTGTGTCATATGCCCATGAGCTTCATTTAGTCATCCTGGATGTCTGAGTTGTGTTAGCTTCTGGTCACATATCCTCATAGTCTTGTTTCTAGGTAGTGGAAGTTTTTGGCCTGATCCTCTAGGCTACTCTTGCTCTCTCTTGTGTCGAGGTAAATTTGAAACACCTGTAACTAAAGAGTTTTCTTTGCATTAGGCAATTTAGAAGTCCTCTTCACCCTGACAATTTGAACAAGGAGAACTCTAATACTATGCATCTGTCTAGCCTAAGGTATACAAAGTGTGTAGTGTGACTATCATCCGAGTATCATGAGAGAGCACCGTTTTCAGCATAAGTAATCTTATCTAAAACTTAATTCTACTCATGTGAATGCAAAGCGTTTGGTTGTATTTGCTGCTAAGCAAGTCCTCACGAGGGTTTGAGCAAACAACATGCCGTTCTTGTACCTGGCAGTGATAAAAGACAGTACTAATTTACGTACCTATGCTTTTCCACGTTTTTTTTTGAACCGATCTAGATGCTTTCTTTCAAAACCTGTAGTACAAAGCTTCTGTTATTGTTGAAGTAGTTTTATGAGTTTTCTTTGTTTTCAGTTAATGTATGGAGCTCATAGAACAGTGTATTTAAATGCAAGGTATACGTGGAGCAAGAAGGAATTTGTCTTTTTAAAAAATAAAAAAGAGAAAAAAGCTTTATTCTCAGAAGTTAGAAGTATTAATTTTAATGTTTAGTTATAGATAATTAAATCTACAGAAACTGAACTGCATTACTTTTCAAAAGTGTCAACGTGAATTCTCACATCTTATTTTTCTCTTTGTTCCCTGTCTATTATATATAAAAACTCGTAAATGTTTGTGTACACTTAAAAGTAGTTCCCCCTAAACCTTCTTCCAGTGCATCTCGCAGCAAGGCTTTGTCTAAATTCAAAATGCTGGAAAAATTTCATAAGGACAAGAAAGATTCGTACTTAAACAAAGAAGAAGGAAGCCTCACTTCTGACAGTCCAGACAATTCTGGGGGTAACAAATTTACTGTATTTATATGATATTAAACAGGTAAAACGGCTCAATTCTGACCGTCCTGGTCAATTAAGGAGAAGTTACTTTTTAAATAGATGTTTGTCATTATGTGTAGGTTTGGGTCCTTTGTATTTATGTTTTTAGAGTTATCTCTGTGAGTGTGATAGTTAGAAATATTTTTCTAAGTGAAACTCAGGTTCTTATTTTAATTAATTTCAAGTGACAGGACTTTGAAAAAGAATACTGTGTATCATTAGCCTTACAAAATACTGCATGTGAAGATATGGGTAGTGAAATCTTTGGAGTTCGAGAAAACTGCTGCTTCAAGAAGTTTTTATGAAAAGTAACAAATACCCTCCCCCAAAAATAAATAACTCTCGCAGGCCCCACAGAAATCAGTAAGACTGTTCAAACAGCCAAAAAAACACAGTGAGAAGAAACTTGAAATTCATCCAAGTTGATATTTTTTCCAAGTTTGACAGATTTCTCAGAATTCAGTGTGGGGCAAGTAAAAAAGACATTCTTGCCCTCATTCATAACAGTAGTATCGCCTGTAATCTGGAGTGTGTCTGGGAGTTGCGACTATCTGAATTGCAAAACTCAATGGCTGCAAAACAGTATTTGATTTTCAAATTATTATGGAAGGTGCTTTTTAAAGAAAGCTCTGGTCTGGCTTGAACTGGCGAAATACATAAAAAATATTAGACAGTTTACATAAATCCCATGAAGCCTTCAAGATCAATGTAAGTCTGTTCAGAAAGTTCATTTAATTTGACATGACTTAAATAAAACAACTCAGGAAAATGTTTTTCTCTAAAATTTGGTTCTGTTAAGCGCTCTAATTGTCTTTTTCCTGAAGTGTATTCCCATCTCCTTTCTTGTAAATCTTACATAGGAGGGTAGTGACAGTTTGTCTTTGATTCTGCTAACATATTCTCATTGAAAAAGATAGAATGTTGGAGGTCTGGTGAGATTATGGCTAAATTGCAAAAAATCTTGTGACCCAGCTGCAAACAGACTCCTGTTCGCTGTCTTGATAACTAGAATAGAGCACCATCTGGGTAAAGTACTTTAAATTACTGTATTTAGCTGCCAGAGAAATGGACTATTCATACTTCACTTCTGCTCAGCACATTGAGCTTTCCATTTTATACTTTTCAATGTAGTAGCAAAATGTATTTATTTTAGCTTTAACTTCGTATGTGTGTGGAGCTTGACCTGTAGTCAGTGTCTCTGACATTTATTTGTTGCGAGGCATGTCAGTCAAAGCTCTGTATTGAGGACAGAGACGAAGTTAGATGCAGGAATCTGGAAGTAATTTCCAAGATGTAGAATATTATGCACTTAGCCTCCCAATAAAACGTGCAAAGGGCCTTTGTCATTGAAATCAAGAAAAAAAACTATTCTGCTTCTTAACAAGGAGGCTCAGTAGGGAAGGAAAAAGTGTTCAGGCTCTTGCTTTCTCCACCCTGCCGCACCCTGGGTACTTTTCAGCCCTGAAGGGAGAGTATTCCCCATTGTCGTGATATAGGCAGGAATTTCTTAAGAGATTTGGTTGGACCTGTATGGAGGAGAGAGTAACAGCCCAGAGTTGAAGCACTTGATCAGCACGTGGAAGACTGGTTTAGTGTTCTTGATCTGAAGGGTTGTTGATGCACGCATCTCCTGCAGTCTCCTGCCAGCAGGAAATGAGCTGTTGTCAGTGTCTTCACTGCTCCTTGTATGTTCAGTACAAGGACACAGCTGCAGTCTAAACATCACTCGGCCAGACAGAACAAAAAATTCTGAGTTTATTTTACCAACCAGAGATTCCTGTTGGAAAAGACGGACGTGGTGTCTGTTCCCTTCTGTGAGAACCGTTGAATCGTTTCGTATGTCATTGGATAAAATGCATAAGCAGCTTTACTCCTAGCCTCTCTCCTAAGAGAACCTCTAAAGAATCTAAGTATAAATGTGTGTGTTTTAGGGGCAGGCAGAAGGGACTTGGTGCTGCTTTTTAACTAGTAATGCACTGCAATATTTGGCTTTTAGTTTTCCGTAAGGAAGTAGATATTGCAGCATTCTGTCTAAGAGCAGAATTCACACATAAAGTTGGCAAGGTGATGTTGAATCCTCACAACAATGACATTACAGTAAGGAGAACAACTGCATGTTGTAGTTGTATAAATATACAGAGTGGAACAACTGGGTGTTCATCAGTGACCTTTAAGTAACTTTGGTTACTATTTTTTTCCTTAAAGCATTTTATTGGCAACAGATGAAATGTAGCTGCTAAGCCAATGGCTACAGTTTTCGAAAATCTGTTGTGCTTCCTCTGGGGTAGTAGATTAAACAAAATGTTAATTTCTGTATAGAGTTTGTGTTTGTGATTTTCTTCCATGAGTAACATTAGCAATAAGTCAATTTTTACAGTTGTTATATTTCCCCCATGCTGAACTTTAGGTTTGTGTGCAAATATGAAGGATGGCAAAAAAAATATATAATAGCTTAATTAACTCTAATTAAACAAGATGTACATATCTCATGATAGAAATGGAAATTAGGTGAATGTGATTTGTGACACTGTGTATCTTTACAGTTGCAACATGAGATTAAAATTAGTGGTTTTAGAAGATGACTAGAAAACTGAAGTGTTAAACGAATAGCGTTTAGATGCTAGTCAAGAATATTGCGACTTTTTTCCTAGGAATGCTTGGAGCCAATGGAAGCTTTGTCAAGATACAGAACACTTCACAGCCTACAGGAGAAAGTTGTGAGAATATGCATGTGGAAAAGGTGCAGCGTCAGAAAAGTAATGGGGTTGCTGTCTCCTTAAGTAGGGACAGCCTGGAGTCAAATGGTGAGAACTGAGAGCATGGGCATTTCATGTAGTTAGCTAGTGCTAAATAAATTACTATTACAAGCAGTTTACCTTAATTCATTGCGAGTTGGGATTCTTCACTTCTGTCAGCTGCGTCTCGTGGACTGAAGGCTCCTAGTACTAGTTTGTGATGATTTGATACTGTTAACATTTTATGAGTCTGTCTATAGTTGTTGTTAACTATTATGACTATTCTATGCAGACATACAGCACAGACACAGTTAGTTTACTCTTTGTTTTGAAATTTAGATTCAGTTTTAGCTTCTGGGCCAAATCAAAGTATCGTGGGAGTTGGACTGGATACCTTGGAAGAACAAGAAGAAAAAGAGGTCTTCTTTGCCAAACTTGAACGAGAAGCTTCCTCTACTATCGATTATTCAAGATTAAATAAAGAGCTGGATTCCAATGATTCTGTCATACTAGCACCATTTGTACGGTAATTTAGAGGGAAGAAACGTTGTGGACTGTATTAGTGGGCACATGACTTGAGTATAGCCACTGAGATTTTGTGGGACAACATTCTATGTGATTTCAATCAGTTTTTTATTTGTTGTGGTTTGGCTTTTTTGAAGACAAGGACAGAAATGAGCTTAATAAATAAAAGAAAGGAGTGAGGTGAGAGCATGACTTGGTAATGAGTGGTCATAGCTACTCAGTCTTGTGCTTAACTCAATAGTAAAAAGTGGATTTAACATTCTTAATTGTAAGGTGTAACTAAAAAGAGTTAACAACTGATAATACCAAGGAAGTAGATCAAGAAAGATTCTGTGTCCCCTTAGACATGATGTTACAAATGAATCTAGAGGAAAGATGCACAATCTTCATAGACTAGGGCAATCCAATTATAGTCAGTTATGTAAAAATAAGTTCGAACACGTATGACAGAAATGGATGAAGGGACAATTTAGGCTGCTGTTGCTAAAAATGCTGAGTGCAAAGGAAACTTCCAACATGAAAACAGTTGGACGGTCAGAATTCTGGAGACTTTTAGTTAAGGACAAAACTTTAACTTTACGGGAAAAGGGTAAAGAAAGGACAGGTGTGTGTGTGTATATATATATTGTTGTTGTTGTTAATGCAGAATGAGAAGGTTAAAACAGGAAGCAAACCTCTTTGAGAAGCTAATGTAGATGTTGGAGGGAATGCAGAAGGGGAGTGGTTTTAAGAGTTAGATTGAGAATTTTAACTATGGACAGTTGTAAAAACTTAAATATTTATTTTAATAATTGCTAACATTTATCTGCCTTTCTTACCTATGATTCGATATGATGGCCAGGTTTTTAATTTTATTGCTAATTGTAAGAAGTATCAAAGTTTGGAGCTAGAAAAAAAAGTATATTTATTTGCTGTCTAAGAAGAGAGTGAAATTTAAATTTTGTTTGTCAGAAATGAAAAAACTGAAAAAGGAGAAGAGGAATCTGCACATGAAGAGAAATCTGGTAATGCCATCTTTCTCATTTGTTGATTTGAAAATTCTTACCTTTTTTTGTTGTTTTTTTAATTGCTGTGTGTACACTAAGAATTGTGAGAACCTTATTAAACAGAATAACAGAAATGAAAGCTGTGGATTAGTGCTTCAGTTCAAATGCAAACACTACAGCAAGGTGTCAGAGGATAGCATGGGATTTTCATGTTTGTAGTAGGATGTAATTTAAATGTCTGGAAAAAGGAAATTATATTACAACCCTGTAGCTTCTTCTATACTCCGTGTTGCCTTTGGAGCCGGTCAGAAAACTTCACTCTAGGTTTCAGATTCACAAGACAGTCCAGCATTCTCACTTAACTTTTTTGTTCTGAGCACTATGTAAACCAAATGACTTTTGTTCCTGTATCACCCTGACCATTGTGGGTGGAGTTTTTGTTTATCTGAAAGCTAATGTAATTTGTGTTAATGATTTTTATTTATCTGTAGTTCTCACATCAGTCTTTTAGGCGGCCTTTGCGTTATGACTGTGCAGCTGTTATTCAGACAGGGAGTTTTAGAGGTTTGCTTTTGGCTTTGTGCTTTTTCCTTTTGTTTTTGTTGGGTTTTTTTAAGTGGATTTTTAGTCTATTATGTCCTAAAATACAAACAGAAATGAAAAAAAACCAACCAAACCCAACTATCAATTTAAAAACGACCCTGATGTTGAAATATGTCTTAATGTTTGTGTTAATTCAATGTCTTAACTGTCATCTGTATTGTTGTACCATCTTTTCATTCCTGAGTTTAATCTCTGTAATCTGCGGTATTAATCTTACCTGATTTTTTTTTTCCCAAACTGCCATGCTACACTCCTTCTGTCTTGCTTATTTGTCTTTCATTTGTCATCTCTCTCTAGTTCGCTCTTCATTGCAAGTACATGATAAAGAGTGTATTCATAGAATCATTCCCATAATTTAATCAACAGATTATATTTTCATATTTATATGTTTAGCTGAGATTTTGAGAGATCCTGTTGTCAGGCTTGAATTTCCTAAACATAAAGAGGGTGTATTTGTAAACTTTAACCACAGGAAATCTCCTTGAAAGCTTGATTACTCTGTAGGCTGTTAGTACTACTGATAATTGTACCAGAAACGCTACCATTTTGTAGCCTTTTTCCTAACAAAATGATTGAAATTACCTGATTGTTATGGTCAGTTTTATGAAATTGACACTTCTGATTTTTAGGAAGACAGTTTCTGGAATGACCAATCTGTGTGCTGTGCATGGTTTGGTTCTGTCTTTGTCAAACTGCTATTTCATTAAATAGCAAATGAAATAGTGGATAATACATGTGCAGGAACAGTAGAAGCACTGTATATTTCTTAAGTCAGTATGAGAAAGCTATTTTCAGCTGATCGGATTTCTCATGGTCCAAAACCAAAGGGAATGCTCAAATAGTGACGTTTCATAGAGTAATTTTTACATATGAGTTAGACTGCGCGTCCGTTGTATTGGTGACAAAACACCGAAAGACCATATTATAAACCAGTGTTTTGCAATGCTTCTAGATTTAGCCATTACAGATAATGCAGACAGGGAAGCCTGTAACCATAGGAGCTGAGTGGGGGAGATATGGAAACAGGGAATCGGAACTTGTGGAAGGATCTAGGTAACTGAAGGAAAAGCATTTGGCTTGCTTGTAAAATTCATTCTCTGAAACACTTGTGTTTTTAAACAATGCTTATTCTCGAGAGTGGCTGTTGGGCCACCGAAGCAGGTCAGAGGAAGCAGAATTACAGATTCCGAGCCTAAAACCTGCTGGAGTTGTCAAGGTGGATGTACTGAGTACTCTGTCTACTGGGGGGAATTGCGTCATTTCACCCCTAAGGGAGAGAAAGTGAGTGAATAAAAGGGGTCAACTCAAGTACACCTTGAGGAGACAGAGGTAAAGTACATCTGATCATAAGACAAACTTCATTTGAATTTAGAGGTATTATGTGTGACTTTCACTGTAGTTTTAGTACCACACTCAGTCTTGAAACCTTAATGTTGTCTTTGTGAAAGAAGTAATAATGGCAGTAGCTGTTCTTAGATGAGAGATTGGGGAAAAGGAAGTAGCTTTCCCTTGCTGCTTTATCTTGATTGAATATTCATTCTGTTTGATGTTTATTTTACTCTTCAGGCAGCTACAGTGAAGATTTTGAAGAAGAAACAGATGCTAATCCTACCTTTAAAACTGAGGGAAGTCAGGTGAATCAAAACATTATGTCAGGAGTTGATTTAAGTCCTCCTGAACAGGTATAACTTACCAAATGTTCGTATTACTTGCATGAATTGTAAAAGCTCTGCAATGTATAACTGTAAATATAGTGCATATTATATAAGGGTTTACTATCTGAAAGAAAAGAATATAGTGATCTTGGGACTATATTGTTCTATTAAGGAAATACACTTTCCTGTGATAAATCACTGAAAGGATTAAGTTCTTCACAGGGTTTCCTGCTTACTCCTCCTTTGCATTAAGAACTGAGGATGGGAATGCACAAATAATGAGCTCAGGTTGGAGCGTCAGCCTCAGAATGGGTAGTGATTAATCTCTCTCAGAGCTATTAAGGTGGTGTCTGCACCAGCAAGTGACACAGACTGGAGAAAGTAGTTTTGGACAGAGAAGCAGTTTGGACAGAGGACCCAAACTCTACACTGTATGAACTTTGAGGATATTACTGTCGACTAAGTTAGTCAGGTCTTTTGATGTGGAGCACATCAGGTACATTCCTGGAGCACGTGTTCTGATTTGTTTATTTGTGAAAGGAGTCTATAGAGTAACACGTGTTCATCTATAATAGGTAAATGGGACTTTAAAATTATTTTTAAGTAAGTTTATTAGAGTAGTATTTCTAGTAAATGTTTGAAAAGAACAAATAGAATGTAAGTGTAATATTCTTACTGCTAAGTTATTTTCTTTTCTTAAATTATAATATAAGAGAACCAGGAAGGTGCAAAAATATTATTCCATTTATGCAGAGTAGCAGTTAGTTCCCGGTCACTTATGAGAGAGTTTATGGAGTACAGAATGTTAAGAACCTTTTGGCATCCTAAGGAGAGTTTGAGAGATGTGCATATTCTTGGAGCAGGAAGAACTGCTTAGTTCTAAGAGGTTTTCTACTAACTTTTTAAGTTTGTCCAGATTTTTTTTTTCCCTCTAAAATTCAAAAAGTAATATTTTTTTCTTTATTTTTATTAGGAAGAAGCAAACACTGGCATGCTGGCTAAAGGTAAAACATGTACTTTGATCAGTAGGAGAATACTAAATGTAACTTTTAAAAACTTTCTTACCTGATTTTTACTATTTTGATATTTTTCACCTGATTTTATTGTGTTCTACTGAAAGTCTGTTGGACTCAAATGGTTAAAAATTAATCTACATGTTATCACTTCGAAGCGATCATCAATGTAATTTTTTATTTCACTATGTCTACTCAGTACTCAGATTTTGATGCTTTCAATCAGAGTTAATTACTTTACCATTAGTAGCATTAGAATAATCTGTATAGCATTTTTTGCATGTTTAGTACATCAAGATAAGCTTTGGTGTACTTCTAATTCCAGTGTAGACAGAGTATAAATAAGAGAAATGTGTTTTCTTTAGCATTTGTCTTCTTGGTTTTAGTTGTATTACTTGATTCACAAGATTCAACTACAGAACTTCAAAAAGCCGTTGAAACATCAGATGTAGCTCTAAGAGAACATTATCTACCTGAAGAAGTCAGTGGTATTGAAATGAATGAAGCAGGTAAGGGTTGCTTAAAAAAAAAAACCCACAACACAAAAACCACAAAAAAACAACCCAAAACCAACAAACAACAAAACTCAACCCACAAATCTTACTTTAGTAGAATAGGTGGCTTTGATGTCTTCATTTATTCTTAGGTTATCAGTGAACAAGAAGCCCTTGGCTTTTAGTAACAAATCTTGAAAGGAGAAGGAAATATTTCAGGAAAAAAGTTATATTTCTGAATATGTAATATATATTATATATATATTATAAATATATAATGTATTTATTTACACTTGGTTATTGTGAAGTTGCTTTGGATGTTGCAGTTTGATTTTTAAATATCGTCTCCTTTGGTTATTAATCATAACTAAAATTCTTCTTTGATAACATTGAGCACAATTATAAAATACATTCTCTTACCAAACTTTATACAATGGTGTATGCCACATATCCAGAGTATGGCTCTAATGGCAACTGTTAAAATAGTCGTATCATGCATGCTGTTAGTTTTAGTACTGATGAAATATTGAGGCAGGTGGAGAGGCATACAAACTGTAGATGAAGCTATTTAGTATGTACAAATTAACTTGGCAACTGTTTATTTTTATAGTAAAGATGATATTTTAAAATATATTTTTTCATAACTAAAATCACTATTCTCACCACATAATGGACTAAGCTAGTAACTGAAACGCAGGCTCCAGTGGGATGTTTCCCAAGACAGAAAATCCTGTAGTGTCCCTTATGAGCCTGCATTTTTTTCACAGGCATTTCCTATGGACAAGTCACTAGTGACATTGAAGCATTACACCAAGCATACCATCACATTGATCAGTCTTTGGGAGACACTGATGAGCAAAAACTGCAGGATTCTGCAATGGCAGTCTCAGAATGCTTAGTACAAGGCGTTTCCCAAAATAACGATGTCGATTCAAAAAACTTGTCAACTATGGAATCAGGTAAATACCTCAAAGGCAGGCACGTCTCGTACAAACATGTAAAATGAGTGAACTGGTTATATCTTTAATACTCCATTTATGAAACATTTTAAAATGTTGTCCTTTTTACAAATATTTTTTCTAAGTTCTGGGGTTTTTGTTGTTGTTTTGTTTTTGCACTAATTAGATTTACCTACTGTGGAAGAATTGATGAAACCGATTAAAGGATATTCACATAATATTGGAGGTTTTGATGTGGAGCCTGAAAGGTATTTATTTTAGAATGCATTTTAAGAATTGTAATAACTTAAGTCCATTAACTATTTGTGAAAAAAAGCTTGCTAAATAACTCATCTGTCTTTTTCCCTGATTAAATACTGAAATTTCATTATGTCTTGCACTGGCATAATGGCATTTTCAGTGAATTGTAGAATGAATGTACAGGGCTAATTGGTTTAGACCCAGGATTCCCCAACTTTGTTGGAGTGATAGCAGAAATGTTTGTCAAATCATTTGGAGGAGGCTTCCTCACTCTCACAGCTACCACAGCTAGTATCTCTGCTTTCCCAGTCGTCTTCTCTTTCCTCTCCTCCAGATGTAGATTTCAGCCCACATTCCTATCCTAGCTCTCCAATGTCCATAATCTAAGACCAAATCTTATTTGACTTACTCTCATGATTCTTACTAACCTGTGTTCCATTCTTCCTCCTGGTTTGCTCCAATGGTGTGTCTAGAGCAGAAAGCACAGGCCCTGGAACTGTCAGAAATAAGTTATGCTTAGCAAATGAATTTTGGGAGCTTATTGCATAGCTGCTCCCAGGAGAAATTACCATTCTTTGTTCTATTAGCATTAATTCCATGCTTGCAGGTGTTCATCTTGTAGCTGAGTTTGGTACCTCCATAAAAACAGTCACTGCTGGGAAATGGCTCTTCTACAGCGTGGGAGTGAATCTGTATAACTAAATCTTCAAGATTGTTCTTAAAGGAAGCCTAGTGGCTCTTTCAAGTTCAAGCAGTCATTACAGCTGATACTTAAAGGAAAAATGGCCCACTTTTTCCAGAGTGATAGAAAAGCAAAGGGCAAAAGTCTTACTATATTTGACTTTATTCCTTTCTGTTGTAGTCCTGTGAAACTGGTAGACAGCACAGCAAATGACCTCATCAGCCACTCACCCTTTAAAGAGCACCAGAATAATACGGTTTGGGAGACAAACTTACTTGAAAAACTTAACAGAGAAGAGAACATCTTTCTGCAGACAGCTGTGAATGATGATAGCTTTCAGAGGGTGACTGAGAAAGAAATTCAGGTCAGTGAAGTAAAGCCTGATGTACTAAGAGAAAAAATGGTACAAGATTCTCTGTTTCCACAAGGCAGCAAAACTAAAAAAGTAAGTAACATCAACCAGATTTTTACTATATGGAAATACATTTAAAATTTATAGCTTTTTAAACTGCCTGTCACTTGATTATGCTCTGATGTTTAGAAATTGAGAGTCTGTTGCTGTTTTTCCTGAAACTCTCACGTTACCATAGCTATTGTTGGAGGTAGCGCAATCCAGGGGACTATGGGACCAGTGGCATTCTTCCTGTCTAAGCCCAGTATGTGCAAGGCTGCTGTGGTCCCCAACTCAAGCTAGTAGTGAGTCTGAGCATGTGTTTCCATTGGAGAGACGTATAAACACACAGATTCAGAACAGAGAGTGTACCTACAGAGAGGACACAGTTAGAAATGCAGTTCAATAAGGATGTAGGAGAGACTGCAATGATCAATGTAGGGCTTAGTCAAACAAGTGTAGTGTCCAGCAACCTGGTCATGTCACCAGCTTCTTTATTCTGATTTTCACTGTATTTCCCACACTTGTTCCTTCTTAATCCACCTTAATCTCTCCCTTTACCCAGTTTTTGTCCTTTCACTAAATATCCTGTAAGTTTTGCACATTCTCACAATTCTTTCAAATGTTCCATAACAAGATTTACACAATCCCAAATCTTCTCCCTGCATCCCCGAATTCTCTTCTTGTCTTCCCTAAATTAGCCCTACACTCCTTTAGGCAATCACCTCTTGTGTCTTCAAGGCGTTGCAGGGAGAGAGTTTGACTGACTCGTGCTGGTGGATTTCCCACCAGGGCCAACAGGCTAAGCTTTCTCAGTTGCTGGTCTTAGGAGTTGCCTGCTCTGTTTTTGATGTTCAAGTTTAGTAGGGTTCCTCTGCCTGCCACTGTTCCTCTCTTTGTCGCTGGGTTTCTGTGTTCACTGTGGTTAGCCTTTAGTCATGAGCTACCTGTTTTGTAAGCTAAAGGTCCTGTAATGTAATACAACTTCCCAAAACAATTAAACAGCCAGTCCAAAATATTTGCACTACGTATACTTCTAAGGTAGTAAAATTCATACTATTAATTTAGTTCAAAATAATGCTTCCTGACACCCCTGGTCTTACAGCTGTGTAATTCTGGTAATGGGTTCTGTGTTCTTTTAGTAGTGAAAGCTACCTTCAGAGTACACTAAAGCCTAAAACTTGTTTTAAACAAAAGTGTTCTATCACAGGCTTTTCAGTCTTGTTCCTCAAAGAATGAAAGATCAGAGCCAATGACAACCAAACCAATATTATACAAGAATATCAGAAGTCCAGCACCTTTACATAAAAAGAAATCTTCATATGGTCCTCATGCGGTGGTTAGAAGTTCTGGATATGGGAAACCCAGTTCACTCTCAAACCAGCCTTTTCCAGTTAATGAAAAGAAAGCACCAAAAGAAACTTTCAAAAAGACCAGTGTGAAAGCCAAAAGTCCTGCAGATAGAGCAAGATCTAAAGGTAATTCTATTGTGAGAAGTCTGAGTGTTAAAAGCCAGAGAGCTTTGCTGTTCATGCTTCACATTTAAAACAAACAAACAAACAAAAAACCCCAGACAATTCACATTTCAGAATGTTGTAGAAGAAATCTAAACCCAAACGCAATTAAGTACTGATTTTTTTCTGTATCAGCATGAAGTTGCTGAAAGAGAGACTTTTAAATAAAACTTTGCACTGTATTTATGTTTCATTTCCACTCACATATGCCACCACTATGTTTGAGACTTACCTGTTGTTTACCAGTAGGACCAAAACAGTAGAAAAAGCTGTTGTTCAAAAATAAGCATCTACCATTTTTCATTATGGTAAATGCAAAGATTTACTGACACACCAACTTCTGTCTGTGACACTGAATTTCTCTTCTCAGCTTCTTCTCTTTATTTTTGCTTTCTAGAGTACAAAGAAAGTACTAAAAGAAAGGCCTATTTTTTTGTTCATATCTCTTGTAACACCAAGGAAAGGCAAATACCAATGTAGTCCTGTGAAAACTGAGTTGCAAGTAAAGGACTGAACTTTTTTATTTTGAAGAGTTTCATGAGACAATTCAGCCTAGTGTCTTTGCAGATGATGTTTGCTATGTCTGAGGCATGGGAAAATAACTGTATAGATGCCGAGGTTTTAGCACGCTTCTAGCATGTAATGTTTTTAAAAACCCTGCAAGTAGCGTTGGGAAAAGTAGTTTAGGAATATGTTGCCCATCTTAGGGAGATGCTTCAGTGGCAGCTGTCAAACTGTGGGAGCTTAGTTCCTCAGTACATTGCTGTGGACCTCACTGGAGAAGAAGAGGGTGTACAGCCAGATGGAGGTGGTGAAGTGAATGATGAATCCTGAGAAAATGAGGCCACTAGCCTCATTCGAACATGTTCTTCCTCTCCAACTATAACCATTCTCCATAGCAATTTCAGGTGATTTCAGAAGTTAATCTAACGGGGATGCATTCTCCAGGGACCTCAAAAGCAAGGAAGAGAATGACATTGAATCAAACAATCACCTGATCATCAGTGCTAAGGGAGCACCTTTGTGAGGGGATAGTGTGAGAAATGCAAAAAGTATTAAATTTGGAAAATGATTATTGCCTGTTTGTTTTCAGGTATGACATTCCTAAGGAGGAGCTCTTAGCTTAGATTCCTATAGGCAGAAATGAAATGGCAGTTGTAGTTACTTATCTGCTTAAACATGAGGAAGAACTTCTTCCCAGTAAGGGTAACAGAACACTGGAACAGGCTTCCCAGAAAGATTGTGGAGTCTCCTTCTCTGGAGATGTTCAAAACCCGCCTGGACGCGTTCTTGTGTGATCTGATCTAGGTGGTCCTGCTCAGGCAGGGGGATTGGACTAGATGATCCTTTGAGGTCCCTTCCAATCCCTAACATTCTGTGATCTGTGTTTCAGAAGGCTAAGATGTGGATAGTTCCATGTCTGTTAGTTACTCTGTAGGGGGAGCTTCCCTGATTTTTAATTTCCAGTCAAGTTGCTATTTGATGCAACAAATAAATGTTGCGTGTCTGCGTATGCTAACTGCAGTCCAAGGTCCAAGTTGAAAATTGCTGTTTTGTCTTCACCATAACTTGAAATATGTTGTATTTCTGTATACTTAGATAACTAGCCACTTCTTGAGCACAGGACTGAGGTTAACCTTGTTTCATGAAGGATTTATTATCCACCTACTTGTTTCAGTTGTTCTTTGGGTTTTATCTTGTCATCATTTCCTCATTTAAAAAAGCATTTCCCATAATGTCTCGTTGCTCTAAGTTTCTGTATTAAATTAAAAATTTAGGTTGTAGAATACTTAATTTACATGACTAAGGAGTGGGTCATGTGAAGAGATATTTTTGAAAGGGCATTAAATTCTGAATTTAATTTTGTTCTATTTTACTTTCTGCCTAAATGAAGAAGCCTTATTTGCTACTAGGATAATAAGATCTGCAACAAATGAACCAACTTCGAAGGGAAGTATTAGCAGAGTTATGTCTGGCCGGTCAGTTGTTAATGATCTTGGACACCAGGCTGTGGGTTATTGCAGGCAGTATCAGCACGTAAGTAATAATCAGTGGTGCTCCTAATTATGGGATGTGCAGCTTGGTTTGCAAGCCTATTTTGTCAAGACTTCTAATAATTATCACAAGATCAGCAAATGCTGAAATATTGAATAAAGACTTTCCTTTAGTCAAATACTAGTTTTTACTTTTAAAATATGCAAGTATAACCATACTGCTTTTCAGTGGCTTGGATAATTATATTGCGTGAGTGGTTCTATATACTTAAAGTTGGAATGCTTATTAATTTCTAAAAATTACTATTTTGTGGTAGAAAATGGGACGATTTTAAATTAAACTTATACTTAAAAGTATTCTGTTGTGAATGTTAAATAGTAATACTGTTTGCTTTTTTTTCCTGTTTGCATAGCATTGAATATTTAATAGTACTTTCCAACTTCTCCAGGATGACTGAATTTGCAGTACCATGATGGATTTTTCTTCTTCCTTATCAACTGTATAAAAAATTATTCATTGAATACCTAAATCATTACTGCTTTTCAAAAAATAAGATACATAGAATAACTCTGGTAGCCATGTAGCTACCAGAGGTGTTTGTTTCTTGTTGGATTTTTTGCCTTATTTTCCTCATATATATTTTGGAAATGAGAAAGTAGCTCATAAAAGTAAATGCAGAATGTTATGCTATTAGAATGTTGAGGGGTTTGGATTTTTTTCAAGTGCCTTGTGTGTTTGCTGAGAGCCAGACAAACCAGTTAAATAAAATTGATGAGTGGAATTTTTGGTAAGCAGTCAGCTCAATGTAATGCTTCCCTGAATTTTTCTCTTCCCTAGGATTTATCATTTTCTCCTATCAAAAGTTGTGACAGAGAACTATATTTACTAAAACGAGTGCAAGTTGCAGAGGAGGACCTGAACACAGCTCGTGATTTGATTCAACAGCTAACCAGCACAGTTTCCCAAAAAGAGAAAGAAATAGAGACAAAGATAGTAGAATTGAAAACACAGCATGAAAAAGAGCTTTCTAGATTGGGTCAGGAAAACTTTGTTCTTCAGAGTAAGGTACTTTATCATCTTGTATTGCATTACTATGGAAGAGGAGAAACATTTGCTTCTGAAAATTAATGTTATTTTACATGAGTTGTTAACGAGCAGAAAATCCAGATTTACACACACACTGCTAGTTTGTAAATGCATATCTGCGGTTACATTTATTACCCATAAGTTAAGATTTATTTTTTTTCTACAGAGATAAACTGTGTTATCTTGAGTTCCTTTATTTTGATATTTCATTTTGAGAGTTCTGCAGCAGGTTTTTTGCAAATATTTAACTCACTCTTAAAAAAAAAAAATTAACAGATACTGCTTGTTCTAGATAAGTAGTATATGTTGAGCTATTGTTTATTTTTTGATGCATTTTTCAGTGTTGTGTTTTGTCTATATGGCATATTCCCAGGCTTATTCCACTATACCCCTCTGTCTGTATACATAAGAACAGAAGAGGGAGGGTAAAACTTCGTTAAATTTTCCCAGACATTTTATACTTTGTTTCTGTTTGGTAATGCTTCTGTATAACTCCAATAATAAGATAGGCTCATTGGTCTACTTTCATATCTTAATGGAAAGATTTACCTATTTATATTATAGAAGTGTAGTCTTGTAGAGGATTCCATATTACTAACAGAACTCTCTTATTAATTGTGTTTCTTTTTCTTTCTGAAAGCTAAGAAGTATGGAAGAGCTGACACAAGAAAAGAGATGGACCCATCATACAGCAACAATTCCCATCACTGAAGAAAAACTGACACAAATACAAAAAGAAATTGAAGATCAAGAGGTCATTATTCAAGGTTATCAACAGGTATATCACACAGCATATTGAGCTGTGTTCTAGCCAGTTTCAAAACTAGAATTATTTAATGGTTACTACTTTTCTGTTGAAAACAGGTATCTTGCTATCTAAAAAGTGATGGAATTTAGGTGTGAAGGGCAAACATGTATTGCACATTTGAAAAGTATTTCACACATGTCTAGTTTGAGCTGGTTTTCCATGATTCCATGTAACTGTTCTAAATTGTTAAATTACACTGACTTGTCAGTTGCGACCTGGGAAAATACTTTATGGCCAATGAAGAACCGCGAACTTTTTGCCCCAAATGCAGTAGAAAACTAGTATTTTTAAGCAGTATTAGAAATCTGGAGGGTTCTGGTTTTGAAATGTTTTTCACAGGATCTGGGCAGCTGATTTCAAAGAAACCTTGTTAGTGTGCCTGATATGATAAACATCGGTAGTCAAGTGTAGAAATAGATAATGCAGGCTTAATAATCCTTTTGAATACTTGCAGCTATAAAATTAAATAGGTTAGTTTCACCAGCTTCCAGCTGGTGCTCAGCAGCATTTCTTGGTATAGGTACTGTGTCTTGCCAGTATGGCTGTGAGCATCCTGAATTGGTGAAGGTTTGTGTCCACAGGATTGGAGCATGGGGAGGCTGAGCTCTGATCTGTCAGCACCTATACTTGTATGTGCTTTTAGAATATAGCTGGGATAGCTTTGGAGAGGAGCTGGCCTAGATTCTCCAGAACGAGCAGATGCTTGGACAGGATTGTAGAGGTCACTATATACTACTTCAGCATAAAGATAATCAAAAGATATCCAATTTGGGAACTTAGTAATAAAACATTTAGTGCTTGCTTCCACTGTTTCAGGAGGCAAACTATGCAAGTCACAGAGTCATAGAATGGTTTGAGTTGGAAGGGACCTTAAAGATCATCTAGTTCTGAAGCCATAGACAATTGTTTTTGAACTGCATAAAACAGTAAGTTATGAACATTCTTTAACTTTGTCTGTCTCATCTTAGGAAAATGAGAGATTATACAAACAAATGAAAGAGCTACAAATCCAAAACAAAAAAAATGAGGAACGAATGTTTAAGGAGAATCAGTGTTTAATGTCTGAATTAATAGCCCTAAGGTAGGCTCATTTAAACATCTGACCTAAAATCTCTAGTGTTTTCGTCTGTGTTTATTATTTTATTTATGAAGAATCGCTGCAGAGTCTGCCAGGTGTATGTTTTCCAGTGTTTCTTGGGTTCGTGGGTTTGTTTTTTCTTTTGAGAACTGATTTGTGTTGATTATGGTCACTTAATTCCTAGTCATCTCGCTGATGTTGCAGACCTGTGGGAAGACTAAAGTCTTCCATTTGGGGAATGTGTAATAAGTATCCTACACTTGTTCTGGTATTGTGGCTCTGCTCACGTGTTAAAATGTTTTGATGCTGTTGTAAGATACATAGTAGATCAGTGGCCACAAGAGATCCTGGTAGTGGAGGAACCATTAGATTCACTGCACCGTAGGTCCTGTAGGATTGGCATCCTGTGCTAGTAATGAGGAAAAAACCTAGGAGTTGCTTGTACTCCTAATTTACAAATCTTTGCTTGGGAGAGGCCCGTAGATGCCGCTGGTGCAGAGTAGGTTTTGTTTCCCTCCCTTGTGTAGTCCCAAAAAAAACAGTTTGTGCAAGGTGAGAAGATTTCATTTTATAGGTGAAATTTTTTGGTATTGCACAGTTGTTTTTGTTTTTTTTTTTGTTTTGAGCCTGCATGGATGGACTTTGTGGTACCATTTCGAGGGGGACGGGTGTGGTGGTGGTGTGTGTTTGGCTTTTAGTATGCCAGGTCACCACATTGCATAACTGTTCTTGCTGTCACTGTTTAGAGAAAAGATAGAGAAGACTAATATCCAGTCACGAATTGTGCAGGATATTGAACCATCCAGAAATCAAAGTTTCACAGAATTGATTTCAGAGCTTCGAGCAGCACAGGTAGGTATATACCAAGACTATGTTTCATGTGTTCTTACAAAAAACACATAACCATCCATATTGTAGACTAATAATGTAAATTAACTAGTGGAGCATGCTACTCTTCTACAGCATTAATTATTTGCCACACTTGTATTTGTGACTTGTATATCACAAACGTCTCATCAAATGCACTTTCAGAAGTAATCCTCTAACACAGATTCACTGAAAGAAGTGCAGTGTTGCCATGTTTACTAGCAATTCTGAAATACCTTGTGAGAGCTTGCAGAAAGTAGTGATACCTCTCTAGCTTTCCCACGTAAGACGAATCAAGAAGAATGTTTATCCCTGCTCTGTACCAAGTAAGTTCTAAAAAAGAATATCAGAGTGGAAAGAATCATTTGTTATTCACTCATGTAACATTTTTTTTTGTAGCCCTACAAATGCTTGTGGTTCTCAGGGAGGATGTTTAGTAAGCTTCATGTTAAAATTAAAGGTTTTCAGGAACTTCTGTTGCTCTGCTTAATGTAAGTGGGGGGACTGTTCTGGTACATGCTTCCTCTGATAGTTAGACAAGAAATTAAAAGCTGCTTCTTCGGGCTTTGCTGTTCTTTTGTGTTTTTTAAAAAAACAACTGATTAGGTAGGTGATAAGAGAATGCGGATCCAGTGAGCTTCAGGACCAATGGAGGCATTCCTGGTCTGATAGAACTGACTTTGAGCTCTTAAGACTCCAGGGGCTCCCCTAGTTCCAGCCTCGTAGGTGCTGCTGCTACACTTCTCTGTCCTTAGGTCCAGCCTGTATGACTGAACACAAGCTCTAAACATAGAGAGAGACACACAGACCACACTAACATGATCAGACACACAGAAAACAGAGAGCAGAGCCTTTGCTCACACCACAGAAATACAAACACTGTTGGAAACACGAGGAGCACATATGGCCTGATCCTGTTCAGCGGATCAGGATAGGAGTTTGCTATCATTAACACACACACATGCACATGGTGGCCCCTGCTGGCCCTAGACACGTGGGCTATATACTGGCTAGCCCAAAAATCTCAGTCCCCTAGTTGCTGCTTCCTGTACCTATGGATTTCTAGGATCAAGGGCCTCCATCTTGAGGGTGGCACTAGCACTGAGACCTTTTGTCCTACTTAGTCTTGAAGTTTGCTAGTGATCATGTATAAACAAACAAAACAGAGAGTGCATGCAGAAAATGGTGAGCTTAAGTTTTCCCTTGCTCTGTTCCAGCAAAGCCTGAGAATAATACCAAAACTAGAAAACCTCTGTGGTCTGACGCAACTGTTGTGATTTAATAATTTTGTGGTGAAAAAGCATGTTCAGGTTTTTTGCATGACAATGTGTGTTTAGTTTTTCTTATACTGTTTTCTCTAAAACTCAGAAGGAAGAAACTAAATTACAAGAAGAGATAAGACGTCTCAAACAAGATAAGCAAGCTCTTGCAGTAGACTTGGGACAAGCAAAGAAGGAGAGAGATTTAGCAAAAGTCCAGATTGCATCCACATCAGGTAAAGCACCTTAATTTTGTTGAATAATTTTACCTACTGTGTGCTTCACTAAAAAAAAAAAGTAACTGAAACTTATTTCTTATTCAAATATTGCTTAGTCAAGTGCATCTAGACCATTTCCAAAAATTGTCTAAATTTCTAATAAAAGCATACAGTGAAGGACAAGCTACAGTACTTTTGACACTGTATTAGAAAGCCTTTTCTTGTATCCAGCCAAACTCTTTGTTGTTGCCTATTCAGTTTGATTTCTTGCCCATCTTCCCCTGGGCATGGAAAACAGATGATTCTATGTATATGACAACTCTGTTCATAAGAAAACATTTACTGTGTTTCATCTTAGTCTCCTATTTAGATCTTGCCCATTTTTTACCTATAACTTAGGCCTTGTGACTTTTTTTTTCAATATTCTTATCAGAACTCTTTCCAGTCTGACTTTAGCTTTCTTAATGAGAGAGGGCCAGAAACTGGACTCTTTCACTTCCAGTATCAGACATCACAAATGCTATATTTGCCTCCATGTCTCTTCTCAAAATGCTTGATCCCTAAATGGGAGGAGTACGGTCAATACATGTCTAAGCTTATATTCTATATTGTCATCCATGTTGTTACTGAAAATTTGTTTACTAGAACATGATCAAGAACACATCCCCCTGGGATTGTATTTTAAATACTTTCCATGGTAAAATGTGAACCATTGAGTACTGCTATGAATGAAAGAAAAAAGAGGGTTTTTTCAAATACTGTTGCATTTAAAAACCTAATTAGGGTCTGGTTTTAAAATTTTACTGCAGTAACAGGATTGTCAAAAGAGTAAATGTATGCATGTGCTGAGAAGGATAATGTTGACTAATTACTTCTTCAATATCTAATTTGTATTTGTAAAAGTATAAAACAATACTAAGAATGTCTTTGTAGGTGAGAAGTCTTATGAATTTAAAGTTATGGAAGAATCATACAAACAGGAAATTACTCATTTAAAAAGAAGACTTCAGTGGTATGCAGAAAATCAAGATCTCCTGGATAAAGATGCAGCCCGTCTTAAAGATGCAAGAGAAGAAATTGAGAAACTAAAACTTGAGGTGGTAATATCTAGCTGTATCTAAGAAGTTGGAACTTAAAATTATTTCTTTTCTAGTGATGAGTATAATGTAATTCTGTCCTTCATAATAATCTCTTTTTTTTTCAAGAAAAAAAATACGTAAAAACTCTTTATAGCCTTTAAATCACATGTAGAGTCTTTATATGCAAAATTGATACTACTGCATATTCAGTGAGAGTTGCAAGTGCAGAAAGCTTGAAGCCTGCTTTTGCTTCTATTGGACATCTTGATGATACTTCTGGAAACAAAAGTAATGCGTTTCCTTAAAAACCTGCAAATTTCTTGACTAAGAAAAGGAAGTACATTGTTACGTTAACAACATAGAACATCGCCCTTGTCATTCTCTTTTCCTCCTTTTTGCTCTATGGTAGCAGAGGCAATGCTTATTTTTTTCTCTTAAGTACCAGTTCTTTCTCAGAAAAATTCTCTGGTTGCTGTAATAGGGAGGAAAACGCCAAAAAGCTTGAAATATAAAGCAAGCAAAACTAATACATGAATATTGAATGCTTCTGAGATTTTAATTGCCTGCTTGTCAGTAGATTTGACTTAGGATTCACAGAAATAAAGAATTTTACCAATGATAAAATATAATTGATCTCTAAATTTTTTGATGGTATTTTATTAGCGAGATGACAGATGAAAGGAGGTGCTTCTGAAGGACCAGGCAGGGAAAGAGATCTCTTAAACACCACCATATCAAACTTTGATCAACATATCAGATCAACGTATCATTGCTGTGAAAGAAAATATTTTTATTTGCATTTTCTCCAGGATGGACTGCTGTTTAAAAACAATGAAGAGCTTTGACTTCATAGAAACAATCAGATTAGTCAAACTATGCTAGCATTAAAAGCATTACTTATGCTAACATTGCCAATGTGAGAGAGAAATCAAGAATAGGAATACTTCCAGCTATACAAGGTGTAATATCCCTGTACGGTGATCTTAGTGGCTGATAAAGGTAGGAAATTCAATTTAGGTTAAAGCTTTGAGACTTCGTGCCCAGACTTTATGGGAGTTTAGGAGTGTTATCTATCCAGTTCCTGAGATAGAGTCAGCATTTATTTAGGCGCAACATAACGTTGCTTTTTGGCTGTTTCCATATCATCACGGACCATAGCCTTGTAAATCACAAACTATTTCCTTAACTCACCCTCAATTCCTGGAATATACTGTAGTACTTTATATCATTAGCTTATTAACCAAGCCTGCATATTGGAAGTATGGGAGAAAGAAGCAGATTTACTGGTCTGAAGATGAGAAAGTCCCAGAGTTGAAGTTCTCTTCTAGATTTCCATAGCTAGTTTCAGCTCCTTTGATCTCAAGTGGCTTGAAGCTGTACCTTAGTTTAAGAACGTGAAGAATCAGTTAGTATAGAAATTACTTTAATTAAGGTTTTAAGTTGCAGAATACTTCCATTATATTGTGTGTGTTTGAAATGCTTCCTTTTGCGCTACAGGACAATGTCTCTGAATATATATATATAAAGTTTATTTTCTCGTGAATTGGATAGGTTGAGAAGCTCAGAGCTGAAGCTGGAGATCAGTGTGTGCAACAGAAGAAACGTTTGCGAGACAGAGCAGCAGATGCTAAAAGAATTCAGGATCTTGAGCGTCAAGTATGCAATAATAGAACGGTGTTTTGTTTAACCTTTGTTTCAGATAAGTTCTCTTACAACGCCTACTAGCTCTTTCATAAGGATAAAACATTAAATGAAGCCCTGGGATAAAGTAACTTGTGCTATAGATTCATAGAATGATTGGGGTTGGAAGGGAGTGCTGTGGAACACTCAACACAAAAAGCTGCAACTCCTTAACTTACAAAGGGCTCTTCTGCCACTACGTACTAATAAGCTATTTACTAATATCTCTCTTAAAATCCTTTAGCATTAAAAAAACTGTTTGGAGTTTCTTGTAAAGGGGCAAGAGGGCAAAAGCACACACAAGCTTGCCGTTTATCTTCCAAGACTTCTTTTGTCTATGTTCAGTAACCCTTTAACATTATGACCAATTTCAACCAAGTTGATTCAAGGGTAGGTGTTTAAATTTTATTGGATTCCTACAGTATTCATGACAACTAGGGGAGTAGAGACCTTAGAATCCATGTTTCTGCTGAGGAAAAGTCAGCTGGAACTGGGCTTTTCTGAATTTTAGGAGATGGCAGCTGCATTTAGTAGGGTTGTGGGACAAATGGGAAAGAGCCTTTGCAGTATTCTCATGTGAAGAATCTTATCCATAGATAAAAGAGGGACTTGTTATTAGTCCTGGATGCGAGGTGTTAGTTTTGTTTTATTGCAGACTCTAAAATAAAAGGCATATGATGTGTTATTGGCAGAACAGTTTCAATACAGTTAGGAAATATCTCTCTAACAGTTGGAAAAGTAGAATGTGAATGTGAGTCCAGAAAAGAAGCAAATACTTTTAACAGCATTAAGAGCCATATACAACTTCAGTGCTAAGAAAGTAAATAAAAGGTCCGTTTCACATAAGACAATATGAGGACTAGAGCTGTGTTTTGTTGAAGATCATGTATAAATCCATCAGTAAAAGATGATGAGTCTTGCTTTTCTGTAAAAACCTAACATAAATGTAAAAATTTCTCAACATACGCATCTCTAGTTTTCATTCTTCACCCAGCTTAAATGAATGATGTTTGTTAACATTGTCACTTATTTCAGTTCCCTTTTCATCAGAATTTTATTCTTTTTGACTTCTGACTTAATATTCTTTTTGATAGATCAGAGAAATGGAAGGAATTCTAAAAAGAAGGTATCCAAACTCTTTGCCTGCTTTGATTTATGCTGCTGCTGCTGCTGAGAAAACTAATGATCTTTCGGCTAAAACAAACACAGTTGATTTTTTGGAGAGAAGAATAAAAAAGTTAGAAACAGAGCTTGAAGGTAAAGATGATGAAGCTAAAAAAAGTCTCCGTGCCATGGAACAACAATTTCAAAAAATAAAGGTAAGAGGTGGAGACTTGTCGAATAGTTTACTCCGCAAGTAACAGTCACAAGGTTACTGGGGTCTAACACAAAGTAGTTGTGAAAACTGAAGGCAAAGACCATATTCAAGGAAAAAAATATTCAAAGAATTTATATCTAGAATTTCAGTAGCTTCAGCAGGTGAGGTAAAAAGAGCATTGAAATTGCTAGATAGTATTGAAACTGAGAGGACAAGTTCTTGAGGCATAATAATTTAATTCTTACAGTCAGGATAAGTGAATTTCATCCTGTGGCTCAGAGTAGCTGCCTACATAATTCCTTCCTGTACCACAGGCTGCATTTTCAAAGGGCTGCGGAGTGGGAATTTCTGCAGGGAACGTCTAGGAACACTAAACATTCTGTCCAAAAATTACATGAGAGCACATCTTAAGACTTGTGTTAGGAAGCATGGAAGTCTGACATTTTACTTCAAGGAAAAGATGAACTGCACAGGTGCTTAGTGAGCAGGAAAGGAAAGCATTGGCCAGTTATTCCTCCTTTTCTCCATGTGAATAACTCATTGTGCTTTCTTCAGAGGCTATCCAGGCTACTAAGAAGGGTTGGGTTTTCCTCAGCTTATTGGGAAGATAGATTTTGTGTCTCTCTGAATTCATACTTCTATATTTAAAAAATAAATAAAAATTAAAATCTGTCCTGTTATATTTTAAGATGGTTTTTAAAAAATGTGAAGTACAATTTTGAGGCATGTGACAGTAATGTTTGCAAACTGACACATCGCAAATACCTAATGGCAGATTTTTAAAAAATTAAAGACTTCTTGCTGTATTAAAGTAAGGTGTTACTTTGCCTGTCCACATTGGTAACATCTGAAGAGAACTCAATTATATAAAAATGAAATAGTTTCTTGTCAATTTACTTTTCCATAGTTGCTGCATTCATAGAGGATTACTTTGTAGTGAATGTTTTGAGTCATTCTTTTTTACAGCAGACTTAAGTTTGCTTCACATAATTTTTTCACTCACTAATAACTTTTTCACTCCAAACTGATTGAGTAGTGTTGTTAGTAGTACTGATGTGTATCCTGTCTTGTGAAATCTTGCTTCAGATGTGCAGTAACTTTAAAGAGCAATACGAAGAGCTAATAATAAAAGTACACTTGAGGAAACTGCTTTTTCTTCCCCTCCTCCCACTCCCTTCCTTTAGATACAGTATGAACAAAGACTTGTAGAACTTGAGCAACTACTTGCCTACAAATTTATGAGTGAAGCACCAAAGCTGAACGGTGATAAAGCCAGTTCTACAGAACTCGAACAGGAGCTTCAGAATCTAAAGACAACCCATCAGATCACTGTTAAAAACCTTCAGGCAGAAATTGAAAAACTTAAAAGTCAAAATGCCCAGTTAAAAGTCAGAAGTAAAAAGGATAATAAAGATTTAGAGTCCACAGACTCTCAAATGAAACAAGGTAACACAAAAGACAGACTGTTAAAACTAAACGAAGAACTGGTCACCAAAAACAGAGAAATACAAGACCTTACAAAAACTGTAGAGAAACTTCAAAAAGAAAGGATGGTGATGTTGTCTGATAATAATTTGAGAAATAAAACTGGTAATAAGGAAAACTCTGCAGAAATCTTGAAAAAGAATACCTCAGCAACGGATAAAAGGAATTCCAGCAACAGTGAACCCTTTCTAAGCATTTTCAACGATGACAAAATATACCAACCACATACCTTTTCTGATTCTAATCTCTCGGAAGTTCTGCAAGAAAATGCACAGCTGAAAGAGAAGCTAGAAAGATTGTCTCTGGAAATGAACCAGCAGAGGGTGAAGTCTCAAGCAACACTGGCTTATTCTGAAAATAACATACGAAGGTAAATGCTCAAATATGTTCCTTTAAAAGCTTTGTTAAAGTGTTGGCTGATACAGGATTGAAGTGACACGTGAACGTGTCAGACATGTCTGAAGCTATCTTATACTTGGCCAATGTTCTCTGTAAATTTCATTTTTACTGTTCGGTTTTGGTTTTGGAGAGTTTTTTGGAGGGGTGATTGATTTGATTTTTTGATTTATCTTATTTTTAGAGCAGTGCACTGTTGTGATTCTTTCTACAGGCAAACCTGTATTAATCCTTCTTATTAATGCTACAATTCATCATGGTTTTGAGTAAGAAGATCTCAGTATAAATCGTTGCATCTTAGCTGCTTTGTATTTGCGTTGTATAGCATTAATAATTGGTACCCGTACTTTCCTTCAAACTGGGATATACTTTCAGTGGGATTTACTTGACCAACTGTAGAAACTTTACACTTCACCTCGTCTCCCGTAGATCCCTTCGTAGTCAAAGCAGAGAGAACTGGCACGTTTAGATTGCAACACTTTGTATTCTAAAATAGATACCTGAAATAGGACAGCTGAATTATGATTTTAAAGTACATATTTTCCTCCTTTTTTTTATAAGAGGAGCCAAAAAAGATGTTTGGCTGAGTTTTCTGTATTCTAGCTGCCTCTAGTTAAATGAGGCACATATCCAACGCTGTAGGCTTTACACCCTGTCATCCCTCCAGAGCAGGAGAAGTAATGGTGGTGCTATTTTGCAAGGTTTTATTATGAAATTTCAAAGATATGCTGCCTTCAACATTTTTGATATTTTATATGTTCGAGTGATAAACTTTGCTGCGTTTTTGAACTGTCTGTAGCTGCTTTATTGTATCCTATTTTCCTCTCTGTTCAGGATTCAGGAAGACACAGCAGAATACATTGCATCTCTGAAAGCTTCCCATCAGAGGGAAGTGGAGAACATTCTTTGCCAGCATGCAAAGGAACATTCTGTTTCTAAAGTTGCTGAACTAAACAGCAGAATTTCAACGCAAGAGGTAAGATACAGTAGATACATTCATTACATATAGATATCTATTAAAGTTCATAGAAGCATGGAATCATAGAATGGGTTGGGGTTGGAAGGGACCTCAAAGATCATCTAGTTCCAACCCCCCTGCCATGGGCAGGGACACCCTCCACTACACCAGGTTGCTCAAAGCCTCATCCAACCTGACCTTGAATGCTTCCAAGGATGGGGCATCCACAACTTCTCTAGGCAGTCTGTTCCAGTGCCTCATCACCCTCAGAGTGAAGAATTTCTTTCTAGATTACTATAAACTTTGTCTTTCTTTGCAATAGGATCTATTGTTTTAAAAATAGGCCTGTGCCACTGTATTTACAGAATGGCTGACATTGGAAGGGACCTCTGGAGGTCGTCTTGTCCAACCTCCCTGCTTAAGCAGGATCATCTAGAGCCAGTTGCTCCAGACCATGTCCAGATGGCTTTTGAATATCTCCAAGGAGGGAGGTTCCACAACCTCTCTGGGCTTAAAGAGTCGAACAAGTGCTTGATCACCCTCACAGTAAAGAAGTTTTCCTTATGGTCAGACAGAACCTCCTGTATTTCAGCTTGTACCCTTTGCTGCTTCTCGTGTCGCTGGATACTACTGGAAAGAACATGGCTCTGTTGTCTTTGCATCCTCTCTTCAGATATTTGTAAACATTGATGAGATGCCCCTGAGCCTTCTGTCCTCCAGGCTAAACAGTCCCAGATCTCTTAGCCTTTCCTCATATGAGAGATGCTCCAGTCTCTTTGTCATCTTACGGGCCCTTTGCAGACTCTCCAGTAACTCCATGTCTCTTGCACTGGGGAACCAGACATAGTACTCCAGGAGTGGCCTCAACAGAGCTGAGTAGAGGACCACCTTCCTCGACCAGCTGGCAATATTCATGCTAGTGCAGTGCTTGGGTCAGGAAGTTGTCTTCAGTGCTCTCCAGGAATCTCCTGGATTGCTTATGCCATGCTGTGTTGTTCCTCTAGCAGATACCAGGGTGGTTGAAGTCCCCCATGAGGATCAGGACCTGTGATTATATTTGTGCATTCAAATTTTGGGATTTTTACCACGCAGTATGAAGGCAGAAAGACATATTGTATTCAGATTATTTCAGAACTTTTTCTGATTGAGGAAAGTAACTTGAAGATTGAGACTTTTTTATATATATTTTATATGTACTTATTTAACTGTTTTTAACAATCCGTGTAGAGGATTGTTAAATAGCACACATGCACGCGTTAGAGGTAGTATTGTTAACGTATGCATCAATTATACCTGCAGTACTGCAATACTGACTGTATTTTTTGTGTATTTTTCCTGTATAGGTTTCCACATGTTGTCATGGGTATTTATGTTAATGCAACTGTTTTTATCTTTTTCTAGATACTAATAAAACATCTCCAAGAACAAATCAGTGAACAACAGAGACATCAGGAAGCCCTTCTAGTTTCACAAATGCGAGAGGAACTCCTACAAAAAGAGGTATATTTAAATTTGGATTGAGGGTATCTTATTCTAATAAAAGATTTCACTTTCATCCTTGTAAAGCTTCAAATAATATATAGCAAAATAAGTCTTAGAAACAGTATCTTTCTCAGTTGCTTCTACATGAATTATACCTGAGAATGCAATATATTTTTGTAACGTGAACAAGAGAAAAACACAGCACGGAAGGTGGAACTTTGACCTACTTCGATTTTTTTTTTTTTTTTTTAATTATTATTTTTAATGTTAGAAATGTCAGACATCTGTCTGAAACAATTGATCAGCAGGTTAATCCAAGCATTCATAGCCTCTTCTTTGAGAGTAGTGATAGGTAGTAAATGGACCACAGGACTTTTTCTTTATTAAGAGGATATTTTATTACTGTTTTCAAGTCCTCTGTTCAGATAAAGTCTTCATTTTCTCATCATTGCCATAAAACTGACAGGCAATTACATTCTTGGTTTTCTCCTTTGATATCTGTGAAACTTGAAGTCTCTTAAGAGAAGGTTAGTTGTAATAGTTCTTCTGAAATTCACTGGGTTTTGAGAGATATATTCTAGGTTTTTCCTAATCTACTTCTATTAATAGCATATAATCGGAAAATTAGACTTGTTCATGTTTTCATTTTTCATAGATTTCATAAATTTCTAGGTTGGAAAAGACCTTAGAGATCATCGAGTCCAACCGTCCCTAATCCCCATTAAACCATATCGCTAAGTAGATCATCCACCCTATTCTTAAACACATCCAGGGATGGGGACTCAACCACCTCCCTGGGCAGCCTATTCCAGTGGCTGACAACCCTTTCAGAGAAGAAATACTTCCTAACATCCAACCTGAATAGCTCAAGCTTTTTGAGCTATTGGCTATGCTTTTGTCATTCTTAAGGTGCTGCCAATCTATTTTTTTTTTTTAATCACTTCCTGTTCAGGAGGAGGATATAGCCTGCCTTAGCATTGTGGCTATTCTTAATTCACCATCTCCTTGATGTATGAGCATTGCTGATTTTTAACTTCATTTTGATAATACCTGCAGGAGTTAATAAAAAAAAATCTCCTATTCTGTAAGGGGCTGAGAACTCCAGACATGTAGTCTTGTTTGCTGCCCTTATTTAGAAGAAATGATGGAAGTATCAGTGTTATATTTAGTGCGTGCTTAATATAATTCATCTTAATCTCTCTAAACTCCTTCAATATTTATCTTATCCATGCAAAATTCCACCTCTGTTGTGAAGTATTTATAGAAAAGTGAGGGTTTGTAGGGAGAGAAAAAAGATGTCCTGTTAAACAAGCTCTGTATTTGCAGAATAATTCATATTATGAATCTAATGATAGATGTCACCCTTCCATAGAAAGCTTGTTTGACTCCAATAATCTCAGTATATATGATACTGCCTCCTGGGAAAACAAGGCAAGAGTACAATGTTTTTCAACATATTTGTTTCTTCTATGCCTGTTTGCTTTACAGATTATTACTGATAGTGATGGTTAAGAGAATGATCATCCTGTCTGACCCGCATGTTATAGGCTGAGTTCAAGGTGCTGGCATTTAAGAAAATGTAAGGGAATGTCTTTGCTACAAAAATCATTGCAAGACTGCACAGAGAGAAATGTCGAAGTAAAGCCTTGTTTTTGCTCTCTAGCATGATTGCCGTGCTGCTTATAAAATATGTTTAAAGCATTTAAATGGTTAAATAAGTTGAGCTGAAAAATGAAGGCAACCAAACCTGCAAATGTCATTAGCCATGATAGGGAAAACCACTACCATTTGTAGTAGGATTGAGAGTCCTATGTATAAAACAGTGGTACCACAAAAAAGGCAACCTTTTTTTCTCAGGCTCACTGGAAGATTGTTATTTGATTACTAATCTCAGAAATACTGTCCACGGATGTTTTTTGTTAACAATATACTTCTCTTGTATAACAACTTGCACGGCTTTGGAGGACGTAGGACGTCTTTGTACTTAACACAGTTCTGTTGCTGGCAAAACATATGGAGGCCATTTTCTCCTAGGGCTTTTTTCCCCTCATAACATCATTCCTGCAAGAATTTTTCTTGTATTTAATTATGTACTTGAGATCACACACCAGCCCTTCCTTTCAGTGGGGCAACTTGGCAGACCAGCAGCACTCATTTTCACAGAAATGTGAAACTAAGACTTCTGCTGCTCTGACAAATGTGGCTGAAGTTGGTCCACCAGTTTAAAGCTGCTGGAATAATGGGCAGGCAAAAATGTAATAACATAGGCCTTGTTATTTTAGAAAACCACGATAAAAAATGGAAATAATTGTAAGCCATCTCGGAGTCACTTCTCAGTAAGAGTGACAACATCTTATGAACTACACAGTGCTTCCAGCTACTTCGAGTGCTCGAAGAGGGTTAGCAGTTCACAGATATATAGGGTAAGGGGGAGCTAAGGGTTATAATAAAGGATAAAGATTTCAAAGTTTTTACTTAGTTTACTTACATTAAGAAAGTGACCAAAAAAGACTTAGGATATTGAATGAAGAATTATCAAGTTACTTAAAATAGGCAGAGAATGAGACTAAACCAATAGATCTTTATAAGAAAACTTACCTGAATTTCTCAAGGATTAGGAAATCAGTTGTAAGTCATTGGTAGAGTTGATTTGACGTGGCAATTATTAGACTAAAGGGGATTTGTAATCATGTCTGTTAGCAGCGTGTCTTAATTTATTTCTTAGAAGTACACTGGTACGTTTTATATTTGGTCTTTATCCAGAGTGTGAGAAGGGATTGTTAGAATATCTAATCATAATATTCTCTATGATTTTTTTTAGTATGTTTAGAATATAAAATTTGAATAATCACTTCATCTTATGAACATTATTGGATTTATCAAAAAGGACTAGATTTTCATGTTCTCAGGCCACTTCTTACAAATGAAAGATCCTAATCGAAGTCTCCCCGAGCCTCTGTTTAAGCTTTTGAATAAAGGACACTTCTCTTTTTGTCTTCCTTTCTGTAGCTTTTGAATGGAATGATTAAACAATGCAAATACCCTTTGAAAGGAATCTGTTTTATACACTACTTAACACAATGATTACAATTTTCATCAATTCTCTCGAACTGTAGGTGACAAAATTGTTGGAAGAACTGAGAGAGGCTAAGGAAAGCCAGAGTCCTGAAATGAAACATTTCTTGTGCCTGGAAAAGAAAATCAAGCACATAGAGACCAGACATGCAGAAAGAGAGCAAGAAATTCAAAAGGTATGCCAGACTATATCTGCATTTACTTCTCAAGAGCAATTTATCAGTTTAACTGTAATTTTACGGTATTTGCACAAGGTTGTTTAGCTCGCACTGCAGGAGAGCAAGTACTTTTTGATACAGCCATGGTTTTGTCTTTGGTGCCTGCTGATGCAAGTGAATGTAGATGCAGTCCTAGTCAGCACATCCTTGCTGAGATAATTAAGATTACTTGTGCATGACTCGCGTATCAGGTGTGTAACTTCCTCACAACCTGATCTAAGGAGGCCTTGCTTTTGCAGAGGGTTGGACCACATGACATCTGCAAGTCCCTTGTATCATTCAGTTAGCTCATATTTCAATTACACAATTGAAAAATTGACAGGACTTTTTAATGCAGAGTTTGCTAGGCTATGATATATTCTTCAGCTGAACTGTAATTTTATTTTCTAGTCCTAGAAGTCCCATTTAGAAAAGCTGCATTAAAATTTAGCATTTTGAAGGTTGGATCATTGTGATACAGCTTCTTCTATCTGACATTTATATCCCTTGAATGTGTAAAACAATTTTGCATTGATTTTTTTCATCTTACTTTATGTCATGGCCTCCATCCTGATTTTTCATCTATCTGGGGAGCTTCTATCATTTGGAAACAGTTTTCCAGTTCATATAGATTTTTTTTCTGAACACTTAAATATATGACTGTCTTCTGTTAGTGTTTTAACTTATGTTTTAACTGAAATATATGAAGTCAAAGAAAGGCAGTTGAAGTGCAAGATCATCAGGCCTGTAGTAGTTCTTAGTTCATGCAGTTTGTTCCACAGTTTTGAAACTAGATCTCAAGGAACACACTTTTATGTACAGAATTGTTTGTGGTAGAAGGTTTTATTCTCATACATTTCTACATCAAATATTTAATTTTCTTCTCAAAAAGAGCTATGCATAAAACAAGTCACTGGATTAAGAATAAACCCTGCTGCCACTGATGAGTTGGGTTTTTTTGTTCACATTCTGTCCTGCTAAAGGCAACTGTAATAGTTACTTTTTTATGCTATTTATTTGCTTTTGTATACAAATGTGAGAATTTCTTTACCATTTCTGTGAAGTGTCTGCTACTCCCTAGTCTGTGACCTATCTCCACTGAATTCATAGCCTAACCTATATTTACTAAGGTGTTTTGTAATGTATTTTTTAAAAATAGAAATAATAGTATATGCAACAATTACTACTAAGTCATTTCACCTTTCCTGGTGCTGCTAGCTTTGTTATGTATTAAGCTTTGGGTTTCGTTTGTCCTGGTTTTGCACTTTTAATCATGTGCAGTGAGGCACCAAACAGTTCCCCAAATGAATGATAACGAGATGAACAATGTAGAAAAACTAATTGCCGAACAAGGAAATAACAGGTTATCTTTAGTATCAAACTACAAATACGATAATTATGGCCTTTAAGTCACAGAGCATTCCTTAAAGAATCTGTTACAATTAATAGTGGTGTGGAGATTTTGATATCTTGTGACACTTTTTATTTTGGGCCATTTCATAGGATTGCATGTGGATTCATGTCAAAATTAATTCAAGTTTTTATCTGCAGCACCTTAAGACCTTTGTGACTACAGGATACTTTCTGATAATTCATAGAACTCGTGGTTTTTAAAAGTACAGTAGTAGCCCAGAACACGTGTCGTGTTTGGGCCCAGCTGGCAACTAAGCACCACGCGGCCGCTCACTCAGTCGTCCCTCCGGTGCGATGGGCGGGAGAAAACATAATAAAACTTTCGAGGGCCGAGACAAGGACAGGGAGGGATCACTCACCAGTTACGGGCAAAACGGACTCGACTTGGGGACGAAACAGTTTAATTCGTTACCTACATCCTACATTATCAGAGTAGGATAATGAGAAATAAAACCAACTCTTAAAAACACCTTTCTTCCCAGGCTCAACTTTACTCCCAAGTTCTCCACCTCCTCCCCGCCAGCAGCACAGGGGGATGGGGGAATGGTGCTTGTGGTCAGTTCATCACATACTTTCTGCCGCTCCTTCCTCCTCAGAGGGAGGACTTCTCACACTCTTCCGCTGCTCCAGCATGGTCCCTTCCCACAGGTGACAGTCACAGTCCTCCATGAACTTCTCCAGTGTCAGTCCTTCCCACAGGGTGCAGTTCTTCAGGAACAGACTGCTCCAGCGCGGGCTTCCCATGGAGTCTTGGCCTTCTTTGGGCGCAGCCACCTGCTCCATTGTGGGGTCCTCCACAGGCTGTGGTGGATCTCTGCCCCAACGTTAATCTCCATGGGCGGCAGGGGGCTGCCTGCTGTCTCCTCACGGGCTGCAGGGGAACCTTGGCTCTGGCACACCTCCTCCTGCTCCTTCTTCACTGACCTGGTGTCTGCAGAGTAGTTTCTCTCACATCCCACTGCACTGTCCCCACTGCTGTGCTGAGCTCAACCGGCCCGATGAACCCTGGCAGGATGAGCTCTGCCCAGTGGGTGCTCCGGGAGCAGGGAGCCTTGAAGCACTCCCCAAGTCTTGATTTAGGGGGAACAAAGGCCCTTGGCTGATGCTGCCAGGCTGCAGGGAACCCCTCCCAGGCCCGGGGCTGCTTGCAGGCATGCGAGGCACACCAGCTACGCCGCTGTGTCCAGCGCCTCGCAGCCCAGCGCAGATGGCCACCTTACGGGAGGCTGAGGGCAGTTCCGTGCCTTCCCCCTCTCTGCTGCTGCTTCCCCAGTGGTTTGGGGTTTGTTTTTTTTTTTTCCTTTCTTCTTCAATATGTTATCCCAGAGGTGCTGCCATCATGGTTGATTGGCTCAGCCTTGGCCAGAGGCAGGTCTGACTTGGAGCCTGGGAAACTTCTCGCAGCTTCTCCCAGGAGCCAGCCCTGGAGCTCCTTCCCCGCTACCAAAACTCTGCCACACAAACCCAATGCAATGTGTCACTCAGATTTGGTTTGTTTCTCTTGCAGAGCGTTCTTCTAATTAACATGTTTAAATGGCAATTCAGAAGGCTCGTTTTGATTACAGAGAGTTTTATGTTGTATGCTCAGCTTTGTCTTAAATATTCAAACTTTTAATTGTTGCTTTGGAGAGGATAAGTTAGATTCCCCTGAGGCTCATTAGTCAGTAATGGATTCTACCCTTCTGTCATTAAAGCAACTACTTAAAGGAATTCATTGCTATCAGAATTGTTCTTGTAATATTCAGAACAAATTGTTTCCACCTACTGTGAGCCTTGGGATTTGAGATGGAGTGTCAAATAAAATGGAGCGGCATATTTTTGCAGAAGGGCAGCATTGGCTGAGCATTTGACTAGGAAGTCACAATGTCAACTTGCTTCTAATTTGCAGGCAACCCAACTAACCCAACATATCAGCGAAGCGAGGCAAACCCATGAGGTTGAGAAGTGGCGAAGACTGGCACAGCGGAAGAATCAAGAACTGGAGAAATTTCGAGTGGAATTGGATTCGATATTAGATGTTTTACGTGAACTGCAGAAACAAGGGGTTGTTATTCCTGCACCTAATTCAGGTGGATTCAGCATGCCAGAAAGCTGTTGGAAGACATGATTAGGTAGGAGTTGATTAGAGAAGCAGAATTTTAATATTCAAAGTTATGTATAGAAAATACTATTGAAAATAATTTATGCAACAATTGTAAGATCAGAATGTAATTCAATTTATCAGGAATCTTGCTGGTCCAAAGGTAGGTTTGCATTGAGCAACAGCCCACTCGTATGTCTTATATTTTGTTAGTAATAAAGTTACGTGCAATTTTTAAAAGATATTGTGAATATTGAGGTTATTCCATAAATTCAATTACCATTGAAAAATTCCATATGATGCTTTTTCAGATACTGTAGAACATGCCTGAATATTTGTAACTTTTTTTTATAACTTGTTTTATAGCGATTCCTTTGTGAACAATTTGAGTAATACGCTGTTTGGCTTTTATTTTTAGTGTCTAGAGTTATTTTAATTCGGTAGGGCATGAAAATCCTTTTTCCTACCTTTTGCTTCTCTCCTTCCAATTCATAAAACGTTCTTTCCCTTATCTTTAAGACCTCTTTCAACTTTGTGAATGACTGGGGGGCTCGAGCAGAGCAGGAGTTCTCTGGTGATGCTCAAATTTAATCTATTCTTTGTTTACTCTGTAGATGTTTCCAACTGTGCTGGTAAGAATGATGGCAGAGTGGTCTCGCTGAATTGTTATGGGGCAGATGTGAAAAAAGGCTGTAAAATACAGTGTGAGGGTAGTTATTGGTGTCCCTTTTAAAGGGAAGGCTGTATTGAGTAAGATTTTCACAAGGGGCTGTCCCAGATTTGCCAGAGTACCATCTTCATAAATGATCTTTACAGAATAAAGAGGCTAATTAAACGTGAAGACAATGTACTAAAGCTCAACTGCAGGGATATGTTGGACCAACTGGAAGGAAAAGAAAAATTAGTGGTCTAGAAAATGTTGCCTTAGGAAACACTGAACCCCCAGGGGCTGCCTTGCTCCAGAGACGAGAATGGGGAGGGAAGATGAGGGTCATAATTACACTTTTTGTAAAAAAGCAGAAAAACCTGCTGCTAAAAGGATAGGAAAAGGAGAAGCAGTTAAGTCACATGAAAAGAAAATTCTAGATAGATAGCTGTTCAGTGGCTGGAAGGACAGGTTTTCAAGGAAATCAGTGAATTACTGAAGTCTCAGCACTGCAAGTCCTTAAGAATTCCACAGCACATATATTGAGATTGTAGCTCAGTCAGCTATATTTATTTAGGGCAAAAGGAAGATAAAAGCTAGAATGTGCTCTTCAGGTCCCCTCTTGTAATTTTGTACAATCTACACTGTATTCTGTGCCTGTATGGCAGAGTTTGTTACACTATTTTGTAGCTAGCAGTTAAGTCATATGTATTTATGTATCGTGTTTCTTCAGAGAGCAGCAGTCAACATGCATTTTGGCTCATACAAGCATGTGACTGAGCATGCATAAAGAACAAAATAGTGTAACAAACTCTGCCATACAGGCACAGACAGTAATCAACAGTGCAAGGATTATTTTTTTTTGAGCATACACACACACACAAACATAAAGTGAGAGACAGTGTATACACATACATAAGGATACAAAAAGAAAATCATCAGTTGGCAATTAATATTGTAATCTTGGCTGGCTGTTTCATATTCAGATCTTTTCAGTGGGTTTAGTAGGGATGTTTTGTCCCCAATAATGAAGTATTACTCTGTATTCATGAAATGTATAAATACAATAGTGCTTTGTATATAAAATATCAGCTCTGTGTAAATATGCTGTATTTTCTTGATTTGGGACTGTTCTGCAAATAAAAAGGATAAAATTTAATAATTCCAACTTACCACTTAGTTCCTGTACAATTTGCTATACATGTAACACTGTGTTCAAGTGTGTGACCTGAAGTGAGATTTTTTTAAATTACAGTAACCCTTGCATTCCCAGAGAGACCAGGTCTTGGATGTAGGTATGCTAGGGCACTGCCTAGACAGGAGAGCCTAGGGGAAGCAGTTCTGGTTGCTGGAAACTCTTCCCTATAACCCTTAGGTCACCAAGAGGGGGTTGCCTTAGTGTTCAGGCAGTTCATTCAAATACCTTTTAAAATTCTTATATTCAGTTCTCAGCAAATGGTGGTATCTCACATAGTTTGAATTGAATCTCAAATTAAATTCTCTCTTTGAGGCTATTTTACTCAGTAGGGACAGTATTATCTACCATTACTGTAAGCTATAATATGGTTTATATTTTGTTCTCAAATATATTTATGTAGTTGTAGGTCCACTGAAGCACAATCTTCAGTTTTTAGGCATTTACCATGAAGTGGACACTCAGTTACATGGAGTAACAGACTATCTCTGGTCTTCAGTGGCTGTAGTAATTGTGTTCTTTTTGGAGAACTAAGGTCCAAGTTTTAACTTCTCTGCTAAAGTTATTACTTCTTGACTTTCCAGCAGTCTTAACAGTACAGAAAGGGAAAAATACCCCAAAATGCAGCAAAAGCTGACAAAAGAGGTCATTACCTCTTACTGTATTCCACTGAGGATTTCAGTGGGATCTTTAATAGAGTGATACACTCTTGTGTGTTCTTCCTTTTCTTATGCCATACTATTTCATCATGCATTTCCAGAACCCATTATAATGAATGGATTAAAAGAACTGTAAGTCAGTGATTCAAAGAAATAATGTTTATGTTTAGCTGGAATTCATTTGTTTACAGCAAAGGAGCTGGAGTATAGTAATTTGAATTGTCATGTTTGAAGCTTTTAGGAAATCAAGTGAGCAGCTGGCTGCGTGGCTCAGTGACCTAGATTGCAGAGAAGACATTTGCTTCAAGAGAATAAAACAGGGTGTGCAGAACAGTATCACATCTCATCATGGCATTTGTGACAGAGACAAGCAGTGTGTTCTGTTTCAGGTTTTCTGAAATACATGTCACAATTGTTCATGTAACAAATTAAATAGGTTGATGGATGAAGACTTTACTTGATAGTACGTAATACATTTTGCAGTCTGTTACTGTAGCCAGTATTTAACCTATTATTCTAGGAAAAAAAAATGAAAACAGATCTGTATACTAGCACTTGCTGTGCAAATGGAGTTGTGCAAGGAAGGGTGGCCAAGCATCAAGTGCTGCCCTGACTTCTTTGAATCATAACGTTTAGCCTTTCATTCAGCTAACTACATACCTCATGTCCAAAAATAAGAAAGCACAGGCCTCCAATTCTTTCTCCTGTTGGAGAACATGTGGTGAAAGACTCTGTGCCATGTTGCTACATGTCAGTACCTGAGGCTAATAAGTACAGTCCAGCTCTGCAGTATCTCCAGTTGATTTATTTAGCTTTGTCATCTTTCACTGCCAGGACAATGGGGCAGAGTAGAAGGGGAAAAGTACACTTGAATTCCTCCTTTGCCAGTAGCTTGTGAAGGGGTTTGTGGAGTTCTTTTAATCAGAGTGGCACAAAACATCAGTATTAAAGTATTGAAGATCTGCAGCTCAGGCACATAAATACTAAATTGCATGACAAATACACATTGCTTCACCTTTTAGCCTCAGAGATTGTACATCACTGGATTCCAGTAGAGAAGTTTATGGTTTTATCTTTCTCTTTTCTCTGTGAGCAGGCATTTTTTTTTATTTATTTTTTTTAAAAAAAAGGTACATAGCTAAAAGTTGTTTACACAGAAGAACATTTCACAAATATTCACCTTTGAAAACTGGAATACGTAACTTGACAGAGTAAGTGTTTTCTTACAGAATACAGTATATGTTTATGCAAAGAAACATATGTAATTATCTTAGGGGAACTCTCCATGAAGTTAAATCCAGCACAAGTGATGCATTCATAGTGAGTTTTGAGAAGAGGCTCTGAAACAGCTCAAGCAGTAAGAAAACTTGCAATAATTCCATTTTCAACAAACCATTAAATTCCAGTTATTCATTTTGAAGGATTACCCTGGTCAAAACACTTTCTATTCACTTCCCAGTGAAACAAAGATAAATTTTTTAAACATGTTCTGTAAAGCTGGTTATTATACCAATCCCCTTTCCCTTGAGGCAAAACATGACGTCTATTAGTTCTTAAAAAGGAAAAAGAAATAAAGAACAGCTTTAGAATAACTGCTTTTGAAGACTGCAGAAGGTTTCTGCATTCACCTTTGACTCTGCTCTAACGCAGAGGCAGAGCAAAAATCTGAATTGAGACTGTGTTGTTGCCACAGTGCTTCTGAAGTCACGTGGGAGCTGTGCAGTGGGGACTGCCAGGTTGTTTTTCTGTAAAAAGCTGTGTGAAGGACTTGAAAGATGGAAGGGAGGTAAGATGGAAAAAGTAGAACCATCAGGGAGGAACAGAAGCAGGAACCACACACTTAAATGCCTTTACAGGATTAATACATGCTTCAGAAGGACACTAAGAATACAATTCAAATGTGTTGTAAGGTAAGACGGCATTATCCCTTGATCATTTTATGAAATAACTTTCATCTAGGCATTAAGTGTCACCAGCATCCATACACATGGATACTTACTTCTCCTTTCTCCCCAAAGTAGCAGTTAGGCACTGAAGGAAAAGCCACAAAGATTTAAGGTAGTGGAAGAAAAGCTTAGGTTTAGCCCATGGAAAGTAGCAAACTTTTCTTTTCTAAAACCAGACCTGCATTATTTTGAATCTAGTTTTAAATGCTTTAAAAATAAACTTCATTTCTCAATTGCAGAGGAGAGGGATTCTATACAGATTTTCTCCTCGTTTAAGTAGCAATTCTGTTTTCAAGCATGGCAAAGGAAAAAAATTTTAAAAGACTAGCTCAAACACCACTGAAGGCAGCTCACTCATCCAGAAACAGGCTATAAAAGCCCCATTTAGTGGAAGTCCCAGAGCTTCTTAGCAAGAGCAATATTAAGCTTCAGTTCAGACAAAGCTCGACCATCAGGTAGCTAACAGTTGTTTGAGATGCCTCAGCAGGAAGCAGTTGCCACATTCAGAAGGCCGATTTCCCAAATTTCTGAAGTTGGGAAGAGAAAAGGAAAGTCCACAGCTACAGCCTTCATACTTTTGGTTAAGAACATACTGTAAAAGGAGACCTGCTCTGCACCTGAAGCAGCATACTGGACACTTTACATCACAGCCCATGCGACTGTGCTCATTTATAAAAGGGTTCACTTCAGCCTTCTCTTGGGAACTATTTTCAACAACAATCTGCTAGTTTTTAACAGTCTCTGCTTTTCTTTTAAGTATAATCCTGTTACTTTAAACATGAGGAAGTAGTGCGAGAATTACATTTGAAAACAGGAAATCTAAGATGTAAGTGGTTTATACTAAGGGCACAGGAGAGGAAAACAAGAGGTTTCCCCCACTCCTGGTATTCTTTAAATGCACAACCCCTTAGCTGTTTTTTCCATTTGTCAGGTGAAGGAAGAATGAATTCATCAGCATTTAAGAGGCTGAAGAACATTTAACAACAGGGCATTGCTATATTTTCACTGACACAAACATGTTGTATACAAAGCAGGTTAGTTTCAAGAAAACCCAGTTAGGCCCAGGATCTTGAATCCACTAGTTTCATTCCAGTTAAGAACTTCCTGCAGATCACTCTTACTCCAAATCCAGCAAAGGATTTGAACCTGGTTTCTCTGCATCCTATGTGCTTGCTCTAAAACCATTTGGCTATTAGTTACCCATCTCTCGAAGAAAGCTGAAACGTAATTTAAGTAACGGTTAAGGTTCAGAGCCTCGTTCCTTCTCTCAAAAAATAAAGGTTAAAATTACACCTATTCAATTCCTTAACAAACCTTTCCCTGGGAGAACAGCTGTGCTTGCAACACCATCCCAGCTGAGTACAAAAAGAAAATGGAGCAAGCACAGCTCAGCTATGCTTTTGGAGCTGGTCCTCTCAACAAGTCAGAGCCTGCTAGCCCTTCACTGGCCCACTGGTCAAAAAAAGGGCCATTTATAGAGCCAAAAAGCATAGGAAGGTTCAGCCTGCAAGCAAAGCATAACACTAGCTTAACACACCACCGCCATTTGCATACAGTAACTCTGTTGGCAAAAGAAGAATAGTTTTTGTCTGATTTCCTGTGATTTAGCTGTTTGTGTGTAGAATACTAATTCCAGGTCATCACTGGGCAGCTGCCAGAGGTGCTGTAATTACAGGCACCAATTTGCTTTTACTCAGCAGCAGGTGATGGTAGCATTTTGTAAAGACTGTGACAAAACAATTTCATAGGCAAGGTATTCCCTCTGGAAGCTTTGTAAGTTGGGTTTAACCTGCACCAAAAAGCAGGTAGGAAACAGAAGCTGAAGTTCATGCCAAGCAGATATCCCTTGTGCTGCTCAGTTTCAGGTGTCTTTTTGGGAGAGGCAGAAACTGCAGAACCTCCCAAGGGGCTGCCTGTTTATTCCTTACTTTAGTCTTAATTTGAGGTTTAGACTTTTCTGGGCTGAGGAGTTTTCGTACACCTCCCAGTGCCAGGCTCCAGACTTCACAGTCCCCACAAATTATTATGGTATCCTTCAGAAGCTGGACATAAGCATCCATTTAAAAACAAAGAACAAAACAAAACGGGAAGCAAAAATAATGCTGGGCAAAAGGTTTAGACCACGGAAGGCATCAGAGTAAAACATTCAGTGTTGCACTTCTTGTCTAAACTGAGATTTGTCAGCACAGCCAGTCTTATGTACAATAAAAAGCACAGGTCTGAAATACCTTCTATCAAAATACCAGAAGGCCAAGAAAGGCTTCTAACTGGACAGTAACAGGCATGTTTACCTCAAAGTAAAAGACTTTTCAGTCAAGGATCCGATGGGAAGATTGCATGACCGATTTGCTTTCTAAAACGATTGGTGGCTCTGAGATGAGGAGGTCATCCTCACATAGTGAAGAGTTCTGCTCAGTGTTCACAAAGTTAGGAATGTTAAATTTTGTAAGACAATTTAGGTCCTCCTCAAACAGCCCACTGCTCCTGGGAACTTCCTGGAAGTGGATATTACTCTCCAGACCTGGACCTTTCTGACTTTGTTTCGCTTTGTCCAAATGTTCCACTTCATTAATACAGAAATGGAAAAGTGACCGGGATTCTTCAGCTATTTGACGAGAAAAGACCCTCTCCGACTCTAGAGGTCTTCCAAAATCTGCCACAAAGCTATTCATTCGAAATCTTTTTTCAGAAGGTTCTGCATTGCTGGGAAGGAAAAAGAAAAACACAGTAAGCACAAAAGTAGAACTTTTCGAGTTCGTAACATCAAATTGGGTTTCAGTAACCATTACAATCAGGAAGAAAGGAAATTCTACGGTTTATCTACAACAGACTCTTAAAAGCCAGCACTGTTTATTATTTTCTGCTGAAGCTATTTTAAGTCTTGATTTGTCGTAAGAATTTTCCATGGGAATAAGTTATCAATGCCAGCACTCTTAAATGGCACTTCTGGTAATCAATATACTTCAATAATCAGCTCACTGTACGAGCTTAGAAATACTCTTCAGCATTTCCTCTTGATATCAAGTAGTATCAAGTAGTAACAAGTTTTTAAAAATGGCTTTTAGAACACTTTGAGAAAAACCTTTGATAGAGAAAATCTTTCTAAGACACTGCTGTCACTAAAGGCATAATTTGAGTGCTTGGTTGTCCAGACATCCGACCGTCTTTTCCACTGACTTCGCTCAATGACATTCAGATTTCCAAATCAGAAGAGCTGGAACTAAAAACCACTATAAAGACTGCCAGTCTTTACAGTCTTAACACTTCACAAACACTATCTTTCTGTATTTTGGGGAGGAATTATTCTTTTTTAAACTAGAATAGAAACTTGCACAGTCCTCATTACAGTATGCAAGTATACCTTATAGTGCCTCTCTTTTCAGAACACTCAGAATAAGAGAAACAGCCTCAGAAACCCCAGTTTTACTGTGGAAGGGAGCACAGCCACCTGGACAACCAAATCCCCTTTGCAATATTTGGGCCAACAGGACCCTCTGAGCCCCAGAAGCTGCCAACAGGAGAGCACGAAGGTGAATGCCAGACACCTTGAGCATCACACATACTGAAAACCACTCAAAACAAGCAGTTGCCAATGAACTAACTGCAACTCCCTTTTCTAGGAATCTTCCAGCCTATGATGCTGGGCTTTGTTCTTCTGGATTCAGTATTAAGCTCTGGACTCTGCACACTGGACTTGAGTGCACCGTCAGGGTGCAGACCATTTTTCTAACAGGGGCATACTGGTTTGGGACTGACACTTGGCATTCCTCTATAAACACCCCTTCTCTCAACACTCCCAGAAGTGACCTGGGGTAGTTGGCAAACCATGGAAAGGAAAAAGTAGCCAATCCTCCAAAATAGCAGGGTTTGGCATCCCAAAGGGAATTTGGGGGATCTAAACAGATCCTTAGCACCAATCCAGAAGTGCTACCCTGAACCTGAGAAACCTTCCTGTTTGCAGCAAACACATACATCTTATCTGTAGAATGTTTTGTTTCAGTAGATCTGCATTTCTCTGAGTGGATTTCACCCCAGAATCCTTAACCAAAACCAACTGATATCTTAAAAAATAAATAAATAATATTAAAAAAATAAAACCTGTCATTTCACCTTTACTGCAAGTAGTTGTACAACCTGCCTCAATAGCTGCATGAAGCTTTGAGATTACACCAGCCAATAGTTTGTATAGAGACAGGTTACATGAGCAGACTCATGCATTTGTTGCACAAACGTGGTTTTAAGGACCTTTTAAAAAGCAGAAAGAAGCATAGTGTACTATCTTCTCCCAAGTAATGAACGAGAGTACTTTTCAAGCAGAAATTCAGAAAGGTGGTCAACACAAATTTTTTTGTCACACAAGCTAATGTTCTACACATACTAATATGCAAGCAAACAAAAGTGCAATGGGCATCATTCCCATAACTAATTAAATTTCTACCTTTCCCCATCATGACCTTTTTCTTCTGATCTGAGAACATGCCCAATTCTGAACATCTTGTACAATTTTGAAAAGTACATGCTATCATACCCCTTTATATTGAGCCAAGAAAAGCACACTACTAGAAAAATCATAGTATTCTACTTTGGATTCACCCATCTGAACCCAGTTACACTTACCTCTCACGTTAATGGTACTTTGAAGAACAGCCAAATTGACTTACTGAAGTCAGACACATCCATCAATCAGGCTGGCTTTCTCCCAAAACCTAGGAACCCCATTAAGATCTATTTCTAATGAAATGATGAGTCATGAAGAATCCAGTCAGGGATAAAGACAGAAGATGCAGGCAAACTAAAACCACAATCTGCACTGGTTTTACAGGTAGTTATGTTCTCCAGTTTTTATATACGCGTATCAAAAATAAGAGGAAACAACAGTATTCACTGCCCTTAGCATATTTCTGAATGTTCTATTTCCAGTACTGTACAAAGGGAGTTACCAAATCTCAAAAAAAGTAGTGCTCAGATTTGTTAAAGGTGCCAACTCAGCATACATAGTAAGTGGGCAAGCATTCAAGCACACAGCTCCCAAAGCTGCCAGGAAGTTTAAAAAAAAAAAACCAAAACACCACCTAAAGGAAATGACTGGGTTCTCTTCAGCAACTGAAGAGAAATCATATCAAGATTCAGTTTGGAAGTGACCTCTGGAGGTCTTTAGCCTAATGCCCTGATGAAGGCAAGGTCAACTCTGAATTCAGATCAGGTTATCTGGGTGTAGAAGACCAAAGATGGAGGTTTCACAAACTCTCTAGGCAACCTGTTCCAAGAAAATTAATGAAGAAAGCAGAAACAGTGGGAGATAGCCCACAACCCTCTGCTACCTGAAAGTACGTTTTCACAAGTGTACAAACTTTTGACAAATTTCCATATTAAATTCTCTTTGTTGTACATTTGACTTCAACACTTCTTCCCCTCTCATATTATTCACATGGGATACAGATTCAGCTAAGAAACAAGATCTCCGGGGAAAAAAAGCAGCACACCAACACTTACAAGGACTTGAATTTGGGAGCAGGGAGGCAAAAATACCAGCCATGAAATTCAGCAAGTCAGTTCTGGAAAGCTGAATTCTTCTGCCTCTGCTTCCTTCTCTTGGAAGCAAAGATTTAGGAGCGCAGGAGAGGCTCACGATATGTACACACTAGATGCATCTCGTCCCTAATAGAGCTCTACCTCTAGAGATGTGCTATTACATGAAGTTTCAGAGCCAGTCTGCACATGATTAAATAGCAGAGATAAGCAGGCTGCTTTCGGAAGTGATAAGCACTAACAACTGCCTTTCACAATCAGCTTCTCATCACTGCTACCTGCCTGCAAGCAATCTCACTCTCCAGAGAGGCTTTTTATTTCCACTTTGCGGCGCACAAGCCTGAGAGGAGATGTGGGTTCAAACGTTCTCAGAGGAACGGACACTGACAGCTTGTGTGCTGCGCAAATGCAGATAAACAGTTGAGGCAAGGCATGGTCTGCACAAGCTTATCAGCTGGAAAGAACAAGGAGGAAAAAAAAAAGATTACTTTGTGACTTTCAGGGGACTCTGGTGTTAAACACCTGTGGGCTGATCGGTACCTCAGCATCTACTGGAATTTCTCAGCAGAAACTAAGACGCTCTGACAGCAGGGGAGCTACAGGGTTAAGGGAAGATTTTGTAAATCATAGAAGCATAGAATCATAGAATCGTTAGGGCTGGAAGGGGCCTTCAAAGGCCATCTAGTCCAACCCCCCTGCAAGGAACAGGGACATCTCCAACTAGATCAGGTTGCTCAGGGCCTCATCCAACCGGGCCTTGAACGTCTCCAGGGATGGAGCATCCACCACCTCTCTGGGCAACCTGTTCCAGTGTTCTACAACTCTCATGGTAAAAAATCTTTTCCTAATATCCAACCTGAATCTACCTCCCAGTATCTGCCTTTGGACTTGAACACACAGAAACCCTCCAGACTTTCTTAATTAACTTCCTTAATTTAACATCTGCACTGCATTTTGTTTGTATATACTCTGTCAATATTCACATTTCTCTGATCCACGCCCTCATAACATGAGCCTACATAGAATGACCCCATTTATTTGAAAAAAAGTAATCTAAAGCCACCTATTTGGCAGCCGACCCACCAACTTCGTTTTAGCATGAAAATGCACACGTGCAGCTATTATTTCCTTCTCATAGTGCATGCCTACTGAATATCTGCTAAATATATTAATATTACATTCATATTACATTAATAAATATTACATATAAATACATTAATAATAATAATAATACATAGAATCATAGAATGATTAGGGTTCAAAGGGACCTCAAAGATCATCTAGTTTCAACCCCCCTGCCATGGGCAGGGAAACCCTCCACTACACCAGGTTGCCCAAAGCCTCATTCAACCTGGCCTTGAACACTTCCAAGGATGGGCATCCACAACTGCTCTGGGCAAACTGTTCCGGTTCCTCACCACCCTCTGAGTGAAAAATTTCTTCCTTATATCTAATCTAAATCTGCCCTCTTTCAGTTTAAAGCCATTGCCCCTTGTCCCATCACTACACACCCTTGTAAAAAGTCCCGCTCCAGCTTTCCTGTAGGCCCCCTTTAAGTACTGGAAGGCTGCAATAAGAGCCTTCTCTTCTCCAGGCTGAACAGCCCCAACTGTCTCAGCCTGTCTTCATAGCAGAGGTGTGCCAGCCCTCAGATCATCTTTGTGGCCCTCCTCTGGATGATCCGAGGGCTGGAACACCTCTAATAACACATTAATAACACATTAATAACAGTTCTACAGAATTGGTCTTCTAGAAGTGCTTGGAAGAAAGATTACTTGAAACAAAGATAGATGGCACCCTTTCATAAGAACGGAGTGGATGGTGCTGAGCCAGTGAAATGTCAGCAGTGTCACTGCTTGTCTGGGGGCTGCAAAAGAACAAACACGCCACTTAGCAGGCTGGATTTCTTATGCCAGTTTTCAGACTCACTCTTGATGTGGTGCTCCTGTCTTTGTCAGCAGGGTCAGGACGAAAAACATGAAGATAACAAAAACTGCGAGACCAACCCAAAATCCAATCACAATGGAATCTGGTGAAAAAGAGAAAACAAGATGATCAGTATTTCATCTGCACTTGCAGAAAGTTCCCTTCCACATGCTGCATTGACTGCAGATCCCAAAAGTCTTTGCATCTTATTTCTGGATGGCAGAGAGGAAGGACAATTAGATTTATCTTTATCTATTTTTAAACAGAAAGCTGCCATTGAAGCTCTTATTTCTAGCCTAAGTTTTACTGATGTCTGGACAAACCAGAAACGAGCTGAAAGAGGGAAGACACTGAATTCTGTTGATTAGTAAAATACAAGCAGCGCCCTTTGTGATGCCTGGCCCATGTCCAAGCTTTGCTTTGGAAAAAACTTCTGTGCTACAACTCAGAAGAGAGGATTATTTGATATTCAGCAATAACCTCTGTCCCTGTAGAACTGAAATCCTGCTATTTTAAATCATTTCTGCCCCAGACCATTAGGTTTCTGTGTTTTGATGGATTTCGTTGACACCATCGGTTTAGGAAGCTCTAGCTTTCTTTCAGTGGTAAGATAGAGGGTTCTGAAATAAACAGAACCACAGACAAAACTATCTGCTACCTCAGCAAATATCAACAACCAACATATACAAGACATTTTTGAATATTTTTTTAATTTGGGTTTCCAACTTGCATACAGAAAACTGCAACACAGTGTCAGAGGAGTCAAATGGATTTGGACAAAAATGTCAAACCACGAGTTAATTACAAAGAAAACACCAATGCAATAGCCAAATATAGAAGCAATTGGGAAGAGTGTGGCTTTTTGCCTGTGTGCATAAAATGTATCTACTCTTCTCATTTATAGCAAATGGACCTGTAGATAAATTGTCAGTCCTACTTAAAACAAACCTATGCCCACTTATGACTTCAAAATTGATCGGCAATTGCTGCTGATCCACAATTTGAGCTTGAGAGGTGCAAGTGGGACAAACATATTTCCAGACAACAATCAATGGATAAGCATCGTCCAAAGCTACAGAGCACCAAGCCAAAATATGACCTGGTCAGGACCCATGGTATACCGGTCCTTTTTAACCTGTCATTTCAGATAGTCATTTTTTTAATGCAAATATTCAAAGCTTCCACTGTAAGAGTTCAAAAAATCAACATATAAACATGCAAAAGGGAAGTCTTGGTCAGGACAGGTATCCGATCTACCCGCAACCCCTCACTACACAGCTACCACTGAACCTCAAAGATCCTCGCTGGCTGTAGAGCTGTGTGATGATCTCTCTGACCTAATGCAGCAAGCACGGCACAGAACTTTAGGCAGCATGTTGAGTCTCCTACAGGACTAAAGACACCAGAAAACAAGGAATCAGCTATGCTCCCTGGTGCTTGACCCCAACAGTTAATCACACTCCCACTGTGAAATATCTTTCATGTTAAAAGGCAGATCTGGAAACTGGAAATCAATTCACACCATTTGTTCTTTCTCTGCGAAGTCAAAGCACCTGCTGCAACTGGAGATTTTCTCCCTGTGAAAATACTTTATCACAATTAAGTCACTCCTCAATCCCTTTCTCTGTTAAGCTAAGGAGGTTAAGTTTCAAGTTGTTCACTGCAAGGTTTATTCCATCTCTTCTCTGTCACATCTCCCCCTCTCAACACCCTTTGTAAAATTAACTAGAGGGTGGTTCGAGTATAGGTCTCCATGATGGGGGAGGGTAGGGGGAGAGTTTTTAATACTCCTTTTTGCTTAAAGCACACTGGTATGAGTTTATTTCTGTAATTCCATGCATTATGAGCCCTAAATTATTTGCAGTATCATTCTGTAAGTATAGCCTGTATTCAGCAGTTCAAGATGCATCTTGTGGTTGGCCTTACTCATCCACAACAGCTCATGACTGTCTATCATCCTACCAGACTTTGTAGTACCCCAAAATTGCATCTAAAAGGAAATACTCCCGCTAAAAAATTCACCATTTAACCATTTACAGCTATTACCTTCCGATTAGTCAGACATGATTCAATGACGTGCAACTGCATCAACAGCCAGAATGTAAAGTCTGATCAAGTAAGATGTCTTAAAAACATGCACGTAGATTATATTGATGAAGCTGCAAAACTTAAATCATCAACTAAGGAAAAACAAACAAACGAAAACAACAACAACAAAAAAACACAACACAAAACAACCAGCATTCAAAGACCATCCCACCGTAAAGGTGCTTTCTGCTCTCAGAGCAGCGCCGTAAGAAGTGCCTTACTCAGCCACTTCTGATTTTCAGTACTTAGACTGGAGGAGCTGGTGTTTTCTAAACACAGTGGTACCACTGACATTTTCTCCCTGCACCACACACCTCCCCAACAACTGGTCAGGCCATTTGTCCCCTTGGCTTCACTACAGCTCACAACACAACTGTACAACATACGGCTGAGCCAACGGCACCATTTGAACTTTACATTGTAAGCCAGATCACTGAAGCAGCCTCTCATTGCTTTCACCTCGGTTTATATTACTGATTTGAATTCCACCACTACAACAAAAGTTACAAGAACATACCTGAAGGAGATCGAGTATTTCCAAGTGGTAATACATCTACAAAGCAACAACCTCACTGTTTGTGACATCTGCCTCTACAAAACTTATCTTTGTCAGCAGAGGCTGAAACTAAGCCTACGTGCAGCTGTGCCAAAGGCTATGAAAGTGAAGATTTTTTACATGGCCAAAAAAAGTGCCGATAAATAAAAAACGAGGATTTGTCAATATTCAGTCTCCCTCTTAATACAACTCCAGTGTAATCTCTCCTCCTTCCTTCTCAGGTTAGGATTTCAGTGAAGTTAAATCTCTGACCCCATTGCCTCCACAATCCTCAACAGTCTCAACGCAGTTGGAAAGAGCTAGAACAAGAAACATATCAAGAAATATCATGCCATACACAAGACACAGACTGTACCTTTGCTAGGTTAAACTCAGCCCTCTGAGGATGCACTCTGAACACCAGAGTGAACAGAAACAACTCCAATCTATCAGTTAAAAAAAACCTGAAACCTCAGAAGGGACCTCCTAGGTCACTGATTCCGTACTACTGTTAATCTCTCAATAAGTACATCAAGTTCCAGCTGAAAAGCAGCTGTTTCTTCTGTCCCGTTCTCTTAAGAGTGGTCCAGAACCCTCCTGCTCTACAGACAGCACAGCCAGACAGTGAAGCCGAGCTGCCACGCTTAGCATGGCAATCACTTCGTTGGCAATCCAAGACTCATTTTGTCACTGAAACTTCCACAATCCAGAGCTAACTATCATTTATATTTCTTTCTCCCGTCACACTTGTTGACACACTGAGCTAAAAAGAAGGCATTTACATAACACTGCAGCTAACCTCTGTAATCAGTAATCTTTGTAATCAGGTTTGGCCTCTGATTAAGTGGAAGAATGGGATGTAAATTAGAAACATGATAAAAGCTAACCTGCATTTTTCAAGTACCTAATGTGTAAAAATACAGACAGTAATCATCAGACTTTGGAGAGAAAAAAAAGGTAAAGTATAATTCACGCTAAAAAGCAACTTCTGCTTTAGTTCTTCTAAAGGTTATTAAGAAGTTCAACAAGTTTCTTCTGACCCTTACAGAACTCCACAAAACTTCCTGACTGTGCAGAGCCAAGGAAAATCAGCCTTTCTGGGCTACTGATTCCCACTGCAAGCACTCCTCTTTCCCACTCTGAATCCTCATCACAAGGAATGAGGCAGAAAGTATGTATCCCACTCTGGATACTCCAGCACTGGATGGAGACCATTGCCCCCTACTTTGAAGACCGGTGCTCAAACCCTCTCACAGTATATTCAGCTCACACACAAAGAAACAAGATGGTTTACTTCTCTTTGGCAAAGTCCTTGCAAAACACATCCAGGGAGTCTGAGTTTCTGTTACTTTTTTTTTTTTTTTACTCACACCCATCTCCCCTAAAAGAAAGACATTTCATAAAAGTCAGAGCCATTTTAGATAAATGTGAGTCCAGCTGTACCAGCTTGTCCTAGTTAGATTTCCTCTTAATTCCTACTTAATTTTTCATTTCTGATCCCTGTCCTCCTCTTGTTACTGCTACTGTAAAACAGCTCCAGTATTAGTAGAATGCTGAATTTAGCATGAAGAATGCTGAATTTTCTTTCTATGAAGAAAGTCCCAATGACGAAAGTTTCTTCAGAAAGAGAAATTTCTTCTTTTGTTTTAAATCTTTTAAAGCTTTAAAATTATTTTCTACAAAGAAAAAACAAAAGCAGTAAGGCTGCCCACCACTGCCTGCCAATGCCTTTTTAGGATTAACAGGAACAAGAACAAAGCAACACGGATGATACCAAGTAGTCACCAGAAGCAGCAGTGGCTGTATTTGCTGGTATAAACTGTTCCTGATAGCGTGATGTTCCTCAGTATTGACAAATTTCTACCACAGTCAAAAAATCCATAGTTCTTTCATGCACAAGAAAAGCAGTCAACAAAGAGACACAGAACAATAAACGAATGTAATAATCTAATAAACAGAGTAATAGCTCTAATTGCAGAGAATCCAAAAAATTGAGAGGGGTATTTTTGTACAATAATCAGTTACAAATGAAGAGCAGGAACCTTAAGACGGGGAAGCTCAGCTGCAACAAAGTATGTCTCTACCAAACTTACATTTATGAGCCTTCAGGCCTTCAAACGACACTGGTCCATACTCATAGTACTCGTACTCCCAGGTGTAATCAGAGTTCGACAAGGCCTGTTGGGAGGTTCTGTTAGAAATCAGCCTCAGGGCAGACATCTTGCACCTCAATAAATATATACCTGTGGATACGAAATGCGTTAATAGAGACTACACACACTTCTAAGCGCATCTTTTGATTTGATAAAGAAACCTTTCTTATTTACGGGATCTCTTCCTCCTCGCTGCTCCCAAGAGCAGCCACTCATGCTTACAAAGGCCCTCTCTCACCTGTTTCTTTAAAATCCAGTGTCACTGCCTCATCAGACAAGGCTATCGTATCCCCTCCCGTTCCTTTCCCTGTCTTGGCTGGCCAACCAGCAGTCAATGCAGAACTTCTCTTCAATGGAAAGAAGAGAACCTATAATCACCTCCAGAGGTGCCTGTAAGTATATGAAGTATCAAAACCAGTCTTCTCAGATTGAATATTGCTTTTATAGCTCAAAAATAGTAAATATCAAAGATCACCAGCCTCAGCAGCTTAGGATGAATGCTGCCATGAAAATCTGGGTGGAGAACTGGCCAGACTACCAGACTCAAAGGGTTATATTATCCACAAGTCCAGCTGGCAGCTGGTTATCAGTGGTACCCTTCAGGAACTGATATTATGGTGAAATGGAGCGCACTTGTCGCGATTCCACAGATTATGTGGGAGACAGTCGAGAGGCCAGAGGGCAGACTGCTACTCAGAGGGACGAGGACAAGCTGGAGAAAGGGAGTGAGAAGAACCTTGTGAGGATCACCAGCGCAAATGCAAAGTCCTGCATCTGGTTGGGAATAACCTGATGCAGTAATACAGGCTGGGGGTTGACCGCTGGGGAGCAGCTCTGCAGAGAACGACCTGCGAGGGACAGCAAGCTGAACATGAGTCAGCAATATGCCTTGCAGAAAAGAATGCCAGGTGTACACTGGGCTGAATTAACAAGAGTGCAGCCAGCAGGTCAAGAGAAGTGTTTATTCTTCTCTACTGGTTAAGAGTGTGTCTGGGGTACTGTATCTGGTTTTGGTATCCCCAATAACAGAAAGGCACAGACACACTGGAGCAAGTCCAGTGGAGGGCCACCAAGATGGTCAGGGAGCTGAAGCACAGGATGCACGAGAGCCTAAGAGAACTAGGTTTGTTCAGCCTGGAGAAGAGAAGACTCCAGTGAGACCTTAGTGCCATCTACAGTTACAGTCTACAGGTGCAGAGATGATGGAGCCAGACTCATCTCAGAGGTGCAGAGTAAGAGGACACAAGGCAACGGATGCAAATTGGGAAACAGGAAATTTAAATTAGATACAAGGAAAAAATTACTTGATTTAGTTGAACATGCTTTGAGCAGGAGGTTGGACCAGATGACCACCAGAGGTCCCTTCCAACCTAAATTTCTCTGTACTAACAAAGAGCTTCAATATGGCACTGTGGAAGGAAAATGAAGCAGGATTGATTTTCCCCACGGATTAACAAAAACTACAATGCAACATTATGCATCACTAAATCGTCTTGATAGATATTTCTGTCATTACCACAACACTGCACTAAGGTTTTGCATTTTGCAGAGTAATTTTTTCAGAATATTAGACAGTTTTATGCACACCAAAAGAGAGCAAATCTCTGCGCAAAATGTCTGCTGCAGCAGCTGGAGTCAGGATATGCAACTGGAAACACATTACAAAATACTTTTTGTAAAAGCAAATTGAGCTTTGGGTAGTTTTGTATTCGATTAAAACCCAGCAGGGTGAAGACTTCATGCAGTTCATAAAACTATTGCAATTAGTTGTTCTGTGGACAATGAAACCTCTCAGAGCACAAAGTGAAATCCAGATAACATTTCTTGAAAAGAAGGGCCCTAAATAGCCACGTCACTCAAAATAACCGAACCTTCAGTCCTTCCCAAGGATAATTAGATTGGCTGAGGCTGTGCAAGTAAAGCACATCATTCAAGTGCTAGGAGAGCCATACATAAAGAATAGGAATCAGGCACAAAATGAGGAACACATTCACCCAGGGAACATGAACAGCTTTTCAAATTTGTAAAAAAGTTCTTTCTGCAACTAATTTACCATGAGTAAATGCTGGCAGCAACGTCTCAAAACAATTTTAAACACCTAGTGAAGTATGCCTGAAAAAGTAAACTTCATACACAGTTAAAATGTTCAGAACCTTAAACCCATACCAAAACTTAACTAGCAAGTGATAAATGCTTTAAAACAAGAAACAGAGCTATTTCTCAACTCAAACCGACTTAGTTTTCACAATGAGCAATTTGCCAACAGTAAGGGGGAAAGGGAAGTGACCAACCCCATTTGCTTAGGTTAAGATAAGGAGCTTCACATTACTCTCACTCTCCTTTAGCCGCTCAAAGCTCCCAGTGAGAATAAATAGCCTGAAGCATAGAAGAGGAAGAAGAAAAAAAAAAGATGGTTGTAACAGACAACCCAGTTCATGGCTGAGGATGTTTCCCATCCTCTACTTCCAACCCTTAAAGAACATGACAGAAAGAGGTAAGTGTGACTTAACTTATTACTGTGTTATCAGTAAAGTTTCTCCTTTGCTTTCCCAGTGACTAGAAAACCTTCTTATTTCCTGCAAAGAAAGAATGTCTAATTAAGCTTTAGGCAGAGTTTTTCTTGGGTTTAATCACCTAAGGTAACTGCTGCCTTCTGGGAAAAGCAAATGGCATAGAGAATAACCTAAGATTCTTGTCCCAGTTTGGTCCCATCTCAGCCCTATCAGTTGTCTCTTACAAGACTTTGTGTTTCATTTTCTGACTGAGCCCTAAGAGACTACATGGTGCTGCACAGGGTACCCACCATCTTTTTCCCTTCTCCTCAATGTTTTGTTGATGATGTGTCTCTTGCTAAATGTTATCAACACATTCCTGTTTAAGGACTACTTTTCTCTTTTACAGCCTTCCAGAGAAGTCATTCATTTAAATATTTCTCATATGGCATCACCAATGTTCATTGTCACCTCCTTGCTTTTAGTATTATAAAAAGAGCTGAACAGTGATCTGCAGGCAGAAAACTTCAGAATAGGGTATATGAACAGTCTGAAAAATGTTTCCTTTTCCACCTCAAACGCAGGCAAATTGGATTAATTGGGCCACATGCAGATCTCTCTCCTGATCTAGTCACTAGTGTCTATTTACGATTTATGGGGAGAATAGCCACTTCTAGGGCACAAAGAATACGTCCTGTTTTAGTCTTAGGTTAGGACTACACTAGACACTAGCTCCAGTGTTTCACCACTGACTATATACATTTCTAGACTTACTCCCATTGTAGACAAGTCACTATGAGAGGGAGAGGTGTGCTAACTGAAACCTAGGTCACCAGCTCTCAGGCTAAACCTTTGCCTCAGGATTTGTGGGAAACACAACATACACCTCTAAATGATCCAGTACAGCTAAGCATAAACTTTTCCCCAAACTAGCTCGCACCTCACTTGTAAGCTTTGTCAGTTCAAATGCCTCCAAAGCCTCAGCCTGAAACATGTTAAAGTAAACCTTTTCTACTTAAGAAGCCAGCCCATGGTGGAACAAGGATCAGCACAGCTAAAGTAGTGAACATTAAGACCTTGCATCTCCCAAAGAAGAGCAGAGCAGGATAAGCTGGCATACTAGCAGCCTGTCACATGTATCTGCTAGGCTGCAGCAGGTCATGGAGGGACTGTGGGTGCCAGATAAGGGCTTCTGGGAAGGAATTCTCCCAGGAGATGCACTCTTTCTGCCAGGAGTGGACAGCACTGATTCATCCTACAGCTCCAAGGCATTAGTCCAAGCAATTGACCTGTTGCAGGTTTTTTTTGGGGGGCACAGGACTTAAGGGAAACACTAAAGCCCCTCTGTTGACTTTGATGCATTTAGATGCAGACAGCCTTTCTTCACCCTGGTTCATTTCTTTCAGGAGCAAGTAAGCAAGCAACAAAAAGCTTCCTTTTGATCACTCAAGAAACCCCAAAGCAGGGCTGTGTTCAGTGGGAGATTCAGGCAGGTCAGTCTCACAGAAACTAAAAAGGGCAAGTGCTCATGGCTGCCTTCCGGAGCGTTGGGTTGGTCTCTGCAGATAAGAGATGTCAACAGGTACGCAGACATATCCCATGGAGACAAGACTGCAACTCCTGGAGTTGAATTAAACCTTCACGAGAACTCATTTTTAACCCATGTGAAAGTTTGTAAGGTCTCAGCTTGCCTGCCAGCAGTACCTGAGCAAGCCAGTTTGACTGTTGGGCTATATTTGCACAAAATCCACATCTTTGAACTGCAGCAGTGGGGCATCAAACACTGCAGCAGTTAGATTATTTGTTTCAATCCGGACATCATCAGCACATTGCACAATGCTTACAGCCACTTACCTCTCAAACTGAGTCACTGTAAAGGCAAAACTGGACACACGCTGTATCTGAAGCACAACATCATGGCTTACACCACCACTGGGGCCACAAAGACAAATCTGGGTTTGGGTTCATTTCGAACTGGCCTTGTATGTAACCAGCAACAACCACCTCCAAACCTGACCTGCCTGCACAAGAATAAAACCACATGATTTGGTCAATGTACTGCTCATTTCTGGAGCAAAAGAAACTACCAATATGGTAGACACAACCAACTTTATAAATTTTCAATCAAAAACTACATTTGTTTTCTACATACTCCATTCTGCTTACTGCCATAGAGTCTAAGCACTTTACAGTCTTCATAGACTGAATGGACAAACTTTTGGCCTGTTGCAAACTGTGAAAATCCCAAAAGCCAGACAGGATAAAAAAGTAGCAAACTGAAAAGTCCTAGCCTGAGAAAGCTGAGCGCTACACCCTGACACATCGGCTCCATCAGCTAGGCAGTACAATTAACCCAGAAGTTGCTAGCAATGAGAAGTTAACAACTCAGGCTATTCCCATGCTCTGTAAGTCCCCATACCAGCAACAATATTCTGCATGGAGGAAGAAGGGAATCACCCACCACCATTACGTTCCTTTTTACTCCATCCCAAGAACTAAGAGTTGAGGTCAGAGGGAAAGAAGTCCACAAGGAAAGCAAGCACTAACTCATTTACTCTGCATTGCATGAGCTGAAAAGTAATACAGACCCCACCTTTATAAAACCCTACTACATGGCTATTGCTTTGAATAAGATGTGCCACACTCAACCACTGAAGAGAAAGGAGTCTGCAGGAAATACTTAACCAAATGGTCCTTGCTAATGCTCGAGATCGTAGATGTGCAGCATTTGAGATCAAACTTGTGGTCTTTTCAGGGGAATACCCAATCTTCCTGCCTGCAATAAAACAGAGGAAAACAAGCTATACTAAAAAAGTGAAATTTAGCAAGAAAAATAGAAAGATAACTGAAAACTGACTGTACAACTGAAAAAAAAAAAACCAACCAAACAACAAAACCAGCCCATTCATACATGCTAACTGTGAGTGCATAACACCTGGCACTTCTCTTGGACAGAAAAGAAAGTACCACTGTTAACATTAGTTATGTTCGTGATTGATGCTCGCCAACAGCATCATATGCATAAGCTATTGCACTAAAATGGCAAGAATGATGCTGGATTCATCACAAAGGACTTTATAACAATGGTAAGAAAAAAATGCCAGTTTAGTCATTGCTTATCCTAGGAACTAAGGATGAGAAATGACAAAGTTACAGACACCTGTGCCTCATACCACTCTATTACACATCATGTAACATACATTTTATCATCCTTATGACTATGCAATGTAAACTAGACTCCAACAATAAATTGCTTATACACCATGCATATAAATTCTCATGAAAACGTCTTATTTTCCACGTACTAACACTTAATGCCTTGCACTGCGTGTGCTGCAGTGTAAAAGGAGGTCTCCACACCATCATATATAATTTGCATACTAATAGTAACGCTACTGTTTGTACTTAATTTAAAAGCAATGACTTTACGACTTTAAAGTAAAATTTAACAAATAAAAGACCAAAATGGCTTGCCAAGTATTTTCCCAAGAGACAATAATGATATATACAAGCACTAACACCCGCTTAGCAGCTCATCTCAGTAGGGGCCACTTGGAAGTTAAGCAGAAACTAATTCGAAATCACACTGTATTATGAGTTCACAGATAACTGTATAGATTTGAAAATAGATAAAGCAAACATTATATAAACTGACTCATAAGCCTTGTCTCAGAAGACAGCTGAATTATGCCTAACGTGGCATCAAAGCAGCTATGCATTCCTCCCACTCTTAAAAAGTTTGACTCCTGCACTGACAGTAAAGGAACATGGAACAGTTAGCGTAGAGCTATTGCCACTTGCTCCCAAAACACACTGAAGCAAATAGCTTTGCTTAACTCCAGTACCGAAGCCTTAAAAATTACAGCCAGAACATACAGTCTTAAGAGACAGTATTATCTAGAAATAATAAAGAGATATTAGCCATAATTCCATTTATATCTTGTAGCTAGAGCAGAAATCAATGCATCATCTGTATGAAGCTGAGCTTCAGTTGAGCTCAGAAAACATTTCATTTTGACATTCCAGATGACAAAACCTGATATATTACAAGAATTCACCCTTCCACCCAAATAATACATCTCTACACAAAAAAAAAGCGCCAAACAACTTGACAGTTGTTATAGTCACAGCAGAAAACAAGACTAAACCTTCCTTTTAAGCAAAGAAAAGTCTATTTTTCTAAAGAGAAAAGAAAGAGATACAACTGCATCTGAATAACAGGTTTAAATTTCCGAGCACGTTTTAAAGAGGGAAGATTGTCCTTTCAACAGTCTTTTCCCAGACATGCCCCTACCGAACCTCCACTGAACCTACTTCTGGAGGGCAGCAGGCTCACGGACACGGCTGCAGACACAGCCAGGCTGCGGGCAGGAGAGAGCTCTGGGCATTGCTCAGCCCATCTTCCTCTCCCCACTAAAAGTCAACCTCCTCTCAGACATGCACATAAGGCAGCTTCAAAAGGCACGTTCCCTCACGACCAACCACACTAGAAGAAACCCTGTCAGAAAGCACTAAGGTACTGAGACCTTGCAGTCCTGTAACACTACAAATGCCGACATCAATGGTACATGGAAGTATATTCAACACTTTCCCAAAGAAAGACTGTCTTTCCCTCAGCTGGTTACACTACTGCCAATTTTAACCTTTCACACTATAAATTTTTTAACCTTCAACCTTTCAGAGGTCCCAGGCTGATTTGTTATAGAAAACCCTCAAATGAAAGAGCTCTGGCATACCCACTAATGAGGTAAGAGTAAACTGTAGAGCAAGTTTGCAACTGGCCTGCCCTGAATGCCTCTGCTTTCATCCTGCACTACCTTCCTGAATTTTCCTGGCTTGGCAAGGTAGTCTTATTTTTTTTATTTTATTAAATGTCTCTGTTTATTAGCTTTATTCCCACAGAAAGCTCAGCCCTGAGATGGGGATGGTTTGGTTTCCTTGCTAAGCCTGAAGTCTGTTAATTCAATGCCTTATTCCTAGTAGAGAGAAAGGAAAGCTTCCCCACTCCACACTCTTACTGATCTGCCCACTGCAGGTCAACTGGAATGGCTCCATTAGAAGATGAGTTAGCTATAAGAGTTGCTTTCAAAATACCTTCTATTTGTGTTAAGAACCTATTAAAAAAAAATGCAGCTTCAGTGGTAGGGACAGAAGAAACACTACATCTTTTTTGTAACTAAAAGATGATATTAAATTTGAAAGCCAAAACAAAATCTCCCTGTGAATTTATGCCAATGCACATTACCCTACGCATAGGGTTACTAGGCTGGATTTACTCAAATCAGCTAATCCGCAAATCATGAGGAAACACTGGAAGCACAGTGCTCAGTGTAGCCAAAAGAACAACTGAATCCAAGAAAAGAGGCACCTGGGAGTATTTCAAATAACCACACCTAAACTGACCATTTTTAACAGGGGTGAGGCTGAAGAAAAAACTGCTCTTGCGGGATCGTTTCTGCAAAACTCTGCGCTGATTAACGACTAAAATTACCTGGCCCTGAAGACGTCCCGTGCCACGCAGCCGAGGTGCTGCTGCTGCACAAGCTACCCTCGCCAAACCTGCAGGACGCCCCGTCGCGACGTGCCGGCCCCTGGGTTTAAGTGCAGAGCAGCTGTTCTTAGGGTTGCACAGCCAAGAAATGAGATGAGGGTGTTCAGGCCTAATTTTGTAGCTCCGTTTTGGTCTTGCATCAGTGAAAAAAAAACACCAAAGCGCTGAGGCTGACAAGCAGCGCGGCTGAGTAAGTTTCCCCTCTCCCATTACAAAATAAAGACTCTAATCTTCACGTAATGTCCATCTGGTCTGAAGCACAGGCCACAGCACACCTCTCACAGCACCTCTTCACTTCTCAGTTGTTCGCAGAAATAATTTTATTCCTAGTCTATGCTGAAGCCAGCAGAAGATAAATTGGCAAAGATGAAAAAAAAACACAAACACAAACAACCCAGGTATTATAGACCATTTGTTCAGAGTTACTCCCACACTCGGGTATCTCACAGCCATGGTTCGACTGCGCTATGGTGGAAAAATCTTCAGTTTATGCTCTCACCCACACAGGGTCTGTAACACCATAATCTCTGAGACACAAAGTAACGCTTGAGCTTTTCAGTTTGAAAAGTCACTTATGTATCACATTTCACACAGAATCACAGAATGTTAGGGATGGGAAGGGACCTCAAAGGATCATCTAGTCCAATCCCCCTGCCTGAGCAGGACCACCTAGATCAGATCACACAAGAGCGCATCCAGGCGGGTTTTGAACATCTCCAGAGAAGAAGACTCCACAACCTCTCTGGACAGCCTGTTCCAGTGTTCTGTTACCCTTACTGGGAAGAAGTTCTTCCTCATGTTTAAGCGGAACCTCCTGTGTTCCAGCTTATATCCATTTCCCCTTGTCCTATCATTGGATGCCAGTGAGAAGAGCCTGGCTCCATCCTCATGACAGTCACCCTTCACATATTTATAAAGATTAATGAGGTCCCCCCTCAGTCTCCTCTTCTCCAAGCTAAAGAGACCCAGCTCTCTCAGCCTTTCCTCATAAGGGAGATGCTCCACACCCTTAATCATCTTTGTGGCCCTGCGCTGGACTCTCTCAAGCAGTTCCTTGTCCTTCTTGAACCGAGGGGCCCAGAACTGGACACAACATTCCAGATGCGGCCTCACCAAGGCAGAGTAGAGGGGGAGGAGAACCAAGAACATTTCCTCAAGAACTAATAAAATAAAATGAAAAACTACAGCTTTTCTTGAAGACTTCCACACTTTAATGACAAACGTTTTCCGAACTTTTGTAGTTAGCGTACACTACAATGCAAAAATTTTGCCTTAATCAGTTCAGTGAGAATTTCAGTCACTGAAAGCAAGCCGTTTATTAAAAGTCAAACTGGTTTGGGATTCTTCCAAATCAGAACTGTTTTTTTTTCCTGTCTTTAGATCTAATTCTTCCCTCCGGTGCTGCTGAAGAAGCAAACAATTTATTGTAGTACCTCAAATACAAATTTCTTTTCAGGTAAATCAGACAGCAGTACACTACTCACAAGCACACATCGGAATTCTCCCATTCTTAATCCCTGCCACGTCTCTGTGCTACATCAGGCTATAAACAAGTAACTAGAGACCAAGGAGACATCATTAAAGCAGTACACCCAAGGCCCGTTGCAATGCGCATGTGGAATAAAGCCTTCATTTATTTATACTAAAATTTGTACTAAAATTTTGCCAGTAATAGCTTGTATTATCGGTTCAAAGACTGGAAATTTGTTGAACAAGCTGCAAGAATATCATCTGTGCTTCACCTTAAAACTTATTTCACCCTACAGTGTATCTGGACAACCAGCAAAAGAATAGGCAGTAAACTGCTTTGTTCAGCTCTTAATATTCTGGATATTTTTTTCCTTTTTTTTTTTTTAAAAAAAAAAAGGTATTCTCTTGCAATAGCTTCATTTATTTTAGACATTTTTCGTTGTGATCAGTACACCCAGAATGTCACATTGTTTTCGTCAGGAATGGGATCAGACTGTCCTCAACCAATGGAGAGTTGCCATTCCCCTAGCATCTTTCCATCTATTCACATCTTGACTCTGATTAGGAACCTGAATAGGAAATCCAAATGGATAAGAAAAAAACAAACAGCATTTGAGAATATTACCTGATTTATCTCCAAGCAGAAACCAAAACATTTATGTATTCCCACAGCAGTTATGTGCATCTGCATCCCCGTGTATACAGCCTCCAGGGAGCTCAAATGAGAGTAACAGACAGGAGTGGCTCCAAAACAGAGCAGTAGGCTGGGAAACAAACCTGGAAACAGAAGTCCCTCAATGTTCTCGCAAACAAAGCCTGACCAGCCTTGCTAAGGCAGTTTAAGACTGCTGTCCCATCCCTCTACCAACTATGCCCGACACAGAAGTGGCAAGCTAACAGTGTGCCTACGCTTCCAGTCACTGTCCAGCATTAAGCGCTGGACAAGGCCAATATGCCAGGACGAGGAAGGCAAACGTCAGGGAACAGGGACTGTTCGGAAGGACGTTTTGCCGGCTTGTCATTGAGGTGATCATCTCCAGCAGAAAGAAGGGCAGACAGCTCAGGAGAGGGACCTGAGCTGCCTGTCATACCAGTCACTGTCAACCGAGGCTGCTCACCAGAGGAACAGACCGTTAAGAAGATGACTGTTAAGAAAGAGACTGTTAAGGGAGAAGGAAAGGAGGGGGGAAAAGGAGCATGAGGATCAGCAGACGACTAGGGACGAGTACATGGGGGAAAGGGAAGCAGGCAAGACTGAGAATAGAAGAAGTAATCTGAAGCTGCACAGAGGAGAGACGTTCATCCCTCCAGTCTGAAAGCACAGATAGACATGTCATCGGGAAGAGGGAGAGAAAAAAAATAAAAATCACACTACAACACACACACTACAAACTTATCTTGCTCATTTGGGGGGGGGGGGAAGGGGGGGGAGAACATTTTAGGTTAAATTTTTAAGTTCATCCCGATGCTCAGCAGTCAGAGCAGAACACAACACAACAATCTGAGGGACTGAAAATAATTTTCCATGTATTCCAAGACAGCTACGCGCTTTCTAGCTGTTTTGCTTTTGAATACACACGCTTCGTAACACCAGAAGGAATCACTCCGTTACAAATTCAGAAACGTGACACGAGCTTTCCGCATGTGGCGTTTCCCACGCCACCCAGACGATCGGCGCCACCTCAAGCTTGTTTTGTTATTTTCGGTAAAATCAGAGGAGCGCTTCAGACCCCAAGGCTTGCCAAAGTCGGCAGGTGCACGTTTCGATCCCGTCTGTTAACGCGGGCTGAACTACGGGCACCGGGGGCAGCGGCGCCCCGCGCCGCGCTCGGGGCTCTCCGCACCGCCCGGCCGGGAGCGCCCACCCGCCCGCGATCCTCCCGCCGCGGCGGCGGGTCTCGCCGCGGGGCGGCGCGGAGCGGAGCGGGAGAGGATAGGATGGGCTGGGCAGGGCTGGGCAGGGCGAGGCAGCACCGCACCGCCCCGTCCCGTCCCCCCCGCCCTCCGCTCGCTCACCCCCCGCCGCGGCGCCGTCCCCTCACCGCGCTTACCCGCACCGGGCACGTCCACCCGCGCTCCCGGGCGCGGTGAGACCCCGAAGCGCCGCTCCGTCTGGGGCGAAAAGCGCAGCAGTCCGAGACCGTCCTCGCCCCGCCGCCCCGGGACGAGGCAGGGACGAGGCAGGGACGAGGGGGAGCCGGGCGGGATGGAGCCGGCGGGAGGTGACAGCCGCCCCCGCCCTCCTACCTGCCTGGGCGGCGGCAGCGGCCGCACCTCCCGGCTCCGCGCGAGCCGGACCGCGCCCCGCCACAGCCAATCAGCAGCAGCCGCAGCGCCCCGGCCCGCCCGGGCGGTGTGGCGCGGCCACGTGACGCGCCCGGGCCAATGGGCAGCGCGGGCGGGAGCGGCCCCGCGGGCGGCCGCAGGTGCGGGCGGCGGAGCGGGCGGCGTGAGGCGGCGTGAGGCGACCCGGCCGGCGGGAGCGGGGGCCGCGGGCGTCGAGGGGAGGGAGCGGGGAGCTGCACGGCTGCTGGCGGGGGCGGAGCGCCCGTTGGCAGGAGCCAACATGTCACTTGCCTCGCAGGAGCACACACGTCTAGGCACTGGAACAGGTTGCCCAGAGAAGTTGTGGATGCCCCATCCCTCGCAGTGTTCAAGGCCAGGTTGGATGAGGCTTTGGGCAACCTGGTGTAGTGGAGGGTGTCCCTGGCCATGGCAGGGGGGTTGGAACTAGATGATCTTTGAGGTCCCTTCCAACCCAAACCAGTCTATGATTCTATGACACCCAGAGATTGCCTAGGCCTGCTGAAGCAGGGTCAGCCAGAGCACATTGCTCAGGACATGAGTTGCATCTTCAGTATCTCCAAGGATGGAGGTTCCACAGCCTGTCTGGGCAACCCGTTCTGGTGTTCAACCATCCTCACTGTAAATAAACATTTTTCACGTGTTTAATGAAAGTTCCCTGTTACTGCAATTTTTGCCCATTGCCTCTTGTCCTGTCACTGGTCACCACTGAGAAGAATCTCACTCCACCTTCTTTACTCCCACCATCAGTTATTTATACACATTGGTAAGAGCACCCTGAGCCTTCTCTAGGCTAAGCAATCACAGCTCCCTTAGTCTTTCCTCCTACGTCATGCTCCAGTCCCTTCACCATTTTCATGGCTTTTGATCATCTTCGTGGCAGTAAGTGCTGTAATGAATGACATCACTTGACTTTGCAATCCAGTGCAAGGAAACAAGTCTCACTCACCTGCTCAACAAAGCCACTGGCCTGCTGCAATACCCACCCTTAAATGTTATGGTGGATCCTTGCTCGTGCTCTGGCACTTACTCTTTAGCATCAGCCTCTCTATGTGGTTCATATCCATTTGTCTTCTTGCACTCAAATGCAGGTCGTGTGCAAGTAACAGCATCTGTGAAACCACTGTTTTTCAGCTGTTTCTTTCTGGGCAGGACTGTGGTCTTGGACAGTGCTGTCTCTCTTCAGCCACGGTCATAAGAGCTATCAATGCTGTCATCTTCATCTCAAAAATACAGACCTGACGCTCATGCATTGTTGTGATTATGATCAGAAAAATGAATAAGCACAACGGCAAGTCGGGAACCTCCCATCTCCTGCTAATTCCACTGCTGTTGAAAAGGCAGAATGACTCAGGCTTTTGTTCATTTTTCTTAGCCTTAAAAAAAAAAAAAAAAAAGCAAACCCAACCCCAAACATTCAAATTCTCTCTAAAAGAAAGAAGCCTCATGTAGCCAGTACCCCACTTCCAACACACCTCCTGTGCTTCGTCCTTTAAGGAAAGATTTTAGAGCTTTTATATCAAACGCAGAAGAGGCCAAACAAAACCAAACCACAGCTAGACTAATGAAAGAGAATTGTAGTGTTTTCTTGAGATTCTTAGTTTCGTTTCTAACATTATTAATGAAAATGCAGAATTAATGACTATTCAGTAGTAGCAACATGGCCAAGAATGCAGCAGAAGAAACGTGGTGTTCTTTCCTGATGAGATGTGGAACTCAGGTGCACAAACTCCAAGTGTAGATAAGAGTGCTACACAATCTTTTTTCTGTTCCTCCTGTCATTTCATTTTCTGTCTCTTCATGCATATCTTCCTCTTAATAACGACAGCAGTGGGAATTTTTAAAAAGCAAAGGAATTCAGCTGAGGGAAGAGGAGAGGCAGCGCAGATATTCACATTTTGGCTGACCAGAATGAGGATGGAGCTTCATCTGCAGCAGCTGCCCTCTTATGGCTCAGCAGCTGCGGCATCAGCCCGGGGTTTAGTGACACACGGCTAAAGACTGCCATTTACAATTAAAGCACAAATTCCGCAGAAATTCATTCTGCAAGTCCTTCTCACTTGCCAGATCTTTAGATTCATGTATAGTTAGTAGCTGCCTGGGGTTTAGCAGCCATCTAGAAAGCAATAGCAAAGGGAAAAAAAACAACCCTCTTCACTGTAGCTGAGTTAGAATTGACAAAAAAAAAAAAGCAGTCTTGAAAAGGAACATTATTACAGATTGAAGAGCTTTGCAGTTCTTCCAGATCTGTGGTGCTTTAAATGGAAAGCAACAGAGAGACTTCCCTGCACCACTTATGACAAGTAGAATTACGTTACAAGAATAAAGTTGTTTGGTTGCATTTGTACGTTAATAAAAATGGTACAAAGAAACAAACTTCAGCAAATTTACCATTTTTCTGTACTAGGATCTCAAAAAAACTTCTGAAGGTTGCAGATCTACGAGCAGGCTGCCCTAGTCAGCTTCCCAGTGCTGTTGACAGACAAATGTACTTACAAATTTGGGGTTCGAAGTCGCCAGAAATTGATTTTGATTTTCTCTCAAACTCTGTTAACAGAGTTCTTCTGTTTGTCATGTTTTGAAAGAAATAATGTTATAGGGGAAATCATGTTTTTTCTAGCTTACTGCATGAAACAAAAGTTAAAACTAAAACATCCATGAAAGGAGAGTGAAGTTTTAATAGAAGCCGCCCGTGCAGGTTGGACGCAAACCTACAGATATACATAACAGTAATAAAAAGTTGGTGAGTAAGGAGCTACGTTCATACCTTGTAGCCATATCACTTTCACAAGTGATAATTTTTAAGATGGAATTAATATTAAATTGAGGTTGCAAAAAAACTATGGGGAACCTCCATGTTGTGCAAGTGGAATAGCTACTGAGAGACCCTCCTTGCCCGTAGTAGTGGTAGGAGAATCCATCTTCCTCCATTGGAGCATCTTCCAGTGCTCTTATGCTCAACTACTGAAAATGCTGTCTCGTTTCCAGTTGGAATTCGAAGCTCTGAGCATCATGTGTTAAAAAGCAAGTTGTTTCCTGGTATATTCTTATGGTAATTGTTTAATTGTAATTTTGTTCAGCTCTGGAGTCCCCAACACAAGAAGGACATGGAGCTGCTGGAGTGGGTCCAGAGGAGGGCCACGAAGATGATCCGAGGGCTGGAGCACCTCTGCTATGAAGACAGGCTGAGAGAGTTGGGGCTGTTCAGCCTGGAGAACAGAAGGCTCCGGGGTGATCTTATAGCAGCCTTCCAGTACTTAAAGGGGGCCTACAGGAAAGCTGGAGAGGGACTTTTTACAAGGGCGTGTAGTGATAGGACAAGGGGCAATGGATTTAAGCTGAAAGAGGGCAGATTTAGATTAGATATAAGGAAGAAATTTTTTACTCAGAGGGTGGTGAGGCACTGGAGCAGTTTGCCCAGAGAAGTTGTGGACGCCCCATCCCTGGAAGTGTTGAAGGCCAGGTTGGATGAGGCTTTGAGCAACCTGGTGTAGTGGAGGATTTCCCTGCCCATGAAAGAGGGGTTGGAACTAGATGATCTTTGAGGTCCCTTCCAACCCTAATCACTCTATGATTCCATGATTCTATAATATTCTTTGGGTAAGGTTCATATTCCTGAACACTCCATCTCTTAGAGTGATTTCTTTTGGTAACCCATTTCAATTTTTCAATAAAGATCGATCAGAACTTGGGCATTGTTCCAGCATCAGCCACACAAGAGGTAAACATCACCTCTTTACTGATCCTTAGTATTCTCCTTTTAAGTGAGGCATAGAGCTGACATAACTCCTTCATAACAGCAGTTACATCCTTTACTGACAGTTTTGTCCTTTAAAACTTCTTCAGAATCACAAATTTCTAGCATGTACTCCTCTTTTCTTTATGGCTGTGGTGTTCTCTCTATAGACTGAATGTTCTGAAGTACCTTTTAATAATACAAAAAAATAAATCCAAGAAGCTCATGCTTATGCCATCTCGCCACTGACAGCTGTTTAAAGTTTGAACCAGCACTTACCCAATCTGATACGTGCTTATTGGCATTTTAATGTGATTAATTTTCTTATCTGAACACAGTGCAGATGTTACATGTAACTTGCGGTTATTTTTATGAGCCAAACTTGTAATCTAATTTAAAAACTGATTTATAAATGTTAGAGATACTCTAATTCCCTTTAAAATACTAAGTAATAATTAGGCTTCAAATAAACCCATGCTTGTTTTTACTGTCAGTGGTTAAAACAAAGACCTCGCTCTGACAGCCAGCAAATATAGTAATCGGATTCTTGGACAATTCCCACCCCACAACACTTGCAGTTACCTCTCTGTCCATTTTAAGCTCTGAAAAGAAATAATAAATTGCCTTCGACACTTGTAGTCCATGCTTTAATTTATTAGATTAATCCTGTACCAGTCTATTCTCTTTTGCCCACCTGTGGCAAGATATCTATACGGATCCTCTCGTCTAGTCCTTTTGTTAATGTTAGCACAGCATCCCTTTTTCTTGGTATTTTGATCACAGAATAAAATCTTTTCAGCTATCATGTTTCACCCTCATTTATGGAGCGTCTTTTCTTGTTCCTGGAACAGCTCCTGTTTCTGAGAGGAGTAGAGGGGAAAAGAAACCTTCAAAGGTTTCCAGCTCATTCTTGCATGCAAAGCAAAGGAAGAGGGACAGGCAGACTTCATTCTGATAAATTCCAGGTATTGTTTTCTAAATGTTATGATGGATATAAAGCAGCTTTATTCCAGCAAAACTACTCGTGAGTCACAGGCATTACATCCTAGTTTATTTTACAGATTACGGTTCTGTCATACTTCAGCAAAATAATCCGCAGTGCCTGCCAAGCCCAGCATCAGTATGTAACAACACAAAAACCTGCTCCGTGTCACTGCAATTCGATGAACTACATACAGCATGTAGTTCAAAGCCTTATCAGAGCCCCATGTTCGCCTTCTGTACTTGATAAGCCACAGCAACTGGTGGAAATTGTGAGTATGCCTAACTGCCCTGAGCAGCAGCTGTTCCAAGTTACATATACTTTACAGACTGAGAAACAGGTAAACCTAATTTGCTTGTGCTGTACAGGTTCTGTGCTGCGCAGAGAAGCTGTTCTGCAGTGGAAGCCAAGGCAGTTGTGTCTTTCCAGGGGCACTATGGAAACAGAAGGAAGGACCCTAAGTTCAGTTCTGCCTTCAGACATAAGGCTTACAAATGCTCACAGACCCTTGCACTGAAATTCAAGTGTCCTCTGTAAGGAACTGGCTGCTTTGAGGCTGGAGGGAAGGAAATCATTCCACTGGAAGCATCCCCAGACTTCCTAAGAAGGGTAGCTCGCTCTCTGCAGCAGTTCTGTTCTCTTTTCACAGATCCATATTCTTCACTTTGATGGGAAGATCTGCCTAGCATATTAATATTGGCATGCCTAGCAGATATTGACACAGAAGTTTAGATTGTCATAGGCTTTACTTCACCCACTGTCCTGCTTAGTCCATGTTCTCCCTTATCATCTCCCATTTATGACTGTCCTCAAGTCATAGCTCAGGTGGGCCTGAGAGTGGTGCCTTCTCTCCTATGGAGAATAAATGGGCATGTGCTCAGAGAGGTGGAGACCACAAAGGCAGGACATGAAAATAATTCCTCATTCCCTTAGGCATGAGAGAGATGACATTCAGATACTCATTCTCTGGTCCCTATACAAAGGCTGTCATCTCATGCTCAACCCTTAGGGCAGGTTGTGAAGCTTCAGTTTAGCCTAGGATTTGTAGTATTTTCCTTCCTGCTGGCTCCTCCTTGGTAGAGGAGAGCACATTACCTACAGTGGTTGTCACTCTCTGCCAGAAATGTGTTTGCTCTTAGAAGATTCACAGTCACTTGTTCCCTGCTACAGCAGGGACGTCTATACATAGAGGATCTTGATCAGCCAGGGCTGCACGTCTTGAGAAATAGCATCACTGAACCACCTCGGAACTCTTCATAAAAATTATTACAATGCTTTCTGTCAGGCATCATTTGCTGCAAGAGACAATTTCTTTAGTTAGATAAACCAGTATAATCAGTCAGGCAAGTTAAAATGCACACAGCCCTTCTGGTCTGAAGGAGAAGCTACATCCTCAAAGCTAAGTACAATTTGAACAAAATTTTAACTTGGTTTATGTTGATCTACTAAATGGTTTGAAAGAAAAGGTGGCTGATACCTCTAAAACAGACGTGGATACTAGAAAGACATAAGGTTGTAAGGTTGGTAGCTCCAAAAAACGAGAGAGAAGTCGTTTACTCCTTACAGAGTAGATCTGTAAGGGGTAAACCAAGGGTGGGAAGAAAGCAGCAGTATCTACCAGAAAACCAGCTTTCTCTTCCGTCTGTGATTTTCAGTATGCAGTACAGTTATGAACCATAGTCACCAGACTCTGCTGGTTAAGGTAAGTACCTTGACGGCCATGAGAGAGGTGAAAGAAGCACTTCTCTGAAAATGCTGACAGTATGACAGTAAGGAGGTGTTTATTCTCTGCTGATTGCACAGCAGCAATTTGGTTTCTTCAAAATTCATAGACCAACACACCCCCTTCTACAGAAACAGCAACTGTCCAACATAACCAGGACAGATACTGAATGGTCACAGTACCAACAACATTCATTGAAGAAGGATGTTCCTCTAGAGTAGCACATCACATTTTTGGGGAGCCCCTTAAATACAGCTTACTATATTAGAAAAAAAAAACAGTTTATGATACACACGCAGTTGTCACATCGCACCAATACTGGTGGGTGTACAGAAGAAATAAGCAATCAAGAGTGAATCACCATCTAAAGTGAAAGAAATTTAGATCCTTGGTGGGAAGGAACTGTCTCCCTCCCTCAAGGTGATCGATAGAGACTCCTAAAATTTTAACAGTTTCCATTTCTGTTAGGCACTTAAAACACCAAACATAGCTTTAGAACTCATCTCTCATTTAATGTCCAATGAAAATTTTGCTCTTTAAAAAATTCTTTTAAAAAATTCATTTTCAATCCTCAGTTGGTATAAAACCACAGCTCACTGAAGTCTACGTGTAACATATTGGCTTTTCGCCACCTTCAGCTTTGGAAACTTCCCTTTGATAGAACTAGATATGTTTGCACTACAACCATTTTTTTTAGCCTCTAATCTTTGTGAGTCATGACTCTTCAAAGAAATAATCTTTCTGCTTGGACTGGGATAGGGCTTAGGAATAGCTATTAATATTTAAGCAAGTGCTATTTGAATGGCAAAGTGCTTTCGCCTGGAGGCCTCGAATTTTTCGACAGCTTCAAATCTGACTCTTGAGTTCAACAGAGTACGTTTAAGCTTCCAACTGTGTCAGAGAGAAGACCACAAACTGGTTTATCTTCTGTATGATGAGAACTAAAATGCTCCAGAGGCCAAACAATCTCTGCACGTGGAGAGCATGGAGAGCAAGGATGGTCAATACAGGAATCCTGCTGGTCAGCACAAGGACGGGAGGTCAGAACTTTCTACCAGCAACTAAGCGAGGAGTATTCATTCCTGCTGCTTTGAAGGAGGCTGTCACCATCATAGAGGGCTTGCTAGTAAGTCAAAAAGGCTGAACTTGCTAACATGCAGGCATTTCTTCACTGAGGGTCTGGCACGTGGATCATCCAATGGTTCAAAGATTATTTCACAGTATGGAAAAGTTTTGCTCTGCAGCGTTGAAAACCTCAATAGGTAACATGCAGCCTTACTTCAGTGAAAAGTCTCTTGTGTCAGAGGCTATACAAGTACGGCATTTATAAGTCTATGCTCAATAAGGAGATTTTGTATCCATCCAAGGTCTTGCTTTGGTGGGGAAAAAATACCTCTCTTCAGCTCACTTATGTCAAAAACTCAGTCCACTGACTCTGCCAAACCTAATAAAAGCAACACTGTGTTTCCAAGTCAGCGCTGTTACTGAGATCCACGTTGGCAACTTGTTCTCAAATGGCACTTAATGGGACAGCAAAGCGAGAGACAGAGGTGGGTGCCATCAGGTTCCAGCACCATTAAGCCCTCTATGTACTCCAGACAAACACATGACAACCATTTTGAAGAAAGAGTAAAACAAAACCCAGTACCACAAGAACATAATATAGTCAAGCACATGGTTTAGAAAGCTAAACTAAAAGTTGAATACCAGGTACATGTAAACTGTCAAATATGAAAAGACCCTCCAGTGACAATAGGCCTGGTAGGCTAGTACTCATGCTTAGCTGGTCTTTGAAAAAGGAATGAAGTTCAAACAGCTCAATAATATAAATAATAGGCAGCTTTATGGAATCATAGTATACGTCTTGTAACAAAATTAACAGGTTTTATCTGTATGCATCAAAAGAAAATAAGATTTTAGTACTTAAAAAGAACATAACAGTCATAAATTGGCATTGGCTTGTCAGGAATATAACTGTGAAACAATTCACAGTACTGTTTTTATAATTAGTGTGGGTGGAAGTGATATGTGTGAAGTCTCCTCATGAGAGACATAATTAATGCTGAGATGCTTCTCGCCAGCAAGAGCTTATTATTAACTTCTTGCCACTTTTGCATATCTTCAAGAAGAATTGTTTTTGGATTACATGGAAGGAAATGAAAACAAAACTGGTAATATCGCTACATCTTTCTTATAACTCAAGTTTCTGGTAAGCAAGTTATCATCTTTTAATAACTCCATTATGATAATGAAAAGTGACCAATGTCCTCCGAGCTTGTAGAGTACAACATTAAGAGAAAAGCTTGACATACAAGAAAAGAGAGCTGAGGAAGTCCAAATGAAGTTAAAGAACTTCAATTCTTTATTTCCTTTTTTTTTTTTTTTTTTTTTTAACATAAGCCTTGGCAGTAGCTTGAGATATTGAAGTTTTATTGTATGGAGTATAGTACAAGTCCATATAATAGGGCACGCCCTGTCCTGAAGCATGTAGAGGTTAAATGGCAGGGGGACAAACGCAGAGGGAAATGTTATAGGAACATGCCTAAGAGAGAACGAGAAGCCCAAAGTAGAAAAATACAGTTACACTTTGTGTCCAGGGAAAGACACCCCAGACATCAATCCCAAGGAGGGAGTACAAAAATGCACTAGAAAGTCTGTTCCCAAATCTTACCTTGTGAGTATGATTAAATCGTTTGTCATTAGCAGTGAGAAAGTAAACTCTGTTAAATTGCTGGTGGATTTATCCTGTTACTGTGCTACACTGACTGATTTCATCTGGTATCAAGTAGTTCTGTGACTTTCCAGGAGAAAAAACAAGTCAAATACAAGAATATAACATTTAAACTTTGTTTTCTTACCATCTTCACAGAAGCAACAAGGGCACAAGAGCACGATGTGTTGGGAGAATATAAGGCTGGAGATACCAGCACAATTTCATGGTTAAGAACACTTCTTGGATTTTGGGAGCAAACAGGCTCATTGAAATGATGATGCAAAAAGGTGACCTTGCTGCAAGCTAAGCCTGATGTTACAGGAAGCCTGAGTACCTCAAACCTGAGATCACTGACATTTACACTCCAAGTCTGAAACATAGCTTCAAGCTCGCTTTAAAGTCTCTTTAGACCATGAAAGCTTTGGCTAATCTGTCAAATGCTCACTTGAAATTTCACTGCCAACATGTTGTGGGTTAGCCCTGGTAGGCAGCCAAGTCCCACACAGCAACTCGCTCACTCTGTCCAAGTGGCATCAGGGAGAGAAGGGAAAGGGTAGGAGTGAGAAAACTCATGGGTCGAGATAAAGACAGTTTAACTGAAAAGCAAGAGCTGCAAACACAAGTGAGGCAAAATAAGGATTTCATTCACTACTTCCCATCAGCAAGCGGATGTTCAGCCATCTCCAGGAAAGCAGGGCTTCATCACACATAACACTTACTTGGGAAGACAAACACCATCATTCCAAGCATTATCCCCTTCTTTCTTCTTCTCTCAACTTTATATGCTGAACATGATGTCATATAGTGTGGAATGTCCCTTTGGTCAGTTGGGGTCAGCTGTCCCAGCTGTGTCTCTCCCATTTTCTTGTGCGCCCCCAGCCTACTTGCTGATGGGGCAGCACGAGAAGCAGAAAAGTCCTTGACGCTGTGTAAGCACTGCTCAGCGATAACGAAAGCATCCCTATATTGCATCCCTATATTAGCAACACTGTTTTGGTCACAAATCCAAACCATAGAATTATATGAGCTGCTATGAAGAATATTAACTCTACCCCAGCCAAAACCAGTATGCATACCATGAAGATTAGGCCAGTTAAACACAGGTCCACATGCTTTTTGTGTGCAAAAAGACCAATATTCTGCCTGTTCATTGAGTCAACCAGAAGTTATTTGGCCATGACAGTAAATCAATGAACATGAGCTAGTATCTCTTAGGAAAAACATAGATATAGCTTAAGCAAGTACATGTAGTCTGCAGGATGACATATCTGTCAGTAAGAAGATATAGATGAGGCTCCATACATTGGTTTGCAAGAGCAGAGACTTTTCACAGTTCTCAGGACATCTCCAGACATCATCTGTATTCGGCAAGGGTTCAGGCAGTTACAGAATCCACTGAAATGCTCTTGCACTGAGATCTGATTTGAACTTACTTTCCTTACTTGCGGCTTTTGAGATACATATATATCTTTGGGAACAGTTGTTTCAAACCTCGCATTTGGTATCAGAAAAGAAACAAATGTGGTGGCTGAACCAGCCACGACAGTAGTAGCTAGTAATGAAAACTGGGGGAGTGATGGCACAAAGTCTGCTTCTTGGCTGAGAAGCTGGCTGGAAGGTTTTCAATATTGATGGATGACATCGGCATGAATTTATATCAGGATATCTATTCATAAGCAAAATACTGGACAATAGCCAAGAAAGATGGAGAAAAGATTGCCTAAACTGGGAAGTACAATGTATTAAGTACAAAGTATTAAATAGTAGGAAAGTAAAGGGAGCAAGTGAGTCAGGCAATAAACAGGTGATAGGTGGAGTCCTAAATAAATTTAATCAGATGGTAAAAATCATGACAAATTTTGAAGAAGAAAAGAGTAAAAGGAAAATGCCAAGAGGATGAAAATGAAATAAAAGTGCAGAGAAAGTGCAATGGATTAAAATTGCCTCAATTTAAAAATGAAACCACAGGGGGGGAAATTTATCATTGGACTGGGGAAAAGAGATAAAGAGCTCTCTATCCTCCTTCATTCAGCATGCAATTTGGGCAAGCCAGCTTCAAAGCACAGGAGAAAATTATTTGTAGTCACAATGTATATGGTTATTTGAGCCTGATATAAGCTTTTCTGTGACACTCTGCCACTGTCACAGCACTGGAGCAGATGGTGTGGAGCTGAGAGACAGATTTGAAGGATCTTGCCCAAGCAGTTCATGGCTAAGCCAGGAGCCAAAACCAGCTGGTACCTGAGAAACCATAAGCTGAAAACAGCTGATACTTGAGAACATTCTTTCTTGCTCCTGCATGACTCCGGCCTACATACTGGCGTGACTAGACTGGTCATCTCAAAGCAGCTAGTGCTAGAAGAAGACCAGGGCTTTGTAAGTCAATGTTTACAGCTGTGGATAGGACCCAGACTCATGTGCCTAGATGCTCAGGCCTGTTTATTTTCAGAAGCTCTGACTTTGGGCTTCAATGGCTTCAAAGATCTGCTAAGGATTACTATATTACCCCATGCTTTGGAGAACATACACTGTTAGGTGTGGAATGAGTTATCTCTGTGAGATGAAAACATTGCAGCCCTGCTGGTGTGGCTCTGTGTTAGCAATAGTGAGCCTTAGTAAGAGACATGGCTAATGAGCCAACTTCTGTGCCATGCAGACACAGCTTTGGGGATATAAACTAGTGCTCTGTGTACTTACCAGCTCAGCTGGTGCTAGCTGAAGAATGCTTAGTGTGGGCAGCGGAGACATATTGATAGAGGCTTGTAACTTGGGGTCAACACTGGTAGCTTCTTTTCTCTTTCTACTTTTTTTGATTCTTGTACAGGCATGTACAACTAGGGCTCCAGAAACTCACACAGCTTGATTTGAAGTGGAAGCTGCCTTTTCAATGCAGTAATGTTGTGTTGTGGGTTAACCCTAGTAGGCAGCTAAGCACCACACAACTGCTCTCTTGCTTCCCCCTCTCACCCTCAGTGAGGCAGGGGAAGAAGAAAGGAAGAGTAAAAGCAAGAAAAATTGTGAGTCAAGATAAACATTGTTTAATAAGCAAAGGAGAAGTGGGAGAAGAGAGAAAGAAAACAAAACAAAACAAGTGATGCAAAAGCAATCACTCACCATCTCCCACGGGTGGACCGATGCCCAGCCATGAGCAAAAAAAAGATGGCTTGTCTCCCAAAACCTCCTCTCGTCCATTTTGTTGCTAAGCATGATGTTATATGGCATGGAATATCTCTTTGGCTAGTTCGGATCATCTGCCTGGTTGTGTCCCCTCCTCACCTCCAGTGTGTTCACTGTCTGGAGGGGATATGCAGAGTGAGAAACCAAGAAGGCCTTGACACTGTGCAAACACTGTTCATCAATAGCTGAAACATTAGTGTGTTACCAACACTGTTTTGGTCACAAATCCAAAACAAAGCATCGTATGAGCTGCTATGAAGAAAACTGAGTCCATTCCAGCCAGAACCTGTACACCATGTGAGATGAATGTTACTTTGAGGGGCCTGTGTTGGAAAGATGCTGTTTAAAATTAGGCTTCCAGAAGAGCTCCCATGCCAGATCTGTTCAGCTCACCATGCTCCATACCCTGTATCTCTAACCTCTGTTTCCCCATAGTGTCCTAACAAGAACAGAAGAAGACAATAAAATGTTGTTGTAGGTAAATGTAAAACTTTTTTTTTGATGCATAGAGTTGCCTATGTTTCTGAAACACTGGTATGATCTCAGCAAGAACTTACAGTTCTGTATTCTGGAAGGGGCTAATCTAAATAGTACACTTAGGCATCTGGTTGAACAGTTGATCTAGGTTTGCCCTACAGCGAAAGGGGAGGGAAAGATGGGACTTACTTCCTGGTGGAAACGTGTCTGTCTGCAATCAGGTGAAACATGCTCTGTAGTCACCCTTTCCCATCCTTCTCCCCCTGACTATAAGCAGCAGTGAGCTGAACACCCTAGACTTGGCTTCTGGATAGTTAAGGAAGATGAATCATGCCTCTCACCTTTCTGTCACCCCCAGCTACATATAAAGATAGAACAGCATTCCGTTCATTGATGCTTTTATTTGAAGGCAGAAAACCAATGGCAATTACTGAAAAAAGCGAATGTGTAGGGCAGAAGAAATTGCATTTCCTACAGCATGCTTAATGGTGATGATTGTCCCAGTTTTGGGGCACTCGTAATCAGAAGCTGAATGAAAAACACAGGCTCACACACCATGTGATAGCAAACAGATTTCATTGCTACGCAACTGATGAAGAAATGTTTAAGTTCTAATCTTACCCTCCCAGAAGGGGAGAGTAATATTAGATTTGCTTCTGGATGAGCCTTTTTTCCCCCCTGCTGTTAGGGATGTCGTAACACTTAAAAAGGAGCAGGCTATGTTATACAGCTTACAATTTTTCCATCCCAAAGGGAGGGAAAATTTTTATTAAGTTGTAGCGTAAAGAATAAGAAGCTGCAGTTCTGTTAGATCTTTGCTTTATTACAGCAAAAGCATCTTTTTTGCCTATCCATCAATGCCAAATTTAATGCATAGATGTTTAAATCTTACAGTTTGGGCTTTTCAGCTAGCAGATTCGTACACGAAGATTTTTGATCCAATTTAATAACAAACAGCAGTTTTCCACTCATCTGCTTGCTGAATGGGATCATTTATCAACCAAGTTAATGGACAGCGTCTGGGTACTGCCTGACTTAATAGCAATGGCACGTTTACGTGTTAGATGTTAGATATAACTAGGGGATACAACTGACAATAAATAAGAAAAGTCTTGAAGACATCAAAACCAGCTGATGAAAAAAGGTTGTGTGTGTCCTGGCATTCAGCATGTTTTCACTACTTTAGCCTTTTCTTGCCTGCATCCCATCTCCTTGTCCAGACTGGTCTGTTCTGTACTCACCCTCTTCACTCTGGAGAAGGTCGTTAAAATTACAGCATGGAAGGGAACATAGAAATCAGAAGGGATAGCAGCTCCAGGAAAACCTTGGCAGTTGAAGAGCTACCCCAAACTAAGGTTTGCCTCGTCACTGAAGGCTCACTGAGGAACAGAATACCCGAACAGTGAGCTCCAGATTGGCAAGACTCAATGAAGACATTTTCACTAGTCTACAATACGGGACAATGATCACTTCGGAAAAAAATTCTTGTCTTGAAAGAGGACAGAAAAAATAAGCTAAAAGAAAACTTCTTGCAGATGTCATTCTTCAGCAGCAAGCTACCAGAGTTTGGTTTACAAGAGTATCATGCTGCACAGCAAGTAAAATAACAATTTAAATATAAATGTCAAGCTGGTGTTTCTTGAACAGAACTAATGGCAATACCAGCCAAGTAATTTTATTTACCAGATGTTTTAGAAAGTGGCTTGTACAGACATCGAGAATAGGTGCATAGTGTCAGTGACAACTCTTCAATGAGAGGTTGTAGAAGCAAAGAGCAGCCTAAACACCGTCTTGACACGTTTGCTCTGTTATGCTAAGTACCTTACTGAGAGTGAGGAGCGTTAGAGAGACACACAGAGTAATTGCAGTAAATACAAGACAGCTTTCCAGGAGGTGTAGCTGCAAGGCAGAATAAAGACGTTTTGGATCTCGGAGAGACACAGAGGCCAACGACCAATGATAGGCAGGCGGGAAACACAAGATGCTCACCTCAGACTTCCACGCCCTTTGAACGGATCAGAGTTTCTTGGCAGCAGCAATAAAATAAAATATTCAAGAACAGATTTGAAGGGAAGATGGAACATATTATAGAAGCGAATCTTCCATCTCTCAGCCCAAACACGCCTTACCGGCAGCTATGGCCCTAGACTGCCTACTGGCACTGCTCCAGGAGAACATGGTTTACTATGATCTCAGAGCACTAGCAGAGACGCCACTTTAGAAGATGATGTATACAGAGCCTGTTTTCTGCAAATACCGTATATACATTCAGATCCCTGTACTTACCTGCAATAAAAGCTGAAACGAAGGCCCCGCACCCACATCTCCCAGGGGTTCACGCAGACAAGTATGCTTTGTACAAAGGGTGTACACTTTGCATTGCTCCTTGGGATGAGGGAAGTCACTCGCCACCAAAGAACTGAAATAGTTTAAGAAACCTGCACTTCCTAAGTAATGGGAATGCTTGCAATCTTTAGTTGCGCTTCTTCCTTTAGATAAATCACTTAAATTATGCCATTCTAACAGTGTCTGTGGCAATTATACCTCAGTAATACAGAAGACATTATTTTCACAGATGAGATAGTTTTTATTAAAAAACAGTTTTGAGGTTTGTTTTCAACAGCAACCTAGACTTGGAAAAACCCACTATTCTCATAAAAGAAGCAGGGGAGATCTGAAACGAATTAGCAATTTGATTAAATTCTGTCATGCCAAATATATTTTTTTGCCCAATGGGAAGAGGGGAGGGAGAAAAAATACAATTACTGCTTATGTTCATCAAAAGAGTCCCCTGCAGGCCCTGGTGACAGCGAGAGCGTAGGCATTCAGGGCCTAGTTTCATCTTAGAGCATCTTATTCCCATCTCGAAACACCCTTGTGAACATGTCAGCAAAATAACACTCACTGGTCAAAACATTTACATTTAGCTCAGCTCTTTTCTCTGGTTATTTATCTTGGCATCTTTTCAAGCAATACTCTGAGGCACTCTGAAATTGGGGGTTGTTCATGTTTTTCTCAACACCTGTATTTCTCTATTATGCTGCCTTTCCTTCTCTTCAGTGGAGGCTGAGGAGGGAGAGGAAGAGACCAACACACAAAGTCATTCCAAGCTAGTAACAAGACAGTGGGCACATTTTCAAGGCCATATTTTCACAACTGACAGATACTGAAGAGCCCAAGTCAACTTCAGATAAGAGCACTGCCACTCTCATTTCTGTTTCATTCTAGTTTTAACTACCACCTGTGCTGGGTAGTACATTCAGTCCCATCACGGACATCTATACAGTCAATTGTGTTTCTCCAAAAATGATTCACCAAAATCAGTGGTGTGCTCAGCAGGAAATGAGCTAGCTGATGATCCCATAGACGCACATGAGCCAGCCCCTCTCAAAAAGGCACTAAATGAGGCAATATTGCATCCCCTAAGGACTCCCAGACATGGTGCCTCACCTGGACGTAGCTCTCCACGTCTAAGCCAGCACAGTCACAGGACAGAAGCCACACTTGGACTGGTTTAAGGTCACAGGGTAGTCACTGCTGCCCTACAGCTCAGTGACCACAACTGCTTTGAGAAGCAGGACAAGCCTATCTTGTTCCTCCACAAGCAGAAGGGACTGAAGGTCTCCCACACTTAAGGATGCTGCCCTGCTTACTAGTGGCTAATAGGCTTCTTGCCCCAAAGAAGGAGTGTTTTTCAAACTAAGCAGTTTCATAAATCCTAGGACAGACTATCACAGCATCAGCCAGAAGCAGTTTTTTTCCAGTGCCTAGGGGTTCACATTCTAGTTGCTGGTGCCACCATTGCTAAAACTTTTCTCAACTTTGCAACACACAAACCTGAGTTGGAAAGAAGAGTTCACTCACTAAACCTTACAGTAGGAGCATTTTTTAGTTCCAAAGGGATGGGTGACTAGTGGACATGGAAGTAGGCTGAACCAATTGTACCTCAGTTTGCTTTTAAATCATAGAATCATAGAATCGTCTGGTTGGAAGAGACCTTCAAGATCATCGAGTCCAACCATTCACCCTGCGCTGTCAGGGTCCCTAAACCATGTTGCTCAACACCACATCCACACAGTTTTTAAACACCTCCAGGGATGGGGACTCCACCACCTCCCTGGGCAGCCTGTTCCAATACTTCACAACTCTCTCTGTAAAGAAATTCTTCCTGATATCTAACCTAAATTTCCCCTGGCGTAACTTGAGGCCATTCCCTCTCGTCCTGTCATTCATAACGTGGGAGAAGAGACCAACCCCCATCTTCATACAACTTCCTTTCAGGTAACTGTAAAGAGCAATAAGGTCCCCCCTGAGCCTCCTCTTCTCCAGACTAAACAGTCCCAGCTCCCTCAGCCGCTCCTCATAGGACAAGAGTCTGAAGCCAAAGTATCTGCTGAGGTACACGAGACATAGGCTGCATCCATTTTTGGTCAGGATCATCCCTTTCTGAAAACAGTGTCAAAGAAGAAGTGTGGGTCAGCCTTATCTTCCACCATATAGAGCAATGAGTACAACAGCTGCCCTACAAAATTCTTGAGTAATGATTATTTCCAGCAGAAACAGGACAGGCAGCTTTGCTGAGCAACAGCATTAATCTTCTTTAGGCTAACAGAAGCAGTCTTTAACAAGCTCAGGGGAAAGGCCTTCTCTACAACAGGGCTGTCTTTGAGGACCCTCTTCCCAAGAGACTACCCACCTTATTTCTACTAAAATCTTTGCCTAGCGCCTGGTTACCAAGATGTTTGCATAATGTTCACTGACAGGATGCAGGTCCCACCCTGCATGACTAGCAGACGTAGAAGTAGGCTAAGCCCATAGGACCCTGCATGCTGTCAGAGGGCTCTTACATTCTTGGCATCCTGGAAAAGCTCCCCAGTACCTGCTGGGTGAGGGATGGCCAGCAGTTTTCCATTTCACGAGGAACAAGCAGCTGATTTGATGAGGGAAGTATGAGAAGACTGAAGCATCTTCATTAAATCAAGTTCTCAGCATAGCTTTGAATCTGAGATATGAGCAGAAGATCAGGACTGAGGATGAAAGAGGCATGTCCTGCTGATGTTGTGACCTCACAAAACACCAGCAAGGTCAGAAAACCCCATCAGATTGGGGATAATCCTTGTTTCCTAGACTCAATGTGAATTGAGCTGAATGTGCAGAGAGCCCCAGCCTAGGCAACGAGGGGACTTTTTGCGGTTGCAGGATCAGACACCTCCAAAGTATAACAGGAAAGGAGAAACCCCTGTGCCTGAGCGATGGATTTACCCTGCACGAGGCGCATGCTCACCTGTCAAGGAGCACACATTAAGAGATACTCCCATATAACACCACTTCTCTGGGTCTTGGTCTGTCAGCTCCTTTTTCTCGTGTTCAGGTTGCGTGAGCATCCCAATACACGATTCACAAGCATTGTTGCCATGCTCAGAATTAGATTAACTCTTAATAGCTTTACCAAGAGGGGATTCCGCTGCATTAAAAAAATGTATGCAATCATTATTTATGAAGTGAAAATTCATTGTCTTTGGGTTTCACTGTACACAGCTTAAGAGGATATAAATTCTGAACTTGCCTCACACTCATGCTCTCTTGAGTACATAAAATTTATTTGCAAACACTGCCGTGGTACCAGTCTATTTGAAAGAGCAAATAAAAGCAAACACGCTTTCACTTAGGAAGCCGTCTGGACTGCCAAAACCACTGCATGCCATTAGCAATACAGCTGTGCACTGAATACAGACAAAAATTGTATTCCGTGCCTCTTTCTGTAGGATTTTGCCCACCTGAGACATACCCTGGTCTTGGCAGTGTCCTGTTTTATTAAACATGACATTCTTCTGTTGGCTTCATTCCCAGTGAGGGCTGTCTGAACTAAGTGTTGTTCCGAACCACCCATGGCATGTTCCAGCTATTTTCTCTCTTATGCTGAACAACATATTCATTACTATGGTAACTATCCAGTTGTTCCAGCATTAGGGTATCAAATCACTTTTGGTAATTATTTCTTAATTTCCTCAAATCCAGGGGAACTCTTGCTTGTACTGCTATATCTACATCTGTTCTGGGGACCATAAATATTCACTAATTACTGAATCTCTATATAGCCATACCCGCAAAAGGAAAAAAAACACCCTGGAGCTGGCAAGAAACCTACATCCCCTGTTGCCAAAGGGATCTCTGCCATTTGCAGAGGCAAGGCTATATGGCTTTTCCAGGTTCATGGCATAAACTTGGTTTCACGGTTGAACTACAGAAACTAATGCTTAGAATCAAAGCCAGACACCTTGAAAAAAACCTCTGGTGTGTACAGCACGCCTGTCAGGTCGAGACACCTCACTGTTCTGCTCTGATACACCGTTTGGCCTTCTAATAGATTAAGGTGTTCGAGCATAATCCAAACTGTCCATCAGTCTCAGTTTATGGCTTTGGGTGTAACAACTACAGTTCAATGACACCACAAAACCAAATACTATGAAGCAACACAGACAAAACCATGAGCATTAATTCTGCTGCCCAGTTTTGCTGGAGGACACATTGGGATATCAAAGTAGAGTTCACTGTAAGTTCTGTCAGTGGTAACCAATGGGCTGGTGAAGCTGAAATGGGTGTCTTTGTAGTACTAGTAGTCATTAAGAGGTTAATAACCAAAGAAAACATGAGCATTTCAAGCAGTTCAGTTGCTTTTAATCATCCTTAGCTTGCGGTATTAAAAAACACATTGATTTTTCTGCTACCTTGAAGAATGGACAAAATTAGAATTCCTAATTGAAAAATAAGCAATTGCGCCCAGGATTCATGGGCTTTCTTTGTTTCTGACAAAGAATGAAAAGGGAAAGGAGCCGCACTTGACTTCTCTTTGCAGCCACTTTGAAGCAGTCATAGTAATAATCAGGAAGAGACTACAGAAAAGTTCAGCCTCTACTTACAAGTTTCGTTGCCAGGTCTTTATTAGTTATGAATGTTTAAGAAATTGTTTTCCAAAGCAAGTATTTTCTAGGCTGGGAAAAGCACTTTAGTAATCATAGATACACTGACACATTTTATTATAAAAGTACTCTTATTTTTCTAAGAGGATGCAAGGTAACGCTACACAGATTTGAGTATTCACCAAGATAAGTGTGCTGGGTTTGTGTGGTGGGGTTTTAGTAGAAGGGGTAGGGGCTACAGGAACAGCCCCTGTAAGGAGATGCGAGAAGCTTCCCCAGCTCCAAGTCTCTGGCCAGGGTGGAGCCAGGCAGCACCTCTGTGAAAAACCTATTTAAGAGAGGACAAAGAAGCCCTGCGCCATGTAGAACCTTCAGTGAAGAGAGGAGGAAGGTGGGAGGGGCGTGGGCAGCTGCCTGTGCTGGGCCACCCTCACTCCACTGGTGGTGGCCGCAGTGGTGCGGCTTGGAGAGCTCTGAAGCTGATGGGTAAGGACTACATTCCATGGGAAGGACTCACTTTGGAGAAGTGCATGGAGAACTGTCTCCCATGGGAAGGAACCCCATGCTGGAGCAGGGGAAGACTGTGAGGAGTTCTCCCCCTGAAGAGGAAGGAGCAGCAGAAACAATGTGTGATGAACTGACCTGTAACTCCAATTCCCTGTCCCCCTGCACCACTGCAGGGAGGAGGGTGGAGAAATCGGGAACACAGTTAAGCCCAAGAAGAAGGGAAGGGTGGGGGAAGGTGTTTTTAAGATCTGGCTTTGTTTCTCCTTATCCTCTCTGAAGAGACTGGTAACAGATGAAATTGATTTGTCCCCAAGCAGAGTCTGTTTTGGCTGGGGTCATGGTTGGTGACTGATCCCTCCCTGTTCTTATCTCAGTATCTTCACTGTGGAGCCTTTTGTTACACTTTTCTTCTCTCCACCCCACTGGGGTGGTGGGGAGGAGGTGAGGTGTTTAGCCACTTTCAGCTAAACCATGGCAATAAATTACACCTTCATTACAATGCCTTATCAAGAGAGAGATTGGCAAATCTCTCCCTTAAGTAGGCAAGACACCTTGTTCTTACATCCTCAAGCTGTGCTAAAGGGTTATGCAGGTTTCTTTTTTTAATCTTGACAAGACTTGTTTTTCTGGGAGATGCTATTTCTTCTCTTAGACAAACTGAAATAGGAAAAAAAAAGAGGGCACACAAGCTTTACATCTGAAGTAGAAAGAGACCTCAAACTGAAGTCTGAGGAAGTTGATCCGAGTTTAACTGATTCTGTTTACCCATTACTCAGCTGAAGAGGAAAGGAAAGTGAGCAGCATGGGGTAGAGGAGAGCGCTGCCGAGGGGAACGGTGAGTACCCTGTTAGTCACAGGGGACAGAGACTTGCACACAAATCATTAGTGCGCGGAGCACATAAGCTACATTCATGTAAATGAGGTGGTTGGAAGCCTTTAAATTGGAGAGAGGAGGTGCAGAGACACATTTTGAGACAACAGTAGTGATGAGGTAAGCTAAGCTAAGCTAGAAATTAGTCTCACTGGACAAAGTGATGTATAAACAACTAGTCTGAAAATCAATTCACCCTAACAGCCTGTATAAGCAGAAACTGGTTATCTTATTTGATGCAGAATTCCCTTCCTTGTCCCTGTTCATTGACTGTTTGTGGTTCTGCAGGACACCATTGCGAAGGCCTGATCAAAGGTCTTCTTGAGTGGAGTTTTTGAGAGGCTACGTCTCAAATATAAAGAAACAAATTCTTTCAATCCAAGCTAAAGCTCAGAGAAGATCTTAAATGCTTTCAACTGAGTGCTACTGTCCAGCAAAAAGAGAAGGTAAACAATTTCCTGCTGAAAGGGAATTGATACAACTCCAGAACCAGCTGGTCCAGTGTGCCTCCTCTCCCACACAGCACGTAAAACCCTTTCAGCAACTTGTGCCTACCTCAAACGGGCTTAGCCGGTTAAAAGAATTCAGTCCTGTATATGCAAGGAGTCAAGAAAGACTACTACTGAAATTAACCAGATTTTGTCACAATATTGGGTAAACAGTATGATTTGTAAAACATCTCTCAAGTTGTCCTTGTGAGATGAGTTCAAAAGGCAACCGAAACCTCATAAGTTCATATTTAAAACAACTTTTTTTTTTTAAAATGTCTGTAAAACACTTGACAAAACCTTGGTAGCTACTTGCATCACCAACTAAGAGAAATGCAAGAACAAACTGACTCTAATTAGAGGAAGACCAAAGTTATATGACTCAAAATCCACTAAGTCTGCTCTTTTGGAGGGATGAGTGGTTTGCTTAAACCAGAGCATATGGTGGGCCAAACACCTGCTCTGCAAACTGACTCTCTGCAGGAGCTGGCACACTCCATGTGTTCTCCAGTATCCACTATTGGTCTACAGCCCTCGAGGTCTGCGAGATGAGCCCTCTGCTTCTCCTCATGCAACTGACCACTCTTCAGTATGATGCAAGAAGTGCAAGGTTTGAAAAAGCATTTTGGCAGGGTCCATCTTTACTGTATTCAAAAAGTTCAAAGGTAGTGGAGTACCAGTCCCCTAGTACCAGCATCTGTCACACTGAGAGCCTGAACAGAGTCAAAGCAGCCTCCACAGAGCTGCGTGGTTTCCAGGATGCAAGCTCGAGAGAGCTGGTCAAGTCCCTGGCTGTTTCTCAAGAAGAGGATATAGCAGTAATTCAGCAAGCGAACTCTGAAGCTTTGCTGACAAGTTTTCTACAGTTTGTGAAAAGAACTACAGGGAAGATACTAAATTATTAAACTTGTTTCTCTAGTTTCAAAATATGCAGAAGAATCTCTGCGTGTAAGTTCTACTACCCAGGAAATCTATTATTTAAGATTTCAGAATTCAGTATCCTCTATGAGAAAATAATGTCTCAGGATTTTCTGTACCAAAAAAGAACATTGTTAATTTAGCAAGTGTACTGGAGAAGTCCTGTTAATAGACTTATTTTTCCTAGGAGGAATGGTGTAGAATCTTGAAGAGACAGTAGATGGGTTTAAGACGGTTATTTAAACACTTTTTTTGACTTAAACCTACTGCCATGTAGAACCTACTCAGCTTTTATTTATTCATCTTTGTTGAATGGCTAAGGGCAGAGAGTAGATGAAGACCACCTTACTTAAAACTCGCATTTAGGAGCACACACTGCTGCTCCGAACAACCTGAGCTATCGGAGGCATTGGATTCACTTTTGAACAGTTCTTCAGTCTGCTGCAGAGGTAGGAGATGGCTCTTCCTTAAGACATCACTCAAGCTGGTAGGCACTGAGGCACTCAGCTGCTCTTTGTGCCTCTTAGAGTTAGCTTTCCTGCCCCTGCACTTAGGTACCTACCTGCAGGTTCTTAATTTTTAGAAGTCTTGCCCTCAAAACTTAACACAGTTATGTTTTACATACTCTCTCTGTCCTCCCAGTGGTTTAAGAGCATCTGTGGAGACCTTTCATCATTTTGACCACTAATAACTGTATGGAACATTCAACACAGTGGGATTTTTTTTTCCATTTCATAGCATACAGAAGCCCTTAGATTATAACCTTTCTGGAATTTCTTTTCTCTCATCTCCCAAGCAGCTGACATTTAGAGCTGTCACTCACATCTCCCTTACCTTACCATCCACGAGCCTGCATCAGGGGAGCACCATCCAGCCTTCTGCATGCTTTTCCTTGCAATGATCACCATTTGGGGTGTAGTTTTCCCCACTTTAACTGAAGCAGATGACTCCTTTCTAAAATGGTTTGTCTCCCCTTCGCCTCAAGATTTTGCTTTGTATTCTTCTGCGCTGACCTTCGTTTGATCGAGAAGGACACAGTTCAAAGCAGAGATCAACAAGGCCAGAAGGGAAAGCAAGACGATCCCCTTCTCCCCATCCTGAGCTGGTCAATCGGTTTAGCAACTTTTTTGCATCTTTATGGGGGATGAGCCAGGCATTTCTTCTGATTTAGTGAGGAGGAAGTTCATATCATGATGTGCTTTAACTAACAGAACCTGACTTTAAACATGCATTGGCAAAAGCTTCTCGTGCATGACAGTCTAGTCACTTTGAGCAGTATGAAGTTATTCCTCTGCCACGTAACCTAGAGTCTCTTTCCCACCCCCATTTTCTGCCAGGTGGATATAGACATAGCTGAGTAACTTCTGCAAGTGACACAAGCTTCTTCATTTACTTGCTTTTAAATTCACAATGACTACGTCCTTCCTCACCTTATCTCAGTGCTTTTTAAATGAGTTATTTCAAATAGGAGAAAATACTTCCAATGGGACCTTGTTTTCTACCTGCAGATATAGATATAGACAGGATTGCCAGCATGTACATTTCAATTAGAAACATTTGCAAATTGGCAACAAAAGCCAGACATTCCTTTTTGACCTCTATAAGCCCAATTGTCAATAACAGAAGCAATAAATCCATTGGGAAGCTACAAAACACGCCAGGCAAGCATGCTCTTCATAGTTGAATGCTGAAGGGTTCAAGCTGGGAGGAATATTCTGATGCTTTAAGGTTTAATATCATTATCTGCATCCTAGGGAACTCTTCACACTCCCTTCTGGAGCATCCAGCACCAGCTCCTGGCAGATGCCAGATGCTCAGACTTAGCAGCTGGCACAAGCTTGACAGTTTTCTGCACCTACCAGAATTTCTTACCTGTGTTGCCACAGCAACTCAGCATGGCCAGCTTGTTAAAAGACAGTTATCTGTTTCCATAGGAACAAAGCATCCAGGCCTGAACTGACACTTCATCTTGGGAAAACATGAAATTTAGCCAATAAAAGGAAAACCGAAGAATGAAAGGCAGGTAATTAAGAAGTGAATCTGTATTGCATATGCCGAGGATTGTATGGAGAGACAGCAAGGGAGTATCTATTCTGGCCCAGGACTAAGTAAATTTGGACTCTGACTAGAACATTAAGTCACTAATCACACAAAGACAGCTCTATAAAAACACAAATTGAGGGTTTTTTCCACCCCATTATTGACAATTCTAATATTTACAATATCTGCTTAAGAAGTTGAAATACAGGACTGGGGTAAGGAGAGTTTTGTTTGTTTGGGTTTTTTTAATCCAAATTTATCCACATTTATGCTGTCAGCTTAGGAAAATCACATAGCCCTGCCCTGAGCAGATTTATATAGCTGTAGAAAGGAATAAAACAAAGCAAGATTATTCTTGCTAATGATTGCGTGAAAACAGGTATGTTAGTAAGATCATTTAAGGTAAGATTAGGAAAACTATAAAACTTTTAATCTTTTAGTAGTATATTGAATTTTTGTAAACAATATAAATGTGCAGGAAAAATCTACCTTGCAGACAGTTACAAAAAAAAAAAATCTAAACCTGATTTCACAATACTTTGCAAGTATTGTCATGGAAAGACTCCAAAGAGATACACCCAGACTACAGCTACACTCTTGACAAAACCAGTTAGGGTACTTTCAGTATCATCCTCTAAAGGAAAAAAAAAATCGCTACAAGTTAGTGCTTTTATCAGCCAAGATAATTGTTTTCTGTGTAAAACATATGTTGGTGTGTTTCTAACTGCAGAACATGTCCCCCACACACACACACATAAAAAGCCATTGATTAGATCACAATTGAAAAGCAGAACATGTTATTGCATTTGCTTGCCTGCTGCTAGTTTTCCTGCTGCCTTTGGAATTAAACTTTTCCTAGGCTCATGACAAACCGGTCAGACTTTTAACCATGGAGCTTAGGGCAGGGAAGCCTCAGACGAGCTTGGTGATGGGGTTATCTTGCCTAAAATTGGCTGCTGCCAAGAGGACAGGTTCTACCTGACCAGGGGGTGGCAAGAGCTACAGCACATCAGTTCTAAGCATAAAATAATGTTTACTTTTTAATTACGGTTGTGGTGTAGCAGGGTATCAGTACCTGTGTGCACGCCCAGTGCACTTGAACCTCTGTAACTGAACCATCACCATTAATTGACTCATTGTTACAGGAGCTCAGTGGATGGGAATTTGAGACAGTTTTTGAAATTCCCCCAGGCAGCTCCCATTGTGTCTCATCCAGTCTGTGTGCTTAAATGTGTTAACACCAGGGGTGGTCCCTGCTACAGAACTGATCACCTTGTACAGAGATAAGATATTTGTAAATAGTTAATAGAAGTTATTCCTACAGAAAGAGTAATATAAGATCAAGGACAGTCTTTTCTGCATAGTTAAGACATGTAAGAGACGCTTTGTCTGTACTGAAGACAATAGCAATGCATCATGTGCTTTCTGGAATGTTCATGCAGGACCATGGGTTACCAGAACCGAGCAGAACCAGTTTTCAGAGTCTTACCTGGTCCAGCCGGTAACGCTGCCAAAAAGCCCGTTGCAAGAGAGACTTGTCGCCATCCAGTCAGCAACTGACTGTCCTGGCTGGAAGATGTGATTCCCCAACGTGAGTCATGTTCCCACTAAATTACATTTTCTTCATTCACAAACACTGTCCATGAGTATCTGAGCAATCCCAGCTACGTACTTCGCGCTTCCCTTTGTGTCAGCCTTGATGTTCGTCTTACTCCTCTTGGCAAGCTGAATCAATTCAAGGTGGTAAAGAACTTACCCAGAACAAGAGAGAGATGAAAAAGCACTAGTTTTAAGGAGCTGAAGGACCTCCTCAAGGCTCTTCACTGAGCAGAGTTGCCCACAGCTCGCAGGAGGGGCCGTGGGGGCCAGCACCACCCCTGCCCCCAGCACCCAGCTACAGGCTCAGCGCAGCCACGCCAGGAAACGCAGGCGGCAGCTCCTTGCTGCGGCTGATCGCCCTGGGCTCCTGCTCACGGTCGTCTTCGCTTTGACCTACTCGTTAGAGGTGCACACGATTCATCCTTCACTGCTTTAGCAAAGGAAAACCGTTCGGCTGAGTCGGGTGACTTCACTGATAAGACTTTTCTCCCCCTTATTTTTAATAGATGAGTATAAACTAACTCATTGCTTTCCGGCTATATTATTTGATTGTTACTGCCTCTGCCAGCTTTCACCTCTAATCTCTCATCTTCCAGTCCTGGACTATTAGGATTTCCTTTTGTAAAAACCTGTCATCAGCATACACAAACAGTACCTGCATTCTATTACTTTCAGCAAAGACATAATTATTTAAATTGCAAATCAATTATTTTTGAAAAAAAATCCCTAAGGAATACTTCTCTACCTTCTATTAGCTATTTCTACCTCTAAAACCATTACATATGATACATAGTCTTAATCTGATTTGCAGGTATTAAAAAGAGTGACACATTAAAAAAGCCAGACACAGTCACTGAATATCCATACGACTCTAAATCATAAGAATTCCTCCTTATTATAAATACTTTTTTACCTAAGAACTAGCTACCATACCATAAGTAAAGGGACATTATGGAGAAAATACATTGTGCTGGATAGCCAAGTATCCAAATTTACAAATTTTGTTCAGGAATCCAACACCGTAGGCAAAGTTGCTTCTTATTTATTACAAAAACACACATACGGCTACAACACTCCAATGACTGTATGCTTCAAGGAGAAAAAAACAGCTGCTGCTGCTGTTGTCCTTACTGCAAAACAACAGGTTAAGTGAATACAGATGCAAAAAATTATGATAAACAGCAGAGATATGTGGTCTTCAGAACGCTATGGGTGGGTTGTACTAACAACAGAATCTGCATGAAACTGAACCATGGATTAACAGGAATCATTACCATGAAAAAGTAACTTAGTGTATGCATTTATAGAATCGAAGGGTAATTTGGGTGTGAAGCAACATCAGGAAGTCTCTAGTCCAGACCAGGCTGCTCAGGGCTGTATCCAGTCAGGTCTGGAAAGCCCCTGAGGGCAGTGACTGCACCACCTCCCCAGCAGACTCTTCCAGCCAAAGCTTCCACAGAATCCTACTCAAGAATCGGGCTGTAAGCATTCATCTGAAGATGTGAAGTACTTTATTTCTCTGGCATGTTTTACCAGTCACAGAAGCTGCTTTGCAATATGCCTTATAAACACCAGCTCACACAGGAACGCAGAACAGTTGCAGGACTGTGCCTGTTTGATCACATCACCGGCAATAAAGGTTAATTAAAAGAGAAAACCAGACTGTCTGCAGCTCCGTTTTAACAGCTGCACAAGGCTGTGACGCTACCTAATGCAAACAGGCAGACCATGAGCATCACTGCCTTCAAAAAACCATTTTCACTTGTTAATATAAATTAGCCTTGATTTGAGATGTTCAGTGTGATGTCCATCCATTCAAGCATTTATAATCTGCAACAAGTCTTTCAAGCACTAGAACAATGTAAGTAAAACTTAAAGTTACACTTCAGCCACTTTTGACAAATAGTATCACATCTAGATTAAAAAGTTGAACTCATATCAAACGGCCATTTGTTGCTAAGCTACTCGAGCAAATCAAGTCATGAGTAATAACAGATCTATTCAAAACTCCAAAGGAAATCAGAGGCTTTCAGAAGTACGACAGTTCATCCTAAATTACATCTTAAAAATTCTAATAGTGCCTGAAGTTTTGAGAGCCTGTCTTGTGGGGGAATCAAGCAACTCGCTCATCTCACCAGAAAGCCCACTTCAGAACTTGGAAACGAGTGTCCCTCCACTTAACTCCACCACAGATGTCAAAGTATGACAGCTCTCAACTACATGCTTGGACATGATGCGGATTTCAGTTGTTGCAAAAAAAAAAAAAAAAAGATTAAGTAGGTATTTCTGCAATTGGAAATGTAGAAGGCCATGCTTAAAGAGGTTCTCCTGAAGTGGTCTAGAAGGAATCACTGTAGGGATATCATCCATTATTTCACTAAGGGCAAATCCTGCCTGACTAATTTGGTGGCCTTCTCTGATGAGGTTACAGCATTGATGGATAGGGGAAGAGCAACTGACATCATCTACCTGGACTTATCCAAAGCATTTGATACTGTCCCACACGACATCCTTGTCTCTAAACTGGAAAGACATGGTTTTGATGGATGGACCACTCGGTGGATAAGGAATTGGCTGGATGATCGCACTCAAAGAGTTATGGTCAATGGTTCAATGTCCACGTGGAGGCCTGTGACGAGTGGTGTTCCTCAGGGGTCAGTACTGGGACCAGTGCTATTTAACATCTTTGTTGGAGACATAGACAGTGGGATCGAGTGCACCCTCAGCAAGTTTGCAGATGACACCAAGTTGCGTGGTGTTGTGGACACACTGGAGGGAAGGGATGCCATCCAGAGGGACCTTGACAGGCTGGAGAGGTGGGCCTGTGTGAACCTCATGAAGTTCAACAAGGCCAAGTGCAAGGTCCTGCAAGGACCTGCATGTGGGTCGGGGCAATCCCATGCACAAGTACAGGCAGGGCGGAGAATGGATTCAGAGCAGCCCTGAGGAAAAGGACTTGGGAGTGCTGGTGGATGAGAAGCTTGACATGAGCCGGCAATGTGCACTGGCAGCCCAGAAAGCAAATCGTATCCTGGGCTGCATCAAAAGGAGCGTGGCCAGCAGGTCGAGGGAAGTGATTCTGCCCCTCTACTCTGCTCTTGTGAGACCCCACCTAGAATACTATGTTCAGCTCTGGAGTCCCCAACACAAGAAGGACATGGAGCTGCTGGAGCGAGTCCAGAGGAGGGCCACGAAGATGATTTGAGGCTGGAACACCTCTGCTATGAAGACAGGCTGAGAGAGTTGGGGCTGTTCAGCCTGGAGAAGAGAAGGCTCCGGGGTGATCTTGTAGCAGCTTTCCAGTACTTAAAGGGGGCCTACAGGAAAGCTGGAGAGGGACTTTTTACAAGGGCGTGTAGTGATAGGACAAGGGGCAATGGTTTTAACTGAAAGAGGGCAGATTTCGATTAGATATAAAGAAGAAATTTTTTACATTGAGGGTGGTGAGGCACTGGAACAGGTTGCCCAGAGAAGTTGTGGATGCCCCATCCCTGGAGGTGTTCAAGGCCAGGTTGGATGAGGTGTAGCGGAGGATTTCTCTGCCCATGGCAGGGGGGTTGGAACTAGACGATCTTTGAGGTCCCTTCCAACCCTAACCCTTCTATGATTCTATGATTACAAGGTCAGAGCAATGAAGACTGTAGTTGGAATCAAAACATTTGGGGACTACTCTCCTTTTTCCGAACTATGCAGCTCAAAGAGCCATGTTACAGACCCATCTGCTAGAGAAGAATGAGAGACGGGGAAATACATCAGTCTTCTATAACAGCATCTTATGAGATAATGAGTTCATAAAAAATAGTTTATTTCTGAAAATTCCCATTCAATTTGTAATTTAATGTGCAGATTTTCTGTCTGTAACTTCTGTAACTGTGTGGTGGGTTTGGTTTTGGTTGGTTCGTTTTTAAAACTGCAAAAGACTGAGGTAAAATATTTCCAGGATATTGGTAACGTACCCTCTTGTGAGGGAGGAGAACAAACTAGTTCAACTGTATGGAGCATGAGCCACTGAAGTTAAGAGGTCACTGACACATAAAATTTATGACCATCTTTTAAAATAAGGTGGGTGTTGCAGTTTTGTAATGCAGGATTTTTTTCTAGAAAAGCAGCTAGTATGATAAAGATACAGCTACATGGAGGTTTCTGTGGCTTCTCCAAAAAATCAATTTTGCTCAGAAAAAAAATGCATGGGAGGAGAGAATATAGCAAGTCTTTCCACCTTACTCTGTTATGAAGCTCTTCCAGAAGAGCTGGAACAAGCAATGCACTGAAATAATAAACACTGTGTAAACAAAACATTAGAATATTTTTTTGGTTAATGAGGACCTACTGAATGATCGTATTCTTCAGATTCATTATATGTGCTGGGTGGTTTTATTAAAGATGCTTTTCTATAAACAATTGTCTCTTAATGAACACACAAACATCTTCCTGAGGAGCAGCAGCAGCAGAGAAATTATCAACTACGACACCTCACATTGGCTCCTCTGACCTTGTTTTAATCAGTCTTTGAAATACCTAAGTATTCCAGAACTAGAACTGATATATTTGCAAATTTAACTTTCCTATAAGCAATAGTCTTCCTCACATTCATTAAACACAACAAAAACCAAGAAGCTGAGTTTTAAAAATACAACTGGCAAACAATTGTTACAAGTTATCATCCCTTTTCATTATCAGCAGCGTGCAGCAGCTAGCTATAAAGCAGTCTTACTCATGGACTACAACGTATAATTGGGCTTTCAATCTGCATGTCTTCGACAACAAAACACAATATAAACACTGAATATTGTATAATATTAACTATTGTATTTTTCCTCTTTCTCATGTGCAGACAAATATTTTATGAAGAGTCTCTTGGCAAACTACTACTGTTCTAATTACCCAAAATACGTATCTACAGCTATGTAACAAGAATTACATGAAGAGTTTATCCAAGAATACATTCTAAACAAAATGCTGGGAGACTGCAGATGTCCCTTTTTCCCCATAAACGATTTGCTATGCAAGTTCCCTGTTTGAGCCTGTCAACACAGTAATTAAGCCAGTGCCTTCTGCTAAATGTTTCAAAGTTCCTTTTGGAAAACTAAAAAGGGTTTGTTGCTTGGTGAAATACCATCCAGAGATGGCCCAGAGTTTTAATTCAAAGGAATGTTTATCTGACTTCAACCAAGTAATTGATAAAAAGTGGGAATAGGATAATACTCTTCCTATGTCATCTTCCAATTTCAGTCTTATTTCCTGGGAAGATATAGTTCTTCTGGTCAATTCCCGCACAGCACATGAGAGCCTATTCCCTCTCTCCTCTCTTCCCATCCAGTAACTCCAGATCTGCAGGCAAGCTTCAACAGAAGCTGGGTAGTCTACAACTTTGCTGAGCACAAACTTACTGTAAAAGTAATTTTAACCAACTGAAAGCTTATAGGAAGATCCATTCAATTTCAGCAATGCAACTCAGTGAACTAATGCTAAAGAATCAAAAAGTTGTACCAGTACAGGAGAAACAAAAAGCCACCTTTCGGGAAATTAACATGTTGCATTCCCAGATATGTGCAAATTCTTAACAACTTACACCATAGGCTGACAATCTTGGCAGGGAAGCATCACTTAGAAATACTGGAGATGTGTGTATGTATATATGTATTTTCTTAAATTCCAGAAGATATTTAAGTATTGATCTCTTCCTCTGTAACAACCAACCATAGAATATAACCACCAGAACCTGCCAGGTAACTTGAGGCATTTTCTGAGAACTAGATGCCACCACAACAGAACTGTAGTGCAGATATATTGGAAAACCTCACTTCCACAAAAATGAAAAAAAAAGGGAATAAATTAAGCTACTCACACTAATTGATTATAATTTGTGACAGTCAAAATATCAAAATATGAAGCTCTGAATAAAAATGCTAGTTCTGTATTATGTAAAACAAGACAAGTCAATAAGTCTATTCAGTCATCTCAAAAGAAAGCAGAAACACTCCCTCACTATTTAATGCTCAACATAGAATCATTTATGTTGGAAAAGACCCTTAAAATCATCAAATGTTGTACTTTGTAGGAAGGATCATCAGCCTTTTTCTCTCCCCCCATGCAATGGGATCCCCATAGCACATTGGTCCAAACGATAACTTGATGTTGATTCATGGATGATCTCAAGCAGGAATCTCCAGACTTTCCCCTTGTCTAGACCAGATTTAGATACACTTCTGAACTTAGTGCTTGATAGTGCCTGACAGTGAATGAACCAGAAACCACCAACAGCAGCCATTCAAAAATTTTAAAAGGTAACACGTTTGCATATTGAATCTTCCAAGGATGTCTCTTTTGCTTGTCACAGTCTCCTTTTGCTCGTCATCAGTAACATCATCATCTCAATATTACTCAGTTTTGATTGCGTATTAATATTTAAAAAAAAAAAAGGTCAACAAGCCCTGGAAATAGATTCCTCTTTTCCCTGTGGACGTCTTGACGGACTTGTAAGGCCAGCTACCAGTTTGGTTGCTTTCACTGCTTCATATTTAAGATCCACATGCCTTATGACACTGAATGTAATCAATCATGTCAGGGTCTTCCTTGCTTCAGGATGACAGTCCTAAAGTCTCCAAGAGCACAACTTTCTTCAAGCTGCAACTGTAAACAGCAATTACCACTAGTACACCAGACTGGAACCAAACTCTCAGAAACCAAAGGGGATGCACACTAACTGCACAAGCTTCTAGACCTAGTCTGAAGTAGTACCACATCCATGACTGCCACCTGGACAACACCAAGCCTTTGAGAAGTCAAATATACATATACATATATCTAAAGATGTATATGGCCTATGTCCTAAGGCAAAGGATAAAGTCATTGATGTACTGTCTCTCAACAGCCACTTATCCAAAATACTTTCTTTTATCCTTCCGGATAAAGGTAGATAAGGACAATCAAACCACAAAGGACAGGATATTGGCAAAGTAACCTGTTAAAAAGCTGAGAGGGAGGCAATTAATGCAATTCTTTTACACAGACCATCCCATCATATCTTGAGTGACATGAGAAATTCCTCATTAGCCTACGAAAGATGTAAGGTTTAGTCATTAACACCAAAATGTAATTTTTAAGTCATCACAGTAATCTTCATTTTTGACAAAAAATGAAAAAACTTCAATGAATGTTTTGTTTTCCCACTTTCTGCTCAGTGGAAGAGAAATCTGTTCAGAGCTTTGTAGTATAAATCTCCACAAATAATGCATTGCAAAATTACAACTGAAACCATTTAGATCCTTCTAGATGACAAAATGATGACACTACCGCTGTGTCTTCTTAAATAACTTGTGACCTATGGGCAATGACTAACAACCAGATCCTTTTCTAACTTCAAGTCTAATAAACAAGAGGGTGCTGAAGAGATGACAGCTCAGTTTAGCATAGCCAGTCACTGTCAGATAGCAATTTAACCTTTTTAAGGGCATTATTAAAACATATTCATGAATGCTCAAGTATTAATGCCATAACCACAAGTCTGGCTTCTTAGGAGGAAGAAATACCCATTCAATACAATAGGAGGATGCAAACAGTGCTAGATGTCATACGAAACAATGCCTACAGATATTACTGACAACATCTAGAAAGGGAGTAGCTGCCTTTATGCTTTTTCCTCTCCAAACTGTTATTAGACAGCAGATTACTGCCTCATGTAACGGAGTAAAAAAACCCACTGATTCAAAATAATCTCATTTAATACTACTTCAATCTGTCAAATATTTTTAGTACTTCGATGGTCCTTACCCTGGTATCTGCAGGCTATAAGGTGTCATGTTTTTACCCTCAGAATTGCCCAAGACAAGGGATGCCTGATGCCTTGATCCCCATCATGACAAGGGATGCTTTGTGTGACAGCAAGGTCACACAAAGTTTTGTGGGAGACCAAGACTGTGCCTCTGTCTGAGTTCTCAGCTGGTGTCCTAAGCTTGTGCAAACTCTTCTGTAAGACATTATAAACTGAAAACACAAAAAATTTACAAAAACGCGTAAGGTAATGTAAAATTGGTATTTTTTTATTATTTGATGTAAATTTTTATATTTTACCAAAGGTACTTCTATTCTTTGTTTACAAAGCCAAAAATGTTTCTGGATCACTTGCAAGTCAAATAGAGATATCAGATGAAAAAGAACATTTTTCAATGACCGGTTACCTGAGTTACAGTGCAATATTTAATTTCAGACAGTATTGCTCTTAAGACTTTTTACAGTAAGAAATAATACACTTTTCAAGTCAAAACCTAAATCAGTGCTTGTCATAAATTTAAGAATTCCCATGAACCAACAACATGAAATATCTTACATAATGCATACTATACATTTTTGCTTGTCTCTACAATAAATTAATACCCTGGATGAGTTAAGTATTAGCAAAAATATTTACAAAAACATGATAAAACACAGTATAAAATTTTTTCAAAGATATATTTCTTCCAAGAAACAGTTTGGTAATAAGAGTGAAATTTCAAGTCTTACAAAATTGCTTCTCACTTATTTAAAGTCATGAAGGTAAATAAATAAGATCGAATTACACAAACAAACATTGATATCCTCATATAGGTTTATGCAGTAAAAGCATGTATCTCTTCTTGGGAGTATCCAAGATCCTTCAGATATCTGAAAATCAGAAATCAAGTTGGTAGCATTAATATTTGGAACTCAAAACCCACCACAGACACAGCTGAAGCATAATTTCAGCACCACTATCTTGTTTTCATTCAATGAAGTTTACCTTTGCAAATACATTTAGAAAACGATTCACACCCAGAAACCCGTATGTGCTGCCTGATCTTTTAGGTCACTGAAAAAGTTTCTAAAAATGAATACAGGTATCATGTGAATTATCTCAGATTTCTCAAGAGGTAGTATAAATATTGGTCAATTCCACCCTCCATTAGATCCATGCATCTGAGTTCAGTAGGGCTGCAGAAATGCAAGTGATGTCCATACTGGTTCAATATTTTATATATTTTATCCTTAAATATATGGCAGTCAAAATAAGGAACGTATCAGGTACAGACAAAAATAAATGCATTAATAAAAAAAAAAAATCAAGTGCTTGTGATAGAACTGCTTTGAATTTTGCTTTTAATAACTTAATTTGTCAAGCTAACAGCAACACAGAAAGCTTATCTCCTATTATAGCAACTTTTCTGTGAACATTGAAATAAAAGCAGCATTAAAAACCTTGGGGAAAAGAAAGAAGTCATTGTTAAAGAGATGCTCTTAGAAAGTTTAGGGCAACTTACTAGAGCTCATTAAATTTACATATTATTGGTATTTACTTATCTACACACTAAATATACTCCTAAAGTATGAGGTTAGGTTTTTTTTTCTTATTTATTTATTTACTTTAATTTTTATTTAAAATGTTTTCTTGCAAACCAGAAAATATAAGGCTGTTTTTGAAAAACTACCAAGTGAGACGCACTGTAGCTGGTTAGGTGATCAAATTAAAAAAAAATAAATTCCTCATTCTCTAGTTAATTGTTTAAAATACTCACTGTACTCCTTGTTCTGTAAAAGGTGTTGGACCACAGACGCAGATAAGCACTTTGGAGTCTTTTCTGCTTCTTTTCACAAACTCAGAGAGAAGAGACGAACAAATCTTCCCCTGTTTACCCACCCAGTCCTTTGTTGGTTGTGAAAGAATGAACTGAACCTCAAACCTGGTGAGCAGAAGACTGTGTCAGAAATATTGCCGCCTCTGGTTAGAAATCTGCTACGCAAAACGCTAGTGACCAAGAGACACAGTGATGTTTCCTATGATTACTTTCTTGTTCTGCTAAGCTCCCACTGCACAATATCAGATCTCACAGACATTTAGTTGTTCCTACCAATCAAGTCAATCAAATCACCTCCAGTATTGTGTACGTAATTATTTAACCCAATCTTTCAATCTTAATTTTAGCTACATATTTCACCTTACAAAGAAAAACAGCTGGTATCCATCAAGATGCTAAAGCACAGATTTTACTGTTCTGTTATTCACTTACACAAATGTTGGTGGAGCTCAATAGACAAGTAATGAAATAAGAATTCTTAGCCAAACTTGTGAAAATGTCAGTACAATGTCTTTAACGAGAAAATACTGTTTTAAAAACCCCAGTAAAAGCGTAGTTACTGAGTAAAAAAACCAAGCTCTTGTGTATCTGAGGCTCCTAGTGAAAGGGAGAAAGGGTTTTTACTGTAAATTTGCACAATGTCTAGACTATGAAGCTTTGAATGTGCCAGACATCACCAGGTTATGAAATAATATTGATTTTTCACTTCAGTGTTATGAAGGAACAAGTGAAGTTAATTTGTTCGTACGGTTTCAGCTAAGAATTAAGTAAGCATAAACAAAACGTACTTCTATCATGTAAAATCTAGGCAGTGACAATTTATCTAGTGATAAAAGCAAAAGTACTGAAATTTAAAGGCAACCTGGTATTCCTATCTCTCCTGACAGAACCATGGCCTGTGAAACTAAGTTGATGTTACATATGCACCAGTGCATTTTAATCTGTAATTACACTGTAATTGAGGAAAAAAATGCAACAATTAATAAGCAAAAATGAAACTAATAGGCCTAATTTAAACTCTGAATTTCTAGATAAGCATTTTCCCAACTAAGTACTAATAAAGAGACTTTTCAAAATTTCTCTCTAAACTCAGAATGTTGTTTCCAGGGTACACTGCCCATGTCTTTCACTTCTGTGCTGCTCCCTGCATATCTCCGTTTTCTACTGCTAATATTATTCACCTTCAAAAAGCTTCTCAGACAGTCTTAACAATCACCTCATCTAAGATATCATCTCCAATAAGCATCTGTTCATCAAAACAAATCCCTGGCTTCCTATGGGACCTACAGAGCATAATGGCATAGCTTGCTGCTATGCCTCTGTGACCGATATGAGCACATCTCTTTCCACTCTCTCATTAAATTCTTAGCCAAGTTTCCAGAATCAGGATCTGTCTTTGTGTCAAAGCTGTACTGTTAGTTGAAGCCCCAAGACTTGTTCTTTTATACACTGTGATTGTACAAGTTGCTCTCCACAAGACTTTTAAATACCTTTCATCTTTAAGAGCTAATTGCTCTAGTTGGTTTCTCCAAAGTATGTCATCTTCTGTTTTGTTGAAGAAGATCAGCTTCACTGTCCTTAGAAGAAAAAAAAAAATTAAGAATCTGACTGTAGATTGTTTCTGTATTTGAAACACGTTAAAGAAACAGAACTTACTGCATTATACAGAAGCCTTTTACTTATATTTTGTTTGTTTTGCAACTCTGCAATCCTCAAATCTTTTTGCCACTAACTGAACACAGTGCCTTTCTTGCTGTACCTGAAAGTCTGTTGGACTCGTAACCTCTCTTCTAAAAGTCATAACCCTGCCTGCAATTGCAACCTCTAGTTCAGGAACTGCTGTCCTAAGAAAAATAAAGTCTCTTGAAGTTACTAAGACCTGACTAAGAATACAGTATAGCTTGTCAAGTTTTATCCAGTGGTTTCTCAGTATTGTTTGAGCACTACTACCTCAATTAATACCTAGTATATGAACTTTGCACGTTTTTAATATTACATACACCAGCTTGTAGAGGTGAAATTGGAATTTCGAGAAGGTTATTAATTTCCTGAAGATGGAATTTAAACATGTAGACATAAAATTAACTCAACTTGAAGAGCAAACTACAGGTCTTTACCAGGTTATCTCATTCCTACTTTATTTGTTGATTTATAAAATCTATTTTCCTAGAAAGCTACAGTTTACAAGCATTATATTTGCTCATGTAAAAATAAATGCTCTGTCATTAAGGTCAGTGCTATTATTTCTTCAGAATTTTATGCTACAACAGAGGTAAAACACAAAGATTGACTGTACAAAACAGAATTTACAATTTGATAAAGCCAAATAAACCTAACTTCTCCTTTATTGCTAACAACAGACTAATACCCTGGGGACAACTGATATAAGACAGATCATCTCCTGTTAAATGTAAGCAGTTCCTGAACTGCGACCCACAGGGCTTTAAGTTACTGCTGTTTTTTCCCCACTCAGGCACAGCTCTGAGCTGAGAGAGCATGTTGCTGTGGTGGCAGAAGCAGTTAAGTTCAATGCCGTACTTGCAGGAAGCCAGAGCACCAGGATACCTGGCACAGAAACGCATGCAGAACCACACGGGTACCTGTCAGGGCCACCACTGAGGATGAGCTAAGCCTGCTGGTCCTTCACTCTACACAGTTCCATAAACAAGGCACTCCACTACCTACTCTCCTTTTACGTGGTTGGAGAAGAAAAGGCCCTGGGGAGACCTTCTAGCAGCCTTCCAGTACCTAAAGGGGCCTACAAGAAAGCTGGAGAGGGACTTTTTACAAGGGTGTGTAGTGATAGGACAAGGGGCAATGGCTTTAAACTGAAAGAGGGGAGATTTAGATTAGATATAAGGAAGAAATTCTTCCCTCTGAGGGTGGTGAGGCACTGGAACAGGTTGCCCAGAGAAGTTGCGAATGCTCCATCCCTGGAAGTGTTCAAGGCCAGGCTGGATGAGACTTTGAACAACCTGGTGTAGTGGAGGGTGTCCCTTCCCATGGCAGGGGAGTTGGAACTAGATAATCATCTTCAATGTCTCTTCCAACCCGAACTATTCTATGATTCTATGTGGCCAACATTGCTTTTAAAAGACTAGCACTAGACACAGTATTATGCTTACTTGATGCTGTGCTGAAACTATTAATTCCCATCACCTCATCCTCTGTACCTTGCAGAGAACCATCTTTTACACATGCACACCACATATGCTAGGGCTTCTGTGGAGAGTTCATGATCTGCAGCTGTTCTTAAGATGCAGCTGAAAAGCCTATATTCTCCCAACCTGAAGACAGCACATTTTTCTGACTTCTAACCTTTTCCCTTTTTGCAGTTTGGTCACACTTGAAGATAACAGGAAATCTCTCACAAGCTACATCAAATGCCGAAGATAACAAGATCATCTTCTACTTATGAGAAGCACATTCATTTTCTGCTGCCAAAATATAAAACTCAGGTATGATAGTTGTGTATAATACACATCATCAGTAGTGTTATTGAGAGAAAGAAGTTCCAGATGCATTACAACTCAAAATAAGTGACAAGGTACAAGCTATGAAAAACTTGCCCAGTATAGAACAAAACAGCCTCAAATCAGCTATGCTGCATCTTTAAATATTAGAATAAACTCATTCAGAAGCTAGCACGTGCCAAAAATTTATGTTTCTTACATGCTGCCCAGGGCCCACTTCCCTGAAAACATGGAAAATAAAGCTCACTTAAACAATGTAGTGCTGTCAAAGCTGGCATGTGCACCACAGCATCAAGCGCTACTCAGACAGGGAAAAAAGTCAATAAAAATGCATAGGAAAGCCATTGGGAACAAAAGTAGGAACTGGGTTATCTAGGGAATAATGCTTTGGGACACCCTTACTGATTATCCCCAGTGTAGATGAATGTGTCTGTTGTAGTCCTTGCACAGTACTCAGCACTATAAAGAGAAGAGACAACTCAAAAACTTGGAATGAACTGATAACAGTTTTGCTACAAACAAGGGAGAATATAGCTAAGAAGAACAGATGGAGATTTAGATATAATCCTCACCAGGACAGAAGAGCTAGTTGAGAGAATGATGAGAGAAATTTAGATAACAAATGAGAAACTTCATCAGCTCTTTGGAAGGAAATAAGGAGAATCTAACATACTGGAAAGTACCTTAAGGGATGCAGATTTTAATACACTCAAAAAACTGGTACGCGAGGTCTTATAGAAAGCTCTATATAGAGAGGAGTTAGAGACCCTGAGAGGATTTTAACAGAGAGGAAGAAGAGGAGGTAGAAAAAGTTACAAAATCATCTTCAAAACCAGAAAAGCATGATGATGAAACTGGTACACTATATTAAAAAAGAACATGGGAACAGAAAGGTGATTTAGGAAAAGTTGAAGACAAAACAAGATACAATTATCAAGGATAATCAAGAATAGACTACAAGCATCCTATGCCTATTTGAGAAGAGCGTTAGCCCACTACCTAGCGTTTAGTGCTACCTTTGTGCCTCAGTCTTCTTTAAGAAACATTGTCTACCTGATTGCAGTTATACACCACCAGTAAAAAGGAGCAAAAATCTCATCTTAAAAAGGAAAAAAAAAAATAAAAATCACCAGCTTAGAGGAGTGATACTCTTTTTAAGTTAATACTTTGGCCAATACAATTTAACCTGTAAGAGAAGAAATAAGGCTGAAGGAAGAGCATTATGACTTCATGCACAAAAGGACACTGCAGACAGGAAGAGAACAAATCGTTTTCCACACTTACCATAGGCAAGAAATACAGACTAATACCTACCTTCCACATAGGCAAGAAATAACAGACTTAAAAGATAATAGGGAGACTTTGGCTAGACAGTAAGAATGGAAATCCAATGATCCAAGCCCATTACATCACAGCAAGTGCTGCCTAAGGAAGCTGCGGATTCTCCAGCGTTCACAGTGCAGCCCCAGGGGTTCAGCAGCACTTGCCCAGTGCTACAGACAGAAGCTGCTTCTGCATCCTCAAGTGACAAGTCGGTCATTATTCAGATCTCTCCTCAACCTTCTCTCTGAAATTTGTGCTCTACTGTACTTAATTCAAGTTTATACAGTAAAATAATTTTATGCAAATTATATTTATATTGGTTTTATATGTAATTTTATATAATCTCATGTATAAAAGTTCTATATATAAATAGATACACACACAATAAAGACACCCTTGCAATATTTTCCTAAAAAAAGTGAGGGCTAAACAGCAAATATAAAGTCAAGAAACTAAGTTGCCTAGAGCAGTCATAAACATCCAGCTTTAAGTGTCTGCACATAAACAGAACCTGTACCAGATCAAGTCATTCTAGTGCCTAATGAGCCTCCATGGTGAGAAGGAAAAATTTGTTTACTTCAACTCGTAAGAAAATATATGCTGTTGCATCCTAAGCTAATTGTTAGCGCTGAGTTCTCATAGCAAACTCTGCTGAAGAGAGTTAAAATAAGCCACTCTGGTCATCTTTCAAGGACAGAGTAGATACCAGCACTATCTGTGCAGTCGTAGTCTTTCACGCATGTTATCTGCTGTGTTTATACTGGTTACGGACAAAACATCAAGATTTGCATCTGGTCTCCTTAGTTGTGCTTTCATATTATCACAATTACCTTTACCTGACATACTAGTTTCCCCCTCAAGAAGAAAAAAACCAAAACAAACAATTATTCCAAATTCACTTCTTAGCACTTCTTAGTATATCTGAAGCTTTTTGTCAGATGATAGATTTATATTTTGGATTTACAAAGTCAGCCAGCCACGTGTTATTTGCTACTGACAATACACAATGCTTTGGAAGAGCCAAACAGTACACAGTGTTTCTGCTCACAAAATAGGGTTATATGTAATTGCAGGACAATAAACAACACAAGAATAATGTCTGGGTTTAGATGCTCTTCTAGAAACAGACTTCTGCAGTACATGTAATCCCTTTTAGCTTTACTATGAAGACTAGTGTCCAATTAATCTCCCTACGTTGTTTCAAAATGTGCTTCATGAAGACATAATGTACCAAAACATCCCGTGCTTATATTGAATAAAACTCAATAACAGAAATTAATCTCCATTACAAGAGTCTGAATTCAAAGGTACAGGAAAAGAGCAGCAAGTCTGTTGAACGGTCCTCTGCAACAGCTTTAAAGAAAATACAGTTCAGGCATATTTTTCATTTTTATACTCTCCCAAATTACAACAGTTCACATTGACAAAAATGTCATCTGCTAAGAAATTCTGCAAGACATGATTCTAGAGGCAAACTTTTGCAAAAAGCAACAGAAGCACCCGTCATGTCTATCAAAGTATACTCCTGCAGTAACTCTATGCATTTGTTTTTGAAGTTTAGCTATTGTATACCCTCTTACAGTTGTAAATGGACAATCACATCACACAGAAGTACTAGTTCTGGGGTTCTGAAGGACATAAGGGGCCAAAACAACCTGTTCACTTGAACAACAAGAACTGCTGCCTTCTGCACATTTTACGAGTGGAGTACAGAATCCATATGCAATACACATCTTTTTATGCATTTGAATATGCTTAATGTTATGCTTACATAAGTCTCACTTTTGTGAAAACTGGGACTCATCTGGTAAAAATGTGTTACTGTTGCTTAGCAGGTGAAAACAATACAGAAGTATGCTAACTATTCAAACAAAATAAAGAGAAGTCATAACTAAGCAGCTGTAAATCTTCTCAGTTGAAAAAACAGTATCAACATTGAAATATTTCAACACTAGAAAAAGGCACTCAAATGCAAAGCTAGTTTTTAAAAAATAAAATCTCAGCTTTTCTACTTGGTGAGCTCATTTGCATCACAACAAAAATAAAAAATGCCAGTGAGCCCATTTTACTGATGGTAGCCAATAACCAAATGTGTAAGCTCCCAAAGATTCTGACAGACTATGCCCTAAAGCATGCCAGCTTTTAGCATAAGACAAATAAAAATGCTTTCATACAATTTATTAATTTTTAAGAATTGTTTTATTAACACTGAAGCTTGCCTATGATATCCTTCCTATGGATTATTCTACCTTGGGGTTAAATCATAAGAACTGTACATACCGGAGGCAACTAACTTCAGTCAGAGCAAAATTCAGGAGTTTAACCATCGGTGTGAAGCCTGTGCCTGCTGCCAATAAAAAGAGATCTTCTAAAGTTTGAACTTGTGACTTCTTGAAGTTACCTTCAGGATTGCTGACAGAAACATAGTCTCCTTTATAGCAAAAAAAAAAAAAAAAAAAAAAAAAAAGAGTAAACACTAATGACATAAAACCCAGCTAATTAGTATTCTGATTTTTAAAAAGCCCTTTCATATTGCCTTCTTCTTCGTGGTATTAGGGTTCCTTTCAGAAGGAAACACAGGATCTTTCTTGTTAAAAGAACAGATGTTCAAGTAAAATGTCTTGTTTTGGTAGATTTTGTACTATATGAGTACACAAACATTTGCAAAGTCAGTGTTAAAAACCTGTCTCATATCTGAAACAGAAAACTAAGTGCATCTTAAGTCTTTAAAATTGACCTAGCTTTCTTTGTTCAAAAGTGTAAAAAGTTGTTCTAAGAATATATACAATCAAATACAAAGTAATCAACTATGATGTATGATACAGTTGACATATCTGAACAGTTAAATATGAACACATTTGGAAGATCAGCCAGGAGAGCTTTACATAACGGACAACTCCTAGTTACAGTGACGATAAGCCTGAACATTTGGGGCATGGAGAATAAGGTTTTAAAAAAAAAATTAAGTATGTCCTGATGTATAAGTAGGTAAACAATAAAAACATCACAATACCCAGACAGTCAATCTGAAGAGATAAAGCATTCACTGCAAAATCAAACATAAAAAACTCCAGCATATATTTACCAATTTGTAGGTGGTCAAGTGCCCGTGTGAATAGTCCACAGGAATAAATTTTAATCATTAGATATATACGTGCACCAGCATTGCAAGATGGTTCTTTGAAATCCAGTGGCAAAAAAGGCAATACAGGTGTATATGGTTTTACTACCTCTGTTCCTAGACAGAAGACAAAAAGACGAAAAATTCTGTATATTCAGCAAATCTACCGCAAATAAATACCAAAATAAGCAAACAGCAAACAAATAATCTGCATATCTCTTAAAAATAACACCATATCATGCTTTTAAGCAAGTATGGTACTTTCCACTGCACCACTTATTACAGTAGCCTTCTACTTCCAATTAAAATATTCAGGCCACTGTACTGTATGTTATTTCTACATTACTTAGCAATTCAAAACATTGGAAGAAAAGACCTAGAGTCATCCCCAATGAACATGAAAATCTAATTGAATTTGCATTTAATTTCAAGTACCACAGCTTGATTTTTCTAAATTGAAATAGCAGGTTTTTAGTGCTGCATGATTATATTTTCTTCCGCTATCATTTCAAAAAGCTATTGTATAAGGACAGAAAGAAAGATTGCAAGAATTGGACACCAGCAAAGAATTAGGTTGGGAGGAGGACAAACCAGTTCGCAATTAAAGGATATTTCAAAATTCTTCCAATATCTCTATCATGTATAGAGCAATGCAGTGACCAGCATAACCATTAAAAGGCAAATTTTTAAAAGTACCCTTAAAAAAATAAAATGGATATTTCTTTGACCTCTCATTTTATTTAAGTTTGCCTTTTACAAAATTTTGAAATAAAACACCTAAACAATGCTTTTCAAGATGCATCGCTCTCACAACCTCATGTTATCATTAACATCATGCAACTGGAGCATAGTGTTACCATGACTCCTATAAATCCCTCAGAGAAAAAAAAAAAAGCAAACTCGCAACATTACCCTCCGCATGCAAAAAAGCTGCAAACTAAAAGGAACTATTAACTATTAGTTAATCATACATAATACATTTACAACGAGCTTCTCTCTCTTCAAAGATGAACCACACTACTTCAGTAGAGAAAATGTTTTAAAGGGAGAGTTGAAAGACGAACTGATAAGGTCGATGGTAAATGCCAGTCACCTCGACCATTAGCTTTCCAGCAATATTAATCCAGTCAGTTCATTATTAAGCACTGATTGTAACCCTGGAAGCACAGACTTTCTAACTACAACCAGGGAATTAGTGGCCACACACTTGGCATTCTCCCAAGACTATGAAAAGGGATTTATCTTGATATATCCATGGCTACATTCTCAGTTTTTCTTACCTGCGATGATTTTTTTGAGGTACACATGTTGCCCAGCGGGGACACGGAGGTGTGTGTTCTTAGGCAACATTAAGCAGAAGAGCTTGGTGTCGTGCGTAACTTCTGTCTTAGAAACCAACTTGCATTTTCTGTAGAACAGTCCTAAAAACATGGTTTTACTTGTTACTGAAACGTCAATCTCTCTTTCTATTCTTATACATCTTCTAATAAGAGATAGAGAAAGGTATGTATTTCACTATATAGACTTATAAAAAGATTACAAACCGATGCTTCTTGTATCATTATATTCTTCCTGATTTTGGACGCTTATAGCCTTACATCAGGCTTATGATAGACCGAGTTTGTGAGTTATCAGCATTGACTGAAGAAGTAGAAAACACCAAATACTACCAGAAAGCAGAATCCCCTGTGCTACATTGCACCTGCATTAAATTCACCATATGACTACAGCATGACTACATATATGCAGAATAATATCAGTTTGGGTAATGCAAACAAAATGTAAGCAAGGCACAGCACCACAGTCCTCAGTAACAGACTATCTAAACCCAGCCAGCATCCCACATATTTATTAGGCTGACCACCCCACAGCGTTGCAGTTTCACTGCTATTAGCACAACGAGTATTTCTGACACAGCTTTGCAAAATTTCTCAGGTACACAGTACCAATACTCAAATGCTTACACTCAACAAAATGACACGAACACCTGTGCCTAGGTAGGCAATGCACACTTCAGCATTATCAATAAATATTTTAGACATGAATTGGTGCCTTTTGGCTAACTAGAAATTATAAACTCCCATTATATATTCGCATGCTTACTTAAATTAACTACAAGGCCATATGTACAGCACAAACTGTTGTTGATACAGCTGTTTTGGAAGCAAGGACATGGGTTTCAAATACAGTGCTTTTCAACCTGTGTATCAACTAAATGCTGGGCAAAAGGTAACAAAAAAAGAAAACATTAAAAAAATTAAAAAAAAAAAAATCACTATGCATGGGTCTACATTTCCACCAAAATTTTTCCAGAAACTGAGAAAGAAACCAGGGAAAGAACACTGCTAAGCAGAGTAACTATAAAAAAACCCACTCCCTTCTACATTCCTATTAGTGATGGGGATTAAAAAAAAAAAAAAAAAAAAAGAAAAGAAAAGAAAAAAGACAGTGGGGAAAAAAGGGAAGGAAAACCCTGGAAAAAACCCTGGAATATTTCCCCTTTGTCTCTGAACAAAACTAAAAACTAGAACAGTTTCACCAATATCTTATGGAAGCTTAAAGTAATGTGTTTTCCCTGTATTCATAATAGGCTCAGAGCAAGATAAGCCATTTATCCTGCCTCTGCTACTGCAAGGGCAGTAACTGACCATTTACACTGGAAATGATCTCTGTGCCAAAGCACTCAGCAGAAGGCTGGCCAGACCTGCACCCATTTTAACTGAGCAGCCATCCTGATCTATGCCATCTGCATCATTACACCACTTCAGGGTCTAAGAGAGGATTGGAAAACACAGCAAAATAGAGGGCTATGCCCTGCTGATTACAACCAGAGACTGCAGAAGGTAAGTAGGGGCACAGCACCAAAAAAGAAATACTTCAGAGAACAAAGGGCAGGGATGCAAAAACAACAACATAGTAGCTTTCATTCTGGAATGAAACATGCTTACAAAGGTTAATTTAGCAACAAATGCCCAATATAGGAAGGTAGTCCTCAACTCTCAACTGCAATATTCTATTAACTGATACAGGCCTGTTGCTGTTGCCACCATAAGTTAGTATTTGACTACTTAAGAACAAGTGCTCCAGTCTTCCTAAAATACCAGGGGGAACAGCAATTGCTGCATAAGGCAAGCAACAGCATATTGTACATATCTAGGTACAATACCAGAGGTATAAACTGAAGATGGCCAGAAGTCATTTTTCCTTTTCTACCTTTAGAAAAGCACTTTTCAGCTAAGCCTTTGTTTCAGCACTGCAGTATTATAGCTCTGACCTGAAATACCAGCGTGACGATACCACATTGCCTAAACAGGTCTGTAATTCAATCAGTTTCATGGGCTATAGGATATTGGAAGCTCAGCCCAGGAAAGAATACAAAAAAAAAAAAAAGCAAGCAACAAAATCCCATGAGCAGTACTATCTAAACTTCATAGTTCTAAAACAAGCCAAAAAAAAAAAAGGCAGAGAGAAGAAGCCTCTTCCTTACACTAATCCCACCATGTAATTTACCATTTTCAATGTAAAATTTTTAACCAGCCAGCCCTAGTGAATATTTTCATGTAAAGCCTCTCAAAATCTGACAGGTTCATATATGAGAATACTTGAGCATGACTCCCTTCTAACGACACTTTCTGCACTGAACCAATTTCAGTGAAGCAACGTTTCTTCTTCCCCACTCTTTTTCTCATGTTATTGAAAAATGCTCAAATCTCTAGCATAAATAGCTCAGCTACTCATGAAACAGGATGAGATACACAGGACATAAGCTGCAACTCAGGAAATTCCAACTAGGCATCACCACAGGGACGGTCTGGTCAAACACTGGGACAGGCTGCCCAGAGACAGTCTCTGGCCTTGGAGATATTCAAACCTTGACTGGACAGCTTTGAGCAGGAGGTTAGACCAGAAGACTTCCAGAGGTCCCTTTCAACTAAGTTGGTCTATGATTCTAGTATTTCTTTAGGTCTTACTAGTTAGAAGCAGAAGCACCTTGATCTTTTGTATTATGCCACTGCACCAGCAGATGCATCTTTACTTCCTAACTTTAATCACATGCTGATTCTCTTTTGAACAGTGATGGAGTACCAGAAAATCTGCAATCAGTATACATCACTTGTACATGGCCTAAACCCTGAAATCAGCCAAACTTCTTTCTCTAGTCAACAACTCTTAAGCGAGTCTTGCCTGACAGAGGGCTTATGCAAGTTTCCAGTGAAGTCTTCATTAAATGCCAGACAAAATGCAAAGGAAATTCTAAGCATTGCTGCAGCTCAGGTGACCACTGCCATTGCTTCCTTGCTTTTATCTCCAACAGCACCACTAAAGGAAAGCCCAAGCCAGCAAGGCTGGCTGAATTTTATTCTTAACTAGGGGTACAGTTTAAGAACAGACACCAATTGCTGGACTTAAAAAAACCCAGAAACAACAACAAAAACAAAAAAAAACAACACAAACAGAACAAAAAGGCTTGAGAGGGTCTCAATAAGCTCCATTCTCCTTCACCAGTGTTCTCTAAGAGTCATTTAAGGACTGCTTCAAGTATTTCAGTAGCTTCATCTAATGAATTCATTATGTACCACTATTGCACAGTAGGTGGCCATGGCATTCTTCTGCATACACTTTTCTAAAACTATTTAAATACCCACTAGTGAGTTATCCACTGTAAGTGCCTGCAGAGACATGACGTAAAGCCTCTGACTCGGAATAAATCTTTCTTCGTTAACATTTGCTCATGTTTTTCACCTAATATTCTACAAACTGCTTATTTTGAATCAGTAAACATTCCAGAAGCACCAAAAGAACACCTTCAGCCCTGAAAAATTAAAAGCAATAGTTCCATTTCATACCAATCTCGAAGTAAAGCAAGACATCAGCAGCTTTCTGGCTATATGAAAGGAAGTTTATAAGTTTGTTGTAATTTGTTTTTCTACCATTTGTTTGAAAAACAATACATACTGATTGCAAAGTACAGTATACAAACAAATATGCTAAGATTACTGCCAATTCTGCAGTCATCCCTACTAACACATATTTTTTACTTGCATTTGGCTATTTCTATTCTATACACAGTCATTCTAACGCATTTTCCAAACTGGCATGCTAAGTATTTATTTTTTTTCCCTTAAATTTCATTCTTACTGTGTAGAAACAAATTTCAGGGCAAAGATATTTGGTATTATCACATACAGCCCCAACATCAGTTGCTTATTCTATTGGCAACAGCTGCTAAGAAACCAGAAAAAAAATGTAAAAAATTGTACTTAATTCCAATAATTCAAAGTTTCACTCTCTGTTGACCACAACTACAGTTGAACTACTACTCACAAGTCAAAAACAAAAGCCCTAGACACCTAGAAATACTTATGTACATGCAATGTTTTCTTTTCTCATTCAGAGCAAGAAGTGTTTTGAAAGGACATCGTAAGCAGATTTGTAGTCAACAACAAAATTTTATTTAAGTGGTCAGTAGCAAGGATCTTGATTTTTTTAATTTGGCAGAATTCAGTTTTTCCACCAAAACAACTATCACACTAATACAGAAAAATCAAAGACAGAAGATCTGTTATTACCAACTAAGATGAACAAAGATAGCTGAAATTCAAGGTGGGGTTTTTTTGGGTGTTTTTTTTTTTTTTTTTTTAAATAATTCCACAGTAAAAGCTAATTTTTTAAACATTTTTCCAAGTGGTGTCTTTCTAAACAATCTTTGATAGACTGCAGGTCTATGTAACAGGATTACAGTGCTTGCCTATCACCTCCAAAACTTCGCTGCAATTCCATCTTGATACAGAAGCATGATACACAGTGGTGATCACAACCGATCCCCTCATGAGTAGGCTTCCATATCTTATTTCCCAGAAAAGCCACCTGCACAAAAATCATGTCTTAACATCTATGAGAAAAGCTGCACTCTATCATATATCATATATCTGTGCTATAGATATCATATATCTATCATATATCTGTGCTATATGTTGGTTTTTGGTTTTTTTTAACTGGGGAAGTTCTACCTCACTTTTTTTAATATCGCATTTAAATTTCAGAGGACACTGGCACTATGACCACTGGTTTTTGTTTATGCTTCCTAACGACCAGTTTCGTAACAGCTACCGAAGAGTAATGTCACCAACTTCCCTACACTGACAATCTAATTATACTGAATTGTGCTTTCTATGCAATGCTGTTGCATATACATAATTGTACCTCCAGAAAACAAAGCACCTAATCCTTCTTAAGGAGCAGAAGCACTACTGAATACTCTTCTGAATCTACCAACACATCCTAAGATACAGCGTAGTTCCCTGAAATTACATTAATCTTTTTTTTTTTAAAAAAAAACACTCAGCTTTGAAGAAATTCCACCATTTTGTTCTTTCCTTCCAAATAGTTAAACAGATATACTGGCCAAAATACTAGTCTAAATTCCGCAGAAATTTGAGAGCCCATAGGCAATTTACCTGGGAGTATGACTTTCCCAGCTTAAGGAGAAAAAGTAGGGGCTGATGCTTATTGTTTCTTCATAGCATAAAGTTATCATAGGCTTCCAGTATCATCTCTGCATTACGTCATTGCCTCTGAAGAAGAGCTTCATCACTTTTTTGTAGAACTTAGAATTGGCTGTTGTAGAAAATAAAGATGAAATAACTTAAAAGCATAGGGACTTGGAGCAGGTGTGGTGGTCACTCCCCTTCCTTTACAAACTAAAGTTCATGAATGTTGTCATATGAACAAGTAATAGCAACTACTTAAAATCAAGTAAAGTTTTCAAGTGCCAATCCTGCCTGGTATTCAGCCCTTCTTCCTGTGCTTTGAATAGAATGGAAATGTTTGAAATTATCAATACACAAGGAAATACTACAGAGAAACTCAAAGAGAAGAAAAAGCTGAGGAATTAGACATCAGTGCTCCCATAAACACTTACTGTTCACAGCCTCAGAATAACCTTGCCACCAAACTGGATGTGTAGAAACACGATTACTTTTATCAGGAAGTGTCAGTAACTTACCAAAAGAACTATGAATACACACAAACTGAGTAAAACACATAAAAAACAGGTATAACATGATAACATAACTACTTTCTAATCTGTTGCCAGATTTTCAGGCACTTTCAAGAAGTGGAAATTATCAGCTACGCTGGCTTCAAACAAGACTCTCATACTCATGGGAAATAAAAGGTAACACTGAGAGTAGGCACTGGAAGATACATAAATCCAAGTGGAAAAAAAAATCAGAATATTTAAGGCAATGCATCTGTGCTACCTTATATATAGCGCTGCATAGAAATACCAGATACAAAGCTATAAAATAGCTTTAAGTAGCCAGTTTAGGTCTTCCAAGCAAAGCAGCTCTCACAGGGAACTACTTCAACACTGGTACTGCTTCTGCTTCAGTTCACACTCAAATCACAATATACCTTATGCCAGCTGTTCCACCTGCTCTTTTCAGCCATGATAAAACTTAAGGAACTCTACTTCTCAGTGAAATAGGGGTAAGTTACTTCATTTACAGCATGCACATCACTGGGAGTTTTTAATAGCAACCAATAATATCATATAAGTGCAGCTATTTACAAAGCTTGTATGTCCTCCCTCTGTCTTGTTTACAGTCCTCACTGGTCTTCTCTCATCACAGCTACACACTGGTATAGTGTAAGTGGCTAAGCATCTATAGTGAATCAGACTCTGGTCAGTGACACACGAATTTATGCCATCTTATTGCAGGATTTACTTGTCCTTTATTATACTTGACATTATGTTCTGCCTGTGTTAAAAGCACTCCTAGTGTGGGCAGAGGTAACTAGGCAAACTGCATGTGTACAACCTCGATAATACTACTAATCCCAGCACGCAAAATAAACTGAAGTGTAAGTAGTATTAAGGACAACCTCTGTATCTGCAACACACTTCATACTAAGTGTTTCTGCATTTTATCAAAGAACAACCTATTTCTCTCTTCAAAGACCTATTTAACTTCATATACAAAATGCATCAATTCATTTATGAGGTCAGAATTACTTACAGGCTGGAAGTCTTGATTATTTCATTTCCAGAACAAAGTCCGTTTGCTTTAGAGAAAACTAATACATACAAAACCAACTGCACACCCAATAAAGGCAAGGAAATTATCTAAAGCTGTTAATTACTGTTTCTGTGCTGACATTGCACAAGGTATAAGTTTCTTCATCCATAATATTATTTTGCTCCTGCAGAAGTGGAAGCAAAATTGAAAACTCAGCAAACTAGACTAAGAGAGCACAACTCTGAGCTGAAAAGGAGAGCGGCTACTCAAGACCAAACTGAGTGAACAGAAGCCTCCAAAAAGTAGATTTTATGGCTGAGCTGAAAGCACAGGGTTGGAATAAAGAAAACACATCGAGGCCTGAACATTCTTCTTCTACAAACCTTCTGGCACGTTCAATTTTAAATTTGGGTTTTTTTTAAATTAAAAACCTGAAGAATAAAAGTTTCAGGAATAGAGATTAAAAAGCTCTAGATATCAATATATTTGCTAAATTTGTCACCTCTGTAATCAGGGCACTGAAGAAACTCAAGCTCAGCAAGCCCTTTAACTTAAGATTTCTGGAGACTCAATTTAAAGTGGTCTGAACTCAGTCAGTGAATACATAACAAAGTTATCCAATACCTGTAACACTTCTCTGAATAACATGACAAATGCCATGTTGGAGACTGACTTAGAAAAAACTGCAGAATAACCATCTAGGAAGCATTGGTTACTAATGCTTAATTTGGATTCTTGACAGTTGCATCCAGTCATCCTCACCGTCCTCATTTGAAAGGATCTATACAGCCACTATGTTCTACACCTTTTGTTCTTTCAGGTTATTTTCTCTTTCTGTTTTCCATAATTATGAAAAGTGATAAAGGGGTAGAAAATGAGCATTTGACAGTGGACAACATATTAGTCCAGGCTGTATGCCCTTAAACAGAGGATTCTATTGAAAAATCTAATATTAAAGTGGATGACAACAGTTTCTGAAACTCTCATAAGGAAAATTACATTGTAGATAAGCTAAAGGTAACTGAAGTGATGTATTTTTATGCAGTCTTCCTTTTTGTACCACAGTAATCTCTCAACTGGCTCAACTGAGAGCCAGTAAGAGGTGTAAAACACATTGATCAACATTTAATTAGCTCTTAAAAGTGTATAGCTTTGCTTTCACACACAATAAGGTAGACTAACATCGAACAGTCAACTTTTGAGCATTATTAGACAAGAGGGCCAAGAGGGCTTTTAAGAAACCAGACAGCTGCAATAACAGCAGGAGCATGCTTATTACATCATGTAATTGTGCAGAAATTTTTACTTTAGCTGAAAAAAAAAAAAAAGCAGCACACTAATCAGGCTAATGCACTTCCATGCTGCATCAAGTTCATGCTATTCTGTTACCATAAAATGAACTCATAGGCAACATCTACTGCTTCTTGCAGACACACCAGCTTATTCAGAGCTGGCTTTGATATCTACACATGGCTTCAAGTGCCTTATTTAATCATAGCTCAAGTTACAAAGATACAGGGTGCTGGAACAAACAACACTATAGCATTAAAAGATGTTACTACATCTGTAGTAACAGTTGGGAGTGGAGGTTTTTGTTCCTTGACTACAAGGAATGATTGACACAAGTCCATGCATCTCCTCAGGATCTACCAAGGCTTTCATAAGGACGCAAAGGATATTAAGCACACAGGCAGCCATGAGATGCGACAACACTCAAGCAGTCTTCACTTTGCCCTACTAGGTTCTTTCAGTCTTTCCGCAAGCCTGGAAGACCACAAATCCTGTTGCAGGACAAAACAAATCAACAAAGTAAGGCAAGAAACCACCTCTAAGCTGAACCCTTCCAAGAGAATTCTTGAGTAGCTTTCAACAAGACCAGATAACATTGCTAAAAGAAATGAAGTATGACTACAAGGAAAGAAAATCCTAGGAGAAACCAGATACACCTAACATGCTCCAAAAAGTCTTAAAACAACTTGTAACATGGCCACGAAGATGCTAACCTCTGTCCGTGCGTTTGATAAACGTATTATGACTCTCCAAGGGCTGTCCCAGCATCTTCCAATGAATGTTATCCTTTTTCTTTAAGATAATCTCTACTTTCCCAATTTTTTCTGCAATATTCACTAAAAGAGAAAAAGATTTCATACTGTTACTTTTAGATACATTTTGTACAAAAAAAATTTTACTTTTCCATTATAATGACATTTTAGAAGGATTAGTCATTTCTCAAGATACGCAGAATTAATCCACTGAATTAAAATATCAAATTAAATGTACTTCCAGCTATCTCTTTATAATGTTTTACAGTGCACTTAGAACAACAAGCACTAACTTAATATGCATAATTAATGTATCCTATTTTCTAAATACATTGAGAAAAGCTTTACAGCCCATCTGGTCAAAAAAAATGCCCATGAATTCAGAGTCCTCATTTACTGGAAATTGGTAACTACCACTATTTACTTCTTCCCTTCTTTTCAAGGCCATTTGAATGAATAATTAAATCCAAGAAAATCCCAGTCTAAGCAAAGAACAGTTTACAAACACACAACAGAACTAACGTCTAATTATTTTAACATTTAGTCATACTCAGAGGGATGAGAGCACCATCAACTTACTACCTTTACAGGCCCAAATGCCACAATTTAAAAAAAAAAAAAATTCAATGTTACAGTTTGATTTGATTCATTGTGTCAGAACCTGGCCATTAAGCAAAGCTAAAGTATCTGATGAGTCAGAAAAACAAACTGAAGTTCCACATTGTGATATTAGAAGAGATACAGAAGTGCTGCAAGAGACAGAACTTACCAGCCAAGTCATCTTGAACTGCACCATCCAGGTCTGAAACAAAAAGAAACAAACTCTATTTTAACCAAAATCATACTTACATTCTAGTCACCATATATACATACAGTTTAAGGCTAGAAATACAGAGTGAACTAAGCCTAGAATCTTATGCATCTTTACCTGGCCCTGAAATTTCAGTCATGTATCATAGTCCCAGGGACTTCTGCAGGCTAATACACAACATGAAGAAAGGCATCATTTTCCCCATTGCTTTTAACAATGACTCGTATAAAGCTAACAATCTGCATTTATCTAAATCATTCCACTTGCTCTTTTTGAATAAAAGCATTTCAATAACCATCAAAAACATGTGAAGAAAAACTTTACACTTTTACATCAACTCCTTACTGCACTTTATTCCACATGTAAAAAATTAAGTACATACTAAACAAATGAAGATGTGAGTTGATAAACAATGAAATTCCTTTACATCAAAGTACTTTGAAGTACTCATCTCTAATGAAAGAGGAATAAAATTATTAATTGGTATATGTAAAACACATAGTAATAAAGTAGAATGAAAATTCAGTATTTTCAACTGCAAAATTACAGTACCTACCAACTTCTACAAGATATGAGTGCTCATCCATGATGATCTCTCCCCTTAATCGTTTGTCTCGACAGTCAACTATCACCAACTCTGCATTCATATCCTTTCACAGACAAGGGAAAAAACAAACAAACCACATTTCAATAAAGTTCTCCCAGAATTCAAGCTGGGTCACAACTGGATCTTGTAATTCTTTCATAAAATACACTTACCTTCTGCTTAGTATATATGACAATGGTGATCAAACTATCTGTTTGGAACCAGTCATAACTGTAAAACAAAAAAATACAGTAAATAAAAAAATATATAGAATCATAGAATGGTTTGGGTTGGAAGGGACCTCAAAGATCATCTAGTGCCAACCCCCCCTGCCATGGGCAGGGAAACCCTCCACTACACCAGGGTGTTCAAAGCCTCATCCAACCTGGCCTTGAACACTACCAGGGATGGGGCATCCACAACTTCTCTGGGCAACCTGTTCCAGTGCATCACCATCCTCACAGTGAAAAACTTCTTCCTTGTATCTAATCAAAATCTCCCCTCTTTCAGTTTAAAGCCATTTCCCCTTGTCCTACCACTACATACCCTTGTAAAAAGTCCCTCTCCAGCTTTCCTGTAGGCCCCCTTTAGGTACTGGAAGGCTGCAATAAGATCACCCCGGAGCCTTCTCTTCTCCAGGCTGAACAGCCCAAACTCTCTCAGCCTGTCTTCAGAGAAGAGGTGCTCCAGCCCTCGGATCATCTTCGTGGAGATGATCCTCCAGAGGAGGACTCGCTCCAGCAGCTCCATGTCCTTTTTGTGTTGGGGACTCCAGAGCTGAATGCAGTGTTTAGGTGGGGTCTCATGAGAGCAGAGCAGAGGGGCAGAATCACCTCCCTTGACCTGCTGGCCACGCTTCTTTTGATTCAGCCCAGGACATGGTTGGCTTTCTGGGCTGGCAATGCACATTGCTGGCTCATGTTGAGCTTCTCATCCACCAGCACTCCCAAGACATTTTCCTCAGGGTTGCTATTCTTTCTTTGGGCATATCAATATATATTTAATTGGCAGTTTTCAAGAAGAGCTTCTTTTATGAATATACAAGCCAGATATCTCTTAAAATAGTAAATAATCTAAGTCCAAAGCCAATACTTTTGAAAAGAATATTAAAATAAAAACAGTGTAATTATGCATCCTGATAATCAACACACCATAGCTAAAATTATATGGCATTCGTTTTACTTAAAAAGCACATGCATCCTCTTCGCAGCATATGAACCTTCCTAACAAGATGATTAAGATAGAATCATAGAATCATAGAATGGTTAGGGCTGGAAGGGACCTTCAAAGGTCATCTAGTCCAACCCCCCTGCAAGGAACAGGGATATCTCCAACTAGATCAGGTTGCTCAGGGCCTTGTCCAACCTGGCCTTGAACATCTCCAGGGATGGAGCATCCACCACCTCTCTGGGCAACCTGTTCCAGTGTTCTACAACTCTCATGGTAAAAAATTTTTTCCTAATATCCAACCTGAACCTACCTCCCTCTATTTTAAAACCATTACCCCTTGTCCTATCATAACTGGCCCTCCTGAACAGCCTCTCCCCATCTTTCCTGTAGGCCCCCTTGAGGTACTGGAAGACCGCTATAAGGTCACCCCGGAGCCTCCTCTTCTCCAGGCTGAACAGCCCCAACTCTTTCAGCCTGTCCTCATAGGAAAGGTGCTCCAGCCCTCTTATCATCTTCGTGGCCCTCCTCTGGACCCTCTCCAACTGGTCCATGTCCTTCTTATGTTGGGGACTCCAGAACTGGACGCAGTACTCCAAGTGAGGTCTCACGAGGGCAGAGTAGAGGGGGAGAATCACCTCCCTCGACCTGCTGGCCACGCTCCTCTTGATGCAGCCCAGGACGCGGTTGGCCTTCTGGGCCGCAAGAGCACATTGCCGGCTCATATTGAGCTTCTCGTCCACCAGTACTCCCAAGTCCTTCTCCTCAGGGCTGCTCTCGATCCAATCACCACCCAGTCTGTATTTATGCCTGGGATTGCCACGACCCAGATGTAGGACCTTGCATTTGGCCTGGTTAAACTTCATGAGGTTGGTACGGGCCCACCTCTCCAGCCTGTCAAGGTCCCTCTGGATGGCATCCCTCCCTTCCAGCGTGTCGACGGCACCACACAGCTTGGTGTCATCGGCGAACTTGCTGAGGGTGCACTCCATGCCACTGTCCACGTCACCGACAAAGATGTTGAAGAGGGCCGGGCCCAACACGGACCCCTGAGGGACGCCACTTGTGACCAGTCTCCACTTGGACATTGAGCCGTTGACCACTACTCTCTGAGTGCGGCCATTGAGCCAATTCCTTATCCACCGAGTGGTCCATCCATCAAACCCATGCCTCTCTAGTTTAGAGAGAAGAATGTCGTGCGGGACAGTGTCAAAAGCTTTGCACAAGTCCAGGTAGATGACATCCATTGGTCGACCCTTGTCCACCGATGCTGTCACCCCATCGTAAAAGGCCACCAAGTTGGTCAGGCACGATCTGCCTTTGGTGAAGCCATGTTGGCTGTCACCCACCACCTCCTTGCTCTCCATGTGCCTTAGCATGGTTCCCAGGAGAATCTGCTCCATGACCTTGCCAGGCACAGAGGTGAGGCTGACCGGTCTGTAGTTGCCCGGGTCCTCCTTGTTCCCCTTTTTAAAAATGGGGGTTATGTTCCCTCTCTTCCAGTCATCGGGGACCTCGCCAGACCGCCATGACTTCTCGAATACAATAGCCAGTGGCTTGGCAGCTTCATCCGCCAGTTCCTTCAGGACCCGCGGATGGATCTCATCAGGTCCCATGGACTTGTGCACCCTCAAGTTCCTCAGATGTTCTCGAACCTGCTCTTCAAGTACAGTGGGCGGTGGTTCATCCTCACAGTCCCTGCTAGTTCTTTCCACAGCTTGGGTGGTAAGACAAGAGGCTTTACCATTGAAGACTGAGGCAAAAAATTCATTGAGTACCTCAGCCTTCTCTATGTCCCGGGTAACCAGAGCACCAGTATCCTTCCGGAGGGGGCCTACATTCTCCTTGGACTTCCTTTTGTCCCCTACATACCTATAGAAGCATTTCTTATTGCTTTTTATATCCCTTGCCAAATTCAATTCCTTCAGGGCTTTAGCCTTCCTCACTTGATCCCTGGTCACTCTCACAGCTTCTCTGTATTCCTCCCAGGCTATCTGTCTCCGCTTCCACCCTCTGTAGGCTAACCTCTTCATTTTCAGTTGGTCCAGGAGCTCCTTGCTCATCCACGCCGGCCTCCTGGTCTTTTTGCCCGACTTGTTCTTCGTCGGGATGCACCTCTGCTGAGCTTGGAGAAGGTGCTCCTTGAATGTGGACCAACTTTCCTGGGCCCCTTGTCCCTCCAGGGCCACCTCCCACGGCACTTTGCCCATCAGGTGCTTCAAGAGGCCGAAGTCCGCCTTCTTGAAGTCTAGGGTACAGAGCTTGCTGAATGGTTTCCTTGCTGCCCCATGGATCTTGAACTCCACTGTGTCGTGGTCACTGCAGCCAAGGCTATCCTTAAGTTTCACATCGCCCACCAGTCCCTCCCTGTTGGTGAGCACAAGGTCAAGCATGGCACCCCTCCTTGTCGGCTCCTCTATCATCTGCAGGAGGAAGTTGTCATCCACGCATTCCAGGAACCTCCTGGACTGCCCGTGCCCTGCCGTATTGTCTCTCCAACAGATGTCAGGGTGGTTGAAGTCCCCCATGAGGAGCAGGGCTTGTGACCGCGAGGCTGCTCCTATCTGGCTATAAAGCGCCTCATCTGCTCTGTCCTCCTGGCCAGGTGGCCTGTAACAGACTCCTACCGTAACGTCCCCTATCCGTCCCCGTCCTCTAATCTTGACCCATAAGCTCTCTGTCAGCTCCTCCTCCGACCCCAGGTGTAGCTCCACGCACTCCAGCCGGTTGCTGACGTAGAGATCCTTCACTCCAGACAAAAGTATTAAACAGCCAGGGTGGCTTCCAAGAGTTATCAATTCCACACACATACCACAAAACGACAGTTCACTTCAACTCCCCAAAATCAAGATTTTATGCTCCTATTCCTAAGAAACAGCAGGTCTTCAAATGTAATTGCTTGTATTGCCTTATACTTACCAAGAAGTAACTTACCGACCCAACCCCAGAAAAGCTACTCCTTTCTCCAGTCTTTTTCATGGGGACCATACATCTGAATCTCATGCCTGGCTCTCCACCACACACCTGTAATTCTCACCTGATCCCAGCACCTTGAAGGCTCTAAACCTAGCAAGTGGAAGCCAACTCAGTCCCCACAACAAGATTAAGCCCTCGCATCTTCTCCCTTCCCCAATGTCCTAACCATTTCTGTCTACTGTTCGGACTCTCTGACAGAAAAGAAGGCAGAGAGAGGATGCTCCCTCCAGCAGACACTCCTGGCAGCCAACACATTCTAGGCTGCACATCTTCCAGTCACACACCAGAACAAGCCAGACACACAGGGGAAGAAAGGTAGCAAGGTTTGGGGAGCACTCCAGAAGATAAGCCACGTTCCATTTGTTCACAAGCCACAGCATTTTACATGACTGCACGTAACCAGCCCAGAGATTACACGGTCCCAGGAGACTCTGATGCAAAGTGCGAAACTGAACCTTGGCAACTCAAGGCATCATGCAGTAAAACGATACCTCAGTGATAACAGCAAGTATATCACAGTGGGGTTTTAGGGCCTGCTTTGCATATTGTAGAAACTTGACTACAGATATCACATCTTAATATATTCCAGCTTGAAATTAAGTTCTTTTCCAAAGCATGCCAACTCATATGTTTATGGACAAATTAACTAAAGTCAAAAAAGAAATCAGCACAGTTGGAATCACTTTCCAGGAGTTTTCTCAGGAAGGAAGGTTGAGGGTCCTGCCAATACAAGCCTTACATTTGTATACGATACAAGGCAGTGCAATTGGTAGAAACCAACAGTGCAAGCCAAGAACTTTGCGTCATCATCATCATCTGCCTATACGGTCAATGTGACCTTTGGCAAGTCATTTAAATCTGAACCTCAACTTTCCTGCTTATAAGAGGATGGCAATGACATATACTCATTTAGCAGAAACATCAAGAACTAACCATGGAAAAAGCCTGCATTTGCTAAAAACTGCACAGAATTATTAAATACAATGTTGAACAGACAACGAAAGACACAAGTTTACCTTGGAGTTAAATCTTTAGCAGAAGCACTCAGTACTTTCTTCTCACGAAGCATACCTACAAAGAACAGAGCCATTAAAATATTTGCTGTGATGCTCACTTAATAGAAACCAGAATCAGAGATGGTGGGGGTTTTTTGTTTGTTTGTTTGGGGTTTTTTATTTGTTTGTTTTAAAATTGAATGTTCTAAATACCCCTCCACAATATTCAGTGGCTTTATTTCCACAGGCAGCCAGAAGTATCCATGTACTTCTTAAATTTTGGTTTTCATTCAGCACTTTCTCTTGGAGAGCAGGCTCCTAAAACATGAAGTTCTACTTCAGAAATTAAGAGTTCCACATACAGAACAATACACAGAACCTACGCGTGCAGCCCTTCTGGTACATGTAGCTTGGTCTTGGTTTCATCTGTTATTAGCTTATGCTCTCAGACTTTGTGATAGTGAAGCATGGAAAAAAGGTTATCTGAATTAATTTCCTTTAATAGAACTATTTGTTTATGCAATTCAGACAAATTCAATTTGGCACCTCTGGTCTAACCTAATTCACAAGTCAAATTTCACATCAGCCAGTTGATACCAGCCTTAATCTACTTTGCACTTTGCTAGGAATTGTCACAGAATTCAGCTACTCACTTTAATGAACAACATGAAACACTCTGAAAAAGCCTTTGCTGGGAGGCGACACTTGGTCAGTCTTTGAAAACACCAACTGTACTAATCTCTAGTCTAACAGAAACTCAACATATTTGGCAAAAACTTGAGCAGAGATGACAGATAAAAGCAACTGCAATCCTTCATCAATTTTAACACAAAGAAGTTATATAGAATCACGATGGAGGAAGCTGCACAGACTGAAATATAGTATGACTTGTAACACCACAGGAACAGTAGGAGTTTTCCTGGACAGTGGTTAGGCAGAGGTCTAAGACAACAGTGTGTAAGTACTGGTTTCAAGCCCATTCAGAAGCAAGTCTTGCAAACCTGAAACAGCTATGCATAAAATAATTAACATATGAACTCTCAGTTACCTAGATGATTATCTTAAAAATGCCAGTAGGTTTCTTAGTTTGACTACAAGCTTAAACACAGTAATTGAGTGGCTCCACCATGTAGGAAGTAGATAAAAACAAAGTGAGCCACTCTAGTGTAATCCAATCTGTCAAAACTATTTGATCATCCAGATGGAGGAATTAACGCAAAGCGATTAAAACTCGAATTGCTTATTCTTTGATCCTTAATTACCCCTAAGTACACACCATCTGTATCTGCCAAGGAAGCTAACTGGCAGAGCAGTCAGATCATTGCAAAAGAAAACCTATTATCTAATGATAAAAGACTTCTCAAAAGGCTAAGCCTTTCTTGAGGACACACATCATATGCTTAGGTTGGCCTCCATGGATAAGCGGAATTCATGGTCATACACACTTCTGCTTGCTTTTACAGGTGAACAGAAATATATGAACAGCCACAATAAAATAAAACGTTCTGGCAAACTAAGTTATTTATGAATTATTCTTAAATAGTGGAAGATGCTACAAGAAGTCACATTGCAATAAAAAGATAATTACTCAGGTGATCAATGAATCAAAGAAAAAACTCTACTGGTCATGGTGGTCATAAATAAAAAAAAAGCTGGTGGTGAAACCAAAGGCTGATGGCAGGTATGAAATGAAGGAGTTTAAGGTGACCAGGATGAACAACAGAATTATAACTGCATCTCACGAGCAAACTTCAGCTTGTTCCAGGAACTGCTTTGCAGAATCCCATGGGATAGCAAGGCTAGTGATAAAGAGTTTCTCACATTATCCTTGTAGCCACACCAGAAAGAGCTGGGTTTGATAGGTGGACTACAATCTGGATAGAAAATTAGTAGGACTGCCAGTCACAAAAGCTGTGATCAACAGTACAAAGTCCAACGGGTGGCTAGTTACAGCTGGTATTCCCTAGGGAACAAGGAATATTGTCTGATACCATCATTAGCAACCTGAAGGGCACACACTGTCCCACTGTCAGGAAGTGCATGAGCAAGAACAAATCCTGGGAAGCAGTAGAAACACGAAAGGTTATGGCTACCATTCAAAAGGACGTAGACTGAAGAAATAGGTCAATCAAAGCTTCAAGAAGCTCAAAGCAAACACAAAATTTTTCATATAGGGAAAAAAAAAAAAAATGATGCAACAAAGTGAGCAGGAGGCCTAGCTGGATAGAAAGGAGCTTTGCAGAAAACTTTCCAGGGACTTAGTAGACAAGCTGACTTGGGGAGATACTGCATACTTGTGGTGATGAAGAACAACTTTATCCTGAGCAAGGGCATAGCAATCAGTTCAAGGGAAGTGATGATTCTTCATTGTTCAGCACTTGTGAGACCACATCTGGAATACTGCGCTTGGTTTTGACTCCTCAGTGCAGGACAAACATCGACACAACAAATCAAGTCCAGGGAAAGGCCACCAAAACGGTCAGCAGCTGGAGCACAGGATATATGAAAAGAGGCTGAGGGAGGCGTGTGTGTTCAGCCTGCAGAAGAAAAGGCTAAGGGCTAAACCCAACTGGAGTCTTCAACTACCTACAGAGAAGGGGGTAGGAGAGAAGGAAGTATAAAGAACATAGCCAGACTCTTCTCAGGGAAGGACGAGAGGCAATAGACAAGTAGCAGTGAAAATTCTGGTTGGGGGCAAGGGAAGGAGGAGAGAAGAAAATAAAGCCAAAATACCATACCCGGCCCTCTTCAACATCTTTGTCGGTGACGTGGACAGTGGCATGGAGTGCACCCTCAGCAAGTTCGCCGATGACACCAAGCTGTGTGGTGCCGTCGACACGCTGGAAGGGAGGGATGCCATCCAGAGGGACCTCGACAGGCTGGAGAGGTGGGCCCGTACCAACCTCATGAAGTTTAACCAGGCCAAATGCAAGGTCCTACATCTGGGTCGTGGCAATCCCAGGCATAAATACAGACTGGGTGGTGAATGGATCGACAGCAGCCCTGAGGAGAAGGACTTGGGAGTACTGGTGCACGAGAAGCTCAATATGAGCCGGCAATGTGCTCTTGCGGCCCAGAAGGCCAACCGCGTCCTGGGCTGCATCAAGAGGAGCGTGGCCAGCAGGTCGAGGGAGGTGATTCTCCCCCTCTACTCTGCCCTCGTGAGACCTCACTTGGAGTACTGCGTCCAGTTCTGGAGTCCCCAACATAAGAAGGACATGGACCAGTTGGAGAGGGTCCAGAGGAGGGCCACGAAGATGATAAGAGGGCTGGAGCACCTTTCCTATGAGGACAGGCTGAAAGAGTTGGGGCTGTTCAGCCTGGAGAAGAGGAGGCTCCGGGGTGACCTTATAGCGGTCTTCCAGTACCTCAAGGGGGCCTACAGGAAAGATGGGGAGAGGCTGTTCAGGAGGGCCAGTTATGATAGGACAAGGGGTAACGGTTTTAAAATAGAGGGAGGTAGGTTCAGGTTGGATATTAGGAAAAAATTTTTTACCATGAGAGTGGTAGAACACTGGAACAGGTTGCCCAGAGAGGTGGTGGATGCTCCATCCCTGGAGACGTTCAAGGCCAGGTTGGACAAGGCCCTGAGCAACCTGATCTAGTTGGAGATATCCCTGTTCCTTGCAGGGGGGTTGGACTAGATGACCTTTGAAGGTCCCTTCCAGCCCTAACCATTCTATGATTCTATGATTCTATGATTCTATACCACTTCACGTTCTGTGAGGGTGGGGTTGCTCATGAGCAACCTGACTTAGCATCGAAGTTCACCCTGCTTTGAGCAGGAGACTGGACTGAACAAGCTCCAGATGTTCCTTCCAATCTACTATTTTAGGATACTCTGAAAACTTTCTGTGCCTATTGTTTTCTTTGTTCTTAGAACACCCAGAACAAGCTTGACCCGTATTTGTACACTCCAAATATTACTAAGAACTAAGAATAGGAATATTTATATTACTTAGGCTAAAGAATTCCAGCTGGTTGAACCTCAAGATCTAGTTTTTTGTACTTGAAACTCTAGCTCAAACTCTCCTCCCATCACCCTTTTCCAGACCACAATTTTTTTTCAAGGTCTGATGTGCATATACTCAAACAGCAGCTTGTTTTCAGATGGTGGAACTGCCCAAGTAATTTTTTTTTTAAATTTATTATTATTAGTATTACAAAAATCATCATCATAATAGTTTGCGTGAAAAAGAAATTCAGTTTAGCTCAAAAGCACAAGTCTGAAAAGATAATTTTTAAAATAGATCTTTGACACATATTTGTTCTCAAACAAAAATGTCATCTACCTGGACTTGTGCAAAGCTTTTGACACTGTCCCGCACGACATTCTTCTCTCTAAATTAGAGAGTCATGGGTTTGATGGATGGACCACTCGGTGGATAAGGAATTGGCTCAATGGCCACACTCAGAGAGTAGTGGTCAACGGCTCAATGTCCAAGTGGAGACCGGTCACGAGTGGCGTCCCTCAGGGGTCCGTGTTGGGCCCGGCCCTCTTCAACATCTTTGTCGGTGACGTGGACAGTGGCATGGAGTGCACCCTCAGCAAGTTCGCCGATGACACCAAGCTGTGTGGTGCCGTCGACACGCTGGAAGGGAGGGATGCCATCCAGAGGGACCTTGACAGGCTGGAGAGGTGGGCCCGTACCAACCTCATGAAGTTTAACCAGGCCAAATGCAAGGTCCTACATCTGGGTCGTGGCAATCCCAGGCATAAATACAGACTGGGTGGTGATTGGATCGAGAGCAGCCCTGAGGAGAAGGACTTGGGAGTACTGGTGGACGAGAAGCTCAATATGAGCTGGCAATGTGCTCTTGCGGCCCAGAAGGCCAACCGCGTCCTGGGCTGCATCAAGAGGAGCGTGGCCAGCAGGTCGAGGGAGGTGATTCTCCCCCTCTACTCTGCCCTCGTGAGACCTCACTTGGAGTACTGCGTCCAGTTCTGGAGTCCCCAACATAAGAAGGACATGGACCAGTTGGAGAGGGTCCAGAGGAGGGCCACGAAGATGATAAGAGGGCTGGAGCACCTTTCCTATGAGGACAGGCTGAAAGAGTTGGGGCTGTTCAGCCTGGAGAAGAGGAGGCTCCGGGGTGACCTTATAGCGGTCTTCCAGTACCTCAAGGGGGCCTACAGGAAAGATGGGGAGAGGCTGTTCAGGAGGGCCAGTTATGATAGGACAAGGGGTAATGGTTTTAAAATAGAGGGAGGTAGGTTCAGGTTGGATATTAGGAAAAAATTTTTTACTATGAGAGTGGTAGAACACTGGAACAGGTTGCCCAGAGAGGTGGTGGATGCTCCATCCCTGGAGACGTTCAAGGCCAGGTTGGACAAGGCCCTGAGCAACCTGATCTAGTTGGAGATATCCCTGTTCCTTGCAGGGGGGTTGGACTAGATGACCTTTGAAGGTCCCTTCCAGCCCTAACCATTCTATGATTCTATGATTCTATGAAATATGAGGTTCTCGGGCACACTTTGATAATGGCAGTGTTTTGAAATTTTGGTGTCTTTTGTTTGAGACAAGTATGAACAAATGTTGAAAAGCGCATTATGCTACACCCACACTGACTGTTATCACTAGCAATATATTCTGAAAACTTCAGCTTTAATTGCCCCTAACATTACATACAAACGATAGTCATAAAAGTCAAGGATACATTTGAGTTGATTGACCAAAGTACACTCCAAACACAATAATTATTTATACATTTTAGATTGATAAGACAAAAGTGTCTTCACTAGTGCCAACTACTTTGAAAAATCAGAGCCCATGCTTCTCTTTCACACTTTCAGACAGCGATGCTTATTTCTAGACTCATTTTGACTTAAATTTACAAGAGCTAAGCACCAAGATGCCAGAACTGAATATGAAAAATCTGATGGAAGATATAACTTCAGGAACTGACCTCTCCTATTTTGGAAAACGTCTTGCCAAACAGGCAAACTGCATAGAATAAGCAAGCAAGAGTATTTTGGCAGTTTCATTGGAAACTACCACCAGAATAATTTCCTATGTCTCCTGACAAGTCATGTGATCTGGACAATAAAAGTTATTGCTAGGTGCAGGAGGGGAAGCAAGACAGAAGAGAGAGGGAATATCACTTATTTCTCTTTACCTGGATCCACTATGAATATGAAAGACACATAGGAAAGCTCTGGACAGCTAGACAAGCACAAAAACTAAGGAATTCATGAATCAAAATAACCAAGAGGAGAACAACATTGAATTAGATGTTAAAATTAGTCTTTTTCTTGAACACAAAGTATTTAATGACAACTAGCTGCTAGTGATATCATTCTGATAAAGCACAGTTTGTTTTCTAATTCCCCCAGTCCTTCAGAGCAAGATTAATAGGTTCCTGCAACTTGTTCATTGCTGAAGAAAAAAAAGGAAAGTCAGGCAGCAGACCCTGTCAAAGTTTAGTGTAACATCTTAAGGCTATAGAGCAAAACATGAACAAATAAAGTCAGTATTGTTTACTTTTATACGATGTATGTTTAACTTTTTGGGTGGCTCAATGCTTGTGCATACTAAAAGGTAAACTGCCTTTTAGAAGTCAAATGCAACATCCACAGAACACAAAGGGAGGGCAAAGAAGACAGTATGAGGAAAAAAAACAAACTCAAATTTACCAGAGAAAGCATGAACAAGTTATCTTCCCCTCACTGGGTCTGCACTTGACACCACCCTGAGAACTTCTCTGGCTCCCTCTTAAGACACATCTAGGTTTCTGCTCCTCCTACCACTCCAAAATTTGACTGCTCTAGACTCCTTTTCCAAAGTTTCAGCCTAGACTTCTCCATGACCAATTTACACCTGTCCTCTTTCATGCCAGTAGATCAGCCTTGAGTTCAAATTGTATTACTGACCTATGCAGGTGTTCATCTTATTTGCTCCACCAACACACTCCCATCCCACCTCATTTCATGGGACTTTATAAATCATATTCTTTTACAAAGTCTCTTATACTAATACGACTAATCAGTCTGTAACATTTCCCTAAAAGCATCAAAATCAAATGCATAGTTCTTGATCACTAGCAACCAAAGCTACCTCCAGCACTCAAGGAAGGGCTCAGTGAAGGCTTGAATGGTTCCCCAACTCTACAAGGACTACTGTCAACCTCATGATATAATTCCAGGACTATACCTGCTTCTCTTAGAGCTACATCAATTGTAAGCCCAGTCATTCTCACAGTTACATTTCAAGTAGTTCAGTCATGGTGTAATCAGCTAATTCATCTCCATTTCAACTTACCTCCCAGTGATGACCTTCCAGCTTTTAGTAGAGACTTATTAATTCTAAGTGTTCCCCAAGATTCTGTCTTGTCTCTGCTACTCCAGCCCCATGGCCACCTAGCTTTTCTGATACAGAGAAGGATCAAAAAGCCTGGCAATTTTGTAGTGGCAGATTTCATAGCACACTAATTTGTGACCTATCTTGTCCGACTTGACCAGAAAGCTTGTCCATCTCATATCTCCCTTACCTATACTACCCTGCTATAGGCTTATAACGTTTTTAAACACTGAATTCACAATACCTGATTAGAATTTTGCCTTCTGTAATTTCCACAGATCACTAGAGCCTCAACATCAGATTAAAATATAAAGACAGACAGAAGTCTGGATAAACACCGCTCATTTGATAATATTCAAATAAGTTTAAGATTCACTCTCCACCTGACTCCAGGTGAATACTTACCATTAAGCTGTTTCTTCTCTTCAGACAGTGTAGAAGACATCTCTACAAGCATTAAGAAAAAACAACGAGCACAACAGTAAGAAGTGACAGCACAGTACTTGCACACATCACGCTAAAGAAATAAGTCAGGGTAAGTATTTTCAAATAAAACTTCCAAAACATTAACAGATTGACTAGGAAGCTTCAAATATCAAGAAGTTACAAATAAATGCAGCACTGATTACTATTCCAAAAGATGATATATAATTTAAAAAATACTATGGTAAAAATGCCTGAAGTTGCACAGTACTAAAGGGTAGGAAATGCAAGAACTCTGGCACTTCAAAACAAACATCACAGATTATCTTGTGCAATTATAAACCTCATAGCTGAGAAGCTTGCTAAATCCGTCAGACTTTTGATGACACTTGTCTCACAACAACAGACTAGACACTGAATCTGACTGACCCAGTGCTTGGCAATCTAAACTCAATCCTTGGCAGAAACCCAGGAAAAAGCAAATCTTCCTATAAACTCCTTCTGTCAAATGGTTTTCTTTGACTAGTTATTATCTCAGTTTTTCATTAAATCTACAGTGTGCTGCAACTACTCCAAACAAACAATAGCAGAAAAGAGAAGATAAAGACCAAGCAGGTGAATTACACAGTGTCAATTCACATACAACGCGCCCAACTCAAGGGGAAAGGTACTGCATCTCTCAATCACATATCCTTCGGTGCATAGCAAATCTGTGGGGAAACTAGTCCTCTGGATGTATCCAAGCCCCTTTCTGCCTTCTCTACATTGCACATTTCAGAATATACCAGTATGAAGGCTTATTTTGTGTTCTCTTTAATGGGAGTCAGGTTTGAGGAAGTGGGAGAAATCAATGTGTGCGTTCTTCCTGCTCCCTTCTATGAAAACCAAAATGTGAATGTTTCTTCCCTGTTCTTCTGAATCCCTCCCAGTGCTTCACATCACAGCAGCCAGGATTAGAAGAAAAATGCCATTGTGAGAAGTGAAGGAAAGACTCCTAGAACAAAGCACAAAGCATACGGTACTGCAAAATTACTTCAGAGCTGAAGAAGATTCGCCTTCATCAGAGGCTTTCATGTTGTGCCACTATAAGGTAAAAACAAAACACTCCACAAGATGAATGGGACAGTTCACCCAAAATTTTTGATGGAGGCTGTATTTGTCTGTGTATTTCAAGGTCAGGTTGGATGAAGCGTTAAGCAACCTGGTGTAGTGGAGGGTGTCCCTGTACATGACAGGGCGGTTGGAACTAGATGATCTTTGAGGTCCCTTCCAACCCTAACCATTCTATGATCCCGCTATACACCACTTTGAGCTTTCTGCCAGGTTAGGTGAGTCATTCCCAAAAAATCATTTCTGACTAAAGATAATTTTGTGTGTTCAAAAGTCTACTCTCATTTCACTACATTTTAACACACTGCACTGAAACTGGAGTTGCAATTTTAAAGACAGTTGGAGGCATTTCCAAGACACAGCCCTACTTCCCTTCCTTGGATGACACCATAGCTCTCACTGAATTAACAACAACAGAACATGCATTCTGACTCCCAAGTTATGTCACCACTGAAGTAACACAGGGACATATACCAACGTGTCTATGAGAAACAGCAGTAGTATTAAAAGATATCAGACAACAAACTAATGCCCATGCTAATGTTTACAGCTCAGTACCCTGAAGGAAAGGCAAGCAGTTTAATGCTGTACAGGTCTGATGAGGGAGATATTGAAATCGCCTCTTACGTGCCTGGGTACTGATGTAGTTACTGCACTGGCCTTCTAGGCAAGTACAAACACTACATGTTTCAGTGCACAGCTCCACCGTAAACCACAGAGGGACACTTGAGAATTTCCTACTACTATACCACCAAGCAGAGTTCCCAAAAGACAAGCTGACAAAACATTAAGTATCACCAGCATCTTCAAAAGACTCTTCCTTCTTAAAACAAAAAACAAAAAACAAAACAACCCCACACAAACCAAAAAAAAAACCACACCTAGCGTATGCAAGGACAAGCTTCAGCTTCGTTAAACAGCTCAGTGAGCAAATCATGGTACCATCTTTCAAAAAAACACCAGAACACAAGAAACAAAAAGTAAGCTAAACAACCACAAATCTTCCAGCAATGCCCCCAAAACCTACATCTGCCTTACCTGCACAGTACTGAGATTGTACCAAAAAGTAAGTACTAACACTTGCCCTACTACCACTCATCCTCTGTCACAAAAAGAAAGCGATGTATTCCATAATGTGAAGTCCTGTCTTTCCTCTACACTTATGAGCCCATCTAATCTTATATTCAAAAACATGCACCTTAATTTAGTATTTTTTTCTTCAATTTTCTTCTATTTTCAAATGCAAATTTTGCTGGATATGGTCTTCTGGAAGGATGCAAGACTAGAATTATTGCTGGCTGATAGTGAAGTTAGTCAATCACGTTTTTGATAATTCAAGAGAGAAGGATACATAACCTCCCAGGACACAAAGTAAACTGTGAGAATTTTACAGTACAGAATTGCAGCAAATTCAGTCTAATCAGTTTGATTCTTAATTAATCTATCAAGTCTGAAATGGCTAAAAGAGACATAGGCAACAGAACTGTTTTTTACACAGCTGGCAACCTTTATCCTGCAAATTTTCCTACAGCAAAATGGACAGAACAGTCCTATTACACAAGAAAGGAGAAAAAGCAAAGAGCAGAAAACGGACTGTCGTAGCTGGCAGTGGCAAAGACATGTTTATTTTTAACTGACTGGCTGTCACAAGAATTCCTTCCAGTTGCACAAAGTTAGCTTAACGAAACTGGCAAAAGTCAGGTTTACTTTTAAGCATCTAACACAGCTGACAAAGTAGCAGTAACGTATCTGTAACACCTCAACTCCACAAAGCAGTTACGCTGTTGACGTTTCTCCACACTTGGCAGCATTTACCTTAAAAGCTCCACACTGGAATTAGCTACCTAGCAACCCGGAGATGTAAAATACTATTCTCTTCATGCATAGACCGAGCTCAACGTACTGTTAGGTGACACGATGTAAGCACTAAGTATGCAGCGCACCTTGTCAGAAGTTGAAGAGCTACAAGAGACAGCTCAATTTGTGAGCTAAATGACACCACAGAATTTGAGAAAAATAGCTGCAAACATTAATACTTTCATGTTTTCACTGCAGTTTTGCTAAGGGTCAATATTCAGTAACAGTGTCTGCTTCCTAGGTATAGGCATTTTTTGCTGTGGCCTACAAATCAAAACAAACACTGAAGATTAAAGTCTCTGAAAACCATCACCAGCATTTTAAGACAATATACTACATCTCTTGCTGTCGCGACTCAGAGGAGTCTGTTGTCTCAGCAAAATTTTCTCCACGTAAATTCAAACCAAGGGACCCAATAAAGTGTTCTGGAAAGAATAACTGTCCATAAAGTGTATTCAAACATCTCAACACATATGCAACTTGCCAGACCAGTGTCTGGTGCTGAAATCACCAGACTGAAAATACAGACTTTTATTTCAAGATGAGAGAGCTGCCTATGACAGTTTGTTCTCTGGGATCAGAAAAAGAAAGACGGATCGAGAAATCTTGGGGAAAAAAAAAAAAAAAATTATTTCTATATACATATGCACATAACACACACATGCGTCTGTTTTCTGATGACTAAAAAGAAGAAATGTAGTAATACATGCTTATAAAAGTCTTCATGCATAAACCAGTTTCATTTTTAAGTATCTGCTGTAAGAAGACTGAACATATGCAACAGGTTTCATCTCCATGCAAGAATAGAGACTCTCCTCATAAATACGACGATTTCTCAGAATTTCCAGATAACTTTGGAATAAAGCATAACAGAAATTACTTCATTCTTAAAAACCTCACCTTTTGGAGCAGCGATAGGCTTGACAGCCATTCTCCCAACAAGACATTCCTTCAGCATCGATTCATAATTGACCCAACGATGAACCTATATTAACAAAATTGGTTTTCACAAGAGTTGTAATTCTTAGTGTATTGTTCTACGCACTGAAATAGAAAAGTTCATTTTTGTACAGAGGCTAATGTAATTAATTTAGCAGATTTTTTTTTTAACAGATAACTCATTATTGCATCATTAAGTACTTATTTTTACTTCTACTACAGATAGCATGTAATTAAGTGAAAAAATAGGACCATTAAAAAAGTGACGACAGTTTAATTTATTCATTTTATGTTTTGCAGTATCTGAACATCATAATCTGAGGTACAGAAAATATTTCAGAAGGGTATTTTATGATGTATGCTATGCAATTAACAGAATAAAGACCCTGTCTTTACCACAAGGGTAATTAGTCTTGTTTAGATACAAGTGAAGGGAAAAGGGTTGAAGGAAACAAAGATACAGAATAGTAGTTTAGCCACACAAACACTTCCTACCAAGTTGCTGTATTTCTGTTTGTTTCTGTTGTACTATCAGTGAATTATATGGAAATTACCTGTTTTAGAAAGTCAAATAAAGTGAAGAAAAAGCAGCAGCTTTATAGACCAGAACTGGAGAACTTGCAGAGGAAATGGATGGCAGAAAAGCCAATTCCGATAGCACATCCAGGATAACATCAAAGGAAAAGAAAAGGAAACAGTGCTTCGTAACAAATTTGAATTGTACGTAGAGATTTAAAAATAAAAACTTTAAACTGGACAAGCTGAGGAGATGAGATAAAGAATACCATCCACAAGTTGTAGCTTCCTTATACACAGATAACAGAAAGAAATGTAGTATTCTGAATGACAGTTAATTTCTCCAGAAATTTTAGAAACACTAGCAACCTACCAAACTCTTAAAGAGGTCAGTATCCGACAGACACGGAATGCTAAAGCAGAGGGGACATCAACAGAAATGCCTCCAGAACAGGAAAGACATCAGCCAGAAATAAAAACGTTAACAGCATATTTTAAGGATCTGAACATCGCTTTCCACTTCCATGACAAAACAAACTAAAAAAAAAAATAAAATGTAGCAAGTACATATCTGAACTTAGGAACAACTTGAGGGGCTTCCCCAAACATTCCTGATGTCAAGACTCCAGTTTCCAAGTGCATCATGCAATACCTGACAGTGATCCAGCTACAGAATTCCAGGCCACAACTTGACACTGGATGAACTTTTAGGAGAGAAACTCCAAATTTCTCGAAACCAAAGAACTACGCCCAAATCCAACACTTCATTTGTGAAAGGATGAACCAAAAATAAACTTAACAAAGTTAAAACATAATCACATCTTTACTTACATTCATTGTTAAAAACGTTTTGCAAATAAAAGCATAACACACTGTGATGCACGAACCGTACAGAAGTAACAGATTTCCTTTCAGAAATAGAGGAGGATTTCTTTCTGCTCTCTACCAGTTTCTCAAACTCTGTGAGTCAAGGAGACTCAAAGTACGTCTGTTTCTGAAAAAATACCAACGCAGTGAATCATCTTTTACAGCACCAGGTTTGCAAGCGATTCTTTACAGAGAGTACAACCATTCTGAAGACTCTGTATTTTCTGAGCCTTTTCAAAACATTTAAAGAAATCGTAAACAAAGAAGAGACCAACTGCCATCTTGTGATTTGTTCCCAACCAGTTAATAGCAGCCCCAACTTTTTTTCTTCGTATTTTGTTTGCTGATAATGCAGCAGCCAAGTTAACAGACAAAAGAACACTACATACGTTTTTCAAAAACTGAAAGTTCTGCAAGGAAAATGCTTTTCAACTGACAGCAATTAGTCATTGTAGCAATTTATTAAGAAAGTGGTATCTCAAGTTGTTGCTAGCTTTATTGCTATTTCTGCTAAAAAATTAATAAAATGGTCAAATTGAAGCATCATTCCAACTACATAAAGTGACAGTTTCATTATTGTCTTTTGGTATAAAGTTTAAACTACATGCCTCTCTCAATACACATAAGTGTCATTCTGTGCAGTAACCCATTGCCTTTCCTTAAGTCTGAAACAGTTCAAATCACCATTTCCATTGGAATGCCCTAAAAATAATCAGAAAACATGCTTTTTTCAAAACACCTTTCAGTGGTCAAGTGTCATTCGCTGCCAGCTGTTCTCACCTGATCAAAGAGATCCGTACCATCAGTTCCTGCTGCTTTCATCAGTTCATCCTCACCACCGGGATGATATTCCATGTATGGTGTGACATTATATACAAATCCTGCAGAAAATGGAATATAAAAACGTGAGCAGCATTTCTACAACCACTCTTACCTCCGAAACCAGTCAAAGGTTAGTGCACACAAAACACTGTAACAGCAAACAGCAGACATGATTGGAATAAACAGCATGACTTTCCGAAAACAGAAACATGTTACACAATTGTATAGAGCACAAGACGTATCTTATTACATAGAGAGACCAATCCTACAATGCCCTATCGATTGTCCCAGTGAACGTCTGGAGAAACCTCCAGGGTTAAGGCTTTTAACAAAATAAATCCTTGAAGTTGAACATGATGTATCCTAGCTAAGGGGCAAAAGAACCAGAGGCTGGTTTAAACAGAGACATAAAATTGAGCCAGTTAGCACACAGAATTGTTTTCACTCTCCCTTCCAATGAAGTTACTCCTAAAGCGCTGTCATAGTTGCTTCCCCACCACCCATCACCTATGGAATAAAATGCCTACAGGAACGAACTGCCTCCCATAAGGAAAAGCTGCGACCATCAGCAACAAAACAAACTTCCATTCTTCAGATTCAGCAATACAAAAAGCTAAACACAGCCTATGCTCATTAAAGGCTTACAACTCGGGTACCAAATTTGTCCCAGCAAAAGGGCTCAGCATTCTTTCTACATGAGTACTATTCTCAGTATTTCCAGGGAGATAAAACAACGCTTCTTCATAGGTCTGAACTGATGAAGTGTAGTTATTGTTGCTATGCAACCGGAGTCAGAGCCTGGAGAATACACCTATAGAGAGATTTAACTACAGACATATTGCTGCTAACAGGACTATCACAGGCCTACCTTTAAAGACATCTAACGTTACCCAAACGTGAAGCTACCAGAAGTGGAACCGTGCCAGCGCTTTCATAAGATGCTTTGAACACATTGAGAAGTGTACATTAATTACTTCAGGAGACGTAGGCGTTCAGCACTGGGCTGGAGGGAAGCATACTTGGGACAATCCTAGTGGGTAAAAACAACCATCCCAGACAAGAAAGGAAGGATCTTTGCATGTTTTACTGACCTGATCTTCTGATGGATGTATCCACTATGCCATCTTGTGTGCAGCTCAGACTACTGCATGCAATAAAATCTAAGTATCTACATAGTTAGGACCTCCTGAATATTAGTCAGATGTTCAATTTACCATGGAACTTGCAAGAGCAAAAGAAGTCTCATTTACATACCCTTCATGCTTTTTTTAACCCCCTGACATCCCACTTTATATATAAATAAATTTGTGGCCTACATGACAACTTTCTTTGATGATCATCATACTGGGTTTTTGAACAAAACTAGCTCTTGTTCTTCTTTTACTTTACATTCCTCTCATCGATTTCTGTTTTTTCTTACAGACACAGTCTAACTACCAATGCAGAGACCTCATTTAGCTTTCCCATAATGACGTTATTTTACTACTAGTCCACATATCAGGTCTACAGATAATCTACCAGGATTCCCAGTTATGCTGCTTTTTTTCCATTAGTAGTCCTAGAACAAAAAGGCAGAGCTGGAAAAATTTAAAGATAGATACAAAAGCAGCACGATGGAGTTCTTGGAAAAACCAACCTCGGAGATGCAGTTGAGAGGAAATAAGAGAATAAAAACAAAACAGAAGCATTTTTAAGCAGTGATCCTGTCTGCAGTAGTAGATGTTCCTTTCTGAGAGAGAGAAAAGAACAGACCTCCACAGTAAGCAAGCTTTCTTTAGCTCTCCTCCCACTACAGTTTTGCTAGCATGTGCAAGAGCAGCACACAGAGCATTAACAATCCTATTATTTTGTTCAAAAGCCAGCACTGAATGACATTTTACCCTTACTTTTGCTCTCATCCCCTTTAACACCCAACAAAAACACAGTCACACTCATATAGAAATTCTTAACTTTCTTTTGCTGGAGTTCAGAGTTGACATTATGTCAAACATCAGTGCTGTTCCTTACCACTAAATGAACCGCTCTTCCGAGAGAAATGTCACATTAGATACTCTGAGCCTATTAATTTACCTTCACAAAAGTGCTGTTATCTCATAACAAATTTAAGGCAATATTGGTGTATTTTAGCCTCTAAATGATTAAATTGGAGAGAAAACATTTTACTCCTTTCTGTAAGACCACTAGGAACTTCATTTTTGGCACTGCAAACACTCTTCTAGCCACAGCTATTGCTCTAAACCACCTTTCACACATTGTTAACTTAAAATATGCAATACTTCCAACACTTGAGCTAAATTTTCATAAAAATAGTAACATAAATAGAACAGCTTAGTTATCACAGGTATTTGTTATGCCAGCTAGAGATCACAATTGCACTGTGTGGCAACCGTCATTTGCATTACTAAGTTTAATAAAGCAATATGTGGGCTTGCACTCTTATTTCCCAAAGACCATTCTACAGGTTAAAGTAACATTTTTAATATTTCTATGCCTTTGGATGCCTTAAAGCAATGACTAAAAATAGTCAACTGCTAAGTATAATAAACTCTCCAAGACTGAGGAGCGTAAGTACATGTCAGCATTTTCGATGCCTTATTCTTGCTAAGCCCTTGTTATTTGAGGCACCATCTACAATCTTGTGTTTTATTATTTTCATATGCATATATGAAATAGGCATAAAATACGCCCACTAGGAAGACTTCTTAAGAAAGACTTCAAAGCAAAGAAAATCTTTGCGACACAACATCTCTAACTTGAACAAAGTTGTGTCCAATTATGTCAAGATTACACCTGACGTAAACACAGAAGACACACAGTTTGTTTTGGGGTGTGGCGTTTGTCGTTGTTGTTTGGGTTTTGTTGCTGCTTCTTTAGGTACAGAAGAGACAAGCTAGGCAAAAAATGCAGAAGCAACATCGCAGCAACGAACCTCTTATACATATCCAGCAGTCCTCCTTTTTGTTATGTTTCGCAAGCTCATCCTCAGTCACTTCAATTAGCCTTCCCTTTAAACCAGTCAAGTCCTTCCCACTTTTAGTTAGTCGAATCCAATCCATAAGACTCCTTCCTGGTTTTAAAGGTACCTGAAAAATAACATACGTACAAACATTATTAAAGTCTAAAGGAATAAAGAGTCATTCAACACACTTTTCTGAGCTCCCTAGGAGGACACAGACAAAACAAGAAACAACACAACCCGTATTCTTCACTGAAATTTGGGAGTCCTCAGCAGTAAGGGTGCTTAAGGAAAGGTCCTATCTAGTAAACGAGACAAGGGAATTCTTGAACATCGACAAACATTTAGACAATCCTTTCCAAAGCAAACTGCAGATATCAAGTCCTCCTGTGGTGGTAGAAAGTTTTTATCAGCATCATTTGAGATACAGCCTAGAAACTTATGCGCAACAAAGAAGAGAGATTTGAAAATCATGGCCAGGTAGCACAAGGCAGGAAAGTTTATCTATCTTCTCAGCATTTATAAAGACTTTCCACAAGCCCTACAGCAACTGGGTATCTCACCCAGAGAAAGCTAGGACTGAAGTCTTCCAGCTTACCGGGGACGCATTAGCCATGATCTGCCCTGAAAGGCAGAACAAGATCTTTAGGGTGTCTAGCCCCTTCCTTTCCAACAGCACCACAGACTGGGAACCCCTTCGATCCAAACTCTAACAGCAAGGAATTGCGTCAAAGAATCGTGGCCTTACAAAACGGCAGCAAAACAGAAGCGACAAAACCGAAGAGCACGTAGACCCACATCTACCGGGTGCTACTTCAGCCTGAGTTTGCTTTCCAAGTGAGGTCTGCAGACACCACGCGCCCCCAGAACCACTACCCCAAAGACGAAGAGCCAACACGTACAGCGTAAGCTGTGCACAGCAGTTTCAAGCTGAAAGTCCCCGTCTCTGCCCGGGAGGAACCTCGAGACAGCCTGCGAAGGCAGAGCAGGAAGCCTTATCGCCACGAAGTGATTATATTTCAGCGAAGGAGCGGAGCCAGCCCCTCGCCCGGGGGCTGCCGGAGCTGCCGCGTCCCCTCGGCGGTTGCCGAGTACGCGACCTCCCGAGGGACGCGGCCCGAAGCAACCCTGCCCCCGCCGCACCCGGGAGCCGACCGGCACACCGCGGCGGCTCCGCCGAGCGCGGCCAGGCCTCGCAGCCGGCCGACACTAAGCGGGGGAGCCGCAGACCCCGCCGGGCCGGCGTCCCGGCCCGCACCCGCGCCCTCCACCCCGCCAAGCGACGGCCACCGGCAGCCCCGCGGCCGGGGCATGAGCGGCCCCACCGGGCTCGGAGCCGCGGGGCCGGGGAAGGCCCCAGCGCCGGCTGCGACGGACTCGCGCCCCCGCGGCGGCAGCCGAGCTGCCCCTACCTTGGCGCGGCCGCCCGCGGACACCCGTTGCTGGGAGCTGGGCGCGGGGAAAGCCTGCGGCGGCACGTTCAGCATCTCAGCGGCCCGGGCCGCGGCCTGCGCCCCGGCGGGCGGGCGGGCGGAGCGCTCCGGCACGGGGCGCAGGCGCGGCGGCGGGCGGGGCGTCGGCCCGGGCGGGGTTACGCCGCGGCAGCGGCCTACCGGCAGCGGCCGGGTCGCGTCAGCGGGCGGCGGGCCTCGGTAGGAACCGCCTGGCACCAGGCAGCCCTGCTGCTACCTCGGCCCTGCGAGTCCCGCGGCGAAGCGGGAGCGGGCTTCCCCCCAGGGCAAACTCTTTCTTTAAAAGCAAGAACTAGAGTAGATTTGAACCCTTCTCTCTATCTGGAAAACAGCTGTGCTGTTTCTGTTTTCCATGTTTGAAACTCCGTTGTAACAGCAGGCACAGCATTGGAATACTTAATGATTTCTTGATACACTTCTGCATGAAGCCTGCTAAATCACACTGAAAAAGCTTTCCTTGTGTCCTCAAACTTTGAGGAAGTCACGTAACCATAGAGCCCTTTAAAGCAAGGCATCCATTCCCTGCTCCTAAAATTGATGTCCAAGTTATGGTCTACAAAATATAGGACTTTAGATAAAAAAAATACTAGTTAATACCTTCCCTGTCTAAAACGGGACAGGAATAGAACAAAGGAAAAAGACTCAGATAAAATTACAAAACATTTCAGTTTTATTAAGAATAACTTACAAACAAATAAATTATCTTAAAAAATACTATAATACATTTTTATATTAAGTTTAAATTAAGTCTTAGAAGTCACATTGGCCTTTCCTGCCATCAGCAGTCTGATTCTGTTCTTGCATCTTGCTCCAGTTCATCTTCATCATCTTCACTATCCGAGTCTTCATAAAAGGAAATTGTAGCTTGAACTGGAAAATTTTTCAGAAGTGCTTCAGCTTCCTGATATAAGTAATCATAGCACCTTGATTTGGGCCAAAATAGTCTGAAAAATGTATACAATAGGTTTGTTTTATTGTTATTACATATTCTATATGTAGGCTGACAGACAAGAAACAGCAGTGAAATTCTGTCAAGACAAGCATCCTACAGAGTTTTTCCTCACATGCTCAATTGCTAAATTGCCTTTTACATTTAAATACAAAAAAATACTTTCTGGATTCTTTATCTGAAGAGATAAAGATGCACTTAGAGCTCTAGTTTTGTGGCAAAACTACTCTGAAGTGCAAGATCCACTGCATCTTAAATGTACCACTCCAGTACCTCACTGACAGCATCACCTGGAGATCTGCACTGCCCTCACTGGAACTACTCCTAGGGAATACAATGGACGTCAAACAAGATCCCAAATATATTTGGATTAAATTAGTAGTTTTGCTACTGAAGATCCCCAGCCTAGGTAGTTGTGTACAATGGTCTGAGACATCTTAAAGTGAAAGGAATATTTTTACTCTGTCTTTCCAAGTAGAGTCATCCAACCAGCTCTTTACAGAAGGTGCCCCATGGGTCTAAGTTTTAAAGTAGTCTGAGTCCTATCCAGAAATTACCATTAAAATTGCTGATAATATCACGCTGTAGCAAGGGCTATCAGCTAGTTGGATAATATATTCCAATAAATATTCTCCGCAGTTCCTGGTTCTTTTCAAGTAGCATCTTCCTTTGCTTACAGATTGGAAGTTTTTGGAAGAAACAGACAGTAGAAGTCCCAAGAGCTGAGAGGCTAGCGCATTGCAACATAATGAAATGCTGACCACACATTGTTTGTAACAGAAGTACATTAAGGAACAGAACTGGATAGTTTTCTAGCAGTTACAAACAGTGCTTTACAGACGCTGCTTCCTTTGCAGCCCGAAGTAACTGGCACTTGCTTTGTAATGTCTTTCCACATTCCTAGTGTTCCCTGCAGCAGTCACTCGTACCTAAGCATGGAAGCAGTCCCAGTGGAGTCGGAGTCTGTGCAATCTACTTAGATAATCTGTGCATCAGTATTTGAAGGATCAGAGCCCAGCTTTGGGAGAAAGCTGCATCTTGTCTGGAGGAACTACCTGTGCCATTACCTGAAGCACCTTGCAACACCTACTGGTATTTCCGAATACAGACTCTCCAGCAGATTCAACTATAGTTATTCCATTTCCTTTTCAGAACTGACAGTGCAGATACTTTCATTACCTTCGTCATTAAAGCAGTGGTTACATGAATATCTTTTCCCAGCAATGCTGCCTTACTGAGTCCATACCCTCTCCTCCTGCTACTCTCTCCCCCATGCCTGCACCTGCTTCCTTGCACCGGGAGGACACTGGAGGTTTGCACAGCCAGACAGCCTAGGAACTACTCCCCCACCTCTCCTTTTTAATCCCGGGCACAGGAATGAGTAGCAAGGTGCTTCAGCCAACCCTGCCACCACAAAAAAAAAAAAAACAAACAACCACCAAAACCAACAAAACAACACATAACCATAACACGTCCCAGTCCCACACTACAGAAGCATGTCAACATCCCGTCTTAAAGGATCTGGTAAATCCGCCGCAAGCGCCGGCAATCATTTGCCCAACGGCCTGTCAGTTCAAAAGCACTTTTTCCGGGTAAATCACCCCGAAGGCACTTCAATCCCTACATAATCGCGCGGGTGGGATCAAACGGGGCGGGGGAGCCGGTGCCTGGCCCGCCAGGCGCTACACGGCCGCGCAACGGGCTCGTCCCTCCCGGCCGCGCAGGTCCACGGGCACCGGCTGCCCGGAGGCTCTCCCGCGGGAACGGGCAGCGGCGGCCCGGGACAGCCACTCACCTGACGGGGTGCGCGTACTGCGCCAGCTTCCGGGGGGCTTCCGCCGGGCCGCAGGGGCTGCGAGGCTGGGGAGGGAGGGAGGGAGGAGAAAGCGGAGGTGAGCCCGCGGGCACGGCACCCAGCCCCCGCCCCGCCGGGCCTCCCGACGCGTTGCTATGGCGATGCCGGCGGCGGGCGCGCGCTCCCCCGCGCCGCAGCCGCCCCACTCACCGCCTCGCCCGGCGCGGGCACCCAGGGCCTCCAGAAGGTCGCGGACCTGCGGGGCAAGGGCAGGGCCGTCAGGGAAGGGCCGGGCCGCGCCCCGCACCGTGGGGAGGAGGAGAGGAGCGAGTACCCCTGCGGGGGCAGCGCCGCCGAGGGCGGTCGGGGGCAGCCGCACCCCATCCCGATGCCGCCCTCCATCCTCCGCCGGTCCGCGGCCGTTCGCCTCGGCCTGCACCGCCCCGGGCCTGGAGGCTTTTATAGCCGCCGGCGGCCGCTGCGCGCCGCGGAGCCCACCTCCCCCGGCTCATTTGCCAGCGCCATCAACAAAAAGGCTCCGCGCGAAGGCGCCGCTGTGTAAACACGGGGCGCGGACGCGTGCACGGCCCAGATGGCCCGGGGGGGGAATTTGGCAAGTCGGTGTTAATCGCACTCGAGCGGACACATGGCTGCTGCCGGGGGCGGGGGGAGCCCCTGTGGGAACGGGCGCGGGGCGAGGCAGCACCGGTCGCCGTCCCGCCCCGGCGGCGGGTCAAGCCGCCGCAGGCGCGGCCTTTTGTTGTTGAAACCGCGTTTGTTTATCCCCCGAAGCGGCGAGGCGAGGCGTGTGGGGAGGGAGGGGAGCCCCGCCGCGCCGCCGGGCACTGCGGTGCCGGTAGCGCCGGTGCCGGTAGCGCCCGCCGCTCCCGCTCCCCGCGCCCGAGCCGGCGGGAGCGCGGGCGGGGTGCGCAGGCACAGACAAAGGAGTTCCACCCCGGGGCGGCGGAGAAAATGACGCTCCTTAGAGTGGTCCTTATTTCCTAGGATGTCACCCCCCGAAACGCTCCGTGACCTGTTCCCCCGGAGATAACATTGCTTTCTTAGTTGGCGATAGGGTATTTTTATTTTTATTTTTTTAACAGGGTATTTTTACCGAGGAAACGTGCCTGCCTTTATTCTTTTTCATGTGGTCCCGATACTTCATTCCGCTCCCAGCATCGGATGCTGTTGCTACATGTGCAAGGTTTTATGCCAAACTCGTACCGTTGCTATGTTCCTGGGTACCAAGGGAGCTTATTTTTATTTCCATCTTTTTTTTCCTTTTCTTTCTGAGATTGCAATCACTGGGGCATGTGAGGGGGACAGAAACAGCGGAGTGATCATATATAAAAGCTAGTTAACTAATAATATGCGCCCTGGGGAAGCTAGGAGGGTTGGTGGGATGGAGCTGCCCTAGATTCTGAAGGAGGGCTTCAAACCCAGGTTATTTATTGGCCCGTTAAAAACTCACATTACTGAGGCACCACAAAGACTGAGGCACTGTACCCTTTGGAATAATGTTTTGCCTTTTTGAGCGTAACCGTAGGGAGAGTGTCTACCTTAGTGCTGCCCAAGAATAGCTGCAAAGAGGTGGTGACTTGTGCCTTCTCCACAATCCGTTTCACTAAACAGCATCAGCAGTACCGGTCGTAAAAAGCGTTACGTATTAGAAGCTGTATGGGAAACGTAATCAGATTAATAGCATTAGATTAACAGCATTTTTTTGCAGATCTTTAAGTCAAAACCAGACGTAGGCTGGATAGCCTTTCTGAAGCAAAGCAACCTCTTGCTTTGAAAGAGAAATAAATGGAAGAGTGCACGAGTTTAAGCTTCGGCATGCTGTGATATGTTCCAGTTTCATCAGTGGATGCATTCTGTCATTTTGGAGATTTCTGCCATTTGACCGCTTGGAAAAATTGGTAATTATTATTACTTTAGGAGTTATTAAAGGTAAATGTATTTCACAGTGAAAAGCCCAACTTAGTAGGACATTAGGGTTAAGCCAAATGTTTAAAAGAAGTTTTCCAGAGTAATTTTACTGCACTGTGATGTTTGTAGCTGTTTGCATTTTTTCCCGCCTCATTTTCACTGTGGCCTGGACTCAGATTAATTAAAATCAGAGTGAACAAAAGGGTCAAACTCCCAGTAAATATTCGTCTTAAAATTAAGAAACAGAAAATAGAGCAAAGTACCTTGTGCAGTAAGTTGAGTTTGACAGTAAGCAAAATTTTATCTGTTTTTTGTCTGTTTCCAAATGGCTACTGTGAAACCTTGTCAGATGAGGTAAAGTGTAAAACAGATGTTTAAAAGCTGTCTGATGATACGTTCTTCTTTTGCCTAAATGAAGTGAGAGCAATAATTTTAGTAGTTGGTATTTCTCTTTTGAGAAATATAACCGAGTCTGTGTAAGAAAAAAAACCAAACCAGAATAGAGGCTAGGTTTATTGTCTAAAGAAGAAAAAAAGCAGAAACATCCTCCATCATCTTGGTAGTGACAAACGACTAAGAGAACACAACATCAGCTTTATCTGTTTGATAAAGCATGAGTTTCAACATCTACAGTAAAAGCAACAAAAGAAGGAGTATCTTTGGCCAATGACTCTTAATTGTCTCAGGATTCTTTTTAGTACCTGCCCGAAAAGAGAAAATGTCCTAGGGAGAAAGTGTGATTTACCCATTAGAGAGCAAACTGAAACAGAGGTGTTGAAAGGATAAGGAGAAAATAATGACTAACAGCTGTTGTTCCTCTGCATATTTTCACACTATATGACTTTTCTTGGCTTTATACTTTAGTAATGCGGTCCTTTTTATTGAGAGAAATACAAAGGTCTGTCTTTGCAGAGATAACTTATTCTCATTGACACCATTAAAGAATGACCACAACCCTAACATTTTTCCATCTTCCCACTGACCTTGAAATATAGGCTAGAAATTGTTAAATCAAGGCTAGAAGATTCTTTGTCGTGGCTGTCTTGTCTTCTTCAGTTTGTGCACAGAGCCAGAGTGATAGTGCATTGGTAAGTTACTACCCGAGCCATGGTTTAATTGTGCTAAACCCTCTCTAGGCAGGAGCTACATACGGCGGCTGAGCAAACAGTTGGCCAAATGGGAGTGATGGAACACGCTTAAAAATGACTTTTTTTTTTTTTTTTCATATAGTAGTGGAAAGCATAGTTTTTAATTCAGCACGAAGTCTGATAGAGGCAGTCCTTCGTGACTTATCTAATTAAAACAATCTTCTCTTCTCTGTGCCTTGGTTCCTGCTTTTTTGTATTTCAACTTTTTAAAAAAGGTGTAACTCCTGAGCTGAGGGTCGTCCTTGGTTGTATGTATGTAACTAGACTGCCTTTAGTAAAGCAAGGCTGCCAGTCAGGATCTAATGCACTGTGCTGTAAATGTTATAGTGGAGTGAAAACTGAAATATGATGTTACATGGTTTTATTTACTCTCTTACACAATAATAACAATATTTAGGTGTTCCATCAACTTCTCGGCTTCTTGAAAATCTCTCTCAAGATCATAGATTTTTTTTTTTATTATTTTCTTATATCACTTTCCAAGCAGGTCATAGCTGGCAATTTACAGGATTCAATTCTGTTTATCCACAGTTTGATTTTCACAGGGATTTTTGTATAATTGCAATTGAGCAATTTCAAATGCAGTACAAGTAATTCTTGTACAGTCACTCTAGATTTACGGCAGTAGAACTAAAAAGCCAGTTTTGTTTTCTCAGAGTGTATATCAAGCAGTATTTATCCAGAATGAAACTAATTCACTTGGTTTGGTTTAAATCGATTAGAAGTGCTTTGGCGGCTTTCTGCAGTATGACATCTTGAAATGTAATGCACTGTTAATAGGATACACAGAAGAGCAAACACAGAGGTCTGTGCAGATTTGAGTGTGCTACTATAAACAAAGAAGGTGTCCACAAATGGCTTAGAGCTAAATTTGACAAGACAGTGCTAATCACACTTGGACATGGGAATATCTGGACAGAGGATGCTCAGCTGGCTTCATATTTGCCTTTCCAAAGGCACTAATAGCTCTCATTTATTAGTAAAACAAGGACATTATATGAAAATTATTGCATGGGTTTAGATAGGGAGAGAATTGGCTTGATCTCATTAGGACTTTGTTTTAGTGAGAAAGGCAAGGTCAAACATGTGGAACTGCTCCTCTGCTTACTGAGACCGGACTGAGGAAACTGATTAACAGACAAAATTCGATCTTGAGTATTTTATAGCCTAGCTTCATCTTGATGCTTCTAATTTTGGCAACATTTGAGGACTGGGTTTCAGAAAGTAAGTAGATATTTGCATACAGATATTGACTGTACATGCATATATCATTTATTTACATGTTTGTTCATGTTAGCTCATAAATTGTTTGGTTTCTGCCAGTAAATGCAAAGTTTGCATAGGAAATTTATGTGCACAACCTTGGTAGATGTTCATGTGTGTGCAATTATAATTACTTTACTGGAAACCTTGCAGTAGTGTCTTATGAGACATCAAGCATTTTTTGGTTGTGATATATAGGGCATTTTTTATGCTATAATTTGAAAGTAAAGCATCAGTCTGTAAAGAAAAAAGAACAGCACAGATGGTTTTACCAATCTCTATCCTCACTATTACTTGGTTTTGATACAGTATTTTCAATATCACTAATGTACCTGAAAGTGGGCTTGGTTCAACATTTCCACAAAATGAAATGTTTTGTCAGTTAATAATATAAGATCCAAACTAGGTCCTAAGAAATAAAATAAATGCAAGTTAAGTTTTCATATAAAAAAAAAAAGAAGGAACAGAAATTAATCAGCAGATCAGTCTGTTCACATTACCAATGGCTATAAAACTACTACTTAGCTAATAAAGACCGTGCTTGTCCTATTGCTGTTGTGTATTTTTTCCATCTTATGCACAAAAATGCAGCACAGATTCAAACAGTGTAATTCCACTTAAGTCCAAGTGCCCGGTGTTTCCGACAGAGAGATATGTTCGGAGGCCTAAAGATGAAATGCTCTTTCGTGGAGGCATCCATCCAACTTCTTCCCGTCTCTCTGGATTTTGACTAGACTGTAATAGTATTAAATGTCATTCTTCCATTTTATGGAGAGAATTATTCTTCCCCTTTCTCTATTCAACTGGACATGAAGGGTTGCCGAAATGCTGGAAGGAAAACTTTGTGAAAAGGAGGGATGCATTTCCAGGAATCATAGAATCATAGAATGGTTAGGGTTGGAAGGGACCTCAAAGATCATCAAGTTCCAACACCCCTGCCATGGGCAGAGAAATCCTCCACTACACCAGGTTGCCCAAAGGAAAGCACACATCCTTCCCAAAAGGAAAGCACACATCTTTCCACCCTCTTTTCACCTAGTTCCCGGTGAGTGACTTGGGGTCACCGGGGAATTCACCACTCACCAGGGTTTGGGAATTCAACAGTGACGAATGGCCTCGTGTGAAGGGACATAGCTCTGCAGTCCGCTCTGACATGGAGACTGAAAACCTCCAACTTTCTCAGATTTATTCGAGCCCTGAGGCTGTTCTAAACTTCGTGCTCACGTCAGCACGTTCTTGTGATCGTTGGTATCTGCTAGGGAAGAAGCAATACGTTTGTGTTGTGTGTGTGGCACATGCACACCTACTTGAGGCCCCGGCGTGTCCATGTGGCAAGGTGTGACTCCACACAGCAGGCTGGGCTTCCTCATTTCCCTCCCCCGTTGCACTCTGCTCCCAGGCCCAGGCTGGCAAATGGTAAAGGATAACTTATCCACATGGGAAAGCAACACATTAAGAAAGTGACACGACTAAGAATGTGTAATGGGATCAGCCACCGGTTACAGGGATCTTTTAAAAAATGAGACCATCATTTGCTGTTGAGTTCTGGGCACTTCAAATTCCAGGTAGATAAGAAACAGAAACATCAGTGCTGAGCACCAATCTTGTGACTTCTTTTACTAGAGTGGGAGTCAGTGGGACACTGATGCATGGCTCAGCATGCCGGGGCTCAGCAGAAGTGTCTGGCTCTCTCAGCGTAATGCAGCATAATGTCACAGTGTTCACTGCAGCTGGAGCATGTGGTGCTGCAGCGTGGCACTGGCAGGATTTGCCTCCTCGCCTCTAAAAAGAAGAAGTGAGAGGCAGCCAAATGAAATGAAGTCCCTCTAGGCAAACAGCTATTGACAGAAGAGATGAAGAAATTAGATAATCATTGGAATGTCCTGATCTGACTCCTCTGACTGGTGATACAGTCCCTAGCAGTGTCATCTCTCCTCTCACAATGTTCCATTCAATTAACCCTTCCTTCAGATTTATTGCTTTCCTGGCTACAAAGATAGTCATGGAAGCAGAGTGGGGTTTTTTTTCAATTTCCCCTGTTATCTCTAAGACGTCGGCACAGCATCAACTCTCAAAAAGGGTGTGTGCCACTAAGCTGCTGATGTGTATGATGCAGCATTTAACCTCTGGCAGGAGGGAATGGATTGCAAGAAGCAGTGATGCGTGAGCCGTACCTCTGACAAACGAGCACCCGAGAAAGGCAACGTGAGTCCTAAAGATAGCAGTGCCAGCCCTGAGGAGTACGCACGGTACCTTGCACTGCGCTGCGGGGATGTCGCAGCTCTCACTCAGGCACCCGGAGATAAGCGCTGACAGAGATTCCCTGGCCCTGCGGTTCCTCCCTGATTTCTGGTGACTGACGTTATGAGGCTGCAAATTCCATCGTGGCCGAATTTCGGTACTTCTTCATTGCATGCTCACATCCCAGTGATCCTTAATGGCAGCGTCAAACACGGGGAATAGGGAGCTCATTGTATGGGCTGATAGTGCTCTGCCTGTCTTGATGAAGGTGCAGATAAATGGCAGAGGTGCCAAAAGAAAATATTGATATCACTTATTTTTAAGACTACCTGTCAGTTCCCATAAAAATCACATTTTTCATGGTTTATAACTTTCCAAATTTTATTGGGACTATATTTTTCCATGATAGGTTTATTCAGGCTTAGTTTGGGGGAAAACCACAATCAAAATAAGACAACTCGAATCACTGAGCCATTTCCAAGAACAAGGGAGAAATGGTAGAACCATCATCTTGCAACATAAAAAAAACTTCTAGTGCTTTTTTTCGGCAGGAGTTTAACAAGTACAGGAGCACTGCATAGTTTTGGACCGTGAAGTTTGCCATCACACCAGGCATTTGCCTTTTGGTTTTTCTCTGAAAATCCACTCCAATTCAGCCAATTTCCAGGTCTATAAAAATGATAGTTTGAGTTGCTCACTGAAAAGAGTTTGAAGAATTTACTTACTAAATTCCTTGAAGAATTAAATCTGCCTGGGGCTCATTTCATCCAGAGCTGACCAGTGCTCTCCTTGCAACCTAAGCTTTGTGTTGCTGGAGGCTGGGGTATGTCATGAAGTGAGTTATCCAAGCTGGGAGGCACTTGCTTTTCTTCTGCTCTCTTCCACTTCCTTTGCATAGCCCAAACAGCCCGGCTGCAGCAAGAGGAGGGTGGCAGGAAGAGGAGGAGGAGGAAGGGAAGAAGTGGACAAGTGCTTTGGTGGCAGACACACACTGGGAAGTGGGGTTGAGGCTGGGCTTTGTGGGATGCTGAGAACCAGGATTAGAAATTATGTTCAGGGGAGACAGTGGGAAGGTTTACGTAGCCCAGTGAAAGACTAAGCCTGGAAAAGGAGATGAAGGGGAACTGGGACTGAGTGACAAGACCTCGACTTCAGTAACTGCTTTTAAATGTCTCAGGCTAGGTAATGTGAATCCCAATGACATGTTTCTATATTTGTGTGGCCTGATATGAGAGTCTACAGTATGATTTGTACAAATGTTTAAGTCCAGCCCTCCCAGAGTTTATAAGTGCAAATTCCCCCTTGCATTTGTGTGTCCTAAGTAGCTTGGACACTATGGATCTGAGGCTCGTGGCTGCCACTGAAATTAATGAGAATCATGCCTTCAATTGAGTACTATGTATTCAAAGCTACGGAAAAATGAGATCATCATTATCTCAAACTGGCCAACCAGGTTTAAAGAGCCTTTTTAACATTAGTGCGTGTCCTTAGTTACCTACGTATAAGATGGCAGCAGTAGTAAGGCACCCCTGATCCCTAAAGGCTCTGTGAAATCTGTTCATTAATTCCTGCAGCCACCGTGCTTACTGGACTGTACAAAAGTCATCAGAGCAGCATTTTGAAATCCTGTCTGTAAGTTTTTGCTATGCAAGAAAACCATCAGAGTGTGCAGGCTGTGCAGAGAACAAAGATATCTCGAATAGCAATTCAATACATTGTGATTGCCTATTCTGGGCAGTGAGGGAGGGAAAGGAGTTGTGAAAAACAGAAGATAGTGATGCCATAATGCGTATATGCACACAAACTGAATTTATGTTGTGTGGAAAGCCATGATTCTGACATTCTTCTAACTTTCTGGTGCGAGCAATCACAGTCTTAATAATGTTGTTTTGACACACAATTGTCTGGGATTGGGAGACAGATGTGTCTCCGGTTTATTCCATCTGGAGATTTTGCCTAAGATCCTCCTCTTCTTAATTTCCCTCAATAGCTTCTGTGCATGTCTTTATATACCCCAACTTAATATTCAAGATATTATTCACTATAAATTATATCAAAATATTCAATATCTTTTATATTGGGTGATAAACTATGAGGTGCAATGTTTGGTTTTGATATGAATATATATACTCAGATTACTACAGGGAAAAATTTCAAAGGAGATGATAGCAAATTTTCTCTGATAGGTGTAAATTTGTCATTTTTAAAGAACTTGAAGATCGCTATCACAATGTTTTTCAAGCTGCATCCTCAATATTTTTATCAGCTTCCTCTGCTCAACATTTTATTGATCTTTCCTCTTTGACCTGCAGCCACAGTCCCATTATCACACACTGCATTCATGTACATCCTAGCATTCACAGTATGAAATACAGAACAGCAAATCAGTGTGATATCACATTATTGTAAATTTTCCTGTCTCGCCTTCTAGATTTTCTCCTGACACATTTTTTTCATTAGTATGTTTTAAGAATTCCACAGATCCCACTTTCCAAGTTACTGATGTGGCTTTACTCTGTGGAACTAAGTCTCTGAATAATTAGCATTTTGTTAGTCAGCCAAGTATCTCACTGACCTCCAACATAAGTATTTTTAAAAAGTCTGAAATTTTTCCATTACATTTACGTCCTGTCTTCTTAAACTAGTTCTTTCTCCAAAATAAGAGTTTGTATCATATAAATATTTTTTTTGTTATTGATATACTTTATAGCCATACTAGACATTGTAAAATATTGTTGTTTGTTTTTTCTTACCTTTACAAAATTTCTCTCTCCCCCCATTTCTATTTCTATTTCTATTTCTATTTCTATTTCTATTTCTATTTCTATTTCTATTTCTATTTCTATTTCTATTTCTATTTCTATTTCTATTTCTATTTCTATTTCTATTTCTATTTCTATTTCTATTTCTATTTCTATTTCTATTTCCATTTCCATTTCCATTTCTATTTCTACTGTGAAAATATTTATATAGAAAATATATAATGTAGAAAATATATATATTCTTACCATCCCAGAATATATAAAATATATGTGTAGATGCTGTGAAAACGAGATACGTTTTTTAGATATACATGAAATACATACTAAATTCACTTTTACTTGAATATATATGACCTAGTGGAAAGTGATGTAACAAATCTAAACCTTGTCTCTTCCTAAGTACCTAAGTTTTGACAAATATGTATATTTAAAAATGGTGCTACTATTAAGAAGAAATAGTTTAAAACACAAAAAATGTTCAGAGTGTTTTCCAGCTGAAAGTCAAACCTCATCATAGAAAAGATTACTTCAGGTGTTTGTTATCTCAGCACTGCAACAGATCACTCATATTGTCTGTGACATTAGCATTTGGCAAATACTCAAAAATAAAATATTATTTGACATGTGCACCAAGTAGCTTTTTGTCTGAAATAAATATTTTAAATACATTAAACACATATGTGTGATGGTGGTTTTATTTATTTACTGATTTACTTAGAGAGGATTCAGAGGACATGAATGGGGAGTGCTAGGTGTAATTTGTACAACTAAGTAAACAGTCTGTTAAAGCGTCTTATATACATTCATGTTCTTAAGCATCTTGTTGAAACAGTCTTTTTCTTTGAATTTGGACCTATACTAGTAATAGATGAAAACCAGGGCTATGCAGTAACTACAGAATAGGTGGAGGCTTCATTTCCTGGTGCGTTTTCTGCTTTATCAGAAAGAATCCTGTTGTGTTGACCGGCACCAAGCTGCAAATCTATAAGGGATACAACAGCCTCAAAAGGAAAGGTGGTTTTAAAGCCTGCCCTGGCTCCCTCTGGTACCTGCAGCGACTTTACTTTGAACTGCAAGGGAGTCATGCCAGTTCTTAGCTGATGCGGCAGTGCCAACAAACACGTTCCTGTCGGTGGGAAGGAAAGAAAGCATGTCTTGACACTGGAGGACCTGTGCCTGCTCAACAAGACAAAGAGGAAAACACCAGCTTCTGAGGATCCATCCTTTCATTTCGATTTTTCAAAGAACTGTGGAGCTGAGATGCCCTTCACAAGACTGCTTATACTCATCAGCAAGGAAGCTGAGGAGGAGCTGTGCTTGTTTTTCCCCACACTGAGGCCAAGAGAAAATTTGAAGAAAAATCGATGGAGCTTTTCTAAAGAGGTTACTGTTTTCCTTCCCTTTCCTGCTGCAGTCTCTGTTCTCTCTCGTTGCTCTCTTTCCATGGCAGGAGAGCAGGTGCAAGGCAGACGCTTTGGCAGATAAAGATGTTCTAGTACTATAATTATAATCAACATTTCTGTGTAAAATACCCAAGGGTTTCTGCATGCACAACACATAGGGGAAGTTCCATACAGAGTTTTCAGTTCCCTGCTCTCAGTCATCATATTGTAAATAACTTTAATCTTCCGGAGAATTTCAAATGTTTTTGGTTTTTTTTTTTTGGAAGGAGGTAATATCTCCAGGAAGTACTCACTTGACGAGACTTAATCCTCCCTTTCATCCAAGATGCCCTTGGCATAGTGGAATGGGAGAGGAAGCATCTGGAATACTCTCCAAAGGCTTGGATTTATGAATAGTGCCGGCCTCAGCCTCCCCAGCACACCCTTTAGGTTTGTATGTAAGGCTGTTGGTGGAGAAACAGCAGAGGCACGCGTGGCATACGGCTGATATTTTCATGGGCTTTATACAGACGCATAGCAGGACAAGTCTGGATGGATATCAAGGATGGAAAGCAGTGGCAGCGTAAGCTTTCTGGGAGCACTCCCTGGAGGAGGCGGACACGGGGTCTGCGTTGTCCTCTGTGCTGCGTGTACAAACCAGAGCGACAGTTGGGGTAATGGCTTTCTGATGCAGACACGAGAAATTAGCTCAGCTTCATAGCACGCCTCAGCGAACACTGGAACCGAGGGTATAATTTTCAACAAATCCTTTACTGCAAAATGTTCATCTCTGTGTGTGCGAGTATGCATGTTTCTTTATTTTTGTATTAAAACTGTGGACAGACTGAGGATACTTGAATTTTGTTTCTTTACCTAAAAACATGCATCTATATTTTTAACAAATTACGCACGAACTGGTTTTGCAGTTCCTCCTAACCGAACTGAGCTGTATCGAGGAAGACAGTCAGCAAGATGGACAGACTCACGACGTCTCTCTGCTCCCTTGAATTGAACTGCTATGCTTAAGTTTTCCATGAGGACATTAAACGCATTTGTATTTATCAGTTAAGATTTCTTTTCCCTGAACATCTCCAGTATTGTGTTTGAGTCTTTATTTCCATTAACCAGCATTCCAGTGAACAGAATAAAGGCAAACGCAGAACGTGTGAAAACCCCAGCTTTCAATGTGAAGCGGAAGGAGTCTGCCAGCACTCAGGATTAAAAAAAAGACCGTAGGAGTGTTTTTAAATGGAGGATCGAGGACAAGACGACAGGTGCAGGAGAGCACGCCAGTCGGAGTGACTCATTATTGAAAAGGTAAAACCAAAAACACTCCGCGTGCCTGAGAGAAGACGTCAAAGTCCAGATAGGAAACAACAAAGATTGTTGCAAACAATCCAAAGAAAATCAAGAGTACAAAAAGGGATTAGGTCAAGATTCCACATAGAAGTGCTCTGTGTGAGTGCTGGAAGTCTAAGGATGGAGATTAGTGAACAGGAACATTTAATTTTAAATGTTTGTAATAGTAGGCGTCTGCTAGAAGATAATCACTGGGGTACTGTAATATAGTAGAGTACAAATATATCTGAATAACAGGCAAGATTATGCATTACAGGAGCAGTAGTCCTTGTCAAAAGAAAGCTAAGTTTCAAATTGGTAAGAGAATGAAAATGTGCCACAAAATCAATTCGGGTTGAAATCCCCTAGTCAAGAAGGAATGATAGTCAAAAACCAGTTGTCCTGTACTGAGAGGTCAGACCAGCCCACCCCATCCCAAGGCAGGGTGACAAACAGCTGGAACCATCCCCACTCTGCAAGTACCTGTCCCTCTCTGCCTACGACAAGCTCAGGAGCCTGCTTGGCAAGCTCTGACAAAACACTTACCTGTTCAATAAGGAAAATTAAGTGTGATAAATCTACCCAATGATCGAGGCTGTGCTGCTAGTGACTTGACCAGGTGGTGGCAACGGCTGCAAAATACCCTCAGATTAAAGGCTGCAGGGGTCAGGTAGGTGCAATGGGAGAATTCAGCTGTCTGCAGAGGGATTAGGAAAAGTTCATAGCACGGTATTATTCGGAGATGACAGTTTTACTTCTTGTCCCAACTAGTCAGATGATCCGCAAGAGGAAAAGCCACTTTAGATTTAATCCTGAGCAGTCTGCAGGAGCTATTTCTACACAGGACTACAGAGGAATAACTCTGTAGCGGTGAGTCAGAGGTGTTCCTATCCAGTATCTCTGCAAAAATGGAAAAGGCATCAACATCCCAAGTTGAAGAAGAGAGCTGCTTACAAACGATGAAGCTAGTCAAAAGTAAATGACCAGAGTCATAAAAGAATAAATTAAAAATAAATGTTTTATATGTCAGGGAGTAAGCATGGCTTATACAGGTGGAAGTCACACTTCACCTACGTACTTGGCATTGTTTAAGATATTGACAACTCATTAAATGAAAATGAAACAAAACCTGTCATTATACCACCCTGTGAGCCATTGGTTAAACTGTCTTGAGTATTGCATGGACTTTTGCTCCACTGATACAGTGTAACTAGGAAAGGTACAGAAAGGCAGCAATTAGGACCCGAAATTGGAAACAGCATCTAGGCAAGCGGAGGAAACATTACAGGACTCTTCAGCTCAGAAAAAAAGGTGACGATTGGATATCTGTAAATCATTAATGATATAGAGACAATAAACAGCTATTTCTCATAACCTGAGATCTAGAAGCATCATATAAAACTGTCATGTAGCAGGCTTAAAATTAACAGAAGATGTTTTTCCATATAATATGTAATTAAGTTAAGAAACTCATTGCCACAGAGTGCCATAGAGACCAAATGCATAGAGAAGTTTTAAAAAATTTCAAACACAGGTAAGGCAGATACATCTGAGCCTTCTCAGCCTCCAGTGTCAGAGACTGAACTGGACAGGCCTCCTGTCTAGCTGGGGGTAGCTGTTTGTACATTCTCACCAAAGTCACTTAAAAGTTGGAGGAAAAAATAGGTTATTATTTTATCCACTTCTACCCATCAGATAGCAACCTTTGGTAATTGCGAACTGGGCTCGATTCCAAGTGATAATTTCAAGATGAACAGTTCCAGCTAAGTTATTATATCCCAGAGGCTCTCATTTGTAAATGGAAAATAAATGTGAATACCAAGTCTTTCTTAACTGAATGAAGCACAGCAGCCCCCTGTCTGGTTATTTCGATGAAGATAAACATCTTTAACTCATATGAAATATATCCCTTTCGATGTGCAATTCAATTATTTTCACTTTCACATTCTTCTGGCATAGTGAGAATTTGGTAAGAAAAAATGTTACCAGTAACAGGGTTATTATTTTCAGACCGATGCTTCCCCTCGTCCCACTTGGTTACTCAGAAAATGTGGAAAATGGTGCTGGGCTTATCTGCCTTTTTCTGGTGGCTCAGTGCGTTCTGTGACTCGTCTGGAGACACTATGAGCCAGGAATGATAAATTTAATTAAGCTCCTTAAGCAACAGCGTTCTGACTCAGTAAACATTAACACTTCCCCTTACGCCTGAGCAAACACAAAGATCTTGTCTCAGCTTGGGAATGGTTCGAAGTGCTAATGCAAACAACACAACTTCAGCTATTTTTGCCAATGGTCCTGGAAGGTTTTCTAGCAAGTGTTGATCACACTTCTGGCTCAGGAAGGTAATTTTACTCTGTTATCCTGTATCTTATGAGTGGAAGCTCTTGTATGGATACCTTAAATTATTTCTTTGGGATAAGGAAGGGGGATCTGTGCTGAGAAGCTTCTAAATAGTCCTCCCATCACTAAAATAACCCCAACAAAACCCATCCCCTCAGGTAACTGAAATTTAAATCTGCAGATACTCCCCAGTGACATGGAGTAGGTCTGATTTTTTACAGCCCCCCCACCCCCCGCCCCCTTCCCCCCATGGCCTGGAAGGAGCTACAGTTACTTTTGTCCAAGTTTGTATCTGGCCAATCTACGTTTTACACATACGTAGAAGGCATACATGCACAGGCATGTGCATGGTCATACATGGGTTCGTACATCAATCAATAAGAGCCAACATTGGCATACCAGCATTTCCCAGAAGTTTCAGGTGGCCGTATCAGCCTAGAGATTGCATCTCTGTACCAGACCAATCACTTGCTCATGCCCCCCAGCAGACCTTTCTCCCCATCGAAGGGACTGTTTAATGCTCTGCTTTTCAGAATCCACTTTATTTGTGTTGGATTTTTAACTGCTGAATGGTATTTGAGATGGTTGAGATAGGCAGGTGGGGACGCAGAGGAACCATACTGGAATTGTCCATCCTGATATTGTGGAAGTGCCGTATGATCACACAGGTTTGGAGGTCCTGGGTCACTTGGGAAGGAGAGCTCTGCTCAGGGCACACTCAGAGAGCAACAGCATTGCAGCCATTAACTCTTTAACTCATTCACAAGAAGAGGATTTGGGAGCAACGATGTGGCAGTGTGATGGCTTGCCAGCAGTACCACAGCTGAGATTCTGTGAGCCTGCTGGAGGGTCTGTGATGCTTCCTCAGGTATTTCGGGTAAGGCAGCTTTGGAGCACCGTGGGGAGGTTTGTGTTGCACACTGGCCCAGTGATGCACCAGAAATACAGTCATTTTAACTTAGAGTTAACAAGACTGAGCAATGAAGTTGGATCTCATTTTGCTTTTGAATTAAGCTACATTTAAACTCAGAAGTGGAAGTATGGTAAAATGGGATTTTTCTTATTGTTATTCCTTAGGCCTTTAGTTACAATGTAGAAAGAGAAAGCTGAAGGGGTTTCTGAATTGTCAGTAGTTCTGAAAAAGGAAACGAAAGGACCTGCATCCATTTGCACTGGAAGACATCAGGTCTCAGCCTTGATACTCTGTTATTTCTATTTCGTCCAAACTGGACGCAAAAAAAACGCCCCAGATTCAGTTGTTGAGGTTTTTTGCTTGTCATTTTGTGTTCTACTACTAAGTGGCAAATCTTGTGTTGCAAAACCTGAAAACAGGGAAATGCTTGCATTCAAGATTATTTTTCATTTGAACTACAGGATGGGAATATTGTTTAAATAAGTATTTGAAGTTTTATGAGCACTGAAGGCTTAATTGACTCAATTAATGTTCTGTTCAGTCAACACATCATCTAGTCCATACGCTTTTCCTGACTCCAAACTACATCTTGTTTACAAATGCATAGATGTATAGCAATCAGTCTTTTCGGCCAATGTGAATTTCGTGTCTTCTAGGTTCTGCAGGGAAAACAGTGACTGCTTTAAAGGATCCCTATTATTTCGCTATCTTTGTTTGCAACTGTGTTTTGTTTCCTTTTAGAAGTTCCATTCTCATTCATCACGTCTCTTTTGTTCCCTTTTATTATCAGGCCGTTGTTTCAGAGAACATGAGCTGAACACCAAACGTCTCTTTGTTAGTTAGTTGTCCTTATCGTTATCATCAGGATCAGTTCCGTGTACATTTTCACCAGCCTTCCTGAAAGTCAAAATTATATTACAATTAGAAATGCCGTAGACGTAATGTGCACAGGAACTTCCTATTCCTATCCACAGAGTTGTGTATCTTGAACTGAGGAGAAAAATAAATCACTGCATTTGGAGGGCTAAATTCGAGGATAAGACAGGGTGGACCATGGGCTGCTATGGGATATGTCCATTTTATCTGCCTTATTTATCAGCTGAAGAGGGGTTGGTGATTCTTACAAACCAGCTAGGAGATCTCAGCTGAGCTCTGCCCCAGGATATACCTGTTCAACTGTTATAGAATCATAGAATGGTTTGGGTTGGAAGGGACCTTTAAAGGTCACCTAGTCCAACCCCCCTGCAACGAACAGGGACATCTTCAACTAGAACAAGTTGCTCAGAGCCCCGTCCAACCTGACCTTGAATGTTTCCAGGGATGAGGCATCTACTACCTCTCTGGGCAACCTGTTCCAGTGTTTCACCATCCTCACTGTAAAAATTTTATTCCTTATATCTAGTCTGAATCGACCCTCTTTTAGTTTAAAACCATTGCCCCTTGTCCTATCTCAACAGGCCCTGCTAAAAAGTCTGTCTCCAAGTTATTTCAGGCTGAAAGAACTGAAATTTGTGTCTTCAGCTTCCCCAGAAAATGGCCTAATCAGGAGGCAACAGGCTCCTCAGAGGGAGAAGGTTTCAAACTCTCCCAAGGACACTCTTTCTGCTGTCCAGTGTAGTGATTTAGTCCCAGGCAGCAACTAACAGGAAGCCACTCGCTAGCTCCCAGACCCCTGGGTGGGGTGGAGAGGAGAAAATGTAACAAAAGGCCTGAGGGTCCAGATAAGAGCAGGGAGGGATCACCCACTGACCATGGCCCAGGGCAGAACTGACTGGGCTTGGGGACAAATCAATTTAATTTGTTACCAATCACATCAGAGAGGATAATGAGAAACAAAGCCAAATCTTAAAAGCACCTTCCCCCACCCCTGCCTTCTTCCCAGCTCTGCCTCCTCCCCATAGCAGCGCAGGGGGAAGAGGAATGGGAGTTGCGGTCAGTTTGTCACGCATCGTTTCTGCTGCTCCTTCTCCATGGGGATGACTCCTCACACTCCTCCCCTGCTCCAGCGTGGGGCCCTTCCTCACAGGAAATAGGCCATGAACTTCTGCGACTTTCCCGCAGGATGCAATCCTTACCCATCAGACTGCTCCAGCACAGGCTTTTCCCACAGAGTCACGGCTTCTTAGAGAGCTGTCACCTGCTCTGGTGTGGGGTCCCTTCCCACAGACTGCAGATGCATCTTTGCTACACCAGCGTGGGGTCCTTTCCCATGGGAGACAGTCTTCTAAAAAGACTGTGCCTTTGGGAATAACCACTTGCTTTGACGTGTGGTTCTCCACAGGCTGCAATGGATCTCTGCTCCACTGTTGATCTCCACAGCGGCAGAGGGGCCACTGCTGTCTTACCACGGTCCGCAGGGGAATCTCAGCTCCAGCACCTCCTCCCCCTCTGTCTTTGCTGACCTGTGTGTCCACGCAGCCATTTCTCTCCCGTTTCACTCCTCCCTCCACTGCAGCCGTGCCAGGCCCAACCTGCCAGACAAACCGTGGTGGTCCCAGCAGGACGAGCTTTGCCCGGTGGGCACCTCAGGAACGGGGCTCATTGGAGCACTCCCAGCCGCACTGCCATGGCCACCTGCAGTCACGTGGTGGTGGCCCGGCGCTGCCTCCTTCACCTCTCGCCTCTCCCCTCTCTCCCCTGCAGGTCCCTCATGGTGCAGGGCTTCTTTGTCCCTTCTGAAATACACTATTTGCAGAGGAGCTGCCTGGCTCGACCCTGGCCAGAGGTGCATCCCACTTGGAGCCAGGGAAGCTTCTTGCAGCTCCTTACAGGGGCTGTCCCTGTAGCCCCTTCCCCGCTACCAAAACCCCACCACATAAACCCGACACATCCAGAAAAGCATTTCAAGATCCACTTGCCCTAAGGTAGAGGAAAACGTCTCCCAAATCTGCAGAGACGAACAAGTAACAAGAGGACGTCAGGAGCTCAAGTCCTCTCAGCACATCAGCTACACTGGCTGGGAAAATGAATGTAAGGAGGGGGACGCATGGAAAAACACCCAGATGGGGACAGGGGGAAGAGTGGGGAGCAGATGGGGAGCACTGGTGTGGCAGGAGGAGGACGCAGCCATCAGATGTGAGTGCACTACTACAGACACCTCTGCTTGTGGTCCACGTGAGGAGGCTGCTGTCAGATGTGTAAACATAATTTGTGTCTATTGTCATGATTACCCTGGGAGCAGGAAAGATGCACTGTTCTCAGGATCTTTTTCATGGGTTTAGTAGCTAAAATGTAATCTGTAACTCAAATATATATGTCTTTTTTTCTTTGCTTTCAGGACTTCTTGTACAGAAGCCTTTCCAACATCTTTTTCCCTCCTTGAGATCCTGCCTTGCCAACCATGTCACTCTCAGAGCTGATTTTACCTTATTCTCTCACTCAGTCATCTTACCTGCATTCAGTGCAGGGTTTCTGAGTTCCAATTTTAACTCCACCTGTCGGCATTGCTTCAAGATGAGAACGTACTACCTGTTCTCCAGAGATCAGCGGAGAAAAGAAGCTGAAAGTGTACTGTCTGAATCCCTTCCCTCATTATCTCTGCTGCTAGTACGAAACCTTTCATTTTTTTTCTTCTTTGCTGTAAACCTTGTGAGTGTGTTTTGATAACCTTTGCGATTCTCTGAGCAGATCTGGCTGTACCTTCAAATGACACAGTGCACAAAATGCGGCGAGGAAAGTACAGAGTTTGCAGGTACAATTACTTTTAAGTATGGAGACAGCCTGTCTCTTTGTTGGGCAGCACCTATGGAGAGACTTAAGGGGAGTAGTCTTTTAGAGGGTGAGCTTTGTGTTCTGTCATAACCCATGGATATTTTGTGTAATATTCTTCTTAGGCTGCATATTTCCATAAAGTAAAACAAAAATAGACTGAAAGGACATTTGTTGCTCCAGATGCATAAAAAGCATAGTGGGAAATCTGCAGATCGTTGTGTTTCACCCGATGCCCTGTATATTGTTTCTCATGTAACCTTTCCTTTCTGATAAAGATCCTCTGTATCTATAAGAATAATTCTGTACACTTATTCGTGTTTTGATTTCTTTCTTTCCAATTTTTTAATAGATCAAGACTAGATGCCAACATTCATAAGCCAAAGATCGCTGCCTGTGCTAATATTGATTTAACAAGAGGGCAGTGGAGGGAAATAGCAGTTGGGATTGAATAAGGTACCAAGACTTCTTCATGATGAAATGATATCAAAACAGGAGTCACACCCTGACAAGAAAGCAAATTACATAAGACTGGTCCTGGGGGTTCATTCAGTTCCCAGAGCATTCCTTCGCATTGCCATGAACCGTGCTGCGCTGAGCAGTGCTAGTGCCTCTCTGACTGTGGGATCCCGCTCCACTGCAGATCACGTGCTTCTGCAGGACAATTTACATAATCTCATGCAGAAAGCGTAGAGCCCAGGATGAAATTTCGTTAGTAATCTCTGATTTTGTGTGCCTCAACCTCAAGAGCCTTACCTAAGGCATTTGATGCAAAACCAGATCAATTTGAAATTATTTTTCTTACACTTAGAAGATTCTGCTTTCTAATTCTTTTCCTTATATGAGAACTGAATGTTTTACTCTTTATCCCATTTGATACCTTAGGGCTGACTCTATATCATATAAACTGAGGAAACAGATTATACAATGTGGTTGCCTGTGTTCCTAAGTCAAAGCGAGTTTTGCCGTTGGTGAGAATGGCATCATATCATAATTCCCACGACAGATTGTGATGACAAACAGGATTACAATCTGTGGCTTAGTATAGGAAAGAAATAGTGGAAGGAAACAAAGTCTTAAGTGACAAAGATCCTGTTTTCTTTCAGCTAGATCTAACAGCACAAAATCAAGCAACGTCCAGAGAAATTCATTTTGGGGGTTCCTGAGAGACATTTTATGCTGAAGTTTTTCATCCTCTCACATTTGTCACCGTCGCTGAAGCTTCAAAGTTGGGGTTGGCTGGCTGTGCAAGTACAGCTATGTGTGTTATACTTAATGATACAAAGCAGGAGAAATAAAGAATCTGAAAAATTGAAACCTAATAACTGAATCTGAAATAGAAGAAAAAATTTAGGTCTTAGACTTGTTAACTTCAGTGGAGACCAGGACTCATGGGGGTTTTGGAGCATCTAAGACAACAAAAGCTGAAGCCCTGTAACGTCACAAATCAGGAGTAATCTTTTTAACTTCTCAGCTGTGCAAAAAGCCTCAGAAATGCCCATTCAACCTGTTCTAGTGCCGGCTTATTTCCACTGGACACTTGATTAAAAAAGCTTTTTAAGGGTAATGTTTCATTTGAGCACCTGTGCTTTAATGCTTATTCTCTTTTCCTGTTCTACTGGATTAAATATGTTAGAGATGAACATCTTTTTTTAAACTTACTACAATTAAATCATGAGTTCAGAACCAACTGCCAGTGAGTGAAGAGTCACTCCTGAGTAATGATCTCACATCTTTTAAGTAAAGCACTGCCCTTTAACTAAACTGTACCACATTATAGCTGTAATTCCCATATGGGTATCCACTCGGGAAGCATCATCAAAAAGATGTTATTCCTCCTGTGTTCAGCTCAGCTCATTGAAATCCACTGCCTTTGATTTCAGACTTTGCTGATGCGTCACTCAAAGCATTCTAGGGAATCGCTGTCGTTTCAGGCGAGGTGTTGTGCAGACTGCAGAAATCCCATGCCCTGTTAAATGGATCTGGGGACAAAACCTCCTTATTGCTTGCCATCTTTCATGACTCTACTTCAGCAGTGTAAATTTTTGCATCCTTCAGAAGTAAGTGAGTGATGGTTTGGAAAGCTAATTGCATTTTTTACAAGAAGCCAGGGAAATACACCTTCTTTTCTCAAGTTGTGAGATATTTCATTTGATATTTTCATCATCCTCTCTGTGTCTCATGCAAAGAGGAGTGGAGGAGCTCCCACACAAAGCAAACGCATTTACAGATGTGCTTTATAATAAAAGCAGTGCTTTCCCAGATGTACACTAACAGTTTTATTGCACTATGAATGCATGTGTGACTTGTGTTAATGTTGTATCTATTGAATCACTGCTTGTCTTGGGAATCTGTAATTGTCATGAATAAAAAGCAGAGTTATCTAAAAAGGCTCAGTTGTGCTATTTAGTTGTTTTAATGCTATGCATCTTTGATACTTTAACAAAACCACAGCTCGGCTGAAAGAAGCACCAGGCATGGAGGACCAGTAACTGCTCTCAGCCTATGCGCTGATTCAACATCAGTGAGACTTCCCAGGTTTTGCAGTTCCTTGAAAGGCTGACTTCATTCCTTTAGGATGAAGAATCCACCTTTAATTATATGTTTATGATTATATTGCTCTTCAGCTGCTCTACATGCTTGCCCAACATAGGCCTGCATTTAATCAACGTATTTTAGCATTTCTCATCTGTACTGGGGACACAGCTATTAATTATAAAAAATAAGTTTGTGTTTAGTATTTTCCATTAGTATCATGTAACTTTCTTGAGAACATGAGGTCACTTAACAGGAGCAAGAGATTATATATGAATGCTCTAACACAGTAAGAGTGAGTTAAGCGCACACATGTATGCCTTCAATGACATGCTAACTTAAAAAGATGCTGTCCGGTAATTTAAGTAAAAAAAAGTACAGTGCAATATTTAAGTGTACCCAAGCATATCACTTTCTCTTAGCTGGACATAATTTTGTCTACCTGCTTAGCTATTGTGGACAACTTGGCTAAAGCATCAGAAGCATTTTACAAAACCAACTGACAGCAGAAAGCCTTTAGGATTTATTTTCATATTTCAGTTAAAGCAGCTGATGCTTATGTTCACATCCACAGTACATGAGAACCAAACACTTAAACAAAGCAGGAACAGAATTAGGCTTGGAGAAAACTCTTGTCTTACCAACCAAATGACGAATAATAATATCATCAGAACTGGAGCTCTGGCTGGGATCCCAGTCTGATTTTCAGAAACACCAACCATCCAGCTCCATCTGCTGATCTTAGCAGAAAGTGAGGGCAACTGCACCAAAACCTCCGCTTCTCCTTCCCAGTAGCTTCTATGGAAATGAAGCAATGAGGAAAGGGGACCATATCTCAGAACCATTCAGTGCTGCTTCTCCTCTACTTCCATAGTTTTGGGAACAACATGCAGGACAAATTCCAGCAGCCCTTTCCTCCTCCTTCCACAGGCTATTGAGAAATCCAGACTGGAAAGTATTATTTATTCATTGTGTGTCTGGGCTATTCTGTCCATGTCTTGTCTTGCAGGACAAAAGGATGGTAGGTTTGCAAACATGACTTTGCTCTTTACTAAAGGAAATATTTACAGTGGTGCTGCAACAGCTCTGCAAGTTGTATACATTCAGGCTGGTAGACCTGGCATTTCCACAGTCCCTCCTGCCACCTCTGCTTCCCTCACTCTAATTCCCAGCACTGTCACATCATGCCATGAATGTTGTTCTTCAGGTTAAGGGAAGCTTTCTGAAACTTTTTATTGTGATTTTTCATTAACAACAATAGTCCAGAGAAAAAAATACTGACTCTGATTGTGCAATATGACAAGAAGGAAGCAACCAAAGATGATTGTAGATCATGGAGAAACTGCTGGAATGCACTAAGTGATCCTGAACCACCCCAGCAGTCACCTGGTCAGGATTGCTGTGGCCACGCTGTGATGTCTCCCCAAAATCCACTCCAGTGATGGATGTAAGCTTGCTGTAGGAAGCCTGTTTGCAATCCCAAGGCAAAGTGATTTAAATAATCTGCTCCCATTTATGTAATTTAGAATTCAATACACAAAAAAATGATCATTAGCATTTGGTGCAATTTGAGAGCAAAATGTCCTACTGCAACAGAGAGGAGGAGTTCCCAAACCACAGCCATCAATAACATCAATACCAATTAGGGTCTCTAGGGGAGGCCTAATACAGGTATCATAAGTAATGGCTGTGGAGAGAAAACAGGACTGGAAATGCGATTACTGCCAAGATACACAGTAACTGCTTTGCAATCTGCTAAATTTTGTAAGGCTTAAATACACCCTGAAGATCAGAATTAAGTGTTGGGAAGAGAAAAGCTGTAGAGCAGGATGGGGAGTAAAGACACAGTGTATCATTAAACAGTGGTTAGAGTACTAAAACCCGAAATGCTGCTTTCTTTGCAGCTCTCCGAATGCTTAGAAAAATCATCTGGTGAATCGTATTGCATCTGATCACGATGCAAATCCCCAAACTGCAAATCACATAGCTGAAAGGGGATTTGATTTACAGCTGATTCTCCAGAGGAAGCTGAATATGAAATAGCCATGAGTGTGCTGCGGCTGCTGGGGAACGTGGCAGGCACCAAGGGACGTGCAGTACATAAGGTAGCCCCAAACACCCGCTGCCACAGTGGCAGGGAGGGCTCCCCAAAGCTACTGCCTAAAAGCCTTCAGGTGAAGTTCTCATATGATTTTCTCAGATTTTCTCCATAGACTTCAGGAGTATGAAAGAACCAGCTTTCTCCTCAACCTATGTCATGAAAACCACAGTGACAATTTTTCAGTTGGCTCAGAAGTTTTCTTTTTCATTTTCTTTTTAGTTTTTGGAAGATTAACACAGGAGAATGCAAAGTGATGCCAACAAAATTTAAACATTTTCAAATGTACAGGTCTAGAAATTTCACACCGAGGACTTTAAAGAGATCTTGTAACCACTAACACTAATATTTCAATATATTGAAATATTTCAGTGTGTTCATTTGCAATATTAAAAAGAGGTGAAAATACACAAAACGTAGCCTAACAGGCAAAACACTGGAATGGTTTCTATAAGATCATAGGAGCAAAGAGGTAGAGGCTAAAAATACAAGTAATGAATGTCATGGTTTCATGGAAGGTAGATCTTATCAAAAGAAATGTCACTGTATTTCACTCGACTACAGTTTGGGCAATAGGGACAATGTGTCAATACCATTTACTTGAGTTTCTGCAGAGTATTTATATTTATATTTATATTTATATTTATATTTATATTTATATTTATATTTATATTTATATTTATATTTATATTTATATTTATATTTATATTTATATTTATATTTATATTTATATTTATATTTATATTTATTTATATATCTAGATCTAAAGCTTTTATCTCATGAAATTAAGAAGGCAAGTGGTAAATCCAGACATTCACAGACAGGTTTCAAGCTAGATGAGAATGGAGACCTCTGATGAACATGGCTGGTTTTGTTGGGTCTCCCAGCATCCAGTTTCTAGTCCAAGGCCATTCAGTATTTCTGCTGATGATTCACAGGGTGAGTCACAAAGTCCTTTCTGACAAGATTTTTGAATGTCAGAAGATTGATTGCATCAGTAACACATACCAGGAATCGGTTACTTTGTGCTCTGGATCTGCTGTGTACATGGTCCCAATGCAGCAGGGTTTGTTATACCATCTACAAAAGAAAGAACCACTTATTTTGGGGAAAAGCTTATTTCTACAAGTTGTCAGTGTGAGATAGTGTGCTGGAAATGAGCAGCTCTGAGGAGGGAAAGGGAAACATGGGGGAGAAGACAAATCATGGTGCACTGCTGCTTCTGCAGCTGTAAGGAAGGAGAGGTCACCTCGGCAGGGAGGTGGCCTGTGAGTGAGGAGGCAAACTTGCTCCCCCTGCAGCCCTCCTGGGAGAGCATCCACACTGCCCTGGCCTTGAGAAAAGACCCAGAAATAATACAGAGATTAGGAAAAATCTTTCACAAAAGAAAACTAGGAGGTGACTCAATAACTGTGTCTCTTATGGAGAAGCCGCTTGACTGCTGGAGTAGTTTCATCCTTGGAAACAGGAGCCAAATGTGGCCCAAGAATTATCAGCTGATCTTTCAAGAAATGAAACTTCCTTTGAGAGGAGAGAATGACTGATAACTTTACCCAGGAAAGCAATAGATGATGCTGACATACTTTCAGGTGAATTAGCTGTCTCTCTCCTGCCTGTGGACACAGTAGGGAAAGCTCTCTGTGTGTGTGTGTGTGTATGCATTTGAAATCTGGAGCTCACACTATATACCCACTGGTGGTCTTCTATAGAGAAAAGGAATCTCACTGCTGTGCTCTTAATCCTCATAAATTTTGCAGCTCTGCAATGAGACAATGATTATAATCAAATTTCATGCTTCGAGGCTTCAGGATGAGGAAAATATTAACACCGTCCATGCCACCAGCAGTACATGCTCCAAATCTGTCTGGGACCTGATGGGAGAGTCTTTTCATTTTCCAGGAGCTCAGGTGTGCTGAGGATCTTGGGAAATTTCTACCTACCTATGCATGTGAGAACAGTTTTACTACCTGAGATCATACAAGCACATCCTCAGTGTTGCTAGGTTTTGAAAAATTAGCTGCTTACAGCCTATTTAAAAAGAAACAGTTTGATATTAGATGTACTGGGACCTGCAGGAAGGCAGGTGAATTTATCTGGTACTTTGCTTTGGACTAAATTTCTGTGAAGGATATGATAGAAAATAAATTCCAAACTGAAGCTGAAAATGTTCTGCGTTTTTCATATGAATATTAATTCAGAGGGAGTCATTGGTAATGCAGGAAATCAAGCAAAACCAAAGAAAAAGACCAAATGGCTAAAAGGAATAGAAGGACAGATGTTCAGGGAGAGCTATGAAATAAAATTGCTGTTACATTATTAAACAAACAGAAACAAGGATAGAAAATGGTTGTTTAATTCCAGCAGACTCAGATAAGGGTAGTGGCCAGTCTAGTTATCCCACCTTTCATTCCTGTTTTCCTGTGGTAAGCTGACATTAATTAACAATTCATTCTGTCAGACAGTAATGAAGAAATGCTCTTTAAAGAAGAAAACGTACTAATACAGATTACAGAAAACTTGTGAACATGGAATACAGCTGTTACTTGGACATCTCACAGTAATCATGCATGACTGGTAGCAAATACATTAGAAGAGGGATGCTTACGGTATTATCTTTTGTACAAAGTCAGGGAGGAAGCTGCGATATCTGAGCTTGGGTATGAGTTTATCTATCTGACATATAATTTATACATCTGTTCAAATAAATGTTGGTGTTAGTCAAAGGCCTTGAGACTACATTAGCTTTGCCACCACCACGCGGTCAAAAAGAAAGAAACAGATGTCAGGGACATGAATTGTCTAAGCAACGAGAGCTATTAACCCTCACTTATTTAACAAGATGAAACTTCTCAAAGTGTATTTTACTCTGATGTTTAGATGAGGTGAGAATAAGCAGAACATGAGCCAGAACAAGAGCCAGACTCCTGGAAGCTGCAGATGTAACGCAGTATTCCTTTATGTCACTCCTGTCCTTTTGCCTTCTCCTAGGATGAAGACCCTGTATGAATTTTTGGGTTGAGTCGACTGAGCCTTTTTTATAGTCTAGTTTGAGGCAAAATTCCCGATAGAATTATTACTGATTTCATAGCTGAAATGTGCTACAGAAGACACAAGACAATCCTTTATTTCTGGAGTTTATCTTTAATAAGAGACCTGTGCTGAACAAAGTCTTAAAGATCTGAATTTGTGTTTGCAAAATAAATTTGCCCATCCTATTTTCCTAACCATGTGGTACTTTCCTCTTCTTAGTCCCAGAAGCAATCACTCAGTATAAGTCAATATTCATTGACTAAAATGAAATGGAAACTCAATAAAAGGCAAGGAGTCCTCTCAGGTGTAATACTGCGCATCTGAGTTCAGGATTATGAAAACAGACTTTCAGCCCCAGCAACATGCAAAGTTCCCAGCCCCTGTTCTTAACCGAGGATACACAAAATTTCACTTCAATGTGTGCATTTAAGTTTGCAAAAAGAGTAGTAGAGCTGGACCAAAGCATAGCAGCTACGTTTGGGGACAAATGGCCCACCTCTGGGTAAGTACTGCAAATGAACCTTCGGTCTTGTCAGTACACCACGTTGTTGTTTGATCTTACTCAGTCTCAGTTTCCTCTTTTCAAAATAAATGACCTATTTCAGAGAGGAGAGAGGCCTGACTGGACTTCTGCAAAGTATTGAATAAGCACACCAAAAGGAAAAAATATTAGCTCAACTGCACGAGGAAGGCATGGCAAGGGGAGTTTGAAGGTAGTCATAGCTGAGGAGGAGGGAAGGAGAAGGAGGGATGGGACAATAACAGCTCATTGTACTTGAAGGCAAGCTAATGATTTGAAGGAGGGTACTCTGAGAAGTGCTGGAGGATCACAAGTGGGATCCAGTTTAATGGCTAAGTTTGGGAAATGGGTACTCACTGAGGTGCACACAGCTGTGGGACACCAGTAGGTCACGGGAGCATCTGGTTAGCAATCTGGAGGAGACTTAATGGCAAGACCCCAGGACAACAGGTAACAGCGCATAGTGAATAGAGAGAGGCCTTGACCTCGTGTGCAGTCTACACCACCTGTTTTCTACACTCCCTATTATGCTCATAACAGGCAATGGCAGAAGCCTCCAAAGGCTCCAAAGTCAAGAGACATAGTCTGCCCCAAGCTATATGCACCACCGCCCAACCCACCACCTCTTCTCCCGACATGCTATCCCCTCACTTCTTTCCTTGCCTTCTTACACTCTAATCTCGCCTGGCTCACGTTGTCCAGGTAGCTCTCAGCAAGCTGATGTCTCTAAGCCCTTTGCCCAGGCTGCGATGCCCTAGCCCCAATGGCATCTGGGAATTTTACTGTGAGCCAAGGAGGGAGAAGCTCTGGGCATGTCTTCAGGGTAGGGATATGAAGGCTGAAAGAGCACATGCTCTTCCTCCCAAGCCTGTGAGCATGAGTCACAGTCTAATGTGCCTGATGGGAAGCTCTGTTGAGCAGGAAGTACCAGGAAGGGAGGAGAGCTATTCAAGCTAAAACACAACATTGGTATAGGAATTAAAAAGGATAATATGTCCACAAATGAATCTAGCCTGCAAATTAAAACCTTTCTAAGCTTCAGAGAGGCACAGGAGCAAAACATCATCTCTATAGCTGTTGTGGGAATAAAACTCAGTGATAAGATTTTAAGACAGACCTTCATCAGCTTATGAATAGGATTACTTTACTTAATTGCTTGCAAAAGTGAAAAATTAGGCTTCATGATTCTGAAAGACCCTTACAATCCTGTGCAACAGCCTATTCAGACTGCTATGTCTTCAGAGCAACAATGGTCCCTTCCCGTGCTCTTTCAAGGTGCCATCCATGACCATGGTAGGGCTGGTTTTGTGCGCCACCGTATTTGGAAAAAAAAAATGACTGGAGAGGAATTAGACACGAAAAAATAGTTATGAAGCTCAGAAAGGCTATTTGGGGTTTTTTTTGAGGATATGCAGAATCGTGTCTTGGAAAAAGAAGTTGTGAAATTTCTAGCATCAAATGACAGCTTGTTTGCTGCAGCTGCTCTGGGGTGCAGCCGCGAAGCAGCAGCCTCAGCCTGGCGGCTCCAGCAGCAAGAAGGGATCGCTCCGCTCATGGTTGTTTGGTGCCATCTACGGCCAGACACTGAAAATCATTCACACATTGCAGGACCATTTTAGGAAGGCAAGCACGCAGTTGTGGTTTAGTGAGATCAGCAACTACACTGATGTACAGTGCATCTATAAATATATCTATGGATATTCATGTACCACTTCTCTGTCAGCTTTCAGATGCTGTCAGTGAGCTCCTATAGGCTATTAGTAGCTTCTGGAGTTACTAAATACTTTTCAGATTGTCCTTCATAGCCAAAGCACAGTATATTAATTTGGAGTATGGACTTAGGAAACTTTACTGGAGAAAAGGAAACACGATCTTGGAGAAGATACAGCATCTGTTTTTCTACACGAATGACGTATTCATTGCAGACATCAGTTACTGTGTCATTTTCCCTTCTTCCTCCCATGCATCTTCAAGGACAGGCGGCAACCAGTGCCACGGCCAGAAGTCGTTGTGTTGTTTTGGGGGATGATGTCTGGCCACTGCCCATGGCTTCTCAGATGTAAAAACTGCTGAGTGGCTAAGCAAAGGCCTTGGCACCGTCGTTTGTCCCTGCCGTGCTGCAGAATGTCTGTGTGTCGGTCTCTTGGCGAGCAATGTTGGCCATGCTGTCTATCGACTCCCTCCCCAGCAGAAACTCCTCTGGGGGAATAGCCAGTGGCAGTGGCAAGGGCATGTGCACAAACCCAGCGCTGCCTGGAGAGCCTCCCTGTCTCAAGACAGAGGTCTGTGTCTCCTCTCTCCTCTCTCTCTCCCAGTCCCACTCTCTGACTGTGTTTGTGGACAGCTGTAAGAGTTCCCTGTTGGAGTGTGGATCTTTGAAAAGACTGCACGAAGAAAACCCTGTGTGAATAAAGATGGGAGCTGGGAAGTTAGGCCTCAGGGGCGGAATGTCCTTGAAGTAGAGGATAAGAAAACTATGCAGTATGATAAGGGAGTAGTGTTTGCTTAGAGCAGAGCCTCGCTAGGCAGGTGTTTTTTGAAATAGCCTGTTAAACACGACAAGCATATGTATCATCCAATAATGGTGTAGAAAAGGTGTGGTCTCAGGATGACTGACAAAAGTTGTCTATATAAGCAATAAGAACTGCGCAATAAACGAGATTCCTGCAGCTAACTCATATTGAGTCGTCTCTGGGGTCTTCAAATCCCGCTTCCGCAGTTCCCCAAGTATCTCTGGAGAATTTAAGGCACACCAAGGCTGGGACTAACCCTGGGTGTGCCTAAACAGCCTCTTGAAATGAGTCCCTCTCCTAAATGACGTACAGGGAAGGATGCAAACACCTGCAAGTAGATGTCAGCATACCTAGGTCTACATGCAGGCCAAGCGTCCAAGATCCCACCACCATTGAGAGAGATCATGAGTGGGATGCAGCGTTCAAGCACAAGTGCCTTGTGCCATTTGAGATGCCCTTGTGTGTCTCACTCATCCACACAGAGCTGCCACCTGCCACAGCAAGACCTGCAGCTGGCCAAAACCTTCTGCAGCAGGAGCTGGTGGCCCAGCAGGACATCCAAGGGGTGTTCAAAAGGCTCTAGATGCTTGAGTGTAGGCAATGGAAGACACTTAAATTGAGGGGTGTTAACCTGGAGCTGAATCCCACTGACTGTACCGTTATCTTTTCAGAGCTACTGACAACACACGACCAGCTGGTACAGTCTCTGTACAAAACAGACTTCAGAATTTCCTCCAATTACTCATAATATTGCGCCAATAATTTCTACTGACACCATTAACGGCTGCAATGCCAGTTAAACAGTTGAGATTATGACAAATTCTGCTAAATCTGAAAGAAGGATATTTTAACTGATTATTTAAATAGCCAAATGACTGAAAAATTGTCTACAGATCTGTTTCTATAGCATCAATCATCTGATGTTTACTCACGCAGCACATCTCCTGACAACATCAGTGAGGCTTCTGATGTAACACTTGAGTGAAGAAGGCGTGCACATGCATGTTGTCTTGTGTGAGTCAGAGAAAGTGGGTGGGAGATGCGTTCCCGTATTTTGGCTAAGATCAGCTGTTTCACATTGATAATAACATTGCTGTAAACTACACATGAACCAGAATTTTACTAGTCAGGGGTTTGAAGGCTCAGAATTTGAAAGTCCCTCACTGTTTGTGATGTTTACTTTGCCAATAGGCCATGAATTACTTTGTGGATTTTAGAAAATGACAATACTTAGAAAGAGGTGTTGCTTTCAAGTATTCTAGTATTTGTAGGAACCAAATGTAATGAACCAAAGCTAGTTATCTAAACTGTGTAAGAATTATATATAATAGAAAGCAATAAATGTAACCGTGGAGTAGGGGGAAAAAAAAAAGCAGAAGTGTATCCCTGACATACAAAATATACAAGAACATTAAAGAGAAAAAAAATCCAATCGTGAATATACCAAAAGTGGGTGCAGGGTCACTGAAAGAGAGAGTTTAATATGATGAAGCCGTCAAATGACAAAAACATTGTAATACCAGGATGTTTTCTTTTCAAGGTGCTGTCATTCTCCTCCCGTCTGACAGAAAAGGAAAAAACAGAAGAGAGGAAAACAAGGTATAATGAACCTTACAAATATAGATATTTTCACTGAAGTGACCGTGTTGGTATGGCACAACTAACATTGTTTGTGGTTTGAGTGTGGCTTATAGAAGCCTTAAAGAGGTACCTGGCTTTGGAAAATCAAACTGATCAGTACATAGTCAGAGAAATAACGTTTTAGGCTTTACAAGTGCAATTACTTTAAGGGTAGTAAACATTGTGACCAGCCTCAGCAACATATACCTGAAAAGACGGTTTTGGTCTTCTTCAGACAGTGGGATTGTAATGCTTGGCATTTACAAGTGCATTTATTTCAACAGGAAGGAAAATATTTTTTGGTTTTGGATAAGGAGATGAAGAAACACTGAGACTAAGTGAATCCTTTAGATCATAGATTCATAGAATTGTAAAATGGTTTGGATTGGAAGAGACCTTAAAGATTGTCTAGTTCCAACCCCTCTGCCACAGGTAGGGACACCTTCCCCTAGATCAGGTTGCTCAAAGCCTCATCCAACTTGGCCTTGAACACCTCAAGGGATGAGGTATCCACAACTGCTTTGGGCAACTTCTTCCAGTGCCTCATCACCCTCAGAGTGAACAATTGTTTCCTTATAGCTTATTGAAATCTACCCTCTTTCAGTTTAAAGCCATTGCCTCTTGTCCTATCACTACATGCCCTTCTAAAAAGTCCCTCTCCAGCTTTCTCGTAAGCTCCCTTTAGGTGCTGGAAGGCTGCTAGATCTCCCTGGAGCCTTCTCTTCTCCAGGCTGAACAACACCAACTCTCTCAGCCTGTCTTTATAGGAGAGGTGCTCCAGCCCTCGGATCATCTTCATGGCCCTTCTCTGTGCTCACTCCAACAGCTCCATGTCCTTCTTATGTTGGGGACCCCAGAGCTGAAGGTTATAGGTCATATCAGAAGGAGCAATGCAGAATTCATTCATCCTGGATCTAATTATCATGAAGAAACACAGCAATTTTATGCAAATCAAACATGTGGAAGTGAATGCAAGTATATTGACACTGTGTTGTCTTCCTTCCCATTTGGATCTCAGCATGTTTATACCATTTTTTATTGGGCTGGTCACTATAGTACAAACAGGTCCTAAATCCTTTCTGTACATGTCCTAGAATCTATTTTCCAGATTTATGGCCTGACATCTACATTCCTGTGATTAGATGATGAACTTTTAGCCTAGCCATTTACAAGGAGTTTATAATGTGTCTCTTTTGCATGAGAGTGTCCCAATCTGAGATATGTAGCCCCAGAGAGACTCAAAGTAGATCATATGATGGTACAACATCTGTCCGCTCTTTCCAATACTGCTTGTAATGCAGCCTAGCCTTCTTTTGACCTTTTTTACACAACAGACCCATAGGAGGATGGAGGAGGGTTTTTCACATCGCCTCAGTGCAGTGATTTAAGTTGTCTGTCTTGTCTTCCAAAGCTCTGTCTCTGCTCAGCTGCACCAGACAGGCCCCAGCATCAGTCACCTCCAAGCAGAGGCGAAACTAGGACACTGTGGGTCAGATCCTAAAGGCTTCTGCCTCCCAAGAAGGACCAAGAAGAACAAGATCTGCATTTGGATGGCTAGGGCAGAGGGATATTCACTTAATCTTTACTCCACAATGAGGTTGTTACAAACTTAATTTGGAATTTAAGGGTGTTCTGAATGAGAAAGGCATATACCAGGGAGGGCTGATAACCTGGAACCCATTCATTTATGCATTTGTTTTTCTCTCCATGCTCACAGGAGGAACGGGTATTTTCAAAAATCTAAAGCATAAAATTAATCATTATTGTTTGACTGTTCTGATGGCTTCACTGTACATACTATCAAAAATATTTGAAATATTTGATGCTGAAATCCTTTTGGAGGATACTTCACAGACTTTCCAATCAATTGTACGTTTGTGGTTTTTGCCTGTAAATGTGCATTCATCTTGGATATATATCCATATTTTGCAGGACCATGTTTGTACCTTAGAGGGACCTTCTGCATTTCATGATCCGGTGCCTCAAAATGCAAATCTAAATGAAAACAGGAAAATCAAAAGTCTGCCTTCCGTAACTGCAGCCTTATCAGAGTATTTGCTGTACTTGACCTTTAAACCCAGAATATTTTTTATTATAGCAAATGTTCTAGTTCTTAACACGGAAAGAGTTAAATAACTGATCAGCCCTTTATGTGCAGGGCATGCTGCAGAGATAGAAAGGAAAGAAACATTTGCAAATTTGTAACATTTGAACGTGTCTTTATTAAAAGAAACTAGTACATAGCCAGCAGCTTCACTTCTGGCAAGGCATCTACAGGCAGCTACACAAATAAGCCTGTTTCTGAAGTTGAAGCAATAGTCAGCCCCGCTGAAGCAGAAGAATCTATCTTTTCTCTTGGCTCATTGACAGAGATGCAGTCATCTCCAAAGCCCAGAATTATCCACTGCTGCTAATCCTGCTTCCCTTCACCGAGAACACAGATGACCTTCAATTTGCCCCATCTTTGACAACTTTGCCTGCCTTCAGTTACCAAAATTGCATCCATTCTTTCAGCGAAATGTGGATCACTTGGGTCTCCCCTCTCATCTGCTGCTTTCCAAAGCCTATGATGCAGCCCTGGTTCCCACTGTGCCGGGGTTATGTCCCACAAGTGTGCTATAATTAGAACTGACCACACAGATGTGCTTCAAGAGACTATGCAGCTGAAATGCAGAAAATACTCTTAAAAAAAAATTAAAAAAGAAGCTGGTTTCAATTTGCATCATTGCTGTTTTCTACTGGCAGTGTTCCTCCACGGTGTTGCACATCACTCTGCTTCCATTCATATGAGCGGAGGTAATTAATACCTTTTCCATTATTAAAGCCTTGGGAACAGAAGATGAAATTCTGCCTCCGTTAAAGTCAATGGCAGGACTCCCCTGAACTTCAGTTCCTTGAGTATCAGTCCAAAAGGGATCATTAGATCGTCCTGTGTATCATTGATATTGATGTTGGGTTGGACCGCTGCCTATCCTCCAGATGGCATCCAAGCTGTGAATCCAAAGGGACAGAAAATGCACCACTATCCTTAGCAGTGACATGTTCTCATGATTAGTTACCATCTCACTAAAAAAATCATATCTTTTATCCTATTAAGTTTGCCCAGTTTAAAATTCCGGGCACTGATTTTTTAATAGCTTTCCTTTCCAAATTGAAGAGACTTATCCTGCCTATCATATTTTCTCCAGAAAGATGCTGATTCACTGTATTAAATGTCTTTTTAAAACTATAACATCTTTAAGTACCTCAGATAATGACTGCAATTTCTGGCACTTCGCCAGAAATTATCTCGTTTCTGTGTCTTCTACCTGCACTTTTTTTTTTTTTTCATTCTCCCCTACCTTGTAAAGATGTGTACAAAGGACTTAGTGTGGTGTTTCAACATCCATCTCCCCAGCTCCACCTACAGCACTATCTTCCCATACTTCTACTGGCTGCAACCCCATCCAAGCACACCATGGGTGGTGCTGGGTTCTCACAGTGAGCTGCTTGTCTGCTGTGGTCCTTACATCCTCTCCTCGACACATCTCCCTTGTAAAGACACAGTTCGAGTACATTGTTCCCAGATGTGTAAGTCTGCTTTGGGCTGTACTAAAATATATTTTGCTGCAGCTAATCAAATAGTTCAGATCAGTGTGTATGATAGCCCAGACCTCATCATTATTTACCATATTGTCAGTCCTTGTCCTCTGCAGACCAGGTGTTGTAGATCTGTTGCAGACCACAGAGAGTGTTGCATATGTTTCAGCTGTGCATCTCGTGTACAGCCCCGTTAGAAATACTCACATTTCACTCAATCTCTCAGGACGATTCTGAAATGCTTCATTTATTTAGCTTGTTCTCAGTCCTGTTTAAATATTCTTTATTTGTATTTTGTGCTACTGAACCATATGCAGAAAGCCAGGTGAATGTCCTTACAAAAGTCCGCAGGTAGTAACCACATTGCTACTTTTGTCAATTAAAGTTAAGGTCTCATGGAAAAATGGAATCTGTGGGCCAGGCTCCTGTAGCCAAGACTCCTATGCAACTGATGAAGATAAGGCTGTAGTAGTAAGTAGAAAAGGTAAAAAATTTGCCAGAAGCAGGGTATTAAATATGTAACACTACAGCGAAATATTTGGACTTCAGGCCATCCTAGTTAAAGGTAAGCTCTATGTATTTACTTCAGGTTCTGTGTAAATACAGTTCTGAAGCCAAGCTGTGATGCTGGATGTTTTATACTAGCCATCAGACCCTCGATACCTAATCATCATGGTCAGGTTAAGGAGAAATAGTGATGTTAATAAAGATATCTTGTACATCAGGTAAACAATTTATAAAGGCTTATCTCCTAATATAATTATACCATCATTAGTATTTCATGACACCACTTTGTGTTTCATACTTCTATCGCAACATGCTGTTGCATAATACTTCATACTTTCATAGCACATTCCACCTGAGAATCTGACCCTCTACTGAGATTATAATAATGAGTCGAGCTCCACAAAACTGCCCTGAAGCAGACCTTGTGTTAGTCCCAACCTCAAGATGATAAAAGGGAATGACAGAAAGGATAAGGAGTGCCCAAGGTCACTAAGAAAGTCTATGGCAGAACCAATTCTGGAACTAAATTTTCTGTTTCCTTGCCTTAGGCTTTCACCACAAGACCGTTCCTCTCCAGAGAATAATATTGGGGAAAAAAAAAGAAACGTAACACCTTTTATTAAAAAATAATTTCAATATTTTGCATGGAGATGCCCCCAGGATGCTAGTGCATTAATGTACTAAAGAAGGCTTAGTTAGCATGCAGTAAAAGAAAGCAGAGTTTGTGAAGTTAGGCTCTCAATAGTTGGGAAATGCTAGAATGAAGGTTTACGTGCAACGAAATTATGGTATTTTTCTGAATATCATTATCTCTGTATACTGAATAAATAGAAATACCTGGAAAGAAATCATATGTAATCATGTAATTAAAGAGTGCTTCAGGGTCATGTAGCCAGCCTAGCAGTTGTCAGCACGACTCCTGCTTCGCTAGCTCCAGAAGTCATAAAATGTGCAGCGAATGAGGCAGAGGACTGCAGGCAATTGAATGCTGCCCTGGAGAGATTGATGCTATCCCTGCCTCTGTCATTTTTCATTTTCTTGTGGCCCAATGGGAGACATATGGGTCTCAATTAGAAAAGGGCTGAACGTTCACAGCTGCACTTAAAATTGCTAGCTGCGATTTGAACACATGGAAGAAATCAGGCTCTGAGCTTCTAAAATTGGGCACACAAATTTAGACAATGCTTGACAATTCTGGGTTCAACATCCATTCTTCAGGTCTCTCTGTCACAGCTCCCTGAGCATGAAATTGATGGAAGCGTAACCTCAAAAGAGAGATATAGGGATACCTTAATTAATGTTGGTAAACAGTGATAATATTGCAAAGAGATCATTGCAGTAAATCTCATGAGAAGATTAATAATTCAATAGAGGATTTGAATAATTGTGTTAATAGTGTGTAAGGAAGGCTTGAGCCTACTGAAAGTGGAATATTTGATTAGCCTGCCCCTCAGTGAGATCTGTCCATCCTCCAGACAAAATGAGGCAGGAATGCTGTGGGAAAAAGATGTGACTGTGTCACCAGGTACAATATTATTAACTGTACTCACAGTGAGCTAAAATCAAGTTACTTTCCTAATTTTGGCACTCCCTAACTTTTAAGAGGCTGAATAACTCTTTAAAAACATTAACATTCTTTTATTACATGCCTCTGCATGCTAAATTCTATGTGTACTATTTTTTTCAGAATAATTTGAGTGTAATAGCCACACATCCAAGGACAAATACCAATTCCCATGAACTTGCAATTTATGTGAAGAGTACAGCGAATTATGTATATAGAAGGTAAGCCAGACTACTGTTGTGAGCAGACTGAAACATCACGTACAGATAACAATCAATAACATCTCTTTGTTTTAAATATGTATTTTTTGTGCTGCCTTCCTCTTCTCAGGCTCATTTATTACAAAAATCACGTTTCTGCTGCTCCTGAGAAGCTGGTATACCTTCCATATGGAAAAACCTTTGGTCTCACTGTGGGAGCACAGGCTCTTGCATACAACGTACAAACCGCTGCCTTCAGTTACACAAGCGCTGCCTTCGCAGCGTTACAGAGCAGGTGGCATAAGGTCCTGGACATCCCACCGGTGGGTTTAGGCAGAACAAGGCAAAACCAGAATGCATCTATTTTAAAGAGATTTTTTGCTAACTGATATACGGATATTGCATTTCAAAACACGCAAGGCAGAGGGATGCTAACAACTGCTAACAACTACTGTGCTGCCGTTCCTCCACTCCAGGAAAAGTCCTCGTAAGGCTTTCCCACCACAAGTGTCATTTTGCCTCTCCCATGGGCTGTCCCCATCACCAGAGGGAGTTCCCCGGCAGTCTAGGGATGCAAAAAGCCCATCCTACTGTCAGAAAGCACCAGTATAACAAGGCTGGATTTTATTTTAATGATGGTTATCCACCTACTTACCCCATTGTCCTTCAGCTGCTGCTTGAAAACCAGGCTATGCAGACCCGTGGCTACAACAGGCTACAGGGTAATATTTCGAAGGGACGATGTAGCTTGATGAAACATCATGTTTAGGATTTATCTTCTCTCTAGACGGCAAAACAATTCAAGCACCAGTCGATTCTTCTGATGCCACCAGCTGGCCCTCTTCAATTGCTTCCAGATATCGGCAGCCCCCGTTTCAGTTTGGGGCCAGACCTTGCAGATGACAGACTTTCACATCACTGGGAAATTGTGCCAGTACTTTTAGTGATTTACGTCTACCCAAATAAGAACAGGACTTTTTGCTTTTAAAAATCAGTTTCTTATCCATATGCAAAGTTACACAACGACAAAAACTAGAACCCTGTTATCTATTCCAATACTAAATCAGACACATGATATAGATTAATTCTGATGCCAGCTTGTAATCTGGTTTATATCATTTCTGGTCTAACTTCATACAACAGATTTGAAGAGTTTTGGGTTTTTTTTTTATAGTATGTGCTTTAATTTGGAGAGGAAGGACGTTTTCTTCTAGCTTCAGAGAACTTTTAAGGCAGTCAGCCAATATAGAAGGTGTACTTGGAAACTTTCCCTTTGTTCAATTAAGATAGCTGGGAGCAATCCAGATTCAATGCAATGCTTTCTTTAACCAGCTCTCATCAAATTTATTATTCATTTTTTAAGCCTAGCTTTCAAGTAAAACTGATGAGGATATTAAACTATGAAAAAACCATTCAGAGGAAGAGCTGACTTCATCTCTCAAAAAGCAAGAGAGCCAAGGTTAAAACTGTCACTACTAGGAGACCTCTATAATATTAAAGAGACACAATGAGAGCAAGCTAAAAATGGTATTTCGAGATTAACTCCACTTTTTTGTGTGTTTGCAGATTCGTTACAGAACTAACTCCTACTTATGTTAGGTGACTAATCTCATGGCAATGTAATAACTCTCATAAGTAAGGCAAATTGGACTTAGCCTTTACTGACTGTTAGCCCACTGAATTAAATTATAGTTTATTTTAATAACTCTTTAAATATATATACTCTTATCTTAACAACGGCACTGATTTATATATCTGATATTTGCTCCTACCAATGACAGAATGAGTCGGATTATAACGGAAAAAATCAGGAAGAGCATTGCTTAGCATGCTCTGAGCACTGCCATCACAAACAAGCCTGAAAGCAAGCATATAAAATCAATGCCATGTTTAACTCTCTTCCTTGATCTTACAGATTTTTAATTTAAAAATAATAATAAAAAAATTAGTTTCTCTCACATGTGCACAGATTGGGCAGAATTCAGGGTTTAGAGTGGTGAATGGTTCCAGAATTGGTTTTTGATAGTAGAATTAGTATAAAGTCTAACTGTGACTTCAAACCTGTAGCAAGAATGCTTGCTAGCTGATGATCAAATACCAGTTTGTTTTCTTACAGAAACATGACACTGTAATCTGGAATGAAATATGTACCTAATTGGACATCCATCAGTATGAAAGAAAAAAAAAATTCAGAAAGTAAAATAGTATTTATGAAAATTCAATACTATGAAGAAAAATATTTATGAAATTTTACTTCCCAAAAGTGAAAGCAATTCTTTTTTTAACTAAAAGAACTGGATACAAGAAATATATGTATATTAGTCAGCAATCAAATGCATCTTGAAGTCACAGAAGGTACTGATTTGTAGAGAGAAACAACAAATGAAATGAAGACTGTTTTAAGTCCTGAAAGATTATGCATTAGCTATTTGTTGTATGAGCTTCGGAGCAGCGTATGTTGTGATGATCTATGTTGGTCATTTTTACAAAAGTTCAAAAATTGGGGAAAAGAATTCTAAACACGTTCGCTGCATCAAAAGAAGTGTGGCCAGGAGGTCAAGGGAGGTAATTCTACCCCTCTGCTCTGCTCTCATGAGACCCCACCTGGAATACTGCATTCAGCTCTGGAGTCCCCAACACAAGAAGGACATGGAGCTGTTGGAGCAGGTCCAGAGGAGGGCCACGAAGATGATCCGAGGGCTGGAGCACCTCTGCTATGAAGACAGACTGAGAGAGTTGGTGGTGTTCAGTTTGGAGAAGAGAAGGCTCCAGGGTGATCTTATAGCAGGCTTCTAATACTTAAAGGTGGCCTACAAGAAAGCTGGAGAGGGACTTTTTACAAGGGTGTGTAGTGATAGGACAAGGGGCAATGGCTTTAAACTGAAAGAGGGCAGATTTAGATAAGATCTAAGGAAGAAATTTTTTACATTGAGAGTGGTGAGGCAGTGGAACAGGTTGCCCAGAGAAGTTGTGGATGCCCCATCCCTGGAAGTGTTCAAGGCCAGGTTGGATGAGGCTTTGAGTGACCTGGTGTAGTGGAAGGTGTCCCTGCCCATGGCAGTGGAGTTGGAACTATATCATAGAATCATAGAATGGCATAGGCTAGAAGGGACATTCTAATCAGAGATCATCTAACCCAACCTCCCTGTCATGGGCAGGGACGCCTCTCAACGAGACCAGCCTACTCAAGGCTCCGTCCAACCTGGCCTTGAACACCCCCAGGGAGGGGGCATCCACAACTTCTCTGGGCAATTTATTTCAAAGTCTTACCACCCTCGTACTGAAGAATTTCTTCCTAAGATCTAATCTAAATCTGTTCTCCTTCAATTTAAACCCATTTCCCCTTGTCCTATCAGTGGACACTCTTGTAAAAAGTCCTTCCCCAGCCTTCTTGTAGGTTCCCTTCAGGTATTGGAAGGCAGCTATTAGGTCCCTCCGAAGTCTTCGCTTTTCAAGGCTGAACAATCCCAGCTCCCACAACCTGTCCTCGTAGCAGAGGTGCTCCAGCCCCTGGATCATCTTTGTGGCCCTCCTCTGAACACGTTCCAACAAATCTATGTCTCTCTTATGGTGGGGACACCAGAACTGGACACAGTATTCGAGGTGGAGTCTCACAAGAGCAGAGTAGAGCAGAGTGGTAGTATATAACCTTTGAGGTCCCTTCCAACCCTAACCCTAACCATTCTATGATTCTATGATTCAGGTACTCTCTTAGGTTCAAATTCTGAAGCTTTTAATCACATCAAAGAATAACTTATTCCCTTTGTAGTCCCATAGTCAGTGGTCACCTACCACAATGAAGGACTTTTCAGTAGATACACACGGTATCTACTGCATCCTTCCTTTTAGTTGCTTCCCTGAAGCAAATTAAATTCTATTCTCTTTCAAGGAAAGATTATTTTCCAAGTTTATATGCACTTAGAAAAAGCACCAAGGGCTACTGTGCGCTCACATCTTCGTATACTTCTCATGTGCTATGGTGCCTTCTTGTTTTGTGTGATTAGGATCTCTAAAATCTCCATCGCATTATGTGTGCTTATTTGCACACTTGTGCACATACATGCACACGCAGAGTCTCTCACTAAATTTTCTTCTGACACCCCTGCTAGTTAAAAGGCAGTAGAGCTGCTGCTAAGTCTAAGTGTCACCAAACTGGGTACAACACTACAGAGCATCTTCTCTAAATTTCACAGACAGTTCCTTCTCCTAAGATAAAAAAACTTTGATTTACACTGGATGAAGATCTTAGTGTTGTATTTCTAGTAAAATCTGTCATCTTGAAGTCGACTTGCTGAGGGAATGGGATAGTAATATTAAGGTGGAACCCTTTTTCCCACCCTACACAGCCACATGGACAGGGTGGGGATTAGCCTGTGCGGTCCCTGAGCAGCGCAAGAGGGTACTCCCTGAAACAGCTATGTAGGCAGCTGAATAAATCCCAGTAACTTTCTCTGCTCTAGTATTACTGAGTCATGTAAGTAGCATGAGGTAAAAGGACATGGCACAAATAGGTCATAAGCCCTCCTGACAGACCTTCCAGGGAAGGAGCCATTACTGCAGCCCAATGGAGGAGCAGATGTCCAGTTCTTCCTCCCTCTGCGTCTGTGATACAGAGGGAATTTGCTTTCCTTTCTCTTTCCCCAACTCTCCCACTCGGTTTCAAGGAAGAATATTAAAGCCCATTTACTCAGGATTTGTGGAAAGCTCTATTTTCTCCCCCTCTAAAATCTCTTTTCCTTTTAAAAGAGGACTGCAGAGAAGGATGATGTGAAGTATTTTCAGCAGCTCAGCAGGTCTCAGGTTTGGTGACCTTTGATACAGCCTGGAGCTTTTATTGTTGCTGAAGACCAGGTGTTCATCCCGCACTTCAGCAGCCTCTGAAATTGTCAGCTATATATACAAAGACACTGGAGAGGTTCCAGTGTGTTATGTGCTTTCCAGAGCTAACACTTGTCAAGTGTCCTATCCCATCCTCTCTGCTTCACATCATTCATTCAGGGATAACAACAGCGTTAACAGGGAAATAAAGGCCACAGAGTTTAAATTAAATTGGTGAAGCTGGGACTAAGATTCATCTTAGGTCACTTTAGATGCCCACACCGTGGATATTTGTGTGTGAGCTCACAACTTGGCTTTCCTTTATTGTCAAGGGAGGGAAATACATGGGATTCATTTGATCTTTATGATGACATCTATTTTATGGTAAGATGGATTGTGCCTCAGAATTGCTACTTCTTGGCTAGAAAGCAGATAAATTGCTCAGATGGATGTCCACATTTCAACAAACGAATCACATTCGTAGAGCTACGTCTCCATCTCTTCAAACTTGTGGTATTGCCAGTGCAATGTACTCCGTTGTAACCATGACGGGAGTGTAAATGAGAACTAAAACCACACGTAACTTTGAAGAAGGTCATAGAATACAGAAATAGCCAAAGACAAGGACATCACCCTTCCAAGTGAGAACTGGAGAGCAATGTTTCTGCAACGAGCTCGTGTTTCCCCAGTTACAGGTGTCTAGCTTCTTTTCATTTTTCACCTGTTTTGTTTGTTTGTTTTCCCCCCCCAGTGATTATTTTTCCAAGACAGTTTCACATTGCTTACTCTTTTCAAGACAATATTTACATGTTAGGTTCTGTAAAGCGCAACGTGAAAGTATTCCTTGTTTAGGTAACCTCCTCTCAAGAAACTATCCCCAAAGTATCCTCAATTGATTTGAAGCTGAGAATGACTCAACTAATCTTTTTTAGATAGTTAAATGTTAAATAGCTGGTTTTTTACTCGTCCCTCGAGTGGGTGCATGAAGCAGATTCACTGCAGGTTTTATTATTGTTTTAAGAACACTCTATTTTATATTCTTTGCTGTGAATTTTTGTAATATAGTACTGTCCTTTTGGGAGAACAGAAATATAATGACTGAAGCTGGAATATATCCAAAGCCACTAAGAAATATTATCTAATTCTTTATTTGCTATGTATGTTATACGGAGAAGAAAGGATTAGTTATCCTTACTTTAAAAAAAAAAACAAACCTGAAAATGCATATACACTTGAACAGATATCTCAGCTATATAATTTTCCCCTAAAATACCAAAAGAAGTTTCTTGTTGCAGTGGATTGAACATGAGCCAGAACCAACTTTACGGACTCACAGTGCTCAGCAATCATGAAGAATCCACCTCATCTAATTGTTCAAAATCAGCAGACTTCAGTGCATAACTTAAAGATGGCTCAGTGAGTTTCAGAGAGAATTTTTATTTCTTTATAGATTTGTGTGTCAAGGTTGACAGCAACGGTTATAATTAAACCTGCTTCCAGACCCATGAATAGAGAAATTTCTTAAAGTTTTGATAAACATCTACAGCAATGAGAACGACAAAACTGTAATAAAAAACCATTATTCTGTCCAGGTTGTCCAGATTCCTGCATTTGTGGAGGATTTTGCATCGTAAAGAGAATGTGCTTGATTTAAATGAAGACTCCTGTCTTCCTTAACCCCTCTCTGTCTCTGAAGAATCACATCATTCTTACAGAGCCTTTGTGCAAGGTCTTGCACTTATTGAAATTCAGACCACTGATTGTGAATGAAGCCTGTAAGACCCAGGTACTTCTTTCACATCTGCATCAAACACATACAGAAAATCTGCCAAACTTTAACATTTTATATTCTGTATTTTCGTATACTTTCCTTTTACATTCCCTGCTCTTGTAAAGCATCCATATGAAAACTTTCTTCAGGAATACTGGACCAGAGCATGGCTGAACTGTGAAACAAAGCAATCAGACATTAACCCTCCAAGGTAACTTGTGCAGAGAATTTAAGTGTGTGAGAGATGCACGGGCAAGGCTGCACACGTCTGATTTATTCGGGTAAAGAGATGTTACCTCACGATCTTTTGCTGCCAGCGCATAAGAGAAAAGGAAGCTTGAAGAGGTCTAGTTCTGCTTTTCACAGTTTATGAGCCAGTGATACAGAAGAAAACTTCTTTTTCTTCCATCAGAATTTTTTGAGGCAGTTCAATAACATTTCAAGGATGTCTGAGCGCAGTGAAGAACCAACACACTGAAAACCAAAGCACGCAGGGGCATTCCTGCGTTGTCTCATATCATCCAAACAGTCTAAATGCTGTGGTAATCTCTAATAGTTTGAATTAACTCTAAAATGCTCTCGCATTTTAAATAAAGGCTTACCACATAATTTAGGCCTAGCTTCATCAATACGGCTGAGCTGTGGTCTATTTGATGCATTGCAGTGACCACTAAAATTCTCTTTGGTGCCTGATACAGGTTAGAAAAACCATGATGAAGGGCTGCAGTGTCCACATTACTGTCATTCATGGTTGAGATCAGCCATTTTTCCTACCCAAGGAGTGGAAAGAGACAGTGTGCCATCCATATATCGTTTTTATGCCACTAGAAATACTTGTGGGATGATCCTGGTAGGTTTCCAGATACTTTATGGTGCACGAGTGGCATGAAAGGGCAGCAGCGGACTGGAAATCCAGCCCCAAAATTCCGCTCTGTTCTTTGTTTGCCAACGTAGATCATCAACAGCTACTTTTAATCTTCAAAAATGAGTGTTTTAAATTAATAATGGTGTTGACAAGATGCAGTCTAAATGAGTTATTCCACTTCATTACATCTATTCCGAAGTCATTATCGGAGATCAGAATGACTATCAAGCATTCTGGATATCGAACTTTCATAATGGATTCGGTGAACTCTCCAATGTCAGTCTTGACAGAGAAAGAACAGCTCATCCCTATTGAAAAATTAATTTCTTTAAAGATGATACTACTATTAATGTACATAAAATGCGTACATTCCAGGTTTAAAGGAATGGTATGCAGCTTCTGTCTTTTTCATGAGTAATTATCAAATAGCTTTATAATTCCAGTAAAATTCAATGTAAGTAAAAAGCAGTGTCTAGTCCAGACATACAGAAAAGGCTGTTTATTCCTATGTTTGCTTACTAAAGAGACATAAATGCATATCATTAATTAATGAAAAGACATATGTTAGCATTATGCAGTGGGTTAGCCTCCTTCTACAGTAGTCTCCCTCAAACTCATCAAGATGAAACACCCACAAACACTGAGTGTTCTGCCCTCATCTGCCAAGTCTGACACTGTAAATGCAAAAAAGATGCAAAAGGATAAACTTCCCAATTCTCCACTGTTAAGTAGAGCCATAAGACTCACTAACTGCCATTTACACAGCTGAAAGCCACACATAGGCATCCGTGTGCTTATTAATACTGTTTGTACACCAAAATATAAATGGAGTATAATATGGCCTATGTATTGTCTATATGACATCCGTGCTGTGTCTTTTTTACTACTCTTTTTTCATTGAGCTGCATTTTCCTGTCTATTTTTAAACTTGCTGCTTAGAGATTTACTAGCAGAACTGTTTCACATTGAGCAAAGATAGCCCTTTATTGGTTCTCTAGCGCCACAAACAGCTTATTAGAGAAGGTCTCTAGCAGTGCCAGCAATGTGGTAAGCGCTTCCTCGACATAAAGAGAAGGCAGTTCCTGGGGGTAATAATACTTACCTTCCACACAGTGAAGTCGGGAGGTTAAATTAGCATTTGTGAAGTACTTGGAGTTCTTTGAATGGAGGACGCCATGGAAATGAAGGCTAAAGCAAAGCACATTGTGAAGCAAAAATGTCAACAATCAATGCTATTCAATAACAGCCATAATTTTTCTATTAGCAACACATAGAAATGAGACTTATGCTAGACCTGGATCAGTTATTTTTTTAGACTGATGTCTTCCATATAGGCATTTAATTATATACCCAGGGATACGAATAAGTAGCCCATTAAACATGGTCAGATCGGCAATCCCAGTCCACATCTTGGTCTTGATCCATGTTTGCTTCTAGGGGCTGATCCTCTTGAGGACAAGAATTTGTAATCATCTTTAGCCTCTTGCTCTTGCAGGCCCTACTATACTTTCTTTTTCTGGACTCACTCTGGGAGAATCTGATTATCAAGCCACTTTCCTTATCGCAGTTCCTTCTAGAGATCATTTTCGCCATTCTGCCCATCGGAAGCAGCATTTCTTGATTAAACCATGCATGCTACGTATCTAAGTGTGTATGCTTAAGAGCATCGCATTTTCTAGATCTAGCCTTGAATTCGCTACTTCATCCCAACTTTAGCACAATATTAGCTCCCACATATGTCATTTCTAATCTGAGGCAGGGTCAATAACTTGCTTCTGTCAATCTTTAGATCTTAAAAAAACAGCAACACTTTTCAGAGCTGCAAGATACTCATAGTACCACCACTTCCAAGGAGAGCGCTGGCACTCAGCACTTCTAGAAAACAGACTGTCTCATAAAATAGCTAAATAAAGATTGAAAAATATCAATAATGTCAGGCTCCTTCTTCTCATAGGGTGAACTCAATGTGGCATCAGGAAATGTTTAGCTCTTTTTCTGAACACAAAATAATTAACAGGTAATTGTTTTCTTCTTAGAATGAATATTCTACAGCAGCAGGATAAACACAGTTTGGCTTAGTTAAAGATGATATTTAAACACCTCTTTTCATATTTTATTTATTTTTGTGTATTTTGAGCAGTCAACGTTGTCCGTACCCAACTGGACAAAACTCAAGGAGAAATTAACTTTGATGGATTTACTTTAAGTAATACTTTACTAACTAAAGTCAGGTCCTGCACCTTCTGCGGGAATTATGCTTTCTTGTGATAGTCTAACAGTGTAGCCTATGATGAAACATTCCTACCATGGTCTTAAGAACAAAATGGACTCATCTGTCTACCCAGTGCCAAATCCAGGCCTCTGTTTTTTATAGTCCTGGTTTTCAAGAAGTTGAGGACTGCTTTTCTGGATTTCTGTTCAAGCATAAGCAGCTTTGATGAAGTGAGAAAATCATTCCACAACCAGAAGACACCAGAAAAGAAATGGGGAATGCGCCATAAGCAAACAAACATGGCCCCATTACATGCACTGGATAGAAATGCTGAAGAAAGAGGAGTAGCAAGCATCAGGGTTGCACTGGGTAATGTCTATGCCAAATACTCACCTGCATGGGGTGTGTGCCAACATAGGCATAGCCAGTTTTTTTCCTGTGCTGGTATACATGTTTTTTCCAAGTAAGTGGTCATTATCAGATTGCACAGCGAGCTAAGGAATGGGAAGGAGAACTTAACATTTGTCACTGTTCATTACAGTTCTCTGTGTTAGGACTGGAGACTGCAAACAGCCTGAGAACAGTCTTGCCCTGTGAGAGCCAGCGGAAAATCTCTATTTTGGCTTGGAGGCAGCTTGAACCAACCACCCTGTGCAAAAGGATGTATCTCTCTCTACAGAAATAGTAGCAACATCTACAGCTAGGCAGAAAAAAATATCAGAAATAAAATCTTAGCTCTTATAGATGCTCTTGACAAGGAAAATTATTTGTCCTCTTCTGCTTCCTCTTTTATCAAACAATTTAGCTAATTGGGAAAAATTCTTCCCCTTTATGGAAAGCAGCCTACAGTCATGGTCCATATGTCTATCATGAGGGAATATATGGACCTCTCTATCAAGAGGACAGAAAGAGCCTTTTAACACTCTAGTCCATTTTCTCAAAATTCTTTAAAGAGGACATGAAAATCATAATTTAAGCATTCTGGTAGTGCCAATGTCATCCATGCCACACATAGAAATGAAAATCACACCCTGTTCCTGATGATGGTATCTGATTAAAAAGTCGTAAGTCTGATCAGGTCTTTCCACACAGCATCACACTGGAAGTTCAAATATATTGTTTGCCTGCTATGACCCCTAATCCTTTTTCAGAGTAAAAGCTTTCCAGCAAGTAATCTTATAGGATTTGCTTCTAGATATATGCACTCGACTGTATTAAAGTGTTGGTACTGATCCCAGTTTACCAAGCAATCCAAAATCAGAAGGGCTTAGTCCTTTCCATGGTTGTGACACAGTCAACATTGTGGAAGACCAATTAAATGTATCATGCATGAAGTCAAGAAGAAGGAGTTGACTGACTACATCCTACCACCGAAATGGCCCTTAGGTTGCCACTGGAGGCCAGTACAATCACAAGTGTCCTCCTGTGGGTGGATAGATTCCGTTAAAGAGCAGCTTCAAACTTGGAAGAGTAGGAAGTGAGAACATACCAAACCATACCAGTCATGCTACCACTTCAAAAAGAATTTGGTCTCACATTAGCAGAGCGAGCTTTATGCTCAGTGGCCTTAACAAAACTATAATGTGCACTGGAAATACCAGAACTATTAAAAGATTAGGGATTAAATATTGCTAGAAACATAGAGAAAATCATTATGATATACATATCTGCATATTTTAGCATACATTTATGTATATAATCACCTAATCCAGCTTCTTTTCAACTGAACAGAGGTCATATTTGGTCGTGAGGTATTACAATTCATAATCTCCCACCTCTATTAAATACGTGCTTATCTTTTTTTGCTTAAAACTTACCCTACCCTCTGGGTTGAAAATTTTACTTTTATTTGATATGTATCTGACATCTATTGAACCTCTGCTGAACAAATCTGTCACTGAAATTATAACTTCACAAATTTCTTAGCAGACTTTGACAATACTTTGCTGTCACTTTACCGTACAGCTGTGTATTTCTGAGCCTAGAGCAGCAGCAGATGGGGTACGTGGTATGTGGCCGAAAGCTTAGTCCTGAAGTCTGGATGGTACCACACTTCCACTGACCATGAGAAAAATGTATTATGCTCAACCCCAGCAAACACTTCCTTGTAGTTCAGCATTTTACTACAATACATCAAGTTCTTATTTGGTTAAAACCTGCTTCCAGGATGCTGAAAAAGCTCAAATAAACAGTTCCAAGTCATCTGGAAGAGCTCTTGAACAGTTGTGTTGTCCTTCCTGGCCTTGACCGTAGCCTAACACTCTCTGTCCCTCAGCTCCTGCAGATACTGGACAACATGTAAAATAAAAACATGCTGTAAATGCACATAATACACCAAAAATATTCAGCATGTTAAAGTTACTGTATAACAGCAGTCCTCCTTCTACAGAAATGGACAATTTGCGACCTAGATTTGCTGCCAAGATCCAGGCGAGTAGGTGAGAGACCAGGCTTAGCTTTCGAGATGGCAACCGCGCTTCACCGATTTAGCACAGCAAAGAAACGAAATTGCCTTCTCTTGACAGGCTTTTCTTTTTGCAAGAGCATAGAGAAGCTTTCTCCTTTGCAAATAATGGCTAACCACTTCTCAGCCTTGGTTTCAGCCACTTGTGCTGCTTCTCCTCAGTGTCAGCTACAGCAGCGTAAGGCTTGTGCGGGCAGAGCAGACAAGCTGGACAAGTGACAGTCAATGAAGCACCCCTGGTCATGATGGCCATAGCCAGAATGCAACCACAATTGTATTAAAATACAATTTTTACAATTGTACAATTAATGCAATAATTAATACAACAGTAATTCATTCAAAATGCTGGCACTTTATCAGTATGAATAAAAAAATAACACACCTTACCAAAAAAGTTGGGTTTTTTTAACAGAAAAATTTAATGACCACAAAGCCAAGGTAGGTTAAAAGTCTGTTGCTTGTTCTAGGGATCACAATATCTTGTTAAATATGGCACATGGAGAAATGAAATTTGGACTTTATTTCAGGCAGCATCCTTCCCTCTTTGAGGAAATGATGCAGATGCGATCAATGCCTTCAGAGTTACTTTGTGTTCAAAGACAGGACCATCAATTAGTCAATGAGCAATAAATTTTGAAAGTCGATTAGTATTAAATTATCTGTTTCTGTATACTCCTGCAAATTTGTTTCATGCTAATGTCTGTGAAGCCTAGCATGACTTCACCTAAATTGTTTGACAGATGTTCCCCTTCCTGCTATCAGCAGCTTCAATAGAATATTAAATATTTGCATTTAAGCTGACCTGCGGACTTCCTTAATTCTCACATCTGTCTAATTATCAGTATAAAGCTGCTGTTTCTACTTTGAATATATTAGAATACACATTATCTATAGGAGCAGCAAGTTAGGCAGCTTTTGGCACACAAACTTGTTTAAATAAATCTATAGAATAAGATTAGCACTCAGCAGAAAAGAAAAGGTAAAAAAAAATATTTTAAGCCTAGTTTGAAACTGTTGTGTAGAACTGCAATATACTTCATAACTCCAGACTTCCGCATTGGAGGCACTACCAAGATTATAAAGTTAATGACCAAAATCAATACCAAATAGTGAGGAGTTTCACGAATAATGACTTTCATGATTACAGGACTTTTGTCCCACTTCTGAGACGTGTGTCCATCTGTCCCATTTCTGGTCTATAAACCTTGGTGTTATTGCCAGACTCAAGCCAAAAGCTACTCCAGCAGCAAAAGTTATCATTGTGATGTGGATGACTGGGTCCATTAATGCATCAGACAACAGAAATCTCTAAGATTATACAGATTTTAAGGTTGTCCTTGTGGGAATCGACATGCTGGACAAGGGGAAGAACATAACTGGTTGCTCTGTACAGAACAGCACGTGTGCCAATTACCACCTAAGTCTGCAATATGCCAATCGCTCCACGTTCTGCAGAACATGACCTTGCTTTTACACGGTTTAGGGACCAGTAAAAGTGCCTGTTAGCTATTCTTTGCACAATTTTCTCTCTCATATTAATTCTGTCCTTAATCTAAATTATCTTTTTAATTTCTTCGTAAGCACAAAAAAGGCCTTTCTTATGGGACGTAGAGGATATACTCACATGTCCTAGCCTGTACCCTTACCATTGAGTTTTTTTATTCTCTTAGATTCATACACAGGAAAAGTAATTCAAGTGGTCCCCTTGAATAGTTTACTTGGGATGTATGAGCACATCCAGGCTACGTCCTTCTTGGGCCATCATTCTGACTGGAAAATTGACAGCCTGCTTCGATTTCTTGTTGGTGCTTTCAAGGCCAGGTTGGATGAGGCTTTGAGCAATCTGATCTAATGGAAGGTGTCCCTGCCCATGGCAGGGGGTTTGGAACTAAATGATCTTTAAGGTCACTTCCAACACAAACCATTCTATGAACTACTAGAACAGCTGCTATTAAGGAGGATGAGTGGAGAGGCTGAATGAATTGTTGTGGACAGAAGCCACACAAGACCAAGTGATGAGGTTATATTTAACAGCAGAAGCATAGGAACTCCTGGGTATTCCATGATTTGGGTATCTACTGGTATTTTTTTTTCCCATAGAGGGAAAATACTGCTACCTACCTGACTCCATCAACCTGATCTAAAGTCAGGAGGATGCTTCTCCTTTGAAAAGTCCTTTTCTCCCCCTTCCCAGAGCTAAACAGATCTGTTCAGGACTGCTGCTATCACTATGGTTACAGTCAGCCTCTCCAGAAGCTCTGTTTGTACCACTGGCCCTAAGAGCAAGAGGGAGAAGCAAAGCAATAGCACTGGGCCCGATGCTGGCTTGGGCATAAACAGGCTGGGTCTGAACCTCTGCCTGGGCTGTGAAGGCAAGAGGAAAGGTCATCTATCCTGGCTGAAGAACTGGAAGACCTAGGAGGAAAAACTGGCAAACAAACAAACAAAAAAAGCAGAAATATGGTGAGAAGCTTAAAGTGCACGAAACAGAGTCCTATGCGTTTTACATCACCCGAGACACGGGCATCTCCAGTGCAGAATTCAGGTACGAAGTGTGATGAATCAGCCTCTGGACATGCCTCCTTCCCACCATGTGGGTGCCTGAACGTGAGATCAACACAGACTGACCCTTCTTTGTCATTTCAAAATCGGTTAAGAATTATCTTTGAGCATTTGTCTGAAAATGGCTGTTCAGCTTGTCATTAATATATCTTCTCTCCTTTAGGGTCTTCATTACACAGCTGAAAGCACAGTTACAAACAGTCAAGAAAAAAACCCACAATTCTGGGTTATTCTTAACAGCAAGAACCTTTTCCAGCTGCTTATATGGCCCTTGTCTAGGCCTCCCGGTGCATCCCACCAACCAAGCTGTGAACCTGGGATTCACAGAGCCAGCACACCAGGCAACTTCTCAGGACTGAGTCTAAAGCTACCTTGTCAAATGGTAACCCCAAGCCCCTGCCTATTTAGGTCTGGGCATCTCTCTCCATGGTCTCTCCTTATTCAAGATGGTTCCTATTTCCTGTCCAGTTTTTATTACAAACCTGAACTCCTGTTTCGTGGAGATGCTGGTTTTTTTTGGGGGTGGTGGTGGTTTTGAAATCCAAAAGCAATACGCCTTCAACAGATCACATCCTTTTACTCTGAATTTTAAGAGTACTGATGTAGTCTTCTTGTCTCACCCTCTTAAAGCATCTTAGGTTTTCAGAAAGATCATCATGGACCAAAAATTCAGACAACACGCTTGTGGAGAATGAGATTTGTCTGAAATACTTCTTGAACCTCTCAGGGTCGAGTGATCCTGGTTTTGCTCAACAAAATCTTTGTATGTAGAGGTCAATGGAAGTCCATACACCGACTTCAACAAGAAATACCGTGGAGCCTCATGTAGAGCAGTACTGACCAAACATAATATAGATGTAAATAAGAAATATTTTCATAGCGGTTTGTTTTCCTGACACCAGTAATTTGTTCCTGAATATGAGAGATAAATTAACATCTTAAAAACGCTTCTCTAATTGCAGCTTGCAATGTGTTGCTTCTGCATACTTCGGCTCATGACTTAGCAACCTGCTGGCTTATAAACAAAATGCTGGAGGATCTCTTTATTCTTTGCATTTAAATTCAGTTTGCAATACATAATTTTTAAGGCAATAGTACAAATTGTCTGACTTATCTTTAGCTTAAATATTTTGACAACATGAAAATATTAAATGATCTGAGTATTAATGATCATAGTTCTTGGTGACACAGATGAGAATCTCAGTGACAGAAACCGCTGATAACAATATGGACTAGCTCAGAAAGTATCCAGGCCTTCGCAGTAATCTTGGTTCAGAAGATCTTGGTTCAGTAATCTTAATAAAAAGTTGCATCACTAATTAAATACTTTGCCTAGCATGAAGTTGAAAACTATCTTGCTCGTGGCAATTAAAGCTACTCTAAATTTCTGCTGGGTGAAATCAGCAAACTCCAAACATTTGTGTATTTTTGTCCCTATAATAATAGACCAGTTAAAAAGAAGCCTCCTGTCTTTTTGAAAGTCAAGCCATTCTGAACTCAACGTTGGTATTACCACTCTTAATGCCAGTAATGGAACATGCAGTGTCTCTGGATCCCAACCGTTTTTTTCCTCTGAAATCAATTGGCACTATGACCCAACAACTGACCGTGAAGTACAGAGGGAAAACTGGCTGTGTGCCTCTGCTAAGACATGCTTCTAGCTCCCTCGAATCACTCCATTAGTGATGAATTCCTAGGAATGGAAGTTAACATTTCGCTGGTAAAGGAAACACGATTTCTAAATATTACTAAAATTTGTCTCTACTTGAACAGTAGACTATAGTAATGATAAAGAACACAGTGTTATATTACCTTTCTGTGCAACTCCAGTATTTATTCATTTGCCGCTCATTGCCGAATGGAGCTGAGAAGCACGGACACAGTGGTTGTACACATTATCAGTATTGGAACATGAGTCTCACTTATGGGAAATTTCAAATTTTGCAGACCCTTAACACTTATTGCTAGCAGTTGGTAACATACGCTTTATGTCTTTTTTTTTTAAATGAAATCCTTCTCCGTACTCAGACACTGCATTTGAGAAATCCAAATGTCTCTATCAGCTCTACAGAAACAAAGGAGAGGTAACCAGTATCAAAAGCCTGAAATTCAAACACCCTTCTTCAATGGACACAGGGTCCATTTGAACAGTTATTTTGGAAGAGATTTCCATGGAAAACTTGAGTTTCCATAGTAACTTGGACTTTTGAGCATTATTTTAACAGGATTCCCAAGCTTTCAGTCTACCTAGGATTTTAAAATCTTTTGGTCATTAGGAAAAAAAAAAAAGTAGTAAAAAAGCTGCTGTTTCATGCCGTCACAGACCACAATCCCTTGTCAGTATTCTTGCTGCTCCTGGCATAACAAATGAAAATGGTGCCGTATGTCTTTGTATGCAACACAACCCAATTATCACTTCATATGCACAAATCTTCACTACTGACTGTACATCCTGTTTTCTTCAGCTAATTAATAACACGCGCTTACATCGCCTTCTGAAATTGGTTCTAACGGCAGCGCGAAGTAATTGCTACTTTCATTTCATTTAGACCCCACCCACTTAAATCACTTTACTCCAAAACTAAGTTCAGCCACTTTATGGTAATATATGTACACAACATTTCTCAATACTCCACGGACCACTCCGTGAGGCTTCAATCACACAATAAAACCGTGGCAATAGATCCTCCCTAGCGCAGCGCTGCGTTGCAACCAAGACCTTTAGGCTATCTTAGAGGAGAGAAAGAAAACCCTTCGGGGGACATATTTCAGATATCTTTAATAACAACAACATCATAAAAAGGTTCTGGATAGATCTAACGTATTTGCCGTTTCGGCATCCCTCAATGCGTTATTATAAGCTTAAGGACAGGACCACACTGCAGGCAGGGGAAGCATCAGTGGCTTCGGCTCTTCCCCAACCTCCGGGCCCCGCGGATCCTCACCGGGCTCCCCCAGACTGCACCCGCGTGGGAGCGTCTCCGGCCGCCCCCGCCGGGAAGCGGGAAGCGAGCGGGGCGTGGGGCGGCGGCCCGGGCCGCGCCTCGCCGCACACCCAGCCGGCGGGAGGGCGGGTGGCGGGGTGCGGCGTCCCCTTTAAGAGGCGCGGCGGGGCGGGGGGCTCTGCCCCGCGGTACCGGGCGGCCCAGTCAGGCCCGGTCGCGCCGCGCGGGGGTCACCTGACTGCGCCGGGCTACCGACCTGCGGCGGTAACGGCAGCACCGCGCCGGTCCCCTCCGCTCCGTCCCGCCCTCTGCACCGGGGTAGGGGGCGGCGCTGCTGCGGCAGTAGCGCGGGGATTAGGCTGCGGGAGGATTAAGCCGCTGCCTGGAAATAGCAGCGGCGGCTCCCGGGCGTGGACGCCCAGCGCATCCCAGGCAGCGGCGGCGGCGGCGGCGGGAGGGCAGCCCGCCCCGCACCTGGGGCTACCGGGGCCGGGGGGAGGGAGGGGGGGAGGGCAGCTGCTGCGCCGCGGGGCGCCTCTCCAGCGGGTAGCGCGGCGGGCCGGGCCGGGGAGCGTTCGCGGCGGGAGGCGGCGGTGCCCTCCCCGGAGCGGCGGCAGGAGGACGGGAGGGAAGGACGCACTGACAGGTCGGCCGCTGGCGCTCGCTTCATCCTCTTCTTCCCCCGCCGCGGGCTGCTGCATGGCGCTGGGCGCCGCCGCATCTAGCGGCGCCCCGTTTCCCGGCGAGCGGGGAGGGGGGGAAGGATGTCCCCATCGGCGCCAGGGGATGGTGGGGGAGGGGAGGCACCGGGACGGTATAACATGGCGCAACGGTGCCATAATCTCCCACCGGGGAGGCAGCGGCGCGGGTGCTGCGGCGAGGCCGGGGCGCGGCGGCGACTCCCCCGCGGGCCGGCGTGAGGGGCGGGCGCTGCCGGGGCAGGTGGCGGGGGGGAAGAGGTGGGGGGGGGGTGTCCTTTCCCTCCCGGGGGCTCGTACGTTATTTGCGTGCAGTCTCCTTCTGCTACCATCATTATTTCCCCTTCAATGTCTAAAATACCCTTTATTTTTGCCCCAGGCGGCTTCTAGTGAGGCGAAGGCTTACACAACGGGGCGGGGGGAGGGGGTGTGGGGGGGCTGCGCCTCGGGAGGGGCCGGGCTGCCTGGCGGACCATTGTGCGTGTGTGTCTGTGTGTCCGTGCGTGTCTGTGCCGTACCCCCCTCTCCCCTCTCTTCCCCCCTCTCATCTCCCGTCGGTGATAACCCGGGATCTCCCCTTCCCCTGCCGCGTTTCCCGCCCCTGCAGAGCAGGCAGCAGCAGGCACGCCAGCGAAGATGTCGGGTCAGACGCTGACAGATCGCATCGCAGCTGCTCAGTACAGCGTTACGGGATCGGCCGTAGCCAGAGCCGTCTGCAAAGCCACCACGCATGAAGTGATGGGGCCCAAGAAAAAGCACCTGGACTGTGAGCATCCCTTCTTTTTTTTTTTTTCCTGTATCCCTAGCGAAGGCCGGGGGCTCTGCAGCGGGCCTGTGAGCTGTTGGTCATGCTTGCTGTGGTCCAGGTTGCAAAGCATAAGTGTTACGAGAGATCTCCGGGAGAGGATGAGTTGTTATTGCATTTCTTCTCTTATTGCATAATGCTGCTCTTTCGGCCATTTTTTTTTTTCCCCCCTCATGACCTCTTGCCTTTCATCCAGGTGAACCCTGCCTTGCAGAGCAGGGCTTTGGGAAGAGGGGAGGGAAATGGACGCACGGCAGAATGGACATGCGCTTGTCACTGCCTGCTTTGGTTGGTTGTCACTGCCTGCTGTTAGGATAGAGCTCGGCAGAGACATAAGTGCTACGCCAGGAGCTGGCCGAGCACCGGTGGGAGCGTGGCCATCTCCACAGCTGACTTCTGAAGAGGTTTAGATGGTGGTGTGCTTAAATGGCAAGCCCTTGAACAACGCTATGCCGTAGATTGGGACTGCCTTTGGAGAGCTTAAGGGCTGCTGCTGAGGTCCCAGATATTGGAGAGCAACTTCGTGAGCTGGCTGATGGCTTGCATCATGTTTCATTGAAGATGGCTGGTACTTTGTCTTGTAGAGTTGTGATCTGTTTTGGACTGGCATTAGCTAGTTAATGTATGAAACAAGGTTGAAGTCAAAACGTTTCTTAAAAAACAATGAGCTAGTCATGTTTTGTCTTGACAATTTTATTTCTTTTCAACCCACTCAACTGTCAGTCCCTGCTTGGAGACACCACGGAGTAGAGTGGTGAAAGGATTTAATTGCATGATGTTAATCGGCCTGGTTTAACAGTAGTAACTCTGTCCAGCATTGAACTGAGTAGATCAATGGCAGGTTTTAATGTCTAAAATTAAGTGATTTTCCCATTTATTTAGACATGGTAAGAAACACTTTGAAGTAAAGATCAGCAGGTTTTATACCAAGCAGTCTCTTGGCTGCTGACTCTTTCTAAGTAATGCTGGTGCAGGTGCATGTAAGTACAATACAGCATAGTAAGCTGTATTTCTTGTAAGCTGTATTTCTTAAAAGGAGGTAGTATTACTTCTGGAAAATAATTCCAGATTTCAGTTCTGTTGACTACATAGCTGACCCTTAAAGTGGCAAACAGCATGTTGGTCTTCCAGTATATATAAATGCTTTTGTATACATGTCTAAGAGATGCTGATGCATTGATTGAAGGCTGACTTCAGTCTCAACTGATGTTTAAATAGATTGCTTGTCTTGATATTGTGTATTTTCTGTCGCTTTCTTGTATATTTTAAAAAATCATCTTGGTTATCGATCTCTCCTATGTTGCTGTTTGGTAGCTGTCGACACTTCTTAATATGTAGGCTGTGTCTGGACAGTCCTACTGTATCCGTTACTAGAAGCATTAGCTTAAAAAAAGCCTAGCTCTTGTCTGTAAAAGCACACTGTGTCTCTATGTATTTTAATATATATGTACACAAAAATATATATATACATATATGTATGTGTGTATATATGTACAAGTACTATCTGGAATAGGCGGGATTAAATTAAGGTAGAAAGAATTTACTGGTGCTATATTAAGGTCTGGAAAGGGATTGTGTTTGGATATTGGTGCTGATATTACTACTTCAGAAAATGAGGGTGGGAGAGGCTGAAGCTAGCAGCATTCCATGCAACTTCATACCCACCTGCATGTAAGACACACAAGAAGAAGAGAAATGATCATTTCCTGGAAAGATACATCCCTGATAATTTTTCCTTCTGTTTTTCAAGCTATATATAACAGTTGATAGTTTAACTAACTGCTATCGTTAAAGACAGAATCTTGTCAATGGGAGATTAGCACATTCAAAATTGTGGACTAGGAATGAAAATCAAGTTCATGTTTTATAAGAAAAAATATTTTCAGACTCTTAAACCTGAGGCATCTCCTCAGAACTAGGAATTGTTAGGTAATTCCTGGAACTCAGACTTACATCTTGTGAACAAGTGTTAAAATGGGCCTTATATATTGTAATGAGAGAGTAAATTAAAAGTTCATCCTCTGAAAGAGCAATACTCCCATGCATGCAGGAGGTACTGCTAGGTGGTGGTCGATCTGAGTGCGTGGCTGACGGCATTTCAGGTTAGATAAGTAACATTTGAAGATGTGGAGAAGGGAATAAAAGTTAAAACTTGCTAATGCTTTAAGACAAGTTTTGAGTCGAGGTGTGAAGGATTTAGATGATTAAAACTTAAGGTACCAGAGAGCAATGGTTGGAGCAATGCTTTATGAAGAGTTGTAGTTCTAGTATTGGTGTGGGGGTTCTGTGTCCTTAGGGAACTCCACAATTTTATTTAGTGTCTTAGTGGCCAGGTGTCATATCACACAACCGATCTTCCACTGCCCTGATTAGCAGATGGGCTTTGTAAATTAAATGGAGAGATCAACTGTTTAACACGAGTTAAGTAGTCCTGTGAGGATGGGACACAATCATGCCTGTCCTTGTATGTTTTCTACAGAAGGCGTTAGTTCCAGAGGGTTGTAGAAAGATGATATGTGACAAGGTGTAGGGTGTCTTTTTTTTGTTTGGCTTAGGTTTTGTAGTGAGCACTACTTAGAGGGAATTTGCTCTGAGGAATAAAAAGCGTGATTTGAGTATGAGTGCATGTTTGTGAGGAAGGGAGGAGTGAACAGAATTAATGTCTTCTGTGAACAAAAGCTGAGCTGCTGAATACCTTCGTGTGGTTTTCTGTGCTTGCATAGTTTACACGTGCAGGCTTTAACATGGATGCTGCGTAGCAGCTGTCCTGTGGCGTGGGCTGTGGGTGCTGCACAGGCTTGTCATGTAAAGAAGTACTGAAGTATGATTAGGTGGCTATCATACACTTGTTAGTAAGATTTACTGTTTTCTTGGATTCCAGTTCTCATACTAGGGAATTTCCAGCAACTGCGGGAAGTAGTGCCAGATGGCATTAAATGCATTTCCCAAATCCCTGTAGGGAGAAAAGGAATGTAAATCTAGGATGCTCTGATGCTTTTGGGGCAAGCTGTTGCTGTCGGCGTGTTAAGGGCTCTGACCCTTTTGGGCTTAACAAACTTGTCATCTTGAAGCCATATCATTGTGGTGACTTTATCTTCCTCAGCTAACCGTGTTGTGTTTTAAATAAATTACAATTAGATACAGCATTTCCATGGAGCAGTGGAGATGAGCAACTTGATTTTGCTGCAGTGAGCAGGGCCATTGCAGAATGGGTGAATGAGATATATGGGCTGTGTTAAGTATATATGAACTGTGGTAATTCAACTTGAAGGGCAATCCTAGTACCTAGCATAGAAGTTTCATTATCAGAATTGTTCTGAAAGATATGTGAAGGCTTCATTGAGGGTTTAATTGTGTGGGGCAAGTAAAAGCCAGGGTCGAGCCTCGAGTAGGAGTTACTGAAAGTATCAACAGGGAGAAGCTTTTGTAGAAGGGAAATAACTTGACTTTCAAATGTTAGAACACATGATAGATGAGAGAAAAATAGGTAGAGCTGAACTCAGCTTCTTTTATAAAGGATCTTGCTCAGAAATAGATGGTCAAGCTTTCATTTAGGGAAGTGAACTGGAAACCAGCGAGGTTGTTGTGCCTGCGGTTGGTTGTAACAAGTTCCTGTTTCTGAAGATGATCAAAATGGCTGGGATTTTCCTTGTCTTATTTTGTTGCGTGAATTGCTTTGCAGCAGGAGGAAGTTCTGGAGTGTGTGTTCTAAAAAGACCGTGTGTTGCCTCCTTACTTCTTCAAAATAGTTTTCACAAGGTAGAAGGCCCTTTTGGAGGCCTGATCAAGAGCTGGGAGATTTTCATGAAATGTAGAAACAAAGCAGATGAAGATCAGGACTTGATTTTCTGTGGCTGTGGAGATGACTTGTGTATCTATAGTAACATCTTTCCACCTCAAGTCTAATTTTCTGTATTTGTATGTGGCTGGCAAACAAAAGGTATAAAAGGAAATTTATAGTTTAATTCATGCTGGTAACTGAACTGCAAGGCTGGTGTCAGTATTTTGCTTATACAGACACCTTTGTTCCTGCAGTGGTTTGCCTTTCTTCTGAAAATGGTGGGGATGACCTGACAAGTTTGGATCACTGTGGTCTCTAGTGCTGAAACAGAAGTGGCTGTTCACCAAAAGCAATGGGTTAAACTTTTTTCCTAGACTCAGCAAAGATAAAGTTGCTAGATCCCACAGATTAGTCTTAGAAACCTCTCTCTTATTCCTGAGAAATATGTCTGTGTCTGTTTTTTGGGAGAGGTGGGATTTAGTGGAGCTATCCCGACTTGCTAGACTTCGATGACTGTTAAGGTTAACTTGGATGCACATTTCAGAAGTTTTTTGCTGTTGAAGCGATTTGGGGAGAGTTCCAAGTCTGTTGGCACTCGGGGCCCTTTCCTAGCGGGAGTAGCACAGATGTATGAGTACTGCATTGCTCTGCAGTCCAGGTGATGCTTTATCTGTATGGCCGTGGAAGTACCTTCAAGAAAATTGCCAAGAACAGAATCGCTATGCAGACTGGTCTTGATCCTTCCTGCTTTACTAATGAAACTACTTTTGTGTGTCTCACTGTATCTTGTATTACAGTAATTTGTCACAGTTTGCATGTATGAGAGAAGTGATTTTGTTTAAGTTAGCTGCAATACAGTGTCTTGGTTTTTGTTGTCACAGCTGGGATGTATTCTAAATCGTGAACTCCTCCTTGTCACCTCAATGAATCTCTTTCACTCATGAAAAGAAAAAAATCCAAGCAAACAATTGTTTTCTTTAATTCCTGAATGGGTATTGAATTAGTACTTTTTGTGTGTATATGTAAGGACTTGTCATCAGTCTCTGTTGAATAGCTCTGTTTCTGTGGGCTTCTCCCATGTCTGTTCCCAACACAGTATTGAAGACTCACTTCATTTGGAGGTGTGTAGGTCTCTGAATAGGAGTAGAAATGTCAGTCATGGGTAAGGGGAGCTAATAAGAAGGCTTTTTAGATCCATTGATCTTGAGTTTTTCAATGGCATTAATTTTCATTCCCCACCTGGCCCCATACTCTTCTTAAGGCCTGCGTAATACTGAGAGAAGGCTGCTCTTTTAATTAAGCTAAGACTTAACTAACTAATGATTTTTCAAAAGTGTTTGAAGCTGGGCAGAAGTTTGAATTCATGTCAAGATACAAAGGTTGAAACATGGGCAAGATCAAGTGATCTTGTTTATCTGAACTGTGTTTAAGTCTTCTTATGGTACAATGCCTAAGGAAAGGAAAGGGAGGATGGAGAAACAGAAGAGTGGGTAGACAGTGTAATATTAAACTTTCTTTCATCCAAACAGTGTAACTTGATAAAGCTAGATTGACTAGTCTTACCCTTCCTCCCCTTGGCTTTCCCTCAGCTGTAGGTGTGTATTCTTAGTCTGTTTTAAATAGTCATCGAGATACTTCTGTTAAACGTGCTTTTTGACAAAGCAAATTCTGGGACAAGTTAGGTCTTTCTGCTGTACTGACTTCCATTAGCAGACCTTGATAATCGAGTAGCTATGTCTATCTTTGAGGCTCCTGGTTCGTGAAATGGTTGGTATCCAGTCCATAGTTTTAATCACTTATATTTAATAGTTGGATATGTTTCATAGTAGTCTCGTAGTATTACGCCCTTAGATCCTGGGTGGCAGCAATTGAACAACTTTTAAACAAAAAAATCTGCAGTTTAATTTGATCTGTGCCTCTGATTTCCCAGTCCGGCTCTTCAACTGTACGTCTTCTGTGTGTGCCTTGCCTGGGCCTGTGCCACTAGTGAGGAACTCTGTGAAGCCTACAAGAAAGTGCTTGGTTGGTCTGGTCAGTCCATGCTTCTGTGTCTCTGCCCTGAGAAGGATCCTCTGAACTGCTTAAAAGTAGATGGCAGCTGGGATAACTCTGAAGGGTGTATAGCATTTTGAATGCTATTCATCTTCCCTGCTTCTTGCTGGATGGAAAAACTGTTAGCCAACCAGGAGAACTGGCTGCTCACTTAGTCTTTACTTCTGAAGGAGTGATATGAGTGATATTATAGCAGAGGCAGACCTGCCTCTAGTATTTTTCTGCCCATGTTCAAGATACTCAAGACTACTTTGCTTTTCCTACCCTGCTTACCTTCCCCTGGTACTGGGTGTCTGTGACAAGGCTTCAGGAATGGCCTCTGAGAAGAGACCAGGGCTGGCTCCATGCTAGACACAGCCAGCTCCACAGCAGACCCACCACAGGACACTGCTGAGCCCACCCCTCAAGCTTGTCGTGCTTCCAGGAAAATGTGTTTAAGGAAGGGCTGAAAACACTGGACAGGCAGAGGAGGAGGAGGAGGGAGAAAATGAGAAATGGCGAGGGAACACCGTGATCAGAGGTGAAGCAGGAGGTACTCCATGCTGCTGGAGCAGATATCCCCTGCAGCCTGTGGAAGACTCCTGTTCTCAGAGGTCACAGCTGCAGTGTCCTGCCCCGCTACCAAAACCTTGCCATGTACACCCAATATACCGTCTGCCCCCAAAGAACAGAAAGGGAGAGACCTTCCTCAGTCAGCTGTTGACATATGGTATTGCTGAGGGAGCTGGCTCCAGTGTTTCTGGGGGTGGGGAAAACTTGAGGGTGGAGGGGGATGACATTATATCCCTTCCCTTAGTCTTACTGCAGTCGAAAGATGAGTCAGTGGTACTGAACAGTATCATTAATCTAACATGCCCTGTTCCTTTTTGGAGCTTCTTTTCAAGGTACAGATCAGGACACAGGTAGGAGTGGAAGAGCACAAGTTCTGCTGTGTGCCTAGGGGAGATAGAGTAGTCTCACCGACGAATGTCCGACAAAGTTTGAATCTCCAAACTTCTACACATGGCACGCAGATTAGGAGCAATGTTCTGCCTGACTTGGAGAGAAGAGTTTCAAATACCATGAAAACTAAACAGCAGGGAATAAAGCAAGCCAGGAAATCAGGGTCTGAATCTCAGCACAGTATGTCCAGTATGCCGAAAGAACAGGTCATATAGCACGGGGTTGAACCCTGAACTCAAACTAAGTGATACAAGAAGCCTTCCTAGTAGATTTGCAAGCAGTGATCTGTAGCACAGGGTTTGCAGCAGTACTTTTGTTCCCTTGAGTCAGCAGTACCAGCAAGACCGCAGTGTGAAGCTTCATTGGTAAGTTGATATTAGAATATCTCAGCCCATCAGACTTGGCATGGTTGCTTGGTTTTCCTACTGGCCAAAATTTTGCTTGGATGAGAGCTTGGTGGTTTCAGTAAAACCTGAATAAACCAGATGTTGGTAATTGCTAGAAGGCAATCAGAATACTTGGCAAAGGCTAGTTTGTCACTTTGTGGAGTGTGGTTAAGTCTGCTTTTTCTGGAGTCTTGCAAACTGCATGCTAGACCCTTAAAATTGTTTTTAATACTTTTAATCTTGCTATGTTGATCATGTTTACTTCTGCAGAGCTGCTTGAAAACACTGAAAAACAATACAAAACAAGTTTTGCAAGGGTGGGCTCAGAGTTATATTCAACAGTTATAGCTGGTAGCCATTAAGCTGCTTGTGCACATAAAATAATATTCTTTTTAGGTTGTGAAACACATTTGCAGTTGAGAGTTGTAGTCCACTGGGAGAGAGAATATACCAGCAATCTGGACTAGTGCTACAAATGGTATTGGACATCAGCCTTGAAGTGTCACCATGAATGTAGGTGGAATACTAGAATAGTGTTTTCTAGGCTGCTGGCAAATGGTGCATCTACTGGGCGTCTGAGGCTTGCAGCTACCTACAGTCGTAGGCACAGTATAGGAAATGGCAGTGCACTGTACTACCACCAACTTCCAGATGAACCAAGTCTAAGTACTATTCTGTTCCTCCTCCCCGTCCAGGATAACACGATCTCATACTTTGTTTTAGATTATATCTATATCTGAACTTAGCTTAATGAAAGGGATTGGATGCTGAAAAGTCCTGGTGTCATGCAAATGTTGTGTATTTATGTAATCTATACTCTGGCCGTTTGAGCTGAGGCAGTGTGTCAGTCAATTGCCTTTCCTAGAGTCTGTTTTTTCTAGCTATTGGTAACTCAAATGTGTTAGGATATTTGTTGTAGAGGAAATTTTGTGAGTACATAGGCATGATCATGCTTGAAGGCCATCAAGAAAGAACACTGTCTCTTGTATGTGCTGAGAACTGCGAGTTGCTGATAGGATGTGTCTGCAGCTCAAGTCTGAGTCGTAGCAATCAACTCTTTTCTTGGTCATAAGCCAATATGCAAAATTGCCACAGGTAGAAAGCAAGTTGGCAGGAACTTTCATGTTGTAGTTGGGCCACAGAGCTGTAACAAAACAGTTGAGCCATGTGCTTTGCCAAGGTGGCTTTATTTTTCTCAAAGAAGGAATTTAAAAAAAACCAAACCCAACCACAAAAAAGCAATATTCTTTGCTAGTTGTTTCTAGGTGTTTAGGAGACTAAGTTGTGGCTGAGATATGAAACACCATTGAGGGTAGATTGGAAAGTTTGGTGTCCACTTGAGCTAAGACTGTTCTACCATATGTTTAAAGGACCATAAGAACATGTCTTTCCAAGAAAGTGTCTTAAACTTTGCTGTCCTAAAGAGATGGGACAAGACTGTGGCTTGACTACAGACAGTGTAAGTCGATTACTTCAAACTGACTCTTGGCTTGACACAAGCGTGTATGACACAATGGCAGCGAGTGCTTCCATAGCAGATGGTCAGGGTTAGTTAGCCTGCAGAGCCTGGCAGGCTCCGAGTGCCTCTGGCATAGTTTTGTTCTATCTCCTAAGTCTCTGATAGTTTACAGAATGTTCTAAAATGGTCCTCCGTAGAAGTGAGAGGAAGACATGACTGCTCAAAGCATGAATAAAACATGCTGACTTGTCGCCCACGTTCTTAAAATGTGTGCAAGTTTACAAGTTTAGAGGAAGGTCCTCAAAATAAGGCGGTGATCAGTTATCTTGCCATAGTGCAGGACTGCGCTAGCTCAAGCACGCATCTTTACACATAATCGAAGAGCCCACATAGATGCACTTAAGTGGAAGTTCAAACTGTTTTTAAACGGACTTTTCCTTTCACTTCTCGTTTCAGAGAACGTAGGACTTGTATGAAAGGGGGAAGCCAGCTGGCCTGTTTCCTGGCTCTGAAGGCTGCTGTTTCTCATTATGTAGAGGTTGAATATAGATGTGAGCTTTAACATATCATTGCATCAGTCCTTTAGCAACCCTGGAGTTTTAAAACCTACCCTTTTCAAATGGAGGCTTGGGTTTGGATCTTGCTGCGTGACTCTGGAATCTGAAGTACAGTTATTGTGCCTGTAGCCCTAATCTAAATTTTATAGCTTCATCTAAACCTATTTATAGGAGAACATACGTTCAGCTAAGGGGCAGCAAGCCAGAGGAAGTCAGCATATCTAGTGTGCCAGTGTTTTGAAAACATGTAAATTTCATTGTGAGTGATGTTTTGTTACTGGCATCTGAAACAGAACGCTGTTTTCATATGTGAGCCTTGCCTGTGACTTTCTGATCTGATCTTTCATTCTAAGCCACATAGGTTGTTTCTAGTTTTGCTAAGCTCAATTTAAACTTCAGATTGCTCTGTTGTTATTTGTGAATGGCGAGAGTATTAACAGGCAAAGTTCGCTATGTTTGGAATGGGTGAGTTTAAAGAACCTCCTCTTGTTTATCAGGAAGCAGGAAATTGCTTAGGCAGTATTAGGAGAGGCTACCTTTCAAAATTCATCTCCATGTCATGCTTAGGAGTTAATTGACACTTCTGCGTGTTCCAGTCTAGAGATCTGACTCTATGCGAAGCTTTGCTGCCTGGATGTGAGCCTGTGTGATGGATTCCAACTTCCCCGCTCATCGGGAGCTTGAGATGAGGCTTCCACTGCCAGTGGCAAATACATCTTCCAGAGACATTGGTGACTTTGAACTGTTAGATAACAATTTAGTACTGTCAGTTTTTTAAATGTTAGTAGTCCTAACTGCATCTTCCATCTCTCAGGTGGATGTTCCATTGACTTTTAACAGATTTTTTTTGCAACACGGAAAAATCTGCAGTATGTGAAAGGCTGCAGGCTCATGTTGAAGAGTAAAGTCTATGTTAGTTTTTTCAAGATTTCTGAGACTTAAACTCACCTGTCTCTTTGGTAGAAGTAAAATATTCTTGTTTAACTGGTGTAGTACAGGGGTATGAACATAAAAGAATTGCAGGTTTTGTTTCATACTTTTTTTTTAGCAAGGAGAGGGTAAAGCTCCATTCAATCATGGAGGATATCAGTGAGTTTGTAAAAATCTGTTTTAAGGCACAGGATTCACATGTGACGCAGCCGTCTGGTTTTAGGGACTCTTATGGTCTTTATGTTGTGCTGTAGATACATAGGTACAAGACAAGATTGATTGAAATGATTCAACCCATGTTATAAAGGACTTGCTATTCAGTTGCAACTGCTTCAGTATGCCTCTAGGAGGTCATACTGTTGCACTGACTGCATGGACAGGTTTTGCATTACACTTGTTTTCCTTTTCCTACAGATATGTTCATGTTTTCAACAGGATTGTCTGCATAGTTGTGGGCATTTCATTCCCAGTTAAGAATTTCAACCCACACTGAGCTTCTAGTGGCTTGTCAGCTCGACAAAGTGCATGGGCTCTGGCCTTGTTAGGTTATTTTTCAGGCTGACCCTACTGAAAGTTTTATTGTCCCACAACATCCACTGGCAAAATAGCTGGACTTCTAGAAGAACCTGGCTGAGATGGTAGGAAAAACACAGACCATGGTCTGCATGTTGAAAGTTAGATGTGTCAGCTGCTGAGCCTGCCTACTCAACTGACCTGTTTCTAAAATGCAGGCTGCAGCTAATAATGTGTCACTGAAGTTGCTTGCGGGTTGTCTCATCCCCACCCTGTTTTTTTTATGTATACCCAATGTGTAACAGCGAAGCAGCACAGCTGAAACATCAGGCTGCTTCCAAGGTATTTTCAGTCTCGTTCAGCTCTGTAGTGGATTACAAATTGCTGTTCTAGGCGGAGTTGATAGGCTAGTGACAGTTTCACTTCTACAAGTTTATTAAGAACAAATGATTTTCTGAGGAATGTAGATCACTTGGGGGTGGAAAGCACTAACCAGGATTCATTTTTTTCAGAATAAAAACAGCAGCAGCACGGCAACTGAAATAGCTCATGTACCGTGCCTCAGTTGATTACCATTTTCTGCCAGATGTGGCTGGAGTGTAAGATCAGCCCAACATGGACAGGCTGATTAGAAAATGCTCTAGTGCAGAGATTACAGTAAAAGACCCCATGCTGCTGTGGAAAACACAAAATCCTTGCTTTTCTAGTGTAGCTGTGCTGGTCCAGATAAAAGCTACAGTTGTGCTGTTACTGATATTCCAGTAAACAGCCAAGTAGTGGTAAGAGTTATGAATTGATTTAACTGACAGGTAATGTTAGGGGTTGTTCACCCTCATGGAAGGATAATCACAGGCCACAGCTGGAATCCTGATATCCACTTACAGTAGTCAGTTAACTAGGATCTTATTGGCTTTTCTCCTAAGCAATAATCTTGCAACAATATACTCCCCTTTAAACTTGTTCTGTTGTATGCAGCAAGACCTAGGATGCAATGGGACTATGGCTTTAATGCTTGCATGGATGGAGAGAACAATTCTGCCCCTTGAAGGAGATTGAATAAATGCTTTGAAGGCTTGGCAGAAGATTGGCTGGTGGCCGCAGTTTCATATTTCTTCTCTAAATGAATGTGTGTTTTGGTTAAAGCTTCCAGGTTTGAACTGCTGAAGGAAATGGCTTGTAGAATGAGGTCTGAGACTTGCCATGCACGATAGAAGCTCCTTTTTATTCAAAGTTATTGGTCAAATGCTTAACACAAATAGTACTTGTAATGTTAGTAGGGTTTTACTACGTCCCTTCCTCCCCTAGAGTTTGGCATCTAAGATGCCATATTAAGATAGGATGGGGCATACCATTTCTCCAGGACAACTGCTTTTATATTTTAACCTTATAAGCATTGGTTGGTGTCCACTGAATGCAAATGGCATTTTGTATATCTTAAACTATTGAGAGCTGTGCAAAAAAGGTAGTACAATGATGATTTGTGGCTCAGCTGCTCTTTGCAATAAAATCAATAAAATAGAGAAGTGGCACATCTCGCTCCAGAATTACTTGTTGTTTCATGCTGACATAAGCAGAACTGCTCAGTTCTTGTCTTTGAGCAGAAAAATATACGTTTCTGTTGAGCTAGTTGTGGAGAATTTGGGTGGAGAGAGGGTCTGGAATTGGGTCTCTGGGTGAGAGGAAGGAATCATTAAAGCAGTGATTTCTCTTCTTTCCCTTGCTTGCTGAACTAGTATTCTTGCCTGAGACATTCTTTGGTATTCAAAGTGAGTGGATTCTGTACAAATGAGGTCCAAGACTGAGCTTCTTATTACTTTGGACAGGGGAAAGATTCTATGCTTTATAACTAAGGCTTTTCCTACAGTGAAACTGCTTGAAAAAGCTGCGATGGCTGTGGTCGAGAAGGAACCAGGCAGGATTCTTTGACTATGGGACCTTTTACCCTTTGCTTAGTGTTCTGGCTTTGTGTGTGTGAGGCTAAAAACCTGCTTTCCTTAGTACATTTGTACTAGGGAGTTTGTGTAGCCCATCTTCTGGATGAGAGCTGTATTGTTCCAGGTATTTAATTCCCAAGTAAAATTGAAGCTTTTATTATTATGAATAGTTGGATCCTGGGTGACAGTAAGTTCTCGGACTTTGTCCATAAAATACATTCATCACTAGTTAATTAGCAGTCTTAAAGACCATACTTAAAACCTCAATGACTGCTGTTTAAGCTTCTGCAGCTGGCCTGAATGCCATCTTTCAGTTGTATTCTCTCAAGGAGAAAACTCCACTGTAAAAACTAAAGGTAGTGCACATTATTCTCTCCTGTTCTTCCCCAGAGGCAGCGGAGCTTTAAGTTCTGGGAGCTTTTAAGTAAACAGTATTCATGGTTCATGGAACTTGGAGCAGTTGCTTATGGCAAGAAACTTTTTAACACAGTATAATCATACTTTTTCCCCATTATTAGTACTTAGGGAGACAGTTGCCTTGATCGCACCTTTTGTTGGCTTTTATTTTCCTCTTTCCAAAAGAGGTGCACCTGAACCTCTCAGGAGGAGAAGCCATCTGTCTCAATCGTTAAGGACCAAAAGGGACAGAAGTCTAACATAACTGGTTTAATATTGCTTATGAGCTGAGGTGGTTTTTGCAGATGACTTAAAGGCAGATGTCTTGCCTTGATATGATGGGGAAGGAGGAGTGCAAACTCTGACATTGTAATAAAATCCAGTGAGATATATATATATATATAGGCAGTAGATTTTCAGCTTTGTTTTCAAAACAGGTATTTGGTAATATAGGAAGTGGCGCACTGTTGTATTTGGAGAGGAGTAGTGTGATACAATGATTCTACGGCTAATTAAACTCTCAGTTTGAGAAATTGGAGAAAGCTCCAGGAGAGATTTGCTGGTACTCAGTCATCTGCCCTGTCTCTGCAAACTCTTTATGTGATACAGAAGAAGAAACTCTTTTTATCTTCTGCAAAACGCTTAATACTATGGGTAGTATGAGTATGCCTATGAGTACGTAGAAAGGAAGAAATCGTATGCAAAAGATGATTGTCTTGGTGTGGGATGCAGTTGTGGTTCAAAGACTGGCTGCCATGACCTCTCAAGCTCCAGGATCTGCAGCAAGTATTTGTCTTCACAAGAGTCTCAGATATCTTTGGGAAGAAGGAAGTCTGTGAAGTAAGGCTGGAGAGACGAGGTAGCAGTCCCCCGAATTACTTATAGTTACAAGGACCATGGTTGTGTTACTGGAAAGGTCTTTGTAGTACCTGGAGAGCTTGCGCTCTGTGAAAGATTGTGTTTAGGTTTGTTGAGTTGGCACAGGCATGAAAGTGCACGGGCAATATCTGGAAGATGCTGGACTTTGATGAAGTATAGGCTTGATGAGGTCAAGGTGAGATGTAGTAACTCTTGAGGTAGATTTTGGGGAGGAAGGAGGAGACAGCATGAATCACTGTTTTGTTCCGGGAGATTATTACAAGACAGATTACGATGCACATTTGTGGAGATGGGGCAAACTGGGGGTGGGAAAAAAGTAGATGGTAAACTTTAACCCCACAGATAAGTTCCTTCCTTTGGTTTGTGGAATTGCTTAATAGTGAAAACCAACAACATTAAAGCCACCTAATGTTCTGATAAGCAGTTATTGTAGAAGCAGAAACCTCGAAGTTTGTTCTGCTTTCCAGTACTGTTTTGTGGCCAGTCTTCTGTAGACCTGGAAGTCCAGCTCTTGCATTGGTTAGCACAATGGTGTAGTAGCGTCCTGGTGCAGTTCTGTGTCTTGCAGTGGACGACTTCAACTGTGGCTTGCTTATTTAACTTTTTTGGCTGAGGCTTTTAACTCTTACTATAAGCAATTTCTTTCTGTTCTTGGCTAGCCCGGCTTTGGGAACCGTTCTGTGTTTCCTTTGTTGTAGGTTCAGGGTGTTATTTTAAAACTTACAAGCCAGAAAAATCATTTGTGAAGACTGCTGTATAGTTCGGTGTAATAGTAAGGAAGATCTGTGAGGGGGTTACTCTCAGAAAGATTGGCAAAGTTTAGGAAGTGAATGTATGACATAGCTCAGAAGCTGAGGCAGCTCGCCTGTTAATCCAACCTGGAAAGACAGCTGCTCTTAAGCTGGCACCAGTATCTTTCTGAACAGAGAGGTCTTGTGCTCTGCTGCTGTTTCTCTGCATACTGAAATGTAAATTGTGAATAATTAACTTTGAACTGGGGAATCCCAGTTAATCTATCTGTTAACAATTGAGTAAAAAAATCACAACAAAACCAAACTAGAAGAAAAATCCTGCTCTGATCTAGAATACAATCTGGAAAGGTAAAGGAATAAAACAAATTATTTAAAGTGTTGTAGAAGCTCTCTCATTAAAAAAAAAAATCTCAAAATCAGGAAGTAGTTTTTAATTACCTTGAAGTCTGAAATTCTGAAGACAGTGAAACTTTCTCACTGTTTTCTTTTTTTTAATCGTATGAGCTTAACAAAGAAACATCAAAATTATTTACGTCTTTTAATGATCTCTTCAAAAGGTCACAAAGAGCTAAGGTGTCTTAACTTTGGTTGTTCACATTGAACCCTCTGCTGATCTTCCTCAGTTTGGCAGATTTTTACTCTAGCCTTGCATCTCTTACCTGAATAAGTTGCAAATGTCTCACAGCTGAGTCAAAAAAATTGGCTGGCCAAAGAGTTTAAAGGCTGGTGTTTAGATTTAAGTTATAGTGTCAAAGAATTGACAAGCATTTATTCCTTCTATGTGCCTAGGTTTTGCATCTGAAGAGTTAACTAGAAAAAGTATATTCAAGTCCAAATTAAATGTGTAATTTAAACAAGGATCTCTAGACTGAAAGAGCGTTCAAAATAGCAACTAGCAAGATGTGAAGAGAGGAAACAGGAGAAATCGTGTACTGTGGTATGGTGGTTATAATTTAGTCCCACAGTAAAACAGGTTCAAATGACGGGTGTAGGCTTTCATTCTCCAACTTTCTCCACTTGTGATGAAAGCACTGGCTGCTATTGCTGTACAATTCCTGGCTTGCTACTTTGCTTGGAATTTGTATTTGAGCTCAGTTTTTGGATTTGGGGATTAGCTGTCAGTGTACTTGATGGGGATGCCTGCAGTAGCAGAAACTTCATCAGGAAAGTACCTTTAATCCTTGTTTGGGCTACTTCTGTGTACCCCAAACAGAATCATCTTTGTAAGATTGCTTCATACGGCTTCTGAGGGCTGTGCTTCGGCTGGTACTTCTTAATATGATCTGTTTCCTATTAACAAATCCACCTATGACTTGCTTGAAAGACTGAACCTCATTGTCTCTGAAAACTAAATTTCTGTCCCACCAGTAAATACCTAAATCTTGAAAAATGTCATTTCTAGATTTCCTTTTTTCTTGTCTATGTTTTCTTTTTCCTTGTACCTGTTCTTCTCTACCACACTGAAGACAAATTAATTTTGCCAAGTCTTATTTTAATATTCAGCTTAGCCACCAAACTCTGCTGCTCAGAGTTCATTAAAGTTAGCTATGCTTCTGAGTTGCTCCATATGCTGATGACTGCTGGATAAACTGAGATTGGGGAAAGAAACCCAGGAAGCTTGAGTTCTTAGCTTTGTGGTGTGACTTAATGGGAAATAGCTCTGCAAAAATTAACCCCATTTCCACACACCTCCCCCCTGATGATGAGTAAAATCTTCATGCGTGGTTTAATTCTTTTCTGTGCGTTGAAAGTAGTAGACTTAAATTTGATCATACCTCTCTACTCAGCACACTGTAATTACTCATGTCCTAAAACATTGAGCTGCAGACCGAGGTGCTGTACCCTCCAGCAGTTTGGAGAGGAGGCAGAAATGGCTGAGTGACTTCAGGAGTGCTGCAGTAGCGTATAGTAGTGCCTTGTAGCCTTCGTTGCCAGCACTGCTTTGAGTGGACTCCTCTGAGGTTTTATTATCTGACATCCACTGATGGAATACAAATTTGTAGCACTCCTCTTCCATAGTGAGCTATGTACTGGAACTTAGGACTGAAAGCTTGCAAATTTGATGCATGTTGCCTTATACTAAGCACAAATGCTGTCATCTGCAGCAAAACATCTGAACTGGGTAAATGGTGGGCAAGCCACTTGTGACTTGCTTCTAGGCTTTTACAAACCACTGTCTTCTATAATGCATTAATCAGCAGTACAGGCCTGTTTGTACAACAAGATCAAGGAGAATTTTTGGAGCTCTGTGAGCTTGAACTGCTGTCATTCAATAGCATGACTTCTGTAATACTTTTGTCTGCAGAACTGCCTCCTTCAAGAGTGGTATTACTGAGGTTATAGAAGTTAACTTTACATTTCAGAAGGTGTTCTGCCAAAAAACCAACCAACACCCACAACTGAAACAAAAAACACCATGACAACAAACTTTTGAAAATCAAAATTGGCAAACATATCATAAAATTTGTCTCCTGTCTCATTACAGAAAATCGTTCCACTGACCTGAAACTGAAGACAACTTGCAACTCTTATGCTCATACAAAAGACAATTTTAAACACAAGCCCTGCGGTTTTCGCAGGCTTCTGACTCTGAGCTATAGATTGGTTGAATTTTAAATGAGTCTGTTATAGTAAAAAATGAATAAAAATCACTTGCCATGAATTAAATAAAAATTAAAAAAATAACTAAAATTCTGAATGCTTCTGGTACAGCAGTGTGGGTTTCTGAACACACCAGGTGGTTCTTAATAGCTGATGCAACTCACCAGTCTGTTTAGACAGACCTGTCCTCAAGACTTCTTCTGCCTCACAGAGACAGAATCAGTAGTTTCACAGCAGTCTGAACCTTGACTTTCTGCTCTTAGCAGTGTTAGTGCCCTGTGTTATATAGGGTTGTGTTGGGGAGGGAAAGCAAATCTGTGAAGTGGTGACACTGCTGCTCAGGTGAACTGAATTGCTAAAGCGTGTTTACAGCAGACTTGCATAGTTTGGATGTGGAAGAATCAGTCACAGAACAGCCTGCTGCTTCTAGGGTAGAATATCCATCATCACTGAAGGACTTTAATAGTTGGATAAACATTTCTAGTCTGGGGAAGTGGGGGGGAAGAAATACATGGAAACTCATTAACAATTATTACTTTCCTCTCAAAAAAAGTAAAAGATGAGTATTTTCATTAGTAACACAAATAATGCTTAGTCTAGTAGTAGAACGTTTTTAGTTTTTAACTTTTTCTGCTTAGATCTTCAAACTTTAAACCTCAGACCTACAATTCGGTCTGTGTTCTTTGTGTTGCATGAAGTCATCTCCTGAAGTCTTGCTAGAGCTGTGTCTGGCATCACATGGGTTTTGGTCATGCAGTTGCAGTATGCAGTTTCCAACTGTGTCTCAGAAATAGGTAATAACTTGTAGAAGGTCATTGCTGGCTGCCTGGCAAGAGTCTGTAGGTAATAAGTGATGTAGTAAATCAAAGATCCTGTCAGTAAATGTGGGATATAGATGCTAGGGGAAAGCTTGCTGCCCTACTGTTTATGATTTAAGTACTTATCTTAATTTCATGTACTCTCCTGTGCAAGTTTATCCCTTCCTAATGTACAGGACACAAAGCTGTATTTTGTTTTTGTTCCCTAAGACAGTCTATTGTCTTATTTCTTCTATGTAAGGTGCAATCTTGCAGAAGACTTACTCTTCTGTATGTCTATCCTTGCCTTCTTTCCTACTGTTAAAGACATCTTAATGCATGCCTGAGCACGCTCTTCTGCTGTCCAGGTCTGTAGGGGCTCCAGGTTTTGGATACGAGAGCATCTGTTTCTGGTGATAGCTCTTTTTGCTAATGTGACTGGGTTCAGTGTGCTTGACGTATGACCTGTAAGTGAAGAATTCAGTAATACTTATTCATCTAACCCAGCAGTAGTGAACTGCCACAATTAGCTTGAAAACCCACAAGCAGTAAAGTCATGTGATGTTGTGCACCCTAACTTCATCTGGGATGAAGAGGAAGAAAGGTTGGGACATAACTCAGAACAGAATTGTCGGAAAGCTCGTACTGTTGGACGAAAGGGTCAGACCAGTGTTGCTGTCAACGTGTACTAACATAATCTCAGGTTGTTTTTTTTTTGTTTTGTGTTTTTTTTAATGTAGACTGTAAGCACTGAACTTGCTGTTTGTCACAACCATGGCCTGCAGCCTAGTGGGCTGAGAGCTTGGCCATGCTGCAAACTTTTTTGTCTTGTTTGTAGTACCTAACATCTTCATTTTCTCTTCTTACAGACTTGATCCAAGCAACTAATGAAACAAACGTGAATATTCCTCAGATGGCCGATACGCTTTTTGAGCGAGCAACAAATAGTAGCTGGGTGGTCGTATTCAAAGCCTTAGTTACCACACATCATCTAATGGTTCATGGCAACGAGGTAAATGTAATCAGCTTTCTCTTGAGACCATATTGGCTCTGAGCAGACTCCAAGCCAAAAACATTAGTGCAAAGGCATCTCTTCTGAACCAGTAAGGACCTGAGAAAAAAGGATAAGAATGATTCTGGACAAGGAGCAACCTTACCCTTAACATAGTTGGAGACATGCCAATTATCTGTCTCTTCATTTACAAAACCATAGCATAAGAGCAAGCAGCAGCCTGTTCCAGGATGTTGACAAACTATATGCTATCTGAAAATAGAGATATGCAGTATTAAAGTCTACCTGGGACTTTTTTACTAGAGTCAAAGTTGATGTTCTGGCCCATGTGTACTGCCATCTAAATAGCTGCCCTCTCTGCATGAGCGTTAAAATCTTCCTGGAGCTGTAAATTCAACTTGATAGCCTTTTGGATTGTGTTTCCCTTGCCCTTACTTTTTATTGACCTGTGTAGACTGGTATGTCTGTGTAAAAACAAAAAGCATACTTAAAGAGCTTTGGAATGACTGTGAAACAATTCCTCCCTGGCTGTATATAAAGTATTTTCATGCAATGAACTTCTCCAATGTCACAGTATAAATTTTTATTCCTGTCCTATTTTTCTGTTCCAAGTTTTGGCCAATATTCTGATTTGCTTTCTCTAACTGTTTCAGCCTGTTAGTCCCTGTACGTGATGTGGGGCCTGCTTGTTATTAAAACAGGCCCTCAGCTTGGCTGAAACTGAGGGCTGCTGGATTGAGAAGTCTGGGACTACTCTGGATGTCCTGCTTTGCAAGCAGATAAATCTTGTGCTTCCTCAAATCTCTTTGAGAATTAACAATTTTTACTGCTCCTTCCACAATCTGTTTTTTATTTGCACAGAATCTATTTTTATGTGTACAGTAGGATATTTAGTAGAGATACAGGCTGAACATCATTAATCTGAGTGGATGAAAAAGGCTTTGAGAAAGGTATTGCAGCCTAAGAGAAAAATCTGGGTTTTCACGTGTGTATGCTTGAGCCAGACTGGTAATCTTCCTGCTAGGAGGTACAAAGCCTTCAGATACAACCTATGATAAGAAAATAACTTTGTGTTGCAGAGATTTATTCAGTACCTGGCATCTAGAAACACATTGTTCAATCTCAGCAATTTTCTGGACAAAAGTGGATCTCATGGTAAGCTTGCTCATGTCTATAATCTTAACAAGATTCCAAATAAGATGCTATTGTTAATTTGCTCCTTCGTTCATAAGATGCAAATAATATAAAAAAAAGCTTAAGTAGCACATTTTTATAAGTCATTAATGAATACAGGAGCTCAAGTCAACTGCTGAACAACTTCAGAGAAGTGTTTCTCAGTTCCTGCAAAATTTTTACTCAAGAATTGAAACTGTACAACTCCCTTAGAAAATGCTGGTTGAAATCAGGGCTGAGTCAGCTATCTCCTTAACTGTTACAGGAGTTAAGGATGAAATGGATAACTTTCCATTTAGTGTTTTGGTTTTGACTCAGTCTTAAATGGTAATTTGGTTGTATGGGGACACTGCACTCTTTAGGAATTGTCTTTACGGATATTTAATTTGGGGAGGCAGGGGAAAGGCACCAAAAGAACTAGCTGGTTTTGATTTGAGTAGTGAATTTAGAAGGTCTAGACAAAAATTAAGGAGTCTTTCCTCTCTAAAGCTTACAATGTCTGCTTTTCTACTTTGACTCTGAAATTATTAGTGAATTTCCCTGTTGCTTCACTTAACAGAGAAAAAGCTTGTTTCATGGTAGCTCTAGTATAGAGGAGAGGAACCTTGTAATTTGACAGCTGTCAGAATATTTGTAGACTGTATGCAGAAAGCAGGAATGCTATGATAATGGGTAAGAGCGAAGCAATGCCATGTTACTTCCTCTCTCAATGGAGACATGACACCAAAAAGACTTGAGCATCTTTTAGAAATGGTAACACAGGGCGGGAACAAAGCCAAGCAAATATTAAAACTGTGTTTGTCTAAGCAAAACATGCTATACGTGTTCAAAGACACTGGTATTTGGCAACAATGAATTCTGTTAAAGGCATGCTTTTGTGTTCTTTGCCACTTTGTTTAAACTTAAATTGCCATTTCATAGATACTACAACAGTGTGTCATAGATAGTGAAGCATCAGAGTTGGTAGTGTTAAGCTGGAGTTGGCAGAGATACTTAATGTTGAGAGATAAAGGAAAATGCAGTGAATGACTAAGTCAACGGGTGTGGATTTTAACAAAGGTATCAAAAGGGGACTGTACTGAAGAGGAAGATGAGTTGCTTTCTGCACACATTTCTGTAGCTTAGAGGAAGAAACTTTGAAAGAAATACCCGAAGAACAGACTGTAATACTAACTATTCAGAAGTCTTACAGACTTGAAGGTCACTGAAGTTTAAGGCTGCTTGTACAGTATCATGTGCCTTGAAGATCTCTGGTGTAACAGTTCAAAGAAGGCACTAATCTCTGTGAATGCCATCATGGTTCCTTTGTTCTGGTAAACCTAGTTAGGGGAATTTTGAAGGTTAATGTAAGAGTTGGAGAGTCTAAGGTACATAAAATAGTGGGAATGTTTAAGTTCAAATCAGTCTTTATCCTGAAAGTCGGGTACCAGTTAAGTACAAACCTTGTTAAATTGGCATTTTTCCCCATTAATAGAGGGGTAACTAATTTCGCCGTCAAACAATGCCACCACATAACTGTATAGGAACCACTAGCAGGTTTGCCCAGGAACCATGCCTCTGATGCATTGGATGAATCTGTTGGAAGCAGAGGACAGTGGTAGATTGTTTTGGTGCAGCACTACTGCTTTTTCTTCAGAAGCTGGAAGATGTCTTGTGATGCCTGTTCTGTATGTGTGGTTGTCTAGTGCAGCAGAAATCACATAACCTTAGGGCCTGTTGACTGTATGTTATTGTTTACTAAAGAACCTCCAAACAAGCATGAAAATTAAATGTAAAACGTGTAACTGTTTTTTGCAGGTTATGACATGTCCACCTTTATAAGGCGTTATAGTAGATATTTGAATGAAAAAGCATTTTCCTACAGACAAATGGCATTTGACTTTGCAAGAGTGAAGAAGGGGTAAGCAGATTTTGGATGGGTTGCCTTACCCATGAAAATCTTTTTTTGTAGCATTACCCTTAATTTTAGTGTCTCAATGGCTTAGTTCTTACGTTCTTTGTTTAGCCACAATAAACCACAAAAATGATTAGATTTCTTAAGTATTTGTAATAGTTAAAAATTGCATAGAGAGGAGAGGAAAGAGTGTGGTAGTAAGGCAAATACTGAAGACTTCAGGTGCCTCGCAGAACTGGGAGCTTGTAGTGCTAGGTGTTAAATCTGACTCTTATTAGTGCTGCAGCAAGACTGTGTTTAGGATTTGGGGTAGGGAATGCTCTGAAACTATTTTTAAGATGTTTCATTACTCTCCAGACTCTTTGCATAAGAAAGATAATTGATTACAAAGATAAACTGAAGTGAAGTTTTTAGCAGGCAACACAGCAAACAAACTGAACAGAATAAGGTTGTAAACTACTGGTTTTATTTCCCACAAAGACACTGCTTACAAAAAAAAACACCCAAAAAACAAACAAAAAAAAAACACCCAGAAAACAACAAAACCAAAGAAAAGTTAACCCAGCCCAGAGTAGTATGTTGGTATTTATCAGAACATTGTTTTTGATCTGACTCCTCTAACTGGGACTTTAATGGCTCTAGATTCTCTCTGGAAGCACAGATGCCACAGCAAGTGCCATAAAACTCACTGAAGGTGCAGCTTAATTGGCTGCACATTAAAGATACTCCTGCTAATCATGAGTTTTGTACAGGATTGTTCTGGCAGTTCTGGTGTATTCTGCAGCTTGGGATTCTGAGCTATGAATGCAGACATTGCTGCCAGGCTTTCCTCTTCTGCTTCTCAGACTGTTGTGTAGCTGGATGCCATTCCCACAGGGAGACCAAAGTAGTTATCTCTTGAACCCATCTGGATATGAATCATTAAGAAGCTTTTGACATACAGACTAGTAGCTAGTTGGATTGATGTTTCAGGCAGGCCTTGATCTAGCAGTCTGCTGTAGTGTGAGCCTCTTGAAGTTCCTTTTGTCATTTAATACCTTCAAACACTTCATGTTAAATAAACGTAAGTTTGAGTTGCTGGGAATCCTTCTGTTCCTGCCTTGCTCTGTGTTCCTGGAAAGACTTTCTATTCATGTCGTTTATGGTGCTCAAAACAGGGTGCTGCCTCAGACTATAGCATAAAAAAAGTAAAAATGATGGTACACATTCTCTCAAAGAAGATGCTATACCTGTCAGTGGCCAGAATGGGGCAATACGTAATGGTGGTTGTGCAGGTTTGCGATATTCAGAGATAAAAATGGGCATGCATGAAGTCTGCTGTAAGACTATGGGTGGCAATTAAGGAATGCTACACATCCATGACTGCTGCGTGATCCTGTTGGAGTAATGATTGAGGCTTTGAGCACCCTGGTGTAGTGGAGTGTGTCCCTGCCCACAGCAGGGAGGTTGGAACTAGATGATCTTTGAGGTCCTTTCCAACCCTAACCATTCTATGATTCTATGACCCTTCTAACCCTAACCTTTCTATGATAAGGCAGCTCGAAGTCTGTGGAAATGCTATGAAGGAGTAATGGAATTAATTAGTACTCAGAAATATTGAGGAAAGAAGCATTAAGCAAAGATTGCCCTGGTTTAAATTGTCACTGAATTGACATGTGTGTATTGTGGCACTGGGTGCGAGGGGGAGGAAATGACCTACAGAGTTTTTTGTCTTCAGTGATCACAAACATGTCGTTAAAAAGTACTCTTAGTGAGTTGTCATTTGTTATTTGTAACAAACAATGCACAAAGGCTATCAGTTCTTGAAGTACTTTCTGTGACAGTATTTCTGTCAAGTTATTTAAACTCTGTGTTGTCTTTCCATAAAGAGATCAATCTTTTGCATTCATCACTCTAACACAAACCTTTCTTCACCTGCTATCAAGGAGGGTGGCTGGGTGAAGTATTTTTCATGCCAGCTCTCGTGATGATGTGAGAAGCAGGAGAATCAGACAGTGCTCCAAATGTTTGAAGTGGATTATATCTGATTCAAGCTTAAATTTAGACAGCAAATCAGTTTGGGGGAAGGGAGAGGGGAAACACTATGTCTTCTAATCTGTATTCACTCTCGCAGAGCTGATGGTGTAATGAGAACAATGGCTCCTGAAAAGCTGCTGAAGAGTATGCCAATACTACAGGAACAAATCGATGCACTGCTTGAATTCGATGTATGTATTGAAGCTGACCCAGCATTAACACTGGGCAGTAACTTATAAATGCTGCATTGCAATGAATGTACCATGTAGGTAATCCTTTACTGATCATCCTATCACGTGGACCAAAAAAATCCCCTCTTCAGTGTTCTGCTGAGGTAGTGTAGTGAAAGATGACCCTTTCCTATATCTATGAAATGTGCAGATGCACTTTCTTTTTTGGTAGAAAGGGTAGAGGAACAGCATGGGGAATGAGGGACATTGAGGAATGCTGAATTGGAGCTGAGAGTTTCATCTTCTGCATCAGTGAGGGGAAGAAATGGACAAAACAAGGACACTGAATAATCTCTTTTCTGTCTCTTGGCAACCAACTTCTTTTTGGGGGGAGGGAAAAAGCCATTAAATTACTACATGTACATTGTTTGGCTTCCTCAAAACCCTCATCTGGTTTTTCAGCTGTAAACTAAACTGGCTAAACTTTAATCTAGACTGTTCATAGAAATAAGTGTCTACAATTTATTTATAATGTTGTGAATGTTGGTGGGATTTCTTACCTGCCTTAAGGATAAAGACAGGAGTCAATTGTTGTTGTAGGAAGTACAATGTAAGGTCGCAAAGAGATCTTTGAAGGAATTAGTCTTCAAGTCCTTCTGTTCTTGGTGGGTAGAAAGACACACTCCCAGGTGGAAAGCAAGGCCCACTACAGCTTTCAGAGGAAACCCGTAGAAGCATATGTCTCGCTAATGTGTTTTTCATTACTTAAATGGCATTGGAAATGTGATACTAGTCTCAGAAGAGGAGGTATTCTTAGTAAAAACAAAACAAAAAAATCTTTTAATAAAGGAACACTATTTACTGCCAGAGTTAACCTGACAACTGGAGGGGTCTTGACATCATTAACCCAACTGTATTATCTAGTAGACTGTTGAGGTTTTGTTAAACTCTGCTGTGAGCTGACATCTTTTGTCTAGTTTCATTGAAGCTTAATAGCTTCTCTGCCTTCCATCTCTTTGTGATAGGTGAAAGAGTCAAGACTAATATGTTTACTGTTGATGGGGATACTCCTCTGCTATAGTGGATTATTTTTGGAATGGTGAAGAAAGCAGTCCTTGGTCTGCTAACTGAAACCATTGTTTGATTTCTTTGTATGAAAGCTTGTATTCAGTGCTTGATTCTGTCTATAACAACATCAGATATCTGGTGCAAGCTAAAACTTCTGATTGCATTCAGTAAATGTGCTGTAAATAACTGATATTTTATTTGTAGGTTCATCCAAATGAACTGACAAATGGTGTCATAAATGCTGCATTCATGCTTCTATTTAAAGATCTTATCAAACTTTTTGCTTGCTACAATGATGGGGTTATTAACTTACTAGGTAAGTAACCTGGTGTCTATATCTCACATACTATGAGCAAGTGCAAAGCAAGTTTCAGATCTGCTTCAGTTTTTTTTACTTAACTTTCATTAAAACTTAATACATTTTTCTTGACTATTCTTTTCTGAAGTGAGAGAAAAGTTTAAGCCTTAATCTCTTACATTAGTGTTCATCTGAGGCTGGATTGTCATATTGCAAAAATTAAAATTGTGCAGAAGTCTACTAAAAGGCACTGAGCATTTCAGTGCTTAAAGTAATGTACAGTGCTGTGTGAGCTGGCCTAACATGTCCTGCAAGATTAGCAAAGCAACTTTTGCTATTTGATTGTGTTTTTAAGATGCCCAGTTTCTTCTGTTACATATGCTGTGTGGTAGCTTTATATGAAGTAATATTCTTCTGGGTAACATTACTGATCTGTCTGAAAGCATGACTGCCAAAGCTGGATCCCCCCTGAAACCTTGCCTACTGTCAGCCTACAAAGTCTATAGGAGGCTGTGGGCACATTCTGAATCTCAGACAGCTGGGTGTGATCACCAGTGTAAGACACCTTATGCCGTCCCTGCAGAAGGCTTTGTTATGAAGTCTAAACCCAGGAGTTACTGTAAACTACAGGAAACATAACTGACCCTGTAGAAAATGAGCTTCAACTATTAAAGCTTGTGAGGACTTCAGCTGGTCTATAAAGACAGGCAGAAACTCAAGAGTACTTGGCCAGCATGGCTGACCTAAAACTCTGGTTGTGTCTGGAACAGGAAGAAACTGAGAAGTTGCAGAGAGTGAAGAAGCAAAAAGTAAAAAGAAAACAACAACCAAACAAACAGAAAAAACACCCACAAAACCAAACAGCAACAACAAAAAAACCAGCAAAAACACAAAATCAAAAAATGTAAAGCTCAGATGATTTTTTTGTATCCATGTTGCAACACTTCCTGGTGATGTTTCATAAAAGTGAGTCCCAGGTGCTTTGACTGAAACCATAGACATGGGAGGCTTATGGAGCAGATACAAATGTGTTGGGTATAACCATTTGATTGAGATTTAACTGTCCACTGCTAATTAAAGCAAAAGTTCAGGTCGAAATATGTGACAATTGTGCTTGGTAATGGACACAAACCAACTTCAGAGAGCTACTCAAGTGGAAAAAGTGCTCTTCTTTGAAGTAAAGACAGCTTGGGAAAGGACATATATTGATAAATATTTAAGTATCCTTAATTACTGTGAACTTTTAAGTTTGGTAGCTACTTCTTCTGCTTCCTATATATCTTTAAAAACCTGGTTTACGTCACACACAGTGCTATGGCTGCTTGGAGTGTGATGCTCCAGTCTAATTCTGTAGTGGCTCAGCAAGCCCAATTTCTAAATTCTACTAAGGACTAGGAACACTACTAGATTAGTGTCCAAGTAGAAAAATGTTAATAGAGTGTAATATTATTGAAACGTAATTTTCCAGAAAACTAGAGTTGCTGATGAATGCAGACCTAATGTAAGATATCTTAACTGAAATTTGCCAAATTATTTCTCTAGAGAAATTTTTTGAGATGAAAAAGGGACAATGTAAAGATGCTCTTGAAATCTACAAACGATTTCTTACTCGAATGACCAGAGTATCAGAGTTTCTTAAAGTTGCAGAGGTAAGTGACTTCCAGTCTTCTGAAGTCTGGTACTTAAGTATTTTGTGAATTTTTTTAGCACAGATATAAAGTATCAATTGCACTTGCTAAGCATCTGACTCACTGTGTATAAAGTGAGGCAATATAGAAGTTCCTGGATCTGCTTGTTCAGCTCTTCTTGAACTAGTTAAGCCCTGCTTAGGACTTCCACGTGTCTCTACTGTGTAGCCAGCCTCAACTTTCCTGATAACATAACAGGTGACATGACTTCAACTATATCAATATTAATGACAATGCTGTAATAATTGCATGCTTCTAGGACAGGCTTGAACATTAGAGGAAGATCAGCAATTAGGACTAAAAGCATAATAACTTTATAAGTCTGCTTTTTAAGTCTTTGCAGCCAACTACAGGTTAACTGGAATGTGTGATTTTCCTGGGTTTGATCCTTTTTATCATCTTATGTGGGTAATACAGGTATTACATGGTTAATTAACTCTCTTACTGGGCTGTCATTTGTGGTAGTTTGCTCCTTGGCATAAGATGCACGTTTTCCATGTTCCATGCTTCATTATAATGGACAGCAGTAATGACCTGAATAAAAAGTTTGTTTCTCTTCTAATTTTCTGAACTATTTGTGAAGGAGCCTGCTAGACTCATGAATGGCATGTAACATCTGATATGATGTTGGACTTGGGAGTGAAGTACTTTAGACACCTATAGGTGAGCTTTGCGGGACAGGGATTATGGTAACTGTACTTTAGGACTCCTGAGTGCAGTGGAGCTTGTTCTCCTACAAAAGCTAAACCAGCAGGTACAATGAAGAGCCATAGCGAAGCAACAGGACAACTAGTAGATTAAAGACTTAGACCTCATCTTGCTGTGTTTGAAATGTGCGGAGAGAAGGGTGAAACAATGACTTAAGCTTTAGCTTTTTTTAAAGTGATGTCTTCTAGGATTTGCTCACTGGCTGAATTTCAGAGAACTTTTTTAGCATAGTCAGATATCTGGATAGTATATGTTCAGCAGTTCACCAATGCTGTCCTCTGAAACAATAGTGTATGACTGGAAAGACTTGCTTGACTTGCAGTATGGAGTGTTGAACTTTACCTGAGTGGAATCAAACTCCCCCCTCCCTTTTTTTAATGGACATTTCATTTATTAAAAAAAAAAAGACTGCTGCAGGTGGTTGAAGGTAGCTACTGGAAAGATGGGTGTCTATCTGTACTCCGTAGTCTTTAGAAAAAGATAAAGTACATTACAGGTTGAAGAGTGTACTACAGTCCTAGTCAAAATTAGTGCCTGCTACAGTGGAATAAAGCACTTACATTTTACCTCTTTTATATCTGCAGCAAGTTGGAATTGACAAAGGTGATATCCCTGATCTTACACAGGTAAGCTTCTCTTGTAGTCTTTTTAGATCTGTGTAATACTGTAAGTTCTGTAATTAGGAAGCACACCAGGAATGTAAATGCTAGGTAGTATGACTTCCTACCAACATTTTAAAGCCCTCTTAACTTGAAAACAAGAACTACCCAAAGCTATTTTTGCAGACTGATATAACTAAAATATTGTCTTTCACAATGACTTCCAACCTGTAGTTGAAGGATAGACTATTTTGTCTTTCCTTGCTAAAGGACAGATTTTTTGCAGCTTCCAGAACAAGTTCATGTTTGACAACAGATTGCATAGAGATTTTGTTGTGACTTGCTTCATAATATCTCCCTGGCACAGTCTTAGTCCAGAGATGAAATTCACAGCAGCACTTTGTACTGGAGTAGCACCGTCTTGATCTAGGTACAATGAGCTTGAAGTTTAAATGCAGAAGTCACGATTTGATTGCTGAACTTCTCTGTCAGTATGCACCGAAACTTTTAACATCAAAATTCACTTATGCTGTAGCTGCTTAAATTCTGTTGTGCTTGTCCATTTTCAATATCAGTTGCAAACTGGATTGGGTGCCTGACTTTGTGTTTAATGTGAAAAGGATATTGGATCCATGCTGGAAAGTTCACTTGTGGCAGTTTCGATGCCAGTAAAATTGGAACAGAAGAGCAGCCCAAACCACTTAACAGTTGTAAATCCTAAGTATTCATAACCTATGAATGTGTCATTTTTGAAAGTCTCTTGAAAGTCTAGTTTAAATTGTCATCAGAATAGTGGTTCTCTTAGTTAAAAAAAGCCAGTTAAAAATTCTGAAAGTGAGGCATGATGTGAAGGTGGAGAGTTCTAATCTTTATGGGTTTCAGATGCTACGGACAGGGCAATAAAGTCTGGCCACTCTGTCAGCAGAGGAAAGCTTAGACTTCTAGCAGCGTGTGGAATACCAAACCCAATTCTGATATAGCTGCAGTAGTATTCACCTAACTCTGTACCTCAGGGGCTCTTCTTTAACAAGGTCCAGTCAGTCACGAACTGAGTTCCTTGAACCAGAAGAACTCATTGTAAGCTCAGTTAATGAAATATGCTTTATACGTTCCTTTAGCACTTTTTAACCGCTTGTGTTGCGTCAGCCTGCTGGAAAGGCTGTGTGCTGGGACTGTGCAAGCCCTGTTCTGCGTCATCAGTCAGTGCTGCACTTGCTCAGTGACACCTTAGTTACCACTACCAGAGGGTCCCTTTCATCTCATAAGTCGATGCTTTAAAATAGAATGGAATAGTTCAATTGGAAGGGACTTAACGACAATCATCTAGTCCAACTGCCTGACCACTTCAGTGATCTCAAATAGTCCCTCGTAGCTGTATTTTCCCAAAGGTTACTTGGGACTTACTCCCTAAGGCTCATCTGCAACATGCTGTAGATAGTATGTAAGACCTAGGCAGTGTATTTCAGTGAGAAATAAATAAAAGGTGAATAATAAAACTGATTTTCAGCTAATAAGTAATATTTAATTGTATATAATATCAATGGTATACCTACATTCCTAAAGCAAGCCATGGCAATAGTCAGTAGTATTCCACAAGAAGTTGGTTATGTTGATGCTTGGTGTGTGTACATACTCTGTAAATTGAAAAAAGTGTTCACAGTACTGAAATAGAAGGTGATAGCTGTCATCTTTGGACTTTCTAGTTTGGCTGCAAGGTTTTGGAAGCTGAGGAGGCGTCTTGGCAGCTAAAGAGCTTGTCTCATTTTTATTCATTAGTAATTTTTAAAGTATGGTAGTTTTTCCACAAGTATCTAGTGGTTCTAAGGTTTCACTATGATGCGGACCAATAGATTAATCTAACTTTGAAACAGTATCTAGAAGAAATTAAGCAATATTCAGAGTTGCAAATTGGATATCAGACAATATTTAATTTTCAAAGTGTTGCATCTGGGTATAGAAAATTCTCTGAAGCTTCTGCTGTGAATTCTGTTTACTAGATGGGTCTTATATTAGCTTGTTGGCTTTTAAGAAACTTATGAATAATATATTGGAAAGCTAGTTAAAGTATCTAGAGCTGTAATTGCAAAGAGGAAATACTAACGGAGATTTTTTTTAAAATAGCTTTTTGCTTACATATTTAAGTAAGCACAACTTGTATATAGACTTTTTGAATACATAGAAGTCTGAATCTGGTTTTTTTTTGGTGAATGAGAGCCTTTGCTCGTGATTTTCTTGCTACTGGAGAATTCTTGTAACTAAGTCAGTTGTGTTTAACCAAATTCTTTCCTGTGCTCAAATAGTTGAAAAAATAATAAATATGCCTATAAAATAGCAGTAATGGTTAAGATGTTTCTGCATTGCTTAAGTAGGTGGGACATATTTAAAGTTGAGCCATCATTTAAGGATTTTTTTGCCATTTTGAATTTCTGTGTATGTTAAGTTACCTTATTGCTGAGTTTTAGTGCCAAAATTAATATGCAGACATTATAAGTACGCTTAGCTGTGCATTGGTGCTAGTGGGTACTAAGCATCCTGAAACATCTAATTTAACCAGCCAGCTGGTTTTCAGCATACCATGCATAGGAGTAGTGGATAGTCTGTTTCCAAGCATCACAAACTGACTTTTTGATACATATGTATACCCTGAAATTAAAGACATTATTTATGAAAAACACCATAGGTTTTGCTGTCAGGAATTGTGGTTGATCTGAAAGAGACTGATAAAGAGAATTCCCCGTTTAAAGACTATACCGTTGATGAACCGGTAATCTTGGTGAAATACTTGACTCTTATATGCTACTGTATCTCTCAACGGTTTCCTCCTTGCTTGTTGATCTTGTAGGAGTCTACTTATTTGAACGCTATTTTTATACTGGAGTATCTAACCACACTGTCACTTGCTTTTACCACTACTTTTCCTATCTACCATTGTAACAGCAAGTGCATGCCTGGGGCTATTGCATGACCACAAAAAGGTTAAAGTAAAACCCAGGATCAAGGAGACTTGAAGAAGCTTAGCTTTGGTAGATGTCTAAAATAGTAGTCCTTCCTAATTTTGGGTTGGCTGCTGGGCTCGGTAACCTGTGCCTGGCCACCGTTTTGAGAAGACACAGCTATAAGGCTTTGTGATGTTGGGAGTCTGGAACCAAAGGTAACTACTTTTGGGTAACTGCTAAGGACTTTTAGTTTGTTTTGTTTAGACTGCAAATATTACCTAACACTCTGATCATGAGAGAGGTGTTGGACATCTGACTAAAACCAAAACTGAAAGGATGACCTTCAACCTATTACTCATAAAATTAACCCTGTGGATGCCTGTGCTGTTGTCAATGTTTAATGCTGACTCAAAGCATGATCAGCAGCACGTCCTGCATTTAGGCTTCAGGTGCTGTTTAGTAGAGGTAAATGTTTTCTCTCTGCAAATTTGGAAACAGTATTATCTTTCAAAACCTGTCTTTGAATACTTCTAGCATGGAAATCCACTTCTTTCCCAGTGGTGTAAATAAAATAACAGCATGAGTGTGCGCATGGTGGAGTTCAGGGAAGCCGGTGCTGGATGTCAAGTGTCATTAGGTTAATGCAATGTATTTATAAGTGTATCTTTCTCTTTGCTTTGAAGGCTCCTAGCAGTCTCATGGAGACCCTTGAGCAACATCTAAACTCACTGGAAGGAAAAAAACCTGGCAACAAGTAGGTGTATATGTTGTACCATGTATCTAGGCAAAAACAGTAACAATGTGAGGCTAGCCAATATTTAGGTTTGACTACCCCCATCTCCTTTTGCTAAATTTGCCATTTAGCTCAAAAATAAACTGTGATAAAACTAGGCTTTTCCTTTCCCTTAAAGTCATCTTAATGGCAACTTTTCTTTTTTTAATTGAGGGGTGAGGGGAAATGACACACCGAACAACTAGACACTTTGGAAAATGAAGTAGAATTAACTGTGGAAAATTCCTAGAAGGAACAGTTTTTCCTTGCTACTAAAGCTTTTATGATCAAAATTGAATTGTTTTCTAATGGCTTTGCATCTTCTTGCTAGCTACTTGTCATTGCTAAGTCTAGGAAGGATTAAGCTAAACCTGTGTTTTCTCTTTTACTGTTTCTTTCCTTGCGATTTAGCGAAGGGTAAGTACATATCTTTACATATCACTTGCATGTAGACATAGTTATGTTTATTTTTAAGATGGCTTGAACAATTAGATATCATCTTTAAATTGCGCCTAAACTATTGCTTGCTTTTGTATATAGTCATTACGTTATTTTTAGTCATTTCTGTCTTAGCTCCAGATCTTCTAATCAATTTTACAGCTCCTAGGGCTTATCCAATTCATCTATGGGATGGATGCTAATTCAGTACTAGTGCAGTTTCAACTTAAACTCCTCCTTTCACCTCTCAGATCAAAGCAGCTTTGAAAATATATAGTTGTATTCTCGTACCTCATAATAATGAAAGTAAACAAATGCACTGATGTATATTTTAACTTATGATTAAGGCTCTGTCAGTTAGTATTAGTGGGATTATCTTGCATGTGGGAGAACTTTCAGCTTGGACTTTCCAACTAACTGTTTCCATACTTCTGATATCACTATTTTAAAGTAACTCTGACTTTCTGTAAAAGAACAGTAGACTTTGAAAATTTGCTGACATCTTTGGAAGACTTACGTTAAATAGCGTCTTCCATGTTGGTCTTATTGTGCTGCTGTTGCATGATTTTGTAATATATATATCTTGCCCCAATAACTTTTCTACTGGCTCCTGTAGGCCTTAATGCAAGACACTTGCATGTGTCTCTGCCTTTCCTCCATTTAGTAGAGCGTATTTAAAAGGCAGAATAATCCTGTGATGCCAATTAGCTTAAAAGATTGATTTAAACTTTGAAGTAACAATTTGCATTCCTTGTCTAAAGAGACACGTGAAAGTTTGAGAAATAGGGAGCGCATGCAATAGTAGAGATCTTCAGAAAGCTGTCATGCTTAGCTTTTCATCTTTTTGCATGAGTTTTGGTGACCAGAAACAGTTTCCAGAAGTATACTTAACTGAACCTCCCCACATCTCCTTTTTTTTTTTTCTTCCTGTAGATCTGGGGCTCCTTCTCCTCTGAGCAAGGTAAATACTGTCAGTTGCTGTACTAGTGAATTCTTGTTCAGGTGATATGCTTTAGAACATGTTAAGGGCATAAGGAGTTAAATTTTCGTCTCCTAATCTGCTTTTTAGACTTCACCACCTAGGCCCTACCTAAGTGGCAAAGTTGCATCTTTTAACAACCTTGTAAATAATGGCCCCATAAAAACACTTTGCTTCCCTGAAGGGCCAGTGCAGGATTTGATGGTCACGCTTTGTGAAAACATAAGATACCCATAGCTTTGTCTCAACTATTTTTTCTTAATCCTCATGACAGTGAGAAACTTACTGTGTACTGTTTCTCCTCCAAATTCTTCACTCCATTTGCAGCTTTTTAGGAGGAAGTGATGACTCTTTCAAAACCATATTTTTGTGAAAAGCCAAGAAGAAAACTTTCATCTGATGTACCTAATTTCAGAATTGACCTTTATTACTGAGACTACTCACCTTAATTTAAAGCAAGAGTTGCCAGTGAAAACGTCTTGGTTCGAGTGTCAGATAAACTAGTGAGCTTCATGGTGTTAGTAATAGTAGTTCCTGGTATCCCTGAAGCATTGCCAGGTACATAGTTCTGTGTCTGGTAAGAAGAATGGTACAGAAAAAAACTCAATGAAGACCTCTGAATCTGAGGGAGACAGTTTAATGGTTGATGCTAGTGAAAGCCCTTTAAAAAAGAAAAAAAACCACAAACCAACCAAACAAAAAAACCCAGTAAGAAAAAACTCTCTTGTCTGATACTGTAGCAGTTGGTGAGAACTACATGATGGCTCAGAAAGTGTTCTTACAACTTTAAGTAACCCCTTCTTTCTCAATTTACATGGAGAGTTTGGACTGCTGTAGTCTCAAACTTTAGTAAGCTTGAGAAGAATTTGGCAAGCTTATATCCATCTCCTGCTAGAGTTGTGACGATGGGACTGCAGTAGCTGAACTCAGAAGAAAATTGTTTCAAATTTGCCATTCTTTTTCTTTCTTGGAAGTGGTCAGAATGGCAAACAGTACTAAACATAGGACTTGGTTTTATTCGTTAGGAAAAGGATCTCTCTAGCATGTGAGCTGCTGTAACAAAGCTCGTAGTATGTTTTAGAATTAAATTGACACTCCTCAAGGTAACTTGAGTCTTCAAGTGCACGGAAGAGTTGAGTATACTCCCCTGAGTGTCTGTCCTTGCCATCTTTATCCAGAATTGGGGGAGCTAGTGAAGCAAAATCATAGGCTGAGCTGTCTTTTATATTTTCCTAAGGACTTAACCATTAGCACTGTTGATGGCTTTTTAAACTCTCTTTAGTCTGAAGGTTTACATACATACCTTTAACTTAGTTTCTAGCCATTTCTCTTCTCCTATCATTCCTATGGTTAGAGTACTAAGGTTCTGTTGTGGATGAACAGATATTTCATGCTGTGGATAAAATTGTCTGACAGATGTAGAAACAAAGCCACAAAAATACTTGATTCCTTCCATCTTTAGGATGGTCTTTAAAACTGAGAGGAAGTTTGGGGAGCAAACTATTTTCTTGGAACTCGCTGAAAATCCTTTGACTGTTAGTCACCCTAATTGGGATTTTAAAAGGCAGGTAAGGCAACCTCAGATCACGAATCTCTGAGTTAGTTGCCTAGACCTTGAGCGAGTCTTGAACCCAAGGGACTAAAGCTCTTATCAGGGTTGTCACTGGTGTCTGTGTGCATTCAGAGCACCTGCAATAGGCATTTCCTCTTGAGCCAGGCATCACTAGGTGGAGTCACCCTAGAGTTTCTCAACTCAGCCACCCTCTGAAAACAACCTGGTCTTGAAACTCTCTCAAAGAGGGGAACAGCTCACAGTAAGAAGACCTGATGACAAAAGTGGATTTGTAAAGTATGTGAATCTGTGCACGAGTTGTTTGTGGAGAAATGCTGGTATATTGAATTTACATCTAAAATATTTCTCCAGTCTTCTCCAGCCACGACTGTTACATCTCCTAGTTCTACTCCAGCAAAAACTATTGATACATCTCCGCCAGTTGATCTTTTTGCAACTTCATCTACAGCTGCTCCAGTCAGGTAAGTTAAAAAACATATTTAAGTTACTGAGCTTGATGTAGTTGCCAAAGTCATGCTTATAAGAGGAAGCTTGCCTACAAGATTTTGCTTACTTTATAGGTAGTATACATCAGTATTGAATGGGCTACGTTATTCTACCGTATAGATGACAAATAAGATCTAACAAAAAAATAATAAATAATAATTGTGACTACTCTGATTTGCTTTGATTATAGTAGTGATGTTGTACCATTCCCAGCATAAACTTCTAATTGAAGAGACTGAAGTAATGTGCAAATCGAAAGTAGTCTTTGACCTTCAGTATTCTGTTTCTAAAACTGCTGAATTAAGATTACTTTTTCCTTGCTGTTCAAATTAGTGAAGTACGAAAGCAATGAACTTCCTAAAGTTAAAGTAAAAAATAAACATTGAAGTTTGACTAGTGAGAACTTCTAAACCTTGCTTTCAAGTCTGTAATGAGCAGAAAGAACTTCAGGCATGTGAAAGCTCTATGCTTGAACCAAAAGTCTGAAGATGTGACTAACTTCATTAAACATCAGATGAAGTGCTTCATTGAAGAAAGAGCTTTTAATTGTTTATTTCAATGTTCTAAATGAACAAGACCTTGTTTCCTAAGCAAATGTCTGAAGCCATAAAAGTTTTACTAGCTCTTTTCTATCTAATGCCTATTTATTGCCTGGAAATGCAGGTTTCTTGCTTTCTGACATGGCACAATGAAGCGTTGAAGTAGAATGGAGCTGTTTTCAATCACAGCAGTTATTTACTGTTTTTAGGAACCACCTGGGATTTTTTTTGTTGGCGTTTTTTGATTGGTGTTTTTTTTACAGTTATCAAAATTTAGTAATGACTCATAGATCTGTTATTGTCATTATCAAGTAATGGAAGTAAGTTAAGGTCCCATCCTGAGATATATTCTTGACACTTAACTGTAGTACAGTTATGGCCACTGCTCTGATCTTAAGGCCTGAAAAATTTGTGTCTCTCAATGGTTCCATTAATCATCCAAACTAAGGATAATTCCTACAGTTCAGTCATGATTTTTGAACTTGAATGAAATAGAGAAATTACTCCAATATTAAATATCTCTCTCTCTTTCCTTGGCAGCTCTTCCAAACCATCCAGTGATCTTCTGGATCTTCAGCCAGATTTTGCCGCTACTGGGCAGGCAGCTCCAGCAGCTGCTGCTGGAGCAACTTCATGGGGAGGTAGAGAAACCTCATTATCAGCATCTCTTCTTGCAGTCTCCATCTTCTTGTCTGGCTAAAGTGAAACCTGGCGCTCTCTGCTAGCACAAGATGTTCCCAGCTCACTCCCAGGCTTCTGCTGACCTGGCAATCAGGCATTCCTTCGCTGCACAAGGCTACTCCTTTTTCCAGGGATATGCATAATAGTATAAGCTGCTTATCAGGGCCTGACTGCAAAGCTGGGGAGAGCCAGGATTATGTGACTAAAAGTGAGCAAGAAGAAGATGGCTGAAGGTGAACAGGTAGCATAGGCACTTCAAAAGAGAAGAGCTAGAACTTGTCATGTGCTTATTGGCAAGGTGAGGGCAGAAATCATCTCTTCTGTTCATAGAGCAAAGCCTACAGATCAGTAGGGGAAGGATCAAAAACATCTTTAAACCAAAAATGCATCTAAAGCTGATGGTGGCAAACTAGTTCTACTGCAAGTGTGACATACCTCTGACAAGCCTTGACATATTTTATTAGAATCTTCTGTATCTGCTTAGAATAATAGTATGGAAATGGAAGTAGTGGGCTAACTGCTTTCAAATAGTCGCACCTAAGCACCTCTCTGAAACCTGAGCTCTGTGGTGGGCTGAGCCTGTTGCTCCAAGCAGCACTAGCAGCTGGTGATCTGAAGAGGACCGCAATAAATGCAGGCGATGTTCACTCCTGTCCTGTGAAGACAAGGAATTAGGCCAGTCAATGTGATATAACTTATATAGTTGTAAACCCACTGTGGTATGATCTTGAGAGCTCTACTTGTGTGGCAGCTTGATGAACCCATCCAGCCCTCTCACGGCAGGAATGCTACACTAAGTCATGCTGACTGCCATGATTGCTAATGCTGGGTACTAGTGGCTTCTGCATTCCCTATTTCTGTTCTTAGCTTTAGTTCATTAAAGGTGACGTTGCATCTCAGCCACTTCGTTATGAGACAATAGCTGTGGCTGTCATGTAGACCATGTTTTGCATATTGATATTTATTCTGTTGAATGGAATACTTTTTTTTCCAGAAGTGTCAGTTTTATTAACTGAAATGTAATCTTATCTAGAAAGCAAGACCAAACAGTCATCTATTCTAGGATGCCTGGGACTCATTCTGCAATTTTTATTGCATTCTATTTGTCTTGCACTGTCATTGTCAAGTACTGGAACACAAGATTTTGAGATGTTCAGAGCTCAGGCCTCTCAAGGAACTTTTTTAAGCAGTTACTTGTTCATGCAGAGTAAATAGCTGTCAATACTGTAAAATGTTGATTAGCATTGGAATTGAAAACTGATTTATTTGGTTTTTTGCTTTGCTCTTTTGGACAATTCACCTGTAGTTTGGAACTTAGGTGTTTTTGTTCTTCTGAATTACTGAAAATTTTAAAACTGACTAGTAATGCACCTAGTCCTCTTAGTCCACAATGGAAACGGACAACTAACTTTTTTTCCTTTGACCAGGATTATTGACAACCTAATCGCGTATACTTCGGTCTTAGCTTTCAGAATAGCATTTTGGTAACTTAGTAAGCTTCAAGTTTTTCTGCTTTATTGCTGACAGGAATCTGGATATGATGACTTGTTACCATACTGGATTTTTTTTTTTTTTTTTTTTTTTTTTACTTTTTTAAACTCTTCAGTAATTGCCAAACACCATGTCAGACATGTATAAATTGAGACATGGAATGGCTTTGTTGTGAAAATACTGAAATTTCCATTAATGTTTCATCTGGCGATGAGGAAGCCTTTGAATGTATGTTAAGGATTGTTTTGTGGTTTTTTTTTTAGTTTACTTATTTAAACTAAATCTGTGGGATGAAGCTGGTAGTCATTATAAATTGTATGGTCTTGTAGGTACTACAGAGCCTTCTAATTAGTGCAGGTGAGGCCACATCAGGAATACCACATGCAGTTCTGGGTTCTACTGTTTAAAGGAGAGGGAGTTGGCAGAGGGCTGCCAGGACCCCAGATATCTAGAGCACATCTCTGTGGAGAGAGATTGAGGGAGCTGGGCCTCTGTAATCTGGCAAAGAGGAGGCTAAAATGGACTCTTAATAATGGGCTGCAACCACCTGAAGGGAGTTAGAGCAGAGCCAAAATTTTCTTAGAAATGATAGTTGGCTATAATGAAGGGTAATAACAACAGATTGCAGCTTCAGAGGTAGATCGGACATGAGGAGAAAATTATTTCACTTGGAGGGTAAGGCATTACTGGAACAGATCCCTGATTTGAGCTAGTGGACTCTCCATTCCTGGAGATTTTTCAAGACCTGACAAGACAAAGCCATGACTGCCCTGATCTGGTGTTGGGTGTAGTGTTGTTCTGAGCAGGAGGCTGGACAAGATGACCTTCTTTCCATCCAGGACTTTTGGAAGGATGTGTAACAGTACCTCCATGCTACTTGAGTGTCTTCCTCATCTGCAAAACTCTTCTGGCCCACAGCAAGTTAACGTGGGAACTCATGAGAAAGTAGTAGTAGAGGGAGGACACTGGAAGAATTGCTGTGGTTCAGAATAGTTAGGAAAACATGAATATCAAATGCTTCAAGATGCAGCATCAAACTGGCACTGTAAATGTCACATAAACCTCAGGAATACATCACCAACAAATGATCCTGCTTTCTCAATCTCACTGGGAGTGTAGATTTTATATATTCTGGCGTATGCTGTATATTCGATGTAGTACACTATATTTAGTAGTATATACAGTAGACTGTATATTTTGTTGTATACCTGGTATATTTCTGAATACAACATAAGTTATCTGGCAAATGAACTATAACTTGTGAAAATCTACACTTCTGTGCTAACAGAGATGATCAAGGTAAAGTAATAAGTTGCCTGCAGCATACCGCAAGGTGAATCGATAGGCATTTGGCAGGCACACTAGACTGTAGTATTACAAAAAATACAGGTCAAATTCTGCACCCTCACAAGGTCTGACTCTCAGATATAAAAGCAAATTCACTTGAATTTCTGCTCTGAGCTACCTTCCAGCATGCCTTAGAACATGGATTTGCTGTTGATATTGTTACTTAATATTACTATGCAATAAAGCATTGGTTTTAATCCTTCCCATATTAAGAGTAAGTGTACATTGCCATGCTGGATAATTGTAATTTCACTGTATTGTGATCTATAACATAACTAGATAACAAAAATACATTGAAGAATAAGCTAATAGAAGGTAAAAGTTTCTCAACAGTTGTTTATTTCAAGCCTAGCTGTGAGACATCCACCTGGTGTGTGGTAATGAGATACCAGAGTGCTGCATTTTTAATATACTGTTACGCTCTTTCAGAATGGTATTTTGACTTACCTCAGCTTGTGCAGTCAGTCTCAAGTAGAGCTCTCCCAAGGAACCAATTATGAAAATAGCTACATGTGTTTCCTTGGTGCCTTTTCAACAAGTGTTGTAAAATAAAGACAAACTTGTGAAGATTAAGGTGTGCTTGCTCAAAGTGTTTTGCTTCATGCATACTGACCTGCAGTAAAGCATCTGGACTCTGTGCTTGCTGTTCAGTGTGGATCAGATGAACCCATGACCCTGTTACGTGTACAGTGAGTCTAGGAGCAACATGGAGCTACTGGTTAGTAAATAGAAAACTGTTGAGCTCAGACCGTTCTAACTGCAGTATAAAAATGTAATAGGCCAGACTGGTTAGTTTTCTTAGGTTTTTGTAGCTTATAGTTGTTTTTTTTGTGTAGGCAAAGCTTCCTCTGTCTTTGAGCTCAGTCTGACTGATCTCTGAGAACATCAAGTTGTAGGAAAGTCTGTCATTAAAGATGCTTCACTGACTTCCAAAAGCAGTTGACTAAGGAACCGAAGTTGGAACAGAGCCAACCTGCTTATGCTGTCAGTCATTCATACTCCTCATAGCAAGAGTTAAGAGGTGGTTGTTTCTGCATAGTGTGCTTGCTCTATCACAAACACAGGAAAAGCTTTCAAAGAGGAGCTGCTGTTTTTTTTTCTTTTCTTTGTATATGTGCTAAACAGTTGCCTTAAGTACAGGAACCACAGCCTGTCTGCCTCTCAGAATATACTTGGGGCAGTAGGGATGCCATATATTGTATCCTAAAGTAGCTTAACGCTATTTGCAAGCTGCTTTCTGCTGGAGTACCCTGGCTTTAGTGCCAGTTTTGTGAAGTGTTCTAAGGCTAATGGGTGGATCACAACAGCTCACTTTGGCAGAACAGTAAGCTGAATTCTGTCTCTTTTAATGACTGTAATGTTGATTTTTTTTTGACTGCTTTCTGCCTACTTTGGTCTAGAAAATACTTGCAACTAAGCAGAATTATTTTGAGATTCTCTTTGGTATCTGAGTATGTTCTTCTAATAACTCACTGATTTAAATAAGCTTCAACTATGCCTGTTGACTGTACTTACATGTGAGCACTGAAGTTCCTTGGGGCTCATTCTTCCCATGTATGTTTTTGCTTGGTGAAAGTCTTGAATCTGTGTGCTGTTAGGCCTGGGAACTGCATTTAAAATTTTCAGTATTCTTGAGGGGAGTTAGCTGTTCATAAACTTCAAAGAAATCTGCCTACTTCTGGTGTTGTTCTCACAGTACTAAGTCAAATGCAAGAGAGAATTAGTATAGTGGTGAATTGAACTTCTTTAGAAGCGGTTCTTGGCTTGACCCTGAGGTAGTGAAAGATAGCAGACCTTCCTGTCAACCTTACAGTGCGCTACTTGGTCCTCTCTGTTGCAGTTTAAGAAAAGAAAAGAAAACCAGCTGTGTAAAACAGAAGTAGTAAATACTACCAGTGTTTAAACATCTTGCTGATTAGATATTAAGGAATTTATCAAATATGTGAAACTTATGCACGGGTTCTGATTTGAATTGAACTGTTAAACAGAATGAGCTTTATCATGTAACAATAACTTCTTGAATGTTGGAAAATCAAGTGCAGAAATTATGTTTAACCCGAATATAACTTGGAGAATGAATTTACGGCTAATGAACGTCTTCAATCTAGCAGTTCTACTAATTGGTCTGTTTCTTTATTCTGCTGTCATTTTAATGGACAATCACTAGACCTCTTGGGAGAGGGTGAGTAATATTTTTGATTTGTAAGACTTGAATGTTAAGACTTCTTATTAAAAGCTCTGGAGTTGAGTGTTTGTGGTCTCTCTCCCTCTTTCTCCTTACTTTTCCTGTTTGATCTTTGTTATATGGTTGCATATAGATAATCTGGCTGCACTTTCCGGTGTTACCTCTGAGCCACAGATTTCAGATCCGTTTGCCCCAGAGCCTAGTGCAACTACTGCTGCAACTACAGATACTACAACTACTTCAGCTGCTGCCACTACAACTACAACTATTACTGCTGCCACTGCTGAAGTGGATCTCTTTGGAGGTTAGTTTGGTTGCTCTAGTGCTCTACACCAGGTAATAAGGTAGATGAAGCAGTATTGAGTTCATCTATTGTAACAAGGCCTCTAATTTAACTAACTATACCAGAAGTGTCTATGTTGGATGCTAGATGGAACAGGAAATGTAAACTGTCCAACTACCTCTTTGTTTGCTGTGCTTTTAGCTAATAGACTCTTCTGCATATATATGAAAATGGAAAACGGTATGCACTTAAGACTGACTTACCTTATGGTTGAACAGCTAAGAGCATTAGTTTTCAGGTCTGCACTGGGGTAAGTAGGTATTCTTTCCACGTTATTCAATAACTATGCACTATACTACAATTTCTGGAAAAAGTTGTGCTTTCACAGTTATCGCACTGGAGAGGATGGACGTGGTAGATTCCTGCCCCTTCATTCTGTGTCACGGTTGAGCTGTGTTGTGTTTCTTCTGGATCTTTCCTGTAAATATAGTATTGAGCCAGCTGAAATTACTGTATTTCAGCATTCTTGAGTCTGGGTTTTATTTTGCATAGCATTAACAGTAAAATAAAGTGACAATGAACTTGTACTGAATGCCAATTATACAGCTAAAGTATAGGAGACATATTGTAGTTTAATTATGCTCTTTCAGTCTCTACTGTTAGCTGCTTACCTCTTGAGTAGGGATAAAGTTCCCCCTGTATGTTGTCGGCTTTCTCGTCACTCTTACAGAGCAAGAGGTTTCTCAACAGTGTGTCAGAAATTATAATTTCTTTTCAACACTGTACCAGCCCAGGTTAATGGAGAAATATTCTAATTTACAAACTACTAACATGTTTGAGATCGCCTGACTGCTGTATTTTTCTAGTTGTCTTTTCCTGTGAGGCATACTTCCAGCATGACAGTGGATGTCAGGCATTAGTAATAACTTACTTGCTATCCAAACTGAATTCCAGTATATTCTCTGTGGGGGTGTGTTTATCTATCGTTTCTAGTTACAGGAGTGCTGGATAGGTCTCATAGATAAACAGTTTGACGACAAAGGTATTTACTAAAGACTGAAAGTTCCCAGTTAGAAGTTGTATTTAGGACCGACTTCAGCAGACACCTCCAAGATATCCTAAATAAAACTGCTGAGAAGCTGTAAGAAAGGAGTACAACTGCTACCTGCTGCTTAACCCCTCCTTTTACAAAGATGAATAACAGTCCAGGTTCCACAGGATCAGGCACTTCAGAAGCAGTTTTAAAACAGTCATGGGCAGCAGTTCTGGACACCAGCAGGAGCAGGAGAGTGCTGTTGGTTACTCTGGGAAGCCTGTTGCAGAAGCCAAAGCCTGTGCTTGTTAATACCCCTGCAGATGCATAGTGTGTGAAACTTCTGGTGTGTACACGTTGAGGTTGAGCCACTCTTGGATATAGCACTTTCAAATTGCATTATTAATTTAGCGTAGATATATGATTTTTAAAAAAGTAAACCATAGTTAAATGACTAGAAATCACTGTAAGCTTGGAACAGGATTAGAAAAACATTTATCCTTGCCTATTCTTCCAGTACTACAACAGCAAGATGTACCCTTTGTTTTTTCTTGCTTTTCCACTGTTCTGTGCCTGGAAGAATGGCTGCTACCAAATCATGTGTCTACTTCCATGTTTATAAAATGGCAAAGAGCTTGATGCTTTTAGTTTCTAGAGATTTAACTGATGGTAAAATCACTTAACATGTGATGTTAAGAAGTGGAGTTGCCTTCATCCTCCAATGTGAAAATAATTTTACTTTTGCAGTATCCAGACTTCCATGACTCGATCTTTTCTTTTAAAGAGAATGTATTTTGTTGCTCCAATACTATACGTCTCCAGTGGATTGTATATTAGATGAATACTGACTTTTTCTGGAACACTTCAGGATGAAGCAAGGTTTTATTATTTACAATAGCAGAAATCCTCTAGTTCTCAATAAAAATCTCTAAACACAGTCAGCAGTGAAGGTGGTTTTGCAGTGCCTTTAAGACATCCACAGGCCAGACCCTTTTAAGATCCTAGAGTCCATATTGAACTTCCATCTCTCTACTACAGAGGGGTTTTTTTGTTTGTTTTTTCCTAAAGCCTCTGCTGTAAGTGCTGTCCCATACTAACGTTCTTTGTTACTTTAAGACTATATACAGTGCAAGAAGCAGTAATTTTTTGGGCAGACACTGTTGATCTCTAGCTTACACCTAGTAAGTAGATATTTGACCTTTGGGGTCTGCTAGTGATAGTTGTCAAGGTCACCTTAACTTTTTGCAGCTTGCCTATTCTTAGTTGCTTTACTTGGTTGCTTATGGTGAGCTGTGTTAGGGAAAGGTACAGGAGTGGTGATCTCAGGAAAAAGAATGTAAAGAGTCTGCAGGGAGTGACTGGGTAGGGAAAGGAAGCTGAAAGCTGCAGGAACAAGGCAGCCAAGTTGAAGGAAGAAGCAGAAGAGGAGACTTTGCTGGAATGACTGTGACTGTTACCCCCTTGCACTGTATCACTGGTACATGGGCTGGTAGGAGCCTCCGTGCTGCCTATAACTGGGCTTTGTCTTTAAGAGGAAAACCAGCTCTACATTATGTTTTCATCTCTAACATGGTCTTGGAAAGCAGATGAGAAATGCAGGATTGATCCAGCATAGCTTTTTTTTAAGAATTCTGTCTGATTAATGAGCAAGCTTTCAGTTACCTGGGCCAACTTAAAGAATTCCTTATCTTGTCTCTACGATAAACAGGAGGAGGCTGTTTTCAAAATGCAGCCAGAATCATTCCCAAGAGGGAGAAATGCAAAGGTGGAAGAAAGGTGAAATATCTTGTATCTTGAGTTATAGTCTGTTGTGTGATTACAGTGTAAGCGGTGCAGGTAGCAAGTCATGGCAGACACTGCATTTGTCAGTTATCAGGCATTCAAATGATGTGAATCGTAAGCAGGTAGGAGAACTATCATTTTCCATTTGAAGAAACTAAAAGCAAAGTGATCGAGGCCTTTTGGCACTTGAGGGCTAGTGTGTGTCCCTTATGCTGGAACATGCTAGTATAACAAACTAGTGCTTACTTCAAAAAACGAACAACAAAAAGCCCATAATTCTTATGATTCTTTCCTAGCACTGAGCCTACTAGAATATTTCTTGTTAACTCAGATCAGCTTCTCCATGTCAGAAAGTGATGATGGGTGACAACAACAAAAAAATAAATCTTTTCATCAGTATGCTTTAGTTGTATGATCTTTCCTATACTTGTGACATTCCATAGGGTTGTTTCACATGTTGTGTAATTCATTAAATGGTTATAAGTCAGCTATATCATCATGCATGAGTAACTTTTATCATGTATTGATGCCATGGCATCAAATAAAGCCTGAATTTATGGAATTTAACAGACCACTCTTCAGGAACACTTATTTTACTGCAGACAAGATGTATTGAAGTACTACTTCAGTGTTTCAGAATTTAAAAATGCCCTTGTTTGCACATCGTTTCAATAAGAACTATATTTTTTTTAACAATTTAAGTGTTATGCACTACGTAATACCTATTGCTCCTAATAGATGCTCCATGCAGAGCGAAATTGCAAAGGTTTCAGCAACATCTCTTCAAGTTTCCGGGCTGTCTGTAAACCCAAGTGAGGATCATGTGATACTTGATTCTTGAAGTCAAAAGCTAGATTCACTTTTGAAGCAGAAGATGCACAAATGTAAGCAAGTGGCATAAATTGAGTAAATAGAGTAACTGCTTTAGAGGGAGAAGATCTTTTACAGTGCTGGATATGCAAATGTAGGGTTACTATGCCAATGAGGGGAAACAGGAAAGAAAATAAACAGTCCAATTTTGTTTAACTAAATTGGATATAAATACAATACTTGTATCTGTTTCTACATGTCATGCTAGATTTCAGCAGAGGGCATCTGGGCAGGTACAGCAGAGCCTTTTGAAAGGCTTCAAAGAACTTGGTAAGCATTAACTTAAAAAAACCCAGACAAACCCTTGATTTGGACTGTGAATTATAGGGTCACCTGTTCAGTTTGGCTTGTCTGTATGCTCAGATAGGTTTCTTGAACATCCCAGAGTAACTAATATTTAAAGTTCTTAATATGGTGGGGTTTTTTTAGATTCCATATGAACTTTGGTGTTTATGCCACCTGCTATTTAACCCAAGTATGATGCTAAAGAAAATAACAATGTTTGGCAACAACCTTATTCAGAAGTGGCAATAAATCATAAAGCTGGTGCCAAGCTAACTATTCCCTTTCCTCTATGGGCTGTAAGGAATTTGTGCCCGCCCAAATTTCTACGGCTGTTGCAAGTGGAACTTTAGTAATCTACATCTGGCAGGAATAGGTGTTACTCTGAGGCTGAACTAATCCCAATATAGGACTGATGACTAACTCTATGCATTCTGAAGTCTTGCTTTATATGAAATCTGGAGTCTGCCCTTTCATGCTGGGAAGCAATTGTAAGTAGTGTTGACCAAGATCTGTGCTGTTGGCCTACAAGCTTGTGTGGATAGAAATGTGCTCTTTTGAAGGAGCCTGGGGTGCCCCTTCATCTGAAAGCTGGCCCTGTAGAGCAAAACCCAATGCATATAACCATACGCGTAGCGTATTCTTAAGTAGTAAGTTTTAAAACTCTTCAGTCCAGTTCTGTGTTGAATTTCTTCTATGTGGTGTATGCCAGTGTCTGGTATACATAAAATACTGTGGTGTTTGACTAATTATGACTTTTTTACTTGGACAACTGCCATCCAGTTTTGTTGTTGAACTTTTTTACGTGAAAAATAGAATTATATTCAAAATGGCTTATTAGCAGGCCTTTTTTTGCTACTAACTCATTTTAATTCTATTGTACCAGTCTAATTGCTTTCATCTCTTCTGTTGAAGTTTCAATGCATGTTCTTTTGAGCTCTTTAGATTAACTGGCACAAACTTGTTTTTAAAATGGTTGTTTTCATTTTAAAATTGACACTGAAGTTAAAGCATGTGAGGCTTTTTCTGGTACTAGTTTGACAGTGCAATTGCAGTGTTTCCCAACAGATTATTTTTTTTAACCTGCTAACTTTGTAGAAAAGAAAAATGGCCTTTATGAGCATCTTGAAGTATTTAATCTTAATTGTGCAATCTTTTTGTGAAGAAAATGCTTGCCTATGAGGATAGTCCAAATGGCACTGTCCATTAGGACTACTTCATGGAATTAAGAGCTACAGATGGTGGTTTAAGCCTAGGAATAATGCTGTAAAAGTTCAGTGGCTGAAATTTAAACATACCACTTAGCAAGTGGCAAACACAAAAAAAAAATAGAGAAAACTCATGAGCAAGTCATTCCAAAACCCCAAACCAGTAGTTTTCCCTGGCTTGACTAATTGGCCTAGAGTGATCCTAAAAGGAGAGACAAAGTACAGCTGGCCACTAGTTAAGCTGAACGTTCTTGATCTGTCAGAAGCAAACTGAGTAAATATAACCTATGCATCAGGTTATGGGTTCAGAAAGATCCGATTGGAATACTGTTATGAAACATGTAAGTTCAGTTTCTCAGATGTTGCATGACTGACTTGGCTTAAAAGCTAGAAACGGTAGATGCAGATCTCTGCCAATGTGATTGGATTGTTATTCATAACAGTGCTTAAGTTTGCAAAGCACTATGCAAGTAAATTCCGTTTCAGATTAATCACATACATTATGGGCTTTGAGCATGCAAGTTTTTAATATCTTTATTAACACCAACTTACTGCCATACCTCTGCTCTTTCTTTCATTAATTAGTTTTGGGTAGTACATGAGCATGCTGCTCTGAACCCTTATACAATGAGAATTAACACCTTTATTTGCACTCACTGTACTTCCTGCAGGCAACTCAAAGTTCCATTTTCAAACCCTGTCTAGAGCCTGCTCGTGTTGGGTTGGGGGAGACAAAGCGTTTTGCGCTGCATGACTTGTCTTGCTGTCAGTGTAACAACATTCATGTTGTATAAGGGGATCTACCTGTGCAATTTAACTTGGTTCTTTTACTGTATTTTTTTCTTCTCTTTATCCTTTTTCCTTTTAATTTCTGTTCTTAAACTGCACCCAAGATGCCTTTGCAGCTTCTCCTGGGGAAGCCCCTGCAGCAGCTGAAGGGGCAGCAGCACCAGCTACCCCAACCCCTGTAGCAGCAGCTCTTGATGCATGTTCAGGAAATGGTGGGTGTTATGTCATCAGATAGTTTCTTGTTTTGCTGGGGTTTTGTTTTTGTTTAAACTACATGGCAGTGTGTTTTTCTGAAATTTTCATAGTGTTTGCAATTGGTCAAAACAAACCTTAGACTGAAGAGCATGCTAAAGAAAACTGCCTGTTTTCGAGTCCCAGTAACTTTGTGCTTATTTGGTAGCACTAATAAACAATTCTGGCAGTGCTGAGTTTCATAAGCAGTAACCTGCTAAACTGGATATGCTTTTTGTCATATTTCTGTCTTGGTTTTGGCCTTGTCAAACAGCCTTTGAAAGTTTTGCCCTTTAGTAACTAGACTGCTCAGCCTTTCAGATGGTCTTTATTTTGGAAAAACATAAGTAACATGTCTGGATAAGTAGACCAGATGTTAGAGGGACCTCCTCTGCGCGCGTGCGTGTATTTGCAGTATGTGCATTGCCTGTAGTTGCTTTGTTCTTGACTGCCTCCCTCACCGATCCTAAGTATGCGTACACATATATTTCCCCTCTCCTTTTTACAAGACCCCTTTGCCCCATCCGAAGGTAGTGCAGAGGCTGCTCCTGAGCTGGACCTCTTTGCTATGAAGCCAACAGAGACTGCTGTTCCTGTAGTTACCCCTACAACTAGTGCAGCCACTCCAGTTCCTGCAACAACTCCTTCTCCAGCTGCTGCTGTTGCTGCTGCTGCTACTGCTACTACGGCTACCGCCACTACCACTACCGCCACCACTTCTGCTACCGCCACCACCTCCGCTCCTCCTGCTCTAGATATCTTTGGCGGTAATTTTGTTTTTAACTCTTTGATTCTGGTGGATTGATCTGTCAGAAGGACAGAACAAACAGATCGTTGTTGCATGCATGCTGTGTGCTAGGCTTTCAAACCAGAGAGCCTGTTAATTCCAAATATGATGTGCAAAACTTGAAAGTTCTGCTTTCAGTCCTGCCTTTCAAAAATGAGTTAAAGACATGTTATGTTCTTGGCCTTAGATTTATTTGAGTCTGTTCCTGATGTACCTGCAGCACCTAAACCAGATGCTACTCCTAGCATAGATCTCTTTGGTACAGGTAAAGAGAGAATTCTTCCAATACTCTGCTACTTTGATGCTGTGTAATAGTGTAAACTGACTTGAATGATGCTTACTTCTTGGTTTTTCTTTTTTTCATTTCTGGAAGATGCTTTTTCATCTCCACCACATGGAGCTTCTCCTGTGCCTGAAAGTTCTCTCACTGCTGATCTCTTATCCGGTGAGTTCTTGTCTTCACAGGCCATCCTACAGACTTAATGGATTTTGTTTTTTCTTAAGAGTTAAAAAAAAACCAACAACCAACCAGACTTAATGCCAATTTACGTCTTTAAGCTTAAATACCAAGTTGTGAATTTGTTGACACTTTGGTCACAAGATTAGCAGCTGCTGAAGATGCAAACTATGAAGTGGGTGACACTGAAGTTGAGTAAGTAATGGAGTCATTGAGAGAGTAAATCCTCCTCTAAGCATAAGAACATTCTTAATAAAAAGTGCTTTCTTTGAAGTACTGTGGTTTTCAGTTGCTGTGTGAGAAATGTAACACTTTCTGTTTGCAGTTCTGAAGACTGTTACCTGAATTTACCGACCCTGTGGTTCTAACTGGTGGACCCCATGTGGCTTTGAAATATTTAGCTATCATTGTTGCCTTGCTGATACTAAATATTATTTATCCTATGCTTACTGCAGTGGATGCATTTGCAGCCCCCTCTCCTCTACCCACTGCCTCTCCAGCAAAGGTGGATTCTTCAGGTGTGATTGACCTATTTGGTGGTGGGTATTTTTCTTTCCTCACCACTTCAGAGTTGAATCACTTCATTTTAATTACCTTTGCACTTGGCTAAATCTGCAGTTTCCCCTTCTCACAGCTTTTCTATGTAGCATCATGACTAACACCAGCATGTCCAGTTCTTTGTGTTGCACAGTAACGAACTGCAAATAAGTTGTTGGTGTGGCCATTCTGTTGTCATGACACTTGCCATTCTGTCTTCAGTCAACGCATGTATGGCTCTTCCTCACAGATCTAGTAGAAGTCTGTTTTGTGCTTTTTTTCGTCTTTGCAACTCTGTATGGTCATGTTGTTTTCTCTCTGTTCTGTTTCTCAAAGCAGCTGAAGTTTTGAGGGTGACTTGTCTCAAACTGGGTATCTGAATCACAGGATCTTTGGATTTGACAAGGTGGAAATTGGGATGAGCACAACCAACTCTAGGAGTGTTGTAGAACAGAAATGTTGCTTAGTAGTGGTGAATTTTCAAACGTTAGTGAAATACTTCTCTAAAAAGATTTAAAGTGAGTCAGTAGGTTCTGGCTGGAAGTACTCCAGTCTCTCATCCAATGCCTTCATCTCCAAAGGGCTTAACCCTTTTGTCTAGAATGCTGTGCTTTGTACGGGTTCTCTGAGAAGAGGCCCAACTAAAAGAAAAGAGATTTCTTTCAAGGTCTGGTTTGTTGCATCTCCTTTTTTCCACCTGAGCTTGTGTCCATGATACTGCTCTGCAATAAAGATGGCAAAGCACTTTCATTTTCTTCTGACGAATGAAGTGGTTGTCCTTTTTGTCTTCTTTTGTTTGCAATAAGTGATGAATTGATGCATTTAATATTGAACTCTTGAACCTTTTCTTGATGCTTTCTGGAATTCCCTTTAGATGCTTTTGGAAGTAGTGCTCCTGAACCCCAGCCCGCAACCCAGGCTGCTTCTAGTTCCTCAGCTTCTGCAGACCTACTTGCTGGTAATAAAGAACTTCTAAAAACTTGTTATTTTAAGGCAAAACTAAGAAATGGTCTTTGAAATCTTTTATGTTCCTTAGGTGTAAGTGGACTTTTGCAGTGGAATATAATTCGTGTGCACAAGATTTTTTGAGTACTTTAGACATATTAAATTAAAACTACAGTGATTTATAATGGATGCACTATACCAAAGTACAAGTTAACTTTCTAGATGGTCATCTTCCCATGCTCTGTGTTTTCATACCTCCTACTCAAGCCTTATTTTTCTGTACTGTTCACTGAGCGGGAGTGTATATGTAAAGTTTCTTTGGCTGACTGTAGCAGTACTTAAGCAGTATTGCAGACTGTGCTTCTTGTTCCTTACTGTTAATTCATCTTCATTTCTTGGTTAATTGAGGCAGGTTACACATTAAGTGTTAGGAACGTGAATGAATGACTTGGTAGCAGTCTTGCATTTAGCCAAGGAGAGTGGGGTGATGAGAGAGCACTTTTCTGAGCACAAGGGCATAGAAGTGATAGACACCCTCTCCTTAAACTGAGTGAGATGAGGTCTCTGCTAGTGCTGAATGTGGCATCACTGTCAACTATTTCAAAGGTTGAGTAACTGTATCGGTATAGTCTGCATCCTACAGTTAAGCAGCTTCTGCCAAATTCTGTTTGTACCATTCTCCAAAATTCATGCTGTACCATGTATTTTAGTGGCTATAGTGATTGTGCTGAGCAGTTGTGACTCCTCCCCATCCCAGTTTGAAGTTTGTATGGAATGAGATCCCAGTGTGTCTGCCTCAGGTTTAAAGGAAATTAATGCACTTCTGATTTGAGGAAGACTTGTCTTAGTTTCCCCCATGTTTTTGAAAGGTGAATTTGTCAGTAGAATCAGGTGGTAGGTTATCCTTCATGAACTTCAATGATTGTTAGCTTCATGTTGTACCTTTGTGGTTTTAATTCTGAGCTGGAGTGATAGTCTGCCCTTTATGTAACTGCTGACTACTCTAGGTTTGGTGAGTCCTGACATCAGTTGCTGTCTGTGTGTCTGCAGGTCTCTCATGCCAATTTACACTACATCAGAAGTCCAGCTCTGTGTTTTTCCTTTATATGCTTGTGAGAAGTCCTCTGTGCTGTGAGGAACATAAATCATAGAATCATAGAATGGCATAGGCTGGAAGGGGCCTCAGAGATCATTTAATCCAACCTCCCTGTCATGGGCAGGGACGCCTCTCAACTAGACCAGGCTACTCAAGGCTCCGTCCAACCTGGCCTTAAATGCATGCTAAAGCTTTAGTACAGGCAACTTCAGAATTTTAAGGTAGAAGACCACCTTTTATTTTAATACTCCTTCAGTAGATCTTTGTATAGTTAGCCTATGAATAGCCTAAGGCTGGAGATTAGGCTTTAGCTAGTAGACTTGGAAACATACTGGTCATTTGCAGTTGTGTGCATTATCAGGGAACTGGGAGCAAAGATGATGTTGGGCAGAAGATAATTCTGCTTATGCAAATATTACAATACAAAATATTTTATGTCCTTATCTGTAACTAAGCTTAAATTCCAATAGGAATAATGCTCCAGATGGCTTAAACTTCAGCAGTGTGCTCTCTGAATCTGATGAGTCACATAAAATCAAAACCTAAATTCTAAAAGGAATGTTATGAGTCTAAATACTCAAGCAGACCTGAAGCAGTTGGGGTGAATAGATGATTTTTTTAAATTTTATTTTATTTTTGCATTGAATATACAGTCAAAAGGGCTCTGAGTAGATTTGAATCTTTTTTTTTTTCTGACAGATATAGAGAGTCTGTAAACATCGCAGCATATTGCTAAGCATTTGTTCACTGTAGATAATAGCAGATGCATAGCCTGCAGTGTAATCCAGTTTTAAATTTAAGATTATCCAGAATTCATATGGTGGTTGAAGGCTTGTCCTTCATGGTTTATAAGCGTTTGGTTGTACAAAGTGTTTATATGCAAAATGTTATGAGTATACTTACTATGCGTCATTGTCTTACGTGTTCTGCTGTCAAATAAGTTTCTGGTCTATTCTTGGCTCACTTAGAAAATATAGTAGAATTTTTTTCATGCTATTCTAAGCCTGTCAGCAGACAAGACTAGAACTATGCTGATAAATACCACAGTGTAGCAATTTTCACTTCTAGATCTTTCTATCCAATTAAACTGTGTGCATGTGTATTCCAGTGCATACTTTACTAGCATGTTCTTATGGGAAATCTTACTCAAATGTGTAAGTAAAAGCAACCTTAAAATCGGGCGGTTGGGGATGTCCAGGCAGCGCATCTCTAACTTGGTTGCTGCTGTTTCTGTGGGCTCCCTCTGGGACTTGTGCAAGCCCTAGACAACTAGGAACTTAATCTGTTAAAGCGTTTTTATGTCCCCTCTGCCTAATGTCACTGTCAAATTGCACAAGAGGCGAAAAGCTATGGAATGAAGACCAATGGTCATGCAAACTTCACCTGAAGCTGGGGAGAACTCTCTTCTGTAGTTGGAGAAACAGACACTTTGTGAGGCTTTGCAAAAACTTGCATAGCTTTCTGAACAGAATCTTATAAATGGATATCATGCCATGCCCTGCTACCAAGCTCCTTGTTTTCACTGAGGAAATGGAAAGGATGTAGCTGAGCACAGGGTCTTTAGGTGGTTCCAGTGCTATAGGAATTAGTCAGCTGTCTTTGTCATCGCTGTGTCTTGTCAACCTGATTATGCTCTGATTCTTTGGAAATTAGTACTTGTTTGCAGATAGTTGAATGCATGGAGCTTTGCCTTGGGACATGTGATGAACCGGGAGACAGTTCATAGGTAAGGATCAGAGGACAGGCCAGCGCTGGTGATGTTATAGTAGGTGTCTTCTACAGACCGCCTGATCAAGAAGAGGCAGTAAAGGAAGCCTTTTTTAGGCAGCTGGAGGAAGCCTCACTATCACAGGCTTTGGCACTCATGGGCAACTTTAACCATCACAGTATGTGCTAGAAGGGCAATGTGCCTGGTGCTGGTCATCCAGGGGACTTCTGGAAGGTATTAGAGAATCTCTTGATTGGGGTGATTACGATGTACCAGAGCAAGTTCAGTGGAGAGCCACCAAGATGGTGACTGGTACACATGATATATGAGGAGAGACTGAGAACTGTGTCCATTCAGCCTTAAGAAGAGAAGGGAAAAGGGGAGGCCTTGTAGGTGTCTAAGCTACCTCACTGGAGGATATAGAGAAGACTAGCCAGGTGGTTCCTGGAGGTGCACAGTGATAGAAAAAAGGCAATGTGGGTGGGAAATTCCAGTTAAATACTGGATTTTTTTTTTAATTTTTACAATGAGGGTGGTCAGATATGACAACAGACTGCCCAGAAAGGCAGTGAAATCTCTCCTTTTGCAGGTGTTAAGGCAAATCTCTGGGCAACCTGATTTGATTAGACTGACTTTGAGCAGGGTGTTGGGCTGGCTGACCTCCAGCCTCCAACTTATACTACCCGTGACAAACCTGCTTCAAGAACAGACCTTGGAGAGCTGAGGGCAGATCTTTGATCCCAAGGCATTTGTCCAGATTGAGAGCTAGCATCTGTGAGCATGTGACTCACTGTAGAGTAGGATTTGGGTGATAAGGGCTTGTTGGTGCCAGAACCCTGAAGTTGGCCTAAGAAACACAGGGAAGCTCACGCAGGGTTTTGAAATGCTCTTTCCTTTGGCTTGCTGAAAGCAGGCAGCACTGCTTCCTGCTCCTGGTTCCAGTCAGTGCCCGTGGTCGGTAGCATCTGAAGGGACTTGTTTGAGTTGCAATCTAAGCGTTTTTGGTCACTGCCTGTAATCTGGCAAGCTTCAGCTGAAGGATGTAATTTCTGAGATGTTTCTAATCAGGTTATGTTCTCCTGGACCTGTAGTGCATGGTCAGGTTTGCTGTCCTCTCCCAGCTGTGTCTGGGGCCAATGTATTTGTTCCTATAGGCCAAGCATTCCACAACTAAAGCCTGTCTGCTGGTGGTACAGCAAGTTTCTGACCTGGTGCCCAGGGCTTGGTGGTGGCACACCACTCTCATTTCCCTGTTGAGTGTTTTGGTTTGAATACAGTTAGCTACTGCTAACTCACTTCTCTTCTAAAACATGCATCTGCTTGACCTGTAAATAAGTCTGATGCTTGCATTGAGTGTGCATGTATACATTTTTCCTGTTCTTTCAACATTCAAGTGTTTGGTGTTTAGTCTTACTTTGTCCTCTGAAAAAGCAAAGTTTTTGGGAAAAGCATCTGAAATCTCCCTGTAACATTTGATATGATTGATGCTCACAATTTGAGCACAAGTTCTTTATGTTGAGCTCTAGCCTGTCTTGTAGTTAAATGTCTGGCAGATGCTTGATTTCATAGCTGGGAAATGTGCCGTTGTCACTGTTTGTAAGATGTCTGCATAATGTGCTGTAATGGATATACCCTGAGACCACAAACAGTTTGTATAAAAATGTGGTTAGAAAATCTTCAGTTTTTTCTTTATTTCCCCATTTTTAAAAGCTGACTTCCCTGCTGAACTGGTAACTAAAGAAAGCTGAAGAAAGAGAGGAAGAGATTAATTAGTTGACGGCTTAAACAAGAGCAGTACAAACTGTCTCAGTAAAAAGACAGAAAGTAGTGATAAGGGTTTAATGTAAATAGGTGATCTCTTCTAAATTGATAAGTTATATTTGGTACTTAATTTCAACAGTGTGACTGTTGGAGTAGCATGTTTAATGTTTTGGATTTCACCAGCATGAAAAGATCTGTTTTTACTGTGGATGGACTTAAAATGGTCTCTACAAAGTGGAGAAAATAAGCTAAAGGAGAAATTTCAAATCGGTGAATGTTCAAGTTTCTGTCCACAGACAGCAATGATTAGCTGGACAAATAAGGACAGTAGACTGAGAGAGGATGTTCCCTGAAAAGAAATTAAAGGCAGTGGTAGAGCACTGGCTCGTTATTGTCTTGTGCTCAGCTGTGGCAAAATAACGTGCTTCCTACTCCTAGATAGGAGGAAAAAGTACAGCCTGCAGGTTGTGCAGAGTACACTTCCTGCTGTATTTGCATAGTTGTGCCTGGAGCACTAAGCTCAGATCTGATCCTTTCTATGAAAGGGCAGCTGGGGAGAAAAGGCTGAAAGATTGAAGATGGAGAATAGAGGTCTCAGACATCACTGTCAAGAAGAGATTGAATAAGAGGAATGGCTTGTAAACTAAAGAGGATTGAGAAGGTGTCATATGTCTGTTCTAGTTTTGACAGAGTCTTTGCATATTTAATCAGTTTCCAGAGTCTGTAGATAATACAAATAAGCTTAAATTGCAAGGGAGCTCAAGTTATATAGTGGGCAAGGGACGGATTTTAAGAATAGTCAAGCATGGGAGTACATTACTTGTAGGCTAGAGAATCTCCATGGGTAGGGCTTATTTATATAAATACAGGATTTATAATGTATATATTTACCTTAATCATGGAGATTCTTCAGCTTTCAAGAAGTTCTCTTGTGGATGCTGTTGATCCTGCTTTCTCCTGGGAGTGGGGCAGGGTGGGCAGCAGCTTGAAGACATCTTGATAAGGGAGATCAGAATGTTTTAAGATGGCGAGAGAGGCTAAACTGGTTTAGTAAAACACTGCCTTCTGAACTGAGATTCTAAAGTAATTGATGAGTGATCATATACTTTTTTCAAGTTAGTCCTCTGTTTCTCTTTTTTTGAACTAATTGTTGTTTGTTGCATTCTGCCTGTGAGATTACTTACCTAGAACTATAGTGTGTAGGACTAGAGGAATTGTGTTCTCTACTCCTTGGGTCTACCTCTGCAGAAATTAAATAAGAAACATCAAAGTTATTATTGGTGACTCTCACAAAAGCTTAAATTCCCTGGGTCATATCTGGCATACCAAGGATGCTTGTGTAATACAGTGTTATTTATAATGGTCTAGTAAGAATTGTCTCTATCATTCTGCCTTCTGTAAAATGAGCTTTTGTTAAATGCAGCCCAACAAGACTGACTAATGTCCACACCTCTCGTGGCTTTTTCAAGGCTTTGGAGGTTCTTTTATTGCTCCCTCTCCATCACCATCTCCAGTCACTCCAGCTCAAACCAGCTTACTACAGCCTAACTTTGATGCAGCTTTTGGGACAACAGCTCCAACAACTGGCAGTTCGTTTGATGCATCAGGTGAGCCACAGAGTTTCTTCCTGTGAGTTTTCTAATGTGTTTTACATGTTAGGTGAGTTAATGATACCATATTTAGGCTCCAAGTCAAAGCAATGTCAGTGATATCCTTGTTCCTTCTCTGCTGGAAGAATTCAGGGTGGTGTTTAGGCTGGTGTGTGCCTAAGAGCTCTCTGTACCCATTTTTTATTCTACCATGTTAGTAAAAAACAAACTAGTGTGAACATCACCTTTGCATGTGCTTGATAGCATGAATGAGGAAATACTTAAGGAGAACACTGTTCTGTAAATGAAGTATATAGACAAGTTGTCTTGCTGCTGCTGAAGCTGTTCTTGAGCTTGCATGGCACCTGAAGGTACACAAAACGGAGACTGAGGTCATGTTCTTTGCTTGACTATAAGCTTAAACTTTCATCACTGCTATCATTTTGTTTGTATCTCTTCCATTCTATATTTTCCATGCTGGGTCCTTGCTACAAACTTAAAATTGGTGAGTTCTGCAACTGTACAAGAAAAAAAGGTTGAAGTAGTACTGCTGCTTGGTTATTTGGTTGCTTGCCAGTGCACATGCTACCCCTTTCTGTTGACTTAACATTAGCATGTACCTCAAATACAGATCAGAAGATAGAATGCTGGCATGAGGTTTACCAGATGGTTTGACTTCAAGGGATCTAAAAGAATGAACTTCTGAGTTAGATGACTGGACTAAGGAGGCTTGCTCTGTCAGTATGGATGGTTCTAATTCCTTCTGATCTCATAAGGTGTTAGGTTTTCCTGACACCCTGCTGCTTGCAAGTGGATAGTGAATAGTAACATCTTGAGACTTTCAATCCCACTGCTGTAAGATGTCAAGGTGTAAGACTGCCTGTGCCACAGTAATTCTGACGGGTATTTGCTGCAAGATGTTCATTTTAAAAGCCTTTAAATTAATATCTCCTGACAAATGTATGTGCATCTGACATCTCTCTAAAGATGGATGTAAGAAAAAGTATCCTGTGGAAGTGATGCTGTATGTGTGTAGATTCAACTCTCCAATTAAAGTCCTTTTAGACATGTCCTGTCATATCAGTTCTCATTGATATAACTGTTTCAGGATTACTGTATATTCAATGTCTAGTAAAATGAAATGCATGCCCTTGTTGGCATTACTTTTAATGTCAAACTGTGTTTTGGTAGGACTTGTGACGTGGTTGACTGTGCTATAACTGTTGGAGCAACAGCAAAGTGGCAGGTGGTGTATTTCTTACCAGAGCTGCTGTTTCTAACCCACTTTCCCTTCACTTCCAGTGTTTGATGGCCTAGGTGATCTTCTTATGCCAACCATGGTTCCTTCTGGTCAATCTATAGCACCTTCAGCCACGGCGACAGTCCCTGCTTCAGCAGCAAGCAAAGGCCTCGGAAGTGATCTTGATTCGTCTCTTGCAAACTTAGTAGGCAGTAAGTGACAAATTTCAGTTTTAAGTAGTGTAACATACAACTATGTTACTCTTATGTGCAGCCAAATACTTGTCTATTTTAGCTTGCTTCTTTCAGCGTCCTCCTGTTTCCCTGGGGAGATGAGGGAAGCTATAGGCAGGAATGAGGCCTGATTCACATAGCTGATAACCTGGGATTATAATTAGTCCCTTTTTGTGCCCAGGATCTGAGTCAAATAATGGGATCTGTTTCGTAGGTATGATTTGTACCATGTGAACGTCCCAGGTACATTCAGGGGCACATCAGACTGTTAATGAATGTGCCCCTGTGTAATAACAGATGGAAAGGTGAAAATCATAGAATCATAGAATGGCATAGGCTGGAAGGGACCTTAGAGATCATCTAATCCAACCTCCGTGTTATGGGCAGGGGCGCCTCAATGGTGAAAATGGTCCAAAGCATCTATTAACGCTGTGTAACTTAAGCAGAAAATCTGGTGGACACAAATAACTGACCTTTTGCTTAACAAGAATATGAATAGCAGTGGGATGAAGTGTACACAACAGCCAAGAAAAGACCTTCTCTTAGTCAGTGAACTTTTGAAAACATGTTCTTGAAATGCTAAACAAAAAAGCGTTCCCTTTCCTATAGTAAAAGGGCTTGAGCCTTTATAACTAGAGATCAGTAGCCCAATCCCCCCCCAAAAAACTAACAGAAGCCCACCCAGACTTGAGTGTAATAGTGCTGAAGTTGTACTTCGGAGGGTTGTATAAATAGAGCATTCTGTTATTATATGTAAACACATCACAGCAAAAATATAACTGATCTTATGATGAATATTCTTCTGTTAGGTGTGGGGGGAAACTACCATGCTTAGGAGTCAGCAGAGCTCTTAATCACTTGAAACCTCTTCTGCAAGTCATTTTGTATATCTGAGTTTGGGGGAGAAAATAACCAAACTTAGCAATTTGTGACTTATGTGACTTGTACTGGTCATGTGAATCGAGTACTTTTTAAAACTTGGCTTAAAACTTCTTCCAAAGAGTAATTAAGGAAACTACTTGGAGTTCCCATGTATGTATATACATATATTCCCATGTATAGAGCAGATAAAACAGCGCAAAACTTCCAGATAACATTCAGGTTTATGTCTATGTGAAAAACAGCTTTTTATTTCAGTACGTATAGTGAGGAACAGAAACTAGTGGTGTCATTAATGGGAAACAGTTTTGATGCTCTTAAATAACTTAGCGTTTTGTAGGCATAAATATATTGTTACTTTGGCTTGCTTATGCAGCAAAAATGGCTTCCTCATGCATCAGACATCTGCAGGGTGCCTCAGACGTTTGTCCTGAAGGAAGAAGGGGTAGATGTGGCCAGTATTCTGATGCTGTCTAAATCAAGACGGCCAAAACTCTATTACTCTTTATAAGGCCATGTGCAATGAAGTGCGAGCTCTTACTTTGATATGCTTTAATTTACTGAACACATGACTTTTTTCCTTTTTTCTTACAATTTTCAGATCTTGGAATTTCTGGTACCACTTCAAAAAAGTAAGTTCAACTTTGAAAACTTTTTTTTTTAAACAACTCTGCTGTATAGTCTTATCTATTTCAGTGTTTATTAAGAATCAATGAATTGGTGATGTGCCTCCTCCTCCTGCCCAAAAATCAGTTCAGAAAAATCCTGGAAAAAGTATTCTGTTCTGTGCAGGTTCACTGAATAATTAAGGGTAAATGTTCCTGATGATAGCTTTTAAACTTGCTGGCTTTAATCGGAGTCTTTGAAATCTTTTTCTGTGAATTACTGTCCTTATATTGGATAGCTGATTTCCAAACAACTTAAAATGAAGGAATAGTCCAAATAATAAATTGTATAGCTCTCTTCTATCGAGGCTAATATGTAATAGTTTTGTTATCTTTTTACAGACGCTGGGTGTGCTTATCGTGTAGGCATTGGAATATTGTAAAATAGAAAAGAAGTTCATTCCATACAGTGAAAAGCTTCTTTTTGCAAGAAGACATATTTACAGCACTGCATTTATTTTTAAATGGATTTTCTTAATCTAACCAATTGCTTACTTCTGTGCTGACTGTTCCTCTGTATGCAAGACCAGTTTATGATGTGTGTACTTCAAAATGCGTTGTGCCTCAGTGGAGATGAGAGGAGGGATATGTATAAACACATGCGGTTTATCCCCAAAACTTCACTTCCTTCAATCTGTTTCATTCAAATGGTGCATCTTACTCCAGATAGAGTGACCTCTAACAAAACCTGGTTTTGCAACAGCCTTTTTATTCAATGAATGATTTGTTTCTCTTGTATCTATCAACTTTTTTCAGAACTGAATGCTTTCCTCCTTGAGCTGTCTGAGCAAGATATCCAGCAATGAAATGACCTTTCAAAGACTTCTAGCAGGCAGCTCTACTGCCTGGCCCCAGTAGAATAGGCAGTAGCAGTCCCTCTTCCTACTTTGCAAGGGTATATGCAATAATATGTTACCTTCAGTCAATACTAAGTAAAACTTCTCTTTAATTCTCACCACAAAGGCCATAACCATGTAACTGACCTCAGTATAGAGTGTACTGGTGTCTACTGCTAACAACCCTTGAAACTGTGTAGCACTAAAAGTGTATTGTATCTTTCTGTTAATAACTTAAACTGCATAAACCATAAACTAATGTAGCTGCAAGCCTAATGTTAATGTATACTGCAATTTGTTTTAATTTTCACTGTATGTAAATAATAGCTCTGTCTCTCCCCCTCTCTATTAGGGGAGACCTTCAGTGGAATGCTGGAGAGAAAAAGTTAACAGGAGGAGCCAACTGGCAGCCAAAAGTAGCACCTGCAACATGGTCAACTGGTGGTGTCCCAAGTGGTCCATTGGTAGGTGGTTAATCCATCAATACCACTGGTATTGAAGCCTCAATATTTTATGAGACTATACAAGCATACATGTAGGCACTGCTCCTGTCTACTTCAGCTAAAGAGTTTGTTTCTATATAAATAATATGAATGTTTCAAGTCACATTTTTAAGACCAGATTTACAGCTGGCATAAATAAATCATTGAGTTCAGGTCCATGAAAATACACTTGCTTATGTATCAAGATGTTACTCTACAGATACACCTAATACTTGTGGACATTTCCGAGTGTGAGGTTAGCCTTACAGGTCTTGCCAGCTCCTGGCCCAGGTCGATTACCTGAAAGACAATGGTATTGATCTAAAGTTGAAGTACTGGGAGGAGAGAAAATAAATAGGTTTTTCTCAAGCTTTCCTGAATGAAGTGGATCGATCAGGTGATTGATGCTAGATTAGAAGTGAGTGGCTTGTTTAGCAGAGTAAAGCAGTCTATTGGAAAAGTTAAGATTGCCCTGTAAAATGTATCAGAAGGCACTAACGTCGAGAGAAGAGGATTGCATTGAGCTAAGAATTTAAATTTTGGCATAAGAGCAACTTGATGATGAGTAAACTACAAGAATAATCTGAAGAGGGGTCATACCTCATCTCATCAAAGTTGCACAGGGCATAAAACAGCCTCCAGATGTTAATGTGACTCCAAGCGTATTCCAGCTTGTTTTTTAACATTATGGAAGATGCAACTAATACATTCAGTGAAGTACTAAGTTTAGGGAATTCTTGTAACATCAACTTTTTTTCTTAATAGAAAGGCTGGGCAATACTGTACAGTGTAAGTGAATTTTTTTGTTCTCTTATTGTACTTACTTACTAAATACAAAGATACTAACAGCACTTCACCTGCACTACAGTTATTAGCTCTGCCTTAAAACTATCTAGAAGCTACCTAATATGGCTTTTCTTAGGCTGTCTCTCAAGCAGATAATTCTCAGGTAATCTGTTGAGTATGGTAGTAGTGATTAACCATTTCTGTGCTGTAAGCTTGAAAATAATGGCTTTAAATTGTCTTTGCTTTACTTGGATGTGAACTACCTGATGACTTGTTCTACCTGAAATTTCTAACCTGTGTAACATCAGCCTGATCTTCTAGTGGTTTTACCATCTGATAAGTAACTAGTCTTTTTGGAAAGCTAGGTGGTTTTGATAGCATTTCATGAATTGTGGGTGCTATATATATTTCCTCAAAATCATGCACTTAGGTATTTTTTGAAACCAAAGAAAACCAGATCTGCAGGAATTATAAACGTGGAGACCAAAATGAAGATTTCTTTTACTTCATGGTTGAACCACTTAAGTTTTGGTCACTTCTTCCCTTCCTTGTGACCTTTCACCTTCTGGATTAGAATCAGCAGAATTTCATAAAAGCCCATTCCCTCGAGTGACTCTAGCGCTTTGAGGCAAAAGCAGATTCAGTTTGTGTGACCGTTTTCTTGGCATCTGCCTCGCTGAATTTTGAGCTGCAATGTGTTCCTGTGGCTGCAGTCAGATCACTGCATCTGGTGTCATTGATCAGTGTCTTTCTATTCCTTGCTTTCCATACCTGAGTGTCCAGATGTTGGTTTTAGTTGGAGAACAGCTGTGCTGCTAGCACAGTACAGCTTTTAATTGAAATGCTGAAAGTTTCAGACTGGAAAAGAGATTCATAATTATTAGCCAGAAGCTGTAGGGTGTTTACTGATCTGGAACAGGTTATCTTGACTTGTTTCTAGTTTCCTAAAAAACTGGTATGTTTTAATCTGGAAGCAAGGATCAACCAAGGGCACTAAATGCAGTGTTCACAGAAGTGGACTGTGCAGTCAATAATTCCAACATATCTCCAGAGACACACTGCCCTTTGAACTGAAAGTGTGCTAGCTGCTCTCCAGGTGCAGTAGGATATAACTGACTCAAGGAAGGTGATAAGGATGTGGAGGCTCAGGCATGACCCTACAGCTTCTGTAATAGCTTGTGAAATTGTGGCGATATACAATAGCAGTAATGAGATTCGTAAAAATCCTACTACCATTTTAAAATCCCTTCCTTGAATGCTTCCTGCCTCTCTTCAGAGTTGTTAATAATTTGGATTTTATATGCTTCTGTGAAAAGAAGAGACTTGGATGCTTTCAAGGCCATAAGGAGACTCTGTGCATGGGAAGTTACAGACAAGAGAACCGAAAGGGATGATGTGTAAGTTGTGCTAGATAAGTGGGGTGGCCTTCTTCAAAGATGCTGTTGTGCTCTATATCCAGTCAGACTACTAAACTAATAGTTCTCTCTTCCTGAATCCTGGTGAAAGGCGACCTTTTTTCTTGTGTTTTTGAATGAAAATCATACAAGTTAAGCATACAAAGGAAAAGTATTACAAGATAAATTAAACTGTTCTTAGGAAAGTATGTACTCGTGATTGTGGCTTAAGAGTGTGAACTTTAACTTAAATGAATCTCACTGCATAAAAATACTATTTATTGTTTTTTTAATTGGAAACTAATCATAGCAGTTATTTCCCTTAGCTTTACAATCTGCTTAAGCTTTTACTAAAATACAGTGCTACAAGTGCTATAGCGTGTTGGCTATCAGTTCTGAAATTGGGATGCTTCCTTATACTATGTAGGAGGAGGAAAGTACATACTTTCTTGGGACTATTTTGAGTTGTATTAAGTAAATGGACTCCATTCATGAAGAGAATGGAGTCTGTCACCCTTGCGTTCTTATGAAAAAGCAGGCTGAGCATCAGCATAAGATTCATTCAACTTTCTCATTCTTTGAAGCAACGTGGTTTTGAGGTTAGATATTATCTGCTACATAACAGTCCTGCTTTCTAGAACAACTTTGAGAATGCGTGAGACTCTGTTTGATTTCCAGATAGCTGGTGTTACAGACATTCTTGCATTTTTTTAATGTTTTAAAAATTTTTTAGACGGGAGCTGTGCCTCCAGCAAGTGCTGTTCCTGCCACAGGAGGTACTCCACCTGTCCCACAGCCAGGAGCAGCATTTGGGATGGTGAGTCTCTTCTGTTATGCTGCTCTCCTTTCTTCAGCCATAATCCTACTCACACTGCATTAATTTACAGCCCCCAGCAGGCACAGGTGTACCAATGATGCCCCAGCAGCCAGTTATGTACGGGCAGCCTATGATGAGGCCACCGTTTGGAGCTGCCGCTGGCCCTGGTGTACAGGTAAGTGTACTCCATAATGAAAAGGGTTGTATGGAACTTGAAAAACTGACACTTTCTGAGGAATAATTGATGATTTTTATAGTTACCAGTGGAGGAACAAAGTATAATATAGTCACGTCTCTAGCACGCTTCAGACTGTTGTTTACACTGCCAATGTAGAACAATTTGTACTTAAATGCCAGTCGCTGGGATTTTCAGACGTACTCTGCTTATTCTACACCTTGATGTTTAATGTCTAACAATTACTTAGCTTCTGTCTGGGTTGATGATCCTAACACCATTCTGTCTTACAGGGAGAGAATGATTTGAAGCAGTGCTAATTAGAATATGCAGTGTCTATAGCCTTAGCCATTAAACCAGCCAAACATTGTTAATCCTGTAGTAAGGATGGAGTCTACACAATGCTTGAGCAGAATGGCAGCACACCGAATTTTCAGAAAAATGAGAATGTTGTATGCTTGCAGTGTGCTTGTGTGGGAACCAGCGATACCTACCTAATGCTTGTGTATCCTTGTCTGCTTTGTTTTTTTTCTGCCTTCCTGGCTGCTGTCTGTTAGCTTTCTCCAAGCCCAACTCCTGCTACTCAGAGTCCCAAGAAACCTCCAACAAAGGACCCATTAGCGGATCTTAACATCAAGGATTTCTTGTAAATGATAAGGTATTCTGTGACTGCCTGCCTAAGCATGTTATGCTGTGGTACCTGTCTGGCACACAGATGTTGATTAGGCTGGTAGATTGAATATGACTGATGGAATTGTATTCAGAGATAGGTAGAAACATGTACTGATAATGTGGTGGTTTAAACAGAAAACTGAATTCTCTGTCCACACTTAATTTTAGCCTGAAAGCTTGGCTTTTGGCTACCTTTTTTAGCCCAAAGTGACTGCCAGGAGAAGTTATCTTCAATCTGTAACTTCCATTTTTTGCCTTGTTTCCACTCAACCCAAGGGTTCATGTTTGGTTTTGTTTTTTTTTCCTGAAATTAATACTGAAACAAATAGAATCACAACAAGGTACAAATACTGGGCACAGAACTGTGTGCTGAAGAGGCTTGTTCTAGTCTCATGTGTGTGGAAGCAGATTTGGTATCATAGGTGTGAAGGGATCAAAAGAACTTAAGTATCCTGATCATCAAGGGAAGGTTGTTTACATCTCTGAACTGTTGCCAGCTAATGTTCTCCCCCACCATACAAGGTTTTCAAGGTACTGCTTTCCTGAATGCTAAGGCATAAGGTCCTGAGCAGTGCCATGTAGAACAACAGTGAGGAAGAATGGAGGAGTAAATGAAAAGGGAAAAATGGAGGAGAAGAGAAAAAAAAACAGTACTACAGAATGGAAGAAAAAAAGGCAAAAATGTTACTGTGAGGGTTTTGGAGAAGGATGTGAAGAGGGCCAAGTAGAAACATGAAGTTGAATTGAACACTTAAGCCAATTAAAAAATAATAATGTAGAAGTAAGGTAAGCATTTTATAATTAGGACTAGAATAATTTGTCAGGCGAGGAGAGGACAGTCATTACTTATCTTTAAAGCCTTATTTGTAAGTCCCTGTTCTTTCTTCCTATAGCTTAATTCTAAGACTTGTTCTAAGTCTCCTTTGCACTGGAGTTGGCAGCAGTGGATGAGATCAGACTGTTCTTAGCAGACACCACTCAGTCCCACTTCCTCCTTCTCCAGATTCCAGCTCGGGGAAGGTGTACCTGGCACTTGGTGGAGTTGGCCAGCAGTGGAGATGCACCTTCGTTGCTGGGACTCGCTGCTTTCATCTTGGGTTTATAGTAGACAGATTCATAACTGTCTTTGGGAAGGCTGCTGCTTCATTAAAAACTTGACAACTCCTTTGAGGTGTGATAAGGAGATTTGGGACTCTTTCTAGAACGTGCTTTATCTAACTCATTCTGGTTTTCATCTTAATACTTTTCTGTATTCACAGCTGCAGTTTTTCTGACTGGAAGATAAAAACATGAGTTTGGAGTCTACAAACGGATGCTCAGAGTTTCAAAGTGAGCCACCAGTACCAAACCCAGCGCTTACTCAGACTTTCTCTTCCTCCTGAAACGTGTAGCACAGCTGTGAAAGTGAACATTAGGAATGTGTACTACCTTAGCTGTTATCCCTACTCTCTCGAAATTTGTGTACTTGGGTTATTTGTGTTTTACAATTTAAACAATGGATGTATGTTTCTGATGCCTTCTAGTGCTTTTCTGAACCTATCCCACGGGGGCAGATTATGCAGCTGTTGTTTGGTGAGCCATTTGGAGCGATGTCTGTGGTTTTTGAAGGTTTCAATGTATATAACTTTTTGAGGACACCTAAAATTTCCCTAGGACTCAATTTCTCCTTTATCTGTTATGAAACATAGTGTGATAATACCAGATAGTAAGGAAAATACTTATGAAATTGTGTGGAATACGTTTCTTTTTTTTCCCCCTCAGTCACAGGAATCTCAATTGTCGTGAAAAAATGTTTTATTTTTGTGGCACTGTATATGTTAAGATAATTTAAAGTAATATAAAGGTAAACTTCCATAACAAATACTTTTTTGATGATTTACCAAGAATCAAAAATCATATCTGAAAGAATACCATATTTATTGCTGTTTTTATTTTAAAATCTGTTTTCATTATTTAAGTTTTTGCATTTAAAATTGGCATATTTATCAGTTCTTGCGAAATGCACTGAAAATAAGTAAAGGGTCAGTTTCTCTCCATGTAGTTGAAAAAAGCAATCATAGTTGTGCTGGCATTAAGGGATTTCAAATACAAGAGCACTCTTTGGTATATCTGTAGTCAAAACATTACAAGTGATGTTGCTCATCTCTGTTCAGTTCTTACGTACATCTCTTAATTTAGTGCTTACCTGTGTATGCCTTAGGCTAGTGTTTTCTCCATTGCCCCGAATGCGCTGTGGGTAGCTTTTGTACTATTGGTGATTAGATTTAATTCTGATCCAGAGATCCATGCCCTTTACTGTACATACTGTGTTTCTTTTATTTTTATTTGTTCTCATACTGTTTCTGCTGATGGCTTGGCGTAAGATCTTGACTCTTCAATGAGGTCACTGTTGATCAGTGTTACAAGTGGCTTGGCAGTTCTATGTAAAAGCATATCAGGTTGGAAAGATATTCACCTAAAGTCTTTCAAATTAACTATTTAATCAATGTATGGTACCATTAAAAGTGGTTGTATCTGAATTTGCTGTGGGGATAACATACACCGTAATGGGAAAGTTCTATAAAAAACTAATTTCAAAATGGCTCTTCTTTGTATTTCAGTTTAAAAAAACAAACAAAACAAAAAAACAAAGACCCCAGTGCATGTGTGCCCTCTGAGATGCAATAAACACCTTGATCAAAGTAAATATCTTGTTGCCCGTTTAATGATTGGGATGTTGAGCACAATAATACGCTTTGAGAGGAGAAAAATGTGTGTAGGTCCTGACACTGATTGCTGAGTCTGCTGCACATGGTAGTGACTTTTGCTAATCTTTAAGCAGTACAGGAGAGATCAATACAAAGCCAGACTAAGCCCAAAGCCACAAGCAAAGTGGGGAGAGGGAGAGGAGAATTCTCTAGTTGACTTAACGCCTCAGGAGGCTGCTTTAAAGCTCTTCATCTTCTTAAACTAGAATAATGTTGGAACTGTGAAAGTTTATAATACTGGTCCTGATTTCTTTCCTATGAGGTATCGTTCAGCAGCTTATTGAGCGCTACCACAGCTGCGATGCAATAGGAATGGCTTGTGCTAACATTCGTCTCACGGCTGGATGAAAGGAGGAGAAAACGTTTCATATAGTTTATTACGTTAAAGTCTTTCTGGTAACTGACTAGAGACCTCCTCGGTTTAGTAACAAAATGAACTGATGAGGCAGTACTGAATGCCAAGGGCTGCTTTGAAGTACTTACAAACAACAAAACACTGGAATGACTCGATCATCACGCTCTGGTAAGGTTAGAATCTTGAACTGAATTTCAAACAAATGTCCAAGTTGTGCAACCAGTAGGGGAGTGCCATTGCTTAAGAGGCTTTTTGTTTACTCATTTGGTTTTTTTACTTGCTACTGTGTTGGTATTCTGAGCTTGTCAAGTTTGGCCTTGGAAAAGTGAATTTTTATATACATTCAGCCTTAGGATGAGTGCCCTGTTGAGTCAAATTGTTCTGGATTAGAAATCTGTAAGGCTCAGCAAATCACTGTGTTTTCTCACTATTTAAGCACGAAGACCTGAATAAGGTCAGTAACTACACCCCTAGAAGGGCTCACCTGGTTTTGCCCATCCGTGCTGTGTGTTGCCAAGCACAGGGGGCACTTGACTTCTTACTGCTGTGTTGTGCATGTCTTCTCAAAGTAAGGACTGCATTTTCAGAGAATGGTTGTAACCAAACATGTAAGTGCATTCAGACCAGTTCATTAGTGTGTCATTCGAATTACGATGATGAACTGCTACTCACTTAACTGCAAATGAATGTTTGCGATGTTATGTGTTTCAAGGGGCAGCATCTCAGCGTGAGGGCTATTTCTTTGCAGTAATTGCCCTTCTGCATCAGCTTCCTCAGTTTCCACAACCTTTGGTGTCCTTGTTGCTGTTAGTCTTGTATAGATCTCGTGGCCAACAGCTCTGTGCAAGCCTTGCAAGGCTCTTGCACAGCCTGTGCGATATTTGATAGGATGTGAGGAAACAGAAGCCTGGACAGAAAGCAAACTTGGCGGGAGAGCGAGAAGCTTGTGCACTGTATATTTCCCCAGTATGCTGAGTGAGGCTAAACAAAAATGCCTCTTGTTCTCAAGAGTTATAAAATCTGGCTTGCAGGGAAAACAAGGGGTTGTCTCATGGCCTATAGACAAGAACATGTTCCTGTTATCATCTGAGTTTCATCATCCAGGCATGGACGCATCTGTGTCTTGCTATGACTAACCACTTCTCAATACAAGCCATAGAGAAGAGTGGGTGGGGAGGAGGGCTCTCATCTGTGGGAGGAAGCAACTGTCTCCTTCCCCTGCATTTTTCATGAGGGGAGGACAGGTTTCAGACAGCTGATATGTCCATTGCTTAAGCTCTTGCTGTTCTTTGTGCTGGCTTCTTTAGAAGCTGACACTTCTGGGCACACGAGACTTTTGTGGTTCCCCCTTAAGCCTTGGCTGCCTTAGGGGTGGTAAATTTCTGGAGAACATGAACTCAGCTTACTGTAGAAGTTTGAACAAAAAAAACCCACCCCAACTTTTCCTTAGAGCTGACTCATTTTTTGGAATGTTTGCAGTTAGCAGTGTGTCTCATTCCTCTTCCCCATTGATTCATCATCAATTTTAATTGGCTTTATTTGAGATTTTTAGCTGTGTTTTATACTGTATGCCTTTCAAAATGTACGGTAGTTTGAGGTGAGGACTTCCAGACTGATGCTGGTGCTTCCCCAGGTGAAAGACTGGATGGTGAAAACTAAATTGTTGTTGTCTTCTAAGATCCTAGGGACCACCTTAGCATTTCAGGCTCATTGCAAAATTGGGCTGCTACCCCAAATTTCCATCTTAAGATTTAGTAAGGCAATTGCAAAAGCTAGAGACTTACCTTAAAAAAACAAACAGGAAAGTCTAGAGCAAAAACTGTAGCTGTGGGGGAGGAGGGGAGGATTTGCTTTGTAAATGCATTGGAGACTTTGATGATACAAGGTGCTACTTACTGGAGGGTGACAGCATCTAGTTCGTGAAATGTCGAGTAGCTGCAGCTGACATTGTTTTGTCTTTTCGGCATGAATCTTTGCTCCTGCTGCTCCTTCCCCATCTCTTGCCCCAGAATAGGAGCTGCCTCAGGCAATTTATTCTGTATGGGATTAAAAAAGTCCCAATAACTCAATGCCTAGAAAAGCCAACTGAGACTTCTTATGGTAGAAATAGTAGCAGTGACAGAAAGATGATACACTGAGTTACTAATCCAGTTCTTCTAGAACATAAAATATATCTGAAATTTCATTAGAGAAAACCTTTTTTCCATGTACTGTATATTGCTAGTGCTGTGAGCAGTGTGGGAAGTGGCAGACGCTGAGTGGTAATGAGGGGACAAAACAAGAATTTCAAAGATGGGATTACAGAAGGAGAGAGGCTATACGTATTTTAAAGCAGCCAGCACTGCCATTTTTTCTGTTCCAGATCTTGGCTCCTAAGTCTTTACCACCTCTTCAGTTTCCCTTAATTAAACTCTGCAAGTGATTTGGGTAGCAAAAGCCTGATGCTTGTTCTGTTGCCCAAGACATCTCTGAATGCAATTATAGGTGTAAGAATAGTTGCCATCAGACCATGACAGGTAGTTAGCAAAGGTGGTAGAGCAGAAGCAGAAACTGAAATAAGTGCAGAAACATGGGGAGTGTGGGGGTGGCATCCACTGCAAGGACTAAGGAGATCAAACCTCTGGTGGTGTAGGGGAACCTGTGAAGGGTCTGTTGAACATCTGCCCTGCAGCAGCACTTTGAAGCACCTACATCCAATGTTTATGGTTGAACATGGTGGAGTTTCACCTATATTTTTTAATGTTTAGTATGATGGAAGAGATTTGTTGGTTTACCTCAATATCGTAAATACGTGAAGTGGCCATCTCTTTTGAAGGTCTTGCCAAAGCACTAACCCACTCTGTTGGAAGCAGAGATTTCATACCACTAAGTGCAACAGCAGGTACATTGAGGGCACGTGCTGCATGAAGCTACTGTTAAAGATGCGAAGATCCAAGGAACCATGATCTCAGATGAGAGGGAAAGCTGTATCAATCTTTCAGTTAAACTGGTAGTTGGAGACAGGTTAGTTGTTACTGATAACAATGCAGAGGCTGGCGGTATCTCACAGGGCAGGAGGGATCCTCCCTGGCCCTCTTAAGAGCATCAGATTGCACCTTCCCATGGTCCTTGTCCAGATTTATGCCCACCCAGGCCTGGAAAGAGGCTACATGCGTTGGGAGTGGGGATAGTTATTGCAGTAAGGAGGGGAAAGAGGAGTGGGCTACGATGAATACACTAGGGAATGGGAGGGAGGAGAGATGGTGTGTTGTTTGGGCTGCAGGTTGTCTGTAACTGAGGGAGGGAGTGGGTGGCGGAGCAGCGGGGGTACAAGCCCTGTGCCCTCAGCCTTGCGAGCTGCTGCAGACGTGCAGCTTGGGTATTCAATGTCAGCAAACAGATTTTGTGCACAAGAGGAAGAAGGTACAGGTGCAAGCAGACACCAGGCTTTAGAAGAAGCAGTATTTCATACTCCGAGTGTGTCTGTGTATAAATAAAGGGGATTTTGTGAAATGCTTATCAAATGCAAGAGTAGCAATAGTTAAATTCTACAGTTAATTGTAAGACTAAGCTTTATGTATCTGTGACATGTCTATAATTATACTCTATTAATCTGAGTTTATCCGTGAATAGAGGTTTTAGTGATTCTTCCTTACTGGAATAATCCCACACTAGTTCCAGCCAACTGAAAGAGCAGTTTCAAAACCCTGAAATTTGGCTTTATTTTGAAAATTCAAGGAGGAGAAGAGATCACTTCTCTTTTCAAACATGGAAAAACGAAGTTTAGTAGATTAGCAAAGGAAGAAACAGGGAAAAATTAGTAATATTGAGACCAGCACACTGTATAAGTAGAATTGTCTTACTATACAAATTATGGATTAGGTATTAGAGCATCTTTGAATCTACTGATCTCCTCTGAACCTTTGCACAATCTTCATTTGTTCACAGGGCTTCAGCCACGTTGCAGTTTTGGTCTTTCCGCTTTTATAGGAGAACCGAATTTTAGGAGCTCTTTCTGTGGGCACACGTTTGCGATAGAGCACACCATTCCCTTTGTGCTTGGAAGAAGAGGTTTCCAGCAGTGTACTGAAATCACAGCTTCCCAGCTCACCTCCAACCCGCCATCACAGTGTCTAACATCTGTCTAGCATCCCTGCTGCTCAGGGATGAACAAACACACCAGCCCTTGCTCAGCCCTGCACTTTGCAAGACATGAGCTGTCCTGATTTTAAATGTATACTTAAATATATAAATATATATATTTAATTAAATATATATTTACATTTGCAGGCAACTAGCGGCTGCACCTTGCTGTCTGGATTCTGTGCCACCAGCACTGCAGTTTGCTTTGTCTTTCTTCCTTTGAACCTTTGCAGCAGCGTGACAGAAACACTTTTTCGTAGCTCAATATAGTGCTCTTATTATAGAAATGGCATGGATGGAAGTCCAGCTGCTTACCCTAATATGCTTTCTTCAAGACCTGGTGGTGCAGAATTTGCTTGTTAGAGCCCTTGGCTCCAAGGCAAGTCATGCTGGAAATTTTCTTCGCTCTCAAAATATTTGACCAGCTGTGATGCCGGGAGAATGGCTAAAATGTTTTTACTTTCTAAAGCATGGTCTGGGCCCAGATGGGGAGAGAGATAAGGCGCAGCGTTCAATACACTGTAGCTAATTTTTAATCAACACGAAAGCTCCATTAAGTCCGATTGCGTACACGTCACCCAGCAGTGCATCTGTTTGTGTGCATGGGCTGTTTTTAAGCATCTTCCTAAACTTAGGTGAAATTAAATTAGGCTAGTTATTTACCTAATCATTCATTCATTTATTTTTTCCTCTCTAAAACTTTCCTTTATATTTTAAAATCCAAGACATGCAGCTGAAATCACGTTCTTATTACTGCAGTCCTCATACAGGCTAGAGAGTTGATTTCCATTTATTAACAAAGAGACGACGAAAGATGCTGTTCTTTTTCAAAGTAACATAAATTACATAGTGACAGTAAGCGGATTTTCTATTTAAATGCTCAGCTATTATTTAGGATTGTAAGTAGTAATTATAAAACTAATTTGTGTGTGTGTGTCCATAGGTCTGTAATAGATAACATCTTTTTAGACTGAGATACTACTAAGTAAACCTCTTTGTCCCAAGCAGCTCTATAACCATAATACTGGAGGGCAGCGCCAGGTTGGACGGAGCCTTGAGTAGCCTGGTCTAGTTGAGAGGCGTCCCTGCCCATGACAGGGAGGTTGGATTAGATGATCTCTAAAGTCCCTTCCAGCCTGTGCCATTCTATGGTTCTATGGTTTAAGCCTTCCTGCTTTCTCCAGATCCTGCTATCCTTAGTTATCTAGAAAAAGTGTACCTTGTCATTCCCAAGTAAAGTATTTATCTTCTGAAGATTTTAAAACATAGCCTTACAGATTGTTCTTGATGGTTAGTCAGATGTAACATTAGGTTTTGGTATGTATGTCTTGCATGTATGCAATCAGTACAGTTAAATGTAATTTAGAAAAAGTGTTACACTGTTCTGTCCACTGAAAATACAGTCTTTTGTATCCAGGACTGATTTCCCTAGGATTTCAGGATTCTGGCAAACATTTATTGTAATAAAGTAGCTTATGTATCTGTTAAAATATTTTGGTTCTTCAGATGTTTGGCTTCATGACTCATCATCAAGATTGATTCTAATCCTGCTCTATCATTTAGCCTGGCTTGCGGATTTTTCAGATGACTCCTCTTTTTTTCTGCCAACAGATGTTGAGGGCTGGATTTGGGTTGTTTGTGCTTTTAATGGCTTTTAGAATACCTCAAAGAATTTGCTAACGTATCACTTAAAATCTCCATCTCTCTTTAGATGAGGAGTATAAACTGAGAAATGGGCAAATCATCTATATTTCATGCAAATGCATATTTTAGGGGAACAGACAACTGCAAAAGAATTGCAAGCCCTGGGAGCTGCAGCGATGCCTTCACCAGGCTGTCTTTCATGGACACTTTCTGCTGTTAGCAAGGAAAATCCCCCATCCCAAACCCGCAATGTTGCCTTCGCTGTACCTTTACCCCTTTAAGTGAGGCTGTTCCTGTGCCAGCCCCTAATGTTTTAAGTAAAGCGCTTTACACCGATGTAGTATTGCAAGTGGTTGGTCTGGAAATCGTAATATGAAGTAACTGGTCTCGTGTGTGAACAGTTTACAGTCTAGTTCAGCAGGGTTTGCATGAAGAGCCTATGGTGGATATGCTTCTCTCATTTATTGACGTTAAAAATAGCTGGCAGGGTTACAGAATATTGTTCTTCTAGTTGTACAGTTGAGCTTGCCAGCCAGACTTTGACATTTGAGACTGAACTTGCAGTGGCTGGAAACTTTAACTGATAAGTCCAGTAGTTTGATAGATCTGTCAGAGATGAAGGAGAAATGCATCTAAAATGAAATCGTTTTCTCCAAGCCAAACTGAAGAGTTAAGCTGATTCAATCTATGCTGTACTGGAACAGACTCTTGTGTGAAATACAATATTTTTCTCTTGGCCAAAGCATTTTATTGCCGATATAAAAGTTCTGTATAACTATGCACACTGTTTCACTTAAAAGTTGGCTCTCTGCTACAGATAAACAAGACCAACACAGCTTGCTGCACTCTGCTGCAAAGGCAATGCATTCAGAGCATGTGAAGTTTCCACTTCAATACCACTGGGCAGGATCATAAGATAGAAATCACAGACAATAAAAGGCTGTCTACTCTATTCCCCTGCTTTCCCCTGCTCGAAAGCCAAAATTGTATAATTCCCAACAGATTTTTCTAAAAGACCTCCATCAATCACGACACCAGAGTCTCTCCAAAAACCATGCTGGGATGTCACCACCTTTGCCCTGAGAAAGCAGCTGCTGCTGCTGCTGTATTACCTGCGTCCTCCTCGCTGCCCATTGAACTGTTATTTCTTCTGTCCATGGGAGTGCTCCCTTTGTTCTTTGCAGCAGCAAAGATGGTATTTGAAGACAGTTACCGTGGTTGTTCCTCTGTCTTATGCCCTGTGTCTTCAATCTTTCCTTGCCAGTCAAGTTTTCTAGATACCTGATCCGTCTTGGTGTTCTCCACGCTATTATCTTCAGCTGGTCCGCGCCTCCTGTGAAGCACATTATCCAAAACGGGATGCAGCAGTGGAGTGAAGGCACACCTGTGCTGTGTGTAACAGAAATAACATGTCTCAGGGCTTGGGAGCCAGGATCCCAGTTACAGATCCAAGTGTGGCATTTGCACTTTCCCCAGCAGGATTGCGTTTTTGGGCCATAGTCAGCCTGCACTCCTCTAAGCTCTTAAAGCCCTTCGTGAAGAGCTGTGGTTTAAGCAATTGCCCTTCAGCATATGTTTGTGCATGGTGTGTAGCCATTTGGGGGGGAGAAAAAAAAAAACAGGAATAAAAATTTTGAAAGGAAACAGTTTTTAAGAGGAAGACATTTGACAATTTAAAGAATTTCAATTTGAGAATTACTGTTTAGCTCTTTGTGACATTAATAAGATTCAGCACACTGCTAAATCTTCTCAGCAAGGAAAGAAGTTTGGGGAGAAGGAGGGAGGCTGTGGGGTGAATGTCTCTCCACATCTTGGTTTTCAGCCAGTTGGATCTCTGCATGCGTGGGGGATTTTCCCAGAAGAATTCATCGTACGGTAAGGACATCAGGGCAGAGCAGCTCTGTAGGAGATGGGACTGTCCATCGTCCCTCAGCCCTTTGAACGCAGGATCCTCAAACTCTATTTCCCCCATATGCAGCTTGCTCAGGTCTCTGGCAAGAGAGACAGAAACGAGAAGCAGCTGCAGGTCTCTGGAGGGTGATGGGAGAGGGAAGAGAGGAGACAGTGTGGTGTGTGGGCACAAGATTGGGGTCTCAGATGCTATGACAGCATCATTAGCTCCTCTACAGATACTGTTTGAGTGTCACATTTACAATTGCACTACTATGTATGTAGTATACGTAGCTTTATATACATGTAGTGTATTCAGTGATGTACCATCTACATGTATACAAACATATATGCATGATACACTTGATATCTGATTTTCAACAGGGTCTCTGAAATCTTCAACTCTGCGGTCTTTGTAACAAAGCTGCTATGTACAGGTTGGAAAATGTAAAATGCCTTCTTTGGTAACCCTAGCTGGTTCTTACCCAGAGTAGTGTGAGTATATCAGCAGTTTCTCTGGGTTGCAAGCTTTGAGGTTGCCCCTGATACAGAAGCCTGTGCACTTGGTGGGAGATGCCCTGCTGCGTGGTCAGGGGGCTGCAGCAAGGTCTTCACTTGCAGGGTGATGATTTCCTGATGAATGTAATGATGCAAGTAGCTGGAAATAGCAGAAGAGAGAGTTTTAGATGCCTCTTGAATAAGGATGGTGGTAGCAGTAGCAGAACTGGAGCACAGGTTTCTTTGCCTTGCTAGCTGAGCCGCATTCACATGCTGTGAATGTGTAAGGGGCAATAGGGAGAAGCAGAACACAGCTACCAGCTGCAATCTGACCATGACACAGGTCTGAACTGCTCTGTTCTCATGGAAAGTTTTGTGGGTTTTAATGACTGTATTATCTGGATGTTGTTTAGATATCTGCCAAAAGACTCCCATCAGTAGAAGAAGGTTGATCATCATCACCACTGGGGGATACTGCCTTTGGATTACCCCAGAGCATGTAGCACTACCTGCTGAACCTCTAATTCTGTAATTGATGGATCTGCCTGAATAGCTCTCTGCTGAGAGGAGAATGACATTGGCATCCCACTAAAATAAAAACAAAAGAAAACAACTCCCCAGAAAAACCCTAATTGCTTGACAATTTTCTTTCTATCCACTTAGTCAATAGGTTGTAGGAAAAAATCATGTCAAGTCATCTTTTTAAGAATGGCTATGAATCTTGCAGTTATTTTAGCAATTATCTGATTCGTAGATAACCTTGTCTCCTACCAGTCCTTCATCTCTGAGCTGCATGTTTATCGTGTTTCTACCAGGATATACTTGGTTCCACAGTGGTGTTGCCAGACAAGCCTAAAAATTTACAAAAAGCTTGCTTTCAAATTAGGAGGAGGCAGCTGGCTTCTAGATCTAGAAATGTGACTTTTTATATGTCTAAAAATACTTGCCTTGAAGCTTAGCCTTTGCCAAATAAAAAAAAAAAAAAAAGCTGTGTGTGGCCTGGAAAAGTACATGGCTGCACCCCTCTGTCCCAGGACCGTGTAATTTTGGCTCTGCACATGGGCTCTGGCTGATGTGGCAAGAGACAAGCACGCAAGGGCCGGCTTGGGCTCGGCAAACAGGCTGTGCTTACAGCCCTGGCTCCACCTTGCACGTTCAAAAAAGGGCTGGTATAGGCTATAACAAAGCATGGAGTTTCCTAACTTTTTTTTCCAATGTTTACAGTGTTTTAAATTTATGCTGATAATGGTATTGAGGAAGGGAAAAGGCAGGTACTCTTCACTGTACATACTGGAATATGAAGGCTTTAACCCTTCCGTAGAGTTGTGATTTTCTCTTTCACAAATGGCACGTAAAGAAATGCTGCAGGTAAGTCCTCTCTGCAACATCTGTAGCTTTTCTTTTCCAGGCTTAGTTCTTGGATTAGCCCTAGAAGGCTGCGCTGAGGCAACGAGACATTACCTTGGCAACAGGCTTAAATAACTGGTATGATAAACCTCACCCATAGTCGGCTACCGAGAAGGTCCCTGCCGAATTTCTCCAGGTGCTGAGCAGATGTGGCTTCCACAAAGGCACGTCTCCCTGTCAGGAATCATTTGCTTTTTGCTTGAAACTGTTATTCCAGTGGATCTTGCGAGGCTATGGGAGCCGTTTACAGCCCAGTTAGTACAATCTGATTAATAGCATCAAATTGTTATTTTTGTGGTCAGTTAAATCCGTGAAATTAAATAAAGTTTCCCCTGGACAGTAGGATGTGTCTAGGAGATTAAACCCCGTACTTGCTGTCGGGGTCCAGAGTCCGCGACCTCTCTCTGTGTCAGCATCCGTGGCAGGAGGAGCTGTCAGGGCAGCCGGGAGCTGTTTTGTAAGGGACATCACAAGATTGCTCCTTCAGCTGGCAGCCTGTGTTTACGTTGACTCAGAGCTTATGAAAGCATTTCCCAAGGCTGGCTCCAGATTCGATGCGTTGTTTTGGAGCTATGACCACTGGTTTGCTTGCAGGGATTTTACCTTTAGTTCTCTCTTTGCAGCTGTTACCTCAATAGTGCTTTGAAGTGGTTTCTCTTGGATAGAAAACTGAGTTCCTCACTGTATAGCACCAGTGGTCAGGCATTATTTATTTAATTCAATCTTAGGTGTTTGGTGTTTAAGTAGAAAATGAGGTGAAACCCCGAAGCGGGCACAGTTAAAAAAAATTAAAAGTGGGATTAGCAACTGAGAGAACCTAAGATGAGCACGGACAGGTGAGAGGAAGTTGCAAACAGCCCATCAAAAATATCTGAAGTACAGAGAGAGAGACTAGCCCCGCTCCAAAGTGCAGGATCCCGAGGAACCGTGGGCACAGTGGAACTGTGAAGATGTTCTGGTCAACCAAGGTGCTGAAGGAGAGGCTGGAGCAAGGGGAGCCCTACGAGGAGCCTCCCCACCGGTGCTGCTGCTGGCTGGGGCCCTGGCTGGCGCTATCCCACCCAGTCTAGGATCTTCCTTTCCTGTAAGGATTATGGGATGGGATGGGGTGGGATGTGTGGTGAGAAAGGGATGGCACGAGATTCACAGGGCAAAGGACATCTGAGCCTGTACAAGCGGTGTTACTTGATCACAGATCACTGCTGTAAAAGATTAATTTGTAAGCAATGAAGTGTCATATCTAAATTGAACACTGTCAAAGCTGCTTTTCCTTTTGAGTACTGGCTTCCTTTTTATTTCTTTCTAAAAGAAATAAACCTGTTTACAGAACATAAATGCTTCATGTACAACACTCTGTAACAAGTAAATACATATAATATGCGATGGGTCGAATTTCCCTCTAAGGTTCACCAGTGTAAATGAGAGGAGAATGTGATGCAGTGTTTGTTTGGTTGCTGGAGCTTGCTGTTTCAGCCCACCATTATTAAAAATGACTTCATACATCCTCCATGGATATATACAGCAAAATGAATAAAACCCCAAAATGTCAGTGGCCACGTGCCTGAAAGCCTCTGTTCATGTCCACCATTTAGGAAGACCAGGTCTGAGCCCAAACTCACAATAAGCAGCAAGAGTTTGGTAGTAGAATAATTGCCTGCCCCTGTGGGGAGACGGTGGGTGTCCTGGTTTTGGCTGGGGTAGAGTTAATTTCCTTCTTAGTAGCTAGAATAATGCTGTGTTTGGGATTTAGGTATGAGAAGAATGTTGATAATATACTGTTGGTTTTAGATGTTGCTAAGAAATCAAAGAGTTTTCAACTACGCATGTTTTGCTGTTTCCTAGAAGCTGGGAGGGAGCATAGCCAAATGGGCAAACGGGGAATGTCATGCTCAGTATATAGATGAGGGTTGGCTGGACTCTCTCTCTCTTCCAGAACTGTGGTTTTGAGATTCTCCTGCTCCAGTTCGCTAGCCAGGGACAGGCTGGGCATTGGTCAGTGGGTGGTGAGCAATTGCCTTGTGCATAATTTGCTAGGTTTATTATTATTATTATTATTATTATTATTATTATTATTATTATTATTATTATTATTATTATCATCATCATCATCCTCATCATCATCATCATCATCATCATCATCATCATCATCTTAAATTGTTCTTATCTCAACTCATGAGTCTCCTTCCCTTTACCCCTTTGATTCTCTCCCCCATCCCCTGAGGGTGAGGGGAGGGTGAGCAAGCGGCTGCCTGGTGTTTGGTTGCTGGCTGGGGTTAAACCGTAACAGTGGGATAGACAACCACTGCCCATGGTTGCTCTTTTGCCATGTAACTCGCTGCAGCTCTGGAACACATCCGTGTCCTGCACAGATGAATGCAGCAGAAAAACTCACATGCTACACATACCTATAAAGTCTGCGTTGCCTTTATGTGTAAGTATTTTTTAAAATATCACTGTTTTTCTTAGTGTGGTGGGTTGGCCCTGGCTGGATGCCAGGTGCCCACCAAAGCCACTTTATCACTCCCCTTCTCTCAGCTATACAGGGTAGAGAAAATATAACAGCAGGCTCGTGGGTCAAGATAAGGACAGAGAGAGATCACTCGCCGAAAACAGATTCAACTTGGGGAAAAATTAGTTTATTACCAATCAAATCAGAGTAGGATAATGAGAAATAAAACCAAATCTTAAAAATACCTTCCCCCCATGCCTCCCTTCTTCCCGGGCTCAACTTCACTCCCCAATTCTCTACCTCCTCCCTGCCAGCAGCACAGGGGATTGGGGAATGGGAGTAGCAGTCAGTTCATCACACATTGTTTCTGCTGCTCCTTCCTCCCCAGGGGTAGGACTCCTCACACTCTTCCTCTGGTCCAGTGTGGGGTCTCTCCCATGAAAGACAGTCTTCCATGAACTTCTCCAAAACAAGGTCTTTCCCATGGACTATACTTCTTCACAAACTTCTCCAGTGTGGGTCCCTTCCACAGAGTGCAGTCCTTCAGGGACAGACTGCTCCAGTGTGGGTCACCCATGGGGTCACAAGTACTGCCAGCATACCTGCTTCAGCATGGGCTCCTCGCTCCACAGCTCCACAGGTCCTGCCAGGAGCTCGCTTCAGCATGGGCTGTCCACAGGGTCAGTCTCCTTCAGGCACATCCACCTGCTCCAGCATGGAGTCCTCCATGGGCTGCAGATGGATCTCTGCTCCACCATTAACCTCCATGGGCTGCAGAGGGACAACCTGCCTCACCATGGTCTTCATCAGCACCTGCAGGGGAATCTCTGCTCTGGTGACTGGAGCAACTCCTCCCCCTCCTTCTTCACTAACCTTGGTGTCTGCAGAGTTGTTTCTCTCACATACTCTCACTCCTCTCTTTCCTACTCTTTCCACAGTGTTTTTTTTCCCCCCTTCTTAAATACGTGTTATCCCAGAGGCGCTACCACTGTTGCTGATTGACTCAGCCTTGGCCAGCGGCGAGTCCAACTCGGAGCCAGGGGCATAGGCTCTATCGGACATGAGAGAAGCTTCTAGCAGATTCTCACAGAAGCCGCTCTTGTAGCCCCCCACTACCAAAATCTGGCCACACAAACCGAATACACTTAAATAAAAATATTGTACTCGTCTTAGATATTACTTTTAAAGGTTTGGTGTTTTTTTTGTTGTTTTTTTTTTTTGTTTTTATTGGGGAGGGAAAGCCCCTGCTGCATTTGAGGGCATGTTGTATCCCCACCACAGAGCATGTTGGTTTGCTCCTGTACAAGAGCCAACAATATTTAGCTGATGAGTTAATCATTCAAGAGAAGGCAAAGGAATGTAAAAACTAGGGCTGCCTTTTACTGTAGGAAAAACAGAAATCATGTTTTCTTCCATTCAGTAAGGCACTGTGCTTTTTTGTTGTTGATCACGGTCTTCACCTTTGCCTTCCCTTGTTGTCTTCTCCCTCCAGGGCCTGCCTTGCTTCAAAACGCCTGCAGAGAGGTACGGCCAGAAAGGGTCCTTTGCCATGTGCTGTCTCCTGGCTGCTTTTGTCTTTGATTAAGCAAAGCTGAAACCAGCATTTAATCCGTAAAGCTGAAATTAAACTGGAAGGGAGTGGTGGGAGAATGCTGCAACTGCAGCCAAAGGGCAGCAGAGTAATTTGCCTGAAAACCAGCCCAACTTGGTTTCATCCAATGTTTTCAAACTCTTTCAGATGGAAAAGAAGTGGAGCCATAGCAACTGTAATAACTATGGCATACATACTTGGCATACATAATTGCCAAGAGGCACAATCTTTGTAAAATATTTGTGTAGCTTTTCCAGTATATCTCATCTTTTTTCTTAGCAATAACAGCTGAAGGGTAAGCCATTGTCAAGGCTTAGAGACATATTCCAAGCAGGAGGAATGAAATGATTTGTGAGGACTACCTGCATAATAACCACCATAAGATGCCATTTCTTTAGTGGATCTGAGTTGCTGTTATTTGGTGAAGGTGTTTTGAGCATTTGTTAAAGATGGTAGGAACTGGAAGTATGACAAGAAAATACCTGAACAAGCAACTGGGCTGTATTGGAACATTTTAGGACTGAATAGATGTTTGGATAGGATGCCAGTTCAAGCCTCTCAGAGCCCATGGGAATGTGAGACCCGCACCATGTCTTGGAATGTATTTTCTATCTGAGCAACCACATCTCTGCTAGTGGCTTGGGAGTGGCCTGTGGAGGACATAGCTCTTACCTCTGTGTCTCTGTTTGCATTCCCTGCATAGGTGCCAGGAAACATTACTCGGGCACCAAGGCATTCTCCCAGAAAGTGGCAAAAAGTAGACTCCAGCAATTAAAAGATTTAGATCCTTTTTACCAGCCCCAAACGGGCTTTGGTCCAGGTGATGAAGCTGTCAACACTATTTATTCCCCTGTGGCCCTTAATTCTCCCCTGTGTAAGGACCACCTGATCTGGTGGGAAAGCCGTTGCCAGATCCCTGTTAAACCATAGAATCATAGAAAGGTTTAGGTTGGAAGAGACCTTGAAGATGATCAAGTCCAACCACTAACCTAGCACTGACAAGTCCATCACTAAACCATGTCCCTAAGTGCCTCATCTGCACATCTTTTAAATGCCTTCAGGGATGGGGACTCAACCACTTCCCCGGGCAGCCGGTTCCAATGCTTGACAACCCTTTTGGTGAAGAATTTTTCCTAATATCCAATCTAAACCTCCACTGGTGCAACTTGAGGCTATTTTCTCTTGTCCTGACACTTGTTACTTGGGAAAAGACTGACATCCACCTTGCTACAACCTCCTTTCAGGTAGTTACAGAGAGCAATAAAGTCTCCCCTGAGCCTCCTTTTCTCCAGAATAAACAACTCCAGCTCCCTCAGCTACTCCTCCATAGGACTTATGCTCTAGACACTTCACCAGCTTTGTAGTCCTTCTTTGAACACGCTGCAGCACCTCAATGTCTGTCTTGTAGTGGGCCCAAAACTGAAGACAATATTCGAGGTGCAGCCTCACCAGTGCTGAGTACTGAGGGACAATCACTTCCCTCGTCTTGCTGGCCACATGATTTCTGATACAAGCCAGGATGCTATTGGCCTTCTTGGCCATCTGGGCACACTGCTGGCTCATGTTCAGCTGGCTGTTGAACAATACTCCCAGGCCCTTTTCTGCCAGGCAGTGTTCCAGCTACTCTTCCCCAAGCCTGTGGCATTGCATGGAGTTGTTGTGACCCAAGCGCCGGACCTGCCACCTGTCCTTGTTGAACCTCATACAATTGGCCTTGGCCCATCAATCCAGCTGGTCCAGATCCTTCTGTAGAGCCTGTCTACTCTCAAGCAGATCAGCACTCCTGCCCAACTTGGTGTCATCTGCAGACTTGCTGAGGGTGCACTTAATCGCCTTGACCAGATCCTCGATAAAGATATTAAACAGAACTGGCCCCAGTACCGTGCCTCAGGGAGCACCATTAGTGAACAGCCCCCAAATGGATTTAACTGCATTCACCATAACTCTTTGGGCCCATCCGTCCAGCCAGTTTTTTACCCAGCAAACAGTATTTCTTTGTATTAGACACGCTGTTAATCACTGCTGTAATAATTTCTAAACTTTCCATTAAATATTTCCAGCAGCTCTCGTCCTTGCCAAACTGTCTCCTTTTACTGTAAGTGATCAAATCAACACCTCAACACCAGCTTTAAGGGCACAGAGTTAAGATAATGCTGAGAACCAAGATTATAAAATTTTATGTACTTCTAATTTGGCCTGGTTCAACAGCTCTCTGGGGTAGAAAATACAATAGCTAATAGCAGAAACATAACTAATTACTTATTTCAGAATTAATAAGTTGTGGCATAGTCTGTGAGTCATTTCCTTGCTGAACTATTTTTTTTTAACTCATCACATTTACTCATGGAGTAGTTATCTTGAAGGCAGTAGACAGGGAGTTTGTTTCCCCTAGCAAATTTAAAGAGACATTAATATCTTGTAAGACCACGTCCCAGATGATTCACTGATAACCTCTTACAAGTGTTTACAGAATGGAGTTTGTGTAACACCACCATAGCTAACAAACTACATCATGACACAGGAAAAGAAAAACAACAGAAAATATTTATTGACATAGTATGTGCATTGTATAATATATTCATATAGCAAAGGTTTGCATTGATTTTTCCAAATGAGTTGTCATTTTGTGCTGCTAAAAATATTATAAAAACACATTTTTTGAAGTTTGTTGTCAGTCTTTAAAAAGTTAAGAATGTTAAAGTATCATCAAAACTACCTCTGGAGGTTTGTAACCTAAATGCTATCTCACACTCTGAGTAAAAGGCTGGTGCAACAGGGATTCAAATATACTTCCAAATCCTTTGAGACTAGTGTGCAATTTTAAGCTTTCAATTTAACAATATTCTTTTTTTTTTTCCCCCATTCATTCTTTAATCCAGGAATTTGTAGATGAAAGTATCTGCAATATTCTGTGCTTTAAAATTAGAAGCAGTTGCTTAAATTTCTACAAAGATACTGAACATAAACAGAAGGTATTTGAAAAAATCTATAGGCTAGATTTTGTAGATACATGCAAAATGGAGCCAACATTTAAATGCTTCAAGTCTGAGATTTTTTGTTTGTTCAGGATTTTTTTTTTTTGTTTGAGGTTTTTTTCCCAATGGGGAACAGCCTTTACAGGAATCCCAACAAAATGTCAGGTTTGAGAAAATTTCAAATGAAAGAAACTCCCTTTACTCACTATACTCTTGGTGACCCGGTGTGCTGGGAGGTTCACACTGCCAAGCCTCTTTTGGCCACGATACGGATCTGTTGCTTCCCAAGGACCTTAAATAAGCACAAGCGTAATCCCTGTGACTTCGGGCAGGGATTGTAGACCAGGGTCTGCTAGTGGTCCCTGCCAGAACCTGAGCCCTCTCACAGCCCTTTCCTTGGTGCTGTTGGCTGGGAAGAACAGCCTCATCTTCAACAGCGAAAGGAGATTGTGCATGTAACTTGTGATTTTTACCTCGTAGTTTGTACCATTATGCCTTTACCAGCTGCCAACTCTTTCTTACAATAGGTCCCTCTGCTACCTCGCAACGATTTCATCTGTTACTTTTCACACTTTCTTTATCCCTTGCGTACCACCTCTGTCTTCCCAGTCTTCGGTACCATCTAGTTCTCTTGCTCTCTCTTTCTCTATTTGCTGTTTGCTGCTAGGTCATCCCTTATCAGCAGAATAGGAGGAACTCCCCAGCTGCTTCTCTCCTCCACATGCAGAAGAATTTTTTTTTTTTTTTACTTAAGCCATATTCTGTGCTGATTCATGCTCCATACAAACGCATAAATCTGCAAAATTTGGATGGTAAGTTATAAACTTAGTCAAGGAGTTTCTTTAAGCAATTTTTAAAGCACTGGGTACTCTATACCTCACATAACAGAAATAATTGTGCTGCCTAACATTGTGGTTTTGTTTTGTTAAGATAATACAAACTTAGACTTAATTTTTCACATTGCAGATAATCCCCTTGACTTCCATCCTATGTCTCAGAGTCCCAAATTAAACGCATTCACAAATGCCTTGCAGAGGCTGGTCTGGGTATAGCGGTCTGTATACGAGGTTTATCTTTGGCCCGGGCAAAACTTGTTAACTTTACAAATTGCCAGTAGCCCTCTAGCAGAAAAGGAATTTGGCTGAATTTGTTTCTTCCTAAAGCCAGGAATATAGTTAAAGAGAACAATACTATAGCAACTCTTAAGGAAAAGCATTAGTACTGATGCAAACAAATGATGTACAGCCTGATACTTGAAAGAGGGAAAAATCCTTTGGAGAAACATCACAGGGGCTCTGTCCCCTTCTGGGCTGGGAACCTAGCCTTGATGCTGGTATCCTAAACAAACGCAAATCTGATCTACTAAGAACACCCCCTAAATTGCAGTTTTTTAAAGGAAATCTGAGATGATCACAGCTCAGAAATTCTTGTCCTATTTGCAGTGACCGGTACCAAGAACTCTACATGAGACATCGGCCTCCTGGGGTTGTGTGTAGGTACTTGATTTATGAACTATTTCAGAAGTCCCTGTAGTAAGCAGTCACAACGCTTGCATAAAGCATTTCCTTCTCTGTTAGGCCAAGCGGAGGACTGAAACGTTGCCTGGCATGCGGATACAACAGGAATAACATTTTGTCCATGTCTTCTTGTGCCTGCATTCCCTTGTCTGAAGGTGCTGACCAGGTCAAACCAGCACATGCTCTGCCAGCCCATATATTTGCATGTGTTTGTGCATGTGCACTCAGTCACAGAGGCTTGAACATATATATAGTTTCGATTAATTTTTATGTTGCTATGGCCAGCCTTTTTTAATCTCTTACTACCATAAAATAAGGCATGAGCACTTAATATTTATCCTCTGAGGATAAACATTTGTTACCAGCCTAGCATGAGAACATCAGGTCGTGGCTGAGGTACTTATAGCAGATGATTATTATAGCAAGACCATTTGAAAGATGACATCAACATTTTTCATTCTTAGCTTGTCCTTGATTCCCAAACTAATAAAGAAATAGATTATATTTCTGCTCCTAAGGAGTACATCTAAATAAGACTCACCAATAAGGAATTGACTAAGCCACCTTAGCTTGATCAGTTTTGGACCCAAACCAACAATGAGAATAATTATAACAAAATCCATGGACCTAGGTTGATTTGTGTTTTCTTAATGATACGATACCTTATATGTCACATTTACTATGGGAAAAGGCACTTAAATAAAACATTACAGAGCCAACTAAAGAATATTGTAGGCCTGTTGCATAGAGCAAGAGTATTAAATACTGGACTGAGGTGATTTAAAATTACTGTCAGCTAAGCCATACGTCTTAATAGAGATGATAACAACAATAAAAAATAATTAACCTTAAAATCTCAGACATTAATTTCTAAACTTTAAAAATTATTATTAGTTTTCTGCAATCACACAAAATAAAATCTAAAAAAAAATAAGAAAAGTTAGGTGTTCCCTGGAAAGGCTGACATTAAAAGAAATAGTTTCTTTTAAAGTGATATGTCTTCCAATTAATGAGTTATGGTATGGAAGCAAGTCTTAAATTTTTATGCTTTGGCAATAATGTGACAAAGTAAGTTGCCTGCACATTCAAAGTGTCAGGTTTCATACTTTCAATCATCTACAAGAAAGTGGGTTACTAAAAATGACCTTATTTCATCAAAAGGTATTACAAACATATTTTAAAGATACCAACAAACAAACAGTATTTTAAAATCTTGTTACGTTTTTTTCTTCTGCACAGGAAGAAAGTGTATTTTGGTCAGCGTAAACTTAGGATAAAAAAAATGAAATATTGTGGTCGTGAATAATCTTAAAGGTGTTGAAACCCAAAGGATATGATCAGAAATAGAGAGTATCATTTTACATTATTAGGTTAACACAACACCATAACAATCCTGTGCACTTCAAAATCTTCATATAAAATAAGAGATAGAGACTTGTGTAGCAATCAGCAACAATTTTTGAAAAGGTGATTTGTGTTTAAAGGTGTGTAAAAGTGAAGTTCACTTTGTGTTTTCATTAAATATATGGTTCAGCAAACATATTGAACCAAATTATTTGCTAACTACTGCTACCTAACAAGATATATGTTATAACGTAAAGGATAGAGGATAGTTCTTCTACCATTTAGAAGGTGGTATAACTTAGTTGGGAGAAATTTTTAGTTTAACCTTGTAACTCATGTTGAGGTGGAGTCTGAACACAAAGTGATTAAAACTACCCATTTTGCAAAATCATATAAAGCCAAACTAAAATATAGCTTTCCAACTCCCAGTCTAATACATACGATCCTATCTATGAAGCTGAACTCATGTAAAAGTAATTTATAAAAACTGCAAAAATGGTTAGCACCCAAAAGATCTATCATCTGGGAAGCTCTAAATGATTGTCAAATAGCCACTTCAGAAGTCAGAGACTTCTCTCAATGGTACAGCTAAGCATTTGACTAGAAACTAAACCTACAGCTCTCCAAACACTAACTGGAAAGCAAATGCATGTGTTTAAAGACTTCTATAGCTTCTCAAAGAAGATTTAAAGGCATTAAATTATGTCCTGATGTTCCTTCTTCTTCCAAACATGGAAACTTCTATGCTGATTAATTTCTTTTTGCTGTTTTTACTGAGCAAAGAAATGAAACTTGTCTTTAAGGTCTCACCCTCAGCTACAGAAAATTGAGATTTCCATGAAAGTCTTCCTGCAGCAACGAGAGGAGGAAGTTTTCCAAACTAACAAGCATGAACTTGACTGCTGCTTCTCAACATGGAGCTGTGGTCTTCAGAGAATGCCAAAAAACTGTCTTGGTCTCAAGCAGTTCTCTGGACCATTCTGCACATACAGTAATGTGCTGTATGCACAACTTGCATTTGAAGAATTGGAACAGAACCCTGAGAAAAGCAAATTCATTGGAAAAATAGATATTATTTAATAATATCAGTTTGAGATGTTTCAATCCTTCCCTTGGAAAAAAAAAGACAAACAGATGTAGTCTTTTTTTTTTTTTTTTCTGATGTGAATGATTTGAATTTATCACAATTGCAAACATAAATATAGTTTGGGATTTTAAGAGCATATCTAGGGTTGATTACAATTAGAAATATTTTGTTTAACAATTCTAGCCATCCCCCAGCAATTCAGCATCCCTCAAGTCACCATAACATTACTTGTGAACTTTGAGTTCAAAAACATCCTGACGTGGAGTGATGTTCTTCCAGTAACTGCTGCAGCAGACTTTCGCTCTATGGTAATACTGGTGCTAAGCGAGTCAGGTTCTGCTGTCTTCAGCCTTGTGTGCAATTCTCATCATTCCCATGTATCCAGAAGCAAATTTGGGCATATTTGAGAGGAGTAATTCTTACTGCTACATTGTAATCCTGCTGTTCACCATTGACATCCACCCACTGATGGCCTGAGTAAACAGCGATGATCTTGCGTTTCCACTTCTTTTTGTTCGGCTCCTTAAGACGAAGATAGACACCAGAACCAGTGGAGCCGGGCTCAGCATCACAGTACTGATAAAAGAGATCATTGGACTCATCAGAAATGCTACAAAATCTATAGACCAGTTGTCCAGATCGATCATTGTCAAAACCTGAGAAATGGATCATGCTCCCAGGCATCATTTTGATTGTTGGGCTGATTCCCAGCTCCATATATTTCCTTTTGTGGGGACGCTTGAGCTCAAGAACAGCATAATCATAATCCAGGGCAATATCCTCAGAGACACCTTTGAACCAGCCTTTTGGGATATGGGTACTCTTCACCCTGGTCCACTGGAAGGAGGGCATGCCATCTGAGGTCTCCTGCTTCCTCCCAGATCTCCTCTGCTTTCTCCCACCACCTTTGGATTGTCGCCTTAGTTCTGCGGCAACTTTGGGATCCTCTTGGGCCGCAGAAACTTCTCTCCTACTTCTTTTAGCACCTTTGCGTTTCCTGCCGTCACCTCTGGATTTTGTCTTCATTAGGCCCACCCTCAGTCTTTTGCTGCCCTTAACGTAATCTTTGCCGTTGTGGAGACAGTGGGCAGCTGTTAGCACGTGCTTGGGGGATATGAGAATGCCACTACAGCCAGTGGAGACCTTCACAGCTGTGTTGAACGGAAAGTTGGTCATAAATCGCTTGTCATAGATGCTGAACCTGCTATCTGTTCCATATATCTGCCTCTTCTTTCTCGAAGACCTTCGCGTGGTTGTGTTTCCAGCTGGATCAAGCGCTAGTCCGAGGACATTCACTTCAGTCAGGATCCTTGTGCCGTTTTCAAAAACAGTCTCATAGGATAAGAGGTCCTTCAAGTCAGACAAGCTCGGTACTGGCAATTTCCTTTGACATTCAATTCCACATACACTGTTCAGCTCTAATTTGGTTTTTGCTTCAAATTTAGGGCTGTCAAGGGAGAAAGTCCTTTCGCTCACAATCTGGGGAATCTTCTTTAAGTGCCAAGTAAAATCTTGTTCAGTTTCTGTTCCAGTAGTGGGACCCAATATAGGTATGAAACATATGAATAGCAGTAACATGTGCTCCATTTTATCTATTTTTTTTTCTAAAACAAGAAAGAGAGATTTGAAAACACGTATTGGAAATATACACAGTTATCTTAGAGTCTTCGAAGTATAATCATGCAATATTAGCACTGACATCAGTGGAACAGAATTTAACACTCTGCTCGAAATAGAAACGCCTCAGATATTCCCTGTATTGCCTCTGATGCTTCCAACTGTCTGTAGCAAGATGGGTGCAGATGAGTCAGCCAGCATCCATGCTGAGCTACCTACTGGAAGTTGGAAATAGCTGAGTTTTTACCTGGCTTTCCCTCAGTGGAGGCAGTAATCTGAGTCATTTCACTCTTTACAGTGCCCTGTTTTTATTTATCCCGTAGGAATGCAATTAAGTTTTACGCTTCTGCTTCTCTTCTGTATAGCTACTGGTTGTAGGTAGAACATGGTTGAAAAGCACCAATGTATTGAAAAGTCATGTTCAAAAGTTAGGATCCAGGCAAAAATGGACAGACAGACCACACTCGTGAGACTCAGCAACCTTTAGGAAACCAGACCAATTGTGCTTTTTCATGTAAGGACCAAAAAGTGGCAACTTTAAGTGACCTGAAAGTCACCAATGGGTCTGCATTACCCACCCAGCTGAGACCTGTGAATCTGTCTGCTATGGAAAATGGCACTTTGCTAATTGCTCTCACAGGGAACCAACATAGAAAGTGCTCCTTTCCCTTTCCAAAGTTTATGTTGTCTGGATGTGACAAATGGAGCAATTTGGGCACCTAAACAAGGTGACAAGTCCCATTTTAAATGCTTTCAGCTTCTGCTGCTCAGAAAGGCATGGGTCTCCTGCAGATACTGTGTTTTATCTCCCTATGTGCCGTGGCCACCAAAACCTCATTCATTTCCTATGAGTGGATGTCTGAATCTCTCTCAGGATGTCAGAGAATTTCTAAATCCATGGTTGGAGGGGACAGATAAGTGAGGAAAGTAGACGATTGCTGGTCTAGAGAAGTGTCCTGGTTCTATACAGGCATGAAAGCCCAGGGAAGTAGGAGGGACAAGTCTGCTGACTCATCTCATGCAAGATTCCACAAAGGCTGCAGGAACTGTGCTGTCTGTGCCTTATGGTCACATGTGGAAAGCCCCACCTAGATGGGGTTATGCACCACACAAAGAGCTAATACTTTAAATGAGAAAGACGAAAAGCAGTATTATTCCCATCTGTAGTTGGGAAATGCAGAAAGAATGTAGAATTGCTAGAAGTCCGTGGCAGAGCCAGAAACTGAACCCAGAAGTCTTGATTCTGAGCTCAAAACATTGCTGAAAAGACCATTTTTCTCCCTTGGCAGCAACGGTGTCAGTAGCATTAACCAACTACTGGCCGCTGTCATTGGGAAAGCTGCACTCTGTTCTCATATCCTTCATTCCAATTACATGGAAACCTCAGTTGTGCAGAAAGAAAGAGCCTATGATTAAACTTTAAAAGCCAAGCAATTCAAGGCTATGTATGTGGTTAAGCTCTCTGGTTTACATTGTAATGGCAGTTAAAGCCAGGACAAAGATAACCGCTTTCTTTTTCTTGAGTTTAGAATATGAGCACTGCTATCCAGTGAAACAGCCTGATTACAAGCTAGCTAAAGATCCAGCATCAAAAAAAGCTGTATAATGGACCAACAACTCTTATCATTTCGAGTCATCTTCACCATATAGACATAGTTCGTGTTTATAAGAGATAACAATATCACTTTTTAGCTAACTAAGCACTCTGATTCAAACATAGCTTGTTGCTTCTGTTGCCAAATTCAAAGGGTGAATTTGTTTTAGCATAATTTTTGACGCTTTTCACCTTTGCCTGCATGGAACGCCAGCTTTGACCTGGAGTTTACTTGCTAGGATATACATAAACCACATTTCACGATTCAGTATAGAGATACCCACCCTGGCTTTAAAGCAGCTAGTTCAGGTTTTGGGGAAGATGTGTGGACTTTCACAAGACATCTGGAGATTACAGTGACTCACAGGCCTAAGCTCTGGGGTGTATGCAGTCATACTAAAAGACATCTGAAGGTTTTGAAAGCAGAGCAGAGTCATCCCAGGCGCAAGAGATTTTGCAGAGACACACCAGTTGACCGTACCAGTCTTGGTTATTGGTTTAGCAGAAATGCAGGTATTTAAACATTGGCTTTTGTACACAAAGATACCTTCAAAGTATTGGTTTGGTTATTGATCAATTAGTAATAAATTTGAAGAGGAATGGTAATTTTACATATCTATGGACAAATTATAAGGTGCCAAAATAAATAAATACTACGATGAGAACATAACAATAGCTTCCCTGGCCCGACCAAAGATCTACCTCACCTCATATCCTGTTTCTGACCCTGGCCAAATGTGAATGCCTAAGGTAGAGCACAAGAGTAGAGCAACAATGTATGTCCCTCCTCCCTCATAGTCTCATAGCTTGCACTATCAGTTGCACCTCATGGACTTTTCACCAGAGGTAGTTTCTGTAGTGTGAGGAAACATCAGTGAATTTCTCTTCTGTAGCTGCCCAGTCTTCCCTTGAGCCCATATAAAATTTTGTATCCACAATGTTCTGCGTCAAGATTCCACAGCTTAACTACGTGTTGTAAGAAGAAGCATTTCCTTTTCTTTATTTTCAGTCTGTCACAAACCAGCATGGTTTGATGATGAATAATGTGATATTAATGTGGAAAAGCTGGTTTTAATTTGCTTTGCCCCAAAATAGCTGTTGAACAGATACAAGGTGCTAAGAAACCCAGTTATTTTGTCAGGCTCGAGAATGCCTTTTCTATGTTCTTTCCTAGAATACTCCTCCCTTTCTCAGCCCTTCCTCAGGGTCTGGGTATTTGATATTTCTCTGTAGCTGAATTCTGTGAGCCCTAAGAAAAGCTCGTTCACTAACTGCTAATTCATATAGAAAGTCTTAGAGGTGCCTGGGTTGATGTCATTCCACTGCCATGGCTGAAGTCTTCCCAGCTGGACCCATAACTAACTTTGCTTTATAGAGAGACTTTCTGCAAGCAAATGGGTGGAGTACTATGGCTCCCTTCCCCCACTCTTGAAAAAGAAAAAAACCCACGCAACCCTCAATAGATGCATTGGAGCTTCCCATTTGAAATACTATACTCAAGTGCTCACTACTTAAAAAGGCGGTCTTGGAAGCCAAGATTTTCATCATTTATAATGAACCACTTGTTGCTCATAATGAACTAACTACACTTCAGTAGAACTGGAAGAAGGCCAAGCCGAGGAACTTGATGAAAATGGTAGAGCAGTGGTCCTAGTAGGCAGCATTGTCATTTACAGTCGTGCATTTAAGCGCTATTTACTAACTCGTTCTCGACCATTTAAGCAAGGCCAACGTCAAGCATGGGCAACATCAGCAGTTGCCATGGCCCAGTACAGGTTGCTGGCAAGGAGGGAACACAGGGGTTCTTCTTGCCAGATGATGGGGATAGAAACGTGTAAATAGCTGCAAAGATACCTTTGCAGGGTGAGAGAAGAGGAGAGAGAATACAGCCTCCAGAGGAATGAGGAAGGGCCCTGAGAAGCCTACAAGCTGGAGGCAAGAAAAAAAACCCTCAACATCTTACTCACACTTTCTGCCACGCTGTTCTCCACTCTTCCTCCAAACCCTAAGCTGCTCTGCCCTCTCCTTTCCTTCACTCCTTTCCCATACAAATTTTGGTTTGTCTTACAGCAGTTAGAAGCCTTGAGTCAGGTCTGTCTTTATGGTAGGATGAATTGCTTCAGAGAAGACAGAAGATGGAAACTAGAAAGTGTGACAGAGATCCCCAGCTCCATGAAAATGCTGAAATTCTTCCTCAGTTTCTGGTAAACCCAGCTGATAACTGTGAGGATTCTCTGTTTGGTGGCATTCCAGCTGCCAGGCATATGTACACAATTAAAAGTATTTTCAGTTCTTCTCACTTCTTGCCTCCAAGATCAAATCTTTCTGCATTCACAGGACAAAACCTACCTATGTCCTTACTTTTCAGGACATCCTTCAAATATTTTTTCAGTATAACCGATCTTACTCCAGCAGAAGGCATCTCAAATGCTCAGTGGAAGGCTTGTAGTCAAGGAGAATGAGAATATGTTTCTCTTCAGACTACCCCAGAGTGAATTTACACGTCGGTGTAGCTCAGACAGAAGAAAAGTTGTGTCCAGCTAGCTGGCAGTGTTTTATTTCGGTCTGTTCAGTGCAACCCCTTGAGTGCTCTGGGGTTTCCTTCTTATTATAGGAAAGTCAGCACATTTCAAACTAAGCTTACATAATTTTAAATGCAATTTTCAGATCATAAACTATTAGAGGCTGCTACACTAACCAGCTCCTTTAACTGCTTTTGGCCTTGTTTTTGAAATGGCCTGAAAGTTGGAATTCACAGTTCTACTCTGACAAAGCAAAAGAACAAATTTTGGAAATATCACGCTGCCTGGAAGAAACCATTACCCTAACCTTATCCGCCACTGCCCCCTTCACTCCTCCGAGTGCGCTCACCGCATATATTCGTGCACAGATTTCGTTCTCTACTCTGACTCACAGAAAGCCCCTCTGCCACTCCTGCCTACCACAAAATTTAAGCAGCTCCAGTAGCCACAAGAAGAACTAATTTTACGGGGCAGGCGTGGGGGCCTGCTTCTGAAGTGACACCCGCAGAAAGGGGGAATAGAGAAAGGGGGCAGGAATGGCAACTGGGTCTTCACCTCCGGAGGGGTTTTCCCTTTCCCTTTCCCGGCCGCGGCCGCGGGGAGGCGCGCCCAGACAGCCGGCGGCCCGGCGACCGCGGCCGGCTCAGCTCAGCCCGCAGCCTGGCCCCCCGCGGGTCCCGGGCTGGCCCCACGGCAGCCCCGCTCCTCCCAGCCCTCCCCGCCGCCGGGCTCTTCTCGCCGTTTCTCCGGGCGGGGGGAAGGCGGGAGGGGCGGTGGGGTGGGTGGAAAGTCGCGTCCCGGCCGCTGCTGAGCCGCTCCGGGGGTCGAGCCCTGCCAGCCGGGGCGGCCCCGGGCAGCGGCCCCCGGGACGGGCGCGGGCGGGCAGCGGCCGGGAACCAGCCGGAGGAACGGCGAGGACGGGGCGGCTTTGCGGGGATGGCCGCTTTTCCACTGCCCGCGCCGCTTCTTCCGACCTCTCCTATGCATTAGCATGTTTAAGCCCAGGGTTTTCCTGGAAGGAGCTGAGGGTTTGGAGAGGAAGGTTTTAACTCTACAGCTCTTTAGTTATCCCCTGGTCTTGCTTTCCGCGGGAGGCTCCGCTTTTCCGCGTCTGATCCAAAGGAGTTCCCTTTCTCCAGAGCCTGCAAGTTAAATACCTTGGCACGGCTTTTTTGCCATTCCAAGATAAATCTACTTCCAGCAGCGACGAATCTGGATGAAATTAGTGTCAGTTCCAGAAGGGCGAGGGGATGGTAGCGCGAATACTGAGAGGATGAATCAGAATTAAAGGAGAGGTTGTTTGGAAGGGTGAAGAGGCTCCTTGCAGAAGACACAGCACAGACACAAACTCCCGAAAGCCCAATAAATATGCTGCTTGTTTCCGTCCCGTTAGCTGCCTTGTGAAACTAGCTTCAAATAATTAAAAAAAAAAAAAAAGAAAAAGAAAGGTCCAAAGAAACATGTCACGTTTTAGTTCTATCAAAAATACATCCATCAGGCTAAAGAGGCAGGAGCTTTATACAAAACCCTTCAGCTGCCAATCCCAAGGTATTGACATCGCTCAATTTTTTAAAAACGACTCTTGTCGGAAGAAGGACATCGGAGGAAAAGATCACTTTACGGACGTTATCTCGGACTACCCGGTCCCCGGACCTGAGCTGCCCAGTGCCCGGACCCGGACTGTCCCGGTCCCGGGCAGGCACCCTCAGCCCCCATCCCCAGCTCCCAGCCTGCCCACCGAGCGCTGCCCCGACCAGGGCTCTCGGGGCAGCCTCTTCCCCCGCGGCCGGCGTCGGGAAGAGTTTACTTTCATACCTGGCACCTCGCAGGACGAAGAGAAGGGAAAGCGGCCACAGCCCCGGGGTGCGGGCTCCCCGCTCCGCTGCGCTCCGCGCCGCCCGCCCGCCGCCCAGCGCCCGCGGCTACTGAGGACGGGGCGGGGGGAGCGGCCAGGTCTTCCCAGGCGGGGGAGGGGATGGAAAAAGGGAAAGAAAAAAAAAAAAACACAAACGGGGGAAAAAAAAAAAAAAAAAAAAAAGAGGCGAGAGGGAGGAGGCCGGGAGGGCGAGAGGGGGAGGGCCGAGGAGAGCGGAGGCAGATCCCGGTATCTCCTCGGATGGGAAGGGAAGAAGGGGCTCTGCCTGCGGGGCGGGGAGGTGCATCGCCCCGGGAGAGGCTTCCTCCCGGTGCCGGGCGGAGAGTGGGGGTAACCCGCGCAGGGAGGGGGCGGGAGAGGCTGCCGGACTGGGGAGGAGGCGGTGACAAAAGGGGAGGCGGAGGGACCCTGTCCCAGGGGGAATGGAGGGACGGTGCCGCACCCCCCGCACCGTGCCACCTGCGTGGGGCCTGGGCTGCTGGGCGCGACGGGACAGGGAGGCGGTAGCAGCGGGGAGGGCCGCTCCGCCCCGACACGCCGTGGAACTCCTGGGGAAGATGGGGAGCGACTGCCGGCTCCTCAGGCGGCTCCTCGGGTCGGGATGGAGCTTGCGGCTGCGGGGAGTGGCGCTCTCCCAGCCCCCGGCGTGCCCGCGTCTCCTTCCCAGGTCCGCTCCTCGGGGGCATCCTGCTCCTCCCCAGTCCCACTCCTTAGGGACTCAGAGGCTAGGTGACAAACATCTCCTTCCTTTTCTCACCACTCTTCATCCTTCTCCTTTTGTCTTCCCTTTGCCTTGTGTCCCTTTTGCCTCTCCTCCCAAGGTAGAAAGCTTTGGGTGGTAGTCTCTGCTCCATGGCTCAGCCCCTTGCACTACAACAAGGTCCTCTCTGAAGTTCTCTGCTGCTATGTAGACGCACAACGTGAAAAGCTCCTTCACTAATTGCTTTTGCAAGTGCTTAATCTGAGCAATTCCAATGAGCTGAAAACTCGTCTCACGCTAGATGAGGGCCCACAGATTTGCCAAAACCGTCAGGAAATTTGTGGCATTGATGGAGATCAGACTGAGGTCTCTAGAGTGCTGTTTTGTTGTCTTAATCATAGGCATATCCTTCCTTTCAAAGACTTAACTTCTGAAATTTAGTGGAACGAATTCTATAAATAGGTTGGAAATAAGGCTTTGGCCAGCAACTGCACCATACAGTTTCATTTTGAAGATTGAGGTCGATTTCTTCAAAATATTTTTTGTTGGTTCTTCTTTTTTTCTTCCAGATGTGTTTTTGTTGTTGTTTTATGTGTGTACAACTTAAAACCAAAGTGTAATAATAATTATTCATGTGCCTGAGCAAACGAGCTGAAGAATTCCCAGTTTAATAAAAGAGGCAAGACAGAAATGAGCATAATGTAGTTAAGTTTTACAAGCAATTTCTTGAACACAAGAGCTTTCACACTGAGTCAGACCAAGGGCTTTGCTGGACCAATATTGTATTGCATTAATACAGGGCAAGGTCATGCGATAGTCCCCTCCAGCACTTTCCCTGCTACCAATAGTTCAAACTCAGAGATTTTCTGATGCAGATGTAGTTTCTACTTCCTTGGTAACCTTCACTCGATTTCTCCATGAGGCACTTTCCTATCTTCTCTTAAACCTACATAGATCTGTAGCATCCACAAGCTACTGTGATGACAAGTTCCACAGGTCAACCATGTGTGGTGCAAGAACCTATCTTCTTTTGTGTATTTTCAACCTGGCTACTGCTAGCTTTATTTGATGCTCACTAGTTCTTTATCAGAAGATACTCTCTTATGAATGTATAAGTGTCCATCATACCCTGTAGCTCGTCTCCCACTCTGAAGGATTCTGGCTAAATTATCTGCACTTTACATGAAAGATATACCTGTTTTCTGTCCTACTGCTGACATGTAGGGGCCAGAACAGCATCTGAAGGATAATGTGGCCAAACACTTCTTGGCAGTGGCAAGTAGAAAATAAGGAGCAAGACTCTCTTGCATTGGTCAGGTGTGTTGAGCCACAACAACTGTGGCTTGGGAGATTCAGACTGGACATCAGGAAAAATTTCTTCACCAAAAGAATCATGCAACACTGGAACAAGTTGCCCAGACAAGTTGTGGAATCGCAGTCCTTGGTGGTTTCCAACACTCAGCCATACAAAGCCACAGCTGACCTAATCCAGTGTTGGCAGTAGTCCTGCTTCAAGTGGAGGGTTGGATTCGATGACCTGCAGAGGTCCCTCTCAACCAATATTTCTATGATTCTTTACCTATACTCAAGATGCAAACGGAGGGACTTCTGCGGTAGCAAAAAGTTACTCTTTGTTTTGTTCTCTACTGATTTCCTAGCACTTCCTAATATTTTTTTTTTTTTTTTCCGCAGCTGTTGAGCTCCAGGCTGACGTTCCCATGGAGCCATTTTCCTAACTCCAGGACTTTCTCTCCTGAGAAGTAATGACCAGATCAGAACCTGCCTTTTCATATCTGAAGTAATGATTATTTCCTTCCTTGTTCATCACTTTGTATTTATCTACATTGAACTCCATCTGCTATTTTATTGTTTGGTCGCTCCCTTTCGTAAACTTGTCTGCAGCTCTTCAAGGTTGTTTTGCCTTTATTAACCTAAATAACCTGATAGCCTCATCAGACTTTGTGGCCTGACTACTCTTACCTTTTCCAGATCATTTATGAATATGCTGAGTAGTGCAGGGCACAGCAGATTATTACTGGCAACCTATCACCTCTACAAGAGCTGATCCCTTAGTCCTATATTTTGTTTACTGTCTTTCAGAAAATTAGGCTAGCAGAGGTTCATTTCTGCTTATTGAACTCCAAGTGATGGGATCCACGTGCTTCTGCTATATCGCTCTGCTTGCACCTGTTTTCGGAACCTGGGCTGGATCATTTATTTCATGCTTTCTTTTTTTACATGAAAGACCAACTAATAGTAATAGAATTGACTCTTGCTTTCACACTCCTCTCTCTTCTTAGACAACGTTCATTGAAAACTCTCAAGATAAATGAACATATGTAAAAAATTGTTTTAGAAAATTTAGAATACATTTATGACATAATTTATATAATATTTTTTAATTATTTTGAATGATTTTTTCTTGAATCTTATTTCATTAACAATGTTTTACTTCTTGCAATGATAAGACTATATATTTTGGATAATTCTTAGTAAAAATTTAGAGGTTTTTTTTTTAAATAACTATCACATTAAAAATTTCATCAAAATATAGTTTGCAAAAGACATGAGGAATATCTATTTCAGATTACAGATTTTTTAGAAACACACTGTATTATATACATGGTAGGGCTGTAAAAATATAATTGTTGGAAAAGTGCCAGCATGCTAATTTTATCCTTCAGAAGTAATTTTATCTCATTAGAAGATTAGTGAGCTCTTTTGGTATTTCTGCGTGTTCCAAAAATAAGTTTGACATCATATACCAACTGAGAGACATTCACTTGGACCCGAGCTTTGAAAGACTGACACCTAAAATAAAAAAAAAAAAAAGAGGGAAGAGAAAAATAAAAGGAAATCAGCATTAACATCGAGAATGTACTAACTTCTATCAAAATTCTTCCTGCATATCTACAAAGAAAATAAAGAAAAAAAGCAAGCTTTTACCATCGGATTTGTACCGTGGATTTGAGCGAATTCACAGAACTGTAGTATTCTTATCTTATGGTAGATAATCCACAAAATGATCTACAAAATCTTTCCAAATAAGATTATCCTAGATTTTTTTTTCAGGTAGAAATCTGAGATCGGAGCTTCAACTTTCTGTTTGGGCAACGTATGCTAAGTGTGGATGTCCTGGCTGGGCAGCCGCTCCTGGAATATCATCTGGCCTTACGACGCTGGAGGAACACACTCTGCTCTCATGTGGGTCTTGCACGTGTACAAAAAATGTTTGATCGTAGCAACAATGTGCTTTGTCTGCAATCTCCAAATTATATTCCATGTAGTCTATTATGCCTCAGCAGGCAGATATACCTACCCACAAAATATTCTGTCACATATGAACTGCGAGAAGAGAAAACAGGCAGGTACAACTCAGGAAAACCACAACAAATGACACATAGGTGTCAAAAAGAACGCAAATGCCTATAACCAAATTAAAAGATCAGGGCATAGTCCCTAGCCATACTCCAGAATTAGTCAGCTTTAATCTCTCCCTTTCTCTTCAGTCCTTCCTGTATTCATGTATACATGTACATATGTACTTTATTCCAAAACTAGTGATTACTTGGATAGTGCAGGTAACTGCCTATACCTCACACTTTAATTCTCAGGCTACCTCTGGGTACTCTTCCAGCTCAGCTGGTATCATATGTTTCACTTCCTTTCTACTTTTCTTGTTCTAGGAAGACTATTTTTTATGGGCTTTAACACTTTTCCAGTCCCTGAACACTAAACTCGGAATACTCATTGGCTCATGATGAATGGACGTGAGATAATTCCTACTGCTTTCAGAACAAAGGGATGTGAAATACAATGGATCTTTCTTACAGGATCAAGAATGGTCTCCATGGTAGTTTCTCTTCTGTGGCAGCTTGTTGCCACAGAAGCCCTTTTGTTTTGTGGACCAGTTGGGGTTGGTTATTGTGCTGTTCAGAGGTTCCTGTGACACAGTGCTGACCGGTTAGACTAAAACACTGAATAAAACAGACCTTTGCTTGAGACCCTGGCTTTGCGGACTTGGAAAAGACTCAGGAACTGCAATAAATTGCATCACTTTTTAAGAGTGTGCTCAGTGAGGACAAAGAGGATGACAACAGCATCACTAGCTCAGGAGGGTTCTGCATAGAGCAGTGGGCTATTGCAGTACAGGCTGGTGAGGTAGTTACTCATTTTAAATTGGGTATAGGTGCACAAGGGAGTATGGTGCCAGAAACAAGGATATTAGCAATGAATGCAATGTCATCAACACAAGAATTTACAGATTATGTGAAATTTGGGGCATCTAGTTGTGATCTGATTTTCTCAGTACAAGTCCATGAACTAGATATATGGGTCATATATCCAATATCCATATCATATATCCAATAATAGACTTGGAAAACACTTTGTAATAGTACAAACAGATAAAGTCCCATTTCCGAGTTAAAACTGTGTCAAGTTTGTAGTCAAATCCAGAGGATGCTTTCTTCAGTGTTGTGGTTTAACCCTGGCTGGCAACTAAGCACCACACAGCCGCTCGCTCACTCCCCCTCAGTGGGATGGGAGAGAGACTCAGAAGAGTAAAAGTGAGAAAACTCATGGGTTGAGATATGGACAGTTTAACAGGTAAAGCAAAAGCCACAGATGCAAGCCAAATCAAAACAAGGAATTCATTCACCACTTCCCATCGGCAGGTAGATTTTCAGCCATCTCCAGGAAAGCAGGGCTACATCACGCGTAATGGTTACTTGGGAGGATAAACACCATCACTCCAAATCTCCCCTGCTTCCTTCTCCTTCCCCCAGCTTTATTTGCACAGCATGATGTCATATGGTGTGTAATATCCCTTTGGTCAGCTGGGGTCAGCTGTCCCAGCTATGTCCTCTCCTAACTTCTTGTGCAACCCCAGCCTACTTACTGGCGGAGTGGGGTGAGAAGCGGAAAAAGCCTTGACTCTGTGTAAGCACTGCTCAGCAATGACAAAAACATCTCTGCATTATCAACACTGTTTCCAGTACAAATCCAAAACATAGCCCCATACTAGCCACTATGAAGAAAATTAACCCTATCCCAGCCAAAACCAGCACATTCAGTGAGGTAGCAAGCAAAAATAAATGTGGATATGTCTAAGCATATGACTCATAGAAGAGAGGCTCTTCTAACTGTGCAGAATGGAAGTGAATGAAGATCCCAGCCACTGCCCAGCTCTTGCTTTTCCTTGTTTTTGTCTCCTCCTAGAACAGCAGCTGAAAATGAAGCTGGACAGGCTCTTTGTTCTGACATTCATATGTTTAGCAGAAAAGCTGAGTCGATTGTTCACTCGTCATTGCTAAAAGAGCAAAACCTACAATTCTCACCTGATGTGTAGCATCATGAAGAGTATATACATAGAATCATAGAATCATAGAATGGTTAGGGCTGGAAAGGACCTTCAAAGGTCATCTAGTCCAACCCCCCTGCAAGGAACTGGGATATCTCCAACTAGATCAGGTTGCTCAGGGCCTCGTCCAACCTGGCCTTGAACGTCTCCAGGGATGGAGCATATATATAAAGTGATATATATACATTTATATATATGATAAATATGATACATATATATCTTTACATATATATAAAGTGAACATTTTCCTCAAGGAAAATTTCCACAAGGAGAGGTACTTCTGGAGATGTGTCAGATGATGAACATTTTTATACATATGATGTGTCGGCAGGTTGCAGGGAGGTACTGTTAAAGAAAAAAACCTTCCACCATTTTTGTGAGCATACTACCTTAAAGGAAATGGTTTCCTCCAACTGGCATTCCCATTGAGCTCAACACATCAACAGCTTTGCGGGTAAATCAGTGAACTGTAGCTAGTTTACAGTGTCCTACGATATGGATGAATGACATTTTGATGTGAGAAGAAGAGAAGTGCATGACCAGAGACTCTGAGCAACTTTGGAAAAAAAACCAACTTTGCCCGTCTAAAGCTGAGTATTCATTCCCTCCCCAAGCCTCTAAATTCCTATTAATGGAAATAGCACACTGCAGAGGGAAGTTACTAGAGTGACATTGATATGTTAGATAAAATAAGATTTTACTTACCATCAGCATGATTGACCCAACAGAGAGGAAAGACATTTCAGGGAAAGATGAACTGGCAAGGGTGCCTAATCTCGCTATTCAAACCAGCAAGTTGGTGGCAGTGAAATGCACGTCTGAAAAAGTTGGAAAAATTTGAGCATTTAACAGCAATATGTTACCAGAGAAAATGGGACATTTGATACAAAACCGAGTGTCCATGGTACTTCCAAACAGAATACTGAAGCAAGCTTCCTCTAGAAGTATGGACATAGTAGGAAAAGGTGCAGTAACGGAAACTGCATTTTCAAGAGCTCAAAAAAAAAAAAGGGGCCTTAAACCATGGGTAGTAAGAAATATTGTCTTTATTGTCAGTGTTAACTGAAGTTGACTATAAACCATTTACTACCATTGCAAACATGCCCAGGAGAGTACAAGATTAATTTTTCAGCTATAGTTGCGTGACTGATGAATTGAATACAAATCTGAAAGAAAAACCACACCTTAAAAGAACAATTTACTTACCCACATTCCAGAATAGTATCACATCAAAAGGCAAGTCTTTTTGTTTGCTCTTAGTAAACTGTAGGTATGAAGTCTGATTCGAACAAAATCTGGTGACACCATTTTAAGATTCCATTCACAGTCCCAAAATAGCTGAATATATCTGCTAAAATCACTCACGGTGTAACAGCTAGTAATGTTGAAATGTATAAGGTTTCACTTTAGACTTCAAATTTAATGTTCCACTGAAATGAGCACAGGCATTTTATACCTCTCAGAGCCATAATTACTATCTGTGGACTAGGAAAACATTATATTTATTGCCAAAACCCATGGTCAATACGGTGTCGGGGTTGCCAAGTATGCCTTGTTGCTGTCCAGAGCACGTTAAGCGTACGTTATCTTTGGGTCTCTGAAACTGGTGAGAGAAACTAGGGCCAAACGACATCCAGGACATATTTAATGCAATCTTCCATCTTCTGTTTTGCACCCCATGTAGCTCTCCTGTGTCTTCTGTTCATGTATTCTCACTGACCACCGCTGCGCTGGGCAGCACTCAGTCACGCTGGTAACTGAGGGGAAATACTGCTGCAGCTGAAGTAACGGGGGATCTTTTCTGAGGGTGATACTATGCAGGAGATTGAAGTAAATACTCACAACTGTCCTTCTTGGCTCTCAAAATGGCTGCATATTTCTAATAGTTTTAAAGGCGTCTGTAGGTTTTCAGCTTACTGCTGGAATCATTTCCACATGCTAACAACCCAATGAATAGTTCAACGTGGAGGGGGAAGGCAGAAATGCTTCGCCCTAATCAGACACTCCTTTGCACTTTCCCAGTATCAACTTCTGCAGTAGTATTTGCATAGATTCATATGGCTGTCACCCAGCTGGCTTGAATTGGTAATTATCTAATTAAGGTTTGGGCCCTGCCTACAAAAGGTGGGCCATTTCCCCCTGGCTGTAGGAGGTGTAATGACATTCTTGGGGCTGCAGTCTGGGTTGGTGAGCAACATCTGGTGGTCCTGATGTGATACCCTCATGAGAGACCCCGAAGACCTCAACCCCGACTCCCCCGCCAGAGTGTGAGCCAGAGCCAAAAGAGCTGGAGCTAGAGTGAGAAGTCCTTTGATAAAGAAGGTAAAGCTGCTACCCCAAAAGAGGGAAGTGTGCTGGAGTCAGAATGAATGAATTGGGTCTCTGCTCACTGTAAAGCCTTCCTGAAAACCAAAAAAAACACCCCTATAAAACAAAAAGGGGGAATTATGGATATCACCCAACTGGCTTGAATTGGTAATGATCTAATTAAGGTTTAGGCCCTGCCTACAAAAGGTGGGCCATTTCCTCCTGGCTGTGGGAGATGCAACAACATTCTTGGAGCTGCAGCCCAGGCTGGTGAGCCGCAGATTCACACCCCCTGTCTGTCATTCTGGATGTGCTATTGCCCTAAGGATTTCAGAAGGCCTGATGTCACTCTCAGGGGGTTACTGGCAGAAATGTCCTCAAAGGGAACCCATAGATAAACATGAATAGATATTGAGGGATGATTTAGTTGTGTTTTTTTTGAAGTCTGACCTAAATTTGACCTTTATCTTAGTAAAGTCATGTCCTAAGACTGTCTGGCAACCCATCCTCTTTCACTGTTGCTCATTACACTTCCAGGTTCTGGCAAGGTGCATCCTCATGCAGTCCCAAAGAGGCTCACCAGGACCTACCTCAGAGGAGCAGTACTGTGACAAAGGAAAGACAGAGGAGCAAGCTAGAGCATGCATTTTCCTCCTGTGGCAGGCAAATTAATAAAATATGTTAATTGCCCTGACAAAAAAGAAGATAGAAATTAGAAAACATGTTACTGTCGTGCCTTTCAGATTTAGCTTGGGAAAACTGCAAATTTGGGGGTAAGTCTGGCGAGTAGTTGGAGAAACAAGAGCTGAGTGAACCATGATGTGAGTTGAATTTTTTGGAGAGAAAGATCACAGAATTACAGAATCACAGAACGTTAGGGATTGGAAGGGACCTCCAAGGATCATCTGGTCCAATCCCCCTGCCTGAGCAGGACCACCTAGATCAGATCACACAAGAACGCATACAGGCGGGTTTTGAACATCTCCAGAGAAGGAGACTCCACAACCTCTCTGGGCAGCCTGTTCCAGTGTTCTGTTATTCTTACTGTGAAGAAGTTCTTCCTCATGTTTAAGCAGAATCTCCTATGTTCCAGCTTATATCCATTTTCCCTTGTCCTATCATTGGATGCCACTGAGAAGAGCCTGGCTCCATCCTCATGACAGTCACCCTTTACATATTTATAAACATTAATGAGGTCCCCCCTCAGTCTCCTCTTCTCCAAGCTAAAGAGACCCAGCTCCCTCAGCCTTTCCTCATAAGGGAGGTGCTCCACACCCTTAATCATCTTTGTGGCCCTACGCTGGACTCTCTCAAGTAGTTCCTTGTCCTTCTTGAACTTAGGGGCCCAGAACTGGACATGATATTCCAGACGCGGCCTCACTAGGACAGAGTAGAGGGGGAGGAGAACCTCTCTCGACCTACTAACCACACCCCTTCTAATACACCCCAGGATGCCATTGGACTTCTTGGCCACAAGGGCACATTGCTGGCTCATGGTCATCCTGCTGTCCACCAGGACCCCCAGGTCCCTTTCCTCTGTGCTGCTTCCCCAACAGTTCAGTCCCCAACTTGTACTGGTACATGGGGTTGTTCTTACCCAGATGCAAGACTCCACACTTGCCCTTGCTGTATTTCATTAAATTTCTCCCCGCCCAACTCTCCAGCCTGTCCAGGTCTCTCCGAATGGCAGCACAGCTATCAGGTGTCAGCCACTCCTCCCAGTTTAGTGTCATCAGCAAACTTGCTGACCATGCACTCTATTCCCTCATCCAAGTCATTCTGAATATTGCTGGCATGGAGTGCACTCTCAGCAACTTCGCCGATGACACCAAGCTGTGTGGTGCCGTCGACACGCTGGAAGGGAGGGATGCCATCCAGAGGGACCTCGACAGGCTGGAGAGGTGGGCCCGTACCAACCTCATGAAGTTTAACCAGGCCAAGTGCAAGGTCCTACATCTGGGTCGTGGCAGTCCCAGGCACAAATACAGACTGGGCGGAGAATGGATCGAGAGCAGCCCTGAGGAGAAGGACTTGGGAGTACTGGTGGACGAGAAGCTCAATATGAGCCGGCAATGTGCTCTTGCGGCCCAGAAGGCCAACCACGTCCTGGGCTGCATCAAGAGGAGCGTGGCCAGCAGGTCGAGGGAGGTGATTCTCCCCCTCTACTCTGCCCTCGTGAGACCTCACCTGGAGTATTGCGTCCAGTTCTGGAGTCCCCAACATAAGAAGATCATGGACCAGTTGGAGAGGGTCCAGAGGAGGGCCACGAAGATGATAAGAGGGCTGGAGCACCTTTCCTATGAGGACAGGCTGAAAGAGTTGGGGCTGTTCAGCCTGGAGAAGAGGAGGCTCCGGGGTGACCTTATAGCGGTCTTCCAGTACCTCAAGGGGGCCTACAAGAAAGATGGGGAGAGGCTGTTCAGGAGGGCCTGTTGTGATAGGACAAGGGGTAATGGTTTTAAAATAGAGGGAGGTAGATTCAGGTTGGATATTAGGAAAAAATTTTTTACCATAAGAGTTGTAGAACACTGGAACAGGTTGCCCAGAGAGGTGGTGGATGCTCCATCCCTGGAGACGTTCAAGGCCAGGTTGGACGAGGCCCTGAGCAACCTGATCTAGTTGGAGATATCCCTGTTCCTTGCAGGGGGGTTGGACTAGATGACCTTTGAAGGTCCCTTCCAGCCCTAACGATTCTATGATTCTATGATTCTATGTTGAACAATACTTGTCCCAGTACTGACCCTTGAGGGACTCCACTGGATACAGGCCTCCAACTGGATTCTGTCCCATTGACCACTACTCTCTGGCTTCTGTCCTTCAGCCAGTTCACAATCCACCTCACTACCCAATCATCCAGACCACACTTCCTCAGTTTAGCTGTGAGGATGCCGTGGGAGACTGTCAAATGCTTTACTGAAGTCAAGATAGACCATATCCACTGCTCTACCATTATCCACCCACAAAGTTCTGCTTCTGTTGGTTGCTGCCTCAAAACTCTCAAGCAGGTTGTCAAACTATGACACTTGCAATGAAACGTGCAATGCGAACAGAGCGGGACACTAGTAACACTTGGAAGCAGTGTATATCAGACCAGTACTTTCAGAGGTATCATCAAATCAACAGTAGCATACTGGTTTATTCACCATCCCAGTGTATCCGCACTTTTCATTTTGAATGACTTTTTGAATTAAACGTACTACAGAGTTGATCTTTGGTGGCATCTTCCACAAATCTATGGATTATTTGATAACAATGTAATATTCATCCCCATTGATTTATTTGGTCTGCTTGCTAGTACAACTGGTAAGATACGGGAGACAAACCCAAAGACTAAGCAAGACAGCAGAAGAGTTTTTTCAGTTCCCAGGCCTTTATATCAATTCTTAAGAGAGAAAAAAAGATGGTGACAATTCAGTAACCACATAGATTCTCTTCCTCATAGATTGTCTTCCTCTGCTCATTACAATTTTTGATTCTGATTAACTCTCTAGCCCATAGTCTCCTTGCATACGTTAACCATATTAAAGCAAAATTCAAGAAGATTGACTTTAGAATGAATTTCATACAAGTTAAAATAAATGGAAAATTATAGCCCCAACTTGTAATGGAAAACTGATACTCATCTTAAGAATTATCATCCATTCACATACCTCTGCACAGCCAAGATTTTTAAACTAACATCTGCACATGACTCAGTTACCGAATCCTCATTAGCAGTATGTTTTCTCAAAACTCCCTGAGGTGGGGTTTATCTGCCTCTTGTATTTGCATGGACCTCACCTCATTTTCAGCAGAGGCAAGCATTTATACACGTTCAGACTACTACCAGAAGTTGTGGGACTACTCACTGGATAATCCTTCTCTATCACAGGAAGCATAAGCTGTTTTTTTTTCATCTGTGGCTTGTATCTCCTCATTTCATTTTCATGAAGATGCTGCTTATTATTACAGTGCCAGCTCCTCTCACTGCCTGTAACATCATACAGTATTTTCCACCGATTATGTGCTTGAGCAAACACCACCACGCTTCACCTGCTTCTGGTGTTGGCTCTCTGCTCTCCATTTCACTTCAAAAGGAGCTTCTCTTTTACTTCATGATGCCTCTCCAAATCCTTCCTTAAAGGTCTTCCTTTCTGTGACACCTATAGAATACCTATCACACTTAGGCTATTGATGGGCCAAAACCAAGCCCATTATCATAATTTTGTTAGCTCTCTGTAATGTCCTTTCTGTCTGTATCCCATTTACAATATGTATCAGCAGATGACTCCAGAGTCTCAGTTTAGAATGGAGATTCTATAAGCAATAACAACACAAATACTAAATGAATTTTTGTAACACGGGATGAAATACGTGTGCACATACATTACTTCAGTTGCCACAATACTGGTTTTGGAAGAGATTTAAATAGATGCAATTGCTCGGCTTGTGCCTGTACCTAGTCCGTTTTAATCACAATTACTGACAGCACACTGTTGCAGCAACAGCTCTGCATTTCCACTTGAAAATCTCAGTTTTAGCAATTCATGAACTGTGTCTAAAAATATATCCTCATTTGAAAATTATGATTCAAGCTACATTCTAGAAGCAGTTCCTGTTTAAACCTATTTAGTTAGCTTAGCAATTTTATCTAAGAAAACAAATGATACCTTTGCTGTTCCAGAAAGCTTTCTTACGTTTCCATATTCAGAACTGACTTTGATGACATTGTTCTCCATTTCAATTATCTCTAATACAAGCTTTTAAAAAATATAATTTGTTTTCTGTGTATCAGCTTTGTACTTCCTTTCCCTTTGACAGTCAGTGCTGAGTAGCTGTGGGAAGCCACTGGCTGCAGTCACATAGATTATAGAAAGAACTATAGAATGCCAAAAAGCATAGGGAAATGCCCGGCCCTTTGATTTACTTTGGCAAATACATGCAGAAGACTATATGCCTAATTTACAGACTTAGTACAGAACAAAATGGTATTGACATTCCAAGTTAAACAAGCACCCAGCCAGGAGAAAGGCTTCCCAGTTGCTAACAGCAAAATAAAAGGGAGCCCTCTAGAACAATGTAAAACTCTTCCAGAGAATGAGGGTCCCAAGTCAATGAGATTCTCTCCCAGTTTGTTTGCAATTCCTTGTTTAAGTTTATTTCCCTTTTTCTCAATTCTGGGTGGGTCTCAACAGTGTGTAGACATTTACTCCGCGCTGTGATGGGCTCTACAAACCTCAGAGCAGCTAAGCAAAGCTACAGAGCTGTTATGTTAGCATCTCAATCAACTCTTCTACAATTTTCCTGCAAGATTTGTCAAATCGCAAGCGACAAGTTGAAAAGGAAAGACTCAGGCTGGCTTGGCTTGGCTTAGGACTATAAGCGTTTGTGTTGCTACCTGGAACCTGATGAAGGTCCGAATGGGGATGTGGCAGCTAGCAATATTTAGAAAGAAGGCATCTGCCCTTTGTAAACCTCAGAAATTTGATTCTGGTTGAGGTTCATTCAGGAATTTATTCAAACTTTCCAAGCTGTGTGGTTACACAGGCCTAGAACAAGACAACCTCTGTCCTCATGTTGGCATGACTATACACAGAAATGGAGCGTTGCACACAATACTTACATGTACATTTGTAAAGGAGGCCAAATAATGCAGGCACATGCTATCGGTAAGATTGTTAAGTGCATAATTTAATTAAGTTATTTGATTAATTTGAGTATCCCATGGCGCAAAAACACATTGTGTACTTACAAGCATGAGTGATGTAAAACTGAAGAAGAAAATGTAATGGGGCAAATTTTCAGACAAAATTCACTACAATCCTGATTCTTTTCAAATTACGTGTATAAGCAGAGCCCATCACAAATGCAATTATGTGTGCAAACTGTTTGAGTGGAGGTCACACCAGCTTCCACATAGGAAAATTTCCCTGGGGAGGTAGACTGCTCATCCAGATCATTTACTGGGCCATAGAAAGCCAGGCTTTTTAAATAACAGTTTTTAGTGATTCAATAATGCACGAATATGACTCTGAGGTTAAAAACTAAAGCACAGAAAACAAAATCCAAAGGGAATAAGATAAGACTAATGGGTAAAGTCAATGCTTTTGACTTTTTCTTATGTACATGTACGTGCACAGTCATGCTTTGTTGACTTCAGCAACTTGCATTCCTGCTTAGTAGCATTATTATCTTAACTCTAAAATATTCAATTTATATTTTCTTCAATGGGATTCATTAGAAAAAAATGATGGTATTCCTGAAGTATGATCCTGACTTCATCTTTTGCCTCTTTATTCTTTCACTTGCCAGAAAGAATTGGAAATACTGGATTCAGTTCCACTGACTCAGCTCTTTCGAGTAAAACACAGAATTGCAACTGGTTAGTCTCATTTGCTAGTTCTAGAATGAGTCTTTTTTGAGATGACTCCAGGAAAATTTCTCCTTTTATGAAATGTTTTTATTTTGCTTCCATAAAAGATTTTTTTTGACTTCTAACATATAATTCTAAAAAGAGGTAAGATTAATCAATTATTGCTGTGAATTACTACAAGTGTGAAATACCATTGGATAAAGGTTTTAATTTGTAGAGTGGGCCAAACTAATGTACCTCAGCTAATTTGCCTTTTTTTTTTATTTTTCAAGCCCGTTCTGCTAGCCAAAGAATAAACCAGTTCTGCTAGTGTTTGCAAAAAGCCAATTCCATTTCTTTGTAATAAGCAAATGTTACAAAACTGAAAATATCCCTAAGACTTAAAGTACTAAAAATGTCAATAGCTTATGTAAGAATGAAGATAATTTTTAAAATCAAGGTTTAAACCGATATTGAATCAGAAGTTCAGTGGGTTAAAAATACTACATGGTTAACTCATCATTTGGCCAGATCACTCAATTTAGAAAGCAGGTAATCAAATCACAGAAGTTAAAGGAACAAAGAATTATTTCTTATTAACCCTGTATCAGATGATCAAAGAACATTAAATTGATTTAATCAAAACCTTCTTATTCCTCTTTCATTCCCTGCACACAACAGTGAAATTGAAATAGTTGGCAGAGGATCTTTCTACCCATGTTGATTTTAAGCCCCAGTTACAGATATTAGCTAAAGCAGTAAAATCGATTTAGCTAATCTTAAGTAGTTTCTTAAATTTCAGACTCGGTGCTATTACGCAATTGCAAAATCCAGCTTTGTGCTTTGTAGTTGTGCAGTTGTTCTGATACATCTTGCAGGACGGAGAACCTGCAACGGGGCATGCTGGGCTTTCAGCCTCCCTCGCCACAGGCATCTCTTTGTCTCTCTCAGGCGTTTTACTTGAAGAATCTTGTATTGTACTTGGTGGAAAGTCTGCAAGTTTCAGACATAGCTGATCAAGAAACAGAATATTCAGGTCCTTATTGTGAGCAGAATAATTCCATAAAGGCCAGTGAGAGATTGTCATTTCTCCTGAAGATAGAAAAGTAGTTAGAGAAAGTCCTCTTAAGGATCACTTCTGTGGGAAGGTCACTACTGCAATCAGATGGTTTCTGAACATGGGAAAAAAGGCAAAAGAGGGAATCTAGGGCTGCCTTTCAGAAAAAGGCCTTTTATTTCCAATAAATAGCTGATAGCCATATGATTTACTCTGGGCATTTATGCCTGTTTTGGGACTTCGCAAGCTCAGAGAAATAGCTGCAAGCCTAATTGTTAACTCTGTCATTCACCCCAAAAGCATCTTATGTTCTCTGAACGTACTGGAAATCAGCTGAACAAACCCACTGTCAATAGCCCCATCACAGCACCAGGCATAAAAGCTAAGGGAGAATGTATGGAGCCTCACTAATTTTTACGCTGTACTGTTTATATTCAATTAATAAGAAAAAACTAATAGCAAAGATTTGCCTTTACATTTTATCAGCGTTAAGTTCCATATAATATAAAATCATAAAAGTATATGCCAAGGAAAAATTCTCATTTGAGCTATTTCTCTCACAGCCTGTTGTTATCTTAGCTGTCAGTTTTCCAGTGCTTTCTTTAGAAATGAAATTGCACATGGATTGACATCATAGTACGTTTAGCATCAAAGATTAAGAGCATATAGAATTTATATAGCTAGTGTGTCATGAATCGGTCTCCATAAAAATGTTAAAATAACTGAGCCAATACTATCATAATGAGTATCTTTAAAAAGAATATAATAAAATAAATTTTGTGCAGTGGCCTTCATTTAAAAATTAATGACCGATATGTCTCCTTATTTTGTTGGCTGTTTTCATTTCGCTTCAATGCATTCAATGTATCAATATCAGTGTATGAGAATAAGCAGAATATATGATATTATTGTTCATTCCAGTCATTGTTCTCTGTCAACTACTTCAGTCCAGACTAAACCTTCAGCTCAAACCTGATACATATCCATTTGTTTATTCATTTCAGCTAAGACAGGGCCACAGTACAAGTAATTAAAAACCATTTTCTTCAGTATTCAATTTGGATTTCTTTCTGAGAGGCAAAGACATAAGCTACTTCAAGATTGTCAATACCTCTGAAACAAAATTTCTGCATCTTTCATTAGGTTAATCAGCTTCCTCTGGATTTTCTCCAGAAATTGTATTTAGCAGTGGAGGAAAAAACGCGACTCAAGCTACAAGCTCACAGTATTCTTTAGCTTTGTCTACTCCATCTGTTTTAGGGTGAGATGTTTTTTGTTTCTAGGAGCTACCAAAGGAAATTTTATGACTAGATTGAAGGCAAGGAGTGCTAGTAAGGCATGTAGGACAAAGGAGATGCATTTACTAAAGCTTCCAAGGGTCAATGCAGAGCAATTAGGCTTTTTGGCTCTGAATCTGTAGAAAACTATAGAGGGAGTCTAGAAAGATTAGCTTGAATGGCTAAAATTACCTTTTTGGAATACCTCACAAATGCCAGACTTTTAGATGGCTAAATTTAGATGAGGTAAATCCCATTTTCAGTGTGGTGTCAGTTCAGTGGTGCACTTAATCATGAGCTCTTTTATCGCACCGGTCTCTTATTGATGAAAATTAGAGAAGAATATGATTATTCTTCTGGATCAGGGTTATGAATAAGTATAATTGAGGATAATTTTGAAATGTACTTTCTTAAAAAAAATATATCAACATTTTAGAATTAGAAGATTCATTAGAGAAAAAATAATTTTCACATATTTAAGGAAAAGAAAAAAACCCAAGCAGCAAGGTAATAGTAATTTTTTAGATTATTGATCTTTTGAGATAGTTGTGGCCTAACGCAGAAATGACTATCAATCCCTAATTAAGAGATTAAAGTCCAAAGGTTTTTGGAATAAAGTCTGAAAGCTCAGGTTTGTGCTGCTAATGTCTCCTTTGTTATTTTTCAGGATACTTTAATCCTGAAACATTTCTGTAAATGGGAACTGTAATCCAGATCTTTATGTAAACGTGGCATCTGTCTCTCCATGATTTCCAGTGTTCTTTTATGGGAAGACTAGATCCATATTGTTCTATCTTTTTCAAAATACGTAGCAGAGATTGTATCTTGAGACTAAATCTCTCACAATAAATATATTTAAAACTTCATTATTGTGTTTTCCCATGCCACTGCTTTACATTTCTCTGTAAGAAAGACCAGATTGAGAAGAGAAAAATTCCAGTACTTGAGAGGTCATTGTTTACACAAATTCTTTTCTCCACTATATCAATTACAGAGAAAAGTGAGATATCGGTGTTCTGTGCTGTCGTACTCCTTATCGAGCCATGTATCCAAATTCATTGCAAGAACATTGAATTTTGAGCTTTCATATTTGCTAGCGTAGCAGAAATGGCAGGTTTGCTTTCTTTCCATCTTTTTATCCAGTATTTCTCATGCTAGCTTTGTATTTCTTTCGCTTCCTTCTGTTTCCCACTGTTCTGGAATTCCAACACAATATAATCCTATGCACAAAAGAAAAACAAAAGTAAGACTGCACACGAGCTTGTAACTTTTGCAGATGTTGCACTGTGAACTGTGGAAGGTCTATATAAACTTCAGAAACGTCATAACATCCAGCTGCTAACAAAAAGGCCTATCCCATCACCTCATGATTTTGGAGAATGCAAAAAATCCACATAGATGTCATTCATCTTTGGCCTGTGCTTACAGAAATGAGTGGTTTCCTTACAGAAATAAGGACTAAGAAAAGAAATCTGCAAGATATCTTGCCTCAAAGTCTACCTAGGGGAAAAGACTCCTCTTTTTGCCATTTCAGCAATACTAAGACTTGACTTACAACTGTCAGATCTTTGTGCTATAACACATATATCATAGCTGAAAACAAGACACCAAATGAATACGTACAGAGAATTTAATGAGCTGCTTTAGTCACGTATTTTACACAGTAACTGTTCCTTTAGCCGTCTGTGTGCATATTTCCTGTCAAAATTAGACTTGTAATTTCAGATTTCAAATGAAAACAGCATTGGTTTTGATCTGAATTTGGAACACCTTCCTATTCTTACTGTTATCTGGCAATCAGACTCCTTCTTATATAATAATAAATAATTTGAAATTATATAAAATACTTTCATAATTAAAGGCAAAAGCAGAATACTGTAACACATTTCAACAGTTTTTATTTTAATGAACTAACTACAATTCTGTTAATAGCTATAGCAATTCTGGCAAAGACATCAATTACAGGAAAAAATAAAAATACAATAATTAAATAGACAGATGACATCAGCAAATTAAGACCCTTTTACAGTTTTGCCAAGAAAAGCTGTGGCTAGTGAAATTAGATACTGGATCAAGCACTGAATGCAGCACAGCTTGGCAGAAGGGAGCCAGAGAAAACTCCTGAGTCTGGGAATCTGTGCTTCAGAGCATGAACAGGATTAGTAAAGGCTAAAGCCCATGAGGAGAACCCATGTCTGCTCGAGAGAAAGAGATAAGAAATTCCCCCTTGGCTCCTGTCCGCAGAAGAAAGAAGACTTTTAGTATTGGAAATCTTTGTCGTGCTGTTTAGGGGAGGGCTTGATGGATAAGGGAGGAAGAGGTGTGAGGAATTAGCTACTCTGTACAAGGTCAGCATTAATTCCATGCCAGATGGGGAAAGGGGTGAGGAGGCTGGTGCAGAGGGTAAGTAAGTAGGGTGTCAGGGAAACTGAATGCTGGACGAGAAAGAGAGCACTCCAGCCCCTCATGCCTGCTTCAGAGAGGGTGTCATTCCCAAGGCTAACCACTGCATTTTGTGATTCATTACAGAAAACAGCCAAATTCCCATTACTGAGAGCAAGTTGTAATATATTACCTCTGCCTTTAGCTTTTTGCATGTCTATCCTGAATATTGCATTCTGCATTCTTGAGTCCAGGCATCTGGGAAAATAAATGATTTGTTTTCTCAGGGAATTTTTCTGAAGTTAGATCATAAACTTTCCTGGCAATTTAGGTCACCAAGATGATATATGAAGATTGATGTATTAGGTCTCTCTTAGTGCAGAAGAGATCCAGTTACCTAGGGAAGAAAAGGGAAAGGTTACTGCTGGTACCTAAGCATCCTCCTCTGAGCTTCATGAAGTAAAAAGCTTCATAAGCTTCTGTTTCTAAAAGTAGCAAAAGCGCAGCATGAAAGGGGGAGGAAGGGGAACATTTCGCTCCCATGAGCAGGAGTTTCTTAAAGATTTCCTCTCTCAGTATACCCCTTTCTTCCAAAATTTTATAATGTAAGCTAAATCCAAGAAAGGCCTTCAAGAATAAAGTACGTACCACAGACAATGTTTGCAGGTACACTTACTTATTCACTGAAGCAAATTAAAAATTCTGGCAATTATGAAGAGATGCTAAAGATTATAATAAGTGAGATGTGATTGATACTCACTGAGTGCCCAGGTAATAAAATGGCAGATAAAATCCACTAGAGATTACCACAAGGTGATATGTATGTGAAGAAACAAAATCAGCTTAACACATACAGTGGTGGAACTAGAGTAGACGATTACCATTATGGTCTGAAATCGTGCCATATAAACAGTTATATCTATGAAAAGATCATCTCAGTGTTGAGCAGCTGTCAAAGCAGATGGAAAGTTAGAAATTATTAGGAAAAAATAGAGCAAAGAAATGGAAAACAGGACTATGCCACAATAAAATAAATTTAACGTGTCCCCACATCTTGAATACAGTGTGCAGTTCTCTTCATCCATCTCAGAAGTGATATAATAAAACAAAGGAATTGCAACAAAGAGGATGCAAAGTATTAAACATTCAATATGAGAAAATGGAAAACTCGTTCTGGAAAACACTTGATCTAGAAGGAAAAGATAAAGGTTTATAAAATCCTATGCAGCATGGAGATAGGAAATAGGGAGTGATTTTTCACCGTCTTTTCCAATAGGAGCAACACCAACTGAAATGAGCAGGTAACAGATTCAAAATAAACAAAAGATAGTACCTTTATATACATACAGAATTAATCTGTAAGTCTCTCTGCCACATAATGTAATGGATATTTAAAGTTCACATAAATCAAAAGTGGTTTGGACAATTTTGTGGCAGCAAAATCTATTCAAGACTTTTGATGTAAAAGCACCTGCTGTAGCTCAAATGCACCTCCTCTAGCTCAGTTAGCTCCTCAGCCAGAATTCACTCTGGAGAGTTCTCTGGCAAGTGTCACTACAATGCTTGCTCGTAGCCACTGTTTTGTTTTGTTTAACCTGGTTTGACTTTTGTTGGCAGCAGAGGAGAGACAGAGAGCACAATTCTCTTTACAGTGGAAGATGTCTCTTGACATATTTTAGACATAAAAACACCTCCCTCAATGCAGACATAAGAACTGAGACAGATAATCACAGTGAATTTTCTCAAAAATAGAACAAGCTGCATAAGAAGACCAGCTCTGGGCAGTCCAGAAGGAAAGGGCATATCTCCTTTCTAAAGAAGGCACATTAGCTGATGAGATCTTGTGAATCTTGAAGATGCAGCTCCAACATAAGATACCATTTGTCATATTTTTTTAAATGTGAAAAGAAGCCTGAATTTTTTTAACATACATTATGCCATGAATTCACGGGGAATTGTCTCCAGCAGTTCTGGCTCTTTGCCACCGATCCTCACAAAGTATGTTTCTCTGAGGCATGCAGGCTAGACGGAAGAATCCTGCCCACTTGAGATCCACTTGGGCCCTCTTCTGCTGTACCTGAACTTGAAGGAACACAAAAGTACTCTCTGCCTTCTCTGGCTCTATTTGCAGCACAGCTTCAGTAGCTCCAGCCCAGCTAGTCGACATTCTTATGAGACATAGAGGATGTGAAAGACACCATGAAGCCATCAAGCCACACCCAGGCTGAGAAGAAAGGTGAGCCTGTCTGCTTTTGATGATGAGTCTTTGATTAGCTGAAGTCCTCTATCATGCTATCTTTTTTAATAATGAGAATTATAAAGCAAAAATTAGGGAAATAAATAAAAAATAATATGTATCTCTCAGGGGAAGTTATCTGGCCTGTCTCTAGATATGTTCCTAACTGAGCACTGGTCTTTCAACAAAAGAGGTGTTTCTGCTCCTTGTGGGAAATACAGCTCCTAGTAGAGTCAAGGACTGCAAAGGGAAGTGCTACCTCCTTTAGGAAGCCGTAATATATACCGTCACCAAGCCCCAAGGTCTGCAAAGAGAAGCAGGGATTCAGACCCTGTGTCTGCAGCCCGCCTCACTGAATGAGACTAGCAGCAGTGCAGAAATTGCCTGCATGGTTTCTATGGAAAAATCATAGTTGGTTTGTTTGTCAGATGAACTGAAGAGCTGACATATTTCCATTTATACTGCCTTTCTCGTAATTTGCATATCTTTGCCATCCACTATGAAGCTCCTTGAAAAAATCCCAGATATAGAGGTAACAGCCTCTATGCTGAAGAACTCAACAAAAAAGATATATTGGCCTTAATGGAAGCTACGAATGATCCAATATTGTCAGCTGTAAGGGTTATTATCTCCTTGTGTTCCCACTTCGGTGGGAAGCCTAGCAATACCTTTTCTTCAAAGTTTAGAAGTTTAATGAAAATGCTTAGGACTGCCAAAATATATGGAACACAAACAATTAATATCTATGTGAAATGTGTAATAGATTTGGAATACAAGAACACTTCAGAACACTTGAAATCACCAGCCTAAGCTACTGAATATCTATTGTCATAAATCTGCATAATGCGACTTTTTGGAACAGTTTGTTTCTTTACATTCGCAATTCTGCACATTATGTTGTTGATCCTGTTGTCACAGCGATATCATTATCAAATTAAAACAGACAGCAAGTGGCTTAAATCAGTCACCACTAGGTATTTCCTGCACTACTGTGAAATAAAAAATGTTGCCAATATAAACAAATCAAGAAAGCGCAGTGTTTTAAAAAGCTAGATGTCAACATTACTGTAGTATTATTGATATTAAACTAGAAAATACTAAAAGGGTGCCATTTGCAACCTATCGGTTTCAAACCATCAATAAATTCCTTAATTCAATCCCTGTGTGATATAGCAATGCAGTAGTCGATACAGGATGAATGCTCATGACATGAATTTTTACTCGCTCTTCAGAAAGTCAGCATCTCACTTCCTGGTTAACTTTAGACTCTTTTTTTCTGTTGCGAAGACTCTTTGTCAAAAAGCTATGAGAATTGAAAATGACCTTTTCAGCTATTTGAAAAATTAATTTATTTTAAGGGGAAAATCCAATAAGTTATTGAAACACGAAAAAAATGCTTTCACACAACAGATCTTTTCTTCGTGGGACTGTATCTTACATATTTGTCCTCTCCATCCAAAAGCATCAAACATGGTTGATGATTTTAGCAACGATTACAACACAAATGAATTACAATGATCCTCTTGTACAAACACCAGGTTGGATACCACCAAACCATGTCCTAACTCCCCAGTATGGCATGCCCTTATATCTTCCCTACCTGCGGATTCCTCGGACTACTGACTGTCATCACCTGGCCAATCATGGGTGGGACTCAGCACAACTGTGGAGTGAAGTGGAAGTCAGCCCCTGCATTGCCAAGCCACTGGCCATTGTATTTGAGAAGTCGTGGCGGTCTGGCGAGGTCCCCGATGACTGGAAGAGAGGGAACATAACCCCCATATTTAAAAAGGGGAACAAGGAGGACCCGGGCAATTACAGGCCAGTCAGCCTCACCTCTGTGCCTGGCAAGGTCATGGAGCAGATTCTCCTGGGAACCATGCTAAGGCACATGGAGAGCAAGGAGGTGGTGGGTGACAGCCAACATGGCTTCACCAAAGGCAGATCGTGCCCGACCAACTTGGTGGCCTTTTATGATGGGGTGACAGCATTGGTGGACAAGGGTCGACCAATGGATATCATCTACCTGGACTTGTGCAAAGCTTTTGACACTGTCCCGCACGACATTCTTCTCTCTAAACTAGAGAGGCATGGGTTTGATGGATGGACCACTCGGTGGATAAGGAATTGGCTCAATGGCCGCACTCAGAGAGTAGTGGTCAACGGCTCGATGTCCAAGTGGAGACCGGTCACGAGTGGTGTCCCTCAGGGGTCCGTGTTGGGCCCGGCCCTCTTCAACATCTTTGTCGGTGACGTGGACAGTGGCATGGAGTGCACCCTCAGCAAGTTCGCTGATGACATCAAGCTGTGTGGTGCCGTCGACACGCTGGAAGGGAGGGATGCCATCCAGAGGGACCTCGACAGGCTGGAGAGGTGGGCCCGTGTCAACCTCATGAAGTTCAACCAGGCCAAATGCAAGGTCCTACATCTGGGTCGTGGCAATCTCAGGCACAAATACAGACTGGGTGGTGAATGGATCGAGAGCAGCCCTGAGGAGAAGGACTTGGGAGTACTGGTGGACGAGAAGCTCAATATGAGCCGGCAATGTGCTCTTGCGGCCCAGAAGGCCAACCGCATCCTGGGCTGCATCAAGAGGAGCGTGGCCAGCAGGTCGAGGGAGGTGATTCTCCCCCTCTACTCTGCCCTCGTGAGACCTCACCTGGAGTACTGCGTCCAGTTCTGGAGCCCCCAACATAAGAAGGACATGGACCAGTTGGAGAGGGTCCAGAGGAGGGCCACGAAGATGATAAGAGGGCTGGAGCACCTTTCCTATGAGGACAGGCTGAAAGAGTTGGGGCTGTACAGCCTGGAGAAGAGGAGGCTCCGGGGTGACCTGATAGCGGTCTTCCAGTACCTCAAGGGGGCCTACAGGAAAGATGGGGAGAGGCTGTTCAGGAGGGCCTGTTGTGATAGGACAAGGGGTAATGGTTTTAAAATAGAGGGAGGTAGATTCAGGTTGGATATTAGGAAAAAATTTTTTACCATAAGAGTTGTAGAACACTGGAACAGGTTGCCCAGAGAGGTGGTGGATGCTCCATCCCTGGAGACGTTCAAGGCCAGGTTGGATGAGGCCCTGAGCAACCTGATCTAGTTGGAGATATCCCTGTTCCTTGCAGGGGGGTTGGACTAGATGACCTTTGAAGGTCCCTTCCAGCCCTAACCATTCTATGATTCTATGATTCTATGATTCCTGGTGAGCTGGATCTTAGCTACACCTCCTGGCATTGCTTTTAAAGTTCTCAAACTAATTACTTTCTTCATTGCTTCTACAAGATATATTATGATCCAGGTGCTGCTACATTCTGAAGTGCTTTTGTAAGTAGCTTTACACTCATTTGTCAAAAAAAAATGAACCTGGCACATTCCCTAATACCTTTATTTTTCCTAACTAATTGTAAATCATTCATCCCCAGTCAAATGTAATCCTTAATGCTCTGCTGGACTTTAATCAAATAATAAAACTAGTGATACAGAAACTACAATAGGATTTCAAATCACTACAGATTATCAGGATAACATTACAAACGCTTTCTTGTCACATGCCCGAAGATTGCTCTTACAAAATGTCTTCTTACTGGCTGTGGTGGGTTGGCCTTGGCTGGACGCCAGGTGCCCATCAAAGTCACTCTATCACTGCCCTCTTCAGCTGGACAGGGGAGAGAAAATATAATGAAAGGCTCAGAGGTTGAGATAAAGGCAGGGAGAGATCACTCAGCAATTACCATCATGGGCAAAACAGATTGACTTGGGAAAATTACTTTATTACCAATAAAATCAGAGTAGGATAATGAGAAATAAAACCAAACCTTAAAACACCTTCCCCCCCTTCCCTTCTGTGGTTTAACTTTACTCCCAGTTTTCTCCACTTCCTCCCCACCAGCAGTGTAGGGGGATGGGGAATGGGGTTGTGATCAGTTCATCACATGTTGTCTCTGCCATTCCTTCCTCCTCATGCTCTTTCCCTGCTCCAGCGTAGGGTCACTCTCATGGGAGACAGCCCTTCATGAACTTCTCCAATGTCGGTCCTTTCCACAGGTTGCAGTTCTTCATGAACTGCTCCAGCGTGGGTCCCCCATGAGGTCACATGTCCTGCGAGCAAACCTGCTCCAGCATTGGCTCCTCTCTCCACAGGTCCACAGGTCCTGCCAGGAGCCTGCTCCAGTGTGGGCTCTCTACAAGGTGACAGCCTCCTTTGGGCACATCCACTTGCTCCAATACAGGATCCTTCATGGGCTGCAGGTGGATCTCTGCTCCACCACGGACCTCTATGGGCTACAGAAGGATAACCTGCCTCACCATGGTCTTCACCACGGGCTGCAGGAGCCTGGAGCACCTCCTCCTCTCCTTCTTCACTGACCTTGGTGTCTGCAGAGTTGTTTTTCTCAATTATTCTCACTCCGCTATCCAGCTGCAGTTGCCATTGCCCAGGGATTTTTTCCCCTCCTTCTTATGCATGTTACCCCAGAGGCACCACCAACATCACTGATGGGCTTCAGCCTTGGCCAGTGGTGGGACCATCTTGGAGCTGGCTGGCATTGGCTCTATCAGACATGGGGGAAGCTTCCAGCAGCTTCTTACAGAAGCCACTGATGTAGCACCTCCTCTGCTACCAAAACGTTGCCACACAAACATAATATGCTGGCTCTGTACCTTATTTTCCAACTGGATAACAAAAACTAAACTATGTATCTCTGAGCCATCCCACTTAATTTAAGCTCAAAAGGATAAAGAGGTCAATGTGTACAAATATGAATACAAAGTTGGAAGTTTCAGAAAGGAAGAAGTTACCCAAAAAACCTACCAAAATAATTTTGCGCAGCTCTTAGAGCTGCCTCCCCAAATACTCAACTGGTTTCATCCTACCTCAGCAGATCTAAAAAAACAAATGGCAAATGCAGCATGAGCAGACTTCATTTGTTATTGGATGCAAATAATATAAGCCTTCTTAATATTGTACTGGGAAATGTAAGAGGTCACAGGAAAACTGAAGAGTGAAATTAGGGGACAAGTGCCATCACCATAGAATAATTAGTAAATAATATTTGCAACCACTGCAAGTCACTTCCTAAGAAAGAAAACCATATACGGCATGTTTGCCTTAATAACTTCAGTGCTTTTTGATTGTTTTTGCTTTTCATTCCGGCTTCTCTTGCTTGTCTGGCTTTCCTCACACGAATGCTTTACAGACTTAAACGTATTTTGCAACACGCTGTACAACGAGGGTTTTGCAGACGAAGTGGGACAACCCGTAACTGCATGATCGCTCCTGTGCACAGGCAGTTTCTCTGGCAGAAGGTCAAGTCCTTTTCAGTATATGAACTACAAAGCTCTTCTACCTAGAAAGGATCTTTTTATTATTTGTTTTCCATTTACACTGAAAACTAACTTGCAGGTTTCCACTGGTAAATCAGGGACAAGTATAACATGCAGTTTTTCTGTGCCACTACTAAATTAAGTTGTTGCTGGCATTCCACCTCCCTCAGCCTTTTTGAATCACTTCCACATGTTGGTATATAGCTCTATGTGGGTCATACAAAGTGGAGATAATTACTTTGGTTAGCAAAATTCCAGCAGAAAACAGTTAATTTTAGTCAAATTGAGCTGCTGATCCACTTTACTGTGTCGCCTCCATGAACAGCTGCAGCAGTACAGAGGTTCTGTGGAAGTGAATGTCTTGAGGCGGCACCACTGAGCATCAAACCATAGCTTCGGTGACTCTACTCAGTGCATCTACTGGGCACTGCTCTGTGCCCATCTTTATTTAAGTATATACTTATTACAAGAGTGTGTACTTACAGAAATAGATCACTTCTAGACCTTATCAATGTTCACTCCCTCTCTTGGGGCTTGGGAAAGGACATCAACGGTTTGCCTTCTAGCAACAATTTACAAGATGGCATGGCCATGGAGAATAAATTCATTCTCTTGAGAGCAGCAATAATACTGCAATGGGTGCTGGAGTGAAAGCCAAGGTTTTCTGGTCCTCCTTAAGATAGCACTTAGAGATCCTGACTCCAGAGGAGAATGGAGCACCGGTAAGAGGCTTCTCATCCTCTTCGAAGCTTGTCTGAAATGGCTCAGGCTGTAAACCTTCACTTCAGTTGGCTGAAGCGTGACAAGCTTTATGTATTATGTAAGGGGAGCCCTTACATATTGATGTTTAAAAAAAGAAGGCCACATTTAAAAATTATTTTCCTTTTTCACACTAAAATGCATTGTGAGTGTCAGTTAGATGATCCAAAACTTTTCCTTTCCTGAAGAACAGACACCCCCCCCCCATTTGAAATTGTTTGCCATTCTGCTCTCAGTTCATGGATTAAGTTGCTGTGCAACTCCTAACTCAAAGTTGTGTTATTTTCAAAAAAAAGATTTGCTTTTTATTGCTATGCTAGTAACCATATACATGGATCAATTTTTTTCCCTGTTTTTCAGTGCAGTCCACATACTTCTATGTTCTTAATTAAAAAATAATATAGGATTTATTAGCTATGTTTTTAGTATACTGGGCCAAATTCCCAGTTTGTTATTGCTTGATGAAGTAATAATAAAGTTAAAATGTGTTAGATTATTTTAGATATTAATTTATTTTTGCTATTAATTTAACTTTTACACAGATATACACAGCTTATCATAATCTTAGCATAATTACAGAGCAAAGCAGATGGTATATTGTAAATTGAGCTAATTTTAGGGTCCTCCAGTCCATAATAGTCTCTCCTGCCAGATAACCAAACGAGGAAGAATAGATTAACTCCTTTATTTAGGACTCATCCTCTGGCAGGAGCAAAGAATGAGCAATCCTTCTTGGACCAAACTTTTGTCCTGAAAAGTTTTAGACACTGATCTTAGTCCCCCAGCTAAGTATCTAAAGACTTTGATGAATGAAGGCCAGAGCTCTCAGCACCTGGCAGGAGGGAGTTTGTACTGAGGCAGCCTCTGCAGGAGATGGAATCACTGCTCTTAGAAATGAGCAGGCTGCTACAATAGGTGGTTCAGTTAATATGGAAAAAAATGCTGAATATAAAGGCAAATCTAAAGCCTTCACTTCATGCAGAGTCTTTTTAATATATCTTGAATTAAATCTATGGTGCCCAGGAATCTGGATCGACATTTGAGAGAACTTATTCTGAGATAGCAAACAAATTTTCAGAAACTACAGGGAAGGGTCACCATGCTACAAATTGGTACGAATGCCACCTATAGGTGTAAAGGAGAAGATTCAGAAGCTAAACCTATGAAACATGCTGTACCTTAACATCAAATGAAGTAATAGACCTATTAAGGAACTTGAGGTGGGAAGGGAAAGGGAGGAATGAGAGCCACTGCAAGGCTGGCAAGAGAGGTAGAGCTTTCAGGTCTGATTAAGACAACTGCTAACAACTTTAGGACATAAATAATACCTACCATGCCAAAGCCAGTATGAAGAGATTAATATAACATCACATAATATATAATATAATAATACAATCTCATATAATATCATTAATATCATAATATAAGGAAGTAATTTTTTGCAATGAGGGTGGTGAGGCACTGGAACAGGTTGCCCGGAGAAGTTGTGGATGCCCCAGCCCTGGAACTGTTCAAGGCCAGGTTGGATGAAGCTTTGAGCAACCTGATCTAGTGGAAGCTGTTCCTGCCCATGACAGGGGGGTTGGAACTAGGTGATCTTTGAGGTCCCTTCCAACCCTAATCATTCTATGATTCTATGATCAGTCATCAGAAATAAGTAATAAAGAAGAAATGTGAGATTTACAGTCATAGTGTGGAATCCATGGACAAGATAAAGTATATATATAGCTTCTTAAAAAATCATTACTGTAGGTTCCATGAAAAAAAAAAATGAGGCTGAGGGAAAAAAATTAGAACCTGAAGCCATGGCTGAGATAGCAGTTCCATTTAATTTCTTTTAAACTTCAAAATTAAATTCTAGTATAAACATTCTTGGGATTGCTTGATCACAAACCCCTTTACTTTCTTTACAAATCCATGACTGAACACAAAAAGTGCTTCCCGATTATCAAAGAAAGTGGGTCACTGGCTTCTGCATTCAGACACATTCAAATAACATGGCTTTTTAAACTTTAAACATGTCTCTTTGTATACAACCTTCAGTAAGGGATGTGCACTTTGGGCATATGAAAATATAAGTGGAGACACCAAGACGTTTGATATACTGCATATGCACCATTCATTAGTTTTCCCTAACAATTTATATGCATAGCTGTTGGGTTATCCAAATATAAACTTGCACATATCCTGAGAGCTTGGAAGGTTCACACCCTTTTTAAATGCAGGCAACTTTTCTTCTCTGTGAATTCCTACTAGGCCTCTATCATGCACTTGCCAGAAGGCTGAAGCTTAGCAGGTGTGGTCTTTCTGTAAATTTTTCCCAGTGGAAATTTAATGGGAGCCTCTCACACATATAAAAATATGATACTCACACAAATGTTTGCTGGATCAGGACCTCTGTTTTAAAACTTAGAGGGGCAGGGACTATGTCTTTTAGTATACACTAACACATCCTCACTCTAGATCAGGGACCCACATGCCACAGAAAATTAAATAATAACTGATTAGTCATTAAAATATTCCCTATGAAAGCTGCTAAATTACTTAAAGGCACAGTTCTAGAAAAAACATAGGCTCATTCTGGAAAACAAAAGAAATTCAGGGTGTTGAGCACTTTGTATGATGGTCACTTATTTACTCGGTAAAATGTTTTGCAAAATGAAAGTAAAAAGTGCAGCTACGTGTTTCCAGATAGGTGACACGAAGATTATTCACTTGGTCTTCACCGAATAGTTTGGAGATCAAATGTTGTGCAAAGGCTATGTGTTACTGAAACGTGCTCTCATTGCATCTTTGCACTGTCATCCTCATTAGGACACAGTAATTACAGTGGTCCTCTTCTGAGGTGGAGATTACATTTCTGACAGCTTCTGTTCCTGACTCAACCATAAAACGTCCCTATAGCTAAAAATGAACATAGCAACATCTGGCCTGAGAGCAACCACTTTATAGATACCATTTGAATTCTGATTTCATTTAAAAAGAAGTTAAAATCAACACCTCATACAGAGGTTATGTATGAGAAGTTGGGAAGAAGAGAAGGTACCCTCCCCCTTTCAGCTGAACAATCTGACTCACTGCATGTCCTACATAGCTGATTCTCAGAACAAACAATTCCTTTGGGGATCAAGGTCTAAAACACACACTGGATTCTGACTCAGTTGGAATAAATCTATTTCTAGCAGGAAAGAAATCGAATTAGTTCAGTTTTGAGGCACACATGATCAGAGAACTCAAAGCAAGTATGTTGTATAATTTCATTACAAGGAAAAATCCATAGCCAGTTACAAGAATGAGAATTACAGAGAAAGATGCTGCCTACACAGTTATTTATTTTATGGACATACTCTGTGGAACATGACCTCCTGCCTTCTGCAAAACTCCTTTCCAGTCCACCTAAATTCATTAGCTAATATTGTATCTCACACAGTGAAAAAAACTCTAAATCTGGGGACTCTTGCACTGGAAGTAATTAACTATTTTTCTTATTAACAGATATTCTTATTATTACAGATATTTTCTTATTAACAGATATGATCATGTAAAGAACCTGAAGGTGCACAAGTCCATGGAACCTGATGAGGTGCATCCATGGGTACTGAGGAAACTGGTGGATCAAATTGCTAAGCCACTATCCATGATATTTGAGAAGTTGTGGCACCATGGTGAAGTTCTCACTGACTGGAAAAGGGGAAATATAGCCCCCATCTTTAAAAAGGGGAAAAAAGAAGACCCAGGGAACTACAGGCCAGTCAGTCTCACCTCCGTGCCCAGCAAGATCATGGAGCAGATCCTCCCGGCGACTATGATAAGCACATGGAAAATAAGGAGGTGATTGGTGACAGCCAACATGGCTTCACTAAGGGAAAATTGTGCCTGACTAATTTGTTGGCCTTCTATGATGAGGTTACAGCATTGATGGATAAGGGAAGAGCAACTGATATCATCTACAAAGCATTTGATACTGTCCCACATGACATCCTTATCTCTAAACTGGAGAGACATGGATTTGATGGATGGACCACTCCATGGATAAGGAATTGGCTGGATGGTCGCACTCAAAGAGTTGTGGTCTTCAATGTCCAAGTGGAGGCCTGTGACAAGTGGTGTTCCTCAAGGGTCAGTACTGGGGCCAGTGCTATTTAGCATCTTTGTTGGTGACATAGACAGTGGGATCGAGTGCACCCTCAGCAAGTTTGCTGACGACACCAAGCTGTGTGGTGTTGTGGACACGCTGGAGGGAAGGGATGCCATCCAGAGGGACCTTGACAGGCTGGAGAGGTGGGCCTGTGAGAACCTCATGAAATTCAACAAGGCCAAGTGCAAGGTCCTGCACGTGGGTCGGGGCAATCCCAAGCACAAGTGCAGGCGGGGCGGAGAATGGATTGAGAGCAGCCCTGAGGAAAAGGACTTGGGAGTGCTGGTGGATGAGAAGCTCAACATGAGCCGGCAATGTGCGCTAGCAGCCCAGAAAGCCAACCGTATCCTGGGCTGATCAAAAGAAACGTGGCCAGCAGGTCGAGGGAAGTGATTCTGCCCCTCTACTCTGCTCTTGTGAGACCCCATCTGGAATACTGCGTTCAGCTCTGGAGTCCCCAGCACAAGAAGGACATGGAGCTGCTGGAGCGAGTCCAGAGGAGGGCCACAAAGATGATCCGAAGGCTGGAGCACCTGTCCTCTGAAGACAGGCTGAGAGAGTTGGAGCTGTTCAGCCTGGAGAAGAGAAGGCTCCGGGGCGATCTTATTGCAGCTTTCCAGTACTTAAAGGGGGCCTACAGGAAAGCTGGAGAGGGACTTTTTACAAGGGCATGCAGTGATAGAACAAGGGGCAATGGCTTTAAACTGAAAGAGGGGAGATTTAGATTAGATCTAAGGAAGAAATTTTTCACTCTGAGGGTGGTGAGGAACGGGAACAAGTCGCCCAGAGAAGTTGTGGATGCCCCATCCCTGGAAGTGTTCAAGGCCGAGTTGGATGAAGCTTTGGGCAACCTGGTGTAGTGGAGGGTTTCCCTGTCCATGGCTGGAGGGTTGGAGCTAGGTGACCTTCGAGGTCCCTTCCAACTCAAATCATTCTATGATTCTATGATTCTGGTAACAAAAGGAAAAAAAGTCCATCACCTTTAGGTGCCTGTTTTAGGAGACAAGTTCTGTCACCTTATGATGGAGCAGCACTATTTCTTGTGATAAAGAATACTAACATTTTTCTTTAACATATGTTAATAGTACCACCTATATCCCTTTTTGATTTCCTTATGTCCAAATCCACTCCTTGGAGTCTGCAATATGAAGGATGAGTATATACTAAACCTTATATCCATAGCACCTCAGCTACACCATGATTTCTGGCAACATAGACCACGTTTATTGTGCCACACTAAATGGGATTGCTTTGGGACCCATCTACATTGCAAGAAATCTATTGCCCTTCCCCGTCCTTCATGCAGATGTATTTGAAGGCGTTTGTCAAAATTTTTCATGTTCAGTTTTCTAATCACTTCTTTCAATTTCTACTCGGGTGTAAACCAGTAAACTGTTGTTATTTCTGCGTATAAATTTATGGCAGAATAAGCACCTAGTGAGACCATGAATGGCCTTTCAGACATATTTAACAACATACAGGACTTGAAAATTATAATTACATAACATATATTACTGTATGATAACTGTGGCATGGCATGCTGGCTAGTTGCAACAAATTCAAAACTGCCCCTCTGTAGACCAGAGCTTCTAATACAACAGCATTAGCATAATACAGTAGGATTGCTCTGTTATGCTGACTTTAAATGAGTAGTTGATTCATAAGTGCCTGAGCAGCTGATTACCGCAGAGATAAATAGCCATTGTGCTCCAAAGTATAGCTATGTGCAAACTGTTTATGTCTCCTGCAATCCTCATTAGTTTTGGCCAATCTACCATTAAAACAGTTGCAGCAATGAAGATTTTGTGGTTTGATCAAAGATTATGAGCATCAGAAATAGGACAAGATTTGGGTTTCAGAGAATGGGGAGCTCACACTTTGTAGGGAACAACTTGTACCCATAGTTCAGTTACCACAAAGAATGTCACCTGCAGCATTTGTTCACCATCAGGGCAAGTTCATGAGAATGGATCCAAGAACTACAGAAAATATGCATGATAACCAGGATTTTGAGAAAGTCTTGTCTTTTCTGACTCATGAAACTATGTCCTGATGTCAGAAAGCTTGGCAAAAGAAAGTCTGACTGTATGCTCACAGCTGCAGGAGGGAGGCGGAGTGAGACGCAGTTTCAAAAGCCCTTGCAATACCAAGTGAGTGGATAATGAAACGGCAGATTACATTTAACTCAAATATTACACACCACAATGGATTACTCTAATTTACTTAAGACCACTTAGGAAAGAGGCCACTGAGTCATTGTAGATAATTCTCTTAAAACTGGCACAGAATTTTAGAGGCAGTAAAAAAAGTGAATGCAGTTTCAGAAACCATTTATAAATAGAAACTGAAAATGAAAGGCTATGATCATGATGTTGTATAAAGTCACACGTCGTATACTCGCATCTTGGACACTGTCTGCCTCAGTAGTCATCTCAACTCCAAAGAGTTTTAGCAAAAACTAGAAAAAGTATGGAGGGTGGGCTGAGGTACAAAAGAAAGATTTAAATAGTTTAAGACTTCAATTTGGGAAAGAAACTTCTGTAGTGGGAGAAAACACAGTTCTCTGTATTTTGATGGTTGTGAAGAGTACAAATAAGTAACAATTATTTATCATTTCTCATACTACAAAAGTAGCAGTCATCCAAGAAAATTATCAGATGAGAGTTGAGAATGCACACCACCACACATTTTGAAACAATACATTATTAATTATGAAACACATCTCACCAGGATATCGTATAAACCAAAGAGCAGGAGTTCAGAAAAGAATCAGACAAAACCCATGCCTATTAAATGTGATGGTCTGCTTGTAAACTCTGGCTCAGGAAGTCCCTAGTCCCTACAAGTTATTGGCATGAACTAGGAGGGGACGCCAAGGAAAGCTACACTTCTTACGATCTTTCTCAAAGAAACCACTACTTGTTGCTCTTAAAACCAGGATTGTGATAGATGGCCCTTTATTCAGACCATGTATAACTGTTCTCGTAATTTATTCATAGATTCATTCATAGATTCATAGATTTCTAGGTTGGAAAAGACCTTAGAGATCATCGAGTCCAACCGTCCCTAATCCCCATTAAACCATATCCCTAAGTAGATCATCCACCCTATTCTTAAACACATCCAGGGATGGGGACTCAACCACCTCCCTGGGCAGCCTATTCCAGTGGCTGACAACCCTTTCAGAGAAGAAATACTTCCTAACATCCAACCTGAATCTCCCCTGACTAAGCTTATACCCATTTCCTCTTGTTCTGTCACCCAACACTAATGTAAAGAGCCCTTCCCCTATCTCCCCACCATCCCTTCTCAAGTATTTGTAGGCTGTAATCAGGTCTCCCCTCAGCCTCCTCTTCTCCAGGCTAAACAGCCCCAACTCCCTCAGCCGCTCCTCATAAATTTTCTTTATGCATAATAATGTCTCATAATCAGTCAAACTGTATGTAAGATTGTACTGCTCACAGAACAATTTGGATAGTGATCACTGCGGTTAATACTGTCCAAAAGATTGTGGCACACTGAGCCCTACGCCTCTGCAAGGCTAATTACAAGTGGTTTTGCGTGCTGTGGTTCTGCGGCTGTAAACCTGACATTATGGTCCCAGCTAGGCTGAGTCCAGGTGGTTAATCATGAAAAGACGCTTCCTGTGCTCACATTCTGGAAACACAGAGGGATGGAGGATGATAAGAGTCTTTAATGTTGGCATATGGGAGCTTAAAGGGAACTCTTGAAGGTACTCTGTTTCAGCTCTTTCCCCTGGCAGTCTCTTCCTTTTGAGGCATGTTGCAGCACAGACTGCATGGGCTATATAGAGGTGAGATTTGCTGAAAATAAGTAACATTCTGTTTTTAATGGAGATTTAGAGGTTTTGAGTAATGACATATGGGAAATCCACCCTGTGAACATTCTTTAGAGTTACGAGGACTCTACAAGCAGTAATGGTAGGACAGAATAACAAGAAGTGGTATGTAGCTTTATTTAGACATCCTGTTCTCTCCTGATAGGATTAAACCATTTTACGGATTTTTACTTTTTTTTTTTTTTTTTTTTAATTTGACATAAACACTCTTAAACAAGTTTTGAGTGATGTTTTCTTCAGGAAATCTCTTGTTCCTTCTTACAAGTATGAATCAATAAAACAGCTCACAAACTTAAGCAAGAAGACATCTGATTATTTGCTAGGTAAGATACCCAGTGCTGTATAGCAGCGATGTTTTTATCAGTCCACTCCATGTACTCTACCTAGAATTTTCTGTTTACTCATATTTCTCCCTAGAGTTTGTTTATAAATCAAATTTATTTGATTTTTGAGTAACGCTTCCTGAAATAAACAAACTGTGCCCTTCAACTGTCCCTTGCAGTTAATTATGTTAACTGGGACAGCTATTCTTTGGACATTTTATAAAACACTGAAACTCTCATCTGAACTAGGCCACTAACTAATTGCTATGCACAGGCAACAACGCCACATTATTTCTGAGACCCTGTCATCATTGTCCTGTAACTGAAAATCTACAGTAATGGTGAATTATTCTGTGCATGACCACTTTAAATCAGAAAATTTGCTCCTTAAACAAAGTCTCTGTTATTTCCTTTCATTGGCATGACAGAAATTAATGTTGGACATTTTAAAAAAATTAAGTTTCAGGAGAAATGATCTTAACATTGTAAAAGGACATAATGCTATTTGGAAAATATTGTCCAAATTTAAAATGACCATCTTCAAAATATTGTCTTAGAAATACACAATCCTTTTGGATTTTTGGTATGGCAAGTTATTGTTATCTGTGTAGGAACACAGCTTTGTTTATCTTTGTTAGACGCTTGTTAGCTCCATATTAAGAATTTAGGGTAAGCACAACCACTGCATAAAAGCTATAGTATCCAGACTTCTAAGGGTCTCTTTAGAGCTATGTAGAACGGCTCTTTGGATGACAAGGTGAACAGATCTATCAGTGAATAAATTCATAGGACATTGACTGCTACTACCCAGGTAATCACGAGGTTGAGAATGACCTCAAAAGCGGTTGAAGAGAAATGCTCTTTATCCTCTAGTGAAACGTGAACTGAAAAGAATCATCTCTGGGGAACTACTCACAAGTCCTTACTCGAGTGTTCTCTTTTGAGTGTTAAGCTTGGTAAAATGATAAATAATACTATTTTTCCCTTACGTTTTGTACTCACGCTGAAGCTGTGTAGGCCTTTTACAGATATTTACAAATGAGGCGTCATAGCCATCAATGCCCAGGATTCCTCGTACCTAGTCTACAGACTCCTGTTAAAGCAGAGTGGTAGCAATTCAGTATCTCAAAAACTTTTGCCTCACTCTTCTTCCCTGCTGATTCAGCTGATTTTAACTTCCAATTGATCTTGTCTAAATGACTTGTACATAAAAAACCCTAAGCACAGCTGGAATCTCATGCGCTAAACCTCCTGTGCTTTGGCAAGTGAACTGCATGTAATGGCCCCCATGCAGATTCCTTTGCATAAGGAAGGGTTTCTGATGAACTAGGATTTGCGGTTGAGCTTCTGCCAAGATTTTTGTCAGAAGGTTTGTTTTTAACATTGCTAATGATTCAGAAAACAAAATGGACTTTGTGGAGCAATCTCCAAAATATTTATAGTAATTAACATGCGGAAAAGAAGCAGCCTTTTACAGGCTCCCCAAATCATCTGCCCTTCTATAGGAGAAGAAGTAGTTAAAAGAGCAAAATATCTGTGTGTGCTTTGTCAGTTGCTAAACCATGAAAATTACTGTGCCAGACATAACCATGGAAGCAAACAATGGAAGTGCACTCGCTAATACTATTTCAAAACTATCCTAAAGGTGCTGAAGTTGTTTGGAATTATGTCTGTAATTGGCAGAGCTGAAAGAATTCACCTCAGTTTTATAAACAATGGAAGGAGTCTTGCAGAGTTACCACTCTTATTGCTGGAACTTACATCTGATACAGTAACTTAAGTAAAAATGCTGTTTGGGGCCCTTTTCTAGATCCTATTAATCCTAGCAAGACAGTGAACTCCCAGGATTAAGATACAAATCATACCATAAAGTCATAGTAGTTTCATTTTGGCATTGAATAATCTTCAGCTCCAAATTCATTGTTAACGCAACTAAAATGAAGCCAAGAAAAATTGTGCCGGGACACTTAACCAAACAGTCTAAAAAATTCTAATTCTACTAATCTGAAACATTCTTCCACATATTATCTCTAAAATATCTGACATGGAAATATATGTGCACATCTACATTTCTAGACTGTGTAGTATTAAATGAAAGCATCTGCATTAGTGATGAAAAGTAGCACTATTAAGATTTCATATCTTTCAGATAAGCAGGCTTGGGAATCCAGAAATATTTTACATTCCTCATCACTAGCCAAATCAGGAAATTAATTTAAAAAGGATATTTCAAGGAAGATTTGCTTCAAGCATTTTTGTGCCGTTTGAAGAGAAGGAATGTGATTTTCCACGTCTTTATGTAGGTCATTTAAGTCACTCCAGAGTGTCTGCATATTCAAAATACGTATCATTTTAGATCACTTTTCAAAATCTATTACTACTTACGCTAGATCTGTTCTTGTGTGATTAACTGACAACTAAAGCAGTGAATAGTTAGGCCTCTACAGATTAATTTTTTTTCTTCAGTAGAAATGGGAAAATTCTTAGGTAACTCTGCACTAGGACAAATACTGAAAAAATGTTTGGATGCTTCCTTTGAGCATTAATCTCCTTGAACCATAAATTGGGCCAGAATATCTTCTGAGAACATGCTGCACTGTAGCACATATCTTTTATTTGCTTTGTGCCAGATTTACTAGAATTAACAAGGACGTGGCCTACGAGTCAAAACAGTAACACTGGGGTGTGGGAGAATTAAATTCTCATTCTACCCCAGGTACACAGTGCAGCATAAATGAACGGCTATATAGGCATGCAGCTACTTCCATGTGTCTTTCTCCCTAATTTCCAGTGGTCTTGAAAGCTGAGTGAAGTTGCAAATGCTATCATATATGTGTAGATATTCTCTCACAGTGCTTCAACACATTCAACGATATGTGTTGGCCAGGTACAGATTTATTCCTGCAATGCTTGGACTATGCAATGTCAACTAATAAAAATGGCAATGGGCATTTCTATTGTTTTATTATATTTATATATATTATATATATATGTTATACCAAAATAATTTTAGTATTTCTATGAATCCAGCATTGGATTCCAAAGTTGTGGAGTCTTCAGATATTTATCACAAGTTAAACAGTTTAATTAGATTTAAGACATGTAGGATAAAATCCTTGCAAGAAAGGGGTAAAGTGTGTGGGATATGAAGACAATTCTTCTGGGTAAAAATTCCACTGGCCAAACACATATACGTCTAAGTAGAAAGAGACATAAATAGAGGAGCAAGATCACAGAAAGTTGGTGAATTCATGAGGAAGAACAGCCTTTTGTGGCTGTGTTGAAATTCCTGTAGAAATGCCTGCATGTTCAGAGAATTTGTCATTATCAGCCGTCTATCACCCACAGAATCACACTCCAGTCCAGGTTGGAAAGGACGTCTGAAGGTCATCCGCTCCAACCTCCTGTTCAAAGCAAGGCAAACTTCAAAGCCAGACTGGGTTGCTCAGGACCTTGTCTTGTCGAGTTCTGAAAATCTCCAGCTATGAAACTCCTTGACCTCTCTAGGCAACCCGCTCCGGTGCTCACCACCATTCTGGTGGAAAATGTTGTCCTTAAGCCTGACCGGACGTGCTCCAGGTGCACCTTGCTGCTGCTGCTGCCTCTTGGCATCGTGCTCCTCGTCTGAGACAAGAGCCTGGCTCTGTCTTCTCAGCAGCTGTCTGCCATGCTGGCGTGCAGCAGGGCCCAGTGACTCTCCTGGGGCCTGGGGGCTCCTTGTGTGGGCCAGCGTGGCCAGGGCCATCCCACCACCACCAGTGAAGGAGCAGGGCAGGATGAGGGCAGCTGGGGACAGCCCTCTGCCCAAGTCTGCTGTGGTGACGAGGACAATCTGAAGTCAAATGAGTAAACAGGAAGCAAGGTCAGACCTGGTGAGGGCAACCAGGGTCAGATGCAGCCCCGTGATTGCCGAGTGAGTTCGCAGTGACGAGGTGGGCTGAGGCCAGACTGGCAAGTCAGCCCATGGGTGGTCAGGGTCCAGGTCAGCAGGGCATTTCAAAACTACCGTTAGATTCTTCTCAACTTCAGGAATGCAGTACCTATTTTAAAGCAAAATTAAAAAAAAGATCCACCTTTGTCCTACAAGCAACAGTTTTATGTTATCAAAAACCATTAAAATTAAAATGTAACAATACCCTTGTACAGCTTGTGCTGTTTAATTTTTGCTCCTCCTTCAGCTTAACTAAAAATGCTTCCTAATGATCAAAAAATTCTTTTAATTTTCAAATTATCAAGAGCACAAGTCTGAATTGCTAACACTGCTGTAAAACGTTTACATAACAGAGATTTCGAAAATGCTTCAGTTCTATTTTTAAATCATTAAACAATTTGTCATTTTTTAAAGCTAACCTTGTGTCTCTGCCCAATTTGACCTGCCAACTCATTCAGCCTGTGTCTCCGCAGGAAGGGACACGGGGTTATATCAGATCGCAAACCCAGCACGAGTTAACGGTGTTGCCCTATTGCAAAAAAAAAGCAAACATTGTGCTGAGAAGTAAAATGGGAATTGCCATCGGTAAAACACGTGAAGTAAAGCTCACAGTTGATTCAGGGCTGGTGAGGTCTCAGGTGGAGTGCTGTGACCCATAGTGAGCACCCATGAATTGGTAATGGGTTGACCACAGATCTTGATGGGGTAAATCAGACATGAAATACAGGTATCACCCTAAAGTAGTTAATGTAATGCTTTCATGAGGATATAGGAGTTCCCTTTCTCTTCTTCCAAACCACTGGCCCTGAAGGTAACCTCATCCCAGTGCCCCAGGACTACAGAACATGGAGATCCCAGACCACACAGTGTTTCAAACAACGGTTTGAGAGGGTCCAAATCCTCTCATCAGTCTCAGCCTGACACAGGAACATTTCCATTCTTTAATATTTAAACTGAATCAGTCATCTTAATTAACTACTTCAGCAACAAGGACACTTTTTATTTCCTGCACTTCCTGCGAGTCTCCTCACTGTTGACTCGCCAAAGCAGGTTGTGAAGTCAGATTTACTGGAGGTTTTGAACACTAGGTTGAGACACGAAGGTATGCTAGATGACCGACGTTCCTTCTAGTCTTTTTTTCTAGGATTATTTCCTAGAAAAGTAGAGCTTTTCATATACCCATAGTATATCTGGGGAGATTTGAGAGACACAAGAAGTTATCAGTAAGTTTCCAATTAATTCATTAAAACTATAAAGTATGGAGGGGGGGTGGGAGGAAACCATAAGTATAGGTACTTACGAAATATCTTGAGTAGGAGTCTTAAAAAGTGTACCATATAGAAACAGAATGAGGTGCCTGCCAGAAGGGAAAAGCCACTGTATTTTCTGTCAGAAACACCTTAACAACGTTTGGTGCTCACTAATCATTTATTTGAATGTGGGCTAACATTTGCAAAAATACCTGTATCACATATCACAGCCGTAACAAAATAATTCTGCCACTTACAAAGGCTTTATTTATATTCTTGTAACTATAGCTTTACTGATCAATGCAGTCCTCTTTTTGAATAACCACCTCTGACTGCAGATGTAAGTGCTGACCGTTATTCCTTTGACCCATTTTGAACTGGTTTTGCAGTTCAGGTATTGCGAGGTCCTGGATACGGTCACTTAAGAGTCACTCTCAAATTCATCCTGCTCAAAAATAGTCTGCAAAGGTGATACAACTGCACAGCAAAATTTGCAGGAGGTTATAAACACTAGCAAGGAAAGCAATCACCAGCAGCAGACTTGGATAAATAAAGCTCTCCTAATCCTGTCTGATGCTAAAACGTTCCAGGCCTCAAGACTTCTATGGGTGACACGGGACATCACTTTTTCGTGTTTCTTTGGTTTTTCTTTTCAGCTGAAAGGGTCTGTTGCCATTCTTATGACTCAGGGACCTGTTTATCCTAACCCGCAGCAATGATTTTGTTTTTATTAGTGTTTGAAAATAAAAAACAGTAATAAATTCTATTTTTAGGAAGACAAGGAGTAAATTTGTACTTAAGACACAGTAGTAAACTGCTTCTGATTACACACAAAAAAAGAAATGTATATCCAAATGGACTACACCTCAATTAACTGTTTCATTATATACCTTTTATAACCGGGGGAAGGTGAGTCAGGACAAGTCCTTAGCAAGGGTCAGATCTCAGAACAGTGACTTTTGGCATAAATCAAAGGTTTTTGTGTGTGGGTTTTTTTTTTTTATACACAGTATTGCAACACTAAGATAATAATTACATCAGTACACATTGCTCTCTCTTGGACAAAAAGATCACATTTAGGTTAACATTCCATCAGAATAATCTCAGGATACTGACAAAGACCAGAAAAAAAGGGATGTTCCTACATTGCTTTTCATTTTTATCATGACTAAGCAAGACATGAAATGCCACCCTGGTATCTCTGATGCCTATTGAAGGTAACATTCAGGCCTTGGGTAGGTAGATATTCAGCTATCCAGATAAATCCAAGGAATACTGCATTCAGCTCTGGAGTCCTCAACATAAGAAGGACATGGAGCTGCTAGAGCGAGTCCAGAGAAGGGCCACGAAGATGATCCAAGGGCTGGAGCACCTCTGCTATAAAGACAGGCTGAGAGAGTTGGGGCTGATCAGCCTGGAGAAGAGAAGGCTCCGGGGTGATCTTATAGCATCTTTCCAGTACCTAAAGGGGGCCTACAGGAAAGCTGGAGAGGGACTTTTTACAAGGGCGTGTAGTGATAGGACAAGGGGCAACGTCTTTCAACTGAAAGAGGGGAAATTTAAATTAGATCTAAAGAAGAAACTCTTCCCTCTGAGGGTGGTGAGGCAGTGGAACAGGTTGCCCAGAGAAGTTGTGGATGCCCCATCCCTGGAGTTGTTCAAGGCCAGGCTGGATGAGGCTTTGGGCAACCTGGTGTAGTGGACAGTGTCCCTATCCATGACAGGGGAGTTGGAACTAGATGATCTTTGAGGTCCCTTCCAACCCAAACCATTCTATGATTCTACAAAGGCTGGGCAATTAATCAGAGACACTAGGTTCAAAGTTTGTTCAAAACTTTTTATTAATACTGCTTTTCATAATTCTTTCTAAGATGACGAAGCAAGGGAGGGAGAGGTTTATTTACTGAATTTTCTGCTGACTTGCTAATCAAGTCTCCAGAAACACAGACTAGGAATCCTTCCAACTTACCTTTGTTAATTAACATGAAATTAATTTTTTTTTTGGAGATACTTAACGGGAAATTCAGGAAAAGCCAGACTCTGAGGGAGCCTTTTTGTTATAAAATATGAGGTAATAGCATGGATAGCCCTACAGATTAAATGTGAAGAGGTAAGTTTAAAAGAGCAATAAAATTTTGATCTGTTTGTTCCTGCTTGACAATAGATCACAAACCCCTCCATCCTTGAGTATTATCATAGCCATACATTTCAAGCTATTAATGTCTCCAGCAGGCTTATAGTATCCGTCTGGAAGTTATTTCTGCTTACATACACTAATTTAGAGGAAAAAAGCCACAGTCATGTAGTACACAATGGATCGTACGCAAACCATTTCAGAACGCATTGCAAACAAATGTTAGGGATAAGTGGTGCAAATCAGCCGAACACCTGCTCTGCCCTAATACTCTCCATCCTGACCAGGCGTGACCCCAGACCGCACAGCTGAAGCCAGCAGCACACCGCTCCCCCTCCGACCCGAACCTCACTGCATCAGACACGCGCTGCTCCCGACTGTACAGAGCCTATGCAGCCCATCCCCTTCGGGAAAGGTTGGATTTCACAGTCGTTTAACAGAAGGAAAGCGAAGCTTCACCGCCACTAAACCGCACAGGCCCCGCTCCTGCGTGCGGCCGAGTCCGGGGGGTTCGGCTCGGGCGCGGGGTCCCCCCGCCGTGCCCGCGCCCGGCGGGTCCCTGAGCGGTATCGCAGCGTGGTGCCCGCCAGCGTTCGGCGGCTGCGCTCCCTGCGCCGGGAACGCCGGCTCCTGTGCAAAACCCGGCGGGAGCAGGGAGCACCGCCGGAGCGATTTCCCCTCGGCGGGTTGATCCCGGACCGGCCTGTTTCTAACGGGCACAGAGGGACGCGGAGGGGCTCTCTGAAGCGGTGAAAGGGAGAGCGGTCTACCCGCCTTCCGAACGCCGGACCCCGCTGGAGGCTACAGCGGCCGGACCAGGCCGAGCCGCTCCGCCGCGGAGGGCTGCGGGCCCGCGACCCCGCTCGCCTCCCGCGCTTCGCACCTGGGCTCCCGCCCCGCCGCCGGCGGAGCTGCCGGTGACTCAGCAGCGGCGGCGCCCCGGTGACCCCCCTCCCGGCGGCGGCGCCTTGCCGCGGCTCTGCCCCCTCCCTCCCTCCCTCCCGGCAGGATCATCCCACCCCGCCGGGCGGTCACCTCAGCAGGAGGAGCCGCCGCCGATTTGCCTCCGCTCCCGCAGCGACCTGACAGCAGTGAGCTTCGCTTCGCCTCGCCATGCAAGCAGGGAAGGCAACCGAGCGCCGGGACGCCGGCCGGCCCCTGCAGGCCACCATGAAGAGAGGCTACGAGGTGCTCCGCGACCCCCACCTCAACAAGGTAGGGGCGGGCGGGGCAGGTGCGCCGCAGCGACCGGGACCGTGGAGCGCCGAGGGCGGGAGCCCCCTCTCTCGCCCCGGCCCCCCGCCCGCCTTCGGATGACGGCGAAACCAGCCCCGGGGCTGGGCGCCGCCTGCGCAGCCGGAGCCGGGCCCGAGGCGGCGGGGGCGCCGGGCCGCCTCTCACCGCTGCCACCTGTCGCGGCGCCGCCCGCCGCCGCGCAGCTGCCGCCGGGCCGCGGCCCCGGTGGGGCGGCGGGCGCGGGGCAGCGGTACTTCCTGCGGCCCGGGCGGCGCTTCCTCTTCCTTCGGGGGGGGCGAGGGGCCCCCGGGTGGCGGCAGCGGCGGCGAGCGTCGTGCTCGTTCCCGCCCCGCCAGCCCCGGCTCCCGGGGCGCGGAGCCTGCCGCGGGCAGCGGCGCCGTCCCCTCCGTGTCTTCCCGAGAAGAGAAGCAGCGGCAGCCGGGGGAGGATGCTGCTAAAAGTTAGCGCCGCTCTGATGCAAGTTCGCGCTGCCGTGTCTGTGCTTTCCCGGTACGCTCCCTCTTTTCCAGAGCCCGCTTTCCCACGCGTGCCCCACCTTGTTTCCTGCGGGCAAGCCTGGCTGTTCAGGCTGTCCTGCGTTTTATCCCCTGGCAGTTGGAAAAAGCGTTTTAGCACCTTTATTCCACTTGCAGCTGTGAAATTCAACTCAGCTTCCCTCCCTGCTCCACATCAGCGAATGCAGTCGGCTTTCAAGACATGCCGTAGCGCAGTCGAACCTTTTTATCACATCTCTAATTCGCTGAAGAATGGTAATTCAGCTTGATAAAACTTTCTAAACGTGCTAAATTAATCTGGGGGAAGGGAAAAAAAAAAGCTGAGTAAGTATGCATTTGCACAGCTCCGATAAAGATGCAAAGTTCAGATAGTAAAATACTTTACTGGTGTGACAGGCCCTGGATTTGCTGCCAGAATGAAAAATGGGTAAAGTCACAGATAGATGATAAACCACGCCTAGTACGTGAAGCCTTTGTTAAGTTCTTAGCTCCAACTTTGTTCTCACATATTACTTTTAATGGTTAGCTCTGGTGCTCTGTCTTGTACCTCTGCATTAGAATGCGTATACAGTCATTTTACTTCTTGCTGAGTTGTATAAATTGACAAAAACTGTGTGTCTAGTTCTACTGGATAGGTTGACTCATCATCAGTAAAAACTCCATGTATTAGCTAGATGAATAGGGCTTTTATTAGTCTTGGTGCTTGACTACACAGTTTCCTCAGAGGCTGTCTTATGCCTCTGTGTGTGTGTGTGTGTAGGCCTGAGAAGGTCTCCTGAGGTCAGGTGAAAGGAAAACTAACCAAAATTTAAAACTCCCAAGAAGAAACCAATAACAGGCTGTTTCACTTGGGATTGCTTTTAAGTGGCTGCAGTATTCATGGAAAAAAGTCTGATTCAGAATAACCAGGAAAGCCAGCCAAACAGAAAATAGGACTTACTCTAAAGCATCTTGTATAAAGAGCACTGAGAGGCAAAGCAGGCTCATAGCTAGCTCGTTCCCTCAAGCATCACATGTCTTGCCTCTGAACAGCATACTTGAAGGTGAGGAAGGGTCTTGCTTGATTTCGTGGCTTAGACTTTCCTCTCCCTGTCCCCCTCAGCTGTGTTATGGCACATATGTACTGTACAACAGAGAAGCAGGAAAAAGTAGCTGTTCCTTATCAACCTCATCTATCCAGCTAAGGCAGAGTTTGGTCTTAGAAAAGGTCAGCTGAAAAATTCGGTTTTTATACCTGTGAGGAGTGTCTGGTCCTGGTCTGGTGAAGAACGGATGAGCCAGTTTTCTGACTGAGACAGGTGTTTTTTGGTGGATGTGGATGTATTACACCCTACTATACAGATACACAAACATGTACCCGCACTCCCCTTGAGACAGAGAGATATGTATTTATTGCCAAATATATATGTATATGGAAAATAAAATCAAGTATGTTGAGGACTGCCAACATGGGTGCCAGTCTTGTGGCCTGTTTGCATGCACGGGATCTGGTGTTCCCAGTTCACTTTCTATTGCCAAGGCTGTTAAACAAGCCTCAGATTGCAGAGAATTCAATTTGAAGTGGATAAAATATCTCCTTTAATGAATGTAAAGTACAGGGATTGTTTACAGTTCTGCAGAAATGCCAGAATTTTCTGCTATCTCCTGGGCCCTGTCTAAGAGCTGCAATTCCTTGGTATCAGCACTTTCTTTTGGATATGGTGCCAGTTTTAATAGTCCTATTTGCATATACTTGGCAAAAGAGACTGTAAGTACTGAGTAGTGCTATCTAGCAATGACTTGTAGAAAAAGAAGACAAATGGTGCTTTCAGAGTCTCTTAAGCAAAGACAGCTGGCCTGTCAAGCAGGTAAAACTGAAGTATGCTGCAATATGTGGAAGCTTGGGGCTTGCGTCCTCAAATAATACGTTCCTTCTCTCAGACAAGTTGAAAGGAAAATTTTGCAGGGAACCATTTATGCTTGGACATCTTTAAAAATAGATTTTTTTTTTTTTTAAATACCTATCTCTATTTAGCACCCCACTCATCCAACAATAAAGCTGGATTTCTGCACACTCGGTGGATACATCGCTTCTTATATTTAACCTTGATAGCTGGTGAGAGAAAGGGCTGTGGGATTGCCAGTGTAAACACCCAAATTTCTTCTTTTCCACTTGCCCTCTGCTTCTACCCGGATGGCAAAATTTCCAGAACATACTAAGCACTGAAATATGTTGAAGCCCTAGGCAATGTCATTCTTAAATCTTTTATGTTTTACTTTGTAAGTAGTTTGTACAAACCTCACTGAGGAAAAGCCTAACAAAAATGTTTAGTGGTAGTGTGTTTTGTTTTTCTCCACACTGGGACATTTTGCCTATATAGGAAACCATTGCTGCTTTTACGAGGTCACGGAGTCGTTTGTCCCATCTCAGCAGCAGTAATGCATCAAAAACCATGAGGAACAGCGGATTGCAACACACTGAGTTTAATTACTTGAGGACATGTGTCCAAGTCTATGGACAATAATCACAATTCAGTTATTGTCTGAGATTTTAGGTCCATAGTGTTTAGAAGTGTGTTTAGAACCTTTTTGGTAATTTTGTTCTTTTTTCCCTTAGGCAACTAAACACATTGTAAATAGCAGTGCAATTACAAGGAAAACAAACAGTTTCACTTCTTTTCACTGAAATAGATTGCCTTAGAAACCTTTGGCTGGGAGTTGTATGCTCTTTAAGCTGATGAGTTACGGAAATGTGAAAGTAATTTGCTCTGCTTCTACTGTAAATCTCGTTTATGCTTTATTGAATGTACGAGTTTGTGATTTTGAAGCACACAAATCATCTAACATTAAACTTTCATCTCTAATTTTTTTAACCTTTTAATATTGTTTAAACAAGTCATAGTTTACCATAATCTTCTTATTTTCAGAATCTGAACGTGAAGATAATGCAAACATATATTTCAATACCAAACTTTTCCAATAGTCTGTATTAGTTGCCAAGTCTGAATGCCATTGGAGGAGTGCTTTGTTCCCAGGTTGCTTTCATATTCTTGCCGAGTGATTCAGCGAGCAGGAAGTAAGTGATTCTATTAAATCTAAGTGCTGGAGGGCTGTCACCCCTCCTCAGCTGCCTCCCCTCGGCCCAGACCGACTGCTGTCATCATTGCTGAGTGTAGTGCGCCTGTAAACTGTTGGTTCTTCTTTTTTCTTTCCCTTTATTCAAGTTACACTAAAGCACTGGGGAATGTCAGAACGGACTGTCCTATGGGGCTGCTGAACATCTGAGTGCTGCCAATCTCAATCCCATCTGCAATGGCATTGATGTTTTATCCTTACCACCTCCTGTACGTGATGCCCCTGGTAACTTCTCAACTGAGTAGTGATATTAGTTGTTGGCTGGAGTTGGCTGTTGGTCCATTGTCTCATTATGGCATTTACTATACAAGAACCATACTGGAACAGACCAAAGGTCCGTTTATCCCAATGTCTTATTTCTGACAGCAGCCGAACTGAATCCCTCAGGAGGAGTTAAAAGAGCGAAGGATGCCTGTAGTGATACTTTCTCAGAATAACCAATTCCAGGCTAAGGGAATAAACAATTTATGAGAGGGTTATTAAGAAAGACAATGCTTGTCTTTCCTATCAGATTACACATGCTACGTGTCCTAATTTACTAAAAAACAGTTATAAACTTTTTTTAATTCAAGTGAAATCGTTATCTGAGCTAGAGAGAAGCATGGACTTCCCATTTTGCCCCTACGTTTCAGACAGCGGGAGGAGAATGCTTGTGAAATACAGATATATTTTGTTCTGTATACAGCTAGTTGCTTCACTAAAATCAAATTTGATTCGGGGAAAGTGTAATCTTGTGATTAGCATGGGTGACATATAAAGATGGTCTTACAACTTTGACATTTGTTGATGACCCTGTAATAGGCTCAGCAAAAAATCAGAAGCATTCCAGTGAGATTTACTCTTATCTAATGAGTAAAAGAGAAGAAACATTTCAGAAGCTCCTTGAAATAAATGTATTTTTTTATCAGATACCAAGCAGTAGAAGTCTCTTTTCCTTCTGTTGGTAATGTACATATTTTCACATCTTAAACCTGTGTGTACTTTGGCTGAGTCCTCTGGAGGGGCCAGTGCTTGCTGAGTATTGCTTTTGCCTTAGCTATTCTGGGAAGAAAACTGATGAAGCTGGGGATGGAGGAGGAGAACACTCCTTAAAATGGCATATTAGAAGTGTGTATATTAATTTTTAAAATAGGTTTTCTGGCAGTAACTTGATATTGGAAGGGATGATTTCATATTAAGCGGTAGTAGGTATGATAATGCCTCTAAGATTGGAAGATAGTTAGCTCTATGTGAAACTAAAGGTACAATTTGAGGAAAATTTTTTTGGGGGTATAGTTGCTGATCACTCTTACTGTCTTCTACCTCCTTTTTTTTTTTTTCCTCAAAAAAACTTTTGCCCTTTACAACTTTGTTGGTTTTAACAGTAGTATTTCATGGTTCTTACCCCCATCAGATCGCCTAGCAGAGCAGTTCTGAGCTTGATAGGGAAAAGCACGTGCTGTTTTTCTGGTCTTTGACAAGAGAAAATGGTATAGTGGTTGTGCTAGCACAAAAACTGAATCAATCTGGTCTTTGTCTGAAACCTTTTAGAGTGAACTTGCATCGGTTTTGCCTGTGTGTTTGGCAAGCATTGCATTTTTGATCTATTACTGGGGTCTCTGAGACTGGAGTTGCTGTTCTGTGGAGCAGCAACCTAAAATAGGAGGTTCTTCAGGTGTGAGGTTGGTTCATACCAGAGCTATTTGCTCTTTAACCATCAGAACCGTAAGTTGCAGACTGGCAGAACTGCAACTACCTTGTACGCTTGGGTTTTGGGCAAGGGTGAGAGCTCAGTGGTGGCTCACTGGTGGGTGCTGAAGGCCTGGGTGAGGAGGTTCTCACATTGCCAGTGTATTCTTCCTTCTTGAAATCACCTTTCTGAGGTGTGAGGGAGGAGTTATGAGGCAGGATGTTCTTTGTGTAGTGCTTTTATTTACAGTATTTGTGAAGGGGCTTTAAAAATTAATTCTGTGATATTTCCACCTTTCTTACCTGAAGGCAGATTTGTCCTGCATACTATTTAATAAGGAAAATGTCTTGGGAAAAGCGCAAAGTTTTTCAATGAGATTATTTTACCACCATCTTCTATTTTATGTACACAGCTTGCAGCGTTCATTGCCTCCTGCTATTTTCTTCCCGAGCTAGTAGGTAAGTTGCTGCAGTTGGTGTTATATTGTTTTCTTCCTGTTGGCTTCCAGTTCTTTGCTTGCAGTTACGAAAAAGAGTGCTGAGACAGCGAGTTGGGAACAAAGTTCTGTGACTTGAATTAAAAGCAAATAAAATGAAGGAGAAGTTATGTAGTAAGCTATATAGCAGCAATAGCAACTGAGTAGTGGTATGAGTTGCCGCAAGAAGCTGATACCTAGAATTGTTCTGCTGTGAAGCCATTTTGGGCATTAAAAACACTTTTGACTTGTGTAATTTTCTTGTGGACTTCAGTAATTGAACACAAAGTTGACCTTTTTTCTTTAGACTGAGAAATCCCACGCCCACTGGTTATAAATGCCACTGGAATAGAAGCATTAATCCTAGCACAGAGCACCTTGCAAATAGGATTTGTGTATTTAGAACGAGTTAAATGTGCTTTTCTACACTAGGTTTTGTAGAAATGCTGGCCACAGAACTTGGGCATTATTTTTTTTTAATCATATTGATGGATGCCGACAATAAATAAGAGCTCTCTTATTGTAAGAAATTGTACTTCTGTGTAGGTAAAATAAACTGCAGAAAGCATATCTCAGAGTGCAGAATTTCCTATTATTTTGCGTTCTTTGCTTTATATATCTGATTCTGCTGAATCAGTCTCTTGTATCGAGCTGTCCCTGAAAAAAGAAGTTGCGGCTGTAGGAGGCACAAGGTTCTCTCCCCCAGCCCTGCTTCCCTCTCTGAGGGGAGGAGGAAGTGAAATATGTGTGACAGCAATGCTTCTTATTAACCTGTGACCCCAAGTTAAAATGTGCCATCTTTGCTTTGTCATGCCTTTCCTTTTCCTCCTTGCCTGCTCAGGTGAGCCGTGTATTCGGTGCACAACTCGCTCGTGGCTGCCGTAGCCCAGGCCTGCAGGGGTTGGTGAGGGGCTTCAGGCAGAAGGTCCTGCCATTGTGCTAAATGCATTACTGATGGAGGTCTGAAACAGAGTATTAATACCCTTCAATGAGGCCCTTCAATGAGGTTTTTCCAGTTTGTATTACAGAATTTTACAGTGGAACAGCTATTTCAAAGAAGTGTCAAAAGCAGCATTTGACACATCCTGGAGGATGTGACTCAGATTTCAGCCACAGTAGCAAGTGGCTTGTGCTCCCTGCAAATCTGAAGAGCTCTTGTAAGGTGTCCTTTGCGCTCCCCTGGCTGAAGCAAATGTGTGATGGTTGCCTGAGAGTTCTAAGGCTCATCATGTCTGGAAGAGTAGCACGGAAAGGGGCGAAAAGAGCTGAAATAAGAACATTGTTGGGTTTGTGTGCCTGCATAATGAGATGCACAGGGTAGTCTGTTCACTCCCACATACCTTAAACAGAGAAAGAAGAAATTGTTATCTGTGAGCATTAATAGCTGTGGGACATTTAACATGTTGAAACTTCTAGTGTTTTTTTTGTTTGTTTTTTTGTTCTCTCTTTTTTTCAATCCTCTTAATGATAATGTTGGACAGGGTGAGATGCTTGTTTAAAAAAAACCCACACAGACCAATTTCATTTGCTGTGCATGTTGCAGTGTCAGGAAGGACCTGCTACCTGTTAAGTGCCAGCTGGGGAGTAATGGATGTCCATTTATCTTTGTGCATTCATCATCTCCATTCAGCACAGTGTTAAGCCTGGTCCTCTGAGACAAATACCTGTGGAGTTCTGACCCAGAGATGCGCATACACGCCTGTCAACAAGGCTTGAGTGCATGGAACTGAACTGGAAGTCTTCTGTGTATTTTTCTTTGTGTTGTTGCTGTGATACCATAGTACCACTGAGATGTTTCAAGCTTCAGTTAATTAGATCATAAATGGGATCATAAATGCCCAGAGGAGTTTTGGATGCCCCATCCCTGAAGGTGTTCAAGACCAGGTTGGATGTGGCTTTGAGCAGCCTGATCTAGTGGAAAGTGTCCCTGCCGCCGGCAGGGGGGTTGGAACTAGATGGTCTTTAAGGTCCCTTCCAACCCAAACCATTCGATGATTCTATGATAAATTAAGGATCCTTTGGATTTAATGAATAGTTCTATATTTGATCACGCTGGTACACAAACTTGATCTTCTGTTAAAAAGATGGTGATTTGTGAACTTCAAAAATACTTTTCAAGTGAAGTTAGTAAGGCTGTTGTTGGAGCAAGGCTCAGTCTTATGGCTTCTGAGCATAAGGGATTGTCTGTCTGCAGTGGGAGGTTTTGTGAGATCCAAAGCCATCGTATAACTAGGAAAGGTGCCAGTTTAGGGAACACACCCTGTGTTAGCTTCTGTAGAAGCAGGCGCAGAGTCTTTGTCTCTACTAGCAGAATGCAGATGTTGTAACACCTGGCGCTGTGTGCGTGTGCTGGCCAGTGCGGTGCTGCGTTGCCGGGGCTCTGGATGATGCTCTTCATCATCTCTGAATTTTTCAGACTCTCTCCTTTGCCATGACTAAAAACAGTAATACAGTTCATCAGTAGTAGGCCATTAGTTAAGCTTTGTTTGAATGTCCTTCTTTTTCATGAAGGGGCTTTCTCTTTATTTTGGGTCAGGGCAGCGCAGGCCAGGCCCATGACTGGGTATAGTTTTACAGTAATTAGCTCCATTGTCTGGTTTAACACAACATCAAGGAGCTAAATCTGGTATAGGAAAAAGGCAGTAAGATGTCATAGGATTATCAGTTTGTAATATATGGTTGCCAAAGTTTTGTACAGCAAAGCTGCAGACAAACTTGAAACAGCAGCCATGCATCTGCAAAACTGGGATGGGTGGGACTTGGGATAAACTTCCTAAGGGACAGGTAGAAGCAGCAGGACTAGGCATTAATTTGTCAGAGACCAGACAGAGGCTTTGGTGCTTCCAGTGTTTCACCTGACATAGAAATTAAAATCTTTAAATAAAGATGCTGACAGTTTCTAGTCAGAGGCGGAGGATGAATTTGGCTTGACACTGGAATATTCTGCCTTATCATTCCTGGAGAGGGGTATTATGCACAGTCAGCAGCACTGCTTCCTAGCAGGGCTTGCAGACGTGAGAAATGTACCTTATCTAACCAATATATTAAGACATGGTATTTATTGTGGGTGTCCTCAATAACTATGAATTGACTTGTGATTTTGAAATTGCAATTGTGCAAACTCTCTGTGGAATGTGCTGTATGTCTGTTCATCCTAAAAAAGAAAATCCAAGTCATGGATGAAGGCAAGCAAGGTAGGGGAAACCATCTAGTAGTTACTTTAAGAAAGTGTCGAAACATAGTTGAATCGTTTTTGTTGATATTCACCCTTTGTATCCTGCATAGATTGAACTTTTACGTCAGTCACTTTTCTTTACCTTCCCCTTTCTCCCCCTCAATAGCAATTTTATAAGTAGCATTATACCTTTGAGAACTAAATGATTGCTGTCAAGCATGTTGAAACTCCATGAATTTATGTTTTAGAAATATTTATTTTTTTTTCCTAGAGCCAATAGCAGGATGATACAGAGAAGTAAGAAAATTGCTGTGTAGTTATAATGTGTTATCATTTTGACTAATTTTCATAATTTCATGACATGTAGCAAGGTAGTAGGAATTTTAAAACTACCTCAAAGGATTGTCAGTATGATTTAGATTAGATATAAGGAAGAAATTTTTCACTCAGAGGGTGGTGAGGCACTGGAACAGGTTGCCCAGAGAAGTTGTAGATGCCCCATCCCTAGAAGTGTTCAAGGCCAGGTTGGATGAGGCTTTGGGCAACCTGGTGTAGTGGAGGGTTTCCGTGCCCATGGCACGGGGGTTGGAACTAGATGATCTTTGAGGTCCCTTCCAACTCTAACCATTCTATGATTCTATGATGCACATTAGAGACATCTCCAGGAGCTGGGAATGCCATGATACACAGCCAAGGGGAATCTAGGTTGGACCATAATCACAAATAAGCTCATGGCTTTTATAAGGTTGGTAGATTTGTGTAGGGTGGTATTAGAGAAAGGACTAAGGACCTGATTCTGATACTGATTTTAGTAGTGTAAGCTGAGAGTAAATTAATGGTAGAGGGATGCAAGAGGGGAAGCTGCTGCAAAGCTGGCATGAAATTAGCACTGGTGCATTAATCCTTCAAAAAACAAAAACCCTTTGTCACTTGGAGAGTTTGAGCTCCAAGTTTGAGAGTTTGATTTTTTTTTTTTTTTTTTAGGAGTTAATGAAAAAAAGCCCTGAACTGCTTGCATAAGAAAACAAGTTTTTGTCTTATCAAAGCTTAAGCTTTGCTAATATAATGTGTTGCATAATTCAGGAAGCAAAAATCCTGACTTAGAAGAAGGAGGTCACAGGGCACCCTGGAGGCAGTTCTTGCAGGCACTGTGTGCTTTCTGTTGAAATCAGTGTCTGTAGTTTACTTGGATACCGTTAGTGCCTATTCCTGTGTGAAACACAATCCCCCGCGCAGGACTGGAGGTTGTTTACAATGTAGAGGAAGTGGAGGAAGCGTTGACTAAACATTTTTTATATACATAAAGCATACATAACCTAGAACTGGAAAAAAAGCATCATAATTCTCTTATGCTTTGAATACTTGTGGCTTTCAGCCAAAGATGTAGAAATATGTCAGGAGGTACTCGTCTGATATAAGACTTCAGGAAGCAAATTCATCACTGTTTTGGTCTTAAAATATAAATGAGGCGTAGAGCAGCAATGCATTTTATCGTTGCATGCTTATGCTTAGGTTTTTCCTTACTTTATTGTTCAAGTAGCAACTGTTACCTGTTTCTGGCTTAGAAAAACTGATTTTTTTTTCTCTAATAACTAAATTTTAATATTAAAACTCAAGTCACCGTTCTGCCTCTTCTCTTTGTGTATTCATAAAATAAATATCCCTACAAGGGGTTTGAAAAATTACAAACACGTTTGGTTCAATGTAACTTCACTTGAATAAACTCAGTCTTCAGTCTCGAGTTAGTACTTTAGATTAATTTGTCTTATTAATGAATTGTGTGTATGTTTGGAACAGGATAGGGGCTATGAGGTATTAAATGATTTTGGCATCCAGTTCAGATGGGATATCACAGTTTACCTTTCTTCCTTTTGTCCTTTGTGAGTGATAAACTTTTAAATTTGCTTTTGACATGGAGATTGTATAGCACAGAATCACTGCTTTGCAAGAGAAGAACAAGAATTGTTATGAAATACATTGTTGCCTTTTCCACAAAAGCAAAAATAATTTTTGCTTTTACTAATGAATTAAAAAAAAAAATCTTTGCCTTAAATCTGTCCTGGAGATGAGTGCATAGTGGTGATTATGAAGCATGTTATAACATTTTCAGTACTAATGTCTAGCTGACTTAATGGATTTCTTTCTCCTGATACTTGACTTTAGAAAGCAGATTTACGTGTGGAGGTGTATTTATGACAGAGGCAGTAAAGCCTCTTTACCTAAATAGTGCAAAAGAGCTCCAAGTGTACTGTGGAGAAGCTCAACATGAGCTGGCAATGTGCGTTGGCAGCCCAGAAAGCCAACCGTATCCTGGGCTGCATCAAAAGAAGTGTGGCCAGCAGGTCGAGGGAGGTGATTCTGCCCCTCTGCTCTGCTCTCGTGAGACCTCACCTGGAATACTGCATTCAGCTCTGGGGTCCCCAGCTTAAGAAGGACATGGATCTGTTGGAATGAGTCCAGAGGAGGGCCACGAAGATCATCTGAGGGCTGGAGCACCTCTCCTCTGAAGACACGCTGAGAGAGTTAGGGCTGTTCAGCCTAGAGAAGAGAAGGCTCAGGAGAGACCTTATAGCAGCTTTCCAGTACCTAAAGGTGGCCTACAAGAAAGCTGGAGAGGTGCATTTTACACAAGCATGTAGTGATAGGACAAGGGCTAATGGCTTTAAACTGAAAGAGGGTAGATTTTGATGAGATCTATGGAAGATATATTTGACTCTGAGAGTGGTGAGGCACTGAAACAAGTTGCCCAGAGCGGTTGTGGATGCCCCATCCCTGGAAGTGTTCAAGACCAGGTTGGATGAGGCTTTGGGCAACCTGGTGTAGTGGACAGTGTCCCTGCCCATGGCCTGCGGGTGGGAGCTAGATGATCTTTGAGGTCCCTTCGAACCCAAACCATTCTGTGATTCTATGAATAGTTACAGATAGGAGTCAGAATAGAAGAACACTGTATTGCTAAAGTAAAACTAATACCTGAGTCTCTGAAGTGCCTAGTGCTGATTTGATTTGGCTTGAATCTTTTCAAGTCCTGTATAATGTTTTCTGGAGAGGTTGGACAGGAGCAGTGCACCTGAAGCAGAGGAAGCCTGGCGTTAGTTAGTAGGTATATGCCTTTTTGAAGCTATCAGTGATGCTCCTGCATCTTTGCTTCTTACACACACACTTCTCCACTCTGTTTTTGCTTAAGATCTGAAGAGACTTCTATCTAGCTAATAAATTTAGGTTAAAAATGTGAGTTGTTAAAATGCAGGACTTCACAAGCTGATGGCTGATTAAGTGCATGATTCTAAAACTAATCTTAAAGGATTTTTCAGGCTTTTGTAGGAACTTTTTGCCATTGTTTAAGGTGTTAAAATTACAACTGAGTTTCTTTGTGTAAAGTAGAAGAGTAATTTAATAGCTGAAAAAACACATTAAGATTCTTTCAAGTACGGAATATTGAACCCTAATGCTGACAGGTTCAGCAGTTTTAGTCTGTGATAAATATATGGAATAAAATCCTTGTTGGATTTCAAGATACTGACTATTGAAAGGTAAACTAATCTGCTGCTATTTATAGGCAAATGAAAGTTATTATGAAAATACATTTCAAACTCTTCATTTTGTAGTGTAGCAGTAGTTGGAGTAATTCCTTAATGTCTTCAGGTTTACGCTGCTTTGGTTTTGCCCAGGTATAAGCCATTGTAAGTCATGTCCTAGGAGCAAGGGTTGGGGGAGGAATGAAGAGGCTTCTGCCAGGAGACCGAGGTTCAGGCTCTTGGACCTTCTGCAGGAGTGAGATCTTGCAGTGGTTTCTTCCTCCCTCTGCCCCGACTTTTCAGTCTTCCTCAGATCATACATTTTAGATGACTGCTTGACATCTTCATTCCCAAGGTTTTTCTGAAATTCTTACCTTGCTCTTGTCTGGAGCCCAAGCAGGACAGTTGTCCTTCTCATTCCAACACAACTCCACCTTGAGATGTTTCAAGTCTCTTCTATCCCAGGATGCCTCCTTTCCACCTTCTTGTCGCTGAGGTCCTTGTTTTTTCAGGCTGCTACTGAGTGTAGATGTCATTTTACAGACTTTGTCTAAAGCTTTCAGGCCTGGTGAAGGAGAGCAGGTTCTCTGCTATGCTTCAAAGCTTTTCCTCTGCACAAGGTATTCCCTGAAGTTCTTTGAAAAAATTTACTAAAGTAAAATAATTGCTGTATTTTACTGTGACATTTATTTGGATGTATCAAGAGAAGCGTGGTCAGCAGGTCAAGAGAGGTGATTCTCCCCCTCTACTCAGCTATTGTGAGACCCCACCTCGAATACTGTGTCCAGTTCTGGTGTCCCCACCATAAGAGAGACATAGATTTGTTGGAGCGTGTTCAGAGGAGGGCCACAAAGATGATCCAGGGGCTGGAGCACCTCTGCTACGAGGACAGGTTGCGAGAGCTGGGATTGTTCAGCCTTGAAAAGAGAAGACTTCGGGGGGACCTAATAGCTGCCTTCCAATACCTGAAGGGAACTTACAGGAAGGCTGGGGAGGGACTTTTTACAAGAGTGTCCACTGATAGGACAAGGGGAAATGGGTTTAAGTTGAAGGAGAACAGATTTAGATTAGATCTTAGGAAGAAATTCTTCTGTACGAGGGTGGTAAGACTTTGGAATAAATTGCCTAGAGAAGTTCTGGATGCCCCCTCCCTGGGGGTGTTCAAGGCCAGGTTGGACGGAGCCTTGAGTAGCCTGGTCTAGTTGAGAGGCATCCCTGCTCATGACAGGGAGGTTGGATTAGATGATCTCTGAGGTCCCTTCCAGCCTATGCCATTCTATGATTCTATGAATTACATGTAACAAACATCTATTCGTGAAGTCAATGAACTCTGGTGTGTTATTTCTATGCATAGCTTGTGTGTAACAACAAGCTTGAGGAAATACAATTTTTAACTGAGTTCTAGACATGAAGACATCTGCTGTTTGTCTTTTAAGGCATACAAATTTATGTCTTTAAGGCATACAATTTTTGTAGTCTTAGGAGAGCATAAAAGCAGTGTGATTTATCTTTTTTTGTGTTGTTGCTTTTTATTGAGACAAGATTCCACGCCAAATTCTCTTAAGGATGAGGCTTATCAATTGCATTGCTTTCTCAAAGTGAAGGGTGGATAAAGCTTTCCTCTTGCTCCTGTGATAGGGGATTTGGCATGGCTGTCTATTTATCAGGTCAGTCAAGGGTCAGGTAAAGAAATAAAGAATGGGCCTTAAAATAGCTTGATAATTCTGATTTTTTTTTTTTTTTTTACTTTGTGTAGAGCATACAAACTTCTACATTTAGAACATGGCAGTGGTTGAACTAAATATTTATTTACTAATGTATTGATTATAGGTGAGAATAAATAAATAAATGTAGGTAGGTCTTGTAAACAGGTATCAGAAAAGGTGTCTTACTGTACTGCTTTTTTTCTGCATCGAAGGTGGCTTTCACCACACGCTCTCAGCAGCTGCTTGAAAGGAACACTGTTTCCAAGCTCAGGAAAAGTAGAACATCTCACTTTGCGTCTTACCTGGTGAAACATAACCGGTCTGGCTCTGTCTGGTAGCCGCTGGCCTCGTGCTTGCCAGAAGGGCAAAAGTGTTCCAGCTCAGGAGTCTGCGTGAAACTGGAGCCTCTGCTCTCCTGCCAGGCTGTTTGAGATACCGAGCTCTCGTACTTCTTGGAGTACATGGATAAACTCAAAGTAGAAAATAAAAAGGGAGTGCTTCCTTCCGAGGTGTAATTCTTAGGGAAAAAAAAAAAAATCTGTAGGATAAAGAAACACACCCTTCAAACTAATGTTATTTCCTAAACTTCTTAATTTTGTGTATTTTAAGGCAAGAAATTACTTTCGTCTGGTTCTGTAGTTACTGATCCTCTAACTTTATTCTGCAGCCAGGATGTAGCGGATAAGAAGAATAGAGGAATATAGGAAAGTAGAGTTCAGTCGTCATCATGTTCCACCGGCAATTTAAACAGGATGTGTGACTAACAGGCACCCTTTCTGGCTTGCTTTGAGGTTACACTTCACAAAGCCTTAAACATATGATTGAGGCTTTCTTTGTCTTACTTCAGAACCGTGTAATGAGTATGAGTACACACATTTTTTTGCCCCCTTAATTAGTGAGCTCTACTTCAGCAACAGAGACAAAATATTGTAGTAGATTGGGCACTGGACTGGAAATTAGGTCATGCACTTGTTATTAAATCTCAGTCATTTAGTTGTCTTATCTGAAAATGCAAGCAGCATTTGAGAAATTTTGACAATGAAAACTAGTATAAAGTACTTGGTCTTGTATAATTAGTCCCTTTAGGTAATGTTTTGCTATGTTGTAATATAGTTTCTATTTACAATTTTCTTTCCTTAGTGGGGGGAATAGTCTTCTAGTTCTTGCAGTAAGCAGGCTGCTATTTCTTTTAAAGTCACATGTAAGTAGACCCATGTCTAATCTGTATACTCCTGACATATTTTGTCCATGTCCTTCTACCTTTTGCCATATTGCAATTACAAGTAGAGAGGGTATTAGCAGGTGTGCAGTCTCCTGCACGTACAGTTTCCTAGACTCATGAAAATCCGTTAGACAGGACTGCAAATCGTGGCCAGTGCTGAATGCTGGGGAGGAAAGGAAGATCTGAATAGGCAGGAAGAAATCATCCGTCTGGGTAGCTAAACCTCCTTCTGGCTTCAGGCTATGCTATGCCACATGCAGGTTAGTTCCAGTTAGATGAAGTGGTAGCTGACCCTTGGCTGCCTCCTCTAAGCCTCCTGGTCCTGGGCGGCATTGGTAAGAGTTGCATCCCTTCCAGCTGACTGGGGAGAAGAGGTGAGAGCATGTTCAGTATTTATCAGCTAAATGCCTGAGGAAGATCAGGTCAATACTTCCTGTAAGAAGAGGCATTTCAACCTTCAGCTAACCACTACTTGGTAGTTTTTAACTCGGTGAAACTTCATTTCTTCAAGAAGCTGGAGTTCATGTCTCCAGGACTTAAATTCGTGTGATGATGTGAATGAAGGCTGACTTTATGAGGGTATATTTAGCTATCTGAAGATTTCGCTAGCTATTGGATAGGCAGAGGTGATACAAATTTGAAATAAACTCTTTTCCCACATTTAGGATTCTGATGTTGATTCCCTAGAGAAAATGTCCTGCACAGAAAATGTCTAAAGGCTCAGTAAAACTCCTGCCATACCTTGTGTAGTGAACCTGGCTATTGCCCTCAAAGATATCTTTTTAAAGTTTGTCTTTTATTTTCTGAAATATGCTGAAAACAATGCACATGTATGTCCTCTAAACAGCAGGAGCTGCGTACATTTTCTTTACGTATGAATTGTTATGACATTCTTAGAAATTACATTTCTGTATTGTAAATACCTAGCAAAATAAGAATTTCTTTGAAAGATAACTCAAAGAAAGTTTAACAATTAGCAAAATGAATCTATTTTCATGTCAAAATATTGAATTATATTTTAATCATGCCATATTTCGTAATACTTTGTTATTTCAAAACAGATTCCTGTTTTCTATTGCGGATTTCAGCAGTGACCAGAAAGCCTACATGATGAACTAATATCTATGAACCTAATCCTGAAAATACTTAATTACATAAGTAGCTACAGAAGGGTAATGCTTGTCTGGCTGTGCTCCAAATTGCCAGCAGTGCAACTCTCAGAGTATACAATGGTAAGCATTTTCTGGCCCTGAAAATACTTACATGCATCTATCTACTTAAATACATAGAAATAATCTTTCAGATACTATCAGGAAATGTGGCACATGCATAAAAGTCCCATTTATTTTTGTACTGGCCTCTTTCTTATACCTCATTACTTTGAATAGGTGAAGCTGCTCTGTGGAGAACAGAGCAATAATGCAGTAGTTAGTCATACAGCTGTAGAAAACTGAAACTGGATCTGTTATGGTGAATCTGCTCTGCATTCTTTGAATCTGTTATCCTCATCAAATCTCATCAATAATAATAATAATCATAGAATCATAGAATGGTTAGGGTTGGAAGGGACCTCAAAGATCATCTAGTTCCAACCCCCCTGCGTGGACAGGGAAACCCTCCACTACACCAGGTTGCCCAAAGCCTCATCCAACCTGGCCTTGAAAAACTCCGGGGATGGGGCATCTACAACTTCTTTGGGCAACCTGTTCCAGTGCCTCACCATCCTCTGAGTGAAAAATTTCTTTCTTATATCTAATCGAAATCTCCCCTTTTTCAGTTTAAAGCCATTGCCCCTTGTCCTATCACTATACGCTCTTGTAAAAAGTCCCTCTTCAGCTTTCCTGTAGGCCCCCTTTAAGTCCTGGAAGGCTGCAATAAGATCACCCCGGAGCCTTCTCTTCTCCAGGCTGAACAACCCCAACTCTCTCAGCCTGTCTTCATAGCAGAGGTGTTCCAGCCCTCGGATCATCTTTGTGGCCCTCCTCTGGACCTGGCTCCAGCAGCTCCATGTCCTTCTTGTGTTGGGGACTCCAGAGCTGAATGCAGTATTCCAGGTGGGATCTCATGAGAGCAGAGTAGAGGGGCAGAATAATGATAACTGTCACCTCATTATTCTTATTTTGGTGCTGTGGGTGTTAGAATCCAAGTACTAGCACTGTGAGAAATCCAGCTTGGGTTGAAGGTGGTGTGATTTGAACTGGAATTTTGCCTACCTCTCCTGTCCTGTCTTCGGTTGACGATATATGTTGTTATAGGCAAATGAATTTCTGTTTGCAACACCACATACATGTTTGCAGAGCAGAACCTGTTGTGGCTAGTAACTCTTCTTTTGAGTCATAGCGTGAAGACAGCAGCCTCTCCAGATCATGTGTGCTGCTATACTACTCCCCCTTGAAAGGAGTAGTGAAAGGAAAATGCAAGTTAACAATTGAGTGGTTTTGTCAGATGTGGCATATAGGACTAGAAGTATTTGAAGTAATCACAACAGCATGTCCTGGGTTTAAAAGAATACCTTCTAAACAAAATTACTTCCTCTCCTGTAGTTTTCCATGCTAAGGAACTTGCAAAGACAGTATTTTTATAAGCCTTTTCCATGACTTAACCTACCCAATTTAGTCTAGGCTCTAACATTTTATCTGTCTAGTAAGTTTTGTCAAAGCATGTTAGTTTAATTTTGGGGAACACGTTTTTTTTCTAGTGCATGTTTATTGCACTGCAATTGGCCTATCTCAGTAAGGCTTTCTAATGCTTTGGCCCAAATTCAGCTGGCTTACACACATATGTGAAACCAACTTGAGTGTGTGTTCATTTCTTTCCCCTGCCTGACTCAGTAACATCAGCACCAGTAATAATACAAACCAATTGAAATGAAAGTACCTGGCATTCCTTGACATGAAGCTAGTTCTTTCCAGTGTCTGGTGCTAAAATCTGTGATGCTTCTTGAAATGATCCTTTTTTCTTAAAACTATGAAGATCACTGTCTGAATGCTGCTTAGTGGAAGGAGCCTGTAATGTCATTACAGGGAATGTGAGTGGAATATTATTATAAAGCCGTAGGGTAATTCCCGTCAGAAAGGATCTCAGGAGGTCTATCTCAGGAGGTCTCTAGTCCAACCTCCTATCAAAGTAGGGTCAGATATGGAGAGAAAACAGGTTACTCGGGGCTCTATCCTGTCAGGTCTTGAAAACCTCTAAGGACGCAAACTGTACAGCTTCTCTGGGCCACCTATGTATGTGTTTGTGCTCATAAGTGGAATTCTTTTTTCCTTATATCCAGTCTGAGCCTCTCTTGTTTTATCTTATGCTTGTTGTCTCTTGTCCTTCTGCCCTGTACTGCTGTGGAGAGCCTGGCTCTGTCTTCTAGATAGCCTTGGTATAAGTGCTGGAAGGCTGATATGAGATCCTCCCCAAACCTTCTCTTTCTCCAGGCTGAACAAGCCCAGTTCCCTAATAGGGAATATGCTTCAGCCCTCGATCATCTTGGTGGCCCTTTACTGAGCTTGCTCCAGTTTATTGATGTCTTTCTTGTATTGGGGACCCAAAGTTGGACTCCATCATAAATGCAGTTTAATAAGTCCCATGTAAAGCCGATGATCATTTACCTCAATCTATGCTCCTGTTAGTATGCAATGCTGCTGCTAATATAGCCCAGGATACTGTTGGCTGCCTTTGTTGCCTGTGCAGTGGCTTCTGCTCAGTTTGCCATCTACCAGGTCCTTTTCGACAGACCTGCTCCTCCTCATCCAGTCAGTCTGTTGCCAGCCTGAATCATTGCAGCCTGTATTGTTTCCTTGCCAGGTTGCGGCACTTTGCATTTTGTCTTTGTTGAATTTCATAATGTTCCTGTCAGCCCATTCCTCCAGGCTCTTGGATGGCAGCCCTGCTCTTGGGTGTATTCATGGTTGCGCCTATTTGGTTTCATCTGCAAACCTGATGAGAGTATGCTCCATTGCCTTCTCCAGGTCATTGATAAAGATGCTAAACAGGACAGGTCCCATTACAGACTCCTGCAGCTCTCCACTTCTTACTGACCTGCAGCTGGAGAATAACCGATTAACTGTTTCCTTCTGAGCCCCACCATCCAGCAAGGGTTTTTTACCCAGCTGGCTGTCCAGCCATCTAGACTGTAATAGCCAATTTTGGATGCAAGGATTTTTTGAGACCCAGTTTTGAAAGCCTTGGTTAAGGTGAGATAAATGACATCTTCTGTCTCCCCTTGTCCATAAATCCAGTCATTTTACCATAGAAGGCAATCAGGTTGACCAGGGATGGTTTACCCTTGGCTTAAGTCTAATCTGTAATGTCTTACTTGCCTTCCTCAATCCCCTAAGGACCTTGAACTGTACTAGTCCATGGTCACTTCACCCAAGGCTGACATTGATTATTGTATTCCCAGTCAAGTCTGTCTTATTTTTGAAGAGCCAATCCAGCTCTGCGTCACTCACCCCAGACTGGCTCACCCAATATCTCCTGTATCATCCCTGACACTTTCCAGTAATCTCCTGGATTGTTTGTGTCCTGTCATGTGAAGTGAAGGAGGTTAAAGTCTACCATAAGAACAGGGGCTAGTGGGGACTCCCTTTGTAGGTACTCAAGGAACAAGGACAGTTTGTCAGCCTGATAGTTCCTTACTACTGTTGGTATCTACTGCAGTCAGAGATTTCTGTTATTCGGCTAAGCATTTATGTTCTCCTTATATAAATAGCAGAAGGAGGAAGAAATATCTGCACACATAGCACATGTGCATGACCTCTCTGTCAAACTCGTAAATTCTGTTGACTACAAGTCTCTTGGCAATATCATACAAGTTTTGGAATACTATAAAAAAAGAGAAGCTATTGTGTCTCTGGTTCCTCTGCTGCTATCTATGGAATTTTCAAAGAGCTATCAACACTTCTGTAAAGGAAATACAGTGCAACTAGAGGAGCTTCTTGAGAAGCTGGGAAATACTTATTCAGGCAAAGCCAAGGCAGTGCTTTCTCTTTAGAGCTTCATTCTGTTTGCATAAGTAGCTGTTGCAGGGGAAAGGTCTAGCAGAACCTTGTAGTTTTCATCCCATTCTGCACCATCTGGCCTGAGAGAAGGCCATCTGGGTTGTTTCTAAAGCAAAACTAATTTCAAGGGATTCTTCTAGTAATTACTAAGTGGACAATCCCATCATCACTAAAGAAATTTAATTCTCAGATTGAAAACCTTCTGGCTGGATCTACAGAGTAAATCAGCTGTGATGATTTTTTTTGCTAGATTTCTGTCTCTGATTTTTGGAATCTTTCTTTGTCCTTTTTTTCCTGTCCATTTAAAACTGTCAGCTGTTCTCATGCCAGTTGCCTTTCTTAAAGTTGTTTTGCAGCTTTGAGGTTTCTTTGGATTCTCAGTGGTTTCAGGATGCGCTAATAGAAGCCTAGAAACTGAGACCCAGAATCACAGAATAATTTAGATTGGAAGGGGCCCCCAGCTTTTTGCTCGAAGCAGCAACTTCAGAGTACTGCAATGTATGTGAATGGAATGAAACCAGATTAAATGGAGTCTGGTGGACCTATAGCTTATAGGGAATTGGAGATGCCTATGTGCTTTTACCTTTGGGTTCCTGAGAAAAGCTTACCCCATTGTGCTGAAACCTTGCTGAATGTTTCGTTTGCTTCAAAGAAAGTTTAAAGGAACCTCCATGGCATTGACTAACTAACTGACCACCTTCCTGGTTGTGATCCTAGCCTGCTCAAACAGACTGGAGCTCTACAGGCTCAGTCATCTTGATGACTGGAGAAGAAACTCATATTCCAGAGCTACACTAGCTATGGAGCTTACGAGAGATAAGAACAAACCACAAAGTTTGGCTAATGATAAAGAAGACGTATTGGGGCTGCACTTGACCTAATCAATGAAAATGGAGTAGAAATAGCACAAAATATCTTGGTGAGTCAGAATCTTCACTGACCTGGAACCTCTTTTTAGGGAGGAAGCCAAAATCTGCTGTTCCTCATCTTGGAATTATAGGCTGTTTTTTTCAGTTTGCAGTTGTTCTGAGTCATGTGTAATTCTTTATGACTGCACGATTCAGAATAATTTAATCATATTATTCTTGCTTATGTTAACGTGTCAGTGGAAATATAACAAGTACACCATAAAAGAGAATGTGACGTTTTTCTCTTCTGTATTCTGTTGAAAAACAGAGCACTTGCAGTAACCCACGCTCATGTTAGAATAGTTTCCACACCAATCTCTTACATCCTAATTAAAGTAATGTGCTTACATATATAGATTTGCAAACTGTGTGCAAGTAGTAAACACTGACCTTTATGGCCTGTGTTTTCAACAGCAAACAGTGTTTGTTGATCTGTAGAACAGATGCCCACAGTGCACAGGGTCAAGGATTTTTTAGGAGAGTCTTGAGGCTTGGAGCTGTTGAAAAATTTAAAGTTTTTCATCTGGATTTTCTTTTTGTTTTTTGTTGCTTTGATTTGATTTGTTTTGTTTCTTTGGTAGGGAGCAGGAATGTCATAGTTTAACCCCAGCTGGCAACGAAGCACCACACAGCCGCTCACTCACTCCTGCCCGTTGGGATCGGGGAGAGAATCAGAAGAGTAAAAGTGAAAAAACTCGTGGGTTGAGATGAAGACAGTTTAATTGGTAAAGCAAAAGCCATGCATGCAAGCCAAATCAAAACAAGGAATTCATTCCCTAATTTCCATCGACAGGCGTTTATCTATCTCCAGGAAAGCAGGGCTCCATCATGCGTAATGGTTACTTGGGAGGACAAACGCCGTCATTCCGAATGTCCCCCTTTCCTTCTCCTTCCCCCAGCTTTATATGCTAAGCATGATGTCATATGGTGTGGAATATCCCTTTGGTCAGTTGGGGTCAGCTGTCCCAGCTGTGTTCTCTCCCAGCTTCTTGTGCACCCGCAGCCTACTCACTGGTGGGGTGGGGTGAGAAGCAGAAAAGGCTTTGATGCTTTGTAAGCACTGCTCAGTGATAAGGAAAACATCCCTGTGTTATCAACACTGTTTTCAGCACAAATCCAAAACACAGCCCCATACTAGCGACTAGGAAGAATCATAGAATCATAGAATTGTTAGGGTTGGAAGGGACCTTAAAGATCATCTAGTTCCAACCCCCTGCCATGGACAGGGAAACCCTCCACTACACCAGGTTGCCCAAAGCCTCATCCAACCTGGCCTTGAACACTTCCAGGGATGGGGCATCCACAACTTCTCTGGGCAAGAAAATTAACCCTATCCCAGTCAAAACCAGCACAAGGAGATTTTGAGGGTTTTTGTGTTAAACTTTTGGGCTAAACATATTCTGATCCTGTGGACTGAATGCCTGCTTACAGCTCAGGCATATTAGCTGCTGACTCCTGGAACATATCTTCTAATTACTTTTTATCCAAAAAGAATTCACTTCAAGTGCTCTGAGACTGTTCCTCAATATGAGCCAAATACAGTAATTGGTGACAATTAGGAAACTTGATTCAAAAGCCTGCATTGTAGTCAAACAAAAAAACCTAATGCGCACCCACCTAATATACATTGGCAGCCCAGAAAGCCAACCATATCCTGGGCTGCATCAAAAGGAGTGTGGCCAGCAGGTCGAGGGAGGTGATTCTGCCCCTCTGCTCTGCTCTCGTGAGACCCCACCTGGAATACTATGTTCAGCTCTGGAGTCCCCAACACAAGAAGGACATGAAGCTGCTGGAGCGGGTCCAGAGGAGGGCCACGAAGATGATCCGAGGGCTGAAACACCTCTGCTATGAAGACAGGCTGAGAGAGTTGGGGCTGTTCGGCCTGGAGAAGAGAAGGTTCCAGGGTGATCTTATTGCAGCCTTCCAGGACTTAAAGGGGGCCTACAGGAAAGCTGGAGAGAGACTTTTTATAAGGGCGTGTAGTGATAGGACAAGGGGAAATGGATTTAAACTTAAAGAGGGCAGATTTTGTTTAGATATAAGGAAGAAATTTCACTCAGAGGATGGTGAGGCAGTGGAACAGGTTGCCAAGAGGAGTTGTAGATGCCCCATCCCTGGAAGTGTTCAAGGCCAGGTTGGATGAGGCTTTGGGCAAGCTGGTGTAGTGGAGGGTTTCCCTGCCCATGGCAGGGGGGTTGGAACTAGATGATCTTTGAGGTCCCTTCCAACTCTAACCATTCTATGATTCTGTATCATGAAGAAGTAAGGGATTCAAAACCTTTAATTGTCTGGGCTTAAGCACTTCTATAGTTCCCAACAGCCCTTAGTGCAGTAAAAATGTTTCATAGGGTGTTTTAAATGTATATACATGTATGCCGTGGTTTAAATCCGTGCAAGAGAAGACAATAGCCTTCCTAAGAATTTCATTTGTTTATCAGACCCAGTATATGAAGTTGCTGTGGCTTAAAGGTACTGCTGATTTACTGTTATGTTTTTTTTTTCTGCTTGAGCAACCATCCTTCTCATAGCAAAGAACTGAGATAATTTCACCTATAAATAAATAAGATCAGTGAGATTAGACATGTACCAAAATGCAGGCAGCACTTTTCCTGGGAGTGTCCTGTCATTTCGCTTTCAAGCTGTCATCTGCTCCAGTTGAGTGAACTGTTAAAGCTAGCAAAGATGACTTAAATTCTGCTATCTATCTATCTACAGATATTTTGCTGTAGTTGAGAGAAATACATTATTTATAGAATGTAATGGGGAGAGAGTGAAAAAATTGACATGTAGACCTGTCTATGTACAACATGCTTTTGTGTCTTTCCACTTATACATAGAAATAGCTTAGGGAAAACCTTCTCGGTTGGGAGCAGTACTTTCTCTGTGTGTGTGGATACGAAGATAGAGTCTAGTTCTTAATAGCCATTAAAAAATTTTGCACTCTGGGTCAGACTGATGAATATATTTCTGCTGCACTTGCTTTACCTGATGTTCTAAAAATTAAGTGGGGTCCAAGGCATAGCTGTATTCAATCCTGAGGATCCAGAACTGGTTTAGAGATCGGTGGTGCCAGCAATCCCTCCTGTATTTTTTCTCAGCTTCAAGAAAAGCAGAGCTGGCTGTTCTTTTCTCTTTCCTTCCCGACAAAAGTTTTTGTATGCTCTGCATATTAAACCCTTAGAAAGCATATTTTTGTCTTCCTTTCCTTGGCTCTTATCTAATCACTTTGGATGGATAGTCTTTGGGTCAGTGCATCTTTGTATGTTTACTCCAACAGTATTTGTAAGGAAAAAAACCAAAGTAGAAATACACGTAGTAACATATAGTAACAAAGCCTACTGCTGAAATTCCTGCGGCTGTTGCTACTGTTGGATGACTACCGCTATCTTCCTGTGTAGTGTCTTAATAAAGTACTATTTTATATGAGACATTAAAAAGAATAATTCGGCTGATTGCCTTTAAGCTGTTGAGCTAGTAGTATTTTGTTATAAGGTCTCTCTCGCCATTGCTTAGTGCCTGTTAAGATGCAAACAGTTGCAGCTGAACTGGAGTTCTCATGGGGAGATTCTCCCAGCCTGGCTCACCCGTTGCTGACCTGCTGCCAGGATACCAGTCTATCTGCAGCTCCTCGTGCTGGCAGGCAGATACATCATTTAAATTCCTAAACACCATTAGCTTTGAAAAAAGGTTTGCAGCCCCTCCCACTTATACATTTTTCTGCATATTCATTCAAGGCACAAACCCCATAAAAATAAATAATAAGGGGATAATTAGAGCTTGTTTTAGCACAGCATGGAAATGAAAAACAAAGAATCAGCTTTTTAGGTAAAGCATCTTCTGATAGCCTGTGAGACCATCCGTGGGCCAGCTTTTCCATGAATTCTTCTAGGAAGTATTGGAAAGAACATGAAATAGTATTTATATTCATTAATATCAGTGATGTATCCTCTGATTTTTATTTTGGTTCACTTAGATACCTAAGAGAAAACTCCTTCCAGAGCTAAAAATCCTATATAGGAGTATCACCTGTAAAATTGGTTTTGGATGGTTATGTACATCTTTCTGATGGCTAGACACTAATCCTTGACAAAATTAAAAAGCTGCATTTGTAGGATTTAGAGCAGGTCTGGATAGGGATTTTGAGGTAGATTTCAAAAACAAGGCAGAATACGAATCGTATACTTTAGCATTCCTAATGTCTCACAGCCTGAAAAGGTGCCAGAAAGTTTTCTTATTGCAAGAGTGGTTATGTCTTCTCTTGTATTTCTACGAGAGAAAGTTGATGAAGTGCATGCAAGAATCACCTCATTCAAGGAACTGGAACGCTTCAGGTTTTGTAAATACGTTCTTCTTGGAAAGTGTCCTGACTAATGATCTGTTTCCCCTTCCCTGCTTCAGGAACCTATGTGACCTTGCTATCTGCTCTCACTCAGCAAGGAGAATAACAAGGCTTTTGATTTCACTCGTGGTACTGCATTAACCAGGCTTATATATTATTTTCCATTTCATTTGGTACAAATCCTTTAGAAATGAGTGACCAGACTGAAGCAGTTTTTGGTGTGTGTATGTGTTTAAAGGCTGCTTGCACACCCTCTTCAGCAGGAACAAGCTACACAGACCAAAATTATTTAACCAGACGTACTTTTTTTTAATGGCAACGATACGAAGAGTCGCTCTCTTGGGGAGGGAAGGGTGGTGATTTTGTGGAGGGCCACAACAGAGCCTTGGCTGATGCAGCTGTGTCGGTAGAGCGTCTCACGGAGATGGGATGTGTGCCTGCAGGAGGAAGTTTTTTGTCAGCATGGCTTTGCTACTGTCTTAGGCAACATGAACTGATCTACCAAAAGTATTCTTCTGCTGGCATACGTCAGGGCTGTTGCTGACATAACTACTTGGCTAGAGTTTGTGACTTCCTCCATGCAATCCAGGCTGACACAACCATCTCTGTTGGCTTAAAGTAGACTACGTTGGACAAAAACATGCATGAGGTCTTGGTATCTGCGGAGCTCAAGCTGAAACAATGTGAGAGAGAGGGTTCTCTCTCTCCCCACCATTGCTGAAACTTCTGTCTGTAATATTTTTGTTGTTTTGGGTTTTTTTTTAATATTTTGCTTTATTCTGAATTACTTTTCTGTATGCAAATGAAAATGATCCCTTCTGGAATTCATGTCTTTAGTGTACCTTAGAAATATATTAATCAGTTAACAGATACTGTAGGGACTTATTGTTGAACTGTGAAAAATCCAGCTGTGTAACAACAGAATATTTCTGGTTTTGATGATCCTCTTACTTTAATGTTGCTGCGATGTCCACTGGCTTTTTTTGTGTTTCTTATTTTAGTAAGAACTATCCAAGGGTAAGAATTGACCTAAAAAATCCCTCCGGCAATGTCTTTCTTGAAAAGGTTGGACTTTAGGTTTTGTTTCTAAATTGCCAAATAGCATAAGATGAGTAAACACACTAGAAATAATAAGACAAAATAAATTTGTCTGTCTCTAATTATCTCTGCTATGCTGAAACAAAAAACTCACATTGATGCTATAAATATTTCTATGATCTCACTTAGAAGCAATATTAACTCCGTTTAGGACAGTGCAAAGAAAAAGAGATTACTATCTTTTAGCCATTAGTCATTCACATTAAACCATGGATAAAATGAGGTTGTTAATTAGAGAAAATGAGGTTAGATTAATCTCCTCACCTTTCATAATCTCAACAAAAAGTTTCCCATGGAAAACCAGTAGATGCTACTACAAAAAATGCTCTTGAAATGAAAAAGTTTGTTTCAAGTAGACACGGAAAAGCTGCCAGTACGTTAGCAGACATTTATTGTCTTTTCTTTTGTTGTAAAGACTCTTCACCCCTTGAACAGAGAAACAAATTAGCTGCTAGATTCTGTCCAGAAAATGAGACAGTTAGAAGGGGAAGCATTTACCTAGAACCTCTTAGTCATTTTCTAAAATGACAATGTGAAAATAAATACTTCCAACTGTCTTCAGAGAAATATTTGTGCAGCATTTTTGTTTGTCTGCCTTTTAGAAGAATTATTGCAAACTTCCTTTCAATTTCTAAAAAACCTGTATTTAAAAAAAAAAAAACACGAACCCCAAACCCAAAAATCCTCCCATGATCCAGTAAATCCTGTCCAGGACCACAGGAGACTAGAAGTATAGAAGGAAGGACAGACCAAGTCCAGGGAAGATAAAGAGAGCAAACAATTCTCAACGAAATGGGAAAAGCCTACAAATGGAAAGTGAAAATTAGCCCTTTTCTCATTTATTATTAGAGAAAATAGAGAGTAAAGAACTAGTTTGTGGACCACGTAGAATTTGAGAAACTAAAAGGGCGCTCAAGATCCAAGATAAATAGGACAGGGTTCAGAGGCGACATTCTAAGATGGACTGTGCAATAATTTGGTTTTCTAAAGATTAAATTTCAAATAGTCTAAAATTACTTTGCTGTTGGATGGAGAAATGGTTAATGCTTGTATTCTAATGCAAGAAAATGTAAGATACAGCAGTTTCATATGGTTCCTGGCTGAAAAAAATTGTTATACTTGCTCGTGATCCTGGGTGAGGCTCTTGCTCAGATATTGGAGTAAATTACACATGGCTTGTACTGACTTTTGTTTGTATGAGAGGACACTTGGGAGCAATGTCAAAAGATACTTAGCTCAGACCAATACTTTTATGCTCTACTTGAATTCAAGTTTTCTATTCCACTGAGAAGTAGAACAAAATTATTATTTCAATTAATGAAATATTGTGGTTAAAACATAATGGGCTGAACAATTTAGCATCTGTATTAATAAGCTGTATGATAAGACAGACTGCAGTGTCTGCAAGCCGGAGGACTATACATGTTAGAAGGCAGACTGCTTTATGGAGTGACCTAGAAAGGCTGGAAAAATGGGCTGACAGGAACTCCATGAAGTTCGACAGAGACCGATGAGCAGCCCTGCGATTAGGATGGAATAACCCTGTGCAACTGCACAGTCTGGGAAGCAAGTGGAGAGAAAGCAGCTCTGCAGAAAAAGGCCTGGGTGACCTGGTGAGCAAGTTGAAGATGAGTTACCAGTGTACCCTTGCAGCAAAGGTGGCAAACTGCAAACTGGGCTGGTGAGTGAGACTGTAGCCAGCACATCAAGGCAAATGCTTCTTCCCCTCCGTACAGTGCTTGCGAGATCACATCTGGAGTACTGCATCCAGCTTGGGACTGCCCGCTGCAAGACATGGGCATGCTGGAGCTAGTCCAATGGAGGACCACCAAGATGGTCAGAGGGCTGGAGCATGGGATGTCTGAGGAGAAGCTGAGGGAACTGGGTTTGTTCAGACTAGAGAAGTCCTGGGGAACCTTGCTGCTGTGTAATGTAAAGAAAATGTAGGCCCGTGGTGATAGGGTCAGAAGCAAGCAAGACAAGTTGGAGACAAGAAGTTCGTATGAGACAATATGAAATTTGAAATAGTTATGAGAAAAAAAAAATTTACCTTGAGGATGGTCAAGTGCAGTGAGAGGCTTCCTGGAGAGAAGTGGAATCTCCATACTTGGAGAGACTCAGTACTTACCTGGAGATGACCCTGAGCAGCCTGGCACAGCTGGATCTGCTCTGAGTAGAGGCTGGGCCAGGAGACCTCCCGAAGTCCTTTCCAACCTGCATTATTCTCTTTTATTTGTGGTTATCATGAACTAAATGCATATAATAGTGGTTTGGATTTCACGGCTAACTAGATTATAAAATTTTGTTCTCTTGAAATAATGTCCCTTTACCCATTTTCCTGTATTTTTTAAGAAAATTTGGTCAAATTGCTTCTTAGTAGTGGCATCTGACTTCTAGGAAGCTATGAAAACTGATTTAAATGAGTAAGGATGGTTCAGACAGTTAGGTATACACTTGCTGGTTTTATGAGTGAGGACATAGGACTGTAAATTATCTGGTTAAAAACACCCTCTCTCTTTTCACTTTGATACAGCTCAAGTGCCATATATATACAAGATCAGATGCTATAAGAGGAAATTACCCTCAGAAATCCCATTTTTTCCTATCAGTTGCCCTGCTTTTCATCTTCTGACCCAATAGTGTATTTCAGTTTGTTTTTACAAGTGTTATCAAAGCACTAGTTTAAAGTTTTGTCGTCCATGGCTTTATGTCTCTCATTTTGTTGCCTTGAGGACAAAAAGGTTTTCTAAATCAAAGACTTTATAAGTGAAGCTTATAATTACTTTACTGTGGACTTAAGCTGCCAGGACAATATTTAGTGATGTGAGAGTTCATTACAACTACAATGTTGTAACTAAAACGTTTTTTTTGAGTGCGCTTGTAAAAGGGGAAACAAGTTGGTGTTTTTTTTCCAGTTCATATATATGACTGTAAGAACAAGCGTATATAGGGCATGTGAACTGTGGCCCCTTAAAACTGTCTAATGGCATGTGGGCTTTTTGGCATCCAACTTTGAAGAAAGCTCAGAATGTATTTTAGTGGTTTCCTCTCTTTAGAAGGAAGAAAAAACAACAGAAGAAAAACCAAACAATAGAAACCAGTCTAGACCTGCTCCCTTTCCAGTGATAATTATCTATCAAATAGTGCTAACCTAAGCAGATATTATCAATTGATGGTCTGCCATTGCAGAGCCCAGCATGTGGCTGTGTTTGCGGGGTGGTGGTGAGGGAGAAGGGGACTTTTATAATCATGTGATTTCTGTTACTTGGATTCTGTTTTATCCAAGCTGCCTGCAGTATTATTTATGGAATTTACCAATCTGTTTCTGTATTTAAAAAAACCTCTGAAGTCAGACCATACATCTAAGATCAGTACAAATGCTTGGGAAGCTTACGAAAAGCAAAGAGCAGAAAGACATATGTGTTGTTTCTTGAACTGAATACACAACAGTGACTTTTATAGTACTGTTGTGTATTTGTCTGAAGAAAAGTGTTTGAAAAGATACCTAATTATCTAGATGAAAGTTTTGCTTTGATGAGTTAGAAAGTATGCTGTAATTTTTGGGATTTTTTTGGTGCACTTCTTACAATGCTGTGTTTTTTCATGCAACATTCATCTGAAAAAAACAACCAAACAAAAATGTTTTGTTTATGAAAGACTAAATTTCCTGTAATGTAGAATTCCTCTTAGAAGGCAGTGAGTTAACTGGGTTTTGGTTTTGAATAGACAGATTTCCTTAACAGTGTAACTGATAGCAGAGAATAAAGAGGCATTCAAACTTGACACGTTTGTGAGTATGAGATTCACTGGGAAGGAATATGGGAAGAAGGACAGAGCTACACGAGCCCAGCCAAGAGGTTCTCCTGACCTGCCTTTACTTAACAAATCTTAAACTTGACTGTCATTGACACTTCAGAAATAGCAGACATTAGATACCATAGTATCGGAGGTAATAACCCAAACAAAAGCTTCAGGACTTCATTACTCTTACTTTAAAATTACATTTTCCTTTTGTTGTTGTACTAGAAGTTGTTTCTTCTTTGGCAAATTGTGTAGTCTATGGAGGAAGTTGAATAGTTCGTGGAGAATATGTCTGTATGTGTAACAGGATAAACGTGGATTCTGTGCACACAAATCCAGAAATTTCTAATTATCCGTATTTACTGGAGTTGCATATGTACCTTTCACAACTTGTGTCCCTACTTCAGAATATAAAAGGTTAGAAATCTCTAAATGCTGCTCAGCTCATTCTCCCACATATGGGAGAAATTAGAGTATTTAGTAGAGGGTTTTTTATTGTTTTCCGTAGTACTACTAATAATAGACTTGTTTAAGCCCTTAAACAAAAGCATTCATTTTGCAGAGGACTAGTAAATAGTTCTGGTTCAACACAGTAATTTAAAGATTCCAGCTTTAAAAACTTGCCAAGCTGGGAGATGCTTTCCCAGTGGATGACGTGTTTTGGGTACCTGCTTTGTCTGAGGGACCCTCATATTCCCCTCTAAGTGTGTGATTTGTAATTCCCTCTGAAAGCCAACTGGGATTCAGGATTCATCGTTGTGAACTTCCAGTGGGATAGTGCAACACATGAAAATTGTTTCTGTGATGCCTTTTCAGAAAGTAGTTGCTTTTCCCACGTTGATACATCAGAGATGCGGCTCTTGGGCCTGGAGTCAGTAGATGAGCATTGTGCTGTCCAGTGGAGGATGTGTGTGTGTCATTAAACTGTTGTTTCTGTTCCTTGTGATGGAGAGCCTGGAAGGGTGCGTGGAGGTGTGAAATGTAAGTAAGTTGTACATGAATACTTGTTCTGTCAAGAAACGTGATAAAAGTTTGGAGATGGTGATGCTGGTGAACTTAAAGCTTAGATCCTGATTACTAGATTGGAACAAGTAACTTGGCCATGGCCGTTAATTCCAGTACTGGTGAATGTCCATAATCACTATCAGCGCTTGTTCACCAAGTTACAGTTTTTCAGTGCTGCTGTGAAGAGCCCTCCCTCACTCTCCGATGTGATGCCCATCCCCTGTGCTGCTGACGTTTCCCACTCCTGACTGGGAAAGGAAATGTTACGTTTTGCTGTGTGATTTAAGCTTTCCATCCAGGCATAATTAGGAGCAAACAGCAAAGTAAGGTGCTTTGTGTGTGTGTTGTGTGTGTGTTATGTGTGAAGCAGGTTGCAGCAGCCCAAAGCTCTTCTGGCACAATTACTTGCAGCACCTATTTTTTCATTCTTGTATTGTTCTGAGCTCCATTTCTTCAGCCTTGATGTTTGCATTCATGCCTGTTCCCTGATCTTAGTATTTCCATGCAAAGGTTGGACTTGTTCTATATTGCTCATGACTCCTACCTTTGAGCCCTCTTTCAGTTACCCGTAGAAAATAAGTCCTGTTACTGTTTCACTTGCTTAGCTGGCTTTTCATTCACCATCTGCTTGGGCCTTCTGCTTAACTTTTCCATTTCCATTGCTTTCAGTCACATCATTTCAGTTCTGCACTCTTTTTCTGCTTTCCGTTGTGCTCTTTCAGCAGCTCCCAGACACTCCTCATTGCGCCTTTCCTGTTTTCACTTTTTTTCTGGAAAAGTCAGCAACTTCTTTTGGCTGCTGTGAGAGACAAATAGACATAACTAAATTGGGTCTGTGTCCCCAGGAAGGCTAGTGACTTTGCAGTATTAAAGCTTGCTTCCTGCGAGCAGAGAGAAGTAGGTTTTTTAGTCTAAGGAAACCAGTTTTTCTCATGAATCTTGTAAACAGATCCTAAAGTTCAATCTATGTAAATCACATTTCCTACTAGAAAAGAAAGCTGTCGTTGGAAAATTTTGCTTATTATAGCTTAGACATATGGCCTTACTTTGAGTGCCAGTACTGGGGAAAGAAATCTGTTCCTTTCAAAGATTGCTTTGCTATGCTGAGAGACTTAAAACTGATGCTTCAGTACAACACCAGAAACTACTTTTCAAACCAACCCTTTTGGAGAAGGAGAGCCAGCCTAGTCCCTCTTGAAACCAACCATGCCAGTTTGGAAGATTGCCTCTCCCACTTCCTGCAGCAAGCAGTGGTACGCTTGGCAAAACAGTTAGGCTCAATGGTGAAATAACTGGAAATTTTTAGATTGCCATCAGGCTCCAGGTACCTGGACATCAGGAGTGATTGTGAACATCTGAAGGCTCCGACACCTTCATGTGAAGTGGTCTGAATAGTGTCTGGTAGCACTACTACAGTACAGGTGGTCAAGGTACAGACAGCCACCATGAATGTGGTCCACTTTTCCATTTAAAGTTTCTACCATAAGCTGTCTAAAACCCCAAAAAGGCAGTTTGGGTGACTGAAGCTAAAGAGCAGGTTGTTATGCTCTTCGGAACACTTTTGCTTCAGTTTGTTTTACTGAGTTGAGAAAATAAGTGTGTGTGTTTTGTGGTTTTATTTTTAGAGCCTTTTTATTGTGATCCTTTCATATTTTAGAGAAAAAGCTTGACACTTAGAAAAGGAAAATTCTGCCTCGATGTCAAAATGTGTCTGTCGAGTTTTTTTTGTTTCTGTTTCTTCTCTTTATCTCCTTATTTCTTGCCCTTGAAGAGAATGCAGATTCTTAACATACTCAGGTGGGAGTTCCCATAATAGTGTGTGACAAATACATTTGAAGATTATTTACTGCCAAACTAGAAAGAAAATATACTCTCAAATGTGTAGAAATAGTAAAACTAATAAAACAGAATCCCCAGTAATGGCTTCAGCTACATTGCGTGCGCTAGATGAACTAGAAGTACAGGGTACTTCAGTACTATACTTTCCTTTTCTTTGTCAGCTGATCTTCTAACCGCTGAGTACCTTGTGAACATTAAATTTCTTCTAATAAGAATGACAAAGAAGGGGCTGCACTTTTAATGTCAAACAACCAAACTCCAAAAGTTTTGCATAAAGATGTCCAGAACGGTAATGCGCCCCAAAGGAAGCTTTCCCTTGGGTGTTCAGGAAGGTTAAGGCTAGAAGTGATGCTTGCTCAAGTCCTGTGGATCCACTTAGGACTTTGTTGGAGAGGATTGATTTTTTTTATACAGCCCTTGTTATTTGTGGGTCTTTTTGCATGTTTCCATCTTCTGTAATGAGTAATGAGAATATGCCACTTGAACTTTAGGAACTAATAAAATAAGTTTAGTGTGCTAATTTGTAATGTGGAGGTTAATAAACACACAGAACACAAGTGTCTTTGAGTTGCTTTTGTTACTGCATTTTTTGTTCAATTGTGCTTGAAAGGGGCTAAATTTTGGTGTTACTGGTCTGGTTCACATTACTGTGAATTGTTGAAATGTTTCAAGTGAACAGATTTTTATTTTGTAGTTAACTGGTTATGAAACTGATTCAAACTGATGATCCTTCAGCTTTCTTAGCCTGAGCAGATCTCTCACTGTTGCCTAAAATATGTATGCAAATAGGTATCTTAAGGACCCCATGTAAGAATTAAGAATCTCTGGTAGAAATATTTCCTTAAATCTGTCACAGTCTTTTTTTTTTCTTTTTTTTTAAAATACTGTAGCTATTAGCCTGAAAATACTGTGTTTTGACAGTTATCTCAAAACTGCTCCTTCTTCTATTGTTTATATGTCTGCAAGCTCAGTGTGTCCAGAACAAGCTTACATCAAGGACGGTGGCTACTGCCCGCTGCAGATTAATCAGGTTTAAACAAGATAGTTGTTCTCATTTTGTACAAGTGATGGATCTGGCACCGTAGCTTCCTTTAGGAAAAGTGGCAGTTATGTAGCTATAAAAACTTTCTAATGGGCTTGCATAATTAGATACTAGAAAATGTGAAAAGTGGGAATGAAGGGGCAAAATTTCCTTCAGGTTCAATCAAATATGCTGTGTTTAATGTTTAATGCCAGGATACGTTTTTCATAGGAAATTGTTTTCATAAGGTAATTTGTTTGGTGTTGTGATTTTTTTTCTGGTTTTGTTTTCATGTTGTTTTAGGCTTGAGTTTCCGTGAGTGGCACAGGTGGATAAAAGGCTGAGTAAACGCTTGAATAGCTTTGAAAACAGTAGCAACTTGAAATGAATCGGGTCTACTGGGAGGGGATTCTTGGCATTTTTTCACCTTCACAATTTTTTTTTCAGGTGGAACTCTTGTGTGCCTGATAGCAAATTCAGATGGTTTTATATTGGCTGGTTTCCTTAACTACCATTCAGATTTTATTTCCATAGTATTCACTTTTCTTTAATCTAGTATTTTCTTTGATGACTCTAGCTCTTTTGGAGAGCAGTCAAATAAAAAGAAAAGCGATAAACCCCATTTTATCACAGCTTTTTCCGTGATTTATTTCAGTCTGATCTTTTCTAAGCAGGTACAATTGATATACAGGTTGTATCTTGGCAAAGCAGAGCTGTATAAATCCATCTGGTACAGTAGTTTTAAATTGAATTGTTCTGCCATTAGTAGAACTCTTCCTTTGATCAACTAACTTTTTCCATACATTGGAAGGCTGTTGCATGACTTTGTTTTCTCTCTGTAACTGGTTAAATGACAGTTTTAGGTAACAAAATCGGAGCTCAACAGTAAGGTTCTGGGCTCACTTACCTTATTTTTCCTGTTGAGCTTATGTTTTAAGAGTTTGCCTTCTGGTCCTTGATTTTTTTTCCTCCTGCCTTAAACTAAAGGGATAGAAACAAACAAAATCGTAGCAAAGTTCAGATAAGCTCATAATTTTCAGGAAGATGTGTATCTGTATGACAAGGTTATGTGCACTCTTCTGTCCCTTAGTGGCTATTTCAGATGCTGTGCTAATCTTTGCCCGTGGTTCTAGAAGTAAGTGTGGCTGCTGATGCCTCCTCTGAGTGTTCAAGAATTCAAAGTGGAAAAAAGGCCCTGTCATGAAACAGGTGCTTCATTGCTACATACTGAGCCAAACTAACAGACAATGTATGTAAAGAGAAGAAAACTATTGATTATATATGCAGACTTTCACTATGTGTTGGGTTTGTGTGGTGAGGTTTTGGTAGTGGGAGGGCTACAGGAGTGGCTTCTAGAAGCTTTCCCCATGTCTGATCGAGCCAATGCCAGCCAGCTCCAAGACAAACCTGCCACTGGCCAAGGCTGAGCCCATCAGTGACAGTGGTGGCACCTTTGGTATAACATATTAAGAATGAGATAAAAAAAACCAGCCTGCGCAACTGCAGCCGGAGAGAGGAGTGAGAATATGTGAGAGAAACAACTCTGCACACACCAAGGTCAGGGAAGAAGCAGGGGGAGGAGGTCTTCCTGGTCTGCAAGGCTGCACTGCTTGCCTACAATTTATTTGCATTTTTAGGATAAGCGATGTTTTGCTGATGCTTATACCAGAAATCAGTTGCACACGTAATTTTTTAGTTTTTGGTATTTGTCGTTAGCTTTCCACATCTTTGTCGGTGACGTGGACAGTGGCATGGAGTGCACCCTCAGCAAGTTCGCCGATGACACCAAGCTGTGTGGTGCCGTCGACACGCTGGAAGGGAGGGATGCCATCCAGAGGGACCTCGACAGGCTGGAGAGGTGGGCCCGTACCAACCTCATGAAGTTTAACCAGGCCAAGTGCAAGGTCCTACATCTGGGTCATGGCAATCCCAGGCACAAATACAGACTGGGCGGAGAATGGATCGTGAGCAGCCCTGAGGAGAAGGACTTGGGAGTACTGGTGGACGAGAAGCTCAATATGAGCCGGCAATGTGCTCTTGCGGCCCAGAAGGCCAACCGCGTCCTGGGCTGCATCAAGAGGAGCGTGGCCAGCAGGTCAAGGGAGGTGATTCTCCCCCTCTACTCTGCCCTTGTGAGACCTCACTTGGAGTATTGCGTCCAGTTCTGGAGTCCCCAACATAAGAAGGACATGGACCAGTTGGAGAGGGTCCAGAGGAGGGCCACGAAGATGATAAGAGGGCTGGAGCACCTTTCCTATGAGGACAGGCTGAAAGAGTTGGGGCTGTTCAGCCTGCAGAAGAGGAGGCTCTGGGGTGACCTTATAGCGGTCTTCCAGTACCTCAAGGGGGCCTACAAGAAAGATGGGGAGAGGCTGTTCAGGAGGGCCAGTTGTGATAGGACAAGGGGTAATGGTTTTAAAATAGAGGGAGGTAGATTCAGGTTGGATATTAGGAAAAAAATTTTTACTATGAGAGTTGTAGAACACTGGAACAGGTTGCCCAGAGAGGTGGTGGATGCTCCATCCCTGGAGACGTTCAAGGCCCGGTTGGATGAGGCCCTGAGCAACCTGATCTAGTTGGAGATATCCCTGTTCCTTGCAGGGGGGTTGGACTAGATGACCTTTGAAGGTCCCTTCCAGCCCTAATGATTCTATGATTCTATGATATCACTGGTGCCAGCCATTTCTGCTAATGAGTTGCATAGCCTGGATATGTCCAGGAGGCATGTTTCTCATGAGGGAAGTTCCAGCGAGAAAACTTTGGTGTTGCACCCAGTTCAGTCCGATTCAGTACTGGTATTAGTAAAGTAAGTCGTTTGGGTTATATAGAAAACAGATCTTACTTTAAGAGGCTGGATACCCATTTGATGAGACTTGTACAGAAATCTTGGTTACAAAATATATATTTGGATAATAAAAGTACAACATGCATTGACACTATGTAGTATTTTTATTGCAAGAATAAATCAGTTTAAAGAAAAGCTGACAACTTTGCTATAAGTAGGATTATGGGGTTGGATATGTTGGCAATGTTCTTAATTGAGTCTTGGATCTGTTGTTGACTAGGAATAATGTAGACTAGGATTCAGTTTGCAGATCAAGACATCTAAAATGTGGTATATGAATAGGAACTTAGATACCTAGCACACTGTAGGTTACAGAGCCGTTTTAGGTACTCTGAGGTATCTGAGAAATCTCCGTTAAGCTGGCACACACAACACAGGACCTTTGTTTCTAGAGTGGTGGCTGGAGGCCAGGCAGAATACCCTTGTGGCATCTCGAATGTATTGAAGCACTTTCCCCTAGGTGCCTATACTTAGCTAAATCAGAGTAGTTAGGCTCCATTGATTTCTATTGCCTCAGTTTCCTTAGGCTGTGTCGTGGTTTTTGAACTGAGGGTTGAGACAAGAACCGAGAGGGAGCACCCACCAACCATGGTCCCGGGCAAAACATGACTCAGGCTTTCTTCTTAAAACAAAACAATTTATTAACAGTTACTTAACAGGAGACATAAGGGAACGAAACCGGTTACTTGAGAGGAGAAAAGAGAAAACAAGGCCAGATCTTAAAACAACACCTCCCCACCTCGTTTCCTTTCGTTCCTGGCTCAACCTCCCCCGGCGGCGCAGGGGGACAGGGAATGGGGAGTGCAGGTCAGTTCATCCATGTTGTTAACTACCGCTCCTTTCTTAAAGGAGGAGGAGTCTTTACACCATTTTTCCCTTGCTTCGGTGGATCCCCTACTCATGAAGAAAAAAGTCCCCAAACTTTTCCAACGTGAGTCCTGCCCGCAGGATTGCAATCCTTCCCCATGGATTGCACCAGTTCGGGCTTTACCAGTCTGGGCCTCTTAGGGAGCTGCTGCCACTCGCGTCGGCGTGGGTCGTCCCACGGATTCCAGATGCCTCCACGACCTTGTCGTGCATTCCCTGCCCCATTATTAACAGTACCTGGTCGCGCATCCCCTGCTCCACGACCTCTCCTGGGCTCAGGCATCTCTTTTCCGACGTGGGTTTCTCCACGGGCCACGAGTGGGTCGCTGCTCCGCCGAGTACACCCTGGCTGCAGGGGGGCCGCCTGCCATCTTCACACCGATTGCAAGGGAAACCTCAGCTCCAGTACACGTCCTCCTGCTCCATCTTGACTGACCCGGTCGTTGTGGTTGTCTTCTCTTAGCTCTTAATCCTCTCTGGGGGAGCCCGGCCCGGCGGGCACCCCGGGAGTGGGGCGCTTACCGAGTCCCCCATGCGGCTCCCCCGGCACCATCTTGAGCACATGGCGCTGGCCCGGGCCCGGGCAGCCGCCCGGCCGGGAGCCGGGAGCGAGGGCAGCGCCCTTCTGCTCTCTCCTTGCTCCGGAGCAAAAAGCCCTTTCCCACCCCTTTGTCCCAACTTAAATAGGGCAATTCGCAGAGGCGCCGATTTGGCTCAACCTCCCCCAGGGGGGGATTGGACTCAGATCTGGTGGCACAGGGAGCAAATCCCCTCCCCTGCCACCAGAACACCCCCACACATCAAACTATCACAGGCTGTCAAAGAATGGTTTGGGTTGGAAGGGACCTCAAAGATCATCTAGCTCCAACTCCCCTGCCACGGGCAGGGACACCTTCCCCTAGATCAGGTGGCTCAAAGTCTCATCCAGCCTGACCTTGAACACTTCCAGGGATGGGGCATTCACAACTTCTCTGGGAAACCTGTTCCACTGCCTCGCCATTCTCAGAGGGAAGAATTTCTTCCTTAGATCTAATCTAAGTCTGCCCTCTTTCAGTTTAAGCCATTAGCCCTCTTCCTATCACTACATGGCCTTGTAAAAAGTTCCTCTCCAGCTTTCCTGTAGGCCCCCTTTAAGTACTGGAAGGCTGCAATAAGATTGCCCCGGCGCCTTCTCATGTTGAGCTTCTCATCAGCCAGCACTCCCAAGTCCTTTTCCTCAGGGCTGCTCTCAATCCATTCTCTGCCCAGCCTGTACTTGTGCTTGGGATTGCCCCAACTCACGTGCAGGACCTTGCACTTGGCCTTGTTAAGGCCTAAAATGGAATGAAACTTATATACCTTAAATCTTCTGTAGACATCTCTATTTAGGTATCTGTATCTGGGAGCTGAATCTTATCCTTAACATCGGTAACATCAGTTATGTGGAATTAAACTCTCAGATATGTTGGCTTGTTCTTATGTCCATAAGCATGACAGGATAGCTATCTAGATTGTACCTACTTGACTAGTGCGTTTTAGTACAGCTAAAAATAAACCATATAGCTGAAAGTTCAAGGGAAAGTAGAAATTCAGGCAATTGTCTGTAAAAGTTTCGTTTTGAAGTGATGGCAAAGGAAGCAGTTATCAGCCCTGTAGGCTGAAGAACACTGGATAGAAAGTAGTAGGGTTATTTGTATACAAAATGCCAGCGAAAGGCGTTAGCAGAACATACAGGTCTTCTGTTGCCATCTGTCGTCTTCTTTTCTGTCTTCTATTTTCTTGGCAAGTTTAAACAAAAGTTCTGAAATCCCAGTTTTTTCTAGCCAATAAAGGAGCTCAGTCTAAATAGCCTAGCTCAAAGGAAGTTGAGGTTATTTGCCGGTGACCTTTCTCACTGGAAGAAGGCTTGTCAATAGTTGACTCATCTCTAACCAAAATAATCTAAGACTGCATCTCAGATGATGCATCTAGAATAGCATGTATTCATCCAGAAGCTGTGAAAGTTTAGCCGCTGATAAAATTTTATTCCATACTTCTGTGCTGGGTTTCTTTTGGTTTGTTTTCACTCATCGTGTAGGATTTCCTTTGTCTTTTGTTTTTATCGAATTCTCAGTGGCAAAAATGCATTGTAACTGACACTAAGTTAAAGTATTTTTAAAGCTTAGATGAATGCCAAAGCTTAAATACGTCTTAAAAAAAATTATTACAAACTAGAGCTGCTCTACACTGGAAGTAAGAACTTAGAGTCTACCTATGGAATGAGATTTTTATGGAAAGACAAATAACGCTATAGTTCAAGTCTTTTTAGAATGCAGGCAACAGTGGTCAAATTACAATTGCAGGAATGGATTTTGTTCTTCCCACTTGAAGCACATGCATAATTTCATTCACATGAACAATTACATTTGTCTGAATAGGAAGGACTTGCTTATGTACCGATGAGAATGTATATAAGTCCTTAAAAAAAAATCCACTGGACAAACTTAAAAGCTAGATGTCATGTATTTGTTCCACTCATTTACTATTTGCTGTGTTTGATTTCTTGCTTTAAGGGTTAAAAATACGACATTCATTCCCTGAATTTCTCAATGAACTTTTAACAGATATAAAGGCATGTTTTGATATGATGTTCGAGATTTTACAACTCTGTTGCATTATGTGATGGGCAAGAACCTTTTATCTCTAAAAAGTGAGAATTATCTGGAATTATTTAAATAGACATGGTTATGGACCAATAGTCCACGTTATGGACTTCTGTCCTGGATTGTGTTCAATTATTTTTTTGAGCAAGGTGTTGTAAACAGAGTAATAAGCCATTTCTTTGCCCAACTTTAAATGCTTACTTTTAGATTAAAGAAGAGAATCCGTTGCTATCCACTGGTCAGTTTACTTAAAGTCAAAAGTTGGCGTTTTTTCTTTGTCACTTTGTTCATGATAAAATGAATTTTCAGTGACTTTTCAACAAGAAGGAAAAGACATGTAAGAGAGTGTTGTAAGTAGAATATCTATTGTTAAGGCAAAACTGGAACAATTTCTACCTGCTGGCTAGCAATTAAGGCTGCGCTTGTAGGCCAGGTGCATTCAGAGTGTAAAATTTTCATGTTGCTCTAGTTTGGTTTTAACGTACTGCTGAATTTTGAGAACAAATGCTAAAGTTGGATGAAGGAAGCTCCCTAAACAAAGAGTTTGGATGGGCTTTGCTATTTTCATGTATAGATGTATTGCCAGCTCTTAGACTGAGGTGATAAAAGGAAAAGTAAGTCACAATCTGTAGAATGAGAAATGATCGACAGGTATGCAATAGACGCTACGACTGCATATGACCAAAAGATTCACAGGTGATAGGCTGTGGCAATAGAAAGCCTGGGTTACCTATGATGATGGAAGGTATTCATCTCATGGATTTAGTCTGAAATAGTTGTTTACATTACTTTATAGCCCAAAAAAGAAAGGAGTACCTCCTAAAGGTCCCCTCAGTTTTTCTTCCTAGACTGTGGAGGGTGCCCAGGGGACTAAGTGTGAGTAGGCGCATAACTTGTAGACACAGTGTAACAGAACGCTACCCAGGAGTAATCTGATAATCTATGTCACTGGTGTCAGCACGTTTCAGTGCCCTCCGCTCTCAGGTCAGATCTTTTTAGTTCATCAGACTGCCAGTCTCCCTGTCACCGCATTGGTGCAGTAGGAAGAATCCTCCCAAGCTGATGTCAGAATCATAGAATCATAGAATGGCTAGAGTTGGAAGGGACCTCAAAGATCATCTAGTTCCAACCCCCCTGCCATGGACAGGGAAACCTTCTACTACACCAGGTTGCTTAAAGCCTCATCCAACCTGGCCTTGAACGCTTCCAGGGATGGGGCATCTACAACTGCTCTGGGCAACCTGTTCCAGTGCCTCACCACTCTCTGCGTGAAAAGTTTCTTCCTTATACCTAATTGAAATCTGCCCTCTTTCAGTTTAAAGCCATTTCCCCTTGTCCTGTCACTACACGCCCTTGTAAAAAGTCCCTCTCCAGCTTTCCTGTAGGCCCCCTTTAAGTACTGGAAAGCTGCAATAAGATCACCGCGGAGCCTTCTCTTCTCCAGGCTGAACAGTTCCAACTCTCTCAGCCTGTCTTCATAGCAGAGGTGTTCCAGCCCTCGGATCATCTTCGTTGCCCTCCTCTGGACCCGCTCCAGCAGCTCCATGTCCTTCTTGATGTGTAGGTGTACTGTTACAGGTATGGAGGGAGCTGCTCTAATGCAGAAATCTTTCAGTTTAGGGACTGTGCAGGTAGGAGCAGCCATGGGAAGTTTCAAGGAAAAGCACCTACCCAGGATGAAATTGAGGGGGATGGAAAGGAAACTTTAAATGTCAGGCTTCTGTGTGTCTGCAACTGCAAGCCAAATAGGTCCTTAACAGCTTCCTCATCAGAAGAAAGATTCACTTTGAGTTGCCATAATTAGAAGGATGCTTTAAAAATACAATTTTAAGATATACTAATCAAAAGCTTTTTTTTTGGGGGGGAAGGGGGAATTGCCCACTAAACAAACCACAAGTCTGCAACTTCTTTGCAGTAGTTCTGCAGAAATATGCCACTTACCATTTTTTCTGCTCGCATCCTTTTGTGTTGCATTAATTTAGACTATTTCTTTAGATTTCATTTATACCATTATACTACTAGAAGGGAAAGACTGTAGTTTTGAGATTGGCCTCTGCCTTCCTCTAAGAAACTCTGCTATAGTATTTAAAATATTTATTTGTATTAATTATTTCTCATGCTGGTGAAGATAAATCTGTTGCTTAGTCCTATCAGAAGCCCCGAATACAGTAGTTGGTAATTTGTTTAGTCTCTGAAAGGCAGCAATAAAATCTGTTAAGCATATCAGGTTTATAAAATCCCCTCAGGTTTTCAGGGCTTACTAACCTGTATTTGGATAAGTACTTATTTCAGACAGATGGAATTTTTGGCAGTCACTGAAATTCCTACATGGAAATCTTGACTGACTCTCAAGTATTATCTGATTTTGCAAATGTAATATTGCGTATTGAAGACTGCCTACTTGGAGAGTTCGCTTGTAAAATTGTTACAGTCAGAGACCTTTTATTTAGCATTTCATTTGGAATCATTCTGGGTAGCAATAGATGTCACATGTCAGCTGATATTATGCTTATCTAAATTCCTTTCGTAAACAGAGATTCCATGTTAGTTATTCCACTGATAACATCACAGGCATCCTTTATTAGAGTTATACCAGTACTGACTTACAGCATCCACTATACAAGTGAATTAATTTCTAAAATAGAATTTCAGATATGGTCTAGTAAAAGTTAGTGACTTCTTTATTTAAAAAAAAAATCACTGTCATACATTAAATTTCAATTCATGTGGCTATAAATTATGTATCTAAATGTACAGCTGCAGGTTGATGCATCTGTAGAAGAAAGACACTATTGATAAAAGCAGAAATTAACAAGATTAATCTTCTTACCATGATTCATCCAGAGGAGCTCTAAAGTGGCCTACAACCAGTGTTTTTAATCTATAGTATAGGTAAACTGAGTTGAAAATTGACATCTGTTGTAAGAACATGCTCAACAAGTTTGAAACCGATGTCGTGAACTGCTATTGTCTCTTTCAGAATGGTTCCCACAAGCCAGAGCTTTCCTAAGTAGGTACCTTTGCAGATCAATACATCCCAAGGGAGTTTTAAACTAATAAAAATGGCTCAAAAATAGCCAGGGAAAAAAAAACCTCTGTCTATTTCTCTCTGTAAATTTCTTTAAAGCCAGGCTTTAACCCAAGTTGAGATCTTTAATGTACTATGAAGTTTTGCAAGGTCTCTCTACACGGGTGCAATGTCTCTGCTAGCAGATCAAGTCAGGGGAGACACAGATTGCAAACCATATTTGTTAATAAATCTGTTATTAATTTAGCTGTCATTACTTATAGAATCAAGCTGTTAGTGTTAATAGCAGGTAACTGTGCCCATGGAGCCAGCTCACAGTCTGCTCACGCACACGTTCGTTGTGGCTTCCAGGTGGGAGCTGCAGCGGGGAGGGCAGCCTCTCTCTTTGCGGGAAGCAGAGGCTTGTGCTGATGCACCTTCGAGCTGGGTGTCCAAGAAAGTCCCTCAGAGCCCCATGTTTCATCAGGTATTTCTCCGCAGTCCTTGTCTGCATGCAGTATCCATCGCCTTTCTGGATGTGGTCTGAGTTGTGAAACTTGAGGATAGCATGTGCTGGGGGCCTTGGGCAGTGCTGGGTGTGATGAGTTTATCAGTTCTCATGGAGTCAGCAGAACGACCAGTCTCTGGAGCTCTGCACATAGATTTCATAGATTTCTAGGTTGGAAAAGACCTTAGAGATCATCCAGTCCAACCGTCCCTAATCCCCCATTAAATCATATCCCTAAGCAGTTCATCCACACTTTTCTTAAACACATTCAGGGATGGGGACTCAACCACCTCCCTGGGCAGCCTATTCCAGTGGCTGACTACCCTTTCAGAGAAGAAATACGTTCTAACATCCAACCTGAATCTCCCCTGACTAAGCTTATACCCATTTCCTCTTGTTCAATCACCCATCACCAATGTAAAGAGCCCTTCCCCTATCTCCCCACCATCCCTTCTCAAGTATTTGTAGGCCGTAATCAGGTCTCCCCTCAGCCTCCTCTTCTCCAGGCTAAACAGCCCCAACTCCCTTAGCCGCTCCCCATAAGTTTTATTTTCCAGCCCCTTGACCAGTTTAGTCGCCTTTCTTTGGACCCGCTCCAGGAGCTCAATATCTCTCTTAAAGCGAGGGGCCCAAAACTGGACACAATATTCCAGGTGCGGCCTCACCAGTGCCGAGTACAGGGGCAGGATCACTTCCCTATTCCTGCTGGTTACACTATTCTTGATACACGCCAGTATCCCATTGGCCTTTTTGGCCACCTGGGCACACTGCTGGCTCATATCAAGCCGGTAGTCAACCAACACCCCCAGGTCCTTCTCCGTCAGGCAGCTCTCCAGCCACTCTTCCCCGAGCCTATAGCGATGCTTGGGGTTTTTATACCCCAAGTGAAGGACTCTGCACTTGGCCTCATCTTAGGAGACTTCACACGTGGGCGCACTGTTGCACACTCTCAGTGGGCACGCTGTTGCCTCCTGCGCTTTGGAAACTATTTCTTCATCCACGGGCATGGGAACCTATGGAGCCCATTCACAGCAGCTCATGCCTCCTGAACTGCAGAATTGCTATTCTCACATGAAAAGTGAGAGGCTAGGCATCTCTGCAGATCTTCCTCTAACACATCTTAATCATTTCAGCTGCAGGGGCTGTAAGACATACAGGTCTCCGAGTCTGGGAGATGGAGTGCTGCGTGTTTCTGTCCCCTTATGTGTTGCACTTTGTAAATGATTTTATGGCTTTAAAATTACATGACACCTGCTTTTAAGACAACCAGCTCTGATTGAAAGCATACAGATGCAGCCCTAGCAATTTTGTTGCTTTGAGATTAAAAACTCCTGTAATAGTGTGAAGGATTTGGGATAAGATGATTTTTAATAGGACATGTGGATTGAGGAGTCAAAAGGATGATCGGGGCTTGATGTAAGCAGCGCACATATAGGCAGCTAGTGCCACTTAAGATACAGAGGAGTGTTGTGCATTGCTTTCATCTGTTGCTGTGCAAGTCTCCTGTGCAGTTGATTTATAGCTGATACCGTTGCCATAATGAGCTATGCTCTGTTGATTTCTTCAGTAACTTCGAGCCTCCCAGTAGGTGCTTATTTGTGCAAATCTACATTTGGTCTATAGTCAATATAGTAATTGGAGCAATTTGGATTGCTGAATGCAAGGTATCTATTCTAGGGTAAGCTGAATCATTCTTTAGGCTCTTTATTTTAATCAGTACTATACATTCTATAATTATTGTGGGAGGATAGGTACCTAGATTGCATATGAACACCTAAACTTATTGTCTAACTAAACTCAGTCCCATCCTACATTATATCACAGCATGCAATATATTTTTATATATTATTATCTTGGTGATTTGTTTTACTGTTCAGCTTGTTGTTGCCTACTGTTTGTGTAATACAGCCTTTGCAAAATTTAAGTGAGGAGATTATGCAATGCAAAAAGATTTTACTGCGTATACGTATAATAAATATGTACAAAAAGTTTCTTAAAATAGGTTTGTTTGCTTACTTTCAGATAATTGTTTACAGTAGATTAAAGGAAGGTTGCTAAAATAAGAATGCTGTGATGTGTCATTTCTACTGTGCTCGTCTGAATCACGCTTGTGTGCAATCACTTATCAGCTCACTGCACGGCTGCCAACCTGCCCACACGTTCCCATGATGAATTTGCCAAGAGAAGTCTGATCTCCTTCTGGCCATCTGCGTTTGTTTTGAGTCATAAGTCCCTGGGAGTGTTTATTAGCTACTGTATTTATTTGTGCTTCATTTGTTGGAAGCTGGTTTTGACTTTTGTTTCAGTTTCCCCTGTTGACTTGACTTTTTAAGTTTGCTTTTGAAAATCCTGTGGATTTAGAATTGGGCTGTGGATATACTGCAGGTCTCTTGGCTTTCCTGAAAACTATAAAAAACCTATGTGTTCAACACACTGCAGCAGGTCTATCACGACTCTAGAAAATAAATGCCAAATGTCAGGATATAGTTCTTCAACTTAAATACGTGTTAAAAAGCTGTGTTTAAAAGATGTGCATGAAAATACCTTGTGCCTTTTGGCCTTTTGTACCTGAAGCTAGGACAGTTCCTTCTTTTTTGTATGGTCAGTGCTGTGCCCATCAACTATGATATTTATTTTCTCCATGTACCTTAAACATGCCTCACAGTCTCACGAGTCCTTATGCATGCCTGTGCATTAAGGGCTTATCAAAAGGAGTACAAGTGCTTTATCTAAACTGAGTTCTGCTGTTTACACTTCACCCATCCTCCTTTTCTGACTTTCTTCTTCCTGGTCCTGTATGTGGCTGGCCTGTCAAATTCCAGTGCAGGCACCTAGTAGCAGGATTTGCTGCTATTTTGGAGATCTGAGCTGTAGGCCAGAGTACCTGTGTGCTAGGTACTGTATAAAGACAACAAAACCACAGTTCCTCTGACAAAGAAGCTAATGGATTGTTAATCACCAGTTTGTATACTGATTTCTAAACTTTAATCCAAAATGCATAATCCAGAGCTAACCAGTGTGCCTCACTAAATGCCCAAATGGGGATCTGAACATAGTTTTGGGGGAAAATAACTGTACTTTTTTGAAAGATGGCATTTCTGTCTCACCAGTGACTTTTCTGCTTGCAGTCTAATAATGCCTTAGATAACGTTTACATTGCAAATGGTTACCGATCTTCTTTGCTTTTGAAAATTCATTGAGCTTTTTCCTGTGTGGTTGCCAGAGGGTTGCAACAGAAAGTTTGGTTTTTCATGTTCAGTTTTCATTTCTTAAATCAATGCTACACATCTTCAAACTGTGATAACTTTCTGCTGGTGATCATATCCTTTCCTCTTATCAACTTGTGTGTTTATGATGCTGATGGGTGACTGGCAACTAGTAGTGATGCCACTGATTTTTCATTTGGGACATCTTGGGGAAAAAAGTCTTCTCCAGTTACTGGAGAATGTTTTTGGTCTTTTAGTCAAAAGCTTTTTTTTTTTTTGAGCATTTGTCTTGTTTGCATTTCCCTTTTTTTTTTTTTTTTTTAAGAATATGGAATTGCAGGGTTCTATAAGTCCATTTGTTCAAAGAATTGGTTCAGATGCTCTCCAAGGTCCCTTCCCACCCAAACCATTCTGTGACTCTATGATTCTGTGATCTTAAGCAGACTTGTATTTCAGGCAACTGTGGGATTTTCTCTGAGCTTTGTCTGGCAGAGTGCTTCCCAGCCTCTTTTACTCTGCTCAGGGTTACCAGCTGCTGCAGAGGGAGGCTGCAAGAGGTGGCACAGAGCCAACTATCCTCCTTCCAGCCATGGCAGCAGATGTTGTGCATATCTGAGTCCTTCAGATTTGGGTGGTTCTTTCACGATATCATGAAATTGGTTCACTGCACGGTTATGATTTAGATATACAGGATGAGTTTTTTAATTGAGAGCTTTTTTGCTTTTTGGTGAACTCCCAGATAATGATGAACCTACTTGTCTGTTGTCCCAAAAATACTTTAGAGACTGTGATTTTTCTCTGGTAGTATCTTAGATCAACAATCCAGAGATTTCTTTCTTGTAGAATAGATGGTACTTCTAGATATACTTCCTTGCTACACCTTTTTACCTTCCTCTTCATTTCTTCCTTCCCCCCGCCACAGACTCGGTCAGCTCAAATACACATGCGAGTGCTTGAGTTTGGATGTTGGTGTTGATGATTGTCTCCTGAGTCCCAGGGATGACCTGAAGTCTTATGAGCCTTGATCTCCTACCAGAGGCCAAGGAAAAAGTCACTGAGTCAGAGAACCTTGAATGTAGACATGCTTTCCTCTTCTAAGTCTGCCTCCTTCTGCATGCTGTCAAGCTAATAGCTTTGTGACATACCTGCAGTGAGGCCGACAGAAGGAAATAGCTTTTTTCTCAACAAGTAGGAGTTTCTAAAAATGGAAATTTTGGCCTGCTAGAACAAAAGAGAGCTAGGTTTTGAAAGAAACTGGAGGAGGTTCCCTGCAATGAATACTGTTTGAAGATGGTTCAGGCTACCCTTTAGCAAAGCTGAATCTCATTAGCGCGTAGACAGGATGCACATGTTATTTTAGTGCACTCTCTTTTTCTTGAGAAGTTTATATAAACTTAGCAATTAGATGAGCTTCAGATATGCTATCTGAACAAAAACTATGACAATGCAATCTAATTTGTATTAAGAGATAAGACTTGTCTCTGCTGACTGAACAGAGGCTGAGACAGTTCTTGAAATATTTTGAATGTGTTCTCTGTCTTCTCAAGCACTGCTACATCTGATACAGGATGATGTTGTGCTCTTTTTTCTGTTCTATGGCTTTTCAGTACTGCAACTGAACAAGAGAATTGATGTATAGGTAATTGCATTGAAACAACCTTGTAGTTGAGGGGTTTGGGGGGAAAAGACAGAGGCTGGGCAGAGGACCTACAGTTAAGAGCTGAGTTGCTAAACAGATAAAATAAATAATGAAAGAATACTGAGCAATGTGCAGTAATAGAAATCACTGCTACAATTACAAAACTTCACAACATTACAAATGGAGAGACAAATTCAGAATTAAATATATTTGCAATGGGTTGAACTTCTTGAAAATGAGAAACCAGACTCAGAGAGCTTTCTGTACAATTGAGAATAAGAGAGGGCATTTGCATCAAAGGAGCACTAAAAAAACCCAACCCAATAGTTCCACCAAAAGGTTTGTGAGAAAGGAAGATAATGAGGTAGCCGAAGAACAATTTAGTTTTACCAAAATCAGAGCATATAAAGAAGCATATGAATCACAACCCTTGAAGAGCTACAAACTCTTATCTGGGAGACTTAATGACTACACTTTTCATCTCTACGATGTATATTTGTTTTGAAGGCATAAAGCAGTGTGTAAATCAAACCAAATTAGGCAAAGGTTAATCCTTATGGTTGTGACCTCCTGCCATTCTGCTGTTTTTAGATTGTCACGCTGTTGTTCTTCTTGGAAAATTTATTTGTAATACAGAGTGCAAAATAAAAATGTCCATGTGTTTTATTATAGTTGGAGTGCACTTCAGATGGTGGAAGTCTGTCCCACCCAGGTGTGCACAAAATGCGACTCTCAGGAAGAGAAAGAAGCATGTAGACCAAGCTGGACCTAGAGCCCTCTCTGCTGGATGGCTGGGAAACAACACTTCAAACAGGAAAAAATAAGAATTCTGATGTAAAAAAGAAAATCTGAGAAGCTCGTGCAAAAAATCTAGACATAAACCACAAAACTTGTGTAGTTGAGCTCTTCCTATTATAAGCAGATCAAATAGCATACATTTTTTGCATAAAATGGCCTTCTCTTATAAAATCATCAGGCCATATGTTTTAATGGTAGTTATTTTCTTTTGAGCATATACGGTTTCTGAGAGGAAAAAAGGAACTAACATTCCATCTTAGAAATTTGAAAAATTCATAATATCCATGCCAAAGAAAAGTAAGCGAGTAAAGAATATTTAAACCATGTATAGCATAGGAGGTGTAGATGGGTGCTGAAATTTTGTAGTAATGCCCAAAAGAAATTAACACTTACTGTAGGAACTGTGGCAATATGTGGAAAATATGCTATTCCAAGACAAAGTACTTTTTAAAAAAGGCTTTTGGCAAGATGTATCAACTTTTCATGCATCTGTTTTAAAATAAAATATATTTTCCAGTAAGAGTGGAAATCCAGCATAGTAATTAAAGTTTGTGTCTTATTCCTAAAGTGAAGGCAAACACAGACTTTTTGAATTTTTTTCTTTCAGAAAATTTGACTAATAGAAAGAGAGGAAAGGAGACATGCAGAGATTAATTGGATTATCACTTTATTGCCAGCACTGAAATATCCACTAAAACTATGCAGCTCCCTAAAGTCCAGCCATTTAGAATGAATGCTGAAGTGTGTGTGCGTGTGAGCACATATGCACAGCTTTTATGTGTTTTTTTTTTTTAAGCCAAAAAAAGACTACTGGAGATAAGAGAGATCAACTTTGAATAAACTCATGAGGAGAGCTGATTCTCTCTTCTTCATGGTCTTTCAAAATGTGATAGCAGCTGAAGACACTCATGACATCTCTTAACCAAGGAGAACAGATTAGATTAGATTTTAGGAAGAAATTCTTCAGTACGAGGGTGGTAAGACTTTGGATTAAATTGCCTAGAGAGGTTGTGGATGCCCCCTCCCTGAAGGTGTTCAAGGCCAGGTTGGACGGAGCCTTGAGTAGCCTGGTCTAGTTGAGAGGCGTCCCTGCCCATGACAGGGAGGTTGGATTAGATGATCTCTGAGGTCCCTTCCAGCCTATGCCATTCTATGATTCTATGATAACTGGCCACAGAAAAAATCATGTGGGGACAAGAAAAAGCAAGATTTGTGTACACTTTTGGAAACCTTTGAAATGTTGCATGCGTGGAAAACTATAGCAAAACAGTCATTGAACTTACTAAACTTGGTTTCCCTCCATTTATGTGTGTGGGAGAAGCATGTTCTGGGAACATTTGATGTTCTATAAAGTGTTCATTATGAAACTTTTCTTTTTTTTTTTTTTGGGTGGGATTGCCTTAGGTGGGTTTTTTTTCCTACTTTTTTCAAGCAACAATGACATAACCACTTATGGTGGTTAAATTTCTTGATTAAATTATTTTGATTAAAAAATGGTTTAAGAAGCGTAGAGTAGTAAGAGATAGGAAGATTTTATAGTATATTTTTGTTTTATTTGTAAGAATAAAGCTTGAGGTAAGTATTTCTGAAAAAAAATGAGGCCTGTTAGTGTAATCAAACTGTCTGCTCTGAATGTATCATGTTATATCATTCATTAGGTATTGTGTGAAAGGCATTCATGGCATCATGTAAAGGATTGTGAGTTTTTTCTCTTGAAAAGGCAGGAGTAGTGCAAATGTACACTGAAGGTTACGTTTTGTATTTATACTCTTGCTTCACCTTTTTCCTGTCGTTTATTGACTCAGCTAATTCTAATGGTAGCATGAAGAAATTTTAAAACTATATTTATAGATGTAGTTGTGAAGGTGTCTTAGTATTTATTTTCCATGGAAGAGTAAATGCAGAAACACTGCATTGCCATTTTTCTTCTTTCACATCTCCTAAGGTGTTTTCTCAAATATCTTTTTCATAAGAAACAAGGTATTTTGTATATAGTTGTATGATAGGTGTAAAATGTTAGGCAACTGTCTAGTGACTCATTTATAGAATCATAGAATCATTTCGGTTGGAAGAGACCTTGAAGATCAAGTCCAGCTGTTATCCTAGCACTGTCCACCACTAAACCACGTCTTTAAGCACCACATCTATACATCTTTTAAATTCCTCCAGAGATGGGGACTCAACCACTTCCCTGGGCAGCCTATTCCAATGCTTGACAACCCTTTTGATGAAGAAATTTTTCCTAATATCCAGTCTAAACCTCCCCTGGTGCAACTTGAGGCTGTTTCCTCTCAAGTCCTATCACTTGTTACTTGAGAGACGAGACTGACACTCACCTTGCTACAACCTTCTTTCAGATAGTTGTAGAGAGCGATAAGGTCTCCCCTGAGCCTCCTTTTCTCCAGACTAAATGACTCCAATTTCCTCAGCTTCTCCTCACAGAACTTGTTCTCTATACCCTTCACCATTATATATATGTATATGCACACACACCTATATTTTCTTGGTGGAGTAATAAATGCTATCTAACCTCTAGAACGTTAACTTTTGAATACGTTTAAGCTATATGATAAGCATATTGCGAAGATCATAGACATTTTTGGTGTTCACCTAAGAGACATCTCAAAGACACTTGCAGATCTGCCAGTACTGATTCTGGAGTGGAAGCAGGGCCGGCGTGATGCTAAAGTAGCATATTTGTGGAACCACCAGCCAGTGGCTGTAGGGTGAAACAAATGCATAGATTTCATAGGCCATATATGGGAGAAACTTCTCTGACATTCCTTTTTATCCCCTAAAACTCTCAAAGGTCTGATCCCATCCGCCAGTCCTGCCTGGCTGTAGTTACCACTGCAAAGTAAAACTTCAGCAGTCAAGAGTGCTTGATACCAGTGTGCTAGACCCGTGGTCATGTTTCTGCTTTAAAGGCATCCTCTTTCTTACAATAGCTTGGGTAATTTCTGAAGATGTTTTAGACAGGCAGACCTCATTAAAAAGCAGCTATTTGGCAGTCTCTGCCAATCCACAAGCTTGGTTTAACTGTTAAGCATTCTGTGACTGTCCACGTAACATACTGAATACTTTTAAATGACTTTTCTGGGTGCAACACGGAAATCCAGGAAGTCTGTACAGATTTTTCTTACTGTAACCGAATGTGAATTTGAAAAAGAAAATGAGTTTGCAATGAACTTGCTATGGCCATGTTTCTATTCACTGACTTCACTAGGTGCTGGACCAGGCTCTTTGACAATAAAATGGTAGTGACGACTTTATTGTACCACAGAGTTCTGTTAAAAATTCACATGAACATCTGAGATAACCAAGATCTTGAAAAATTTCCAGGTATTAAAAGCATAATGTTTACACTGAAAATGAACGTTATCCATGCTTTGTGTTTAGAAGATAGCCAAACAAATGAGTGAGAATACACTGCTGCTCTCTACTTCAGCTGTAACTTAATAATTTCGCAGGTAATAGTCTTCCAGTGTCAGAAAACCTTAACTCATTGTGTGCTGGGATGAAGTTATTGTACTGTACAGGCCTATTCTCTTATGACTCAATAAAAAGTTTTTCCAAAACCATTGCAGAATTTTTCATTCTGTTTATTATTAAATAGTTTTTTCCTGATGCTGACTTCACCTGTGCTATATTTTGCTGCAGAATTTTCTTAAAAGGAATATCTCTCATATATCTGTATATACATGTTTTTTATTTTTCTTTTTTCAGGGCATGGCTTTTACCTTGGAGGAGAGGCAACAGTTGAATATTCATGGATTATTGCCACCTTGCTTTCTTGATCAAAATGCCCAGGTTTATAGTATTCTTAGGAATTTTGAAAGGCTGACATCTGACCTAGACAGGTAAAGCATGACTATGATACTTTATCCTAGTTATCAAACTGTGAGCCTCTTATTTATTTTTTTAATGGTAATACAGATGAAATTTTGTGGGGTTTTTTTGAGCTATTGTGGTTGATGATTGGGAATCATTAAGCTAAACGTATACTTTTGCTAGAATGCTTTCTTCAAAAAATCAACTCCTAATTTTTAATAACTCCTAAATTTCACCTCCTAAATTTTAATATTCCAGTGCTGTTCACATGAACTTCTTATTTCAATAACCAAATAATACAAAGGTCATCAGAAGCAAACGAACTCATGTGAAACAAAAAGTCAGTATTGTCTTTACATGCATACAGATGCATATGCATTAAAACAAATAAATAAAAATTATAAAGTGTTATAAAATTAATATGTAATATACTCTTGTGGTGGTGGTGGTTTTTTTTTAAGAAAAGCTGGGGAGGATCTTAAACATTTATGAATACTCAGTTGTGGTTTTTTTTCCTAAGTGTTTTATAGGCTCTAGAACAAAACGCTATTCTTTTATTGCTTTTCTCTGTTGTGGACTGTCTTGTTGTCTGTATGTAACACATGGATTTTAGATAACTGTCAGTTGGTGGCAAGGCTTTTTTGTAATTTGAAGTTGCCACAACCTTTGTTTTTTGTGGAAGCAGAACAGGATGAGCACAGCTTTCCTTGTAAGTGAAGAGCTCGTGATTGTCGTATCTTTTCTAGGTTAAGTATCCTCCAGTGTTTTCAGGGAGAGCATTATCAATTATCACAGAGTAGTCTCTTCCCAGGCTAGAAGGTTTCAGTTTGAGCCCCTGTGTGTAGCAAAGCGTAAAATTTCATGGAGACTCCTGCTTCAACCACTGATGTTACCGTAAGAGAAAACTTTCTCTGTCCTTCTGTCCCCATGTCCTCCTTAACTCTGCCTTGAAGCAGTCCCTTCTTGATACAACTGGTTGTTTCATATGTTTCAGACTTTAAGACTGCTTCAATTGTTTGTTTCTACTTGAATCGCTGGAATTTCTATTCACCTGTAACTTCAAAGCAGGAAGAAAAAAGGCCTTTTACCCCATTGTTGTATGTATTTCGTAATTAGCCAAGAAATTTTGCTCCTACTTCAGGTCATAGGAGAAAAGCACTTGCGGTTTTCAAAACATCACAGATTGAAAGTTACAAGTCTAGCTATATGAAATTCAAGAGGAGAGTAGCAGTTATTTTGAAATCTTAATTCCTTTTTTTTTTTTTTAGTAAAAAATTGTGGATATTTCAATGACTCTGTGCCAAAATGAAAGATTTCTGCAGAAAAGGAAAAAAGAAATAATCTATCAGTTTTAAATGACAGACTATTAAAAGTTTGCATGCTGTGCCATTTGAACCACAATAAACCTCCAGATACTGAAGTTTTGATCGCAATAACAATCATCAAATAAAAACGCCTCCGAGTATTGTGGGAATACTGTGCAGAAAACTTGCTTTATCATGTTAAAAGAAAGAAAAGAAGAATCTATCTGTCTTGGGGGTGGGGGAGAAAAGGAACTTACTTTTTTTAAAAAATACACTTAATCCACATACAACAGACACAATACACAAGTATAAATAAATAAAAATGTTTAAAAATAGATGTAAATAAAAGGTTTTCCAGAAGCCATTTGCTTCAGATAATTGTTTTCCAAATCCACCTGTTAAGCTTAGTGTCTGTATACAGTTAATTAAACAAAAACTCAATATCATTATTTCCCACCTGTGAGTCATCTTTTGCATTTTCTCTTTTTCAAATAAATAGTTGAGTAAGGAAGAAATTCCTATTCCTGTGACCAGACATTCTTAAAACAGAAGCGCAAACGTTACAATATTACATCCATATGTCTTGAGCGTTAGACTGTAGCTGGCCATTTCATACCACAGAGCTTTTAGTTTTTAGTATAATGGTTTTTAGTATAATGCCTTTTTTACTATAAAGGTTATATTGTACGGTGCCGCTTTGCAGTACAAATTCGTTGTCATTAATAGAGTTTTAGTGATGTACTTCATCTGAGAAAACTAGTAAGCCTTTGGTTCACAGAAATAGCTTGAAACTATTAAAAGTTATGCTTTTTTCTCACTAACATGATCACTAGTCGAAATACTTCAATTAGTAATTAACATAAGAAAAAACATTAAAAGCTGTGTTTATTTCCCAGTCTTGTTCTGTGGCATGTGACAGTGGTGTTTTCTCAACCATAATTTTTGTTCCAGGTATTTCGTAGATTTCATTGATTTCTAGGTTGGAAAAGACCTTAGAGATCATCGAGTCCAACCGTCTCTAATCGCCATTAAACCATATCCCTATTTGTATCTTCTCCTTCCCCTTATAGTCTGAATAAACAGTGTGGCTCCATTTATAATGCTAGATGAGCTGGGCTGGAGACTCCATCCTTGGTGATATTAAAAACCTGACCGAACATGGCCTTGGGCAACCTGCTGTAGTTGACTCTGCTTTCAGCAGAGGTTTAGATGAGGTGATCTCCAGAGGTCCCTTCCAACCTCAGCTGGTCCATGATTTCGTAACACAGGTCTATAGCAGTTAAGAAATGAGCTTTCAGGGATAATCTTGGATCAACACAAATTTGTGTAAATTAAATCAGGTTTGCCCTTAAGCACTTAAAATGATATAAATGCACGAGTCCCCTCCAAATGAAATTGTTTCTTTAAGAAATCATATTTGTGTGAACACCCAGCAGACCTAAACTGACTATTCATGTCATGCTATACTTTGATTAAGAAGTATTTTCCTCTTATATTAGTGGGGCATTATATTGCTGTGGTGTTTTCTCCAGTTTTTAGCAAAATAAAATCATTTGTGGATTACATGTGTGCATTTACATCTAAGACCACGGGTTGAAAGACATGGTAACATTTGCATGTGGAAGACACTTCCTTTGAAGACTATCGGTGGTGACATCTTGGGCTCCTTTGCAGAGATAAAACGCTTGTGTGAATTGAGTGTACAAAAAATTGCACATACAAAATGTGATTTGCAGCTGTGTTTATGAGTCAAGAATCTGACAATTTTATTGGAGTATATCAATAGAGATCCTGCTCTGAGAACATGTGCATTACATGTGTGTGAGTTTGGTCCTTCAAGGCAATATGTCAGCTCTGGTCTCCTGTACTTATACTTGTATGGAAGCATTTTAAAGGGAAGAGTGACTGTGATCCTGCTGCAGTTAATCCTTGAATACCTTCAGTGATGGAGAATGCTAGAAGACATTGACTATTTTAGCTGGGACTTGAAAGAAAATCTCAAGTGCTCCCTGTACAGGCAGGTGCTCAAGGACAACCGTACATAAGAACATGCAGCTATTGTCTTCTACTGAATGTAAATGTACTAATTCTAGAAAAAAACCCACGTTTCTTCCTGTATGCGCCTGGCATAGTCTTCACTCCCATAGGAGCAGTGATTGAAAAGAGATAAAGTGAAGCTGTTGTTTCCCTCCTGGAGGAGGGAATTTGATAGGGGGTGTATACCCGTGCGTTTTACATCCAAATACAAAAGATTAAGTACAAGCATTTGAATATTGCGGAGGTGGAAGCTGTTAAGTACCTTAGACAGAAGAGTGTTGTCTGATGAGACGTTAATGCTGTGGATGACAGCATCTTACGCTGGCAGGATTGTAGCTTGCCCTGGTTTTGATTGGAAAGAGGATGTCTGTAAATTCATAAAGCTAAGCTGATAGTACCACCGTATGACATGTTTTGGCATGGCTGGAACTCCTTTGCTGACTTGCAGCATGGAATTGCTGTGCTCTGAAATACTAAGAGTTCAGACACAAAATGAATGTGAAACAGCAGCAAATACATTGCCTGGTATGTTTGGCAAAAAGGAAGCCAGTAACAGGAAATAATTCTATTCCTCTAACTTAATTTGGAAAAGCTGTGATGGATTCTGCAAGTAATTGAATCTTTTTTTTTTTTTCCTCCCCTGTATGTTCTTAATTGTCTTTCTGTATTGACACTGAAATCGTTGCCCCTGACACAGCCACATCTTCTGTCTGGGCTTTTCTTTCTTCTAAGAATCGCATAGGTAAAATGTTATACTGCATGCGTGAACATTAGGAGAGGTGCCATCAAATCAATTTTCCTAAGAATGCTGTGTTATTTTGTTTTTTCTTAAAGTTCTCTGTCTTTAATAGCATTTCCGTATAGATACTGATGATGCAAAGTAATGGAGCTAAGTATCTTTCACAGGTTAAAAATAATAGTGTTTCCTCCCACTTTCCTTTCTTTGCTCTCATGTTTTGCAAGATAAGAGCAATCAAACTTTGGGCTTGTTTTGTGCCTTTTTTTACCATACATTTTGCCTTGTAAAACGCATGTGAGGGATGGTAGGGCCAGTTATCCTAAGAAATCATCAGTAATTGTCTGGTGGTTATATAAGTTTTCTTTTGGGTTTTGGATGATATTTGGTTTATATGCTTTTGTTGCTACTGTATTTCATTCCCTTCTTAATAGCAGACTAGTGTGAAAAGTTCTTAAGTGAAGGCAAGAGGGAAAAGTGACGTCCTGCAATTTGAATGCTTGGCAATCCCCTCTGTCTTAATTGCCAGGCCTTGATTTTCATCCTCTGAAGCTCTTCTCTGAAATCTTCATTCAGGACTCCTTGTCTGAGGACAGATAATATTTTTCTGCCTTTTTATAGCACAAAGGATTGTTCTCAGTGTTTTATTGCTTGTTTTCACTATGTTTTCAATTAAATGTGGGCTTCAGTAAAAGATTCCATTAAATACTGCGTTTTAACTATATCTTTTTTAAAAAAACACAATGCTGAAAACCACTTCATACTTTTAGTTCTGTAGTTTATTTGGATGTTGCTAAAAGACGCATACTTGTTGTCTAATGTGTTATAACCAGCACCATATTGAAGATGGTTTTGGTTTTCCACTTAAGAAAGAATTTTTGAGATACCCCTAAGCAAATTGTTACGCTGAGAAAGAAGAGATGTTTTATACCTGCCGCTGAAAAGTAGCCTCCTGATCAAAATTGCACTTCTCTAGAAATTTTCACTTTACAATAATATTTTCTATGCTTATTTGGATATGGCCAAGTATGTAATATTTGAAAATGTGATTGTAAGTAGTATGCAGTTATTATCTTTGCAATTTCTTTAGCATATCCTGAATATAGAAGTGGCATGATAAATGCAAATAAGAAAATAAACCCCCAATTTAATGCTATAAAACAGTAAAAACAGAATAGAGAGTTTTAGCAGATAGTTTTTTGATTTGAAGCCCTTGAGGAAGCCTTTTCCTAAACTTTTAATTTCTTTTGTAAAAGATTTCTCTATGCCATTTAAAATCCAGGCTTCATCTGAGTAATAAGAAAGGATAATAAAAAATATTTTAAAGTCTTAAGTAGTCTCATCTTATTTTAAATGAAAGTGATGAAAAAATATACTGGTAACTGCTTCAAAACATAGTGATGCGGCTTGCATGAATGCTTGCAGTCCCCAGTATAGAGCAGGTCAGAGTATGCGTGACACTCTCTAACATCACTTTCAAGATCCTCTGGAAACAAAATTAATGTCTTCAAGCATATTCACAACTATATGTGAAAGAGCTTGTGTTTCAAGATAAATGTTGGGATAATCATCCTCAGGAGAAAGGTTTTAGTAAAGAAAATGCTCCAAGAATTGAAAGATATACTATATCATAATGAAATACTGGGAAAATGAAAGGTTAGTAGGGAAATGTAATAACATGAAAGAAAACGAGTATGTATGTATATTTGTAGCTGAGAACTACAAGTGCAGGATATAATTTAACCTTGGAGAACATTCAAAACTAATGTGTATGATGGAAGGAGGTTCGGGATACCTCATGGTGATGGTATTTAGAGTGCATCTTCAACTCTTTGGTTTCTAGATGTGTATCTGTTTAGGGTCTAAAGTACTTGTAGTGACACACGGGGAGGGACACTGTTTTGCCTCACTTCTGTCACCTCATTACAGTCCCCAGCTGCCAAACTGGGGGAGTTATAGCAGACTGAGAAAGAAATGCTTCCCTGGTATACAAGCTAAGCTTGAACAAGTATAAGTAATGCAAGTATAAGTAATTAGTAGTCCATTGTAAATTAAAAAACCCACCAGCCTATAAACTTTTAAAGTATAAGTAATTAGTAATCCATTGTAAATTAAAAAACCCACCAGCCTACATAAATTGTATACATAAAGTAAGTTAAAGTTTTTATGTAAACCTATTGGTATAGAAGACTACTTAATTTTTGAAGTAATATTTAACCTTACTAAAACTAGTGAATAGAGAGGTGAGATTTGAGATCATCAGATTTCTAAATATAAGTGTTCACAAAGTGACCAGAGTCGTACCTGTGTTAACTAGTATAACTTCAAGTCACTCATAGATTCATATCATCTGTCATACTCAGCACTGAAATTTGGATTCCTAGTTGGGGCCTTGGAGCAGGAGTGTATTTATTCAATGTGAGATGGTAGTGAAAAGTAGATCAAGCTAAGCATGAACTTTTTTCACTCTCATTTATCTGATTTTTTTTTTTCTCATTGGTTTTCTTTTTTAAATAAATGTAAAACTTCTTAAAAAGTAATCAAAAATTGATTTCCATTAAGAGATAGAACATTGCAGATTTAATTACAAAGACTTCAGGGATGAAAGGCCATGTGTGTATGCTTTGTTTTTGAAAGCTTTGTCCTACAGTATTCAGGTGAAGTATTTATTTGAACTGCTAGTCTGGATTTAAGAGAAATTTCTATCATCAAGGCAAGAACAGAAAAAGCTAACATTTTTAGTTTCCTTTTTTTTGGGCAAGAGAGTAAGCTTATTTAAATTTTGTTTAATGATGGTCTCATTTCAAGTGGAAGAACTGATATGTATGGATTAGATTCTGACAGACCAAATACTCAATTGCAGTATAGTGTTTTGTACGTGAGAGCGATTAGCTTCCTGTGCATGTAGAGTTTGTCAACTTCATGATGGTTTTGGCTTCTCTCTGTCTCAACCAGTTCATTATCCTTTGTGTCTGAATCATTTGTGCTATTAAGACAAGGAGGAATTTAAATACTCTCAACAGGAAAGAGGCTGTTGTAGAACAAACATAGCTTTAATTAATTATCTAAACACCTTTGTATTTCTAAATTTACTTTATATGTTCACTTGATGTCTGTCTAATTATATGTAATTCTCCACAGATATATTCTACTAATGAGTCTTCAGGATCGAAACGAAAAGCTTTTCTATAAAGTGCTGACTTCTGACATTGAAAAGTTCATGCCTATTGTTTATACTCCCACTGTGGGACTGGCTTGCCAACAATATGGTTTAGCATTTCGGAGGCCAAGGTATGTAAGTTTATACTTCAAACAAAAGTAATTATATCTTATTTTCCTCTTGGCAGATTTCTGCAGGGGTTTTCTAACATAGCTGAATGTAAGCCAAAACTGCAATAATTGAGATAATTCGAACTACACTTTTGGTCTACATTAAAGAATAATTTGTATTGCATTAAGAGTGCAAATGGTTGTTTTAGCTGTATTAAAACATGGGTATGTTTTTAATCTCATTAACTGAGTTTTTTGGAATCCTGGCTGCATGTTACAAGACAAGAGAAGAATGGATCCTTACTCTTAGATTTGTCTTAGCAACCTGAAGAGCATAAGCTTTTACCTGTATAAATAGTTACATTATAGGTATTTTATACATACATATATAAAAATAGGGTGTATACAAACCAAGGATGCATTATATATGTACCTACAGACATCTTAAAAATAATCAATAATAATCAAAGCGCCTGTCTCACTGCTTAATAATGTTGTTTCGTAGGCTGGTTACTGGAGTGCTTTTATTCTGTATACAGTATCTGTATTTATAGAGTGATGAGGAAGTGGTCTGAAAGAAGGGTAGATGCTTCTGTTTCACTCTGCCCCTTGAACATCAGCCCACACAGTTTGAGATTTATGGTGGTTACTGTTTGAGAACCTTGTGTATACTAGTGCCTTCAAGTGCAAACTGGAACAACACTTTGGCGCCTTCTGCAGAATTTTCTGGCAAAGGAAGAGATAAATGAGCTGTATGTTGCATAGCTCTGTTAACAGAAACAGGTTTTTTACAGTCAAGGCATTGATCGAAAATAAGAAGCTTGCAAGATTAAAGGGAACAAATGACTGCTCAAAAATTATTCAGCAGGAGGTATTTGAGGGAGAAGACTTATGGCTTCAAGGTTCTGTTGTTGTTAATGTAAAAATCATTTTGGCCTTGTGACTGACAGAATGAGTCAGGACCATCTGGCCAACTGCAGAAAACAAGAATTCCCACTTCTGTACACATTAAAAAGTTCAAAAAGACCTCAGGAATGCTTACTTAAACCTGTTTAATGATCTGTGGCTTTTAGGTGCCTCCTCTATCAAGAGAAGTCGTTTCTTTTTTCCCCTCAGTATTTACCACCATGGTGATTTTATTTGCCTTCCAAGAAGTGCTAAATGTGCCTGGAAATTAAGTCTTTGCCTAAGCTGGTCTCATTGCCCCTCGTTTTGATTTCCATTGCTGTATAGGATGTTGCACAAGATGCACCTCTGCTCATGCATGTACTCTTCACTTTCTCCCCAGACATGTGGAGCATCTGTGGTATAAAATTAGAGTAAAAACTTAAATTAGTTCAGTTGAGTGTTAGTCTGCAACTCGTGAGACACAGCTTGCAGCAGCAATTGAAGCAACCCACCAGCCCCCTTTAGAGATTTTCAGACTCCTGTACTCCATTCTTCAGCCTGATCCTAAGCACATTCAAGACATGGGGAATAAACTAATTTGGGAGGTAGGGACAGGGAGAGGAAACATTTCAACTTTTTGCCTTTTTTTTTTTTTGGTGGAATTTTTATCTGCAGAGGACTTAGAAAGATGCCCTAAATCTTTCTCCTCTAGATATTAAGACTAAAATCCTAGTTCACGTCACTCTGTCACTAATAAATTTATGGATCTGTCAACTTGAAACATGTCACACTTTAGACATGCAGTTAGCACAGATATGCTGGGAAACAAGAACCTCTTCTCAGTTCTCCACTTTGCAACTAAGCCACTCTTTAGCCTCTCCTGCAATGAGAATTGAGTAGACTTAAATTATGGATTTTTTTAATCATTAATGTATGTCGTCACAAGCTTACATTTTATTTTCCTTTTAGTTTTAAATACGATATAAAAAGCTTTCAAAAGCAAGGCATAAGAACAGTAATACATGTGTTGTGCAGGCTTTGGAACAGCAAGCTGAACTTTGTCAACTCAGCAAATGAAGCTAAATTTTCTCAACTCAACAAATAACTGCAATATAAAACTACCACGTTGCACTAACTAAATATAAAATATATATATATAAATCACGTTGCACTAACTGTCTATATTTGCTGTGAATTTTCTTCTTTTCCTCTTTAAAATGATTGTTATTTTGGCACATGGATAGTGAACTTCCATTCTGATGATATATTTAGCTCTTCTGAAGAGTGACGGTGATGATGCAAGTGTTAAAATCCACCAATTTAATGAATAAGAGCATTATTCTGAAAATAAACAGTATGGATCTGACAGCAGATCTATAACATGCACCCACCTACACCACTTAGTTGCAGAAATATCATCTAGATGACCAGTCTCTCTGGTCTTCCTCACAACCATTGAGGAGAATGAGGGAAGAAACAGGCTCCTCCAGGAGGTAGGTCGGAGAAGGAATTTGGACCTGTACAGATAAAAGCTTTAAAGGCTTATGCTGGGAATGTGATGGAATTGTGGCTTTACTGCAGTGATCACGCTATAAGTAAGAGCATTATCTCAGAATCTCTACTAGGTCACTTTTTGGTGCAGAGTTTCTATCCATCATTTAAAAATAAATTCCTGAAGTAAAAAATTCTTCAGTTGCACAAAGCGTGTACATACCTATGACAACTTTTGCAGACTTCCCAAGAAACAATCTATTTCTATAAATGAATTTCTAAAATATAACAGTTCTTTCAGTTGCTTTATTCATCCAAAAAGAATAAATATGGGAAAGTTCAATGGAAATTTCTTCTAAGAAACCAAAATCAACTTTTTACATCATATAGAGAACATCCAGGAGTTTAAGGTTCTTGTGTAAACTTAGCATTCAGAGAGAGGAGGAAAAATTGCCAAGTATTGCTATGCTGAAGACTTTGGATGTTGTTAAAATGTTAGGTGACTGTTTATGTATTTCCATTCCTAGAAGGAAAAGTCATTTCAAACAGAATGTGAGCAAAGCAAGCCCTAGTAACTCTTGCAGCCACACAGGCATGGCAAAGTTCCTCTGAAATAACTTCCCGATGCAGTCACACGCTGTCAAGCTGAATAGGAACCACTTTTAAAGCAGCTATTTTGAAACTGATGCTGCATATTGAAGATACAGATGCAGTCTCTTAAAAGGCAAAATATGTCAGCCTTAAACTTTGAAGTGATTTTTCTTTTTTTTTTAATGTATAGAAGCAAAGTGTTCTCACAGAAGTTTTCTTCTGTAATAATTCTTTCAACTCTGTATTTCTTGTTTTCCTTCCTCACAAATGACTAGACATAACATATCTAGAGGTCTCTTATTCTCCCCAAGTCTAAGCAAGATTACATTTTGAATTGACTTTAAGTAAGTATTTTTAAAATGTGTTTGGTTTAGCTCTCTCAATATTTTTAGATAGCACTTGGAATGTTATTAACAGTCTTTAGTATCAACTTTTCAGAAAGCAGTTTATCATGCTAAATACTCAGTTTGCAAGTGCCTATATAATACCAGATTGCCTCCTCACTGGAGTGCATGTCTGACTCAGCACATACAAATTTGGGATCAGTTCCTTTCCTCATACTCCTCAAAGGGAATGTATTTATTTACATTTATTGTATGTGTTTACATTTACAATGGTTCAGATATACTGTATTGAATGCAAGTGCTGCAAGTGTGAGCTCTTTTTTTGTTGACAAAGTAATGTTTACATATTGAGATTCCCAGCTGCAAGATAGCATCACTTTTTTATGAAGAAAATGAATTAAATAATAGGGAAGTATTTATTTCCTGTGACAGAAGATGTTAGATGTTAATGGCAGAGATTGCAGTCTGGCAGCGCAAGGATGATCCTGCAGTACATGTCATAATTTTTTTTTGTGAGGCTTTCATTGGAGTCTGGATTTTTATTTTTCTTAATTCCATTGGGTGCTTTTGACGTTCAGGTCTCTTCAGAAACTAGATTTGGCTTACAGGAGGCCAAAAACTTGTCAAGTACTCCTGTATCACATGAGCAAGTTCGATTCCTGGTGCTTCTTTGTGACTGTCTGTCTCGCCCTTAGATACGTGATATTTTCTTGATTGAGTCCAGAAGGTCAGGATTCATTTGACCTAACTTCTTCACCGGTATAACTGCCCCCTTAGATTTTATCAGCATATTTAGATGTTTTTTCCCAGACAAAACATATATATGTTTTTTTAGAGACTCGATTAATCTGATTGTTACTGTGGGTAATTATCTTAGTATCTTCATTTAGTTAAAACTGATTATTGTGTAACGTAAAATTATATTAGAAGATATAACAAAGCAAGAGTTTCAGAATTATTTTTCCTAGTATTTTTCCACTGAAAACTATGCTGAATTTTCATCTGGAAAAACAGAAAGTGTGAGGGTTTCTTAAGTGATCTCTTGTAAGGGCTTGATCATTAGGGCAGTCTCTGAAGTCAAAATGTGTTGCAATAAAGGTGTAAAATACAGCAAAATGCTTCTTTGGAAACAGCCTGTGGGAGTTCCATTCTTCAACAGGCACTGGTGTGGCTTGCGTGTAGTAACAGCATGGCTCAGGTGGCAAGTTACTCTGTAAAACCACGACAGAGAATTAGCAGAGCTGTAGCATTTCTTCTCATTTTAGACAATCTTATTGATTTCAAAAGCCTGGCAATGATGGCAGTTGCAGAGCCTCACCAAGGACTTTTGAAATACATGTTGGTTTGTCATTTTCACTTTTGTCTCTTGTGAAGATGACAACGTTGTGAAGTTGACAACCATGATATCTCATGACACCCAGTAATTCTACTCTTTGGCGTGATTCTGGTCTGCTCTGTTACCTTCATCAGAGTAAAACGTAGCTTAGCGTGCTGTTGTTTCCTCGGCTTGGAAGTAAGGCTAATGGATTCTCCTAGCATAGCATTTGCCCTGCTCTGAAAAGTTGGAAAAGGAAAATTGGCACACTGCGAGAGTGTTAAATTCCTCTCTTCTCCTAGACTGTCTTCTAGAAACATACTATGCTGGATTGTGCCCAAGGTGTATTCAACTTAGTCTGCAGCCAGTAATGCTGCAGGGGAAGGTGTGAGACTCTTGCATAGAAGATGTCATTTGGACTCAGTTTGGTCTTAGAGTGCTCTGTAAATGTTAAGCCAATTTTTCATTCTAAGAAACAAATGAAAAAAAATTATATCTTGATTTTGAAAACATTAAGATATTATGTAGGTTATATCTAGTCTCTCTTGAACTGAGTTAAATTCGTAGCTTTTGGTAATATTTTGGCAATAAGTTTCGCCATTTAGTCATAGTGTGAATTTTTCTCTTTTTATTAAACTTGCACCTTAGAATAAAATAGTGAATAATTAGCCTATGCTAAACTGAGAGTATGTAGTCCTGACCTAGCGTTATGAAATACAATTTTCTCCATAGTGTGCTATTTTTCGTATGTACTTGGTGTTTGCATGTAGGCAATACCTACGGCAATAGTGGAAGATATTTGCAGTATATTTGTAGAACACTTGCAGAAGTCACGCTTTACGCTATGCTTTCATTTAGTCTTGTCTGGGTTGGAGCTTTACCTGTTGTTAGCCTCTTACCCTTACGGGCTGCACAGGTGATTTATTATGCAGGTAATCTTCTAGGAGATTTTCATCATGGACATAAAAGAAACTTTGTCCTAAAATACATCAAAAGCATAGAATTTCTGGCTTTCAGACCTAAGGTTGTACCTCTTGATGGTGCATTGCTCTGTTTTTTCTGGAGGGAGTACATCTGGGCTGTGAGCAGGAGGAAATGAGGCCATCCCTACTCCAAACATGACTCTCTCAAAATGTTTGGCAGCAGTCAATGTTTGGTCATTTTCTTTCCATTAGCACAGTCTTCTGAGGAAGACAGCTATTCAGCGTTGGAGCCCTTCTACAAAGCCATCCTTGGTGGTTTCTGTGCAAGAGTGCCAAAATTATCATACTGGCCATACCTGTCTCTGTTTACTTGTCCACTTCCTTCACACCATTCTGGGTATTTTTGGGAGATCCTTGTCATCATTTGGTTGATACTGTTATTTTTCACACTTTTCCACCATTTCTCGTGTGAGATTAGAACAGAAAGTTCTCCCTCTTCCACAAATTTGGAGATTTATTTATTTGTAAATTTATCAAATTTGTCTTTTCAAGGACATCTGCAGTCTAAACCAATGGGAACTTACACTTCTATGGGTTTTGGCATATGATGATTATCTTCCTCACTATGCATCCTACTAAGAGTCCTCTGAAACAAAGTATTTTCTTAGTAATGCTTTTCACCGCATAGGAAGGACAGTTAGTGTGACGGTTATTAATGCACTGCTTATTAGACCCTTCTCATTTTGTTTGGTAAAACACTTATTTTGTGGATCTACATGCAGAAGACTGGACAGAAAGCACATGATCCCGAGTTAAATGTCTTTACTCTGACTAATCTTTTCTCTCTAGTGCCAATACCACATAAAAAGATAGCATATATCCTTTTCAACAAATGAACTATAAACATACCAAAGTCTTTTTAAAATAGTGATATTCTTTTGGAAAGTTCTAGTTTCATATTAATAATTAGGACTTGTACTAATATATAGCCATATTACTCTTCAATGTCTTCCTTTTTACCTGAATTTTTAGACAGATTTTGACTTTATGCTAGTCCACAGTACTACCTTCTGATTACAAGCTTCCAGATTTCCTGAAGTAGTACATTCTTTAATGAAATGTACTTTAAGGGCAGAGATTTTATTTAGTTCTCACACCTCAACTTGGCCAAAGACTTGTGAGCAACACTGCAGTATCAGGTAATACAGTATGGAGATGTCTACTCATTGGCTCTATTCAAGCAGTATTTATCTACCAATTTCTTCCTGTGATGAAACAACCCCTGTCAGCATGCTAGATTTATAAAGCCCCCTGTAAATATCGTTTGGTCTTGAAGCAGACCTTTTAAGAGTCACTCGCTTCAATAAGAGAGCCCTAACTTTCCTTAGTTCAACATGGTTTTGAGGACAGACTATCAAACTCTTGACAAATATGGCAGTCTGACATCTCATGTGGGTTTTCGATGTTGTTCCTCAGGACTGTATGATTTGTTATACTTAGAATTGCCTCTTTTTTTTGTCCCTTCTTAGGAACCCTTCTTTGTAGACTGCTTCAGGAGGAAATAGAAAAGTAGTTGGATGTTAAGTAATAATTAATCATTAGACCATTTCTTTTGTTATAAGTGTTTTTATAGTTACAACTGTTCAATAGTTATTATTTTAGCTATAGAAAGGTATGCCAAAAGCAGACTTGTAGATTTAAGGGGTCTCAATGTCTTTTTCAAAAATACAAATTCAGTTCTAGTGCTGCTGGTTTGTTTAGTCCACAAGGAAGACTGAGGAATGATTCCTGTCCTGTAAGATCCTTACATCCAAGTCCAGATAAAGTAGTCTGTCAAAAATGTTTCTGTTCTCTTGCAATAGTCCTATCTCTTGAAATCATCAAAGACTCTTTCATAGAGTTATCCTTCATTGTTGGCCATTTGAGACTGCAAGGCATACCACTGTCTCCTTTTGAACCAGTTATCCAGAAAAACAGCTTGTCCCTTAGTCAAACTCACCAAGCCCATTTATACAGAAGTTCTAAGTTCACATCATCAGACCCGAACAGCCAGAGGTCTTACCCAATTCAGTGTTTGGAGTTAATACAAACAGTAGTTCCCCAGCAGCCAGCATCTGTCTTCCTGAGGAGCAGTTCTGTTATCTGAATCTCACAGTATCGGAAGAATCCCACCCTTGGATATAATAAGGATCTAGTGTGCAAGATGGCAACATATACTTTGTAATTTCATATTCCTGACTTTCACAGAGATGCTCCCAAGTGTGCTTTTGAACTGCCCAGCTTCTGGGCTGCCCACTCTTTGTACAGAGGTAGCTCTTCCAACTTGCATAAACAGATATCTTCTTTGGTGGAAGATCCCACACAATGCCTGCAAAAGGATACTACTTCATCTTTAGTACTTGTGCAGTATGACAGATGTAGTTGCCTCTCTTCTGGGTTGGAGGGCTTTGGACAGCCCTGAAGTTGTGGCCTGCGGGTGAACATAGTTTACATGTCAGTGAACTGGAATTCTGCACTGTCCCAGCACTCATTTCGAACAACACAGACAAGTGACAGCTTGTGGCACACAAACAAAGATGATGATCCAAGATTTTTTCAGGTGTCTGATCAGCCTTTGGAACAGGAACCTGGATTGTCAGATCCTCTTATCCAGAGAGCGTGAATCCCTTTGTGGAGGATCCTAGTAATGTCAGATCCTCAAAGACAGTGCTCAAAGTAAAGTGTGACACAGCACTAATACTGGTGGCTCCAACATAAAGCAGGTGATCATTTTGGTTTTAAGGCCTGAATCCCTTGTCTTGGAGATTTAAACTTTTTTGCCATTAATGATCTTCAGTGTATTGATACCTGTGTCTCAAACTCCTCCTCATCAGGAGTGGCTTTCAGAGAAAGAACAGATCCATTTTAATCTGTATGAGCATACTTAGTAATAATAAAGATGTTTCTACCGTCATTCTGAGTTGCCCCATATTTTGCTCCAGGACTCTGGCCACCACATACCTGCCTAGACACATAATGCTAGTTTTCTCCTAGGCTTCTCTCTAGAGCAATGCAACTGATTTGCTGCAGAAGGTGAGGTAAATCTTTCAGTGTAGCCAAATACAGCCAGAAACTGTAAAGTTAAAAACTAATCTACCTATGGAGAAAAAATGGTCGAAAAGAGGTTAGGAAAGGACGAGGAGCTACAAGTTGTTTTTTGGAGGCTGTTGTGCGCACCGTCAGTGTAAGTAAGGCATGCTTAGCTTTTTAGACTGACAATAAAAGGTCCTTTTAGAAGACTTATATTGTCTTGTGGTGTGCTGAGACATCCAAGGGACTCTCTTTTATCAAAGAAGGGGGATAACAATTGCACAGATGCTATGATGCAGTTAAAATGAAATCACTTTCTATCAGTAAGGGTTGCTCATTGCACAAATGAAGTCAGCTGATGGTTCTCAACTAAGGCAGCAGCTGTGACTTCTTTGCTGAGTGTTGCTATACTAGACACCAGTACTAACGGCTATTTAACTTTTATGTTGAACTTGCTGTTACTGAGGAGTTACAGAGTTGTTTGTGTTTTGGATGGCAGTCTCTCAGTTTTCTGAAAAGTGGCTTTTCCAAAACCTTCATAGAGGAGGTAGCCCTCCCCCAGGGCAAAACTGCAAGGGCTGCTGGTAGGGTGCATTTATACAGGGAGAAGCACTTAAAGGAAAAAGCTACTTTTCTGTAGGTGTTAGCTGCTCTTGAAGATGTGAAGTGTGTACACTCACAGGCTATCCTCGTGCCCTTCTGTGCTGCTTATACTCACAATTCATTCCTTAAGAAATACTAAGAAAAAGATGTGTGCCTCTTTCTCCCTGGAGCTATGCAGTGGAAGGGAAAGGGCTTACTTGTCAATAGGATAAAAAAGAAATGGTATTACTGCATGTGTTTACAAATAGGTATGACCAGCAGTAGGGATGTATGTGTAGGCAACATGAGCGTGTTGCAGTGAACTATTACAGGTGACTGATAAACATTTAGTGTGGGTTTTTTTATTTACTGAGATCATCTTAGTGACAGAGGAATCCTGCTGTCTACCTCCATGCAGAAAGTTTTTTCCAAGTCCCCAGTAATTCCCATTGCTATCTCCTGATGTTGCAAAATGAGGTACCACTAGTATTTCAGATGAGACACCAGTGACTTAGAAACAGTACAATGCTTTATTAGCTCATTCTGTATATATCCCAGCCCATGTTCAGAGGATGCTTTCATTTAGGGGCGTACTTACCCTGGAATTTCTCCAACTCTCGTTTTCTGTACATTTGTTGCACGTCCTTCAGCACCACCCAAATCCCCTGCTTGCACGTTCAGCAGCTTCTCTGTTCAAAATACTCTTGTTACTCAGCAGTCCAACATTGTCTCATTGTTGCATTTTCAGTACAAGATATAGTAGCTTTTAGAAAAAAAAATCACTTCTTCCTGTGACTGTATGTGGTGAAGTCCAAGAGAGGAAGGAAAACCCCCAGCGAAATCATTCTAACTTCACGGTAGCTTGGATATTCTATCATCATTTTCTGTCTCTGACTAGAAGCTTTCTAAATAAATAAGTTAAATAGTCAGGTATTAAAATGGAAAATTTAAAGTGAAGAGAAAGCATAAAAGTTTTCAGCCTTCAGAGTGTAACAATGGGGTGATTATGTGTTTTAATCTTGGGTTTCTCTATATTTATGGCTTTAGTCTGGGAGATTTTTACACACTGCTTTTGAGACAGCCATATGCCTCTGCTGATATGAGGCTTCTGGAGAAGACAAGAGACGAAAGTTTTGGGATAGAAATGAATGCTTTTATTTCTTGCATTTCATCTTTTTTAGCAAAGTTTTATAGCTTTATACAACTGTTTTCTTATGTGTGCTATTCAGTAAAGAGAGTCAGCAGTGCGAATTATAATAAACTTAAACATAGAAAGAGGAGGTCATAATAACTTTAATAAATCTACTGTAGAGTGGCATTAATGTAGTGTAATTTGCTGTTGGGTGGAGAAAGGTCAATGATACATCTGTCATCCTGACCACGGCACTGTGAATTAAGTGGTGATATTTCAAGTCAATTCTGCTTTGTATAAGGACTTTCTTCTGCCAATGAGTATTAAATGATTAAACCACATGGAGGAAAACCAGTATTTTTTAGAAAACCTGTAGGTGCACAAGAGACTGCTGAGAGCATAGATCAGATAGATAAAACAGTAAAAATGCGTATAAACTAAATAAAGCAAGTAATTCTTGTAAGAAAAACCAGGACTTCTAGCCAGAGGCAGACATTGATGTGGAAGGCATGAATCAATTGGCAGAAATAAGGGATGGACTCCAAGGAACCATTTACTGAGAAACATAAAAAAAGGAAAGCAAGCTTCAGTTTGTGCTGAATGAGAACCTATGCCTTTGGCAGAAAGACGGTCAAAAGCCAGTTCTCATTTTTGCCTGTTTATTCACAAAGCAACTACATTTAACTTGAATTTCTGTTTAGTCTTAAGGAAAAAGGGAATGTAGGAGTCCTCACAGCTTTATTTTAGCATACTCTAGAATAAAGAAATTAACTACTGGTTTGGACTTTTTGGTGGAGGAGTGTTCCATCTAAGGGAACAGTTTACTGTTGCTAAAATGAAGCTCTAATGTAGCTTACAGAGACACAGCAGCACATTTCCATTTACAAGTTCACCATATTATCGCAGCTTTCTTGTATCAGAGGGTATTATTTTATCTGTTTTAACTTTTCTCCTGGAGTTCTTCAGATTTATCTAAGCATATACAAATGTACAGGTATTCTGCACTGTATGGCAGGTTGTACATGCTGCCTGTTTTGGGCAACAGTGTGTCTTTTGGGAGGTTTCCGTAACCATCCAGAACGAGCTCCTGAAACATGACATGTAGATGTTTGCTTCTGAAAATGAAAACACAGATCACAGTTTGCTTTCTGTTCCATTGATTAATGGTTTATTCACAAGTAACCAGAAAAAGAGCATGAGGGATTTGTGATTCTCAAGTAAACAGCATATCTAAAAAGATTTCAGTTCTGCCCTATTTCCATTTGCTGTAAGCAATATACCTATTTCTATTTTCAGTTTGCCAGTTTGCACAGAATGTAAAAACACTCCAGTGCATGCACTGAAATGAGATTCTTCTTGAGGATGGTTGCAACCTCAGTCATTTGATGAGTGGTTGGTACATTGCATTCAAGCTTTACAAATGTCATCTTTGAAAGGTGACTGAAAGTATGGCCTATAGCCTTCCAATGACAATGTCCTCAGAAAAGCTTGTGCCTCTTTCTGGCATTGGTCTTGAGCCTTTGAGTCCCTTGATGGGTAGGAAGCTCACAAATAAGGTTTCAGAAACACTTCTACTGTGGCTGCTAGATGATGCTTTTTGAATACCTCCATCACCCCATAAGACTGCTTCTATGACTCCTTGCTATGTCTGTTCCCTATCTGTGCTTTTTTTTCATGTAGATACTTAGCAAAGCCTAGCCATAACGTTAGCTGTTCATGTTAGCTGATATCATTGCATGCTGTATTTTTCCCTAAAATGTTGATACTGACTATGAAATTAAAAACTTTACATGGGGTCATGACTGAATTTTTATAAAAAGGAAGAAAAGTACAAGACCATTTGCCTGTAATGGATGAGGTTGATCTTTACAACAGTGGGCCAGATACATTCCAGATGTTTAATGCTTAAAATGTTACCTTGGGGTTTCATCTAGTATAACTTTTTTCTCAAATTTTGATATAAAGGCTTCTAGTAATTTTTAATTGAGTCAGAAAATCACTAGTTTATTCGGAAATATATTTAATTCCCTATAATTACATACACATTATACAGACAATATAAATATACATTTCCTGGGTTTTGCTGGTAAAATTTTAATACTCACTTTTTCCATAAGTGAATTTCAGAGAACTGGTATGTTGGAATTTATAAACAATAATCTTACCTTTAAATGTGAGGGGAAAAAATTGCTAACCTGAGAATTCGGTTCTGTGATAACATTTACTTATTAGTGAAGAAACTTTGTGTCACTGTAAAGTACTAACCTGAAATTCTCTATTTGCTGTTAAAGCTTCTTGTATTTCCCAGTGGCCATCAAAGACTAACTTGTTGGTCACGAGGGCGGAACAACAGAATAAATCATCGTGTATACGTGAAAAGTTTTTGTAGTTAGTGAGCATGTAACAAATGCCGTTTAAATGTCATTTTAAGTGGTGAATACCTTTGGTTTGGGACCAGAAGAGTGCCCTGGTGTGCCAGGGCTTGCACTCTTGGAGTGTGGGAAGCTGAACAAAATAACATCTGAGGGGAACTCTTTTCTTTCCTCAAAATCCCATTTTGGAGTACTTTATAGTTTTTCCGGTTATTCAGCAGTCGTTCAAATCCAGGAAGGCTGAGGATGAGGAAGGTCGCAACCCCAAAACAGGACAGGGGCAGAATGGGAGGCAGATGCATAACGGGCTTTGCTGGGATCTCCCCACTGCCTTCCTGGCACCTGATCCTGCAATCAGTGCTGCACTTAGGCAGTTTGGTCAGTGTCAATAGACTCCTCTGTGTAAAATAGCGCTTGATTTCAGACAAGTGGTTTTGGAACACCGGTGCAGGTACCCTTTGTGCCTCCTGCTGCAGCTCTCTCTGTGGAGTTACCTTTCCTGCAGGTCTCTCTGTGCTGCACTTGCCCTTACCCTGTATCATGGTGAGTTGAGGCACATGTAAGCCAGCCATATTAATCACTCCAACAAATAACTTGCAGGAATGCTTGCTTGCTTGCTCAACAGGAGCCAACAATGTGCACTCTCAGCCCAGAAAGCCAACCATATCCTGGGCTACATCAAGAGAAGCGTGGCCAGCAGGTCGAGGGGGTTGATTCTGCCACTCTGCTCTCTGAGATCCCACCTGCAGTACTGTGTTCAGCTCTGAGACCCCAACATAAGAAGGACATAGAGCTGTTGGAGCAAGTTCAGAGGAGGGCCATGAAGATGATCCAAGGGCTGGAGCACCTCTCCCATGAACACAGGCTGAGAAAGTTGGGGCTGTTCAGTGTGAAGAAGACACCAGGGAGACCTTCTAGCAGTCTTCCAGTGCCTAAAGGGGGCCTACGAGAAAGCTGGAGAGGGGATTTTTACAAGGGCATGTAGTGATAGGACAAGGGCTAATGGCTTTAAACTGAAAGAGGGGAGATTTCGACTGGATCTATGGAGGAAATTCTTGTATCTGAGAGTGGTGGGACACTGGAATAGCTTTCCCAGAGCAGTTGTGGCTGCCCCATCCCTGGAAGTGTTCAAGGCCAGATTGAATGAGGCTTTGAGCAACCTGATGTAGTGGAAGGTGTCCCTGCTGCTGGCAGGGGAGTTGGAACTAGACAATCTTTAAGGTCACTTCCTACCCAAACCATTCTATGATCCTGTGGTTCTATGAATATTAAAACCAGTGTGGATGTATGAGAATCCAGAATGGATTATTTTGCATTAGTAAGACTTTATGCTTCTCCCTTAAATGGTGCTCTGAGAGATCACTGATTCACTGTGAGATCCCGAGGAAGGCGCTGTATGCTCTAGCAGGCAATAAACTCAAGCCCAACATTTGTTTCTGTTTGAATAAGAAGTCTGTAACTGAGTCAAATGTTAAAATTAAAATTTAAACAGAAGATTATTTTAATATAATTTCTGTGAATGACAGGAGAAATAACTATGAAATAACTGAGACTGGATAATTGCTTGCTTTTCAACTCCAATTACATTATTTTTAATCTCTTCTACTATTTTAGTAGTTGTAGGGCACAATACTTATGCTATACCTACATGCAATTCTATTCAAAGTAAAAGTTTCTAAGGAAGAAAATGTCCATTTTGTAAAGGTTTAAAAATGGCTCCAATAACTTACTTGCTGTCTCTTTGTTACTTCTCTCTCTTGAAGTAACGCTTGTGAGATTAAAGTTTGTTTGGTTTTGTCCTAAGATTAAATAGTTTCAGTTTATCTTAAAATGTACAGGTGATAAATTGAGATCTGTAGTTTTCCAGAGTGTTGTGCCCACCTTTATGTGCTAAAATACAGAAGAGTTATTTGCAGTCACTATCTGCTGATACAGTTTCCACTGAAAGCAGGAATAGGTTCCTGTGTATGTTTAGAGTGGAGCACCATTCAGAAAGGACTTGATTTTAGGGTCAGCAAACTGCACTAGAACAGCTATTTTCATTTTACTGCTAACACTCCATACTAAAAAGTAGGGAAAATTCATGATCCTTACCAAATTTTTACCTCAGGGGAAGCCGAGGCAAAATGACTACTCTAGCTGACCCTGCTCGGGAAGGGGCTTGGGCTGGGTGGTCTCCAGCCATCCCAGGCAGCCTGGATGATGCCGTGGTCAGTGGGCCCTTAGAATGCAGGTCTTGAAGATGTCAGCAAATGCCGTACACCTACAGCTCAAGCCTGGGTGAAACATCTGTGGTCTATGCCGGCACGCTCGCCGACAGTCTTGTATGACAAGTTTAACCCGGACGCTTTTGCATCAGCCTTCGAACTTGTTACCTCTTAGCCCTGCAGCTCCTTGTGTTAAGAACTGCTCTGTCACTGCGACGTAAATTGAGTGGTTTCCTTGGTTCCTCTGCAGCAGATAAGGTCAGCTCTACAGATGGAAGATAGTGTCTCTTTTCAGAAGTGACTTCTTCATTAAAGTGGAAGTTGAGTAGGATATGCCGTAAGAAGAAGCCTTTTTAATAAGTCTTCACTTTTGTCCTTGTTAATGGTTATCGAGAGCAAATGATGGTGATTTAAAGGTCAGTGAAAACTGGCTTAAAGGACACTATTGTCTAAACACTGGAAATTTTCCATGTTCCAATGAGCCAGGGCAGCACAAGTTGTTGAAGTCAGTAGAAGGACAGTGATCTCACTTGTTTGAGTGCTTTACAGTTTAAATAACATTTAAAAGGTTTTTTTAAAAAACATCGTTAGCATTGCAAGATTCCTAGTAGATACATGGTTGATGTTGTTTGTTGATGGTTCTTTACACAGTTAATATTAGCATAAAATAATACAAACATGGTATCTATTGAAGCTGAACAGTGGGTTATTTTTTGTCTTAAAAATTAATGAGTCTGGCTCTGGTAAACTGTTCTCTCATTCACAATCTTCAAATAGTTCTATTTGTGTCTGTTAGAGTGTAAGTAATTAAGTTATTTATTGAGCAACTGTCAGAAGAGTTTAAGTAGCTTCTGGAGCAAACCAGCTCTGGCTCTTAAAATACAGTATATCTCAAAGTCTGCCTTTTCCTTTTCAAACACACACATCCCATTGAATTGCTGTTATGTGGTTAAGCAACAATACATGAAAGCCGGTTGTCTAGATGAATGATACTTTAGGAATATAGTTAAATCAACAAATTCGTGTTTCAAGAAGTGATTATAGAGAAGATATGATTTGATCTGCTCTGTTGCTATGTGAAGAGGATACATCATTACAGTCTGAATGTTTAGATCACGAAATGCTGTGCTGTTTGCTTTTGTAATTAAAGGAGGTGAGGCACTTGAAGCTACCATCCCACTAACGAAGTGGAATAATTATCATCCAATTATTTATGGATGATAAATGGAGGGAAGATCCCGAAATGAGACTAAACTGAGCGCTCAGGTTGGATTGCAGTCTTAGCAAGTTTTTACTTCCATCCTTTCAGGAAGGACTTGAATCAGGAGGTGTTAATGACTCAGAATACAAAGCTAGAAAGGACGTAGTATCTGGGAAGGGGGAGGAAAGAACAGGTAGTTATTAGTGAGGAGGTAGGATAACTAGCATTGCTGTGAGCAGATCAGGTCCAAAGGGTGAATTTTCCTTTTTGAACCGTAATTGACTATTTTCACTGCATATCAATTACTTATTGAAAAACCAGAATTCACTTTCGATGAGAAGAGACTTAAACGTGTACCCGTACTGCTTGCCCTAGGCAGCTCCAGGGCAGGTGAGCTGGTTGGTAAGAGCACGCTAATAAGCCACTGGAATGACTGAAGAAATAGCTAGAAAAATCAGTTTAGGCTTCTGTGCAAAAGAAGAAGGCCCTGAGCAACCTGATCTAGTTGGAGATATCCCTGTTCCTTGCAGGGGGGTTGGACTAGATGACCTTTGAAGGTCCCTTCCAGCCCTAACCATTCTATGATTCTATGATCCCATTGAATTGCTGTTATGTGGTTAAGCAACAATACATGAAAGCCGGTTGTCTAGATGAATGATACTTTAGGAATATAGTTAAATCAACAAATTCGTGTTTCAAGAAGTGATTATAGAGAAGATATGATTTGATCTGCTCTGTTGCTATGTGAAGAGGATACATCATTACAGTCTGAATGTTTAGATCACGAAATGCTGTGCTGTTTGCTTTTGTAATTAAAGGAGGTGAGGCACTTTCTAAAAAAGTGTTATCTAGATATACAATAATGAATGTTTTATATAATTGATGCAAAAAGTGTGCAGTGACTAAGTCCATGTAGTGTTGCTTTTACTATGAAGTATTCTTAATTTTCATCTGAAATGATGTGAGGTGCACGTTATGGTTTCCAAAATGAAGTAGAGACTTTCAGATCATTAGCAAAGTGACAGGCTACAATTGCTTTATGTACCACGTAAAATTAGTTTTAAAGTTTTGCTGTGTAAGGCTTGTAAAGTTTTACTCAGATTATTTTAACAATGTAATATTTTTTGTGTTGAATGAGAGCGATTGAGGAATTACTTCTTTGGGTTGCTTTTTATTGTACAAAGGTCTTCTTTGCCCAGTTCTGGAGCCTGAATTTACCCGATTGGCATTCTGACAAAGTGAAAGCAGGATGTTTAAGCGAAAAATGTTCCTTTTGTAAGAACCTTTATGCACTCAAAGTAGCAGTGTAGAGATTACACGCTTTGGTAGTAAGAATCAGGCACTTGGAAGGCTAAGGGGTCCAGACTTGTTGGAGAAAAGTAATAGGACAGAAGCCCATGTGCAGGTTTTTTATCTTTTCACTTTTCATTTGCAGTCATTTGCATTTGCAATTCATTTTCATAGAATCATAGAATGGTTAGGGCTAGAAGGGACCTCAAAGATCATCCAGTTCCAACCCCCCTGCCATGGGCAGAGACACCCTCCACTACACCAGGTTGCTCAACGCCTCATGCAACCTGGCCTTGAACACTTCCAGGGATGGGGCAGCCACAACTTCTCTGGGCAATCTGTTCCAGTGCCTCACCACCCTCTGAGTGAAAAATTTCTTCCTTATATCCAATCTAAATCTACCCTTTTTGGGTTTAAAGCCATTTCCTCTTGTTTAATCACTACATGCTCTTGTAAAAAGTCCCTCTCCAGCTTTCCTGCAGTCTGTGCTGCTATAGGCACCTTTTTTAACTCTCACCTCTTCAGCTGTGTTACCATTTATAAAATATACACTGTATGCAAACTGTGGAGCCTGGTTCAGATGCAGAAGGGTAGATGGGGCAATGTCTGTGTGACCTGTTCCCTGCCCAGAGACGGATCAGGGATGTTATGTCTCACTGTGTTGCAAGTTATTGAATAGCAGCCCCTGGTTCTCCACTTCCCTAATCCCCTGTGGTGGAAGAGGGAATGTGCTGAGACCTGAAGTCTGGTCTCTGGGCAGCTGTGGCTGTATTTGAAAATGCACTCAGTCCAACTGGATTGTGACATTTTGCCAACTAAGATTGCTGGAAGGAAAACACAGGGTGTGGGCAAAGGGAGTCCATCTAGAAGTTCCTGCAGCCCGTGGGGTTGTTTGAACAGCTCTTCTGACTGTAGTGCTACCTGGATGAGGCTCTTTGAAGCATACAGTGTCCATCATCAAAGAGACAAGACAGAGTCATGGACTCTAGTCGAAGCTCTTGGGCAGGCCTGAGCAGAGTGTGGATACTGTATTTACTTTTGTTCTTGGATGTGCAGCACCTGGAGCACTGCAGCCTGTTGAGGCTTGCACCAGAAAAATTATAATCTTAAGTAGCTACCTACCCTAGTTGTCTTCTTTTTTTTTTTTTTAATTACTATCATCATCATTATTGTTTGTTTTTAAATAATGTTTTAACATCTATACTGAAAGATCCCACAGCACCTGAATCTTTATGTCACTAGAGTTTATGTGCCTTTTACTCCTCCAAACCCTATTCTTTCTTTTCTGAAACCTTATTCCCCTGAGGTCGTATTTTCAAATGCCAGGGATACAGCTTCTGTCTTTCAGGTTAGTTTCATCACCTCTCTGCTCTTAAGGCTAATTCACATTGTAGACTGTACTGTTCTGTAAATGCCCTGAACTTAACTTGTCTCTGCTATGCAGATGTTAACTGTAGTAACTGTTAATGCACTACACTTACAAACAGGGATTGATAAACAGCTTTGATGGACTTGGGCACATGAGAGAGTGCTACACAGGCTGCTGACACTGTGTAAATACTGCCAGGAAACAGCATTTTCAGAAGGGAGTCTGGAAATAAGACTAAATGCTAATTTGCTCCAGTAGCTGAAGATTGACTGTTCAGACCCCTCGACATCAGCATTTCCTGTTTACAGTGGTTATGAACACTGTATTTTGAGTCACTGTAAAAATTTATAATGAGGCTTCCATTATTCTTTTCAGTATAGCTAACTGGAGTTGGCAGATGTTAGCATCTGTCTTCCAGAATACTTGAAGTCACTTTATTCTAAAATACAAGTATTTTTAATCAGTCAATTAGGAAATTATATACCAAGCATGAAATAAGAACATAATATTTATAAAATTTTATGTCTTTTCTGGGTTGATACCTTATTCTTCATTGTCTTTCTTATGCTGCTGATACTTAGCTGTTTTATGAACTACATCTTACTCATGTACAGCTCCAGGCTTTCAGAGATGTTAACAGTACATACTGTCCTCTTAATGCTCCCGTCCTTTTTGATGTTGGCTTTTGATTTAATCTTTGTTTTGAGTCTTACAAACTTTTCTGTTTAAATACAGTTTGAGTATGCAACATTTAGAAAATGTAAAGCCCACGTTTCTTTAATACTGTTGAATTCAGGATGAAGGCCAGTAGCAGCTGCATTTTCAGCATGAACTGTTTTATTTATCCAAAGAAATACCTGTGCATTGTAGAATAATGAAATTCACCCCTGTAGAGAGGGAAAGGTAAAAAAATAAATAAATCTGTGAACAGCTGCATTTCTTGAATCAGCCCATCAATTGTATTTATTAGGCCTCAGAGGTCTTGGAACGAATGTTGTTACGCAAGGGAACCTGGTAAGGTAAAATCTGATTAAAAGTTTGAGTACATTTTATATGATGATGGGAGACCATATTGAACAGTTGCAATGGAAAATATATTATTATTTCTTGGTGAAAAAAGAGCAGAATGTTCTTTGAGGGGATATAGGTACTCCTACTTTCTAGTACAATGTTTGTATTGTACTACTTTTTATAATCTCAACAAAAATAGGAAGGAATTTCAACATGGAGTAGGGAGGTAGTTTACCTCTTTCTTGCAAAGTGCAGGAGTTTGGGAAAGTCAGGCTCAGAAATAAACTGAGGCTGGTCCCTGAGATTTTTTGTTATTGTTATTAAGCCTGTTGATTTAGGCTGCCTAGGGAAGTGAAGTCACCTCTACTGTAATTCTATGCACAGTTCATAGTTCAAATAATAGTTTTGAACATGTAGGGTTGTGAGAAAAGTTTGAACTTTTTTTCATTAAAAAATTTTTGGCATTTTCTGAGACATGTTAGATTGCCTCCTGTTATTATAAAAAGAGGAAAGAAAGGATTATTCTGTTAGTATGACACATTTTTTCTGAACGGTTCTTTAATAGAAAATAGACAAATACATTGCTGGTGGAACGTTACCTCCTTGAAGCATAATAAACAAATACTCTATTTAATTCTGTTTACTTTGTTCTCATAGATCAGAGTTCTAATAAAACAGAGCCAAATTACGCCATGTAGAATGACCTCCACATAACTGGTAAAATCTGCTACAGAGTAGTGAGCTCAGTGACCCAGAACAGATCTACCCTTTGTTGAGCGGATCCCGATGTCCTAGCGTGGGTTCCCCCCTCGTTCTTCAGGGCTCTGGTCTCAGTGGCGTTGTGACAAGAAGAAAGGAGAGATAGCTACTTCTTTGCATAATTATTCCTCGGCTGTAGTTTCACATATCATCTGGCTCTCTGAAGTGGGCATAAGTAGAAGTGATCCCTTTGGCTAGACTGGTATAAATCAGTGCTGAATGGAAGGGTAACTGGGGCCAGAGTGACTGAAGATGAGTCCTTCTGCATACGCGCTCAGGCAACATCCACACAGATCTGCATTGTGCCAGGTTCAAAATGGACACATTAATTTAAGAATAATCTACTGCTACGAGCTTCAAGGTAGTTTTAAGTCGCAGTTTTGCTGATTGCCTTTTTTAAAGCCTCAGCAGGTCTCAATTTGTTGCCTTGCAAGGAAAGCCAGTATGCGTAACCGAGATGTTGGTTCAAAGAGAAAGGACCATACTGAGTTGTAAAACCTACACTTTCTTTTACAGTGAGCTTGCCAACCCGGGCTGCTCTGAAAGTGTGTACAGGACAACTTAAAGCTACTTCCCTGTGAGATGCTTTTCTTGTTAGATATATGAATATGTACATGCTGAAAAACAAGCAGCATATTTTTGTCTTTTTTTTTTTTTTTTACAAAACCTTATCTTTAAGCATTTTTTTTCCTGTATCTTGCTTCTTTCCCCATGTGCTGAGATGTGCTACTCTTCCATCTGCTGTAGCAGCCCTCTCCTGAAGTGCTGTGTCAGGCGCATGCACACCATGTCACACGGGCTGTCTCTTGCTCTGAGTGCAGTAGAGCGGGGTGTGCGTCGCTGACATGGCAGTACTTATTATTGTTAACATTATACTTAAATGGATAATTCTGTCTTTTTTTCTGGACTGAAATACATATATAATTTAATCCAATCTAAACTGTGTGGCTTGCTTGATTCTTCTCGTGGCTGTGCAATGACAGCCAAAAAATAACTATAATGTCTGCTAGATAGCCAAATAGTTGGCTACCTTGTCAGCTTGTGTCACCCTATCCCACTTGTAATCACCTTGTGCAGTTGATGGTTTTTCTGGACATAGCATGGCCTGATGGAAAAGAAAAAATACATAGTGCTGCCTTTTGGTGGTTGCCTGCAGGTAGGATTGCCAGTGAGTTCAGTCCTAGTCGTGTAGGTTGAAGATTCTTGCGGCTGACACTGCTGCAAGCTGGTGTTCCTCTTAAAACCTGGTGTAGCTTCTTGTGGAGGACACCTTAAAGGAGAAAAGTGCTTTAACTAAAGAAATGGAAGATGCGAGAAACAGATCCAGATAAAAGAACAAAAGATTTTCGTCTCTTATTCTGTGCCCTTAAATCCAGGGGTATCTTCTCAGCCAGGACAATGTGTCCAGAAATATTTTGCTAATCTGCAGAAAGAATGGAGGGAAGGGGAGAAGGAGGGGAGTGAAATGCTTTTGACATGACTCTGTTTACACTTTAGGCCCCATTTTCCATTGTTGTTTGAATGTGATCCTGCTTGGACAGATTTCTGAAATACGCTCTCAATACTTATTCAAAGGTCCTTACAAATGTTCTAACAAAATTCCTTCTGGAGCAGCCACCCTGCCTTTATTTTCCTCTGCCAGGGAATTTATTCCATGGAGACCTCTCTCCTTAGCTTGCAAGGAAGAGGTCATTTAACCACAGTGGGCTGGGCTCCCAGTCTTTAGAAAATCAATACAAAATCTTGCTTCATTTAACACAAATCTATTAGGTTGGTGTAAATTGGAGGGTGGGGAGAAGGAGAAGGGTGATGCCTCTAGATAGCTTTCCTTCTGCGCTCTTCATTTTCTTTTGTACTTGACTATCTCTGAGGCTAGCAATTTTGGTTAGCTATATTTTATGATTTAACAGTTTACATGGTGTTTTATAAAATGTCTCACTGTACAGTACATCAGAAAGGAAGCATCCGCATTTATTTTGCTTTGCTGCTTTACAGCATTTCACTTAGGGCCATCTTTTTTCGGGTAGCTGGCTCACAAATAGAAATGCTCGTAGGCTGTAAATGCCACAACTTCTGAAAAGTGTTGTAAATATTAACCCTCTTGTTGCTTCCACTGAGGTGGAGGAATTCATCTGCTGACAGGCATTACTTACTAAGAAAGAACCAATAGATGTAATCGTCCAGCCGGGTGTGTTTGTTCTGAGCGTGGGGAATAGAAGCAGAAGGGGAATGCCAGGATCGTAGAATTCCCAGTTCTAGGAGGAAATACATAAAATGAAATTTAAGCAGTTAAAAATATCTAATCAGAAATGGCTGATTGTTATTTTCCTTTATACAGTGCATATATTTTTTTCTTTTAGAAAGTGGCAGTTTTTATTTAATTAGGTACTTGAGGTTGTAGTTTCTGTTTCTGAATCATTAGCTTTAAGATTAAGAAATACTTTGGTTAATTGCAACGTGTCTTGCATTGTCTTTTGTCCAAAATAATAAACAATTTCAGTTGTATATTTTTGAAATCAGAGGGGAGGAAGACACTTAAATATGAAATTAAATATAAAACTATATGTCACATGATAGTTTATATATAAATATGTATATAGTCTAATATGTGTGAAATACATAAACATATGAAATTAAATATAATTTCTAGACTTATTTTGATATCTTGACTAATATACTTTTTAACACTGAGGGAAATTTTTTGTTTTACTCGGAATACTTGCAGTCATATTTAACAAGCATTTCCCCGAGTTACTTGTTTTATTTAGACCCATATGGTCATGTACTCACTTCTGTGAATATGGAGATACTGTAGTAGACTTAGATTTAAATTATTTTTGAATATTCTTCTCTAATTTTTACTTTATAAGTTTTATAACAGGTGGGTGAAATGCTTTAGAGTAATTCCAGAAGACAACTCCTTATACTTACTAGTGCAAAATTTAATTACAAGGAAGCATCTTTGGGATGTACTTCTTCACTGATTTTTTCTTCATGGTGTTTGAGAGACTGACTTTAGTGGGAGAATTTTTTTCCACTATCTCACATGAGAAAAGTAGATAAGAAATGGAATTAAATTAAGTCTGAGTGGACTTTGACATATAGCTGCATGTCAAGTAAAATAAATGAAGAATAAAATGCTGAAGAGTAGGATAAGATACTATATTGATCTTGCTTCCATATTAAATAAAAAATGAAATGCGAATTACACGTTTCTGTCATTTTGTTTTATACTCTTCTGTATTGATGGAACTAAAAGCCAATTTACAAATAGTCTTCAAAGTAAAAATTTGTTATGCTTAGCAGTGTGAGATGTGCTGCACTCTTTCAAATCAAAGAGATTTCCATATAGAGAATTTCTTTTCCCACTTTCGTAGGCGCCAAAAGGGCAATCTAATTAAATAGGCAGACTGTTTTCTAAACACATAACTGAATGCTCTTTAATTACTTGATGTAATGATAATATATGGCTTATTTCAGGTTTTGTTGATAGATTAAAACTTTGCCCTATTCTTGTCTGTAAATGTTAGGACTGCTGGGTCACTAGTGATCATTGTCATACAATCAACAAGTTTTGTGGTCTAGGACAATTAACAAACACATCTGAAGAGATTAAGTGCTCAGTGAGCTTTAAAATCAAACTTAGCAAGTGACTCTTACAGGTTCTCATTGCTCAGTGAAGCTTTACTGAGTTACACGTTCTCTGACTGCTACTGAACGTGGACATTTAATTTACTTTTTCATACAAAATTGAGCACTTATTGAACTGAGTCTATATATGTTGGAAAAACATTTGCATAGAGTTTATTTATTATTTAATTGATTTATATTGAAGTTTTTAATTACCTGTTTATGTGAAAAATATTTTTTTTATTTGCAGAGGTCTTTTTATTACTATCCATGACCGGGGACACATCGCTACACTGCTTAAATCCTGGCCAGAGCACACCATCAAGGTAAGTTCAGTTTTAGTTTCATGACAAAGCTGACGGTTTGCCGTCAAGGTGACTTTGTTAAGCTGTTTATAAGCTTTTTATTGATTAGATTTCAGTGATTTCTTAACTAATTTTTTAAATAGAAATAATACTGTTACAGTCAAAGTTTGAGGCTTTTAAACCCTTACTTGTTTAGCTATAGGTATCCTTTACTGATCCATTGGTGAATTACACTGACTATTATGCATCAAAAAAATCCTGAATGTTTTTTTCTGAGTTTCAGGGAATCACAGAGTGGTTGAGGTAGGAAGGCACCTCTGGAGATCATCCTCCTGCTCGTGCAGGGTTGACCAGGGCAGGTTACTCAGGACCGTGTCCAGTTGGGTTTTGAGTACGTCCAAGGATGGAGACTCCACAAGATCTCTTGACAACCTATTCTAGTGTTTGGGTTAATAGTTCTCCACATATAGTACTTGATGAGTGCTTTCAAAAAAATTTTAAATTTCTAACTAAAATGGCTTGTCACAGAATATGACAAGGAAATTATTGTGTTATCCGCTGCTTGTCATACTGAGCACTTCTGTCCTTTACGATGAAAAATCTTCCTTTTTAGTGCGGACAGTTTTATGGGGTTTATTGAGTTATTGGATTTCTATCAGTGAAAACACATACTTTCTCATTGTGTTTGTATGATGGAGTGTGTTATTTGCTGAAGAGAAGAAGAAATATATCTTTGAAGGGTAAGAACCAGGTGACTGTAGACAGCACTGTCAAAGGCCAGCAGGAGCGTCTGGCTCTGGTTCTGCTGAAAACAGCCATGACAAAACCCAGGAATCCAGGGTTCTTTTTTTGTGGATAACTTCCTTTCCGTTCCTATTCTGTTTTCGTACTGTTGACAGAAAAAAGTAAGAGGGAACAGTGCCAGTTCCCTTGTAATGTAATACTAAATACCTCTCTTGTGTATTCTTAAAAGTTTTATATGAAAGTCCCATTTACAGTGAAGCAAGAGTCTAAAATAGTGTAACAAAATCATAGTGAAATGCAATAAAACAATTCTGGGCCTTTGTTGTACTATTGATTTGTTTGTACCTGTTACAATTTTAACATGAAAATTAGAAAATTTTGTAATCTTTGTAAGAAGCTAATGACATATTTAGTACATAGAAGCAAAGAAGTGAGTTTTTCAGTGCTTTTATTTCTTTCTTCAGGCTATTGTGGTGACAGATGGAGAACGTATTCTTGGTCTTGGAGACCTTGGCTGTTATGGAATGGGCATCCCAGTTGGTAAACTGGCACTTTATACGGCATGCGGAGGAGTAAAACCTTACGAGTGTCTACCAGTGATGTTGGATGTGGGAACAGATAATGAGGTAAATCCTTTCCTGAGGTATGGTGAGTATTAGCTGTTTGAAGGGAACTACACAGAAGTTGAATTGTGAAAGGTTGTTTTTCTTTGTTATGATACCGGCTTTGATTATTTGCAAACTAAAAAGTCCTACGGAAGAAGTCTCATCCTAATACAGAGTGTAGATATACTCATCCTATTACACAGTGTAGACTGTTTTCTAAGACTCAGGTAATTCAGGATGCTGTTGTCTGTAAGAATGTGCTGCATATGTTGTACATGTTGAAAAGTGGTATGGAATAGGCTGCCCAGGGAGGTGGTTGAGTCCCCATCCCTGGATGTGTTTAAGAATAGGGTGGATGATCTATTTGAGGATATGGTTTAATGGGGATTAGGGATGGTTGGACTCGATGTTCTATAAGGTCTTTTCCAACCTAGAAATCTATGAATCTATGGAAAATTAGATCTCAAGAAGAGGGAGACAATAGAGTTAAAAATAAAATTTAAGACAGCATTCTTTCTCCACTTTGCTGCAGAATTCCTCTGCAGTGATTTCAGATGTGAATTCTGACTGTGCCCCTTGTTTTGGTGAACAGCTTGAAGCTATAGCCTGATCTTTGCTGGGAATGCATGTCTACGTACTTCAGTTGTATGTTCACTTTAGCTATAAAAAAGCACTGTAATGCTATGAATTTTCCCAGAATGAGGTCCTAGTGCTTCAAGTAAGTGGACCTTACCCTCTTTAACTTAGCTTCCCATTTGTGTGAAGTGCAGAGATTTAAAGTTGTTGAGAATTGGCTTTTTAATTTCCAGGGCTCCTGAGATTACTAGTTAATTACTTGGCCCCTGTTCTTTCTTCTTTTTTTCCTGAAGCAATACTTGAGTTAGTGACTCTGAATGATGTCAAATTAAATATCGCTAGCAGTATCATTATGCTTTAGCAGAAGTAAACAAATGTTATACTATAAATGATGCAAGGGTTCAAATTTCATGCATAAAGCATTCCTCTACCAGTCAATTTAACTGGGACTTCTAGGTTGTTGGATTGGGTGTGTGCATCTTCAGCTTTATACACGCACCTCCACCCCTGCACCACTGGGATGATTGAGACAATACATCATGAAAGCATTACTGAACTGAGAAATAGCATGCTATGTTCTCTCTCTATCCCCCAAGAACCCCCTTCTAAAAGCAGACAGACTTACTTGTGAGATGTGTCTGAACACTGTAGCACATAGCCCTATCAAATCACATACAAGTCTCATTGGCTATAAAATGCTTTTATTCCTGGTTCGAGCAGCCAGGCCAGTTACCTGTTACTGAATTTTTCTAGGCAGTTAGCTGGTTCAGCTACTTCTCATAAAGTTTAGTTGTACAATGCTACTAGAGGCTGCGCGTGATTTAGTCCCCAGTCAGCAAGGTGGTTAGCAGCATAGGACCGGACTGCTTCTGTTGAGGTTCTTGTAATTCCTGCCCAGGTGTGTATCAAGCTCAGACATGCACGAAAGTCCATGACTAAATTTACTGGTCCAAGAGACCTTAAACTAAGTTTGAGTGAATGGGAAGTTGGGTAAAGGGTTCTTTTTGTTGGCTTTTTTCAGTGCTGTAGCAGATGCAAGGAATTATGTTAGCTTACGGATCAGTGCCGCTTGTGCTTATCTGGTTTTCTGCAGGGGTGAAGAGAAGTCGACACCATGAGGGAAATCAAGGCTGTGAATCATGGTTGGGTTATGGTCAACTCTAGAGGCAGCATAATTGCTCTTTCAGGGTTGTGCTAGACTACACTCCAAAACGTAAATGTTTGGTGGCTTTTTCCGGTGGGGACTGATTGCTCAGATGTATAAGCATTCGTGTAACAGCTGTAACTGGGAATGAGACCTCTGAATTCTGCTGTAGGGTTATGAACAGGTGGGACTCTATTGGGACCCCTTGACTGGAGAGACTGCATGGGCCTGATAATATTCATTAATGGGAGCTTGGGTGCGGTTCCCTGGCTACTTCAATCAAAGTAAAGGATCCTGAGGCACCAGCTCCCCTAATTTCTTCCTTCTAACACCCTCCCTCTCCCCCAGCAACATCCCTGTTCCCTCTCTTAACACTGGGGTTCCTGTAACTGGGTGGTGAGCCGTTGCAAAGAACCGAAATGACCGAAAAGCGATCGCGTTTTGCTGGCTAAGCTGGTTATATTAGGTCAAGCTGCTGTGGAATTGCACTGCAATCCCTTATCTTAAAATCTAAACCTCTTGGGCAAATAACTGTATTTTTATGCTATATTTTCTTACTCTAGCCAGGATTTTCCATAATAAGACACAATAGAAATCACTTTCATAACTTGAGCACGTATAAATAATAATTGTACTGAACATGTTTTTTGAAATGTGCAGATGTTTTCCATTTAGATTAGTTCCTTTTCCCATTCTGTGGAGGCCTCACTGCTTTAAAATAAGTTTTAAAATATGTGTTTTTGGCAACTATAATGCAGTTGTGCGCAACCTGCAAATTCTCCAGAAAGATTAAATCTTACTCTGAAGCAGTTTGCAAAAAAATCTTCACAAATTCTCATCCTGTATTGTTTTGTTGTGCACAGGACCCAAAACAGTAACTCTGAGGAGCCTCACTCAATTTCTGGTGATTATTAAATGCCTTATTACTCTTAGTTTAGCAGAAGTATTTTTAGCTGTGGTATTATCCTGCTACTCAGAAAACCAAGGAAAGAGAAGCAAATAAAGCATTTTTTTACAATTACCTAGATAATAAGCAAGAGAAATGGAAACTGCTTACTTAAGAGTAAAAATTGACCTAGTAGAAAGACTTGCGTGACCAAACTAGTAGATTACTCCATGTAATCAGTGTGGGACTGAGTGTCCAAAAGAAGTGGTGTTGGCCACTGCCAAAAATAATATGCCTGTTTTGTAAGTCAGTGACAAATTGGGGGCAAGCACTTGCTGATGGAATATTTTTATCCAAAGCATTTAAAACATTATTTGGAGTACTATTAGTTATTTACTACAGACCGTGACAATCTCACTAAAAGTTGTGCCTTACTGAGTAGTTGTGTGTTTTCAGGTGTGGGAATGGTGCTTTTCAGATGGGATTTCAATCCAAGTAAAACATACTCAGGCACTAGTCTCTGTACTGATGTGAAAGTGTTGTTGGAAATCCTGAGGTGATGTGATCTCTGGATTCTGAGCATTCATCTAACGTTATAGAGGTATATGTTAATCACCTTGAAATAGTTAAAGAAACAGATTGAAGAAGAAACATGGATGTTTGTCAAGGTACAAGGAGCTACAACGTCATGGAGACCTACCTGAAACACGTGTACTCAGCACTGTAAGTGGAATGCTTTAAGGATGATAGAAATGATCAAGCTGTATCAAAGGAAAAAAATTTAAACATAAAAATGTGAATGATGATTTTTTGCTATTTAAAAGATGTTCTTAAACTCTCACAAAATAAACAGTGTTGAGGCAAGCCTGTTGGTTAAAAATCAGCCTGGCTTACAGGGATGTGAAAACTGGCAATTTAAAAAAAGCGAACAGCAAAACTCAGTGATAGAAACCAAGTTCAAAACCTGGCCTTATAGGCAATAAAAAAGCAAAAGACACTGAAGAAAATAAACTTAATCCATATTAATTATGAACAGTAAGAATGAGATTTTCTGTTGTTTCTGATGCTTTACCTTAATGGTAGTACTTATGCAAGTAAGAGATTGTCAGTATAAATATGATGGCTATTTTTAAAATGTTGGTTTTATCTGTCTTGACGAGAAGTCTTATTTTACATTTTATTAAGAAAAGCTTTAAAAATATGTCAGGATCCTTAAATCAGAATGTCCAAATAATGCTTTTGCCAGTTCTTTTACAAGAACCTCTGGTAAAACCTCTCTGGACCATGCTGAGCTGTGTGGGGAGGGAATACCATGTTTTTTAATGATATTTGGGATGAATTGAGAAGATCAGGAAGATTAAATTAAAGTTAAGGCTCTTATTTAAGATACAATGCTCCTGGTTGCTGTAACCTGAGATAAAGAATTGAATAAAATCAGAAAGTTTGACTAATCAAGAACTGAGAGTAAAATAACTATTGCTGATTAGCATGGGCTTATTCAAAACAAATTCAATCCAATGATAAAGTGAGTTTACAGCTTTTTGGTTAACTTTTTATTTTTTACCTTCAGTAACACATTTGAATTCATACTGTTCCTTTTAAGAAACTGGACCAATGAAAAAACAAAGCAAGCCTCCTGTGTTACTTGAGAAAATGTGGTTTAAACCATGGATTTCTGTGAGGAATAATAAAATAGCTGTGGTTTTATGGTATTTAATTTTTTTTTTCCAGCTCTGCAATGTTTGATATCTTTATCAATGACTTAGAGGCAATATTTTTCATGTCCAAGGATCATAGATGAGACATGGTTTAATTAAAGTGCTATTATCCAGCCAGAGCAGGAATGAAATCTAGGAAGACTGATGGCTTGTGTCATATGGAAGTCAAATCAGTGGTGAAAGGGTTTCTTCTGACCATAAAAATCCTAATCTAATAATGGATGCTTAACAGAGGAATGAGAACTGTGTTTATTTGGTACCTTAGAAGAGGAGCTCTGACAAGTCCAGGGCTGCCAGAGCAATCCTGGACTGATGGCATGTGTAAATTCAGTATTGGCAATGACCAGTTGTGGCAGCTTTGGAAGGATGAATTGCGTGTTAGGATTTCAACACAAACCATTTACTATAAATTTCATCTTAGGAAGAAAGCATTCAACTCTTTTAAATAATACTTTCACACAACGTGGAAAAGCCAAGGCAGCTGGTATGGTAGGAACTTTTTACATGGGCAGTTTCTAGCAGAAGACATCTTGATGCTCTGGATGCTGGGACAGCGGCCACTCACCAGCCATCAGGATTGCTCAGGTCTCAGAAATCACTCCAGCTGCAGCTGTGATGGCTTCAAAGCAGCTGGACACCCAAACCTTCTCTTGTCCTGAGTAGACATAGTTAAGTAGCTGGCCCAGGTGTATATATGCCATTAATGTACAGATGAATCATGACTGTTGGTTCACTTTTTGCAAATGTTCTATCTGAAGCCGTTCTTTATTCATATAACTGTCAAATACAGACATTGAAGTACTGAACGGTGCACAAGAGGCAAACATGTGGGGTAGCTGCTAGGGCAGCTACTCCTCCTTCATCTGCCACACTTCAGGGACTTGTGGGCTGCTATTTTCAAGTTATTTCCTGAGTGTTTGCTTTGGAATATTTTTCCCCTTAACTTACTACAAATATTTAAATACAAGAATGTGATAGTTCTCACAGTTGCCCTAAATAGGTCAATGAGCATGACTGGGCTGGCAGTTCTGACTCTTCTGGAGGAATGACAGGCATCCATGGTGGAAGACCGAATCCAGAAAAGCTGAGGTGCAAATTCAAGCTCAATTCTTCAACTTGTGCTAGTTAGCTTTCTTCATTTCCACAAATTACTTCCAATTGTCGTAAGAACTGGTACCAGCCTTCCAAGATTCGTATTCTTGAAAAATACCTACCTATGAATGTGCAAATGGAAACTGTTGAGAAAACGGAAACAAACCTGCTTTTATTATTAATATTCCAACCAAAATAGAAACCTGGACAGAAGAAAACTGAGTATGGAGGAAACCTGCAAGTTCATATCTTATCAATCTAAAGATATAAGTGTATCAAAAAAACTGTAAATAGTGTACGGCTGTAGGGACTTCTGAATAAAAGACAGTCACAATTGGCATTCATATGTAGATGAGTGACACTTTTACACAGTTTTTTTGTGTGGTAAATTCATTATGGAATGGTTATACTCTGAATTTAAAAAGGTCCTTTTGCCTGCTGCTTGAATGATGGTTGTTAGAACTAGAGACAGCATTTCGGTGACAGTTTTGCTGTAAAATAGTAGTAGCATTTCCTGAATTCTGTGAATAGAGATTGCTCTTGTCTATATAATAAGGGTGTATTTTTGTATCTGGTGCATATATGGGAAACTCATTTCTAGGTTATGTTCACCAGTGTGTTCCCTAGTAGTTCTGAGTATTTTTGAAATACAAATGACACTCTGTGTGATCAAAATAGGAGGTTTCTAGATACACAGCTTTTCAGTTAGCTACATTAAAACATCACTGAGCAAATTAACCTGGTTGACCGAGAGGCTTTTCTCCATGTCACACAAAACAGTCAGGGAAGGTGCTCAAAGGTAATGCTGTGGCCCAGTGGTGCTGAATTCCAGACATGAAAATTTGTAAAACTATTGATGGAGTAAATCATCTGTGGGATTTTTTTTCATTTAGCTACTGCCCGTCTGTGCCATTCTGGTAGGAGATATTTGTGCTTTCCTTCACCAATTAGGTTCTGTTTTACAAGTGGAATATTTTTTCCCCCTTAGATCTTGCTGCTAGATCCTTCTCTGGTAGTACACTGCCAGCGCTTGAACCAAGGAGAAAAACATGAATATTCTTTTTTCCTCTCCTTTCCCTGCTTCCAGTTGGCAAGAAAATTTTGTGGTAGGATATTACTTTTCCTAGGGTCAATGTCATGAGTCATTTTTTCTTTTCTCTCTTCAATGTTCAGAAGTACTGAAAAGTAAAGTCATTTCTGAATCACAATTCTGTCTAGCCCATTGTGCAGAAGAAAAAAATCCACGTTTTTTTAATTTGTGGGAATTGGTGTCTCCTTTTAAATCTATTCAGTTATTTTGAGTGGACTGAATATGCATTAGAAGTGGGAACAGACAAGTACGATCTGTTTTTATAGATGCGTCTTCTAAAATTGGAGGGGTTTACAGTCATCTTTCCAGCGTGTTTCAGAAGATTCTACCTCTAGAATATATATGGCATCACTCATCGCTCCTAAACATGGTTTATTTAAACAACAGGAACACCTGAAACTGTGCCAGCGTGCATATTACACTTGCAGGCTTAAAGAATGAGCTGGGGAAGGGATGGTACTTACGAGAGCCACCATTCCCCCTCAGTGCAGGGGCTGTTGGGTGATGTGCTTGAGTGGATCACAAGTATCTGACAGCTGATGGTTTTCAGTAAATTTTTGGAGAGCTTTCCTTTTCTTGCTTTTTAATATTCTCTTAGTGAATAGTTGCAGTATGTCTGGTAATATGTTCACAACTTAAAGTTTCAGAAGTTATTTTGACTCAGTATTTTAACTCAGACGTGTTGAGAATTTGTAAGTGTAATAATAAATCGAGATTTGCTGTTTGAATGTTTCTGCCATACACTGCTGATTTCTTATTGACACATGTCAAACTCAGTCTTTTGACTAAGTTATAGCTCGCTTTTTCTGTCTAAAAATATTATTTTCCATTAGTCTGTTCTGCAAATTCCTAGCTTTCTGTTTCTCAGGTACTGAGTCTTGTAAGTTCGCCAGGTTGGATTGTCAGTAGAGCACATAGAAAGTAATAAAACAGATGAGGAAGAGTAAATGAAATCACAGGCTTTAGGCAACAGGCAAGAAATTATGTTAAATAAACTTGCTTCAAGGGAAGCTTGAAATAAATTGAAAAGTGAAAGTTTGTGTATGTGATCTTGTGGTGTATTGCATATCCAAAGGAATAGCTTGACAAACCTAGTCTATTCTTAGAAGGAAATATTGATCAAAATTGTTAAATTTTATCAGAACAAGACCATAGTTTGCACAGGTTTTTATACATGCTATTGAAGGTACAGTTATTTTAAAATGAATGGAATATGGTGACAAAAAATATTTACTGTTTATCATGAAGCATCTGCTTTTTAATTAAAAAGTTCCATTGCTGCCCAAAAGGCTTCAGATCCTGGGTAGTAGTTTTTAGGTGGCATATTCAGTGAAGGACGTAGTTAATCATTCAGTCATGAAGTATACATACTGGAAAGATAATTAATGAAAAACTGAAGGAAATCACCTATATTATTTAAATATACAAATGGAGTTGTATTTTTATTATTACAGAGGAGGTTGGTTTGGTTTTTTTTTTAATTATTTGTGTTAATAGAGAGGAGTTTTAGTGCTTTATCTGTTTGTGCGTTAGAAGCATGTCATTGGTGAATGCTAACGTCCCTCAGGTCCCTCTGTTACAATCCACTACAAACCTGAGCACAAACCTCCTGTACTCCAAGGATTCACATCTATGGGATGTTCTAAAGCCACTGATAAATAGTGTGGTAGTCTGGTTTGGGGTTTTAGTTTATATATTTTGTGGAAGGGGATTAGAATTTAAATCCTAAAGCTGATTCCAACACTTTGTTTGGATGTCTCATGCCTCATTATTTTTCCTCCATGGATCAGGAGTTTCTGCCTGATTGTTTCCTCGGAAGCTTCGTGGCTTCCGTGTTGCTGAGCTCGTGAGGTACACCCTGGGATATGTGGACTGGCACAGAGATTTACATACAGATTACTATAGTGAGCAAGCAAAGACATGGGAATATTGAACAACAATTACAGTTTTCCTGCAGATTTTATTTGGAAATTTAATATTTTAAAATATTTTGATTTGCAGTGATTTGTAGTCGACTGAAGTAAAAAAAAATCCCAAATGTGCGAATATCCATCAGAATTTCAGAATATTCCCTCATTTCCAGTGAATAAATAGGGCTATGTGACATTTTTGTCGACTATTGCTGAAGTTGGTGTTGATTAATGTTGAAATTCTTACCACGATGGTAGTGAAAGGTGTGGTCCCATACATTGCATCGCACAAAGTTAGGTAGTATTTCGTGAGTAACTTGCTGTTTATAATGGGAGGAGGAATGAGGTAATATAGAATTCTACTGTATTTATTTATTTTTATTTCAATAATCGTAGTAAATGCTAGTTACTCCCATCTCAGTGTAACCATAGCTGCAAATGCAGACTTTGCATTCATTTACGTGAAAGTGTTTGTGCACACGCAGATATGTCCATTACATCATACAGAGAGTTGATATATCTGGGCTGTTAGAAAATTCTGTATTTCACAGGACCCTGTCATCAACAGAAATGATGAATTGTTATTGGATAGAGGACCCTTTATTGCATGGAATATTCCATATTTTGAAATGCTGTGTTTTATTTGGAAACCACGTTTCCTGTTTTAATCTTGTTAAATGTGTCAGTCTGCATGGTAGCTTGCATCTGACTTTTGTTTGGGCTTTTTTTTCTCCATATGTTTCTTTACTTTCTGTCCAGATTTATTCTGAGAGATACAATCAATTTTCTCAGATACTTTTTCCCAAACATATCCAATGTGATACGTGCAGGCATGCTCACTGATGAGATGTATCGAGCAATGCACATGGACACTAATAGATAATAACTGCAAGAAAGAAAAAAAAATAAAAGAAAAGGACATAAAAGCTTACTAGCCAAATATTTACTGTCTTTGGTCGTAGAAAAGGAAAATTCTTCACTGACGGCTTTTCTCCTTGAGCCAGTAAGAGCTCAAAGTCCTGCTGAGGTGGACCTCAGCTTTGAGCGAATGCCAAGGAAACCAATGTTGGAAGTTAGTGTTATCTATTAGGTAGCCTTAAAAATACAGTTCAGTAACGTTCAGAGAGACTTCTTGCATCATTATTTTCTTGCAAGAAATCAGAAAGTAATTTGCTGATGGTATGTTTTACACAATTATTTTCATTGGCTTTAATAGTGGATGTCTCTATATTTCAGAAGTCACTTCTGCAATTAAAATTCTAATAATCAAATGTTAATTTTTAACTGAATACTCAAATAATAAATTTCCTAATTTATAATTTCAAGTATATCCTCAAAACTGCATACGGCTTTAGTCAGGAAGGTTTTTTACTCTGTGGCCTAAAACTCTTGCCTGAAATGACTGCAGCATGTTGTTGAGGTGGGATTCCAGGGAGGGAATTTTGAGAGCCTAAATTTACCCAAGATACTGCAGTTTCCAGTGTGTTTCGGTCTTTTAAAGATTGCCTTTTGAAGAATGTTTGAGTTCGTCTTATGTTTTGTCCATAGTCATCTGCAATTTTTTTTTTTTTTAATTACTGTTTCTTCTGTATCTTCTGCCTTACTATGTATTTCCTTGGTTGTATTAAACCTTCAGTAGGATACTGTCTATAAATGTCTCATGCTTCCTAAGGGATGCATTCTACTAATCATCTATTAAGAGAGCTGAAATACAAAACATTGCCTACCCCTTTTATAAAAAAATTGTGTACAAAGGGGAACAGCATTTCCCACCATATTTAGAGCTGTTAACTGATTTGACTTATTTGCAAATGTAGATCATTTGCTATTCTTTACCGTAGTGTTCTCAGGGGAATGTATTACATCACCTCCCTTGTTTTCGTTTAGATGCTTTTCTCATATTTTCTTAAGCACAGTTCAGCAGCTGTGAGTACCAGCAGTTTTACCAATAAAACTCCAAAAATAAATGGGCTTGGCTTTTAAACATTTATTGTCTTTAGATATTTTTCTCACTCAGTTTCATAATATGTACACTATCAGTATTTTATTTAATGGTGCATTCGCTTGTAATGGGCTTTGTTCTTTACTACTATAGTAGAAAGACATTCTGTGTTTACATTACTATTATTATAATGCTCATCCCCTTTGCCCTAATATGGGGATGAAAAATATCTTGATCTACATTTCCTTTCAGTAGCAAAAATGCTTACAGTCCTTTTTAAATAAATAAAAAAACAACAGAGCAAAGTCTTATTTTTTTTTCACCTGGCGTTTACTGTTAACATTGTACAACAAAAGGTTACTGCAATTTTTAAAACTCATCCAGTTGCTCTAGTGCAATTAACTTAAAGGACACTTTCAGGTTCATATTATCTTTTTAATACCCGTGTTGTATAAATTATATATTATATATATTTTGGTTCCAGACTTACATCTACCATCATCTTAGATTGCGTCTTTTTAAAGTCTTCTTATACTTTCATAAAATACTAGAGATGAGTGTTTGCAATCTTCTTTTAACCATCTAGCCTTTCAGTGTTGCCTGGGTACTAAACCCAAATCTAGAGTTTTCTAGTATACCCTCTTAGGCAGCAATGTTTTTGTCTGTTCTCTTTTATCTTGCCCATACTTAAGATTCGATGGAACGGACAATTATAACTTTGTGTTTCAGTTATTAGTCTTGAGAATCTGGGGCCTCATCACTAAACCGGGTAAGATGAGAATGACTGAGAAAGAGACACGGAGCTTGAGAGTCGTTTGAACCTGAGCTAATCATCCTAGGCTAATCTTATGAAGAGGAGCAGACGCTGCTTCTTGTAGAGTAGCTGTCTCAAATTGGTCAGATGAATTGTGTTTTAAAACGATCTATATTTGTCTATTGACTAGAAAAAGAGCTTAGACTAGCTTAGATATTGAAATATCCAGTATAGGTTCTTACATTAGGCAACACGAATTCATACTCAGTTTGCACTTCGCTTGCCTGTCTCTGCATCTGACGTGTTGCTGCGGGGCTCAGGAGGCTTCTACAGAGACTAAAACTTGGTTTTGAACTTATGTCAACCTCTTACTAAACAAATTTTGTGTCTTTGAGAAATGCCATTCTACTGCTTAGTACGTGAAAAGACCTCAGCAATTGTCTGTTACTTTTGATCCATTGTCATCCTTTAAATTTTGCCATTTTATCTAGGAGTATATGGTATTCTTCTTCTGAGACCGTTATTTTATTTTTATGAACTATACTATTTATGAATATTTCCTTTGTGAAATTCTCTGTTTCCTTAGACCATGGAAAATGTGTCAAAGCCAGGTGGTGCTTCAGATTTTCACATATACCAAACAGCATATCAGCAATGATTTTTAAGACTCGAGAAGCTGAAGAGGGGAGGGCTTTAGCCGAAAGAACATGATGAGATGGGACTTAAGTCTCGGTTTCAGCTGTCATTAGAAAGAGCGAGCTGTGTACTGATGTTACTGGCGATTCTGTCAGTCCATTTTATTGCTTCTTACTTCACTTTTCACCACAAGGAGATCTATAAAAGAGGGCAGAAATGAATATGTGGAAATGCTTATTTTGGATAGCATGCATGAATATCCATAGACCAAACTGACAGCAGACTTTATTTCAAGATACAGTAGACATTTCCAACTCTTCATACTCAGAAGACAGCAACAGAGAGTGTTTGTTTTGGTTGGAGTCCGTTATTTCTGAAATAGCAATTTCTAGCTATCTGCCTCCTCAGCAATTTGGCAGGCAATGGAGAAGACAAGAGAAGGAATGAGCCATAAATACAGCTATTATCACTAAATGTGGGATAAGATGCATCATTTGTGCCTGCACCAAAGTCTGCCTAGTGTATGGGACAAAAATGTGTCAGCTGTTGACCGTAAAGGTGCTCTTACAAACACTGGCCTTAGACTAGCAGGTCTACTTTGTGCATAGAACTACTTTTCCCTTTTTTCTTCTGGTGCTAGGACAGATACATAGTGAACACCTGAGATGCCAGCACCAAAATAATATCACCAGACTTGTTTAATAATTACCAGTCTGTCAAAGGAACATTGTTGATATGACTTATGTAGGAAGAGGCCCAACCCATTTGGCTCTGGTAAAAAAAAATGGCTGAGTGTCAGCACAGGAGACAGGGATGTCAGGGTCAAAGATATTTTGGTGAAGGACCGCGTGGGAGTAGCTTATGGAAGTAAATTAAATAGATAGACATAAGTTTAATAGAACTGAGAAGAGGCTGCAAAAAATGATGGAGATTTATAGTTGCGTGTGAATGAAAAAAAAAAAAAAAACAAACAACAAAATACCAGAACAGTTGATATAGAAAGGAAATGTACTAATAACAGAATAAGGTTTTCTGTTTTCCAGGTGATGTATGTGCTGATATGTTAAAATTCTGTTCATTAACTGTGATGGGCTCAAGATACACTGTGTGCTGTCAAAATGTGTGAGCTGATAAAATAGGAGCAAAATCCTTTTTATTAACAGATTATTAAAGGTGAATGAAAATGAGATCTTTAAGTCTTTTTTTTAAGTTAATGTTACCTTTGTAATTTACCATATGAAGGAAAATTATTAAGATGGCTTTCTTCTGAATATTATTACTTAATAGCAAAACTTTACTGATGTATTCTTCAAAAGAGTAAGTCTTTGCTCTTCTCTGATTCACTTTGTGGTTGGTGGTTTGTTGTTTGATTTTTTTTTTTCACTTCTTGGTCTGATTTTGAAAGCTGGAGATGACATTTCAGCTGCCTGTCCTAAACAAAATTTGGAAATGTAAGTGGATGAAAATAAAGAAAGTGATGTGTGTTTGTTGCTTTGCAAAAATAGTGTAGGAAAGTTTGATTTATTCAAAGTGGTTGAACCAACTCAAGCAGCTATATCTTGTCTTACACTCTTGATTAAGCTGAAGAAGATAATTTATTAAGATAGCTACACTTCTGGTAATTTTGCAGGAAAAAAAGAAAAGAAAAATATCTCCAACTTCTATAAAAATTGTCACTGAGGAGAGACTTGGGTTTAGGGTACTACTATATTGGCCCTTTTTAAATATTATTGTTTGGCCACCTTCTGTGATTGAGTATAAGCGCCTACTGCTGGACTCTCAAGTAGGGTCCAGCACATCCTCCCTTATGTTTTTTGAGAGCAATAAACTTTGAAAGTTTGGTTGTGATAACCTATTTCTGTAGCTTCCAGTTCCCATCATCCATCAGCTATATTTCAAAATGTAGCATGGAGGGTACTGTTGAATGTTTCTTGATGTGTGGCAGGACATGGACACTGAGATTTTAGCCGTGTAGCTGCTGGGGTTCATGACGAAGAAATGATAGTTGTTAACCATGTAGGGGCTGTTGGAGCTCGGTTGTGTAGAGCCTTAATGGTTAGTCTGAGCCTTTTCTCGGATTCACTGGAAGCTTTTATAGAAAGTAGATGTTAGAGGTTTTAGGAGATTTCTTGTTAGGTGGTCTGAAAAAATTGTATGAATAAAATACAAGAGACTTGTTGGATTTCTTTGCTTTCTGATTATTATTTGCATGTTAAAATATTAATGATTATATGCAGCATAATTTGCTGAAGTCCTAAATGATGCTGGGTTCTTCAGGACTATTGTTCTCTCAATAGGCAAATGATTAAGATTTTCAAGAAATGCCACTGGCATGCAGACAACCATTTGTTTTCAGTTTCACTGTATAAAAGAGTTATGCATCCTAAAATTGCGTCTGATGAAATGTTGCTCCAAAACCATGGTTCTGAGCGTCTTCCAAGTTCCAACTCAAATTACAGGCATCTGTGGAATTGGCATTGTCCCTATCCCTGCAGACAGATGTTAACATTAGAAGAGTTTTCTGAGACTGTTAAACATAATGCAGAGTATTTGTCTTGCTGTTTATTTTATTTTTCTTAAAATACACAATGAATTAGGCCTCTCTGATATCCTTACTGACTGTGCTAACAGTTCTGGCAGCAGATCATATGATGCATGCGAGCCTGAATCAGTGCAGCAGTACCACCTTAGACATTGTGGTGATGCTCTTTTTTTTTTTTTTTTTTTTGGCAAAATCATGTGTAAACTTCTAAGAGGAAGAGGCAGAAAGCAGTATTCTATGGGACTAATGTGTTATGTCTAAGGAAGAGAGAAAAATTTGTAGAGAAAGGAGCAGTTTGTTGACTGAGCTCTTTTATTGGGAAACTGCACTTTTCAGGGCTTTTCAGAATTGTCCAAAATGGAGTTTTTTCATGGCTGGTTGGGAGTTCCAGACTGATGACTCCTTCTAAAGGCTTCCTCAGCCCAGAGTGTCCTTTGGCCACCCTTGACTTTATCCTGTTACATGAGAGATGAGTGTTGAGTTCTTGTCTTATTTCACTTATAAAGCTCTTTTGAAAGGTGATTGTCAAGCTGAGGAAGTAGGAGAGTTTTTTAGCTTAGTAGCACAGCCAGAAAATATGAATTGAAATAATACCTGTAACTATTTATATGCAATCACATATTTCTGTCTGTGGAGAAAAAGACAGGATATAGTCAGATGATGTTGATGAGGACGAAGAGTTAGAAAACCTCTGGTGAACTTTACGTAAATTTGTCTAGGGTCCTTCAAACAATAAGTAAGGGTAAAATTAAAATTTCATGGAGGTTTTGTGCTGGCTGTCCCTACAAAACTTTCAGGCATCTGTTGGGAGATGTAAAGTCAGCATTTTTTAAGAGTTTTGCAGTAAATAACAAATGAAATTGTTGAAGTGTGTTATTGTGGATAATGTTGCTTGTTGCCACTTAGTGCTCATCCCTGGAATGCAGCTGCCTCTGTATTCCACCCATAGTGACAGCGCCCTGTTTGTACAAAGCATGCCATTATTTTCAGATTGGCACAAGTCACACAGAAAACAGATCATTCTATACTCTTTCTTTTATATAAATTAAGGAAATGTCAAGATTAGAAATTGTTTCCCTTCCTCCTAGCAATCAAGTGCCTCAGTAATGAGCTGCTTGGCATAGCTGCTACTTGGTGTAGAAATTGAATGTAGAATTAGAAAACAGACCTGCTGCATCTGTGTGGTGGTGGTACACAAGCATGGTACTAGGAAGAGAACTCTAGTGCTATAGGCAAGGACTTTATGAGTTTTGGTTTTGACGCTAACATTCAGTTAACAGAAGATATTGGCACTATTGTATGCTTACAATTGAAAAACCTCTTAGTTTTTCATTTTTCTAGTATGAAAATAACTTGCTAGCTTTGAAGGCAGGGTTTCTTCTTCAATTACGGTACCTTCATAAACAGTATCTAATCTAATCTGGAGGAAAATGTCTGCTTTTCTCCTTATGAACAGCACGTGGCTTGTGATGCAGATTCGGTGATGGCAGTTCTCTGGTATTTGCTTCTCATGGTTTTTAGAAGTTGAGCTGGTTGGAAACAGTCAATGAAAGCTGTTTTTACCTGAAGAAAATTTCAATTTCTTAATTGATAATTTAATCACTTAAATTTAAGGGGAAGACTGTTATTTTTTTACTTTATCTCTTGTCCAGCAGAGATGTAGTCTGAGATATGCTTCACTGTTGAGCTGTACTCCCAGGTCTTTCCTTGTTTCAAACTGCCATAAAGAAAAAGGTGTACAGAGCAGTTTTTGCTGGATTCTCCATTAATTTTGCTGCAAGATTTATATTTTTTTTAATAGCAATGGAAATTTGCTGGAAAAGCTCGATCATTTTTGTATGTCTCTTATACTGCGTACCAGAAAGGTGAGCAGTTGGTCTGAAAAATGTCATTCATCTGATATCTATTATTGCCTTTAAAAAAATTTAGTTTTTACTATTCAGTATTAAGTATGGCAAAATATACAGTTAGTGTAGTGTACTGTGTGTTACATGGAACTTTTAGAGCCAATCCGGAAGAGAAGTTTAGCTGTTCCTGTGAATTCCAGGTGGCTGGCAGTGGAAAAGTCGGCCTGGAAAAGAACTTCCTTAGATATATGCATCATTGATGGGAACCTGGCTGTAACCAGTACTGTGAGTTTCAAGTGCTTGGAAATCTTGAATTACCCTTAAAAATCATGAGATGAACTTTTCATTTCTGAAAAGTATTTTATAATTTCCAGTATTTTGGAGGTAAGCTAAGAGAGTGACTCAGATATACCTAACAGACTCAAACCAGAAGGCGACACTGCTACCCGCCCCTGCACCATCAACAACCCTTAAGCTTTTCACCCATCCCTGGATTCCACAGACTGGCTCGTGGATACAAACACCAACGCGTTGTGTTCCTCAAAGAGCAGACAGCACAACCGCCTCTTGAAAAATCAAGTGCATCTTGCCTCTTGCTGCAGCAACTTTTTCTCTTTGGATTTTGTATTTGGTGCTCCCTCGCTAATGATGGCTCACATAGCTTGTGCTATTTTGTATATTTTATGTATGTTTGTAAATTTTTCCCTTAGGGGGCTGAATGGTCTTTAGCTTTGCATGCTCATGCAAAGGAATGAGCTTGATTTCCTGGGAGAGCTCTTCTGGTGCCCATACAATCATAAAATCTTAGAATGGTTTGGGTTGAAAGGAACCTTTAAAGGTCATCTAGTCCAACCCCCCTGCGATAATCAGGGACATCTTCAACTGTATCAGATTCTCAGAGCCCTGCCCAACCTGACCTTGAATGTTTCCAGGGATGGGGCATCTGCCACCTATCTGGACAACCTGTTCCAGTGTTTCACCACTCTCAAGGAAAAAAATTTCTTCCTTATATCTGGTCTAAATCTACCCTCTTTTAGTTTAAAATCATTACCCCTTGTCCTATCGCAAAAGGGCCTTCTAAAAAGTCCCTCCCCATCTTTCCTGTAGGCCCCCTTTAAGTACTCGAAGGCTGCTATAAGATCTCCCCAGAGCCTTCTCTTCTCCAGGCTGAACAACTCCAACTCTCTCAGCCTGTCTTCACAGGAGAGGTGTTCCATCCCTCTGATCATCGTCGTGGCCCTTCTCTGGACCTGCTTCAACAGGTCCATGTCCTTCTTGTGTTGAGGGACCCAGAGGTGAATGCAGTATTCCAGGTAGGGTCTCACAAGAGTGGAGCAGAGTGGCAGAATCACCTCCCTCAACCTGCTGGCCACACTTCTTTTGATGCAGCCCTGGATTCGGTTGGCTTTCTGGGCTGCAAGTGCACATTGCTCATGTCCAGCTTTTCATCCACCAATACCCCTAAGTCCTTCTCAGCAGGATTGCTCTTAATCCCTTCATCCTCCAGCCACTATTGATCCCCAGGGTTGCCCCATCCCATGCGCAGGACCTTGCACTTGCACCCATAACAAGGGAAAGATGGAGGCAGGCGGAGTGTGTTGAACGAGAGGGCGGGAGGGATGGCGCCTGCTTGGCACGCAGCCCCCTGTCTGCCCACAGCCCCTGCACACTGGGGCCTTTATTTGGTGCCACATACATGTGCCGGAAGCAGCCCATGGAATGTCCTTGGCACAGCCTGGCTTTGTGCAGTCTCTTGCTTGGGGACAGGCTGGGGTAGTTTCCTTCATGAAACATTCTTTCCACCCATTAGAGTGATTTTCATTTTGTTGTTAAATTAAAGTTTGCTGGAGAGGATGATTTTTCATCAGGGTAAAGCAGTCTGCGTGCGTGGGAAATAGCTAGAATATAAGCAATGGGGTTCAGTGTGCTGAATCTACAAACTGGTAATTCCTCTTCAGGTTAAGAAATGAGTAAGCTTCCTGAGAAGGTGGCAAGCAAAAGATGTAAAGGTCAAACTGACAAATAAACAACTTTATGAAGGGAGAGAATAAGTTGGATTGGATAAGTCATAACTTATGGAGTAACTGAAAACGTCTAGTGTAGCTGTTGAAAACTGTAGGATGACTACACATGTATGGAAGAGAACATATTCTCTATGTTTTTTGGCACAATCTCAAATTATTTTAAACAGAATTTGAAATACTGTAACTTCTGTTACTCTACGGTGTTTCTTCATCAGAGTATTAATAAATACTTACATTTTGAATTTCTCAAAAATGCATAATATTTTTTGCTATTTTTTTTCCACAGAAATTGTTCCCTTCAAGTACTGTATTTAAGATCAATGTCAAAGGAACATTATGAATGTATTATCTTTTAAATTCTTGACTATCGCAGGTCTAGAATTTTATCTGGACAGACAATGGACAGTTTTCAGTGATGTTTTTAGGGTTACAGAAGGGAAAATGTTAATTATAGTACAACTGTTGTCTGCGTACACAATATCTTTGTCTCTCAAGTACTGACAGCCACTTGGCTTTGGCAAGTCAAGCACAGTTGGGCTCAACTTTTTAAACTCATTCCAATGTGTGCAGTTTTTCCTCTTTTATTTATACCTGGAACAACCCATCATGATACCCATTTTTTGGCCTCCTATTTTGTGAGCTTTTGTGACATCATCTCCTGTGGAGGATCCCCTGGAGGAAACTGAGGTGCAAAGAGAGGTGATGCTCTGTATGCCAACACCCGTCTGTTGGGAACGTCCAGATAAAATGCTAGCTGAGACTCCCAAAGACGAGATTTCCTTGTTTCGGGGAGAAATACAGGATAAGGCCCCTTTTTTTCTTGTGCAAGAGGCCCCTTGCACTTTGAAAAAAGGTCTAGTCTTTAGTTAGGAGGGGCCATGATCTCTTCTTGGTAAGTATGTCACGGAGCCAGTGTAGTTCAAAGTAGAATAATTTTAAATCTTTAGCTCTCTGTTTATGAAACTTCTTTTTGCAAAGTATTCTACACCCTCAAACCCAATTAGTGTCAGTGTTATCTGCAGCAGTCAACGCAGCCAAAATTCCATTAGCATTTGGAAACACAGAATGTTACACATTTGAAGGGCATCATCCTGTACTTCAGACTTTGAAATAATTTTTTATTCAAACAAAAATAGGCTTCCTAGTCTAACATAAATTGAAATCTTATACATTCTTCCTAATGCCATAAAAAACACTTTGCAGCTGTGAGCAGTTCTCGCAGGACAGAAAATTGTGATTCAGCATGTTAGTGCTTACAAACCAAAAATTTAAATGAACACAGATTGATTACCGGGTAATTAGTATTGATAGAAGCTGAAGTTAAGTCCAAAACATTGACGTTGTTTCTGACTGGCTAACTCTTTTATTGGAAAAAGTTTCATGTTGAATGAAATTTCAATCTTGTGGAACCAAAAAAAGAGTTTGGAATGTCCGTATTTCCTGGAGAACAGGAATTCCCCTGTGCTCACCAGCCCTTCCCCAACCTGTGAAAACTGAGACAAGCAGCTGTTTACAGAAAGAATTTATTGTGTATTAATATAAGACAATATGAACACTTGAAAAAGCAGCAGCATTCCCCCAGTTTCCTTGGTAACTGCATGCCCTGTTAGACCAATCGTTCTCTGAAATGTGTTTCATTTCTGGCACGTGGCATGTCTTTGTCCCAAAGCTTCTGATGTCCCATGTACTACTATTACAAATATAATTCTCCTTTAATTTTATAACTGTGGCTTGAACGCAAATCATTTCCCATTGTAGAACTGGAGAGTTTTGGCATTTTAATGTCATGGAGGGAGATGCTGCTCCGAAGCATTACCCTACACCAAACACTTTCTAGGTGGCACTGAGGTTCTGGATGCTCTCTGCTGCCATTTTTGTGAGTGGAAGGGCTCAGTGTCTTGCAGTTCTTCACCTCCAATTTTCCATGGAGCTGTTCACTAAAATATGTATCTGTTGCAAAGAAACGTCTCAGTGCCAAGTTTGAGAATAGATGACATTTCAGCATGTTTGTTCTCAACTGATGAAATATGTAAGTGTGCAATTTTCTGTTTCTTGCTGGTTTGGCTTTTGTCGCTAAATTGGAGCCAGGTGTGCAGCTCAAGCCTTGCTTGAACTTTGATGGTTTGCTGATCTCTTTACTATAAGTGTGCACAAGTAAGATGGTATAAACTGCTTGCCTCTTTCCTAAAAGCGCAAAGGTCATTACAGTTTTAATACGCTCAGGTGGTGCTTCAAAGAACTCTTTGTTATTTTACACAGCTAATTCTAAGTAGATCTACATGATATTTCCAGTACCAGAACCTCAATTAAGCTCTTTATTCTTGTAAAACCTTATTTCTGTTAAAGCTTGAATGTACCACATTGCTAAACCTGAATGTTTTAGAACTCTTTTTTTAGCCTTAGAATAAGTGTGTCTAAAAATAAACCAGCATGAGCTTTTTCAATATCATTTAATATGCGTAACAAACCCTCTAACCTGAAAAAAGCAGAGTTATGTTTTGAAGGAGATTCGATTTCCAAAAGAACAGAATGAAGTTTAAGCTTTGACAACAAGCTGGGGAACAAAAGAAACCCAAGTCATTGAGGAAAAGTACCTAATCATCATGTCAGCTTGACATACTTGATTGTGGGATGGAACTTTCTTTTCGGTAATCTGTTTTGAAAGCCATGAAATAGTCGATAGCAAATGTTAATCTCTCAAGATGTGTGAAGCCTCTAAAAAAACCAAGCACGGCGGACCCGGTTTGCACGGTGTTGACCTGAATAAGGGGATAATGTGTTTAAGCAGCTTATTCATTCTTCAGTGCCCTTTGGAAAGGGAGCGGCTCCACAATGGTTTGCCACTCAGGGCTCAGACGTGACCACTGTTTTTTTCACTTGCTGAATGTTTCATTCTTTTGTCTCCACCCCGGGTTTCTTCATACGTTGTTCCAAACAGGACTATAAAGGAACTTTTTGGGGCTATTTCTTGTCGAACTGTAACATGTGTGAAGCAGAATGCACTGAGCTGTAAAGGAATTTTGAACTCTGGGTATATAGCTGGCCAGGCTTTTCATCAGAGATGTGTTGCTGAATTAATTGTCTCTGCTTGCGAGACTTCCCAGGCTGGAAGTTTAAACATACCCCAGAAACATTGTATTAATTGTTTTAAATATTCCACATTAAATTTTGGCATCAAAGATATGTCAATAAATTCTTGTTGGTGGTCTTATAAATGGAGCTGTTTCAGAGTTCTGAGTTTTAGCATTGGCTATACATTTAAATGCTCACAGACATGGAAGATGCAGAAGTGGCAAAAGGAGTATAAGAGCCTCTGTTTCAAGGCAGACCCGTGGCTTGTTTAGCACTTTTTAAACAGCGTAACTGTGAACGTCTGTTTCTTTTGAACTTTCACAGAATCACTGCCCAACATAAGCTGGCCTCTTGAAGGAATCATCATGACTCAGTCTGGATGTGAAGTGTTTTGGAAACATGTCTTCAGAATTTAAAAAAATAAAGGGACCAAAGTTGTGGGTTTTTTGTTTGTGTTTTTTTTTTTTTTTTTCATTTTGAGCATTGTTTTACAAAATGAGAACACAGACATTGTTTAATAGAAAGCTTGTGGAAGTATGTTAAAAGAGCACATCACTTTGGGTAGAATAATTACTGAAGTTGTAAAGGGGTTAAGTTGCTTATGCTGAATTGGACTGGAGCATGCAGTATGCTTGCACAGGATATGGAGTAGCAGAAGCCTAATGGCATGGAAAGCTGCAAAAATGGGATTTTAGAAATGAGATTGCTTTTTCTGAGTCCTACCACGATGCTCCTGACAGAGGCTCCTGCTGCTCGGAACTTCTGCTTCTCAACTTTATGTGCTCAGTTTGATGGGAAGCACAAGGCAACTCCCACAAGGTTTCCAAACTTGTCTTAAGATTTTGCATTGCTAAACAGTTCACTTGCAACTTCTGTGAATTTATCTCCCAGACAAATAAAATTATCTTTAATTTGTCAGATTTTCCTGAGATCATTTTAAATAACTAGGCAAACTCAAAAGGGAAATGAAAAATAATTCCAGAAATAGTTCTTGACTGCAAAGTTGGACATGATTATGTAAAAAAAGAAGACTATAAAAAAGGGAAAATTACTTTGGAAGATACCTGACGTCTTGCCAGTTTTTCCTGCAATATCTTGAATAGGTACATAATTATGATTTTGATTTTGCTGCTAGAATACCTAGAATAGTGTAAATACACATGCAAAATTATTTCAGCCAATGAATATGCTTCTTAAACATGAACGCTATGTAGAATTGGTGAAGGAAATGAATAAAATACTGACAATGTAATAATAATGTAATAACTGACCACTTTCATTTGCAAAGTAATTTTAATTTTGACATTTATTTGTTCTCCAATTCAAACAGTTGAACTTACAACTTCTGAAAGTCTGTAAGTAATGTATTAGAAATTGTTTTGAAATGGTGATGAATATAGCAACAATTTTAGAAAAATCGACTTTTAATCGTGCTTGATTTTTTTCCAACATTCTAATCTGATATCTTTAATCTTTTATGGAAGCGGAGAGAAAAGCAAGAGAGAGACAAACATCTCTATCTGTAGGGCTGCATCAGGATTCTCGCACGGGAGTCAGAATACCACCAAAGATTTTAAGTTTCATACTGATTCAAATTCGTCTTTAACAGAGGCTTGTGACCCAGCAGATTTTTCTGTTCTATAACATAGAAAAGCTGTGAAGGGAATTTAGGCACTTCTCTACAATATGATAATCAGATTTCGGATTCCCAGCCTGAAGCAGTCTGAGCAAGCTCTCCAACCTTTTTGCTTCGTGTTGCACATTGAAGGCTGTCTCTTGGAAGGGCAGGTGGTCTGTATTTTTCTTTACGATGTGTTTCTGGTTGAAGCTGGTGTACAAATTTCTGCAGTCGTGTTGGTTTTGCAAATTGTTTTTGGATGAAAAAGTGTTTAGTCAAGCTCCCGACTGATTCTGCAAGCTGTTTGGGCATGTGTGGGAGGATTGCATGCTAGATACGACTGAGAAATTAGTTTATTCATTTTCAGAGGCCTGTGAGAAATAGGAGCAGATTGTCTTTATATGAGAGTTCCTGGGAGAGCTAGTGAAAGTGTTGAGACTGGGGAATTGCTGTAGCTGGAGTGAATTGTCAAAAGTGATTGCAAAACACTTTGAACTCATTTAGTAATTTGTAAGTTATAGTTTGGAAATACAGCAGACCAAAACAAGACTTTCTAGTAGCTTGGAAGGAAAAGGTCAAAGGCTTGATTGTGTTTTGGCATACTGAATTTTAGAAAGCAGCACATTTTCTGAATATCAGCTCATCAACACAGTTGAAATCATAGAATTATAGAATCATTTAAGTTGGAAAAGACCTTGAAGATCATCGAGTGCAACTGCTGACCTAACACTGCCAAGTCTGCCACTAAACCATGTCCCTACGCACCACATCTACATGTCTTTTAAATACCTCCAGGGATGGGGACTCAACCACTTCCTTGGGCAGCCTATTTCAATGCTTGACAACCCTTTCGGTGAAGAAATTTTTCCAAATATTCAATCTAAACCACCCTTGGTGCAACTTGAGGCTGTTTCCTCTTGTCCTATCACTTGTTACTTGGGAGACGAGACCAAAACCCACCTCACTACAACCTCCTTTCAGGCAGTTGTCAAGAGCAATGATGGACTCTGGGAAAGATTTGTGAAACATGATGATAAAAGTAAAGAAAATGGCTTTTTTTTAAAATGTCACAGCACTGCCATGTTGTGAAGGAAAAAGAGAAAAGCACTAACTAAAGTTTTAAAAGATACTTTTGAAACCTGACTTCCCAGAAAGAACTTTTACTTTTTCACTTGGAAACACTACATTTCCTTTGAGACCAGAGTATCTCTTTTCCTTGCTACAAAAGGGTGTTTCTTTAATCTCTTTGTTACATTTCTTAGGTCCTTATGTAGAGGTGGATAAATGGATATGCACTTCATATGCATGGGTTAATCCTCAAACACCGTATTGTTGTCCCCTTCTTATTAACTTAGAGTGTACTTGTGTAACCTGCTCATGTTCATTTTTTTTTTTAACAGGCATTGCTGAAAGATCCTTTGTATATTGGGCTGAGACACAAGAGAATCAGAGGTCAAGCCTACGATGATCTTCTTGATGAGTTCATGGAAGCTGTGACTTCAAGGTATGTGATATATCTGTGCCATTCATTGGTGAATTCCACTGTGAACTTCATTTTGGGAGAAATAAAGGTCAGTAGCTTATGAAAGGAAGACAGAGTTGTTAGGCTTCTGATGATTTTTATTTTGAGCATAGTATTGTATAAGTTTATAACTGCCTGAACTACTTCCCTTCAATATTGGAGTTTTATGAATTCATTGCATGAGTGGTAAAACTCATCTTGAGATGAGCAAACTAGTTTTTCAAACTTTTTTTTTGAGATTTGGATTGTTAAATATTGACCTGATAATTTTCTGTGCTTAGCGCTGTGCCTACATGGTTTTCTCTGTCTCTGTGATTTCATATGTGAGATCTCAGCAGCCTGAAAGAAGTTATCGTACTTGGCAACCCCTGCCTCTGCCCCCACCAAAACCACGACAGAACTAAGCTTTCAATGTTTTGGTTTTAAATGTCATAGTATGGACCTATACCAAGTCAGCTCTTTCTCTTACTTCTTTTTTTCCTCTACAGAAAGTAGTTAAATTTATTATTAGAACATGATGCATAAAATAGTTCTTCTCACATGTCAAATAACACATTTGCTCATATTTTCCTTGTTTGTTAAAGTATTTGGAGTTCTAGCCCTGCATTCAGTGTGTACACCTAAAATAGCCCAAGTGCCAGGATCCTTAGCAGAATGTATTTTCTGCATCTGCATCCCAAAGCTGGGGCTGAGCTATTGGTCCTGGGAATATTTTCCAGCTCTTCAGTCACGGCTTGTGCCCCATCTGCGTTTTGACTCCATTTTGAGACCTTACCTGGACATGCACAACCTCTGCTCTTCCTGCCCTGGTTCCTATGCAAAAGAAACTTGTATTAATTTCTATGCCCGAAGCACATATTCCTTCATGTATCACTCTACTCTTCCATGTCACCCTCAGTGATAACACTCCTTTGCTCCTAATTTTGCTATGGAAGTTGCTGGTTTGGCTCTACCCTGTGATGTGTTTGCTCCTCTTCTAAGTATTCCCCTTCAGATAAAATTGGTGAGTTTTAACCTTCCTAATAAAAGGTTCAGAGCATTAGAAATTGTTCTGTGGACTGTGTTTTGAGAATCTATACGGTAATGCATTCCCTAATTCACCCTTTCTTTAAAATGAGCCATAGTTTTTCATACTGAAGGAAATCATCAGAGTCAAGCAGAAGATTGTCTCAATAATGTTTGAAGGTCTGGTTGACATGCTCTTTTTACTTAAACAACTTTAAAACTCTGTAATTTTGAGCAATTTATGTTTGCTTGACCTTCTAAAAGACCACTCTGTTCTCAGCTAAATCTGTCATGGTCTACGATGCATCATTTATTTCATGTTTAAAGTGGAGCACTTACAAATTATACTTCAAACTTTGCATGGTTTACTTGTGAATTGTTTTGGCTTAGTGTGACATCTGTATTGATTATGATGCTTATTTGCTAAAGTGAAGGGAAAAGAGATGTAGTTAAGGCAAAATCAAGTCCATAATTTCGTATGTTCCTAAATTCAAATGTATGTTTAGCATGCTGCTGGCAGACTCAGCACTTGCAGCTGATTCTGGTGTGGTGGGTCTGACTGTTAAAGATGCAGGTCATGATTTGCTCTATTGTGTATTACTTTCCCTTGCCAGCTGTTGTGGTGATTTAGGTAGTTGTATACTTTGGTTAAACACTACTTATCATTTCCTTGTGAGAGTTTCTCTTATATTTTTCCTCTTTTTACTGGTCTTAGCCTTCTGCTACCTGTTTCACAGGGTGGGTATTTGCTTCACTAATTACAGATGCATGTTTTGTCTCTTACAGTTTAGATTAGACATATCTATCGTTAGTTATTCCCATGGTACTCCAGAAGAGACGTTCTTGTTTAGCATTGCCTAATCAATTCTGAGAATAGGAGAAGTTCTGGGGAAATCTGTTACTGGGTTTTCAATACCATGGAATATTCATCTCCAAGACGTACATAACCATGAACATCATAAAGCACAAGGCTGTCATGTATTTTTCATAAGCCAAATTTAGAGACTTTTAAGGTGATAGCAAATATTTTCAAGTTGGAAAACTATGTTAAATACCTATTTTAGATCTTTTTCACTCTCATTATTCTTCAGAGAAGCCAAATGCTAATAGAAGTGAGAGCCAGGTTTTAGCAGCACTGCCTGGGAACAAACAGAAGTAGACAGCTGTACAGGGCAGTGCACGTCGTACAGGCTTTTTATTGGCTTCCAGGGAATCTTCCTAGACATGCACATCATCTTGATAGATTTTTAAATTTTGAAAATCTAGATTTTTATAAGCTGATGCAGCATCATTTGTAGTGTTTCATGTTGAAACATCACCTTTATACAGTAAATATCGTGATGCATAATAAAGAAAATACTTTATACAAGTGTCATATGAAGATATATTTTCATCAACCACAATACTTTCCTCTTCTCAGCCTCCACTGCTATTCACCCAAAACAATTCTTCTCATGAAACCAAATTATTTCTGAAATAGTCAGGTTTTTAAAAAAAACCTCACAACTTAAACCATCCATTACTAAAAGATTTTGGTATAGTATTCAGTGTGCTATCATGGTAGAATGGAACCAGTGCGATGTGATTTTTCCCAGATGTGGGAAGGAAGAAGCATATGGAAAGTATCTGGATTTCTGTTGACATAAATCCAGTGAACAGCTTTTATTTATTTATGTATGAATAGTATCTGAATCCATTTATTTATTTATTACCAGTGCCAGCAGCTGCCCTCTCTGAGGGCAGGTGTTATAATTTCTCTGGACATTAACAGGTGTTTCTTGCTTTTGTGTTGGTTCAGTAATTTAAGGGAACAGGAATATTCTAAATGGAAGGAATGTTTTATAGCATGAGAAAAAATGGACAGTTATCTTCATCACTGAAGAACATAAATCAAACTGGAATTCAGAAATGTTTGTTACATTTCTGCCCTATGGAGAAATGGATCATAAAACATTTTATATAGAGAAGTACACTTTTCCAAATGACAAGTTGTTCATAAATATCTATGTTTACAGAGGAAACTCTGAGAGGAGGGATTGCTGAAGAAGATTTTGGTAGCTGGGATTGATCCTCCAAGGCTTCCTGTGCTACTAGAGGAAATAACTCTGTCTTTATTCCAGTTCCTATTTCTTCCCTACTTGCCTGCAAGGGTGCAAAGAGAAATATATCAATGGCCAAAAGGTATTAATGTACAACAGTGAAGGGATTATGGAAATGCTAGAGGGGAAAATATGTAGAATGGAGATGGAACAAGAAATGAAGGGAGAGGAAAAAAGTACCTTTTTAATAATAGGGACGTGGAATTTCCTTGTCTGATGCAAAAAGTAGATTTAAAGAGTCTGGAAATTTTTTCCTTATTTTGAAGGACACTTCATTTTCACAAAGCTGGTAAAGATAAATCCACCTTGAACCTCTCCAAAAAATGTCAGAGTAGGGAAGAGCAGCATCTTACCAGGTTGCTTTCTGCTGCAGACCACCCCCAATGGAAGGTGCTGTATACTGAGGAGGGACAATGCTGACTTGCACCTCTGGTCTATGAACAGATAGGAAACTTTTAGGAAATGGAAAGAATCTGGTGTAATTTGTGTAGGTTACTTCGTTGCCCACCTACTGCAGCCCCAGAGAGTTGGATAGAATTATTATTCTGTTATAAGCTAAACCCCATGGATTTGTGAACTGTAAAAAAAACCCTATATCATTGAAATTATCTTTCTCTGTATGTGTGATGGTGAGTTTTCAGTTTCACTTCAAGATGCAAATAATAGTGGTGGACCTTGAAAAGTAATATTATGTGTCATTTATGTTCTCTTCTGTAATCATATTTTAATTAAATCCTTCCCCACTCTTTTTATGCGCTGCGCTTTTGTCAAGTTTGTGAGCTATAAACCAAGCTGCTGACAATTGTAATTCAGTATGTTCTGTCCTAAATTACCATGATGTAGTCATTATTCCTCATTTGCCTGATTACATTATTCACAGATGGTAGCAGGGTTTCATTTCGCATCATGTGTTACTTTAAAACAGTGGTTTATGGTAAGTACGATTTATCTAACTTTGAGAACAACTGTAAAAGTAATATATCTACAAAATAAAAATGCACAAATATTTTAATAGATGTTTTCATTTAGTCGATTACATTAGAATATAATTCAATTTGTGAATAACTTAACTAATTCAAACAGCTCTTACTTTTGGCAAGACAATATACTGGCAAGAAGTTAACATAAAAGGTGCTTATAGCTGTGCATCGTTAAGGAAGTGGTTGGACAACACGGTGGTTCTGACAGTATGTTCAGGCACAGATTGTGAGTGCAAGAACATAGGTGCCTCTGTCCTCTTTGCACTGTAGTGGTGCAAGACCGAGACTTGTATCATGCCTGTATGTTCCCGTATTGTTCAAGTTAAAGTGACTGTCAGAAAGCGTGCAGGAAAAAACACTGCTGCAACAACTCCCTCCTATGGCAGACTTGGTGAAGATCTTTCTGTTTAGAGATTTCACCCCTCAGTGGGATGTTGGCCCTTTGAGGCAATTTTTCAATTACCTGCTCCTTCCACCGTTCATCACCTTCCCAGAGAAGATCACTGTGGACAGTAGGTTAAGGGAAAGGTGGGCCCATACACTGCCTTGACTAAGGTTAAAATTGCTCTTTGAACCTACCCTCGGTTCCTTCCTATGGTTACATCTGAGGTTCATTTCCAGTCATTGATGGGTTTGTGTTCTTCTTGAAACTCTTTGGTCTCCAGGCTCAGGCTTCCTCGCCCACTTAGACTCCTGGGTGGACTTTGCTTTTATACTGACGGTAAAACCATTCAAGAGGATCCTTAGGTTGTTTGCATATTAAAAAAGGCCCTCAAACTCAAACACATTGTGATTTTAAAACAAGGATTATTGATTTTGATAGTGGAGAGTGTTGTAGAAGAGGAAAACTCAAACAGTTTGATAAGCAGAGTTTGTTTTTTGATCCTAGTTCAAGCAGCTGTGGTGGTTTGCCTGAGGAAAATCTTTATGTTTTGTGATTAACCATGATGCCTTCTAACTGTTACCACTTGCAACATTTAAATTTGGTAGATGATACTACCTCTAGGAAGTTTGGTAAGGAACTCTGAATCTTTCATCAGGACATGGTGCTTAGTGGAGTACCCTGCTTGGAATCATTTTTGCCTGCCTATGTAGGGGAAAAAGAGAAGTCACTAAGGTGTAGTATGTTCTTTGAGATGGGATGCTTGTGTGAACATTTGCTGCTCCTTCGGTTGCCAAATTCAGGGGACTCTCAGGCTGACTGGGCAGAAGGCATCTACTTCTGTGTATTCCGCTAGGTAAGGGGGAGCAGGTTAATTGATTTACCCCCAATATGAATATCCTTATAAATGATACGTCACAGAAAGAGGAACGTAGGCAAGCAATCTTTCCTTTTGTTATTTGTTACCTTATGCCCCTCTTCCTCCCTTTCCTGCTGGTTCATTTGGTGGTTAAATTATATCTGATTGCTGGAAATGTTACAAATATATGCTTTACAAACTTTTCGGACACAGTAAGTGGCATCATGAAAAGTGAATCTGTCAGTGAAGCAAAATCATAGCGAGATAGACAGACCTTAATCACATCAAGTTTATTTGTAGAAAGAGTCTTATTATTGTTTGTAATGCGAAACTTTAGAGAAATTCTTAGCGAAGATCAGCAGTGGAGACTGGAAGAAATAAAACCTCATGCATCCCATGCATCCCTTAAAGAAAACAAAGAGTAATGAAATCCTCAAACACAGTACTGAGGAGGGAGGCTATTTTGTTTTTGTGGGACAATATAGAGAGAGTGGGGGATTTTTTTTACTATTTTTAATATGCCTCTTGTACCAAAACTGATTCTGGAGCTCAGAATTAGATGTATCCACGTTCTAATAATGCTCAGCTATGTTCCAGACTTGCTGCAGTCACTCAAAACCCAACAAGTGAAGAACATGCTGTTCTCAGGCTTTTCTTCTCCAAACTATTTTAAGAAGGGGTTTTTCAAATGGAAAAGGCCTGGGTAGTCTCAGTTACTTTCCTTCCTCTTTTATAGCTCCAGCAAATGTTGGGCAGGATTCTCAACAGAAGTTAGCTGGTGCAACTGTATAGTAAATGGAGTGAATGCTGATTTATTTGAATAATTTATGCGAGTGTAATATTTTAACAAGGTTTATATTGTTGTTACAGAAGTATAGTAGTTTTCCAGGCCATCAGAAGCAGCGGTTTCTTGATTTATTTTTTTCCTTTGGAAACTCTAGTATAAAGTAAAGTATCAAATTTTTGGCTGCAGTTCACATCAGAATGTAATAAGATATCTGTCCCTCTTATCCCATCTCTGTCTCTCTCCCATTGCAAGTCAAGAATTATTTCTATCTAGATTTCAACTTTCAGGAGAACTTTCATTCACTATCAGTCTGGCTGGTGGGACCGGGTACCTCAGTGCTTCATCCTTCCCTGGTCCTTTACCCCTGCCAGACAGCGACACTGCCATGCTTTACTCAGAGTATCCCACCTGAACTGAAACTGCTCCCACCTAAGATTCCTGATCCGCAGCAGCGGATCAGTCTGTGCCTGTGAGTGTCTTCTGCTGCAGCTTGCAGGCTGGGGCTGTGGAACGCTGACAGCAGCAGGACTTCGGTGGCCTGAGATTTGCTCCTAAAATAAAGCCCTGCTGCGGGAGGGCAGAAGGCAGCAGCTACTGCTGAGACCAGGGTCAGTGGTGTCCTCCTGTCCTCATCTAGATGTCCTACCCTGCCCAAAACAATTGTTCTAGTTTTGGCTGGGGTAGAGTTAATTTTATTCGTAGTAGCTAGTATGGGGCTGTGTTTTGGATTTGTGCTGGAAATAGTGTTGATAATGCAGTGATGTTTTAGTTATCTCTGAGCAGTGCTTACATAGAGTCAAGACTTCTTCCACTTCTCACCCCACCCGACCAGCAAGTAGGCTGAGGGTGGACAAGAAGATGGGAGAGGACACAGCTGGGATGGCTGACCCCAACTGACCAAAGGGATATTCCACACCATATGACATCATGCTCAGCGTATAAACTAATCACAGAATGTTAGGGATTGGAAGGGACCTCAAAGGATCATCTAGTCCAATCCCCCTGCCGGAGCAGGACCACCTAGATCAGATCACACAAGAATGCGTCTATGTGGGTTTTGAACATCTCCAGAGAAGGAGACTCCGCAACCTCTCTGGGCAGCCTGTTCCAGTGTTCTGTTACCCTTACTGGGAAGAAGTTCTTCCTCATGTTTAAGTGGAACCTCCTATGTTCCAGCTTATATCCATTTCCCCTTGTCCTATCATTGGATGCCACTGAGAAGAACCTGGCTCCATCCTCATGACAGTCACCCTTTACATATTTATAAACATTACTGAGGTCCCCCCTCAGTCTCCTCTTCTCCAAGCTAAAGAGCCCCAGCTCCCTCAGCCTTTCCTCATAAGGGAGATGCTCCACACCCTTAATCATCTTGGTGGCCCTGCGCTGGACTCTCTCAAGCAGTTCCTTGTCCTTCTTGAACTGAGGGGCCCAGAACTGGACACAATGTTCCAGACGCGGCCTCACCAGGGCAGAGATAAACTAGGGGGAAAGTTAGCCATGGGGATTGCTGCTCAGGGACTGGCTGGGCATTGGTCGGTTGGTGGTGAGCAGTTGTTTTTCATTTTCATCACTTGTCTTCCTTGGGTTTTATTTCTCTGTCTTTTTGTTATTTTCTTTTTTATTAATTAATTATTAACTCTTATTATTAATAATATTATTGTTATATTTTGTTTCAATTATTAAGCTGTGCTTACCTCAACCCACAGGTTTTCTCACTTTTACTGTTCCAATTCTTTCCCCCGCTATCCTGCTGCAGGGAGGGGTGAGCGAGCGGCTGCATGGTGCTTAGTTGCCAGCTGAGGTTAAACCACGATACCAGTCATGCCCTGCATGAGAGAGTCTGGACCCACCGAGGGCCACAGTCATCTCCCACCTAGGAAGGAGTTAAATCTCTCCTTTCCCTGCACTCGCTGAGGCTTATGTGCCAGTTACAAGAAGTTTTTAATATAAGACTTGTTGACCACCCTGGTAGATGACATAGATCAAACAGTAGACTGAATTTCCTGATCTCCTGCTTGAGTACAACTTTTAGAGTTAAATCTGCTTGTTACTGTCACAGAATATGTGTCACAAGGGTAAGAAGGAAACTTGAATATTGCAGTCCTGCCCAGACTCCTGAGACTGCAGATATTTTTCCCTATTGTGCTTCATGTATATAGAGAAATGTTTCAGGCAGTGCAGTTTCTGTAATGCAAAACATTGATGTCAGGGTCTAGGTCAGTTCTCCTTTTAAAGGAAACAGCATTTATTAGACATAATGCAAACTACAGAACACTATTTAAGAGGATATATGGGATGTAGTGGAGTTGTCTCTGCAGACCCTGTCGCTAGTGGAATCACTGCTTTTCAGTTAAGCACAACTTATCCACTGCTCAGGAGGGTGCATGACTTGACCAGATCCAGAACATCTAAGAGCTTCCCCATGAGTTTGGTGGGACCTAAACAACGCCACCATTCAAGTGTTACTTGTTGTCTGGAGCAATGCAATTGTGTAGTGTGTCATAAGAGTAATTCCCTTGGTTTGTATCTGCTATGGATTATAAATGTAGTTGTTGTTCAGTTGCCTACAAATAATAAGCCATTAATAAATATCACTGACATAACATATTTGTCATTTGAATGTTGCTAACTTGTTTTGAGACTGGCTGATTTAGCAATAAACCAGAAATTTTATTTTCAGTTATTAACATATCACTTTGTTAAATTATTTGGCTGGACTAAGCTAAAAAATGTGATAATATATTTGTCAGAGAATTTGAAACAAGTGTATGAATGTGGTAGAGGGAAGTTATAAGAGGTGACTGGCAGATCAAATGCTTTGGGCATTGCATCTTCAGAGTCTGTTCATTTGACCTTAATTCTGACCAGAAATGTTGGAAAACTGTAAATCAGCAGGCATAATTTTGAAAATATAATTTTTATGTAATCTGGGCTATTACCTACTTTCTGGTTGTTTTTTTTTTTTTTAGAACTCAGAGATGGAAATATATATTGTTCTTTGTTATTTTAAAATGGTCCCCTATCACTTGCAACTGGCAAGGTAACAGACCAACACAAGCTCTGCCAGACTCTCACTTAGCTTGTTCCCAATAGAGTCCTTGATACCTTCTCAGTACCTTTGCTGATTTTCTGAGTAAACCTGCAACTGTGCTGATGAAATAGATAAAACCATGACCTACTGTTGACATTAATGTTGGACAAGATCAGTGAATGACCCTAAAAGATTCAGATGATACAAAAGGGGGGAAAAAAGTAATGTAACACTGTAAATTTTTTGATATCAGTATGTTATTCATTAATTTTTAAACTTTTTGACATGAATTACGGAGCTGTAACTGCAGACAAGGACCTTTTTTACTAATATTTTGCATCCCAGCTTTACTGAGCTGGGCAGGGGGCAATGTCCCCAAGCATCAGGGACGTGTCCCCAAGGAACTTCATCCCATGGTAGTGTCTGCATCAGGAGATGACACTGAGGGAAACTTACTGTGTCCCCATGGCATGGGCAGCCCCAACTCAGCACGGGCCTTTCCCTGGCCTGTTTTTTTCCTGAGGCTCATGATAACAGATGATAATATCAACATCTTATGGTTTTCATATGGTATGCTTTTATATTTCAGATGCTACTGTGGTGTTTGTGTATCCCTTGTCTCTGATTACAGATTACATATTGTAATGTATAGTGCATATATGCTCATATCAAATATTTTTCTCCGTTTAGGTTGCATTTGTTACCTTACCTGTCATGACTCACTGTTTGGTATGTCAGATACTTGCGAATTGCTGTATAACTGTATTTTTATACTGGTTTTCACCGTAGTTGTGCCCTTTTTTAACAAAATCTAGCATGAGAGAATAGATACATTGCCATAGATCTTCAGTGGATATCCTAGAACTGAAGTAAATTATTTTTAATTTACATCTTTTCATGCCTCAGTATCAAAAGTTTTCTCTTGTAACATTGTCATTGCTGCATTAAAAATCAATAGTGATATTAGGAAAACAACTGTAGTCCCAGATTAGGCCAACTACAGTATTCCCAGAATTTAATCATCCATGCTTCTTGAGTTGTTGTGAGGATCAAGGGCTCACAAGTTTTTGTACAGTCTTCCAAGGAATTTGTGATGGAAACTTCAGTGGCTTCCCTGTCCATCCTAGAATCTGCAGTAGTAATCCGTATGTCCTTACATAGCAATATAGCCTAACGAAGTGTGGACATATGGCACTTCTGAAAATCAGGATAATTCTTTTTTGCTGCTTAACTGTGGATTTAAATGCTGACTTGTAAAATGAAAGTATTTAACCTTATCCTGAGATTATGACCATATTAGTCTCTCAGCTGTGCAAACCTTCTGATATGACTGTCTGCCAGTGACTTGGGACTAGGATCAGAAAGCAAGTCAGAACTGAACTCTAGAGCTGTGTGCATTATCAGTACATATGATCAGTTTAAAAGCAGTATAGAGTACCTTAAATGAAGTATCTTGTATGTCAAGAACATGCTACTTACAGACTTTTTCGGTGTCTTTTCAGTACAATAAACATATCCAGTGTCTACTACTGCATTCACTATCCATCTGGCCTCTTTATAGTCCTTAAAGCTGTTGCAGAGTAAAATTTTTCCATTTTTATACGTGAGAACTAAAGCATTATATGACAAAATTGAATTTAGATGTACTCTTGGGCACAATCCAGTTGCCTAAACATAGGGGTTCAGTGTCATACCCTATCTGGCCTCCAGCTGCTGGTCCAGGTACCTTAGTTGTCCCACATGCCCTCAGTCATATCTGCCAGCTTTGTGTGGATGCTGTGGATAACCTGGAGTGTTTCAGATGGTGCTGGGTTCCTGTGTTTGAGCATCTATATCAAGCCTCAGTGTCTCTCTGTATCTCTAGGTGCTTGAAGGCTTTCAAACACTGACTCTGAGAGACCTCCTTAGTGTTGCACAGGAAGACTATAGCAAATAGAGGAGAATCCTAACTATCCTTTGGGGTAGCCTTCCATCTATACAGCTATCCCTGACCAACTTCTCATATGGATATATTTTGATAAAATTAGCGGTTGCATGCAGATTCTGAACTAGACTTGTTTTGAATGCTTAGAACTGCCTCTCTCCTTCTAATCATAGAATCATAGAATGGTTAGGGTTGGAAGGGACCTTAAAGATCATCTAGTTCCAACCCCCCTGCCATGGGCAGGGAAACCCTCCACTACACCAGGTTGCCCAAAGAGCCTCATCCAACCTGGCCTTGAACACTTCTGTCCTGGTTTTAGCTGGGACAGTGTTAGCTCTTATTTTTAGCAGCTAGAAGAGCTCCGTGTTTTGGTTTTACTCAGAGGCTCGCTCTGAGAAGAATGTCGATAGCAAGCTGATGTTTGTGGTTGGACGTGAAACTCCAAGGACTTTTCAGTGTGCCGGAGTGCAGAAGCACGGAGGGATAAGGGGGGAGCATAGCCGGGACAAGGGGGACATGATTCCCCTTGTGATTTGTGGTGGAACTTAAGATTGAGGGCCAAACTGGCCAATTAGTATTCCATATCATGCAGCGTCATGCCCAGTATAAAAGTGAGGGTCAGCCGGACAGAAGGGCTTTTGCGCTTTGGCTCTTTCGCTGCTTTTGCTCTTTTGCGCTTGCTGCGCTCTTGCTCTATTGTTTTTTTTCCTTTCTCTCCCAGTACTCCCACTCTTGGAGTACTATCTCTCTCTCTCTGCCCCTCTCTATTTCGGGGCCTCGTGTTCATCCGGGATTGCAGCTTCGGGATGAGACGGGCTGCGGATAAGAGGGGTGGTGAGCATCTACCCTGTGTATTAAATCATCTGTATTAAATTGTTCTTATCTCAACCCACGGGTATCCCATTTATCCTTTAATTCTCTCCCTCATTCCTGGGGGTGGGGGAGGGTGAGTCAACGACTCGGGGCGGGGGGCGGTTGTGTTGCCGGGGCGGCCTAACCCACAACAACTTCCAGGGATGGGGCATCCACAACTTCTCTGGGCAACCTGTTCCAGTGCCTCACCACCCTCAATGTAAAGAATTTCTTCCTTATATCTAACCTAAATCTCCCTTCCTTCAGTTTAAAGCCATTGCCCCTTGTCCTATCACTACACGCCCTTGTAAAAAGTCCCTCTCCAGTTTTCCTGTAGGCCCCCTTTAGGTACTGGAAAGCTGCTATAAGATCACCCCAGAGCCTTCTCTTCTCCAGGCTGAACGGCCCCAACTCTCTCAGCCTGTCTTCATAGCAGAGGTGCTCCAGCCCTCGGATCATCTTCGTGGCCCTCCTCTGGACTCGTTCCAGTAGCTCCATGTCCTTCTTATGTTGGGGACTCCAGAGCTGAACACAGTATTCCAGGTGGGGTCTCACGAGAGCAGAGCAGAGGGGCAGAATCACTTCCCTTGACCTGCTGGCCACACTCCTTTTGATACAGCCCAGGACACAATTTGCTTTCTGGGCTGCCAGCGCACATTGCCGGCTCATGTTGAGCTTCTCATCCACCAGCACTCCCAAGTCCTTTTCCTCAGGGCTGCTCTCGATCCATTCTTGGCCCAGCCTGTACTTGTGCTTGGGATTGCCCCGACCCACGTCCTGCAGTCTCTCTGTACCAGCTTCATGCCAATACGGCATACTGAGACTTTGCTTAATTGAAGGGAGCTAGAGACTGCTGCTTTTAATTGCCAGATCGTGCAACTGATTTATTTTACTGATTCATTTTCTTTTGTTTAATCTAGAGGTAAGGAGACAGTATTTGATATCCGGGTAATTTTTGACACTTTTCGGAAATTCCAGATACACATCTTATTTCTGCATTAGCAATCACTAGTGTTTATACACCACTGTAAAAAATATTAGCCTGGAAATGGCTGAAAAATGCAATACGACACTTCAGACCCACTACCATATTTAAGTGCAGTTAACTGACACTGTTGACGCCCACGGTGGTGCCGGTGCTAACAATGTCTGAATAAATCACGTCATCTGTTTAGCTAATGTATTTGTTTAATTACAAAATTACAAAAGTTCTTTATGATTTTGTAAGTGAGTTTATTTGAATAACTGGATTTCTGGAATTCCAAAGGATCTTGACTGTGTCCACAGAAGCAGATAATAGTTGTCTGGTAGGTCATCTTTACAAAACTGGGAATGTATATGAGAGAAAAAAGGAACACATTTTGATAACTCAACTGGATTCTCAGTAATTCAAAGATCTTTTTCTTCTAATCCCTTACTCTTTTTGATCTTGCTAATAATTAGGAGGAAGAATTTCTGCTGCTCTCCCTGCATTGGCTCTTGCAGAGGAAATTCTTTACTGTTTTATCTCCGGCACAGTGTTACTTTGATATTTCTCCTTCTGAAAATGGGATTTAGCTTAGTACAAAACCAGAAAGTTATCTGTTTCAAACATTATACTTTGGAAACAGCGAGAGAAGTATCACTTAATTGGCCAACTTTATTTCAGAATTTGGTGGATTTTACCATCAAAGTTAATCATTCATCTACTTGCTGGTCTGTAGCAAGCCTAAATGGCTACTGGAATGAGTTTGCTGGCAGGGTTTGTTGAAAATGAACTATGCAGATTTTAATAAAAAAGGAGTTAAATACTACTAGAAAAAGTTAAACCTTCTTTCTAGAATCATAGAAGATATTATTTCTGCAAATATTTAGTTAAATGATACTATAAAATTCATTTTATTATAATTGCTTTGTGATTAATTCCCACTGCTAAAAATAAATTCCTTCTGGTGGTTCTTTTTTTTGTGTCCCTGTTTTTTAAAGATCTTAATGGAATAGGTATTTGGAATCGTTGCTCTTGCTCAGGATAGAGCTCTGATCTAGAAAACATGCACAGGAGTTATTTTTCCTTTTACAAAACATATGAATAGTAGCAAGCTCATTTGTGTCTGTTAGACAAACTGAAATGTTGTAATAATAGTTACTAATATCAGAAAAGTCTGCAAATCTGAAAGCATATTGAGAAAAAAGGCTGGAAAAAATAGTGCTCTTTTAATAAGCCATTAGCTGCTACATATAATTAAACTCATATTGTATTAATTTTAGGTTCTGTACAAGTTTTGAAAATATTTAACCAGCTTATTTTTTGCCTAGGTGTTGTCTAGGTTTGTGGTTCCATACTTAAGGATTGTGATGCAAGTCTCTGAAATATCGCGATCCTCATAGTAATCTCGTATCTCACGTGCTTTAACGAACTGTGAGAATCTTCAAATTTAGCAATAATGTTTAAGACTGCTTGCTTACATATACTTTGGTTCTGCATCATTAAAATTAATGGATTTTTCAATTATTTTTTTTTTAGCTTCTTTCAATAGATGCAAAATAGAAAGCCCACCTTGTTAGAGGTTTTGCATTTGTCAGCCCTGGAGTCATCTGAAAAACTATGGAGTCCGTTTCTGGCTGAGCATAATGGTCCAGGCATTTAGAGATCTTTTTACAGTATTGAGTTTTTATTAAAAAGGCTTTTCTTCTGAAAAATTGATGATGATCTGAGCATGTGTTTGACTTCTCGAATACTGCATTTCTTCAGCGGTGGAACTGCAGTGATTCTGCAGAATTTATACTGGATAAAAAGCTAGTTAAATCATTGATCCTTCACATTTATACCAGCTGATTGAAGAATGTCATAACAGTTACAGAGAAATACTCTATTAAATTTGTTAATGGTTCTAAAGTTGTATTAAAAAAGTGATTTTTCAGCTTAAGTCAGACTATACAGTGTTAGGATTTGTTTTCTTTTCTTTGCCAGAAAAGTATAGAAGCTGTAAATTATATATGGAAAATATTTTTAAAGAACAGTGTTTTCGGGATAAGAGAACCGGGTGCAGCTGGATTGGTATATTTTCCAAATCAGATTTCAAAATAGGAACCAGCTGCTCATCTGTTGCTCTCAGCCAAAATGCCAGCATATGCTGGTTGTCACACAATGGCCATTTTTGAAATCGCATACATGAGGAATACTGGATATGATCTTGACATCAGATTCAGTTGCAAAGTATCCTCACCTGGTCACAGCACCACCTCCAAACGCTGCAGGCCCCTATCCTAAAGACACTTGAGTGACTTGTTTGCCAAAAATCCAAAATAAAACTAATGAGGGAATCGTAGTGTGTGGCATCCTCTGTGTGTTGGTCAATGAACTTTCTGTCGGAGTTAATCGAGTTACTCGCAGCTGTGCTGTTTGATTGCATTAGCAGACACCACCGTCTGTGCGGTCCGGCTCTGGACAGAACTGGCACCACTTTGCTTTTGTCCCAGATGCCTTCTCCTTTGAGCTCTGTAGGCAGGTATGCTTTGATGCTGGTCTTTGGCACAGGATTGAGGTGAAGGTGGGAAGAGGCAGGCTACGTGGCTTTGTTATTGTTAATTCACTGGGAATGTAGGATACCTGTTTTTTCAATAAGACCTGCCTTTTCAGCAGAGGTGCTGACAAACAAATTAAGAAATCTAGATTGGACTGTTAATAGAAGTCAAATACAGAGCTGAACAGTGTGTTCTTAAGGCTTTTGATTTAGACCTGAGGCGAAGTTCCTTTGGTTTGAATGGATTTTCATGTTTACTAAGTAATCACAGTGTTTTTGTAGGGCTAAATACTATTTCGGGTTTTTTCCTTAGTGTTAAACGCAAACTTTAATAAATTGGGAAATTTTAAAAGGTAGATTTGATCACTATCAAAATATGCTGTAGCATTTCTTCCTTGTTTTATTTTTTTTTTAATAATTAAGTATTATGGAGACACACTAAATTTGGTACATGAAGAACAGCAACATTACAGCATATATATAAGAGTTTTGCTTTGAATCATTTTGCGTTTGCCCAGGTCTCCAGAAAAACCCTATTTTAGCTTTTATATAGACTTCCAAGAGACTTTTATTTTTTTTTCCCACAGGAAAGAAATTGCCATACTTTGTCCTGAAATTATATTCAACAATATTCCTGTTACAGCGACTTTGTAAAAAAAAAATCTTGTCATACTTTCCTTGGAGTCAATTCCCATATGCCCTCATTGAACTCAAGGCGCCTTCTGCAAATATTCGGCATGGGATGGAAAACAACTTCTTCCACAGGACGTGTTGTAGCCATCATTCTTCTTCTCTGGCCTTTTGTTGAATTACAAAATACCAGAATAGCGGAGTTTGTAATTGCAACTATTGGTATAAAAGCATGTTATGGAGAAAACTTGACATTAGAAGACAAGGAAATGGCTGCTTTGCCTAAGACTCAAGTATCTGCACAACACATTTTTCTTTTAGAATTAGGTGCTAAACCAGGTTTTTCTACTCTGTGTTTGGGAGCAGGAGGTCAGATGGTTGGGAACAAGGAGTTAACATGCACTTAAGCAGTTGAAAAGGTTACTGGGGCTATTAGTGTTTTCTCAGTTGAGGCTTGTTGGCAACAGGTTTAGCTTAAGTAGAAGAGACGATGTCAAATAACCGTTTCACAGAACATGGGACAAAACAGATTCTTGACAAAGAACATAGTCTGTGCTCCAAAGAAAACTACTAAACTAGTTTCAGCTTCAGTAAGTAAGTGCTGCCACACTATACTATATAAAAAGTTTTTGAATGTTATCTCATTTTTGTCACCTTGCCTTCTTTCTTTGTTAGAAGTCCTACTGTGATTGGGAAAAAAAGGGAAAGTCCACCTAAAGTACTTTTTTTTGACTGATAAATGTAGTGATATCATTCATGGGTCTGGGGGTTTTAGGTAATGTGTTGTGCCTTGGTATTTGTGTCATTGAAACTGTTATTTGCGTATAGGTGTTTTCATGGGGTTTCAGGTATATGTAATCTAACTGCACTGATATAAACTAAGAAAGGTGTTAAATATATAATCAAAATCTGAAGACACTTTTAAACAAATGCCCAGTTCTATAAGATAAAACTTAAAAATGAAGAATAATTAAACTGCAGAGGCTTTAGCTGTTTGCCACTTCATGTCTTCTCTGGGGTTACAGAAATGACTTTGGAGCTGTTGAATCATTCTAAGAGTAGTGGCCAAGGCTAACTTGTGCTTGTTCCCAAAGAAAAAGGTGGATTTTTTAGAGAAGGCATCGAATTCCACTCCTGTGCTCAATTTTCAAACTCAAATATAGATGGATAGGTGTTCTTAACATAGACCCAAAGAAGCCGAGTTGCCAGTGTGTGTACAAACATTGGTAAATATCTCCTTTTGATAAGAATGACTGGAATGGAAATCAATTCCGTTTTTATTGTGATTATGTTAAGGAAAAAAGAAAATATTCTTAATTTTAGGCAGTTTTATGTAGTACAATTTTACGAAGGTAAAAGGGACTTACTTTTGGGAGAGGTAGAAGGCAGAAAGCAAGTGCTAGCATGCCACCCACTTGTCAGATACAAGGCAGTACGGTGCTATGTACTAATTTTGAAATTTGGAGCGGTGCTGATGATATGAAGATAGACCTGACTTAGCTTGCTTTTGTCATTGTGACATGTCATTCGATTTATAGCAGTCATAAACTGAACTACCACCTGTGCTAGGGACACTCTTCATTTACAGCACCTGATGCTTGGATTCACATTGTTGAATATTTTGTTTAAATATCACATTTACAGGAATCTGTGTTCCTTCCTACATAATAGGCTGAATGTTTGTTGTTTTTTTTTTTCTCATTTAGCTGTTAGGTGATTAAGTCCAGTGTTGTGCTGCTCAGAGGTGTCACTTTGAGGCTCTAACGCAGGTGTGACTGTTATATCCTCAAAAGGAGTATGTGATAGGACTAGATGAGATGGTCTTCTGCTGGGCAAAATTTGATGTTTCTTTTTTCTGTGCTTTGGTCTTCCGTGTGCTGTGTGAGAGGACCACTGGTGAGTTATACTTTTTGTGCTATTAAACAATAGCTGAGATTCCTGACTGTAGGGACCATTGTGAGTGAATTAACTACATCACCACTTGTGGGCTGCAACTTCTATCACAGCAATGCTGGGGATTAAGAATAGTGAAGGCATGAAAAAAAAAAAAATTGTCAGATTTTGTGGATTTAAGCATTCCTGATCCAGCAGCTGATGGAAGAATGACCAATTGAATATTTTTTCCCCTAATATGGTAGAGACCTTAGTTAGGTTTCGAATGTCATGATACAGTTATTTGTGGTCTGCTTGAATTTTTCCATCCCTGAGGGGCTAGAAACTGTTAAAGACAATAACCTGGTCTGGTGTAATGTGGCTTGGATGTTCTTTACTTAACATGACAGCACCCTACCTCACCGGTAAATGAGAAAATGAACCCTCGTGCTGTCTGCAGCAGACCATCTACTGCAGCTGGTTGTCACAAAATATTGTGCAGCTTTGCAGTCTGAGCAGTGCCTGAGCTTTAAGTTGGTATGGGAATAAGACCTAAGGTTTCTGAAATGCTTGCTTGCATGTAATAACCATCTGCAACTTTTCATTGACTCACTCATTCCACATTTCATGTCCATTTATGTTTCTGTTTGTGCTTACCTCCTATAGCTGCCTTCTACCAGTGGTATCTCATCCTGTTGCCTTGTTTATTCTGATTGACTTTTGTAAGTTTCAACTCTGCTTCCTCCTTTATTGCCCACTTCTATCTGGAGAGGTTTGTTCAATCCTAATCCTACCTATGTTCTTACCTATTTTTGTTCTTACCTATTTTAGTTCTTACCTATTTTTGTTCTTACCTGTTTTTGTTCTTACCTGTAATTATCTCTAATCGTTCAATGTCACAGCCGTTCGCTCCTTCATATCCTTCTGGATTGTTGATTCGTGATTCTGAGACTGAGGTTTTCTAAAAGTATTGGTTTTGTTGTTTAATTACTTTGTTTCATGATCTCCTGGCTTCTGCTGTCCCTGTCATGCTCTTGCTGGCTGTGGTATGTCCCACAACCATGGTTCCTTGGCTGGCTCTGTCATAGCACAGCACAGGTCCCACTCTTCCCAGTCTCTTAACAAGGGATAAACAGATGATAAGCAACAACTACTGCTTTTAAGCTTCTTTACTACTTCCTTGCTATCACTGTCCCTGCTAAAAAAAAAGAAGGTAATGTCATAACATAACTAAACTGTGTTCGTTCTTTCTGAAACTAATTTGCTTGTATATTCAATCTTGGGAAGGGAACAAGATGGTTTCTTTTCTTCAGACCCATAGCCCTTGAAGGCAGAGGTTGTCTTCTGCCACCATCCAGCATGGTGAGGCATCAGGTCCTTTTGTCAGTCTTGAGAGTATAAATATTTAAATAGTTTTTATAACTGTTTTTAGAAACCACTGAAGCATCTCAAATTTTGCTTCTTAAGCTTTGCCCCAACTGGGATGTAAATGAAGTATTTAGTAACTTTGCTAAGTACTAAGGACTCAGCAGGATATTATCTTTATAGTCTTATTCTAGAGTGATTAATACATTGCATGTAAGAAAGAGGAGACAGAGTTTCTTTCCACAAACATCTGTTTATAATTTAAACTCTGCAAAATATCCAAAGAAAGATTGTGTGGTGAATACTGACTTAGGACTTTCGCCACGTATCCTACTGTCCCAAGGACTGCTCCTACACTACTATTAATTTTGCTGGTACAATTCCAAATCTCTCATACTTAGTTTTAAAATATTTGTAGTCACATATTGTACTACTAAAAACAGAAATAAAAAGTGAAAACCTGTGGGCCATTTCTATAGTTGATATAGAATATTAATTGAACATTGACGCTCCAGCATAAAATTATGGTTAAAAGCATTTGATCATTATCAGTGAGTTGTGCTCTAAATGTGAATGTATTTGAGGAAGTCAGGTTTGCTCCACATGCCTTTTTTCCTCTTTTTGTTATGTGTAGCTCCTCCTTTCCAGGGACAGAACTCACTTGTTTTCCGTGTTACAACCATCTGGTGCTCATGCCTGGGATGCAGCCCCTTTTTTCACAGCTTGCTAGGGCTCTCTCAGTTAGGTCTGCTCTGATCAAGTAACGACACGCAGAGCTAATGTCTTTAAAGGGATCCACCTAAATATTAAATTTTGTACAGCCTTACTTCTGCACTAACATGCTTCTTTCTCTTTCCTAGCTGTTCCTTGGCCAAAGAGAAACACATTATGTCAATGTTTAAGAGGCTTTTAGGCAATGCCCTTAATAATATGCCTTGAATTTTAGTCAGCCCTGAGGTGGTCCGTTCAACTAGATGATTGTTGTAGGTCCCTTTCAACTGGAACTATTCTATTCTCTGTGAGATTTGGCTTCGTTGAGAGAAGTATGTCTTTTTCACTTTGTATGATGCAATATGGTGAGTTGTTCTCAGTGTTAATGTAAACATGTATTCTATGGTTCTTTTGTAGTGTTGCCATTCAAAAAGTCTTTTTTTTTCAGACCTCAAGTGTGGTCCAGAGAGTCGTGGGTAGGGTATAGCCTGTACTTCTAGCAGAACAAATTGTCTGTTTCTTGGCACAAAGATAAGGCTGTCCCTACAGCAAAACTCACTAGATCAGTGTTCAGATTTGTATCAAGCAAACGCTGCAAAATATCAGGAAAAATACTAGATTCCAGCATCTAAAAAATGCTTTGATCTATTAAGAAGTTCTTCGAAGTGCTTTGAAACTAAGAAAAGGACAGTAGAGATTTTCTTGGACTAGAGATGAAAGCTGAGAGCTAATGAGGGGATTTTTGTAGGACAGTGAAAGCCACAGTGTCACTCTTCCTCACAGAGAGGAGATTCCTTTGGAGCTCAGGTCATGGCATTGCTCATGACTTCAGAAGTCTTCTAGAATTTGGCTGGAGACTTGAGCCAAGGTTTGAAAAAGTTTAGCTCTTGAGTGCTAAACATAAGTGCCCAACTCTGGGCATGTTGGGCTAGTGCATGCTAGCTTTCCTGATGTTTCTAGCCTCTATTGATGCTTGAAGGAAGAAACAACATCTGGAAATCGACAAATGGACTTCTAAAGCTGTTATTTGTAGGGTTTCTCCATGCGGAGATTGTTAGTCTTTATACTATTCAGTAGCTTGTATTTGCTAGCCATTGTACACTGGCTTTCAATGCATAAGTTGAGTTCTGTTCACTGTGTTTGAATGGTGTAAGTATCTTCACAGCGCTATCCATGCTCCCAACCAGGAATCTCATGGAAGAATCCTAGAGACAGTCTCTTCTCACTCTTCTGAATTGTTATCCCAGAAATGATATCATATTTATGAAATTGCAAAATCTTAATGGACTTTTTTGTAATAGCTCAAACAAAGAGAAAGAAACTGAAAATATTTTGGAGACACATATACTTTAAATATTTGGAGACGAATGGGGAGTTGATTATTTAGCTGAATTTTGTCAAGATTTGAAGCACTAACTGTCTACATTGAATGCCAGGAAACGTAGACATTTTAAAAGATACATGTGTGTATATATGTATAAATTTATAAAACAATAATAATTCCAGAAGTATAAAATTGGCTGTAGTCCTAGTTTTTCAGTTAAAAATAATAGTACTGAAGATATTGAGTGGAATCTCATGGCGTTAAAACTGCTTTACCAGATCATTGCTAGATGCTTTTCTTATTTAGTAGACTTTAAACATTTCCAGGAGCTCATTATTCCCATCCCTAGGGAAGAGACTTTGGAGACAACTACAATTATTGTACATCTTTCCCGGCCTTCTTGAGGGGAGTAGGGGGAGGGAAGCAGTGTAATAGATACGTGTTTCCTGAATGAAAATCCATCCCGGTGTCAATGTCTTTTGAGCATTTAGATGAGAAACTAAATAAAGTCAACAACCTCCCCCTGATTACAGTAGCTAATGGCTTGGTCCAGATAATCTAACTTCCTAAATCGTATAGGGGAGAGATGGAGAATGAGGGGAGATTTTTGTGTGCTAGCATTGTCAAATTGTGAGAAGTTTACAGAACTAATCTCAGTTCACCATCTGATCCTAATTTTCAGTTGATTTCAGTTTATCATTGCCTGTCAGAGCCCCGAGACAAATGAAAACAAAAATAAATTAGCTGGGTTTCTCCATAAGAGGAATTTTTCCTGAATTCTGGAGGAGTTTCCTCCAGAATCCTGAAGGAGGATGTTCAGTAGTGGTGCGATTCACTACCAACACCAATTGGCGTGTTTGGTGGTCCTCCTTTTGCTAAGAGGCTAGGGTCAGATGGCAACTTTCCCAAAACTTTTTAAAAGAACATTTTGTAATTTATCCTTTTCATTAATATAAATTACATAAATTGATTTTGACCGATTATCACATCCCACAAAAATAAATTATGAAAATACAAGGTACTCTACCAGCAAGGCAGAGGGACAGTCTGATATTCCCGACCATTTGCTCTTATATGAGCTTCCTTCTTAATCTATTAAATGGAATGTTGTTATTGTAAACAAGTATGCAGTTTCAGAGCATAATACTTATTCTCTCTTATGCCATTCTTATTTTTTAGTCAGTCTCTTCTTTTGTAAGCTCTTGAAGTAGAAGCAATGAGATTCTTCATTACCTTCTGCATTGCTCGAGCATACAATGGAATGTGATATGTGGTTGTGAAACAGTTTTCTTTTGTTTATTGGCAATGAGTAGAGACATTTGCTATTTATTTTTTATTTTAGTGTACAGGTGATCTTGCCAGTATGCACAAATCTCATGATGTCATCACTCCGAGCCTTTTTATATTTTTTAGCTACTAAAGCTTACCAGCAAATAAAAATATTAATCAAATCAAGTTTTGGCTTTGTCTTTAACTTACAAAAATATGGAATTTGGAGACTTAGGGGCCAAGGAGAAATATAGATGCCAAGCTCTACACTATCTCATGTAAGAAAAAATGATCAGTGAGTAGTTTTTGATTAAGGGAGTCCAGATGAGCTTCTTTGATAGTGCATGACTGTTTACATAAGAGGAACAGCATTTGATAGCATAATTCTGATTATATTCAGTATGTTATGGATCATATGCATCCACTGAACTGCACCCAGCAAGTGAGGGATGGATTTTGGAGGCCACTTCAGATGCCACAGTGAATGTTTGATGTGTGTGTTTAGATATCTGTCTAATACTGTACAAGTTGGAAGCATTGTTTAATCTGTTAACTCATGTTTCTTCGTAAGATTTCTTCTCAGAATGGTAATTTGTGTGTATGTGTATTTGCTTCTGCATGACTGGAAGCAAATGATTTTAGAGTCTTCCATCTACTTCCTCCACGCATTTCTGCGAAAATAAGTATTTTGAGAGTTATCCAGTGTTACTGCTGAAGATGGAGTAGAGTGAGCAGGTTCACTCATTTACAGGCACCCATTAGGGTGCTGGGTCACACAGTGCTTTTGTGGGTGTTCTGCGCTTGCTGTCATCCCAACATGTAATGGATTGATAGCTTTCAAAAAGATCATGTGTATTTGGTGAGTGATGGGGGAAATAGCTTTCAGACAGGCAGTTGAAAGAAATAAAAAAAATTATTGTTGTAGAATAACTGTAATTAACCTTTGGTTACATTTTTAGACTGTAATCTAATACCATGACTTCTTTCAGAAAACTCACACTCATAGGAAATACACGGACGATTCAGATGTTTTGCTTTATGCTGCATAGTAATAGTTGTTGCCATACTAAGGAAGCTCAAGCTGAACTTGTTTACTCGCAAGAAGGCACTACAGAAAGAAAAAAATACTTTTACTTTGTTTTTCTTTGTAATGGGCTTGATTACATGGTGCAGACATTGCACAGGAGTAGCATACTTTTCCACGTTTTTCTCATATCCACATTTTTTATCTGCTAAACCTATTAAATACCTTTTCCTTACTCCAGAAAATAAGTTTCTGGGCTGACTTGAGGTGACAGGACAGTTCACCTATGCCAGCAAAATTCTTTGATTTCTTCTGTGATTTAAGATGCTGCATTTCAGGATGCAAAGTGACCTCAGGAGACTGGAGAATCCACCTCTCTAGTTTTGTGAATGAGTAACCACCATAAAGAAGAGTAAGTTGCATTAACCGGCATTCTTAAACTGCTCCAATATGGCCAGTCTCAGTAGGTGCTACACTGGTCTGCATATAATGCACTCAAATAATGACTACTCAAGTAGACTAAGTAAATCTAACTTTGGATGTGAACATTTTAATATGGATCAGGACAACAAAGAACAGAATTCAGATTGTTGGCTAGTGAAAAAGTATATTCACTCATCTTAAAAGGCAGATGGATCTCTGATCAATAAATCATGAACAGGGGGCTTAGACTTAGTGAAGTAACTGGCGTATTTTTTTTAGGCTGCATATCCTGAACATATGTATTAAACCAACCTGATTTTCTAAAGTCATTGGAATACATATGGATTAATAACTTTGAATGATTAGTCACAGAATTTACAAGTAATTACAAGTAACAGAAAGGTTTTTGCTTCAAACACCCAAATAAGAGAATCTGGAGTTAGTATAAATTTCTTTCATTCCTCATTGCCCTCAGTCATTCCAAAAAGGTGGGGCCTGGGTCTAGTTTCAGAAGTACGGTGCATCTTCAATGGTGATTGAATCCAGTAAGAATTCCATCAGTTCATCTCTGAAAAAACAATTTACCAAGACCACTGAAATAGATATATAACTTTTTTGTTGGATTAATATTCAGAAATCCAAGGAATAAGTGACTTATATACAAAAAGGCAAACAATATAGATAGAATTTAGAAAGAACATTAAAAATATTCTTTTTAACTATTTGGTGCATCTTGCTTTCTCAGTACACCAAGGTTATCTGGTATCTGCACCAGTTAATTTGAAGCACATGTATATTCTGCAAAGTATATATGCTACAGTCATATCCAAAGATTCTGGTGTAGATGTATCATTTCTAAACAACCTGAAGAAAAATCAGATGAAAACTGCATCCATTAGTGTACTGCCTCTATAATCTACAAGAACATGTTAAACATCAGTTTCTTACTTACTCTGTACTGGAAACTGGGAGACCACTTGGTACACATCTGAGGTTCCCTGAGGAAGGCCTAAATAATCATAGAATCATAGAATGGCATAGGCTGGAAGGGACCTTAGAGATCATCTAATCCAACCTCCCTGTCATGGGCAGGGACGCCTCTCAACTAGACCAGGCTACTCAAGGCTCCGTCCAACCTGGCCTTGCACACCTCCAGGGAGGGGGCATCCACAACAATCCTCTGGGCAATCTGTTCCAAAGTCTCACCACCATCGTACTGAAGAATTTCTTCCTAAGATCTAATCTAATCTTTTCTCCTTCAACTTAAACCCATTTCCCCTTGTCCTATCGGTGGAAATAATATTGTGAAAAGGATAGATAGCATTGGGCTTAGCAGAGGATTATAGACAGTTCTGAGGAGCTTGCAGCCACTTCCTTTTCTCACCTAGTCTCCGGTTATAAGAAGTATAATTTTATATATTACTCTTTTGAGATCACTGATATAATACCCAGGATCTTGAATATTTGAAGTGACTATGAGGAGGAGCCATCTAAAACTCCTAACCACCTGTTTAAAATAGAGTTATAACACTTCTGGGACCTTAATTTAGTCTCTAGTTAACCTTTTTTCCAGTCATTGTTATTAAATATTTGAATAGAAGTTTACCAGTGAGACAATTTGGACTGAAAAGTTTGAAGTTGCTTCAAGGGCAATTTTTAAGAAAGCTAAATTCATGATGATAAAATGCAATCATAGCCACTAGCACAGGCTGCAATGATATGTCCAGTGCAGGTCAACTGAAAGTGTTGCCAGTTTTTCAATGTAAAGTATGATGTTCATACTTTCCCTTTCTCTTTAGGGATTTCAGATAGCTCCTGTTTCTGCAATGAAAACAAGAGCAGCTATGATTTCTTCATGATGACTTCTGGAAAAAACATTACTCTTATAAGTATACCATTTTATTGAGCCTGAGTATTCCACTTCTATGGCAAAGTTTAGAAACGTTCCTCTGATTTTTCCCAAGTATAAATCTAATTAGAGGTTATTTTGAAGTTAATATGTGAAGTTTTGACTTCATTTAAATATTAATAGTGGTGGCAATTTTTGTTGTATCGAAACGCCATGAAAAGGGGTTTTGTTAGTCTTTGAGGCTTTACTCTTTGTGTGGAGCTTTGAACATTGTGATGTATAGGAACCATATTAATAAAGTTGTAGGAAAATGAATTGTGTTGGTAGTAGTAAAATGTGAGTTTCCCTCAAATTCTGGCTAATATTTTCAAAAGTTAATTACTTGAGTACATTCCAAAAGTATTCTCTCAGGTATGTTTTATTTCTTACCTTTAAACATGTAATACTGAATTTCATCAGTACAAAGTTTTGTTTAAAAATTTCTGATATGCTTCTGACCTAATTTTCCATGGTCATTGATCTAAGAATGTGGTTTTTCTTCCCTGTGAACTCTTCCTTTCCTTGTCCAGAACAACCAGAGTCATTCATCACGTGTGAAATCGGAGAGCAGCCAGGCAGTTGCAACCTGGTTTTGTAACGTCAGTGTGACTGGTCAGAACTCCAAGTGTGCTGAGAGGTGTAAAATGCTCTATATTTGAGTGGGAAGTGCTCAGGTTTTAGGCCAACTGTCACAAGTCTAGGAGAATTTTTCTTCAAGACATCTATGTAAAGCCTGTGGAGCCCTTCTGAACTTTTCATTAATTTCTGCTTTTTTTCTGAAAGATAATGATTTACTTTAGCTTGCTGGTGCCAACTGCTGAAGATTAGATGTATATTTATTGACTTGGGTTGCTGTTTCTCTTGCAGAGCTGATTGGAAAAGCTTTTTATTCATACAGAATGGTAATCTTCTAGCATGACCCAAAAGTGCCTGGTGCATTTATCCTTAGAGAAGCTCTGATGCTCTTATAGTAAGGCATGATAGGGAAGCTGTAATCCAGATTCTCACTGTTGTATACAACTGCCCAGAGAAGGGCAGAAACAAGGAAGGATGCTGTCTAAGGAACAGCCAGTCACCATTCCCAGGAACTAAAGAGTTTGGCTGAACACATGCTTACATTTTTTTTTTTTTAGAATGTTTTCTTGTTTGGAGTATCTTCTGAGTGATGTGTGCCAGTAGTGTTACCTATTTTTATTGCTGTTTAATTTTTGCTGAATAGCATTGAGCTGGAAAATGAAATTGCACTAGCAATGCTACTCAAACAGAACCCACCCAGCTTCTGCGAGTGAAGTAAGTGTTCTCCATCTCACTTAGGATATGTAAGATTAATCTGATGTCTTTCCCTGGGCATAGTTCTTCTCTATCCTTATCTTTTATTAGAGAAGATTTCAAAACATTTGTCGTCTTGAGTAATCTCCTTGGTGGATTACCCAAGTAATTTCTGGCTTTTGTGATACACACCTGGTTTCCTTCCAGGTGGTCCAAATGCTGCTGCCAAACTCTTCGTCCTCTCCTGTGCTTTGTTCATGCTTCCTCTTTAGATAATGTCCCCATTGGCTGCGCATTGCTTTACTATACCAAAATATTTTTGTTCTTTCATGGTTCTACGCAGCTTTTTTGCTGCCTCTATCTCATCTCTGCTTTAGTTACACAGCTCTGCTACCCACAGCATCATTGGCTTTTTTTTCGTTTTTTTTTAAGAGAAATATTTTTTCATCTTTAATGTGGAATGCCTTCCCCTGTTACATCTGCAGCACAACTTTTTTCGCTTCCTTCAGATTGCTGTTCAAAACCTACCTTTTGTAAGGCCTTTCAACCATCCCGTAGAGTGCTGAGTGTATTGACATAATTGAATGTTTGGAGTTGCATGTTATTTAAGCATTCTTTTAACCATATTCAGTGCAGTGCAAGTTTCTAAAGCCAGAAAACATTTTTGTAAACTAGTTCGACCTTCTGCATAAAATGGGGCACTTGGTTAGAGTCAATTGTTTTTGATATTTAATTTTTTAATTGTAGATGTCAGAAATGATCAGAGTACTATAGCACTGGTTGTACTAGAGCAAATATAAAGGTGAGATTATTCCATCCATATTTCATAATCCCTTGTCTGTACAACCTTTATTTGTGTTAACCTTTTTGACTGTGATATTTGCTGAGCAATGGTATATGTCCATTACCTATAGCTTTCTTTGAAATATATCTTTCCAGAATAGAGTTCTTCACTTTTGGTCCTTGCTTTAGAAATTTACATTTGGCCACAAGGAAATAAATATATTTCTGGTTTTGCCCAGCTTACAAGAGAGCACCCTATTTCATAATTTATGACAACCTCAATCTTTGTGTCATTTGTAAACTTTATTAATAATTATTTATTTTTACCATGTTTTCGTTATTATAAATATTTAATAACATTGTGCCTAAGCATTAATTCCTGTAGGAATCACTGGAAGGATAAATGCTGCTTTCTCTTTCTTCTTCTTCATCCCCATCTCTTTTTATTTAGTTGCCCCTGGACCTGTCTTGCTGTGATATTTAGGTTGTATGTAATGGAGAGCAGAGATTTACTTGTATAGTTTAATTGTCTAAATGATCTTAAGAATGCAAATAGAGTGGAATAGAAAAAAGATCAAATGCTTAAGACATATTGCAGAAAAACATCCTAGAGCCCATGTAGATGGTGTTCTTGGAAAAGAGTCAAAAGAGAAATTGGAAGTTGGATGCCCTTTTGGCCTGTGCCTGACACCAGATTTAGACCACAGAAGAGTTGTGGAACAACGATGTAGTGTTTTTCAGAGTAATGCCATCTCTGAAGACAGTGAGATTGACTTCAGGCAGTCGTAAATGTCAAGGTTATTTCTTCATGCGTAAAAAAGAAACTGCATCATCACAGCATGACTATGAAGAATTTTAAAATCACACAGGATAAGTTCAGATTTTGTCTGAGCAGACTTCTTTTTCTAATGCAGTGCTGGGCTTAAACCCCATAAACTATCTTGATACCAGTGTAGCAGATGTTCCATGCTTCTTTCTTTCTCCTTTGAGTCAGGGTGGAATGGAAGAGCTGCCTGGAATAGGTCATCTTCCCTTCCTCTTTTGGACCAGAAAGTTCACTGTACTCAAGACATATGACTTACTGATTTTTTCATGAAGCCTTGAACCCCATGTTTCCTGCCTATAGTCTTCAACACTGCTGACCTGCATGCTGGGGAAGCTGGTAAACCACAGACACAGAGATTTTGCCAGTTTCTTGAAATTTGGTCCTTCAGCTCTCCTCTAAGTGTGATGACTAGAAGCTGAGGTTCCTCTTTGTAAGGCTCTGAGAGGGTAGTCTGTTAAGCAGGCATCCTGTAGACTGACTTTGGAAGGAAAGTGCATCACAAGAGACCGGGCTGTCATGTTTCTGTCCAAAATACAGAAGTCTGTACAACCACAACTAGCATCTGAAGATTCTGCTTATTTTCTCTCCCTATATGTGATTGCAAGGGCATTCATTCCACAGTGCCTAAGACTATGGTATACACTGCAGACATAAGATGCAGTTCTGTCCCAGGGTGCTTAAGATGAGCTGTGACACTTCCTTTCAACCCTTGTCCATCTTCTCCTACTGAAATGTCACTTAGATCTCAACCTGTGAATTTACCCATCTAGGAAAATTATTTCGTATGCCTGAGCCTCTTTTCATGAGTCGATAGTATTGGTTTTGACTGAAGGGATTCCAAATTAAATTTGAGGGTTTTTTACTTCCCCAGTTTTGAAATGGCTGCATACTAAAAACAGTTTCTAGCATAAATTATCATTGCTAGAGTATATTGGCTACCAGTGGTGGAGTGGGACATATTACAGAATTCAGCGGTTGCTGGGGCACTCAGAATTCCCAGCTCTCCTTCCTGATACTTGAGATAAATTTCTGTTATATGATTCCCTTCCCTCCAAGAAGTGCTTAAGGAAAATAAGGATTGGCTTAAGGAATATACCATGCTATCTAGTGAGGGGCGTAGAATAATTTTCGCATAGGTAAATGGTGATTGTTAACACTATTTTGGAAAAAATCTCTGGTGTGTCCAAGGTAGACTGCGATTTTTCATGTTTTTAACTGTAGAAACTTGAAATGAAAATCAATAACTGTAAAACCTACAAAAAAATAGTATCTACTTCCTCCCAGTCTTGGGGGAATAAGAGGAGAGACGTAAAGAACCAATTTCTTTACCATCAATTATCATGAGAGTATCTAGTCCCAGATGGCTTCTCAAATACCCTTCCTGGAGTCCCAGGATTTTGTCTGATCCTGGCAATTCTCCACTGAAGTTGATTCTGGAATAAATGTAATAAAGGTGAATCTGCACAGTGGAATAATAGCTCCATTGTGAAGTACAGGGTTTTCCAGTTCGAGGTTTCATACGTAACTGAGATTAGAGTGCAAAGGCAGTGTAGCATGCCGTGTTCACTGTGGAACCACTGTGGAAGAAGGAAGTCTGTTCTTCAGATCCAGTCCTGTGACATGTCAGGTAGCTCCAACTCGAGGCATCTGCGAGATTTAAAAACACTCAACCCTTCACAGTTAGTGCGGCATAGAGAGCCAGTGAAGCTGTAATCCAGAAGAGGGGAAAGCTGAAAAATGCTTTAGAAGTTTAATTTTTCTGGCTTATATGTATACAGAAGAAACCCCTTTTTTCCCGCTTCAATTAGCGATGTTAAGTAAAGACTAGCATCAAGTCGAGGCATAATGGAGTTACTGATTTGGTGTACAATAAAGGGCTTTCTTCATAATTATAGTATGGATCACATAGATATAGTTCTAAAGACGTTAATGTAAACGGAAGTGGATTTGGCACTGATAAACTAGCCAAATACTGTCCTATCCTATGCTGTCCTATGCAGTTCTATGCTATCCTGTGCTATCCTGTCCTCATTTTCATTGTCTCAGTATTTACGTATAAATTATTTGTCACACTGCAAAATTTATGCTGCCTAATTGGAGAAGAAATATGTTTTTGTATTATTGCAAATAGGTTTTTGTATTATTGCAAATTACTAATGCTCTACACATTATATGGTTAGTCAGATTTTATCATCCATATTCACCTGGACTGCTGAATCCATTTCTGGCCTCCCCAGTACAGGAGTGACTAGTGAAGGGCCACCAAGGTTGTGGACTGGAGCATCTCTCCTGTGAGGAGAGGCTGAGAGCTGGGGCTGTTTAGCCCAGAGAAGAAGGAGCTCAGAGGGATCTCATCGGTGTGTACAGCTATTGGAAGGGAGAGTGTAAAGAGAACGGAGCCACATGATTTAGAAGTGGTGCCGAGTGACAGGGCAAGAGAAAAAAGACACAAACACAGTGCTTAAGGGAAGTTTAAGCTTAGGAAGAAACCTGCATGTAAGAGAAGTTTAAGCTTAGGAAAAAACCTTTTTACTGTGAGGGTGACTGAGCATTGGGACAGATTGCTCAGAGAGGTTATGGAGTCTCCATCCCTGAGGATATCCAAAAGCTGTCTGGACGTGGTCCTGCACAGCCTGCTTTAGCTGACCCTGCTTGAGCCAGGGGGTGGATGAGATGGTCTCCAGAGATGTCTGCCGGCCTCAACCATTCTGTGATTCTGTCATATTCCGTTGTAACAGTCACAGTTCCACAAGTCAAACAGTATGCTAAGTAATGCTTTGAAAATACTAAGCTCTTCTAAGAAGAAAATACTTCTTCCTTAAATTCTACATTCTCCATTTCTTTGGTCTAGCCTCTAATATACTTATTTTGTCAAGTGTAATTTGTGTTGCAGGTACATAAGATTTTTTAATGCCTAAAAACACCATCAGGAATTTGGGGAGGGAGAGGTATGTTCCGTAAATGATCAAACAGTACAAAGATTATGGGATGTATTTAGTCTGTCGGAAATACTTCAAGTATGCCTGGTACCACCCTCCCTTTGACATTTCTGAAAGGTCATTACTTCTTCGCCTTTTAACAGTCAAGGTGAAGGCTGTCAGTGATGGTAGCGAGCTTTCCATCTGCTCATTATACCTTAAGTAACAGGAGAAAAGAGCAGATGTGCTGCCCCAGGCTTTGTACTAATTTGGCTATCCAACTGCATCTTCTATTTTAGGTAGAATATCCTATAAACTCGTACAAATATAATCAAATATGTAAGCAAATGCAGGCGTCTTGTTTTAACCTCCTAAAGCCACTTAACAATCTTTAGAATCTGGCAAAAGATACAATATCTCTTCCAAAAAGGCATTGCATTCGCTATAAATCACTCAGGCTTGATTCAGTAAGGCATCAAAGCATGCACTTAAGTTAAAGCAAAGGAAAAATCCTGCTGACCCAAGCTGGAATTCTCATATGTTTAGTTAAATACCTGAATAAATTAGCCTTTATTGAAGTAGTATTTTTAAATGCATTAGACGCGGTTAAATAAATACAATTGAAAAATTATTATGAAACTTTCTGGTGTAGAATTATCAGCCAAAGTTGTCTTTTTATTTTTGTTGCTGTTATGCAAACCCTCTCTCCTTTTTGGAAAGTGAGGAAGATTAGTGTCTGGTCAGTGAAAAATATGAAAGTTCATTCTCTAGCAAACAAGATGCAGCATGTATAAGCAAATTGCCACCTTAACGTGCACACAGTCAATGCAAATCTAATTTGTGCAGCCAAATGGGAACCTTTACCTTCTCCAAGTGCAGATCTCACTTTAATAGAGAAATCTAAGAACTTGCCCAGAGAAACATTTCATGTCCAGATTTAGGAATCCAAGCTTCTTGGAATAGATAGTTCCATTAATCATAGTAATTATGAATAGTGATATATATAACATAGTCTCTTTCATCCTAGAAGATCTATAGAGGGCTTCCCTGGGACAGTCCTATGCTATTGTTGACCACTGTTCAAGTGCTGCTGTACTTATTTATTTTTGAAAATATCTGTCAAAATTTAGAACATTAAAAATCTTATTTGTGAAGTGTGCAGGTGCATGCCAATGCAGGGAAAACTTCAGAACTGTGGCTTTCTGATGCTTTTCTTGGCAAAGTAAAACTCCTGGTAATCTAGAACAGACAATAATGATAATAATTGACTTTTTAACACACATTTAAAGATTGCAGTCATGAAGTGACCAGGAAACACCCATTTGAAACCAGACTTGAATGATTTAAGCTGCATAGGGTGCCTTATCATATTGTGTAATGTATTTTATATGCTCTTTTTTCTTAACAACATTTCTTTTTTGGTTTAGTGTAAAGCCATTTAATTAAAATAAAAAGTAAACTCGAAGGGCTTACTAGGACCACTTCATGTTTTGAGAGGGCAAGACACGACACACAACTTTAGCTACAGCTGAAGATTCATGAGGAATAAAGCTACTCACTATTTCCAGCTGAGATGGATTTCTTTCTTGGTTCTCTGTTTTTCTGATATAGCCTGCTCAGACACTTGACCAATCCATCTATTCAGTACCCTTCCCTCCCTCAGCCAAAAGTGTCACTGTGCCAAGTCTCTAAAGAAGAACTGAAGAGGCAGAAAGGCAGAAAAGAAAAAAAAACACAACCTATCAGATCATCTGTCTCAAATCTGCACTCATCTCTTTTAAGTGAATATAAAACTGAAGGTAATTTGAGATTGTTCTTTGGTCTAAGTTACAGTTAAAGCAGCTAAGCAGGGACACTGGAAAAAGCAGTAGAACATCTAGAAGAGCTAGAATTACCTTTTCAGGCTCAGAGAGTTTTACTTCTGACCTAGGTGGAGTCAGGATCAGGTAACAAGTGAACCAATACAAATTCATGAGAAAACATCACAGTAATTAAATTAGTTATTTACTTCAAATCCACGTGGAATGTTGTTTTGGTTTAAGGAGGAAAACTGCTAAAATTTACCATATAGTTTTCTTCTGCTTCAGATTTGGCCTGAGCATTAGCCAAGCTGGCATACCTCTGCATTTGTGGAAGTTTGCATGGTATATTTTTTCATGGCAGTGATCTAGTCTGCTGGGGCTGATGTTTGTGTTTGTCAAGAACTGGGTGTAAGACTTTGGCTCATGTCTGACTTTGGGAAATTTCAAAAGTATAATTTATTTGTATAACGTGCATGATCTCAGTACCGTCTCATCCAGCCACCTTCCTGCTGAGGGGACTGTTTCACAGTGGAGAGAAGGCAACTTGACACAATCCACCAGAGGAAACTAATTTGACAGCGCTCAGTGCAAGATCTTGTGGAAAAGAGAGGTAGCTTTATGTTACAAAATCTCTGAAGAAATTGATTTTACTCAGTCATTCTCACACCTGCGTACTAAAAGCATCAGGACATACGTATTCATGTGGTCTGGCCAGGATCTGGCTCATGTGTGACACTGAAGGCAAAAGAGCCCTGGCTGTCAAGTACTCAGTGCTTTTTCTGGGCTTCTGGTGATAAGTGGTGATAAACTTGATTTTATATGGGTCTTTTATGCTTTTAGGATCCAACAGCTATTCTGGCATTGTTATTTTGCCTCAGGGTTTTTCTTACTTCAGCCTCCATAAATTTTGGGCAAGTCTGCTGTCCCTTTGTCTGTGTGTCCTTGTGTTGAATTTCTTTGGACTGCAATATGACTTCTTGCTGTGCCCATAGGATAAGGAGTGCCATATGTGATGTGCTGTGACAGCAAATGGCTATTGTTGCTCTTCTGCTGTTGTCAAGGTGCAGTGTGGTCCTGGTGCAAGAGGTGGCTGTGCTGTGGCCTGCTCATCTTGATGTAAACGCGACACTTTTAATTTTCCTGCAGTCAATTTTGTTTTCCGTGTGTGCCAGTGTTTTCACCTTTGTTTTGCTGCTGCTTCCAGTAGCGCATACATTTCCCTTGATACTTCATTCATACCAACTGTCATATTTCTGTTTCGAGACTCTATACATGTGCACTGGAAAAGTCAAAGTTATGATCAAGCCCAGTTCCTGACAACATTGTTGCGTGAAGTACTTCAAAACAAATTTCTAAATCCAAAATAAAACAGGAATATTTTTGCTACAAGAAATGAATATTGGCAACAATGGTAACTTACGGTTAATTATTTCACAACCTTTATGTTTTACATCTGATAGTTAATTCAGTCAGCTATTGAAGAAATCTAGTTCAGGTTCTCTAGTGACCATCAATATTAACCCTTTAACAGCACTTCGAAAATGCATAAAAAATTAGGCAGGGTACGTTTAGAAGTGTTTTCAACTTAATGTTTCAATAGGACGGACTTCTAAGACTTCAGTTTAAAGAACAATCAGTCCTTGCTACAGTGTGATGCAACCAAGCGATGAAAAATTGTCAAAAAAAACAGACCATCTTTGTCTTGTAGTAATTGCTTATGCTAGTATACGACAAAAGCTTTCAATTTAATTCCCTTTCTGCATAAGAGAAGGACTTTATGTAAATAGTGCCTGACTGTGGACAGAGAATCTGGTTTTGCTTCTCTGCTTACAAGCAACAGCTTCTAGGACCACCAACCACAAGACTTTCCTAATTCATCACTGCTCTGCTCCCAAGCCTTGCTATTCCCAAGGCCTGCAAAATCCACATATGTAGCAATGCTGTTGGCTGGGGCAAAAAAAAAGGGGAAATTATGAGCCATCTCCAGCCAATTCTCCTTACGACTCCTGGGATAGAAAGACTGTGGAGATGAACACCAAACCTGTTCTGGGGAGGGAAGGAGCAAGCAGAGGAGTGTTAGAAGCACTGGTACAAAGCAGGGCTGCACTGCAGACACTGTAGCACTGTGGTCGTGCCAGGGAATAGTAACATGGAAAGTTTCTGTAGAATTATATTTCCTTAAGGAGAACGTGAATGAAGCAAGGGTCTGCTGCTGGTACTAGGGTGGGTGCTAAAGGCTGCTGTCTGCCCTACCCTCATGCCTAGTTTGCATAGGTACTGAGCTCATCCGGGCAAGGATTGGTTTGGAAACAGAAAATGGCTGTGAAAAGTACTCCTAAGAAAGTAAATACTTTCTGTAGATAAAAATAAAAACAATGGCTGCCTGTAGGGAAAAAAAAAAGGTATTTAAATGGGGTCATTCATGTGGAAAGCAGAGATGCTGACAGTTTCTATTAAGTTTTTAGAAAATCTCTTCCTGTGAAGAATGGCCTGTCTCCGACTTGCTGGTCCAAATCAGGACAGAGAAAGTTATCTGTAATTTAATGATACCTCTTCTGGGAAGGTATTTGCATTGTAGCACTGGCTAGAGCTGAGTATGCCTTGGACAGGTTTCTGTCCTGCACAGCTGTAGCACATCAGGCCGTTAGACAGGCAGCATGAGTAGTAACATCTGCTGCAGAGTGGCTGCGGTGCTTGCTGGAGGGTTTCTCATCTTGGCCACCTTTTTCCACAGAACTCGTATGTAGCGATTCTTGTGGAAAACTCTACCCTCTCGGTCAAATTTGGTTGAATTTAACCAGCAGGTTAAAATCGTACTGGAAGAGGTGCTAGGATGGATGCACGACCTCATTACAGCAGTTTAGTTGCTTTATGAAATGAAGTTAAAAGATAGCTTGAGGGAGAGCAGGAAGAGGAGGCATCCAGGTCCTAAGAGGTGTCAGGAGGTGAGGTGGGACGGCATCCCTTCAGGAAAGCCCTGGCACAACGAGGAGATTATAGCAGTGGCCATTATGCTTTAAATCTGTTTTGAGCAGTGAGATATATGGAAATGAACAAGCTTACAGTGTTTAGAGTGAGGAGGAAGGAGATGATTTCCACATCGTCCTGGTGCACTATAAATGGTTCTGGCTGGTGGAGCGGCTGCATGACGCACGAGGCAAGGGAGAGAATGCCAATGTTGCTATCATTTTGGTTTTGCTCCTTCTTAGGAATGGGTGGCAGCAACCACTTCTGTTGGTTTCTAAGTTTTTTTTCAGTTCCAGGCCCATATGAACAAAGAAAATAGTCAAATAGGATTTTGGAAGCTCTAAAAACCTAAAAAGCAACCACTTGTTCCTTTAGGAAAGCTTCCAAAACAATGGCTGGCAGTAAGAACAAATGATCCAAATATATTTCCAGAAAAATTTCTTAGCTGTAGAAGTAAGCATGGATTTTACTGATCATATGGTTTGAATTCAAAATGATGCCCAAACTTTTATAGCTCCCACTGGATTCTTGAGGGTTTTCCCTGTTTGAGGTTCTTAAGAGCATCGGTTTGCCAAAATGCTAGTATTGTGTGTTTGGGATGGTTAAAGAGCTGTGGATGTTTTTCCCCAGCCTGTTACATAAAGATATAATCTGTAGAAAGATTAACATTGTTGTCATAGACAATCGAATACAAATTTATTTGTAAATGGGGAAAACTAAACTAAGAACGTCACACAAAACATGTTGTAAATTGAGAGAAGTATTGGAAACTGTTTTCTGGCAACCACACATTATTCAGTGGGACGGTTCTTTTTAATCCGTTGTCCAGCGTTTGCCTCCCATACTTGATGACAAATCTGATGTTGCATGCTTGCCACCACTCTTGTCCGTGTTTTCTGTCCATAACAGAAAAACGTAAGATGGTTTTGAACTTCTGTCCAGTTGGATCTTGATTCAGACTGCATTTGTGACTTGGAGCAGGAGACTAAGATCCAAGTACACAAAAAAAAACGTGGGTGACAAAACAGGATTTATGAGGGAGAACAGTTATCTGGATTATCACCTTCTAGGGATGATTTATATGTGTTTAATCAGCTACCACAGTGACACATCCCAAACAGGCGGAAGAGAGGAATTCACAACTACAAAACTCTTGCCTGCAAGAATCCAGCAGTCCTAGCCAGGCTACTCAAGCCAAGCTATTGCTATCAGAGAAGCGTTTTCCAGAGCAAGAAAATAGTTAGGAATCCACTAGGGCATTTGTTACGGTTGCACACCGAGAAGGAATGTCTCCTAGATTTTCATTTATTTTCTTAACTTTGGTAGTCTAGGACTAGATCCATCATTTCTTCAAGTGTTCTGGTTAAGACAGCTAATGCCCACTGGATAGGTTCTCTCTTCCATTTATTTGTATCACCTTTCAGTGATGATGAAACACGCATGAAACACGCATGTTAGTTACGTGTTTCTCCATTTCCCCAATTATCCCCTATGTATCCCTGGATCAAGAGGAGTAATAGCTGAAGAAACATTGTCTCTGTTTTGGGCAAGTGATAAGGCATGATATGTTTTATGTCACTCATGTCTGCAGTATTGTAACCCCATACAACGTCTGCTTGCTCCTGTACCTCTATTGTTGGTGACATGCTCAAATTAAAAGGATTTTAGGTTACATTTCAAATGTATATGCCTTAAAATTTCGAATAGGAAGGTGAAATTCTCCTAAGGCATATGATGATGAAGTTTAACTACTTAGATAAGCAGTACACATGTTAACACCCTTATTTCACACTATAACAATATGGAGTCCACTACTTTTAAGATATCATAGAATCATAGAATGGTTAGGGTTGGAAGGGACCTCAAAGATCATCTAGTTCCAACCCCCCTGCCATGGGCAGGGAAATCCTCCACTACACCAGGTTGCCCAAAGCCTCATCCAACCTGGCCTTGAACACCTCCAGGGATGGGGCATCCACAGCTTCTCTGGGCAACCTGTTCCAGTGCCTTACCACCCTCAATGTAAAGAATTTCTTTCTTATATCTAACCTAAATCTGCCCTCTTTCAGTTTAAATCCATTGCCCCTTGTCCTATCACTACAGGCCCTTGTAAAAAGTCCCTCTCCAGCTTTCCTGTAGGCCCCCTTTAGGTACTGGAAGGCTGCAATAAGATCACCCCGGAGCCTTCTCTTCTCCAGGCTGAACAGCCCCAACTCTCTCAGCCTGTCTTCATAGCAGAGGTGCTCCAGCCCTCGGATCATCTTTGTGGCCCTCCTCTGGACTTGTTCCAGTAGCTCCATGTCCATCTTATGTTGGGGACTCCAGAGCTGAACACAGTATTCCAGGTGGGGTCTCATGAGAGCAGAGCAGAGGGGCAGAATCACTTCCCTCGACCTGCTGGCCACACTCCTTTTGATCAGCCCAGGATATGGTTGGCTTTCTGGGCTGTCAGCGCACATTGCCGGCTCTTGTTGAGCTTCTCATCCACCAGCACTCCCAAGTCCTTTTCCTCAGGGCTGCTCTCAATCCATTCTCCGCCCAGCCTGTACTTGTGCATGGGATTGCCCCGACCCACGTGCAGGACCTTGCACTTGGCCTTATTGAACTTCATGAGGTTCTCACAGGCCCATCTCTCCAGCCTGTCAAGGTCCCTTCTGGATGGCATCCCTTCCCTCCAGTGTGTCCACAACACCACACAGCTCGATGTCATCTGCAAACTTGCTGAGGGTGCACTCAATCCCACTGTCCATGTCTCCAACGAAGATGTTAAATAGCACTGGTCCCAGTACCGACCCCTGAGGAACACCACTCGTCACTGGCTTCCACATGGACATTGAACTGTTGACCACAACTCTTTGAGTGCGACCATCCAGCCAATTCCTTATCCACCGAGTGGTCCATCCATCAAAACCACGTCTTTCCAGTTTAGGGATAAGGATGTCGTGTGGGACAGTATCAAATGCTTTGGATAAGTCCAGGTAGACAATATCAGTTGCTCTTCCCCTATCCATCAATGCTGTCACCTCATCATAGAAGGCCACCAAATTAGTCAGGCAGGATTTGCCCTTAGTGAAGCCATGTTGGCTGTCACCAATCACCTCCTTATTTTCTATGTGCCTTAGCATAGTCGCCAGGAGAATCTGCTCCATGATCTTGCCGGGCACAGAGGTGAGACTGACTGGCCTGTAGTTCCCTGGGTCTTCTTTTTCTCCTTTTTAAAGATGGGGGCTATGTTTGCCCTTTTCCAGTCATTGGGAACTTCACCAGATCGCCACGACTTCTGAAATATGATGGATGGTGGCTTAGCAACTTCATCTGCCAGTTCCCTCAGGACCCGCGGATGCACCTCATATGGAGAAGTATCTCTTACAGCATTTTCTATCCTGACAGTTCCTTATAACTTTGCCTTTTCTTGTCCTGCCTGGAGCTGCTGGCACTCAACGGCAGGCGTTTTGCCTTTAACATACTCCCTGCAGTCAACTACAGCCACTTAATGGTGTTTTGAAATCTGGTGACTTCGTTTGTAGCAAATCTCAGTTACTTGCTTCTGAACCTACCTGACCAGTCACTCTGTGTCGTCTGAGGAAACTCAATGAAGTCAATCTGTGCCATATCTGCATCAAGTACTGATGATAGATGTTAAGATTGTCACGTTTTAGGATAGCTGTACACTTTGTTTTCTTTTTCCATAATGTTTGAAAGATAATATGAATTACACCACCGTAGTGTCCCACAGTTGCTGGAATTTGAGTGGTTTGAAAGGCACAACAGGATTTGATGACTGCTTATGGGCAAGCAATAAAGTGCTTGGTTTGTTTCTTATCTAGCAGTCATTTTTCTACCATACTGACCTATGAAGAAGTGCAGTTCCAAACCAAAAATTTGCAGTGACAATAGAGTATGAGATGCAGAGAAGACTTGTTCTGATTTCGTGAGGGTTGATTCAAACAGTTTCCTTTTATAGTGGAGAAACCACGACTTAATACCATCCATCAGAGTGCGATAGAGATGGAAGGTTATTGCAGAGTGATACAGGAAGGAAAGTGGAACTAAACTGTTGGCTGTAAACATCGTTTTAGGTTTTGGCTCAACTTCCTGCTGTGATTGCAATAGAAAGATGTGGAAGTCATAGAAGGATTGATGGCTGCTTTGGTATGGTCACTGCTTCCAGAACTGTGTGGCACTTTTGTAGCCAATTCATTATTGAAAGGGAATTTTCTGGAATGCCAGAGATTGACTATTTTATATTACTTCATCTGTATGTCTCATCTGTTAGTGGTTTTGAGAATGGGAATACTCCAAGCAGAGAAACACCGCATCATTTTCTTGTCTATCATGGATACCCAATAACTGGATTTGATTAGACTCTTTTGAGGATACACACCTCAACCTTCACAAATTTTATGAGATACTTACTGGTCATGGGCAACACCAAAGTCTCAGATTTTTACTTGGGTGTCATGTATAACACTTGCAATGAATAAGAATGCTGCTTAGGAATTTTTCTGCTATAATACCAAAATCTCAGAGATCCAGAATTAGACTGCCTGCATTTTTTCCATTATAATTAAACAGCCATGATATCTTGCTCAGAGAATTAGTATGGATAGTGTGCCCAGTATAGGATGAGTGTTTTCTACAGGGACACTGATTTAATACAATTCACAGGGAGTTTTTCTCCATCTCTACAAAGGCAATGGGTAAGAAAATGGAAAAAATCAAACGCAGATGAGAAAATGGAATGTTATATGTGGTAAAATAAAGAAACAGACGTTGACTTAATAACATCCAAGAAACACTTCTAACGAAGCTCCAGGATTCCAGAGTGTTAATCTCATTAGTTTCATATTATTATCCAACTATCAGCTCCTGAACCCTTATGGAATCACAGAAATTCATGTCAGATACTGAATCAGGTTAGAAATTTAAATTAATTATTGAAAAGTGGCTCCAGTTTCTTATTTGAACTTAGTTGTGATTTACTGTACTGAATTACTGACTCGCCAAATTCTCTTTTATTGTTGCCTGTCATTATGCTGCTGAAGAAGTCCAGGTTTTTCCATAAAACCTGAAGATGTATTTATTTTCAGCAAGGATTACCATTCCTGCCAGTGGAATCCCAGTAGTTTTGCCTAATTGTAATGTGACTGTAAATATGTGATTTCCATGGAAATTAATTTAGTCACAGGAATTTTTGTCTTTTTTTTTTTTTAATATTGGTGGTTTTGCTTAATGTGATTGCCAAACACATGTATTGTTTAAAGAAAAACTTGATTAACATTAGAGTAGATTATTTATACTGAACTGCTCAGTATACGTATATATTGCTTTTCTAGATGAAGCAAGAGCTGCTTGACTGTCTCCCTTGGGTTTGTGCTGTTAGCAGATGAGGAAGAACCTCCTTTAGCTCAAACAGGATATGTGCTGTTGAGATCATGCCCTGTTATGCCCTAGTGGCAGTAATTTCGTAGCAACACCTTAATGCAATATTTTTTCAAAGTTTTAATCAAATGGTTCCATATTCTGTGCAAATTGCCATTAGGTTTATTTAAGTTTTAAATACCTTTTTTTAAAAGAACTTTTCTCGTAATGTTATTCAAGGGTGGGATAATGTTTATGTGAAATTTCCAGATCCAAACTTGTGCATACAATTTTAGTGCTGACCCTATATTTTAAACTTTTCATGTTTTACTCTTTTTTTTCCATATGAGATTGACAGTATTCAAGTTATGTTGTGTTTTTTTTTGTTTGTTTGTTTTTTTTCCTGTTGCCAATGGGCTGTGAACTTGAATTCAGTGTTTATATAGTTTTTGTGTAGAAATGTCTTCAGTGTTTTTGGGGGTTTTGAGGGTTTTTGTTGTTTTTATTATAAGAAAGTATTTGAAAATGCCATATGGCAATGTTAAGCAAGGAATCTAGAGACAATACTATTATGAAATGCATCTAAGAACTGGAGGATGCATAGGAGTAATATTAAATGAGTTTAACTTAGTATTAACTTTCTTTTTAGGCATAACATTATTAGCACACCAGGGCAATTTTGTACTTGTTAGATATTGGCATACGAGTCTAGTGCCAGGAGTCTGGAGTTTCCTTATTTTATTTTATTTTTTAAATACTGCCATGTTCCTCCCTTTGATATTTTTTAGATGTGTTTGAGATGCCGTATGCCTCTTGAAGTTAACATAGACACCTACCTATACTAGAAAAAGGGAATTGTTTGCTCCCTGTTGGTAGTGCAGCCTTGGTACACAGTGGGTCCAAGGCAGCAAAGTAACACAGCAAATTGTTTCCAAAAAATGTAGTGACTGGCATTAACTTTGAGACTGTTACCACGAGGTTCATCGAAAGTTACTTACCCATGGTGTTGAACTGACTTAGATATATCAGCTAAATGATAGAAATTGTTCATCTGATGCAACTGCATGGTTTATTTTCAAAATACAGTATATAGAGATTTCAAAGTACTACAGGACATGTCAGTTTGAATTGTCTCATTAGCTACAAGGATGAGAAAACATTGAAATGGATGATAAAATTGAACCGTTTGAGAAACATCTAGTATTCATATCAGAAAATCAGTTTTGATAACGCAGTGAAACAGTAGATGTAAGAAATGTAAACTCGTTTCTGCATAAAACCCCAAGTTTTAGTGTATGTTAGCCAAGTGTAACTCAATTCAAATTTGCAGCTATTCCTTCCTTGATGTGTTCTCATGTTTATAATTTGTCCAGATGACCTGTGTTTCTGATCAGTGCCTCTTTTATAAAAAGAATGGTCAAGTATGGTGTTGTGAGTGATGTCATGCTGCTGACCTGCATAATGACAGTAAAATAAAATTCATGTTTCAAATGTGTTACCTTTTTACTGCCTTCCTTGTGGGACCAATTTTTTTTCCTCCCTAGCTGATTGCTCAGCAAAGACTTCTCTTGAGATATCTGGAGAGAGATGAAGCCCTTTCCCCTGGTCTTTTATTCTTAACTTAGAATTGAGTAAAGCATATTAGTAGTCTAATTATGATTTCTAGATAATTTATATGAATGTAAAGATACAAAATATAACAGAAATATATTAGTAGATGTATAAATCATATTATACTTGTATCCAAAATCTGGCTGCAAACGTTAATAGCTTTTCAATAATACACAATTATATATTACTTTTACTGTAATGCACAATTTTTTGTCTTTCTAGGTATGGCATGAACTGCCTCATTCAATTTGAGGATTTCGCTAATGCTAATGCATTCCGCCTCCTGCATAAGTACCGGAACAAGTATTGCACTTTCAATGATGACATTCAAGGTAAGTGATTCTTTCTCTTCTCTTCGCTTATGTGACGCTCACAAGCCAGAAAAATGAGTCTTAACTGGTGTGCCAGAGGGAAGAAAAAATTATCAGCTTTCCTGTGATATTTGAAGATGTTTGGTACGGGTCACATTTTGCCTTGGGTTTCCTCAGCATGGGTTTCTGGGGAGCTGTCTTTGCTCTTAACCTTTCCACTCTCATTTATGCCTCATGCTTTATTTAGATGTTCACTCTTCAGGGTTTTTTTTTAATAGTTTAATGTATGAATGGCTTTCTCATATAAATTGTTAACTTCAGATCTTTGGGCAAATGCCAAAGCTCAGGCCTGGACTGTACTTCCCTCAGTTTTTTTGTCACTCCAGTGACAACTGCTCCGTTGTTTTTCTGTGTGACAGAGCTTGCTTGATAAACGTCAGACTGTATTTCAGTTCTTAAACTGACAACTCAGTTAAATATATTTCTAATTTTCCTTGCAGTCTCAGGGCTGCATTCAATTTTAGAGGGAAATTAGCCCCCTGATTCTGCTTTCCCGTCTGGCAAAAGGAAAAGATCTAGGATGGGAAACGTCAGCAAGGGAGATTCCCCCAGTGCTTAATCTAGACAGGCATCTTGTCCCTTTCCTCCTGAGAAGAAAGACAAGCAGAGCTGAAGTGGCGGATGCTGCTGCTTGGGTTGCCTTATTTCCTGTCAGGAAAAGAGCACTGGAAAATAACTTTCTGTAGGGCAGTAAGCACACTGGCTCCCATCCTTGTGAGGAGACTGAAGTCAGATGAACTTCTGGAGCGAGCTACCCAGGGAAGGCCCTGGGCATACAGCTGCCTCTTACCCCCTCACGTTTCCTTGGGCAGGTGGAGGTCCTCAGCAGTGACAGGATGAAAAATGGAAGTTTAACTGTCTTCATTTCTAACAGTTTGCAGTGATGCTTTAAACCAAGCATTAGGAGCTTGAGTTTTCCAGAAGTCATTCTTGAGTCGTTCTTAGGACCTAGGTCTTATTTCAGGGACTCAACGCATGACAGTTGATTCAAACAGCCCTTGTCTTTCTGCTGTTAGGGATTTGGCTAGCCACATGAACTATGTTTCTGTTACAAGCCTGGCTGAGTTTTACTCCTGCATCTGAAACAGATTATGGAGGACAAACTCCCAAATGGGAAATAAACTAATTATAAAATATCATTTCCCTTTGTAAGAAGCATGGTGCTTCTTACCCTGCAGGATCTGAGTGTAGCCATGGCTACGACAATCCAATACAGCACACCAAACAGCGTCTGGAAGTTTCTCTTGTTGTTTAGACACCCAGCTCCCACACGAATTCTCTTTCCTTGCAGGACAAAGGTCCTCACTCTAAATCAGAAAGAGACTCAACTTGAATGTAGTTTTAAAGAAACGGAAGAGGAGCTTTTCAGCAAAAGCGCAATAAAAATGAGTAAACTAATCTGGGAAAGTCTTCAATGTCTCCAGATGCATTTTTAAAACCACTGCATCCTTTCTGATGCGCCTTGAAAGGAGGTGTCTTCATGTTCAAAAACTGTTTGAAAGTGTCCGTTTGGCTTTTGACTGAGCTGCCGTAGCAGCTGTCAGTGTTGTTTACAAGTGTAGCCACATGCAGTCTTTTAATTTATTCAGTTTCTGCAATCTAATTTAATCTAATTTGTGTTTGTGGGTATTCTGTATTTTCATGAATGATGTCTGGGACTTTTGGGTGATCTCCATCCTTAATGCTTGTTTAGCTTCCAAGAGGTGAAAGCGGATGCATTTAGTCTGCGCTGATCTCTTGTTTGTTGTCATATCTCCATAAATCAGCATCTTTTTTTGTAGGACGCCATCTTCCCCTGTAACGTGGCATTGGAATAGCAACAGCCCAAATATAGATCCAGTGATCTTTTCTAACTCTTTCTGTTCCAGCTTTATAAACTATAAGGATCTTCCACCTGACAACTGTAATGAAGATAAATGGTGCTAACTTCTTCAGCAACCCTTAGAGATTTTCAGTTTCTAAATGGGATGATTTTTTCCAGGCTACTTGAAAGAGTGGCATTCTCTGTATGCAAGTTGTATTTCCTACCCCTACCGCAGTAAAGCTGGCAAGTAGCGTCAGGCCAATAAAAGCAAACCCACACAGCACTGCATCTGATTTGCCGTCGTCTTCTGAAGACGGTGCCTACGTGATATTTTAAACACGGTTTCTCCTAGTCCAAATATCTGTCAAACCAAAGCTACTTTAATGATCGAAAGACATGTTTCATATGTTTCACGGAAGGGCTCGAGGCTTTTTTCACTGCCGTAGGATATCCAAAGGGTTCCTATATGTCCTAGTGATGCAATGAGGACCTTTAAGTACCTCAAATCTAAAGAAACTAATATACGATCCTGACTCCTGCCAGACACTATAAAAGATAAAGAGAACATGGCAAGCTGAGTACCCATTTGCAAGTAGTAACTCGAACAAATGCAGTTGCCTTCTGTTAGCTCGCAGCTATTTGCAGGGTGTCAGCGTGCCCCTAACTGACGCCATCGCAGAACATTGGAAAAAATCGTCTGCCAAAACACTGATCTTATAAAACCACTAAAGACTGGCCATTAAGAGTCACCTATAGATGTATTTAAGAATTTCTGGAAACAGTTTTGTCTCTATCCCTGCTACGGCACAGTCACATCCTTTACTTAGGAAAAAGCTTTGTAACTTTTTCTACATCGCCTCTCTATACTCAAGGAATTGGGAGCAAAGGCGAACAGGATTCTGACCAACTGCGGTAAATCTGTATTGGAATAATAAAACTGCTCTTACTTTCTCATTCTAGAAAGTATCTTCATTTTTGGATGGGTGGTGAATTTTTTTCCCGCTGCATTTATCATCAGTTTTTCATATTTATATTTTCAAAATATTTTTTTTACAAGCACAATAGCATTAATGTTGCTTTAGGGAGAAAATATTCACTTTTTTCCTTGCATTCTTGTTTGTTTTTATTCTGACCACAAATGAGATCGCTTCTTTTTTTTTTTTTCCCTCTTTGAAACATATAGAATATGATTTTTGGAAGTGAAAATCAGTGAAAATCTTGAATTCAAAAACCGAAAATTTTTGTCTGGCTCTCCCTGTTAGAGAGCATTTTCCAAAATTGGCAGGGGTTTGATCATAATTTCCTCTATGAGAAAAATATTAATTAATATTGTAATATCAAGCTTCACAACATTTAGGAATACTTGAATTAGATCAGGTTGCTAGCTTTGCTCATCTCTAATATGTTTAGGAAGGAGGAGTCATAAGAACAGGGTGGAATTTTCTTAAAGATCTGATTTTTTTTTTAAATCTCCAACCCTTGCCTGGGAATGGACCAATGCCAAATGAAGATTTGGGGCTTGTGTTGCCAAACAAAGCTGTTTACCAGGGTGGAAGATGTTCTCTGCTTGATTGTCTGTGGAAGGAGGCAGGGTTGGGATTCACAGCTTAGGAGGTTGAAAATCCCCTTGGAGAAACTAACCTGTTCCCTTCCTTGCTGCGGGGATGTTGAACAAATCTTTTAAGATCAGTTAAAGAAAAAGTCCTAGGTACAAGTCCAGGACTGCAGTGCCTGAAATTGCACTCACAGGTGGGATCGGCTCGGGCCGTCCCTGCCTGCTCCTCGTCAAACCCAACTGGAGCAGAGCAGGATGCCGTAGGGCTCCTTTTCCACAATCATCTTGGGTTTGGTGTGTCTGTTGAAAGAGTTTTTGCTACTTGAGCACAATCAGTGGCTTAAAGGAAGTTTCCACGTCTTAGAAGCCGTGCATTTGTTTTACACGGGTCTCTCAAAGCTTATCACATGGTAGCTGGTTGTCGTCACTGCTGACGTGGATAAATTTGAAATCGTGGCATAAATTTCTCTAGCTTTGCTGCCTCTGTGCAGGCCAGTCATTTCAATTATTTCAATTGTTTTGATTTTTTTCCCACCCCTGTACTTTAAAATTGTCTCAATGGAAAATGACAACCTTCTGCAGTATAAGCCAATCTACGTAAAATTGGTGTTTCTCTATGCAGTATAATACAGTAAGTTTTTATTCTAGTGTTATAGCTCTGTTATTTCACTGTGCCCACAGTTGCAATTCTTTCCCCCGTTATGGGCACAGAGCCTATATTTTATGCCAACAAAAATGTTTACATGAGGAGATTGTACTGGATTGGAATTAACTTCAGTATCCATCATGACCTTAGATGTCATTAGTTTTTAACAGCTGTGCTGTTTAATTGCATCAAAATTTTGTGAAAAGAAAGAGGCCTAAAATAGAAATGTAGAGCACATATAATTTAAGATTATTATTCCATCTTACATGTGTGGTTTGGTTTAAAATATATGTTAAACATTCGGCAGACTACCATTCAAATAATTAGAAAAATTGTACCTGGAAGTTAGTTATGACTAATTTAATGTTAAGTCAGTGCAGTTCTCAGAAATCAGAATTTCTCTGTCACAAGCGTTCTCCTTTTTAAGATTTAATTCTTTTTAACATTAACATCAGAAATGATGCATTTGGTACCTGGAAATTCCAGTTCTTGAAATCAAATTGTAAAGAGGGTTTGGAGTTCATTGTGGTTGTGATAGGCATGGAGCTTCTAATTCGTTCTCTGACCAAGAATTTGAAAAATGCAAAGTTGAATGACTTGTAACAGCTCATATGTTGACATCATATATCTCAAATTCTAATATTATGGGCAAACTGTAGAAAACTTCTTTCATAATATGAAGGGACATTTGCTTCTAGGAGAAACAGACACTGGGATTTTTTAAAATAAAATAATAATTAAAAAATTCTATTAAGACATTTACCGTAAGGTTATGTGAAGTATATTTTTCTTCCAGTATATTCAGGGTATCACTTGTCCGTTTCTCTGTGGAAAATTTACATTGAAATCAGTATGTTTTCAAATCAGTCCCCCACTGTAGCTTTTGTATACTTTTCCATGTGTACATACAAGTATGTATGTATATAGTATATACATACAAGTATATACAAGTACGAGTATGTACAAGTATCCTTCTGTTTCATTTTTTGCTCATTATGGGTTAAAAAAAGAAATCCATTCTCACCATCTTCCTGGACAACTGGCTTCAGGTGGCCCTGCTTGAGCAGGGAGGTTGCACGAGATGACCTCTCAGCCTGAGGCACCCTGCGCTTCTGGGACTCTGTATCCCTTTTCAAATGTACCAAATGGTTTACTCTTTTAAGAAGGTCCCATTTCTCCCTCACTAGAGCCTTCCCCCTCTTCGCAGTGCCTGCCTGCTGCAGCTGCAGAACGGGGCAGCTTTGAAAAGCTGGTTCATAGCAAGGAGAAGGAGCTCCCATCTCTGAAAAGGGGGTCCTCTTGAACTACCCACAGCCATAGCATTTGCCTCACTAGCAACTGAAGTTACACCTTTTAGATAGGATCTTTACTCACACCTTTTTTTTCCCCACTGAGTGTAGGAGAGGGATTATTATTTTTCTGGCACTCTATGCAATGTTATTTGGAAGCCTGGCCATGTTAACATGTGATTTCTATTATGCTGTGTACTGAGAAATACCAATTTGACCACTTCCTAATCTTTTAGTCTAGAGTGAATAGCTCAGATTTTAGGATGTGCTGCAGAAATTCCTTCTCTCTTCTTGTTTGCTAGCTTTTTATGATGAGGCAGGGAGAATGACGTAAAGAAGCTAATTATATATATACGTGATTAAAAATCATACTTGATTACAAGTTTCGTTTTTTAAAACTTTAAATAATGGACAAATGCTTCAGTGACGTAAGCCATTTCTTACTAATTTAAATTAAACCATATCCAATAAAAATGAAGTTGTCATTCCTCATGTTTTGGAGCTTTTATGCCCCCTTTTTTCTTTAATTGTTGCATTGGCTGAAAGAAGACTCTGTGCTCCAAAGCATTTATAATGTGCCAACCCCAAAAGGCCGTGGTCTCTAGGATTTCCTTTGACATATTCATGCTCAGTCGTACAGTTTACAGTAACAAGTAAGGCTAAAGAATCTTGGACAGAAAACAAAGGCTTGGTAAAGAATGGTGTAATTTGAAATTTCACATCTACCCTATTTTTACAAGCTATGACTTACCTGCCTAGAAAACTATAACAAAGTGTTTCCTGTCACAGCAGCTGACACTGCTTTAGAAAAATATCCTGTGTTAAACTTGGTGTGGTTATTCTTCTAGAAATTTGGAGAAAATAGAATCAGTTTTCAAAATCATATCCGTGAACAATGTCTGTCTTATTCTGCACACAAGGGGTTTAACCTGTGCTCTGTGGGAGAAGGCGAAGCCATTTCTCTCCTTCCTATAGCGCTGACAGTAGGAAAAGGCAGCGAGATTCTGTTTCTGCTTCGTGACGTCCGCGAGAAGTGGTTAGGCTTTGGCAGCTGGATGGGAATTGCATTTTGATTCTTTTCAAAAACTCGAGTCAGTATTCAGGGTGAAATTTAAGGTCATGCCGTTAGTCAGAGCAGTTCCGGTTAAACAGATCTGCTATTCACGCTGCCGGTGCCCCCCTGTCAATGGGGAGGAATAAGGGAAGCTGCTGACGAGGAGTGATGACAGCCACTGCCAGCAGCAGTGATAGTGGGTTCAGTAATCTAATAAACTGGCTCATTATGCTTTTAAGAGTCAAATGGCTGAATAAAACCAATGTGGAGTACCTTTAAAATACCATTGTTAGAGCAGTTCTGTGCAAATCGTCATTTGTGAGAAATGCAATATTTAAGCCTCTCTAAATTTATATATAATCTTTATTCCGAATCACCCTCATAATGAGCTTTCAGGTAATGATAACTCACATCCCGTGTAAATAATCAATGCAAAATGTTATTGACATTCAACGTCATATTTTATTCATGTTTCGTATCTCTTTTCTTTTTCCTTAAAGCAGAAGATGGTATTGTAATAGTGTTTGTAAAAGTGTCCCAACTGGCAATACTTAATCATAGTCCATTTTTCTGGATAACAAACTTAGCAGCAATACATCAGCGATGAAGATAAGCAGGATCCCAGCATTCCCACTCGTTATAAATTTATGGTGTTGCATTTTGCCTCTGCCACCAGAAAGCGGCTTGAAGAGCAGCCTTCCCGGCTCTCTGAGAAGTCCTCTGATAAGGGCAAGGTGCTGTAGTGGCCACAGCTTCTATCTTTGAGGGCTGGGAACAGGACCTTATGTTGCTCCAGCTCAGGTTTCACTTTCAGGAGACCAGATCGGTGGTTTTAGGAATAAGCCATGTTATGTAGGCTTCCTCCTCCTCCTCCCCTGCAGGCACAGCTGTGCAATATAAAATAGAAGAAAGCATTTGGCATCCAATGAGAGGATGGGATTTTTTATGAGGTTATGAGGATTGTTTGGTAGAGTACCAAGGGAAACTGAGAGTGCAGTCTGACTTCTCTCTTCTGCCATTTTTGGTCTTTGCCAATTTGGCACTCGCTAGAGGAAGACTTAATTTCATCTGAGAAAGAAACTAGGTAGCTCTTGGATACTGTGGGGTGGAAGTGTTGTTATTCCCAAAGCTATGCCTCAGAGGAACCATTTTTTAGATTTTTTTTTATTTAGAAATAAGGGAGAAGAGAGTAAATGATCTCAGCTCTCAGAACAAGTCATAAAAATGACTAAATAACTAAAAATGACAAGTTTGTATGGTCTAAACATTAAGTCGGCTGAGAACAAGATGTCCTGTATTTCTGACGATTGAAGGGAAAAGTCATAATCAAAAGCACATAACAAACTTTTTTGTTCTAAAGATACATGTTTTTGAACTTTTCAGGTGGATTTACTTCAAAAAGTGACTTTCTAAAGGACTTTCTAACTTGAAAATGTGTTCTTAAATTTTACTAAGGGTTACTGTTTGTTTTTGAGAAAGTAACCATTCATGAAACTCCGATGATCCTAAATATAAACCACAGATTCAAATCCAGCCTTCAACACCCAAATGATGTCTTTTTAGGAGAGGTTTACGTGGACCAAGCTTCTTACTACTTCTGTTCTTTTAGTTCCTTAGCCACATGTATTCGAAACTTAATGGTCTGTGTGCGTGCAATATAAATAACTGTTCTGAGCATCTCCTGGAATTTGGTGAAGACATTAGTGCTATCTCAGCTTTAAACTTCACTTGTGTATGAGGAAGTGGACTTGTGAATAGCAGAAGTACATACTTCAGGGCAGCTGCACGTTGAGGAGCAATGTCCAATGTGCAGATTCTAGGCCAAGTGCTTTTAGAGGGCTGGTCATACCTACTTCACACATTTTCTGAAGGAAAAATCAGTAGCAATGTGAATTCCCCCCTCAAAAGCAACCAGGTCACCTGTAGACAATTGCGGTTAGGGCTGTGGTGATCAGGAGCAGGATTGTAGGAGCCAGCAGATCTCCTTGCAAATTCTTGCAGGCTTCTTAAAATCATTTATGGCTTCATCTTTAGTTTCCTTGGGTCGGTCAGTGGCAGGCACTGCCTGGAGAAGGAGGAATTTGATTCTTATTCCCTGAACTGAACAAGGGGGACATATCAAGGCCCGTGTTTGTCTCCCTGTGGTTCAGCTCTCTGTGAATGATTTAGGCATCATAAAATGTTCAAAGACTGTTGAAAGCCATTTTTCCGCTTTCAATACCTAATTGTTAGTGGCTGATACGGCTTTTTCAGTCCTGATTAAATCAATGTTGTCTGCTGTTGGTTCTTTGGAATCTCCTCTAAAAAGACACATTGAGCACAACTTTTCTGCTGGTATCATCTACCTCACTACCATATCCTTATCCACGGGATGTCTTTATGGGTTCTGTGAACTTGTTAAAACTGATGCACTTTCTCTTTTTTTTTTCTGGTATTTAATAGATCTAAGTTCCTTGCAGGAATAATGAGTCTGACTTGTCTTTTTTTGGTCCACCTTGTGACTGAGCTTTAGTGACAATGATCATTTTTGAAAAATACAAGCTTGTTAGCCGAAGTCAGTAATCCATGAAGGAAGGCCTTCCTCCTCCAGTAGTCTTTGTTGAGCAGAAGGTGTAACTGGTCTTTGGATTAGAAGAGCCAGATATCAGGTTCTGGTGACTGAATGCAACTTTTTTCAGCATGACAGAAGCTGACAGCTGGAGTCAGCAGTGCTAACAATTCAGCTGCAGTGTTGTGTAAAGATTTGGGTGCTGCAATTCAAGAAAAATAAGAAACAAGTGAATAAAATCCAGAGGAAAGAAATGAGTGCTAAGTGTTTTAGAAAACATAGCTTTCTGAAAGAGTGGAAGAACTGAGATTTTTCCACATAGGAAAAGCAGGTTGGGACACTGTTAGTCTTCAAATATAATACACAATAATACAAATATAATCTTGTTGCAAAGACAAAAGAATAGGTTTTCCAGTGGTAGATAAGACAAGGCCAAAATAGAAGAAGAGAAGAAGAAACATTTAGATTTGACATTTTCAACAGAAAGTATATTGAAGCACTGGAATAGCTTGCCGAGAAGGTCATAGCAGTATTTGAAAGAAAATGTAGGAATAAGTTAGACAAAGATCTGTCAGAAATCACAGACAGATCCTGTCTGTGACAGGATTGATCCTGCCATTGTGAACAGGTTTGGGTTAGCTCCCTGCTTGATATTCCTTTATTGCCTTACTTTTTATTAACAGGTGTTTCTCATGATGAGGACCAAAATTTTTCCATTCAAAGATAGACAGGTATCTCATTCTTTGTGGTTCTGATTTGGAGAAGAAAGGCCTCCACAGGCTAAATCATAAAACTAAGTATTAGCCTTTTTTCCTGCGTGGCATAGCTCCAAGATAAATGGAAAAGGTACTTCCAATGTTTTAGACACTAGTGAGATGGAACCCCTTTCGCAGTAGACTGGAGTCCTGGGGGCTTTCAGATGCAGTAGGGCAGTCAGTGTCTTAAATAAGCTGGCTTTCCTCTTTCAGCTAGCTTAGCTTCTCTGTGAATGTTTTGCTTGCTCTTCTAATAACCCCCCAATGAGAACTAAGGTTTTATTGTAGTCTCGTATTTTACTGTGTTTGAAGTATACCTATTTGAAGAATGAGATCAGTATCTTTGTTTTCTGTATCTGGGGTCCTTGGAAATACTTCTGTCTGGGCTCTCCCATCCTTTCCTTCTGGAATAGGTCATAACCAGAGTATTTTGTAATAGTTCGAACACCCCAGCCATTATACCCATCCAGTAGAATTAATCAGTTGTATTTTCCTTAATGTTACTCTGAAGATATTCCTGCTTAAATTTAGATTTCATAAGAAGAAAGTAGAGCAAACTCCAGTTCCACTCAACTTTTTATTACTACCCTAAGTACTTGTATCTTTTAGCTGAAAGATGCTGTGGAATTATTTAAAATATAATGCTTTGTTATTATTTCCAGAATAACCAAATATATTCATTTTTTTTATTTCAGGAACTGCATCTGTGGCTGTTGCAGGTCTTCTTGCAGCTCTGCGTATCACCAAGAACAGATTATCAGATCACACAGTGTTGTTCCAGGGAGCTGGAGAGGTATGTATTTTTATCCATCAGTAAAAATTGTGCTATGAAGATTTTTCTTGATATTTCATGAAGTTATATGTATCCAGTTAACAAGAAGATTAAATGGGTAGAATGATCACTGACACTGGCTGAAAGTTGGTGTTTGATTCAAGTGTAAATTTATAGAAAAATCTCTGATCATCTGGTTAAGCCTTATATTTCTCATAAGACATTTGTGGAGTCTGTTCTCTTTTTAGATCTCCAGATTTTAGCTCTTCAGCTATAAATTATTGAACTGCTCCTAATATAAACAAAAAAACCCCATTTTTTTGAAAAATGAGGAATTATATCAGGCCACCAAAGAGAAATGAAATAAAATGTATTTAGCCAAGTCAGTGTTATTTATTAAGAAGCAGTGCACCTTTGATTTTTCCTGTCATAAAATGTAGTTTTGCAGTATTCTGCACCTTGAGATCATCCATTTCTGAAGATTTTTAGGCTCATTATTTTTTGATACTAATTTTTCAGTATAAATTTCTAAGCCACTGACACACAAGTGAGGGTTATACTTATCTACAGTATGGCTAGCTGTCATCTTTTGTATGAAGTCTACAAGCCCATGCAAGCCTCTGAAAAATATTAGTCATGGTCACCAAATCTTCCTATAGGTGCAATTTACTAATCCGTCTTTGTGTAGTCCAGATATCTTTAATTTGATTGAATATTTGGTGCTACTGAGATCAGGTCTGTAGTTTTCAGAATAACTCACATCCATGTCTGACATGTCAACGCCTTTGTACATAAAGACTGTTCGTCTCCCTGAAATTCCTTCCCCTAGTTTTGCTCCATGTTCAACAGAGAGATGAATCCATGGCCTAATGTTTATTTTTTTTCATTAGTATTGTCAGTGTGCCTGTTGCTGCCAAGAGGTAATGGTAGATATCATCCCTGTTGTGGGAGCTCATTCCTAGTAAAACTACTCATTTCTTAACTTACTATTTCTTAAAAAAGGGAATCTTACTTGATTCTCAGTGAAACTGAATCGTAAAGATCAAGAAACAGAATCAACCCCATAAATATGCGTACGAGTTGGTAATCAGAAATATTGAGAGGTCTGTTGGCTCATTTTGATGCCTATTTTTCAATCAGTACCTGTATGACACTTAATCTGTTGGATGAAATATTGTAAAATCCAGTAAGAATGATATATGTTTCAGCAAAATATTGATAAGTGAATTTTTCTCGCCCTTGCTTTCACTGGGAGAACAGCCAAGTCTAGAGTTACAAAACACATGAATAGTAGGTAAAAGGAGACTTACCTTCTTGATGGACATTTGAGAAAAGATAAGAGAAAAAAATCTTTAGGACTGCATTTTACTTTTTGGCATGCAGAGTGATGTTTTCTTTGGTTTAAGTTACACACACAAAAAAAAATCTAATGAACAAACTTTCAAAGAAGAAAAAATAGTTCATGTGTTCTGATTATGTGGAATACATGTTAGTTTTAGCATTTTTCATTAGAGTTTAAACATTTATTGTGCTCTTCATACTGTAAATGCCATCTTCAGGTTTATCTGTACTGTGATTTATCTATATGATTTAAGATTTATCTATACTATTTGTCTACATTAGAGTTTCTAATTACCAAATGGTAGCAATAGTTCATTAGTGTTTACTTTATGAAAAAATAAAGATTCAGTTTTATTGTTAAATAAAATGAAGAAACTTGTCTAAAATAGTGGGTAGAGGAAACAAATAGGGGATTTCTTTCACTTCTTGTTTCATATGCTACTTTTCTTCTCTTTCCTTTAGGCTGCACTGGGGATAGCAAACCTCATTGTTATGGCTATGGAAAAAGAAGGGGTATCTAAAAATGCAGCTATCAAAAGGATATGGATGGTTGACTCAAAGGGATTAATAGTAAAGGTATTACAATTTTCTCGTTCCTTTAAATATCATGACAGTTATTTGCAGTCTGTATGTAAAGACAAGAATGTATTCTTTGTGAAAGCAACTGCAGCCATTTATCTCTCTTGACGTAGCATACTGTTTTTCTTTTCTAAATCATGTTAAATGAATGATAGACTCCTATGCTACTTCATGGGGGGTGTGTGATTATGCATGGGGTTCCTGCTCTATTTCTATTAGAGATGAGCACATAATGAAGACAATTTTTCAGCAGTTCATTAAAAAATGTGTAAGGAAAGAAATGTTCAACCTGTGGGTTTAATATTTCCCATGTTAATGTGACTATTATTTGTTAGCACAATCTTGCACAAAGATGTATAGATACATGATTAGGACAGCATTCAACAATTTTTTAAAAGGAACAAAATTATTTTTGAAGAGAATATTTTCCTGGTGTTGCAAGCATGTCATCCTTCTGCAAGAACTGAGATATATTGCATCAAAAAGCTTCTATGCACAGGGATATAGCTCATGTTGCAGATGTTGTGGTCTGCAGTGCTATCAACGCTGGTCAGAATTTGAAGTTGCTGAGAGACTTCATCAGTCACCCTTACCTCATTCCTTCCATGTGCCAAAATAAAGAAACATATGAATTCCAAGTGCCAGAATAAAGAAACTGGTATGTTTTAAAAGGTGGTTATGTATTTAATAGTTTGTGAGCTACTTAAAAGAAATGGATGAGAGGCCCATTGGCTTCACTTTTTCACCTTGCCTGTTGGTTAGCAGTGTTTATGGTCATCTTTGTTGGTGCTGCGCTCTTGCACGGTGTCCTTTAGCTGTCTAATATTTAGGATCTTTTGTAGTTCACTTACTTTTGCATCAGGAGTATTCATTCTGCAGTCAGTATCTGTGTTGGTTTGTTGAACAGCATCAGAGCACCTTTCACTCATGTTGTTAAAGGGAAAATAGTAGGATCATGGATATTGAGATGGGAGAAAATTACTGAAATCATCTTGAACATCCCTTGCCAGAAACAAAAAAGTAGCCTGATCAGGTACAGAAGAGTGCTGGTTTTTGCTGCTATCTAAGATTTTTTTTTCTGGTGTTTTTTTGGTTTGTTTGTTTGTTTTAATGAGTGTTTTTAATCCTTTCATTTTTTATCTAATAATCTTAAGGTGCTTTTGCATCCAAACACTGATGGCTGAAGGCCTATATATCTTCTGTGGCTGTTGAAACCTAGAGGTTGCCTAAGAAGGATGGTGTGTTGTGCAATTTCCTCCACCATAGAAACTGGGGTTATCAAGTAATACAATTGAACCACAATCAGCTCCTGGTGGTGTTAAGGAAACAAACTGACAGGGGCAGAAGTATAGGAACTTTACAACCTTAAAGCAGTAAAACAGATCTCAGCTGCGTGTACGTCCAGCCAAGGTGGTTAACCAGCCTTTCTTCTCTCCTGCTCGTTTCCTCTTTCTGCTTCTTTTACACCTCTCACTGCTAATTTGCCAGTGAGTTGAGAAGCTGGGTTGTTGCTCTTGGTACGCAATGACTAATTCCTTTCACAGTTTCTAAATTTTTAGTGACTCGGTGACTATATTCTTTCCTCCTCACCTTCTAACTTCAGCGTTCTCAAGTGGGGCCAAAACCAATCAGCGTCTCTCACAGCCTCTAAGTTCTTTTCCTCTGCTTATTCTTCTTGGTGGGGCTTTAATTTGGGTTTTATCCAAAAAGCAGTCCACTGCATGTCCTGCCCAGAGTCTATTTGTGAGCTGTTCATGATAGCCAGATATAACAGCAGTCTGAGATAGAGTAGGGCTGAATTTATGGCCAGATGTTGACACAAGCAGCGGGAGCCGACAGTGAATATTTCAGGTCGGTGCTCATGTTCCTGGAAGACCTGGGAGCAGTGGTCTTCCTGACTGGCCATCCTGGGGGTCTTGAGAGTGGGTGCATGCTTACTGCTGCGGAGCATTTGAGTGCAGAGCCTGCTGGACCTAGAAGCTGGAGATATATCAGTGTGAGGCCCGAGCTGGGCATAAGGAAACCTGTCCTTGGTCTAGGACTCTGCAAGTCCACTCTTGGCTTTCTTCTGCAGCTAAATGTTCCCATTAAAAAAAAGAATAAATAAAAAATGCTGCACCTCAAAGAAAGAAAATACAATGCGTAAGCCTCTTGAAGCTTGTGACTTAACTGCTGGGAAGTCATATATACGGCAAGTAAATAATTAAGCTATTCCTGATTCCTTTTTCTGGCCTGAGATAGAATGCTGTACTTTAGGTCTGCTTAGGAAATTATTTTGGCTTTAGCTGTAAGACTTGAAGGATCTTCCAAACTCTTAGACATAAGAGAAGTAAAATGAGGAAGATTTGTGAGAAAACTGCACAATGGGAAGGACTCTATTCTAAGAAACTTTTTCATTATTGTAAACATAAGATACGCCAAGCCACAGAATAGATCACCAGTTCACCCACTTTTGCATAAACTAAACTAATTTCTTTCTACTAAGAAGGTGTATTAATGGAAACCTGTTCAATGAGAGCCCCTTAAAATTTGTCCCATCAAAAACTGCCTGATCAAAAGAGTTTTACTTGAGACAGGGAGACCGTTTCAGTCCTAGAAGTATTCTGATCCGTGGCTTTAGCACTATGAGAAATAACAGACTCTCTGAAGACTCAGCATTTACTTTATCCAACTAAACTAATTCTTATATCATTTTTATTCAGTGCTGTCTTTTGATCAGTAATTTTGCAATGTACGATTATAGATTTCAACATTATTTCTCCTTTCATCTAATTTCTGTAGTATTTCAACCAGTGCAAATCAAAGAAGCATAACCTTGGAACTTTTGTTGACCATGACTGCAAACAGTTTCCACCTTTTTCTTCTTCCCCCACCTCCAAAGGCTGCCACGAAGTCACTTATCAGGCTTTTGTAGCTGATTTTTCCTTTGTGGTTTTTTAATTTTTCAAGAGCAGCTGTGTTTTCATTTTGTTGTTAATATCTTTTTCTTTTACCCTGGGAATCATCTTTTTTCATTAAACCAAATTTGATGACCAACTTTTCTGCTATGTTGTGGTAAAAGAGCTGGTGATGAAGTCTATGTTTGTTATACTATCTATAGTTATGTTCTCTGCTTCATTATAGAGATCTTATAATGTTGTTCATATTGTTTGGGGTTGTTGTTGAGGTGTTTTTTAATCTATTCGGTATGCTTTCACCTTTCAAAACTATTTTTTTCTCCAAAGGTGGATGAGGAAGGTTTGCAGATCGTAATATCATTGGAATTTTGCCACTTGGACTATATGACTTTACTCTTTGAAACAGATACCTCTTCTCTTAAAATGCCTGTCTTAAGTATCCCAGTGCATTCAGATGGGGGTTTTAATATTTAATTAAAGACACTTTTAAAGTTGCTTTTGCACTCTTGTGTGCTTGGAGATTACACGTAAGCAGTTGAGACTCATCTGTAATTCTGAATTTCTGAATTCTGTCACATTGTCATATTCTGTCTGATTAATGAATAGATATTTTCCTATATGAATACACTGATGGGTAACGTCTTCCAGATTCCTTTTCTTTCCCATATTCTCAGTGGTCCCATTTTTTTTCTGTTAATCACACAAACATACATAAATGTATGATATGTGGTGAACACGTTTTGTGTTTTCTTTAAAGCTGCCGTAGTGTCATGTTTAGCTATATTAGTGGCCAAATCTTCACCCATGAACTTCAAAGACAGTAAATTCTTTTGTGTCAAGTACCTGAGAAGAGGCAGAAAGTGATAAACAGTATTGGGATGTTCCTGAGGTTCACCATTGTCTGAGCGTTTTAGCAATGTGCTGCAAATGCTTCTTTTTTCTTTCTTTGTATTTTTTTAAGGCAATGCCAAGAACAGGGAAGGTGATAGGCAAGATGGTTCTTGGAACTGCCTAGGAATGTAATGCAAATAATAAGTAATTTTTAGTATTTAAAGGAACCCAGTAGAAACCCCCCACCCTCTGCCAAGAATGGATACTGGATGACAGCCTGATGGGAGTGTTCCTGGGCTGCCAAAAATGCTCCTCTTTTGGTGAAGTTTATCTGTAATATGCCAGACAGCATTAGATTTTCGTATGCCACATAATCTCCAGTGCACAAATTAAGTTCCCTCACACAGAGATGAATGTCATCCTTAATTTTAAAGAGCATATCAACATGGAAAAATGCTGCTTTTGACAGTGTTGTGCTCTATGCTTTCTAGTTCAGCACGGTAACACTTGTATGTAATGGAGTGCTTTGTGTTTTAAATGTCCATTAGATGAGTGAACTTGTTAGACTTCAGTTTGTCTGAATGAAGCCCAAACTGAATGTCAAGAACAAGAACAGTTGAGGTCCAATAGTTGAAGGCCTCAGAGTGTCAATCTTTGTAAGAGGAGGACTGATATAGACCCCAAAAGTTAACCAATTTATGAAGTCCTAAATAACTAAAATGGAGATACCCAGGCAGTCCTGTAGATAATCCTCTAAAATGTTTTTGTTTTCCCTCCTCCTTCCTCCATTTGAATAGCTCTGGCAATCTTATTCAGAAAAGGTCCTCAAAACCAATTAACTAGCGGTGGATATGATCCTGATTAAAGTTCATGGTTTGGTCAAAGCTGGATACATACAGAGTTCAGTCTTTGCTTAGAGAATGATGGAAGAGAAAGGAGGACATCTGGGACTGATAGCAGAATTTCGGTGCCATATAGATGTGGTCGCTCCTATTACAGTCAGCAAAGCTTGTATAATACATGAAAGAGCCTGTAGAGCTCACAATCAAGTATAATATTAAACTGAATCCTATCCTGACTGTCTGATCGTTACTGAATTTTCTTATTTTTCAGCAATAGTTGCTTTTAAAAAAAAATGCTTGGATTTCATTCTAGGTACTAATTTGATAATGGTTTTAATGTGAAATTTTATATGCTACTTGATATTATGTCTGCCTCTTCTGCTAACTTTTAATTATTTCTAGCTTTCTTTTTATTAACAGTCTGTTATTTTCTTTACTTTTGTCCTTGATCAGTTCGTTTATGGCTAACTGAAACTGGCTATGACTTTTTGAGCCAAAAAAACTGCTTTGTGTCTTAGCAAAGATGCAGCATCTTGGGTATCTCCAAGGTGCCACAATCACTTAATGCAGTTTCTTTCTTATTTTACTCATGCACTATCCCAATGAAGCAATCCGTGTTTGCTTTGTCAGTTATTCTGATGTCTGGGGAATTAATCTCTGCAGTTTCATCTTGAATTTATCTTGTTCTATACGAATTGTAGGCTTTGCAGAAAGGAAACACATTAATTTGTCTTTGATAGCTCACGGCTTTACTCATACTCTGCCAGTAACATATGAAAACAAGTGAGGACAAGGCAAAGGGATGATTGGTGGGGCATGCTCAAGGAATATCCACCACCAAAAATCCAGGTGTTAAATTTGTTAGCATGTAACTGTTTTATGTTTGACACCATGTGCATCAGAGGTACTGATGAAATAATGACCTAATTTGGATGGTTTATGATCTCTTTTGCTCACACTCTGCTGTTGAAATCAATGATTGTTTTGTTTCTCTTGTTCTGTGGGTTCCTGACTTGCTTTACTTCTCAGATCTTCTTGAAATAATTGCCTTTATAAATTTTGTCCTGCCTGTTAACCATGTCTGCTTATTTACTTGGAAAGGGTCTTTTCTAAGTTTTACAGGACTTAAGTAAACAGCCCTAATCTTCTAACAGTATGCTTTAAAGTCAACACGAGAATTACATTTCTTACCTAAATCGTATGTTTTACTGCCAACTATTATGACATTATCTCCTTGAACTGTTGTGGTTTTTCACACAGTTCCTAAATGAGGTAGTACAGAATTGCCTGTCACCTGCAAGCCCTTGGGCTTTAGTAACCCCGACCATACCCATGCCTCCACTTTTTTTCTTTTTTTTTTGACATTTTGTGACTCGTAACCGGTCCTCTCCTGGAGTTCTGGCTAGGGAGGGCGGCCTGGCCGATCCCCTCCTAGCACACTCTCTGTGCCTCTCCTGTTCCTTCTCTTTCATGCTTGTGGGGGACTCTCCAGAGAGGTTCCTCAGTGCTGTCTACAGTCCCTGCCTAGAGCCCTCCAGATGGTTCATCAGCAACCTTTAGACCATGGATTTACTCATTATGAAAGAGATAAGAAGCCATGTAGAGACCCTCTCACAACAGGGAGATGTTTCACCACCTTCTCCCATAACTCTTAATCACATCCCCTTTTTTCCCCTTCTTCCTTGATGCTTTGACAACTGCTTTTTTTTTGGTTTGCTCTTAACTCTGCAGTAGGGAACTCACAGGGAGCATGCTAGTAAAACCAAAACATTTTGCAGTTGGAAACACTCAACTCGCTAATGGACTGCTTTGCTTTTTGGTCTACAGTTCTCATGTCTTTTGCGGTTCTCATGTCTTCAGTATTTAAGATCCTCAGATGAATGTATTAATTTATCTATGTTCTGATCTCTGTTCTCTTGTTTAAATAAGCCACAGTTGACACAGTCAAATGGAGGCGAGTGTTTATATAAATAGATTTGTGCCTCCCTGGTTGTGAGACGGGACGAGTGCCAGCACCGCCTCTCATGTGGGACAGCGCAGTCATCAGGGTCCTCTGGCTTCTTCTCAGCTGCCTCCCAGCTGATGGAAAGAGCAAATCTTGGAGAGCCTCCAGCCCTGCCTCTCCTGCCTCGCTGACATAAAGCTGCTCTGCCCTTCAGCGCTGGTTCACGGGGCAGCCCTGGCAGGACCACCTCAGACAGGCCATGGCATTAGACTTCGTAATAGCGATACCACAAACAGTGGTATTTGTAATATTTGCCTCTGGTTTTGTAATATGCCATATAGATGTCTGCTGTGCAGTCTGGTCTCCTGTTTTTACAGCTGTTCTCTATGAATTTTCTCAGGGTTTTATTGATGGGTCATTTTTGTTTGTTATCTGAGCCTCAGTTTGGTTCTAGAATATGATGCTATGAGTAACTTTCTGTGGAAACTGTGATATGCATTTTCTTGAAGCCTTTGCTTCTTGTGCTGTTGATCAGCCACTAAAACTAAAAACTGAAGAACTCTCCCTAAACCTAAGAACTGCTTTCAGTTCAAATACAAAATACAAGCAATTTTTCATAAAACTTTTAACTGATGAGTCCTATTACTTCCTTTTGCTCCTTGAATTAAAAAGTCCTGGTGTCCAAGTGACTATATTTTACTATTTGTAATAATAATATGTAATATCAATGACTCTCATCCATTACGGATATAGACATTTTAGGATTGCCAAGATCTTTCATACATAATGTCACCATCAGAGAATGCTGCTGTTGTTTCTTTATCTCTGTACTTCATCTGCTGACTTAACACAGTCCACATTGTAACTCTTTTGCTAATAAAGAATTTAGCTCGTATTACTTTCCATCTGAGATACCACAGTGACTTCTAGTATAGCAACATATCTGTTTTCAGGTTGCTTTGTTCTCTTTTGTTCAAATCTAAAATATCCCTTAGATTTCTTGATACAAAATGATATTGTGACAGAGGCAATAATTTTCTCCTCCAAAGTAATTTCTGACATTTTCACTGAATCTTTGGACTCAGGCCTTATTAATCTTTTTGAATGTTTTTAATATTTTTCGCCTTTGACATTCTAGTGAAGGTGTATTGTATAGTTTATTCAGGCAGCCTGAGTGTGCATTAAAGATGCTATGGTTGTCTTCCTGGTACTTTAGTATGTAGTTTGTTTGTTGTTGTGCTTTTTTTTTTTATTCCAGCACACTTATTATAATGCCCCTAGCAAATTACTTATTCTGCAAAAGAAAAGGGAATAATATAACAATGCATAGCATTGCAAAAAGTTACATAATGAAATGTTGGTGCTTTCTTTTTATTTCTTTCTTGGGATGCTGAATACATTTGGGAAGTTAAAGCAAGAAGGATATACAGCCTCTTTTTCTAACTTTACCTTCCTCCTTCTATTGAAAGAGTTTGTGAGTTTGTTATCTTCCCCTCTGAATAGTTCCAGAGGTATTACGTCAAGTTTGTTAGTTCATTTGTGGATTTTAGTGTGAAAGACTTTGTTTTTGGATTTAGGGAGTATCTCTTGATGCAGGAATGATGCTTGTTGTACATCATAGAAAACATATTACATCTTAAGAGACAGCTGCTGTCTGGCCTAAATAAGTCTTCCTACTGCTATTTGAACAATGGTGCAATAACATGCTTTGGTAGGAACGCCTGGAAAATTCCTCTCCTGCGTGGTAAGTGTTGAAATCCTTCAGTGAAACAGTGAGAATGTATTGAGGCTTGGCGTACTGAAAGGGGCACATCTTTAGATCACTGATTTTTCTGTGCCCTTTTCATTGAACAAATGAATTTTTAATAATGCTAAAAGAGCGAGACAGTGGACTTAGAAGACAAATATGAATGTGACTGAAGATGATGTATCTACTTGAAAGACTCAGAGGTTCATACACAGAACCCCAGAGCTTATTCAAATTCTTTCTGAGTATGGAGTATTCTAAATTTTTCATTTTCCTGTTGGAAGAAGAAGGGAAATATCAGTGAGCTGTGTGCTCTGTTAGTGTTTTAGGATTACAGAGAGGGAAGCAGACCAGAGCAGTTTCTGATTTACGCTGCCTTGTGTTGATCCCCTACAGCTCATTTCCCAGCAGCAGATAGCCCACGTACAAAAGCTAGCTAAGCCAGGGCTGGAAATGGAAATGTCAGAAGACGGGCTCTGCGCTCCTGGAAATTCTTTTAGTCAGAGCAGCTCTGCACTGACAAGTCCGTCCGCTTTGCATCTCTCCAGCGTCAGGAGGGAGGCAAGACAGAAAACCACACAAATCCAGAACTGAGACTTCTGCATTTTGGCTCCATCCTCTTCTCTCTGCTGACTGACAAAAACTCTGTGATTTCTTATTCCGGCTACAGGCATTCAGGGGCGGATGTCTGGAAGCTTGTACTACATGGACTGGCAACCCCTTAGTTTGAGGTTAAGGATGCACAAAATTGAATTGTTTCTTCCTTCCTGCAAGTCATTGCTTGCCCCGTTGGCAGGGCACGGAGGAAAGCTAGCCGTGCTCTTGCTGCCGCCTCTCTACTTTGTGGAGAGCAGAACTTAAGAATTTGCCAATTTCGGGAGAAAAAATACTGTCTAAAGCACTGTCCTCTAAATTATTGAGTTTTGTAACCAAATCAACTGGCTGGTCTTGAAATCTCCGACACAGTTTTTAGGGAGGTGTTGTGTAGCTCCTTTAGGATCACTGAATTAATGATTAAAATACATTTTTGACAATCTATTTTAAAACATATATTAAAAAAAACCCCTAACTGTAGGATTACTTTTATAAGCATTTTCCAAGCAAAAATCTCTATGTACATAGCTGTTGTTATTTTGCTAAGCCACAGAATTTAATATTTTATTCTCAGTTAATATACTAGAAAAATATTTACTTGGAGACATGATTCATTCTGACTAATGAGATCAAGCTAATTCAGACCAAAGCTGAATACAGAAATAAATTTAAAATTGTTTGGGGTTTGGTTTTGGGGTAGGTTTTTTTATTGGGTTTTTTTTGGTGGTTTTTGGTTTTTTGGGTTTTTTTTTTTTTTAGAATGGTAGAATGCCCTGTGTGAAATTAAGGGCAGATAGAAATTAAGATAAGGCAGAAGTGAATCTCACCCAAGCTGACCCATCTGGCTAGCACTAGTCTCGCTAGCCAGTGGCCTGGAAAGGGTTGCAGTGGATCACATCTAACTTACTTTTTGAGTACTCCTTTGTAGCTAATTAAATGAGAGATGATCATCAACGTCGGTAGGAAATGAGGCTTTGAATCCTTGGTGTTGCATCAATAAGTGTTTTAACAGCTCTGCCATTACCTTAATTTTCAAGTATTGAAGTACCTCCTCAAAAGCCAATCAAGTGTAAAACGGTATAAAGAAGTAACACTGTTTCATGCAGGATTTTGGTTATTTGTTTTGATTAAAAATGAAAATAAAAGAATATCAGCATTTTTCTCCACTAAGATGTCAGCCTGGCCTCTTAGCTGTTATGCACTGTGGAAAAAATTGGAGGTCACCTTTCCCGAGAGCTCTTAGAGGTGATTTTTTTTTTTCTTGGTAGCCCAGGGCAGTCTCCTGGAAGCTGGATTTTAAGACCAGATCGAAAGTTGGCTTCCTCAATAGCAGCCTGATAAGCCATTAAGGAACCAACTGAAGAAGCAGCATGGGATCAGATGATCACCCATGACACCCATTCCTGGCTCCCCAGGAAACCTGCCTCCAAGTCTCCATTGAGCATTTCAATTTCAACCAACCAGCCTATTAGAATGAAAAGTGGCTTTTATTATAGTATTTTGACTTATTCCTAGCAACAAGCTTTTGGCCTGGAGGTCATAAATGCATTTTTTTTTTTTTGTGACTAAAAGGAAAACTTCATTATTTTTGCCCTGAAAATATTAAGGAAAATTCGTTGTCTAAAATGACATGCATCTGAATTTAGCCAAGTGTGTAGACTGTGGGGACATCTGCTGGGGTGCTGGGAAATGGCAGACTTCAAAGTGTGTCTTGACGGTGAAATGATTTGAGCGTGAATATGCCAAAAATTGTTAATATTGCAGCATTCTCTCAAGGCTGAGAATTTCACATTTTACCCGCAAAGGAAACCAAGTGCCCATATCGCAATATTTCCATGCTAATCGCTCTAGCAGAACACTTAAGACCTCTATAAGCACATCTAGGCATAACCCTCTTAATTTAAAAAGTCTCTATTTTGGTCATGTAAAAAAATCCATAGAAGAGGAGAAATCTCTGGAAATTCGTGTAATCACGAGTGAGCCAAGAGAAGCTGATGTCCTGTGAGGCAGATCAGCTCAGTCAGCCCCGACCACATAACGGCCTTCTGCATCTTCCTGTAGTACCCTCGGGATGGAAAGGCTTTTCTTGCAGCTGGAAATGAAAAATGGCCTTCTTTCCTGGCTACCAGCTCTTGCGGCAGCCGTCTGAGGACCAGCAGAGGAGCTTCGGTGATGAGACTGGTGCAGCCACGCGTTGCCACATCACAGAACTGTGGCCTGAAATTTATTTATTGTTTTTATTAAAACTAAGCAAAAATGCCATTAAAAAACTAATCCCGGCTTGAATCTGATAGTATACGCAGCCCTAAATTGAGCCAAAATTGTCAAATTCATAAACTTTGGTGGAATCGTGGAGTGAATTCTGTTCCAAAACTTTGGTATAGTCTTAATTAACTTGCTAAGGTTCAGGAAACTTTCATCTTGTCAGCTGGAAAAGAGGTGGCTGGAGGGATGATACGTATCTGTTCTGGCTATTTGGTTAAAGTGACATTTAGTGTTCCATTTTCCTTGTGTACTTCCCTATATATCTGTATAACCTGCCTCCTGCTGTCTGAAATTTTAAGATTGAGGGGCTGGCACCGTCTTCTAGATTTGTGTTTGGAAAGTGCCTTTGCAGTGATGTTTTCTGCAGGCACAAGAATAGAATGAGAGGTGGAGGTGGATGCATTTTAAACTCTTCTGCTGAAATTTTCAGATGCCTGTGTACAGACAGAGGTCCATGTATTTAGACAACTAACATAATTTTCACGATTTCTAGCCCCTTCTTGCCCTGCTCTCCATGTTACTTACACTGAGCTCAAATCCTGTTTGCAGCCCAGTCAATGTCAATGATACTCTATAGCCCTTTTTCCTGCATCTGTCATATTCCATTTGGAAACCTTGTTGGGGATTAATGGGTGGAAATTGATGGTATAGATCAGGGCAGAAGTTGTTTCACAGCTGAGTCAATTTTGTTAGTGCAAAACCAGTGCACCAAACATCTGGTTAGAATTATTTTTATTCCATCTTTAAGAATGAATACTTAAATATGAAAAATGTGAAGCAAAATATAGTCTCCCCTATCATCTGTATGCTCCCTCCATATAGTCTCTATACTTCTAGACAAAAGCAAAGCTGAGAAAGCTAGGAGAAGCTATTTTTTTGCTAAATTAAGAATCTCCCCTGCCCTGGCACATCTGTACTGTTTGCTATATAAATATATTTATTCTTTATTATTGGTAAATTTAAGCATCTGACCAAATATTAACAGGTAAAACAGCTTTAAGAATGCTTCAAAGAAAAAATTAATGATGCTTTCATATAATTGTTAATACAGTGGTGTTACAAATTTAAAGTAAAAATATTGAATTTAATTTACCTACTACTTAGAGAAATGGATTAGTCCTAAATTATCCTAACAGTGTGATCTGTGCACAGTATAAATTTGTCTGATATGGTATTTGGTGTTAGTTGTAAAAGTAGAAATGAAAATAGGGTGTTTTAAACCAGATACTTTGTAAACTGATCACCCCAGGATATTACGTTCCATTAAACTTATAATAAATACCTTTTTCTTTTTTTCCTTGCTCAGGGGCGTGCCTCATTAACATCTGAGAAACAACGTTTTGCCCACGAACATGGTGAAATGAAAAATCTAGAAGATATTGTTAAAGATATAAAACCATCTGTTCTAATAGGTAATTTACTTTAAAGCAATGACCTTATTCTTTGTTGGAAAAAAATGGGGATGTGGCTTTGTCTGAAGACAAGATCGAGTTCCTCTGAACAGAGTTTACCTTTGTGTGTTTTTAGAAAACACTGGGGGTATAATGGACTCTATTAAGCAACTGAACAAACAGTAACCATCCAAGCATGTAACACTGCTTTCACTGCAGCCATCTGTTTTACAGGGAGAATAATCCAAGTTGGTTTAAACGTCTGATGGAGAACCTTACCATCTTCCTAAATGACTTCTGATTTAATGTGGATGGTGTAATACAAAAACCCTCAAACTTAGACTGAGAAAACTGAGCTAAGCACATGTAAAGCTGTGCAAATCTGAGCACGGGGTAGCTGAATCTTCTTTTTCCTCATATTTAGGTCCTTAGCCACCAGTCCTTTGTGCAGACTAAAACACAGATTTTACAAAGACTTTTTCTTTTATAAAAGCTGCAGGATTTGGGATCTCAGTAAAGGATTGCTCAGCTCTCTGCAGTTTGGTTATTTCATTTCAGTGACAGTTTCAGGAATGAACTGCAAGTACTCTTAAATATTTTTTTTAATATGTAAGACTTGAAAATTCATATATCTGGCTAGTAAAATCATTCGTCAGATGCTGGAAAATCTGAAATGCCACAGTGAAAATTATCCTGCATTTTAAGAGCTGCCTTTTTGACTGTGGCTAGACCATATGGTCCTTGTTCAATAAAATCTGCTTTTGGAAATGATTATGAATGAGATAAGTAAAGCTTATCTTTTTCTATGCTCCATAAAGATAGGACTGCAAGACAGAAACCAAGTAGTCTAGAGAATTTATTTAGTAGAATACGAGGCTGGAAAAACTAGTGGAACAGAAGAATAGATTGAATGATCGGTGATATTTATCTAGATAAAGATGTGTGGATGCTTAGGGAATGTTTGCTGTCATGAAATATAGCTGTTTGCTGTGTGTCATTTTTATATATAAATCTATGCAGCACTTTCCCTCAAGGTCACTTTCTCCTATCCATACTGCATAAGGAAGCTCTTCCAACAGAAACAGCAATGAAAATTAATATTGGGCTGGGTTTTTTTTTTGATTTGGAGGACTAGGCATTCAGTATCTTCCCCTGGGCAGCAGGAGTCATGGGGAAATATGTTGATACTCCTTTTCCCAATATTTTACTCAACTCTTTCTCAGTGAATCCTTATATATATTTGTCTGCGATCGCTCAAGGAAAAGCCTTAGTTTAGCTTGATCAAATATAAGAAATTGCAATTTTAAAATGAAAGTCAAAAAAGGAATAGTCAGTGAGATTGTTCAGACCATTTTGTTTTAACTATATATCTGAAGATAGTTGTCATCCTTACTATTGGCTGTCCAGAATCAGTTTTAGAAGACATTAAACAATTTGCAACTGCAGACTTAACCAGAAACTAGGGTGTATAACAAACAGGCTCTTGTACAAGTGGGTCAAAATCATGCCTGCCATAACTGCTCATCAAACATACAGTGGCCCAGCTGGTCTAGCAGGGCTCTTGCATCTGAGCTTCCTTGTCCATTCATAGAAGGTGAAGTACAGAAAGCTCAGATTTGCGAACAATAGTAGTATGTGACAGAAATGTTTGAGCAAGACAGGTTTAAACTTTGAGAGAAGTAACTGATTTGCATCAATTGAGGAGTTGCCTCTTTTGTTATCATGGGATCAGAATAAAGGAGATTTGGCCAGATGCAAAATCAGATGGATCTTAGTTATTATTTCGCCCACATCAAGCACCTAAAGGGCACCTAAAGGGCCTGTCATAGGGTGCTTGGGCTTTAAGTAGACTTCTTGGGAAAGTCCAATTTAAATCAACTCAGGGAATTTCAGTGGGACACCCACTTCTCCCTGTTGAGAGATGTCCCTGTGCTTGAAGATGTCTCTGTAAGATGATACCATACTTCATGTAGAAGCAGTCACAAAGTACTCTGAGACACCTTTAAGAAATGTTAGTTCTGGAGCATGCATGACCTTCTAGTCATCTCTAACTCTCCTGTCACCTCCCTTCAAGTACCTTGTGCTCTCCTCGGGCAGACCCCAAGCTGTCCTTTTAGACTGGACAATGTTGGGGTGCTCTTGTGTATGAGTGACAAGAGGTTAGAGTACTGACCCAAGAGCGATCTTTTCCTGGCCCAGATTTGAATCCATTCCTATTCCCCAAAAGAGAGGTAACAACAGCTTTTTTCCTGCTGAAAACTTGGGTGATTGAAAGTTGGATGCTGTGCGGAAAGCAGAGCAGGGAGCCAGGCCCTGGGGGCTCTGAGCAAGGAGGCCATCTTCTCTACCAACTAAGTGATAGGAACCTCCCTGGCCGTAAAGATCCTTAGGTTTACTCCAATGTCTGTTTATTTATTTTTCATTGAAGGTGTGGAAAGCAAGGACCTGATCCTTGGATTCCCAAATCTTATCGGTTAGGCAGAAATACAGGTGTATTGGCTTCTCAGAAACATCACACACACCCCTTTTTGGTTGTGAGTACAGTATGGAGAATAGAAAAGCATCTCTGGTGGGATGGAAAGGGATATATTAAAAAAAAAATGTTACTGTCAGGGAAGCCTTAGACTCAAAATTGGGATTATTTGTCAGCTGGGGCTGGAGATGACAGAATGATCAGTTATAAAAGGCAGAGGCTTTACTTGTCATGTCAGAAAAAAATGAAATCTGACACACTGGTTTTGGGAGAAACTATCCAGTCTGTTGCATGAGACTTCAGGAGACAGAGTTGTACCTTTCTACTCCTGATTGGACTTATTTACGGGTTAGGTGATACATTTCTATTTTATATAAAGGGCCTGAGAAGAGTGAAGTGAGAAACTCACCAAACTGTACAGGGGTGAAGAGGTTCTGCCTTATGTTAGGGATAATACTGAAGTTTCACTGTTGCAAAATCTTTTATATGAAACTTTTTTTAACCACATGTTCAGCAAAAAGTTGAACTCCATTTTGAAGAGAGAGATACACAGTAAAAAGAGCTCTGTTCTTTTAAAAGAGACACGCATGTCTTACCTTGAACTGATTACATTTGTCTGCTTGTTATGTGTGTGGTTTTTTTTTTCTTCAGGAGTTGCTGCAATTGGTGGTGCTTTTACAAAACAAATTCTTCAGGATATGGCTGCTTCAAATGAACGTCCTATTATTTTTGCTCTCAGCAATCCTACCAGTAAAGCAGAATGCACTGCTGAGCAGTGCTACAAATATACAGAGGTAACCAAAGATTAACATCTCTCCAGTAGATGTAGTGAAAAGTAAATCTGACATGAAATTTAAAACGGGAGGAAGACAGAGGGTGGAGTAGCAAGTACTATTCATGTCTCTGTGTGTAGATAAAATGAGTTAAATTAAGTAACAGGTTTTTCTTTATTAAGGCAATTTTACTGAAGTCAATACATGCTTGTACCCTCATAAAACCATTTAATAGCTGTTATTGGTGTCAGGCAAGACTCATAGTCTTCATTATAACTGAAGCATCAGTAACCTTCAATCATTAAAGCCTTATGCCTGTTTTTGAATTGTACCACTTTGTGTAATATATACACACAGTGGCATGCTTTTCATTTGAGGTTTTATAAATACTCTTTAGGGTAAGAAAATACTTCAATACACAAAATAGAATCTTTAAAATACTTCTCTGTTAAGAAATGGAGTAATTGACTCCTCTTACAAAGATTTCTATTATGGAAACATAGGTGAAAATTAAAACTGTGCTTATTTATTATTGTATTATAGAAGTGCTAATAGACATGGTATCCTGTAATGCAATCTAGAATTTGAAATGTATGAGCACTTGCCTGCATGTGTTTCATAGTGGATTGTGTTTGGATTTCTTGCCAAATAGAGGGCAGTTTGAATGACAGTTTTGCAGTGTTTAAAAGACAAATTTAGCATGCCCGTTCCCCGCCACACAGTACACAATTACAGCGCAATGCAGGAGCCAGGGAAGTGGCCTGCATGAAGGGCTGGTTATAGTGGGGAAGGACATCTGGTAGGCAGGCAAAAGACACACTGAAGTATTTGATCTGTCACCAAAACGTATAATAAGCTGGCCATGATAGTACTGCATGACACCAAACCAAACAGAATATCCTTCTGAAGAACTGAACAGCAGCAGTGACATATTTTAAAACGCACATTTCCAGTTCTCTAAAATAGGCATAGATATTTCTGAAACAAAGCGCCTGTGAAGTATTTAACAGTGACATTTATCACTTCAGCAGTGCTAGCATAAATAAAGGCTGGCTTTTCTTCCCTACCTAAATTTACTGCTTAAATTCGAGGATGCTCCCTCCCTAGCAAGGGAAGAGCCAGGGGCCTTTGGGCTGCGGACATAGAGCCTGCGCAATGTCCCTCCCCTCATTAGTCCAAAACTGCATTGCCTGCTGTAGAAATTACTTCTCTTTCCCTTTGTATCAGTAATGTTCTGGGGAGAACCTGGATAATAGTGCTGCAGGGGAGTCACCTCTGAGATGTCTCTTCTGCCACCCTTGAACGGCACTCGATGGTGCCGGCATCTGCTCCCATCAGGGTGTTCCTCATCGCAGGGGAACAGTGAGACTCTCTCAGCTCCCTTACAGCCCATCTCTTGGTACTCCAGTGGTATCACAACTCTGAATGTGCGTGCTGCTGAACGACACCAGGCCTACTGTTCCTCTTAACTAATGTTAAACCTTTAGCAACGTAGGGTCCCATGTGAACTCCAACATAAAACGAGTTAGAGAAAGTTCTCTTGTCCTCAGGACAAGTCATATGGTGTAACTTGTATCTGGAGAGCTAAATTCTCTAATTCCCCCAAAGAGTCTGGCTCTTCCATACTGTCTGCTGGGACCAGTTTGTGCATGGTGCCTGGGTCTTGGAGGCAACAGTGCTACTTGGCACAACCCAAAAATCTCCTGGGAAAAATCCTCATGGTTTATCAGTTTTGGATGATCACATGCCGGTGCCTGAGTTGGTGCCCTCACCCTGCTCAGTATAGTACAACGAGGGGAGCCACAAGGTCCCAGAAGACGAGGTCCCATCACCAGCTTGTGCTATAGGTTGCACCATGGGACGACGGTCCTGGGACAGAGCTTGCACCTTGGTCATTCTGTTGACCTGTGGCGTGGGCGCAGGGGCCTGACAAGGGGAGACTGGGAGGAACAGAGAGCTCTGCCTGTCCCCACAGCTCCTCGGAAATTGCCACATCCAAAAGTGCAACGTTTAGTGGCGCTAGTGTCATTTTTGTGGATGATCTGCTGTTGGGAAAAAATCCAGCAGCATCACCCATTGTTACCGTGACAGTATTGTTCACTTTGAGTTTTACAGCTGCAGGTGTATATCTTCTTCCCATGTACCCTTCTTCTGGCATGGACGCACAAAGTGAATAACAAGTGCTGGCTTTCACTTTCTCCTCCTCTAAATTGTGCTGGCAGCTCTTACCTGAATAAGGCAGCTGATACTCTCTGACATCAGGTAGTCACAGAGAATTAATTGCCAGTGATCTCTAGGATCAGCATCCCAATGCTCTTGAGACATAGTCAACTGCAGTTAAGTAGCCCGTAACACCCTCTCAGAAGAGATACTAAAGAGATGTAACCCAGCTTCCACAGTGGTAGATATATAAAGGGATGTGTGAAATACTCCAACAGCGTCCTCACAATTAACGTCCTTTCTTTGGCTTTCTTGTTGCAATTTAGGGACGTGGCATTTTTGCCAGTGGAAGTCCTTTTGATCCTGTCACTCTTCCAAGCGGTAAAACTCTCTATCCTGGACAGGGTAACAATTCCTACGTCTTCCCAGGAGTTGCCCTTGGCGTTATTTCATGTGGACTGAAACATATTGGCGAGGATGTGTTCCTCACAACTGCTGAGGTATTGTATTAAAAAGTATTTAAATTCCTTAATTTAGTAACTTGGTAATAATGAACAACTAAACAGAAATAGTTAAATATTATCTTTTAAATTGGAAAGACGGTGCTTTCTGTGCAAGATCTTTATTTGGTATGTTCTTTTCTATAATTTCTATTTGAACAAGTTATTTTTAAAATGTTAATACTTGATCCAAAGGTCGTCTGACATAAACTTCATCTTCTGTTGGCAAGGGAAAAAGAGGAAGACTTCAGTATTGTATTATCACAGGTGAATGCACATATGTACAGTTTGCGTAGTCATGCACATAGTTTTGATTTTAGATTGAAAGGAACTGTGTTTTGATGTCGATAGCTTCGGAGAGACTTTTTTGGGTGTTTTGCTTGCAAAAATTACTTGAATTTCTTCTAGCTTTTTAGCTTTCTGCTGGTTTTGAGTAGAGCTGTTGGCATAATTTTTTGTGGACCTCCCTTGTCAAAAGCTGGTGAAAGTGCTCTATTGCCTTGTGTTTCCTTGCACGAGTTTGACACAATTGTCATGTTATTCTTCTCATTTTCTTTCTTATCCTTTTCTGCATTGATTGTTTTCTTTCTTCAGGCAATTTTTTATCTTCTTTGTTCTGACATTATCCAACATCTGATCTGCTTTATCTCCACTCAGAGGGCAAGAGATGAACAAACACTTTTGGTTCTAGGAGTCATTCACCACCTACTTCCAATGATTGTTCAAAATCTGACATCTACGGTCTTACAGTAGGACATCATAAATGCACAGGATTGTGTCTTCAACACGTATGGGAGAAGAATCTGGCCTTTATTATTTTAGAATCCCTAATTCAAACAAAAATAAATTACCAGCGTTGGTTGAAATCAAATGGTTAACACATTTTTTTATTATTATTTTTTTTTTACAAAACAGTATGTCGATCTTTCTGTAGCTGCTTCTCACTTAAGAAAATTGTAACTTTCTGTGCTTTTCTGGGTCCAGTATCTTTGCTCCTCATCCACTATAGCATCATAGCACCCTTGCCACTCCTTCCTCTGACCTTTTGCATCTCACCTCCTTCCTGCCCTGTCCTGAAGTTCCTGTCTCCTCCGTTGCCTCTGTTGTTTCTGCTCTTGGCTGGCATGAAGAGCAACATAATGAGCCTCACGGGACTCAGCTCCCTTCTGTTGAGTGATGTGATATCCAGTGATGCTCAAGCTGCTGGCTACTCTGCTCCTAGGAATGTGCTTCCAGGCTCATCCTGCTCAGAGAGAGCCCAGGCTCAGTACGACAGTGATTAGGGAGCCCAAAGCAGTGCCTGATGGTCTGACCATGTCCATGCAAAGTCATTAAAAGCCTGATGTTTTTTGTTTTTTTTTTTTTTAAAGGGTGTGGCAATAAGGAAGAAGGCTAGCCTCAGTTTACCAAGTTAACTCTCATTAACTAGATGCACTTCAGTGATAATTTCTACCCAGTGCAGTTCATATAAAATACAATCCACAGAACTTTGTGAATAAGTGCAGCATATTAATCTTCAAAGAAGCTGTGTAAGCACGCTTGGAAATACATTGGAAGGGTAGGTAGCACACAGAGGAAGCCTCAAAGCAATGCAATTAGCAACTATTATGGAACGGTTAAAAAAAAAAAAAAAAGAGAAGGAAAAAAGGTTGCCCCAATTAGCAGAAGTGAGAATTCCTGGCTCAACGCTTGTAGCTTCTCTAAGGGATATTGCTTTCCAGAATTCTTGCTCCTTGTGTCCTCTTCATGGATTAAAGGGAACGAAATGGGCCTTTACTATCACTTGGAGGCAACTGATAAGCAACGTGATCCTATGACCAGCCGTAGGAGACATGAAGCTTTTTTAAAGGGTGAGCGCTTGCATGCACCCTTGCTGGGTTTCTGAAGGTTTTTTTTAAGGTGCTTACCATGGCATCTTTAAAAAAGTTTGCCAGCAGCTTGCCCTCTGTAAGAAAGATATTCACAATTTCCATCTTTAAAATTAGTAAAAAGCCCAGACTGTCTCCACTGACTTTAACCGTCTTTGGAAGGCAAAGATCCATCTCATAAGTCTTTGGATAATTATATCCTCCTTTTAGATCTTCCCTGTAATTTCAGTTGGATACGGTGATCCTTGCTTGCCGGTCTAAACTGCTGTGTTAAACAGTCATCTTATTTCATTCTAGAAGTTGCTGCTTCTTGGTTTGGGTGAAATGGTTCCCGTATATAAACTGCTGATGGATGAAAGGCGACACAGATGTGGATTGAACAACGTTTCAAGTGGCTGTTGTCAGAAAGAAAACTGTCCTGAACAAAGAAACTTAACCAAACAAAGAAACATTAACAGCCAGGGAAGTAAAATAGTATCAGAAACTGCGAGGAAGCTTTTAAATTCTCTCTTGAGGTGGAGGTTCTCTGCTGACTCTTCTCTTTTGGTAAAGGTTTTGCTGCGTAATTGCCATCCTCTAGTAAAATCTCTAGGAAAGTTTGATATGTAAAAAGTTTTTTTTTTTCTTGCAAAGAAAGTCTCTACTGGCAGCAAGGTCAATGGATAGCTACTCGCCTTGTGGCTGGAGCTAAGAGCAGTCACATCTCATCACCCCTCCTGTGTGAGAGGCAGCGTGTGACTGGGGCTTGGGTGAGCTACAGCCAGTTACTGAGCAAGGTGACAACGGGTGGATTTCAGAGGAGTCTTTGCCAGAAGAGGTGTCAGGCACACAGCCCCTTCGCTGAAATTGCAGTACAAAGCAAAGGCAAAAGTGCTTCTTGGTTTGTTTTCTTGGCTTTTTTAATGGGAGAGTAGAATCGAAATGGTTTCACGTGGGTTTTAGAAGAGTGGTTAGTATTCTCCACTGGAAATGGAAGCATGAAGGTGCTGCAAAATTTGAAGCACCAAACCCATGCGTTTTAGGGAGAGGAACCTTCTCAGATTGTAGCGGTAGCTTCCCTGAAAAAAAAACAGTATAAAAAATAGGCAGCCCAGGCTGCATGCCTGCACCTCCTGTCTTCCTACTTTGCTACCTCTCCAATGAAATCTGATAAAAGTCACAAATAGCTTGTTGTAACTACAATGAATTCTACTTTCAGTCTTCTTTTCTTCCTGCCAAATAAAATAAAATGTACCTTTTATTTTATACAATAAATCTAAGGTATTGTAAGCTGTAATACCTCTTAATTGCAGGCAATTGCTCTGTGATGACAAGAAACATTACCTATTCTTCTAAGTCCTACCAAACACAACAAAAAGGACAGGGAATTATGAACTAATGAAATATTCTTGGCATGTGTGACCTACAGTTAAGTTACGCCAGAAATAATCCTGTTAAATCCTTTCATTATAGAGAATACGTCCTACAAAAGTCAAGATGCCCTCACTTGCTTTATGCCGTTTGTCCTATCTTGGCTGCCTTTCATTGAGGTTCTGCAATAAGGCTTAGATAATTTTGCTATTAAAAAGTTGAATTAATTTAAATTTAAAACATGAAAGTAGCCATACTGGGTTGGACCTAAGATCCAAAAAGCTCAGTATCTTCCTGTGAAAGTAATCACTAGCATAAGCTGAGGAAAAGAGGATAAATAAGGGGAAAATACAGAGTGATCCTTCTGCTGAAATGGCTTCTCAGCCTCTGGCAGCCTGTATGGTATGGCCTTCCTGCACTGGAATTTCTATCTCTGTATGGATTTCTCTTTCATAAATAAGCCTAATGGCTTTTTAAACATGTTTATACATTTGAAATCTTTTGACAGTTAGTGTCCCAATTTAATTATGAGTTCTGTGAAAAAAGAAAACTCTTCTGATTTCCTGCTGTCTGATGATTTGGGTTCCCTATAGTGCCATGAGAAATGTTCACCTTCAGTTGTCTTTTGTATTTTCTTTCAGTCTTATCTTTTTTTCTCCCAAATCTATTTTATTATTTTTTGTCTCCTTGTGCCAAAGATAACCTTTTGATCATCCTTGTTATTCTTTATGCCCCTCATGATTCTATCCCATTCTTGTTTGAAGTAGGTGGAGCGAAAATGCACACTGTTCGGTGTACATTGCCATGGTACATTGCGGATTTATACATCAGTATAATTACATTTTCTGTGTCACCTCCTATTTTCGTAACAATTCCAAATGTTGATTCATCATTTTTTCCCCTGCCACTGAACTGATGTTCTCAAGGAGCGTTTTTCAGCGATCACATGAAGAATGTGTCATTATCTTTGCAAATGCTTGTATCTGTGTTTTTGCATAGTTTTTAATGCTGTTACAGGAGTATGTCAGAAGGAATAGCATGGCATCTCTGTAGTTAAGCTTGCTGCTTCTCCCACATCGAGCACTGCCCCAATGTTTTGTGGCTTGCTTTCTGTCACACCCATCACAAACAGAAGTACTCTACTCTTGAACCCTTTTTTTTAGTGATGCATTACACTAACAGCAACTTGCTGTTGATTTCTTCAGGTTTCATCCTTCCTGCAGAGCCCTATTAAACTGTCAACAGCAGAAATCTCATGTTGTAAATGCCTCTTTACACGTTCAGATGCACATCTTGTTTTAACAAAGGGCTGTGTATCATTTTTAAATAAATAACCTAGTTGCTGTTATGGAAGGAAAGCAAAAACCAGATTTTATGTTGTCTTAGCTCCCCCTACTGGGTTTTCATCTCTGCTGTATTTCTCAATATCAGATTAGAATGTAAACAAATAATTTTCCTTCACTCATTATACTCAACGAGCATAATCTCTTGTTAGCATTTCCACTCCGAATGGAAAAACTTTTTATACCTACCAGCATGCTGGGTAGATTGCAGAAGAGAATATTGTTTCTCTTTGAACCTGGAGTTGCGATAGTGATTGCTCCAAAGTACCTACTTCTGCCAGAAAGGATGAACTGATGATAGCCAGGCATCTCTTCTGACGCAGTCCTAGTTGTTTGCAAGCGACATACACAGGGTCCTATTTCCCACATGCAACAAGAACTGTAGGAAGCGATTTGTGCTCTATTTCAAGTAGGTTCGCTCAAAAGTGCCCTTCTTGCTTTCTCTTTGGGCCATGTTATCAGTTTCATTCCACAGTGTTTCCTGGACTTTCCTGGTGTTTTCAGAAGCTCTTGATGGGTCATACGTGGCTCCACCGGACACTATCCAGACCAGAGTTCTCCTTCCATCCACACAGAACCCCTACAGCTCACATCACGCAGTAGTATCCATGCAGTCCTGGATCAGTCAGTGATTGGGTTCTAACCTTTTGTTATCTAAGCTGTAGTTGCACCAAAAATGTATCGTTTCTCCTGATGGGAACAGTAAGGGTGCCTCTATATTACTCTTCTATTTTGCATCAGAATGGTCTTCTGGAGCACATCTCCCTGATGTCCCTACATACTCCACCTTGGTCCACAGGGTGGCATGGTCTTGGGAGGAGAGGGGGACTGGCTTCCTTTTGGATGAAATGAAAGAGAAAGATACACTCCAGGAGGAAGCCTAATGTACGAAATCTCAATGGAACCTGCTTATAAACTGGAACAGATTTGAGAAGTATGAGCTTGCACTGTACACAGAACCTCCTTTCCTTGTGACTGTTACATGTTCTCAGCTGTTCAAAGGGCAAGTGACATCCCCTCCCCAGAGCCATTTCCTTTCGGTCCCAAAGCAAGAAAGAGGAATTTGAAATTTGGATTCTGCTGATGCAACTCTCCTAATGTTTTTTAATAATTTGTTTTGAGAATTATAGTAGAGAATGTTAGTGAAGGTAGCTATTAAAAACTGCATAAAGTGAGACCATTTTTAATATACAAATTTTGTGCCTAGTTTGCTTAGAAGATGTATAGATTTGATTGTAACTAGCAGCTCCCTAGAAGGTACAAAGGTGGGCAGTTAAAGAAACGAAACCTTCAAGTCCACTGAAGAGAGTACAAAGTAGAAGACAGATTAGCGAACTGGCATCAGTTGATTCTCAGGCTCAGCAAATCCCAATCTGCATCGCCTTGAAAGGCTGTTTTCTATTTCAGATGCCTGAATGACAAACAAATTCTAGCTACTGATAGGAGAAATGCCATTAGACCCAAAGGCAGTCCAAGGACCCTTTGCTTCTTAAAAGGTATCTGTTGCAGGAACAGAGGAAGTTCATGTGGTGAGCCCATACACAGAGAGTGCTAGCAGTGTCTTTCCTCACTCTGCAGAGAATGTCCTCACACCTCATGGCAATAGAAGGTTTTTCATATGGCCAATGAGTAAATGATATTTAAGGTCACTTCCATTCTAAACAGTAAAAACAACTTCTCCAGCTTGCTATGCTTTCCCGATCTATTCATTGCTGGAGATGACAACAAAACATTTCCAGTCTTGCTAGGAAGACCAAGCAAGAATATTCAGGCCATACAGGACATGCTCCTTTCAGTCATGCATCAGAACTTCTGTGTCGTTCCTTATTTCCCCTCGTTGGTTTGGTGAAAAGTCAAGCAAAGAGGATCATAGAATGGTTTATGTTGGAAGGGACCTTAAAGATGATCTAGTCCCAACCCCCCTGCCAAGGGCAGGGATACCTTCCCCTAGATCAGGTTGCTCAAAGCTTCGTCCAGCCTGGCCTTGAACACCTCCAGGGATGGAGCAGACACAGCTCCTCTGGGCAACCTGTTCCAGTGCCTCACCACAGTCATAGTGAAGAATTTATTCCTTCTATCTAATCAAAATAATTTCTTTAGTTACTTGGTATGGTTGAGCTGACAGACCCACTGCAGCCTTCAAGTGGAGCGGACAGACTTTTTCAAGCAGCGCTGTTTTTTCTGTCCCAGCAAGCCAAAATTTAGCATTAGACCTTCTATTTCTAAATCTGACTGCAGTGACCAGCAGGGCTTTAAAAGACTCTGGATAATCTTACTTTTGTTTTAATTTGTTCTGTGATTGACATACTTACTTTTGCGATCTCATACAGCCTAGATGTTCAAGCTGGACACACAACAAGTCTGCTCAGACGCCAATAATTTTATTCAAAGCATTTTGCACTTGTAGGTCTCAGCCCTGTTCTCAGCACAGGATGACTTAAGAACTCTCAGAATAACAGGTGCTTCTCTAATTTTGGAAGTCTTTGACCCAACTACAATTGATGGCTGGAATTTATATCTCACCGTGAACTATTTGCTAGTTTATGTGTGTCATGGCCTTATTCAAGACTTGAACCGAGTGAGAAAAAGGCGTTAACTCCCTAAATTTTTAGCTCTTGTAGAGCTACTCGGAATGATAAGGCTGGTGGTAAAAAACACTGCTTAGGTGGATTAAGCAATATCTGCGTGATTTGCCAAAGAGGAACCATTTCTTTGTTTGTTTAAGACTAAATCACTGTCTAATAATGCCATAGCTGTGTCTGCATTTGAAGTTAAACACACCTGCTTTATTTCTAGGTGATTGCTCAGCAAGTTTCAGAGGAGAATTTACAGGAAGGTCGTCTGTACCCTCCGTTAGTCACTATTCAGGAGGTGTCGCTGAAAATAGCTTTGAGGGTAAGTCATTTCAGTCTTTTGTGGCTTCTTTTCTTCCCACTCTGCTTCTCTCTACATAATTGAGCATTTGATTTGATCAACCAGCACACCTTCATGCAAGCTGAAGTTTGTTTACGTCGGTCAATCTTGGACAAGTAGCATTTTCAAAATTAAATTTGAATTCAGAAATGTAAATGTTATGCAAATACAAGAAGGAAAGACATGGAACTATAGCAAGTGTCTGTAGAGCATGAACTGTGCTGTCCACCGGTTAGGAGCAGCTCCCCAGGCTTGCAGTCACACGAGCTGCACAGCTGAAGGCTTTTGGCCCTTCATGACTATCAGTTGCCTGTCAAGATGTCACCCTGTGCCCAGGCACTGTTCCCTTTTGTTCTCATCCTTCCTCTGGCCCACCAAAATAACTACCTACAGGGGGTGCTTTTTGTTTATGGCTCCAGTTTGGGTCAGGGCTTGTGCAGTCGGTTGGTTTCTACTAGCAAATACAGAGCTGATGCAGATGGGTTTTCAGTAACTGGCCTAAACCCACAGTTTCTCATGAAATTTGCCTGCCCTGGAGAGAAAAAGAGGAAGCTTTCAAATAATGTATTTATGCCAGTTCCTCTTTCATTCTGCTTTTTAGGTTTTTTTTTCCGCAACATTTTTAGGAAGTTATTTTGCTGGTCTTCTGTGACCTTGTTTGCTCCAATTACTGTTTTCCCTCTTTGTCACCTTATTGTGAACAATTCCACTTATTGTATATTCTTTTGAAAGAATAACAAGGAGCCCTCATGCATGAAACAGTTCCTCTAGCTTCACTCATTCTGTATATTTTTTTAAAAAAAAACCCCATCCTTCTCATAGCTCACGTCTTCTTAATCAAGTAACAACTCTGTTCTGTAGATGTCAAAATGGATTCCTCGGGTGAACTCAAACTGCCTGTGTGTTTGACAGAAACACAGCGACAGAAATTCCTCCTCTACTTGTGTGTGTTATATAAAATACAAACGATTCTATCTGCCTGATCTCTGCTGAAAATTTATTCCTGCAAATACCTACTCTGGCTCAAACAGCCTAAGAGATTTAGCAATGGCCTCTGCCTTTTCCAGGGGAGGAACACTCTTAAAATGTTTTAGAATACCGCACACGGGGTATAAATTCAGACCTTGTTCAACTGTGATAATTGTGCGCACAGACCTGAAGATGAACTCTTACCTAAACAAAGTGCATCTCAGTCAAGTCAGGTTGGGCTTCAGATTAATCCTAGAAAGGAAGTCTAAATACGGTGACTTGGGGTCTCAGCTTCTCACCAATGTTCTCAGATGTTTATGATTTAAAGGGAGAGCTACGGAGAGCAGGAAGGAGACCATCTTCCTTTCATTCAGTGTAGGAGCGTTTGTCTGTTTGCCAAATACAGTTTGAAGCAGACCTTTCCAAAGAGTGCTGCTGCGTAAAACCAGTCTGTCAAACTTCTTCTGCTTCATTGATGAATGTCCAGTCAGAAGATACACATTTCTCAAGCAGGTGTTCTTCCGACCTGAGAGGCTTCTTTGATGTGTCGAGTGGGCTCCGACCCCTTCTGAACTTGTTTTTTGTTGCAGTTATTATTGTGATGCATAATTGATTCACTTAGGTGTGGTCTGGGTGAGGAACATGCAAGCAAACATTCGTATTTCCCCCAACCATCTCTAGAATTAAACCTATGCAATGTGTAGGACTCATTTTTTACCATGAGTTTACCTTTAAGAAACATATTATCAAACTATGGGAAATAATAAACTTCTCTGATATGCATGGAGGCTTTGAACAAACTTGCAGTGCTTTGGAGAAGAGGGTATAAACCAGGGTAACCTGATAATGGAAAAGCAGAAATTGCATCTCACTTCTCGGGGGTTGTGGAATATTTTATCCACTGCTGCACAATAAATGCTAAGATATTCCTGGACGAGGAGGTGTACTGTATTTGTAGCAGCAGAGACGCATAATCCTGTTCCAAAGTAGCGCAAGTCAAACTCGCTTCTGTTCCTAATCTTACTCGCTGTATTCTAGCCCAGATCCAGTATGGATATAGGTGACCGTCAGGACTGGAGAAGATGAAGTCTTACCTTGATTTTGAATTAATTCCTACTTTTAAAACCTGTTAAATGTGCTCAAATCGTTTGTCAGCACTAATTAGGATTTCAACGCCTCTTTCTAGATCGCACAAGAGGCCTACAGGAACAACACTGCCTCCACCTATCCTCAGCCCAAGGACCTAGAAGCCTTCATCCGCGCTCAGGTTTACAGCACCGACTATAACAGGTTTGTGGCTGACTCCTACACCTGGCCTGAAGAAGCCATGAAAGGGAAACTAAATATTTAATGAAGAATGAACAAACAGGCAGCAATTAAAAAGCATTAAAATATTCAGAACGTTTCTGCCTAGGAAGCCTACAAATAGCTAATTTTGTAAGACGCAGAAAACTTTTTCTAAATTGTAATTATTTGGTTAGAAACTCAGATCAGGAAATCATACGAATTATACATCAGAAAATAAAAATTAATCGGAGAAATATATTTGTGGTGTTCGGTTATTTTAACGGTTATTTTAATTGAGATATCCTACACTTCGGTTTGACGGATCGTTTTGTTATCAAAATGGGTGCTTATATCTTGAGAGTTTTATCACAAATGTCAGTGAGAACTTAAGCAGACCGTGGAAAATTAAGAAAGACCGTGGTACCGTGGAAAATAAAGAAATGCATACAGTGACTGTTTAAGCCATTACAGGTCACAATGTAACATGCATAAATTGTCAAGCCATTATTTAAAAAAAAAAAAACCAAACAAAACTTTAAACAACAGTAAGGTTAGAATATTTCTCTCCAAATAAAAGCCTTTTTGGGTACTCCTGTGTGAAGTAATGAAAACTATCTAACAAGAACTGAACCTGCAGAACCTTTTGTTCACATCTAATTAGAATAATTTAACACTACTTAGCTAAGCTAAAGTCCTTTAATTGATCAAAGATTTCACACCCCCTCAAAAATAACTGCTGTTCTGGTACACTGCAATTGTTTGGCCTGCAGTTTATGGAAATGCTCCGTGTTCTTGACAAAATGGAAGAATCAAAATGTTACAAATCCGCTGCTTTTTGACTGAGTATTTTCTTACAAACATCAGTCATCTGGCTAAAGGCAGGTTTTTCGGGTTTTAAACCTAATGAATTCCTGTAGTATTTGAGGCCAATGTATTTATTTTTAAACACACATCATAAGTGATAAAGTATTATTCTTCATAACAAGCTCCCGAGTCACCCAGCTGAGGTCTACTAAACGAATAACTATTATGGAGAAGGGAGACCATCATTATGGGGGGAGCAAACACATTTAATTAATTCTTTGATACTTACCCATTATTTCTCTCACTGACTACTATTTGAATGATCTAGTTAGATCAGTTTCTTCAGTATGGTGTTTAAAATCGTCTCCACTGCTTCATTGATAATTCAGCGTGCTGAGTATGTTTATCAGAATAAAGCTTTAGACAGCTCTAGCTCCAAATTCTGTGACCGTCCTCCTGCACAGACTTTCTGACCTTTGCCAGTGCTGCCTTTCCCGTTTCCTTCTGGTTGAAATCTCATGGATAAGGCCTATTTCGAAACCAGTTTGTTTTGCTACTTTAAAGGAAAAAGTTTCTCATTTGGCAACTTCCCAACAGGAACGCAAATTGGTTTACTGTCTCTGAGTCATGATCATGTGGAATCTGTGCTCATACATCAATGTTCTAACAAAAAGCCCCAGAAATTATTAGTTGTTACAAAATTACCACTCCAAGAAAAATATAATATACTTTCTGGACAGTTCTGGAAACAAAGTGCAATTGAACCCTTTTTTTCTACTATCGTGCTATAGAGATTCTCTCTACAAAACCAAAAATTAACTCTATTTGTCCAGCCCCTCCGCTCTGCCACCGCTGCAGACGGCAGGCCCTGAATTCACAAAGAGAAGTTGCACTTTTTCCCTTGCTGCATAACGGAAACCTGTAAACACTTTTTGCCCGGCTGTGCTTTTGGCCAAAGTTATGGTCATACAAACAACGTATTTGCCACAGTGAAGGAATGTACGTTAATCATAGAATCATAGAATGGTTAGGGTTGGAAGGGACCTCAAAGATCATCTAGTTCCAACCCCCCTGCCATGGGCAGGGAAACCCTCCACTACATCAGGTTGCCCAAAGCCTCATCCAACCTGGCCTTGAACACTTCCAGGGATGGGGCACCTACAACTTATCTGGGCAACCTGTTCCAGTGCCTCACCACCCTCTAGAGAGTGAAAAATTTCTTCCATGTAGCCAATCTAAATCTCCCTTCTTTCAGTTTAAAGCCATTGCCCTTTGTCCTATCACTACATGCCCTTGTAAAACATCCCTCTCCAGCTTTCCTGTAGGCCCCTTTTAAGTACTGGAAAGCTGCGATAAGATCACCCCGGAGCCTTCTCTTCTCCAGGCTGAACAACCCCAACTCTCTCAGCCTGTCTTTATAGCAGAGGTGCTCCAGCCCTCAGATCATCTTCGTGAGCAATCATCATTGTGAGCAACCAGAAACACTGCCATCCTCTGTATTTCAGCATGTTGCTGTTACGAGAAAGGTATTAAACCACTTCCTTGTGTTTTATTTGAAATAATAAAATAGTCTGTTATTTCTATAGCCATCAGCTGAGTGTACTAAAACACAGTCTTTAAATAGCTGCTGTCGAAGTGGCTTTTTTTTTTTTTGATTCGAACAGCCAGACCTCTAAAGCTCAATTCTGCTTTTATTGCTCAGAACTGATTTTCGTAGTGTTCAGTGACAGAGTGGAAGGTGGTGAGCTGGTGGTTCTTTAACGCACAGCTACCGAGGACTTTTCCGTGGCTTTCTTCACCTCCCTATTACATTGATGACGTTTAAACACGACGACGCGTTATAAATCGGAAGACTGAATTGCAATTCACCCTCTGAATGCACACTCAGCACGTTACCCCATAGCAAAGCGCTGCCTAATGAGCCAGTGATACCTGTTACAGGTGACTGGGAAATTGTCTCTCGGTACTAATTTGACATAGAAAAGTTTGGTAAAGTTATATGGATTTTTATTTAATATAATATAGATACAGGTTTTTCTTTTTCTGTATATTACATGTATTTCCTTATGTAATGTAGAGGAAAAACAGAGGAAACACTCGACTTTGTCTCATCTTACACATTTCCATTTCTAAGGTGCTTGGTCTAGCAATGTAAATATAAAATTCCATGAGCTGAGCAGCTGAAAAATTATTACTGACGTAACCAGACTGTAACGAGATGACAGGAAGAGGATTGTGAAAACGGTGGTATTAGCAATGTAGTTGTATAGGTACTACCCAAAGCATACAAGGGGATGGGCGATGTGGGCTTCTTTCTCCTTCCCCCTTCCCCTGCCCTTTATTGAAAAGCAAAACTTGGTCCTGTGGTTGGACACAAGCCTTTGGATTTTGTGGCTCAGTTGAATGAAGTGAGAGCAGAGGCTTCGTGGAGCAGCAGAAGACACTGCATGCATTAAGTCACGAACGTGGCAATGAGATTCCCTTGAGCTGGGTATGCTTTTGTGTTGGAAACCACGTTAATCTGCGACTGCAGCCACTGCTGGAATCCCACAACTGTACGTAGAAGTTTCCAGGTCTGCACCTCGGCTTAGCAACATGCAGCACAGTACAGATGAGGAGACAGAAGCGTATCATTCAGGACACTAGAGTGTGGGATTTTTTATCACCTTGCAAGCACTTTTAGGTGTGGCTCATAGTGACAAATGCCAGTTTTAGGGTCTCAGAAAATAAATAAATGCCTCTCAAAAATATGTGGCAATTCAGAACAGAAGCTAAGATTAACTACTTGAACCACTCTCCTCGTATGTTAAAACAGTTTCCCTTGTCACAGTAACTATAAGGCACACTATCTCGATGTTAGTGTCATCTCTTGCTGTCCAGAATTAGATTCTAATTCTCCTTAGAACAGTTTCTGTTATTTGTCTGAAAGTTTGCCTTCAACACCAAATAAAATCTGGAAAACATGTCCACTTTGATGTTGTTTCAGGAATTCTAGGAACTGGCCAAGATCCATGTGATAGTCGTTCCTCAGGCCATAATCACCATGTGCCTGAAACTGTAGGTCTTCAAAGGCAGGAAAGAGACGAAGATTATCGATGCTTCCCTCCGTTTCTATATTCTCCACGTGCTTGCATGAAATATGCTTCCAGTTGGGATACCTAATGACACGCCAGAACTCTTCGCAGTTTTCTCTAAGTCCCTCCACACAGATGACTCCAGGTTTCCCTGTTAGGCAGAAGCCAGTCAGATTTAACTTCTTTGCACAGTCAAAAATCTTCTTCCTCAATTCCTGCCTATAGATATGATGGCTGTAGATCCACATGCGATGCAATGTTTCTTTGACCACAACTTCTTCTGAAGCACTTTCAGAAGAGATCTTACCATCTTCCAGGTAAGGCAGGCTGTTGTCCTTCACCCACTGCACAGCTTCACATACGCACAGTTCACCCGAATCCAAAGAGCTGATGTGAGACGCGAGACCAGTGTTGAGCTGCAACTGCTGCTGTCTGTGCAGCGCACTTGATCTTGCAAAAAGCTGAGGCGGCACGTGAGGATACATATGAGGCAGCAGTACCTGCAATTCCACTTTTACCTTAAAAACAGAAAACACGCACACACAAAAAGAAAATGAATTCTGCAGCTACTGAAAGATACGCTAGACTCTTCTTCCCTGTCAAAAGCAGACTACGAGGAGATGTAATTAAGATTGCAACATCCTAAAGATCGGAATTACTTCTTCCGCTTTCCTTTTCCTCACTCCTTTCCTTCTGTTACACCATGCTAGGACTTTCCCAACGTATCTGAAGTTATCTTCTGCTGTTTAGAGAAATAATGCTGTGGCTTGAAAGATGGCACACAGTTACTCTCTAGTGATATTTCTACTGCATGTTCTCAGTACGTGCTCAGTGTTGCTACATCGATAAATCACCGGGAGCCAAGGGGCAGGTGGCTTTTGAGAATCTTGTCCCTTACCAAACGCACATCTCCTCAATGAACTCAGCCAGTTACCCCAGGAAAACAAGGCCAGGAGTTATAAAAAAACCAGTGTTTGTGATTGTACATGTTGTATGCAGAGGCATTATTATTCTTATTTTAAGCAAGTTTTCACCCTAACAGAGGAAGCATTCTCAGGATTATAGAGGATAAAAAGATTTACATGCATTTTAGGCCAGAGAAACCTCTAGATTATCTTGCCTGATCTCCTACAAACCACAGGCTGTTGAATTTCTCTTGATTGCTCCTATGCTGTATTAAAATGGAGCCTTTGGAAACTGAACCCTGCCTCTGGTCCAAGAGCAGGAAAGGATTCATGTGTCCTCAGTGCTTGGTGCTCTTATATACCATTAGGGGACTTTCACTACAGTATACAATCAAATTATTAGTCCTGCAGAGAGACGTGAATTGTGAAATGATTAATTACCTTTTCAAGTTCCTTGACAATCACCTGCCATAGAAAAAATTCCTTCTGCAGAAGGCCTCCCTCTGCAGTTCATAAAACTTCTCTCTGAAGGCTGGTGAAGGGTGCATTTTAGACATACACTTAAGCCTGTGCATAAGTTTCCAAATAATCATGAAGCCACCTCGCTACCTAGTAAATTGTTCTAATTATCCCTATTCCTAGGAAAATGCATCCTTCTAGGTTGAATTTGTTGGTTTTCTATTTCCAGTCATTGCATTATTATATACTCAGACCTACACTAATTGCCGTGTTCTCCATGTAAGTATTTACATCACTTAGTTGTCACACGTAACCTTTTATTCATTTGGATCAACTATTGGAACTCCTTATATTCTAAGAAGTTTTGGGTTTTGTATTGGAGTTCATAGGCTGGTTTTGTTTTAGTGTTTGTGTGACTCTTCTTAAAAGTATTCTGCAATTTGGGGCTATTTTTACATTAGTGTATTTCAAATACGGATCAATGAATATTAGCAGGGATGGAAGAGAGAAATAATAGAGTGAGATTGCTAGAATAATCTTAAATCCGACATACATATTCCCATGAGGGGAGCATGGCCTTTGTAACACACAACTCTTCATAATCCAGGAAACTAACAATGTCCATATAATTAGTACAACTCTAGCTAAATGCTGTGCGTGCCACTGATGTTGGCTGTCCATTCCTATCAGTGGTTCTATTAGTCTTTCTTGCCCAAATCAAGTTAAGACTCAAATAAATAATTAAAAACAAGCATTTCTTGTTACTCTTCACTTTTGAAACCACAAACAGAAATTGGGGGAAGGAGTTTCCTCGTTTTTTTTCCAGTGCAGTTTTTAAGCGTCTGCACTAGAAGTAAAACAACACACATGAAGGCACCTAAGTGGAATTTCTCACCTTTGCCTCCCCTACATCAACAGCAATTGAGTATTCCAGCTGTGGGGGCAGAGCTCCATCAGCATTTCTCAGGTAGCTCTGCACGCCGGGCACAGCATCCTCATCCAGCTTTATTTCACCTTTTTTGGGAAACATTGAAAGGAGCATTTCCACTTCCAGCAGCTGGAGCTCCAGGCACTCTTTTACAGCGACAGCCATTCCGCTGCCCTCCACGCACACCTGGAACAAGAGGCCTGGAGTCAAACCCGGGGTTTAACACACACTGAGGTTTAGCGCCGCGCCGTGCAACCGGACCGCCCTCCGCCGGGGAACCCCGCTACTTTTTCAGGACAGACTTGGATTAAACGCGCCTGGACACAAAACGCTGACAGGTTCGTCCCTCACAGGCGCGCGCCGGAGCCACGCCGCCGGCGGGAAGGCGACGCGGCACCGCAGCCAGCGAGCAGCCGCCGCCGGCGCCTGGGCCGCGCATGCGCGCCCGCAGCCTCACCTGGGCCGCACGGGTGGCGACCGGCACGGCAGGGGGAAGCCGGCAGCCGCCTCCCGCAGCCGAGCCGAGGCGACGCAGCTCTTCGTGCCGCCGCCTCCGCGGCGGGGGCCACCGAGGCGAGCAAGCAGCGCGCAGCCCTCCGCCCCGCCTCGCCTCGCCTCCCTCAGCCCCCACCGCACCCGCGGAGGAGGCGCTGAGCGACAGCGGGCGGGCGGGAGCGCGCATGCGCACTGGGCGGGGCGGGGCCGCTGCTGCGGGGAGAGGCGGGGTGCGCTCCGCTCCGCTCCGCCGGCGGGGGGGGGTTGGGCGTCCCGCGCCGCCTCCGTGAGCTGCTCGCACCGCTTAGCGGGCTGGGGGGGTAGCGGAGGCACGCGCCATTCTCCGCTGGTCCCCCGCACTGTTTCAAATAGCTCCGGTCAAGGTGCAAGACCGAACTCGAGATTCCCGCCCGAGTTCGGCTCCCTCAGCGCAGCCTCTCCCGGAAGCCTGGCGCGGAAACCCAGCCAGCGGCTGCCGCGGGCAGCCTCGGGAAGAGCGGGCGTCGCTGAGCTGCGGAATAAAACCACGGCAGGTATCCCCGTGAGGGAGGTACCGCTGGTACCGCCGGGAGTTCGCTTCCCCTGAGGTAGGTCGGGCGGTGCCAGGCAGAGCCCTGCCGGGCCGGATCCGCCGCCCCAGCCCCGGCTCCGACTGACGACCGGGCGTGGCCCGGGCGCCACGTGGCGAGGGCGGCCCCGCCCACCGCGCTGCCATTGGGCGGGTGCGGCTTGGGGGCGTGGCCGCGCCAGCTCCGGAAGCGGGGCGCGGCGGCGGCGGGTGTGCGGCTCCGGGTGGCGGGGCGGGACGACACGACACGACACGACACGACACGACACGACACGACACGACACGACGTGTCCAGGAGGCTCCCGTTCCCGGCGGGTGGGCCCGGGTGGCGGTGCTGGCTGCGTCCCGAGGCCCTCAGCGGTGCAGGGCTGCGGCTGCTGGAGCCGCTCGTGCTCTCGTTGTGTTGGCCTTGGCTGTCAGCGCCTTGGGGGGGGCGTGGGGGGCGTGGGGTGGGAACCGTGGCGTTGGCGCGGTGGGTCTGTACAAAGCACTTTAGCGGAGCCGCTGTTCCAGTAAATCATCCAGGTGACACTGGCTGGGGGTTTCCTTCTGGCTGCAAGGGCTTGAAGAGGGCGGGCAAGCTGCTTTTGAGCTCAAAAGTTAATGTATGGAGTCGTGCCTGAGTGTGCCGGGTGGCTAGTGTCACAGCGAGGAACAGCCAGCCTTTTGCAGTAACTTTATTAGGATCCCTAGATCCAGCCGATGCAGAATCATGGCTCTCCTCACCTAAATCTCATCATCCCTTTGTGATCTGATGAAATGTGGTCAAGCTCTGTTTATCTAGTGCTGTAGTGGAAATGTAGAGGCCCTTTCATGGATTGCTCTGGTAATAGTTCCTATGGCAATCCCACCAAGAGATTTGTGGGATATGAATGGTATTGTGTTGATACCAGTTTGTCTATGGGCTCAAAATCAAAGTGCAAAATGTGAAACTAATTAAGACTTGGCTTCTCTCACTTACATCTGTGTTACTTCCTTCTCTAGAAATGGATTCTGAAGCACTTAAAAAATACTCAGCATTGCATCCTAAACCTGCTGGACTTACTCTTCAGTATGGCACCGCTGGATTCCGCACCAAGGCCGAACAGCTTGATCACGTCATGTTCCGCATGGGCTTGCTGGCAGTTCTCAGGTCCAAAGCTGTGGTATCTACCATTGGCATCATGGTTACAGCGTCTCACAATCCTGAAGTAAGAACAACCTTTTCTTTAAAAAGAGAGTAGATGTGATCAGTCTGCTGGAATCAAAACTCTTAGTGGTACCTAGAGACCAGATCCTGAAGGCACTTGGACCTGCTTAAAGCACGTGTTTAGCCTGCTCCCTCTAAATATGGTCTCCGGCATGTTTGAAGTTAGTTTTTCTTGTATGCACAAGCGTCATTTTCTCTCACGTGAAAATGCTGTTACGTAGGAAATTTGTAACGTTGGCAAGGTAGGAGTACCCTTGAGAAGAGATGAACCTTTGAGCAAAATCTGCAAGTTTAAAAAATAAAAAAGATGCAACAATTACAAATCAGGCATTTAGACTTCTGCTGCCGTGGAGCATTCCAGGTTGTTAGAATCAACCCTTGTGTCATTTTAATGTCAAATTATTTTCATACCAAAATTATAACAGCAAAAATGTTGGTTACTTTGCTTACGTTACGTTTTTGGGCTTGTTGGAGGTTTAATTAAACAGCTAAGCTGTTGCTTCCCAGAAATGCTCCATGTTTAAAGAAGCAATGTGATTGAAGCAAGTGTCTGCTGTCTTCAAAGAGATTTTATTATGTTTCCCACTTTTAGGCTTACTCTCTTCTTTTTTCTTCTAAGGAAGATAATGGTGTAAAGCTGGTTGATCCTCTTGGAGAAATGCTGCACCCTTCCTGGGAAGAGTATGCCACACAACTAGCAAATGCAGAGGAGCGGGAATTACAGAAAATAATAACTGAGATCTGCCAAAAAGCAGCAGTGAACCAGCACAAAGATGCTTCCGTTTTTATTGGTAGAGACACCAGGTAATTGCAAAATGCTGTAGATGTATGCTGCTTTTATGGAGATGCCAACATTTTGCTGATGGGTGCTTTTGGATGTTTAGCCCTCCTCTGCCAGGTTATGCCTTTTTTATGCCTAGTCTGCTACCTCTTTATTTATGATTATAGCAATAAACAAAAGTTTTCCAATGCTGTTCCTGTATTAGCTTCCTTGATAGTTACGAGAACTTCCTAGCACTGTTTCTGAACAGGATGATTCATTGTGGGTTTGGGTTGGTTTTTTTTTGTGGGTACCGTGCGACATCTGCGTGTGTTCAGCAGTTTACTTGTCTTTGCAATTCTCTGAAGTCTTGGCTTTTGAACTTCTTTATTGAGAGGCGCCTACAGTAGAAAAAGGTATGGATTTCTGTGCATTGAATATAATTCTACTGGCAGGAAGCTTGTAAAGTCTTCTTCCACATGTGCTTCCTTCCCAGATCCATACATAAGTGTCTTCTTTGTTTTGCAGGCCAAGCAGCGAGAAGCTTTCACAGTCAGTAATAGATGGTATCTCCGTTCTAGGTGGTCAGTACCACGGTATGTTAACCTTTTGCAGCTGCAGTCTGATTTCAGTTTTTTATGTCAATGTGACTCTGTTACGTAGGCCTAAAGCAGTAGCCCAGGCACCGTTTCCGTTTTCGCTTATAACTATCTTCTTCCAGGGTAGTCGTGTGGCTTTAATGGAAGGGGTGGGGGGCCACATCTTTTCACAGCAGAACTTGAAAAGTTTCATATGGGTTTCCTGCACTGCATTTGTCTGTTTGTTGTAGAATGGCAAATAATTTACAGCTCTTAAGGAGGAATTAATTCAGTGTTCTATTTCTGAATAGCGTGCCTTTTGTTTTATGCTAGATTATGGTCTGGTGACGACACCACAGCTACATTACATGGTCTGCTGTCGAAACACCCAAGGGCAGTATGGGAAAGCAACGCTGGAAGGTTATTACGAAAAATTATCCAAAGCTTTTACAGAACTGATAAAACAGGTGAGTACTGGCTGTTGTCTTCTTCATGCGAATGTACAAAATGAGTATCCTGTGTTTATTAGCCTGTTTGGGTCTGAAGTTTCAAATTCAGTATGCCTCTAGTGTAGTTTCATCAGGGTATGAGTTCTCTGTGTCCCTTCTTCCCTTGTGCTAAGTCTCCCAGCTCTGGAGAGAGTCAGAGGCACCTGAAGATTGACTGCGCCAATGGAATAGGAGCCCTGAAACTATCAGAAATGGAACCCTACTTTCCAAAGGAGGTGCTAATTCACCTATATAATGATGGATCCAAGGAGAAACTCAATCACCTATGTGGTGCAGATTTTGTGAAAGTTCACCAGAAACCACCTACAGGTACGTAGTCAGGAATTTTTGTACCTTTTCACATGCTCTCTGGGTCTCACAGTGCAGATTCTAGTAATGACATGTCATCTCCAAATAAGCTGAGCTCCCCTGTTTCTTACTAAGTGACTGCACGAATGGTTCTGCTTGCGCAACAGGAAGAGAGTCGTACGGCTGGGTTTGGCACATCCCTGGTTTACGTTAGTCTAAATTCTTTGGAGGAGTACAGTATGTCTCCGACTGCCTGGAATATGTTTGACAATGGGGTCTGAATGTTAAGCTGGTGGAGTCCAAAGACCAGTCAGGACTGACTTACTGTTAGTCACGTTATTTCCCTTTGTGTTGTCAAGGAACATTTACATTTAGGGTAATTTAACCTACATTTACACGTAGGCTGGGGTTGTAGACACTTTTCCGGGTGCCTGAGAAAGAGCTGGGATAATTAACAACTTGGTGCCAGCGGACTGACTGATTGACATAAACCCGTGAGGAAATTATTTCAACCAATTTCCTGCAAGGTGCAGGAAAAAAAGAAAAATCCCTGCACTGGGGAAGCAGGCAAGTTTGGATATTAGGTTATTTGAGGCTGAACTGGGTTCTCCATTTGACAACCACACCCTCACTGCAACTGCTAGCCTCATCTGAACTCGGAGGCACGGTGTCATTTCCCCCTTGCCACGTTGCTTGCGTGCTGGAGAAATGTGGAAAGGGGAGCAGCACAGCGGCAGTCCCTGCCGGGGATGGATGCTCATGTGTCACGTCTGGATCCCGGCTTTAACTGGGACTGAGGGGAGACTCCTTGGCTGTTTCCAGGCAGGGATGTGCTCTGAAAATAAAATGTGGTTTCCTCATCATTCACTGAAATAAACAGCCTGATTTCTCTGAAGTGTCAAGCGGTAACAGCTTCCTGTTTAAAGTCATAGGGAGTCTCAACCTGTTAAACGCTGCAGTTGCCATTACCTCATGCTTTAGCCTGAGGACCTCAGTGGCAGCGGGATGTGTTGTCCTGTGTCACTGTAGGCATGCAGGAGAAGAAACAGGCAAATTTTGGGGTGTAGTTTCCTGTGCTCTGAAGGATGAGGTGTCAGCAATGTGGGCCAGTTTTCCTGTCTGCTTGTGCACTAAAATATTTTTCGCCAAGAAAGGGTTACAGGACGCAACGTGTCTTTTGGAGCTCCCTGCTGAGTTCCTGGTGGACTCTGAAGTCAGCCTAGGGAATGGCCAGCTGCAATTTCTGAGAAATGGACCTTGAGGTTAATGTGGCCAGCATCCTAAAGAAAAAAGCAAGATGTACCTTAATAAAAGAGCAGTTCATTTTTGCGTGGCATTGCCGTGTCAGGTGGTGACTGCTCCCTAGCTACTTCTCCGTTGGCATTAAGCTTGGAAAGATTTTTGAGGCGTAATATACATCGTTGTGTAAACTGAATATCAAGCAAACTGAACATGAGGTGTTTTGTAGCCAGCAGATCCACTTGCATGGGTTTTGTATAGCTCTGAGAAATCTTGGTGATGGTTGCTGTGGAGTGGGGCTGTTTTTCCAGTGGTGTAGGGTTTATGTGCCACCGCTTGTTGTAAGTGCACTTAGATGATGGCTCTGCTGGCACGGGGGTGCACGCTTGTCTTGCATTATGGAAGTGTGTCTCCCATGTGAAAGGAAGCAAAGGGGAGGTGCAGGTCTGTCAGGTGGGAATGGAATAAATTTAAACAGGCCTGAAATATTTCCTGAAGCAAAGCGTTTTTGGTGCAAGGATAAAATAACTAATTCCCATGTATCTTGGAGGGTGAAGTAAGTAGTAGTGTTACACCAAGGGCACGCAGCGGACCGGCCACGTACTGGGAAACGCAGGTGACGTAGCTCTGGAGCTCTCCTCTCCTGAGCATGGTTTGCCTCCACGCCCAGGGACGTGCGGCATGCAGTCAGGGAGGGCTGGGCAAGCGGCTGGCATCCAGCCAAGGGTGGCCAGCTGCCCTCACTGCTGCAGGCCCCTGCCAGGGGGCACGCATCATAGCATAATGTAGCATAATAAAAAGTTAGAGAACCTGCATTTTTTTTATATTAGTATTTATATTTTTGATCCGAATATGTACTTTTCAGTTGCCATTCAATGTTGCTTCCCTGTTCCAAGTCTCTCAGTAAAAGCAATACCTGTTTCAGAACATTAATTTTGGTTGTGCGTGTGTCTGCAAAGAGCTAATTCCTGCGTGAGATCCACACTGGGACTAATTTAAACAGTTTGTATCTTCTTCTGTCTCTAACTGGCGTTTGTGACTCTGTGTGCACCAGGGCTAGACATGGAGCCCAATGAGAGATGCTGCTCATTTGATGGCGATGCAGACAGAATTGTTTATTACTATAAGGATGCAACGGGCCATTTCCACCTAATCGATGGAGATAAAATAGCGACTTTAATTAGTATCTTCCTGAAAGAACTTCTTGCCAAGGTAACTCTAACGTATGCAACGAATGCTGACACTTCCGTTTGGCAAAGTGTAGAATAGTGTAAAGAAGCTGTTTTAGTTTGAACGCATGTGGTCTCTCTACATCTACCTAATGTGAACCCGGTTTAAAAAGACATCAGTCCTGCACCTCATTGGTATGGCCAAAATGTTACTTTTACAAGGGTGTGACTTCCATGCTCCAAATAAAAGTCTGAGTGTGGACACTTTAACCTCAGAGCTTTTCTTACTGAGAGAGAAATTTTCCAATTTCTGTGGTGTAAAAAAAAAAAAAAAAAAAAAAAAAAAAAAGCTGTGATACTGTGTTCACTTTAATTACCTTTTTGGGTTCAGTCCTTTACTCAGCGTTTCTGTGAGCTTTACGAAGGCTGGGCATTCCATTTGCATGAGAACGTGGTTGTGGCAGTCATGAGGTTTGTATGTCATCATTGCAAAACCACTATCTGCTGCATAGCATCCTCTGTTGTTTTTCAGAAGTCCTCTTAGACCTGGTGTCTATGATTCTAAACCCGGACAAGATATCCTGGTTTTGTTTTCTTAGAGACCAGCTCATTTCTTACGTTGTGGTAGAGAAGGGGGCCAGTGAGGAGAACTTGTGCTTGCCACCAGCCTTTGCTTGCTTTGTACTGGAAGCTTTGACTTTACTGTTTGTGTACATGGTCTCATGTAACACCATGTGTCCAGCCAGTGCACTGAGCTTGCTGAATCCGAAAAAGGGATTTGGAAAGCCTAAGCTTGGAGAGCTGCTTCAAGTCAGCCACAAAAATATGATACACAAAAGACTTGAACAGAATTCGTGTTGTCTTAAACATACAGAAGTTCTCTGTGAGCTGGAGCCTCCCTCTGATGCCCAGGAGTTTTAAGCGTCTGTAGGAGAATGTATGTCCAATAATTCTGATTATTCTTCCATTTATCCTACTCCGGCTATGTGCCTATCGCACAGTAAAGCACTTTTTACTTCTTGGATTGCTCAGGTGGGACAGACCTTAGAGATGGCAGTGGTACAAACAGCATATGCCAATGGGAGTTCGACACGCTACCTTGAGGAAACACTGAAGGTATTCTCCATTTTTTTTCCTGATAGTGTTCTGCAAATGTTTTGTACTGCAAATTTGTTTAGTTTCAAATAAATGCTATTGTAATAGGATTGCTAGGAAAACTTAAACCAGGCTAAAATAAATGACTTGTTCAAAACATGCAGTAGCAACT